>NC_134313.1:144756354-146228767 GCF_964195595.1 Calonectris borealis
AGGGTGACTAAGCTACAATATTCATACTGTAACATCAAAAGGCAATTTTAAAGTGACTAAAATCTTTACAGGATTTACCTCGTGTAATAGTTCTGTGTCATATGCTACAACTGCATTAATCTTTCATGCAGTAATTCTTTCTCACTAATAAACTTTGGCAATGGTGTGATATGAAACATCCCTGCATGCAGCCATTTCACTCTGAATCTCAATACTGGCATAGTAAGCTTTGCTCACAACCCCAGTAATTAGAGTTCCGTTGTAACCGTATGCCTTTTCTGTGCTTGATATCTAACTAACCTACACTCAGCCATTTGTTTTCTTTTCTTTATGTGTTAGGAGAAGGTGAATAAGAATAAATTTCTCCATATGAGAAGAACTCTTAACTACTTTGTCTTAAGCTAAACAATAGCAAAAAAGAGCTAGTAATGGAAACTGGGCATGGATATACTTTTCAGTTAGTTTTAAAGGACTAGTCCAGCAAACGTTTGTTTACTCAAGAAAGTAGTCATACCAAAGTCAGTGCAACTACTTGCATGAGTAAGGATTTATAGCATCAATCCTCATACTTGGCTTGCATCTTGGATTAAAAATAAAAAGCCAAAGCAATTGAAATATCCATTCTTGGCATGCTGCATAGTTGCGCTGTACACTCAGTAATCATCTCAGATTCATAGCAATTCCTTATGAAGCCTTTGTCCTTATGTGACATGAAGCAGCTTTCTTGCAGGCAGCTGTGGGTGGTGAGTAGATGACATTTTACTATATACATATTAATAGAGTGATTAGAATTGTGGAGACTTGGGAAATATTTAAAGTCATTCAGATTCATCTATATGAATCAAAGATATTGTTCTGTACAGAGCCTAGAGAGTAACTTCAGACTCCTCTCTGAGCAAAAATGACACACAACCTCCACCTTAGCAGGAGCACGGAAACTCTGGGGTGCTCCTGTCACCGCAGTGCCTCACCTGCGCCTGCCTTCCTCTGGAGGGGTGGTCACTGACAACAGATTATTACAGCAAATTGCTCCTGTTCTCACATTTTGCTGGCTGGAATAGATGAGCTGAAGGAACAGAGCCAGGGTTTGCCCACTCCCTGCTTTGGGAAGGAGCTAGCAGGTGCCGGCACGCCTGAATGTGCAGCTGGAGGAGGGCTTCTGATTCCCTGGCAGGACTCAATAGCTTAAGTCATATCCTAGTGCCATATATAACATCACTCTTAATGTAAATGTTGAATAAATTATTTTATTCCTATAAGATGAATGTCCAAAGGTTGAATTCTCTGCTATGCTATGACCAATACTATTTTTTTGCCAGCACAGAACCTCTTCTTAAATTACCAGAACAAAAATCTCTGTTTACCTGGACTAATCCTCCAACTCCTTCTCTCTACAAAATTAGCCCTGGCAAGCCCTTGAAGTGTACTTACACTTTGCCATTCATGGCCAGTTTACTCAAGGTTAACTTTCTTCGGGGATCACAATGCATTAACCATTCCAGGGGCAAGGATCCAGCCGTAGCATCAGAAGGGTTTTATTCCCCATCCCCTCCTTCTTCCCTTTTCTACCACAACATCCTACTGTGTTCCCGTGCAGCAATCCGTTCCACATTTACCTCTTCTGGGAACAGCTAACCCACACCCACTCCTCATAAGCAGCAACAACTGTAGAAACTGTAATTGCTGCCATAGGGTAGGCAGGGGAAGGAGTTCCTGGAGCTGGGAGCAGAGGGTAGGAGAGAGGCAGAGGGAACCTGATGAAATTAGACCTGGAGTTTTTCCATTTCCCTTTCCTTTCCTTTCTTTTCTTTCCTTTCCTTCCTTTCCTTTCCTTTTCCTTTCCTTTCCTTTCCTTTCCTTTCCTTTCCTTTCCTTTCCTTTCCTTTCCTTTCCCTTTCCTTTCCCTTTCCTTTCCTTTCCTTTCCTTTCCTTTCCTTCCCTTTCCTTCCTTCCTTTCCTTTCCTTTCCTTTCCTTTCCTTTCCTTCCTTTCCTTTCTTTCCTTTCCTTTCCCTTTCCTTTCCCTTTCCTTTCCTTTCCTTTCCCCTTTCCTTCCTTTCCTTTCCTTTCCTTTCCTTTCCTTTCCTTTCCTTTCCTTTCCTTTCCTTTCCTTTCCTTTCCTTTCCTTCCTTTCCTTTCCTTTCCTTTCCTTTCCTTTCCTTCCTTTCCTTTCCTTTCCCTTCCCTTTCCTTTCCTTTCCTTTCCTTTTCTTTCCTTTCCTTTCCCCTTTCCTTTCCTTTCCTTTCCCCCTTTCCTTTCCTTTCCTTTCCTTTCCTTTCCTTTCCCCTTTCCTTTCCTTTCCTTTCCTTTCCTTTCCTTCCTTTCCTTTCCTTTCCTTTCCTTTCCCTTTCCTTTCTTTCTTTCCTTTCCTTCCTTCCTTTCCTTTCCTTCCTTTCCTTTCCTTTCCTTTCCTTTCCTTTCCTTTCCTTTCCCCTTTCCTTTCCCTTTCCTTTCCTTTCCTTTCCTTTCCTTTCCTTTCCTTTCCTTTCCCTCCTTCCTTTCCTTTCCTTTCCTTTCCTTTCCTTTCCTTTCCTTTCCTTTCCTTTCCTTTCCTTTCCTTTCCTTTCCTTTCCTTTCCTTTCCTTTCCTTTCCTTTCCTTTTTCCTTTCCTGCAGCATATTTTAAAATGTCTACAATTATAGGGGTTTAGATCACGCCTCACCCTAACTCGGTGTTTCTTTAACAGGTACAAGGAGCTTTGAAGAGGCAATGGACACAGTACAAAACCCAGTGGGGCCAAAGGCGCCGAGAGCACTGTTCCACGCGATCTACCTCCTACACCGCCACGTCAATCACAGAGGTCCCCGTTTACTTGTACCATCATGATTCCAACAATGAACAGTCAAATGGAAGATACGTAGAGGACTCTGAACTCGTCGCATTAAAAGCTGGAGAGACATCTGCCTAGCTCGGCACCAGCCATTGCAAACGCATCATTTCACATTCTGCTTGTGTACAAAGCGGGGAGAAGGGTGGGAGTGTGGAAATCCAAGCCACTGCGGGAGAGGGCAAGACCAGGTGAAAGGACACATCATATTCAAATCACATCAGCCTCTGACAGCGACGGCGTAGAGGGAGTCTGACGCAGAGCTGGGGAATAGCGTTTCTTCCGATGTGCTGCAGCAGGAACTGAACATGGACCTGCCCACCAGGCTATGTCATCTCCACCTCTCCCGATACCGGCCGTATGAAGTGACTGTCCGACAGTAATAACAGTGCCAGGTAGCCCATAGCAAATAGGAAGGAAAGAACCAGTACATTACAATTGGAAACCTTCAGCACTTTTTGCTTTCAGTACTTTTCTTTAACACTAGATTTTGAACTATCAACTTTCACAAGATGTAACTGGCTTGGAGTCCTTTACTTTTCCCCTTTTAATTAGCTTGATGTTTTCTTAAAAGATTTGCACATTGCAAGACAAATCAAACAGATGAACAGAAAAAGAATCACTTCAAAGTATTCAAATCTTTATGATCTCCAAAGGATACCCCAAAATATTACCATCCCCAGAGGATACCCCAAAATATTACCATCCCATTAGCAGGTGTATAAAACAAATAAAAGTGAAATAGCCATTGCATACCGAGATCTCAAACCCTCAGAGAACCAGATCAGTTCTTTAGGCTGCCTCAGTCCTAAAAGCATCTTAAAGTAGTTTTTGTTTAACAATACTGGTAGTTCAAGAATATTTATTTATAGGAAAAATTGTCACCCTGTTCTCTGCCCAGAAACTCATCATTAAGGCACAATTCTTTCTCTGAATAAACTGTGAAATTTGTTTGGAAATGATGATTTTTTTTTTAATAGCCATTCTGAGATAAATGCTAGATGAATGCTTGTCTCTGTTATAAAATTATGATCACGGCAGTAAAGGAACCCAGGTAAGAAATGAGAAACTAATGTCTTAGTGCAGGAAGCATCTCTTTTTAGAATCTGGTTGCTGTTGTGAGTCCCTAGTTGTTGAAAGTGATGATTTTGTGTGTCTCTCATCAGGAAAACATTATGAATGTACAGTTTTGTGAGTAATAAGCACCTTTTATCACACATTCAAAGCATCATTAGAGTCTCTATGTGATTACTGAGGCAGAAATCAGGTCAGGGAGAAGCTGATTTGCAGTTAGAAGTTACAGTACTGTCAATGCAAAAGTTCTGCAATCACGAAAGAAATAAAATAGATTAATTTCCCCCATGAAGCTAATTGTAAAGAATCTGCAAGCAGCAAGGCCAGTGCCAAGGAAGTTTTGCAGGGCTGTGACTCCTATGGAGTTTTATGCATAAAACATCTAATGAATATAATGTCATTCCTTCTTGCATGTCTCTGAAAAACTGTCCTACAGATTCCCGCTCCTTTGCCTTTGGCTGAGATGTACATGGGATATTTCAAATGCTAACAACTTCAAGATATTCATCACAGTCTTTAACTTTGAAGAAAGCTGGAAAGTTATCTGTCCCCCTTTGTTTTCCCTGCTAATCCACTTGCATCTGATACTTCAAGCCCAGCCCAAGCAAGAAGACATGGTCAGAGGAGGAGGCAGCTGCAAGTGCCAGTGGTGACGCTCGCTCATCTCAAATGTCTAAATTTGAGCCCTGACTCGGGAGTTGTAAAAATACTACCTTACATGGCAGGTGAATGGGGAGAGACAGAATGCCATCCTTTATACTGCAGTTGCATTTGTGTGGGACTTCTGCTGCTGGTGTAAAATTTCTTCCTTTCCTTCATTTGCTTGCTGCGGTTCCATCCATAATGATTTTTGTCCTTAGCAATGCATAAGGTACTTACTTAAAATATCATGGGTTAGAATAGTCTTAAATCCAGATCTTGTTGGATAGTAAAGGAGAAGAGAAAAACTGAAATAAGGCCCTTGGGCTAAATGTCAATTCTTTTGAGGTAACTTCGGAGATTACAGACAGAGGCCCTCACCCTGCAGGGGTGTTGAGGAAGGACTGCAGGACAGTCTGTGTCTCACAAGGTAAAACACACTTTAGAGAGTCCCACAGAAAGAGATCATAAGCTAGTCCTGCCATAAACCTTGATAATCTATTTCAGATTCTATTGAAATTAGCAGATAAATCCCTGTTGACTTAGGTGAGCGGTGAACAACTCTCTTCAGTGTTCAGGAATACTTATGCAATAGAGTTGGGTGTAGACCTCAAAAACAGGAGACAATTTCACCCTTAGCAATTTGAAACCATTTTTAAGGATTGTGTTCAGCCAGGCTCAGTTTTTCCTTCACTGACACAGCTAGACCCTAAGCTTTACCCTTCATTTGTAAATTTTAAATGGAGGGATGCTGTACCTACAGGAGTCACCATCTCGCTGGAAAAGGCCCTTCCAGGAATGAGTTCATGAGGGATAGGTGTAAACCCAGCACTGCGAGAGGGGACCGAATTCCCACTATCCGTATGTGAGGCAATGCCTTGCAGGGAAGGGGTTTGCTCCGTTTGTGCCACCAGCACATGCACACAGCCACTGTGCACCACCGAAGCTTCCTCCTCAGCGTGAGGAGCTGCCGGCACTGCGACCGTAGAACAAGAGAGAGGAGCTGGGGAACAAGAACTAACTGTCCGCCGACGGTGCAGATCATCGCATGGTTAATCCAGTGGAACATTTACAAGAAAATACAATCGTGTGTGTTTGTTTAAGCCACATACCTATTTTTCAGACTTCAAGGAATACGAAGGCGGTTATTTTTTCAGACAACAGTATTTCGCGTATTGCTATTTCTACTTTTACCAGTGAACAATGGGAAGTGGAGGATTTAGTGATTAAAGACAATAAAGTGGCTCTGCTATGAATGCTGTATTTCTGAATAGCTTTGGGGCACACTGCACTTCCCAGGAGTGCTCCAGAAGGCATTCCCAGTTTCTAAAGACACAAATGAGCTGATTGTAAAAGAAGTGTGCATAATATAGAGAGTTTAATAATGAACATGTTGGTTTTCATAATGTACATGTTTACAACATGTAAGTGGAAGTTGTTTCACAGTCTATTATGTTCATGTGGATGTACAAAATGGAAACGCTTTGCCGTTATAGTGGTTGTTTTCTTTCTTCATTAATGATATTTTCTTGCTCTGTTCAGTAGAATGCTCTGAAAAGCCAAATTCAGGATCTGGAGTTTAGGATCTCAATTTGAGCTTCAGGTGGTGGAAACACTGTGTGGTTACATCAGTCTTTATGGCAGCTTTGGTTTCAGTGGTGGGATGATGATTTGCAGCCACTAAAAATTTGGTCTAACATACATACTGAGTTTAGGGTTGACATCACCCTTGGGCTTTGCAGGAAAGGCTCTGTTTTAGAGGTACTTACTGAGTAATTTCTAATCAAAATATTTTCTGATGGAAAATGCTATTTTTCTTCATCTCAAGATGGTTTGAAATGTTATCATTGCACACATAAGGTAAATTTCACTTCTCTGCTTTATAAATAGTGCCGTACATTAGTGGCAATAATATTGGGAATGCTGATAAGACCTCAATAATTACAATGTCTTGGCAGTAGGGTGTTTCATCTCTAATACATTTCCCAGGAACAGCAGAAATGCATAATTAATGTATTAGTGTATCAAAAAGTAGGAAAGGAGCTGACACTTGAATCAGTGGATTCAAGGTGTATTTTAAGAGGAAACCAACCTTACGTTAATCAGCTCTGCAGTATCTGTTTCCTCTCAAACACCACACCCAACACATGAAAACCCAGTTTAGTGAACATTTGCTCTGGTAGAAGGACTTGTGTGGTTGCTTTGTTTGAGCAACTGAATCTATCAGGAAGATGCTGGTTGTTATTCTTTACTAGGTACAGAAATGCAGCACAAATTGAAAGACTTCTTGTGGCATGGGATGCCGAAAGTAAGACTTGTTTTTTATTTCATTTATTTAATAAATAGGTTTTAGCTGAAATAAAACAGCAACAAAGGTAGAACAGACCATTTTCTCTGTATTAAGATTCTTAGCAATAACGTTACCTTAATTAAAAGTCTGCCAGTATCGCCGTTACAAAGCGCTCATGTGTTTATAACATAGCAACATAACTTTGTTTTGGGATAAAACCAACCACGCGAATGTGGTGAATTTCTGTCCTCTTTTCCCAAATCCTCCTCCATCCTTTGCCAACCTTAATAAACAAAATCTGAGCCATTTTTCAAAGATGCAAATCCTAAACACTAACAATGTGAAGGTATCTGCATTTCCAGTGCTTGGAATTTTAAAAGTCAGATCTGTCTTTATGAAGTTAAATATGCACAGTTATTTGATCAATGCTCAAAAATATGAGCATTTGTAACCTAGAAGTTATTTGCATTGAAACAGTAGTTGATCCCAAGCCAATGAGACTCTGCAGTGTGTGAGCATGCCCTCTTTGCCCTCTGGCAGCACCGAAGACCTGAGCCCAACCATGTGCTGTTTGGATCCATGCTAGCCACATGAAAAAAAAAAAAAAAACAACAACCACAAAAAAGGACACTTTACAGCTAATTTTAGTGCCAAACTGGAAATTTTAAGTTCCTGGGGCAGCTGGATCATTGCAATGTACCATTGTACTTGCTCTGGGAACACCGCTTCAGAGGGACTTGGCAAAATGAAAGCCCTACACAGCAAATGTCATCGGCCAGCAGTGAGGGAAAGTCAGACCTCCAGCTTGAAATACCACCTCAGGAGGAAGAGCATGATCAGCTCCTTAGTCAAGTATCTAGTGAAGTTTAAGTACCTGGCCAGCCCTGAGATTTAGGACGGTGCCAGAGTTATTGTCCTTTGACACCTGTAGTTCTGTGGCAGCTGTAGTAATTAAGGTACCTATAAGGTCTAGTTTCAAAGTATCCTTTTCATGACCTGCAGATGTTTCTGTGCAGCACAGAATTTTGCAGGTACTTCAAGACGAATCACAAAGCTATATTTAAGTACCCCTTTATTGAGTACTCAGAGCATCATCAAGAAAATAAAAGAAAGTATTCCTCAGCATCTCAAGTATAAAGCAGTATCTCAGCCTAATAAAGGGCAGCTGTTTTAACCAGTAAAATTAAGTGGTGAGAAGGTTATCGTTACTGAGCATGCGACACTGCTGCAGAAAAAGAAAACATCATGGTAGGATGAGTAACCGGGGTGTTGTATGTGAGTCTCATGAAACATAAATCATCACAGACAGTGTTAGGGATGATTTAGGCCTCATTCATCTGCCTTGGCAGAAGGACCATTTAGATGACCTGTCAAACTCCTGTTAAGACTCATTTTCTATGATTTTACAGCAGCAGAGATGGGCACTGTGCTCTGCTGGGGCAGGAAGGTACTTAACTCTCATTATATGCCATTTGAGATTTTCTTCATAATCTGATTTCAGGATCTCACAAGCCTATCTTTAAAAGAAAAAAAAAACCAAGTACCTTCAGTCATTTTTTAAAGGACATCTGATGTCTACACTGATTTTAAGAATCTGGTTCCTTTTCTCTCACTGCGAGAAAATGCAACTTTGAGAAGCGACCACAGGAGGTTACTTCATGTGATGCCTGATGTGCAGCAGCATGACTAGATGCCACTCCTCCATTCCCAAAAGCTGGTGATGTTAGTTTGCATAAATATGATTAAGGGGATAAAGCTCCTTCCCTCATCTGCCTTGCATTTCTCTCCACCTCAGTATCGCCACCACAAGAAGTGTTTACTCCCCAATCTGTGCATCCTACACATTTTCAGGAGGAACATTTCTCCTTTACAGTTTGCACCTTATGTTGACTTGCTGTTGATCCAGGATGTACTCACCACAAGTCGGACTGGAAAGTGTGCGTTTTATTCCAAACCAGTTCATAGAATTCAGGTGCTTGGCCCACATTGTGTTTAAAAAAAAAAACAACACTGGAATTATGGAAATGGTAGGTGCAGATTTAAAGCTAAATTAAGGATAAAAGTCTGAGCACACAGATCAAGTATCTTTAGAAGCAGAATAACATTACCTTTCTCTTTTTGACACAATGTAATCTTGGTATCTAAAAAAACCCAACATCTAAAAGCTCTTGAGAAGTTGAATGTTAGGTAAAAGGCACAAAAAAGAAAACATCTGGAAATTCTAGGTAGCATACTTACTTACACATATATACATAAAAATTATATATATGAATATACATACAATGGATTTTTATAAGAACTGTGTTCAGGTAGAGAGTGACCCATAGTCCCCCCAAAATGCACAAAACATAAGTCATGAGTGGGAGAGACTGTGGGGCAGAAAAGATATGTAGCCCCTCCTAACTACCTTAATGCTTTCTGGGAATCCCATGTGGAGGACAGGCAACCAGGGTCACCCATCTGCCCGCTCCCGCAGCAGATGGGTTCATGATGGGAATGACTGAGCCAAGAGACATCGGCTACACTGCGTTTCTCAGCTTGCTAAAACACGCTGAGCTGATGAAAGGAGCTGATCGGGAGGTGAGCAGAAATAATCTCTTCCCCAGCTGTACGTCTGCTCTCCAACAGGTAACCTCATTGATATCACCAGCATAAGGCCCACTGTCGTGGAAAAGACTGATCTGAGACCAGATACTCCTTGGTATGGAAAACCTCTTATTTCACTGTACCCTATGTAGCACAGCAGTAATTCTCACTGACTTCAGCAGTGTGGTTAAGGGCAGGATTTCTCCCTCTCTGATTTTAGAGATTATCTAAATGTCTAGCAAACATTGAAAACACTTGGTGAAATATAGTCTTACCTTCATGAAAGATCCCAATTCATCAGTATTATGCTACATATAAACTGATATTTCTTTAGTTTTGAACAAGCAAGGCCAACGTATCTCAATGCAGACGGCGGCACAAGGCTGATCACCAGTATGTTGCACGGATAGGTGCTTCTGGGAGGCGGCTAGTATGCAAGGAGATGTACAGCTCTTCCCAATAATAACCGCCGCAGGGGATGAACTTCTCCCAGTGTGTGTGTGTGTGCACGCGCATGCACATTTTTAATGCATAAACCATTTGTGGATAAATACTATCACAATTAACATCCCGTCTGAGAAGGGCCTGGGAGGGAGTTCTGCACAATTTAAACAATCTGTGAAATAAGTTCCATGAAGAAAGAGGCCATATCTCTGGTTTAGAGACAGCATCACCAGTATTGGCTTCCACGGGGATGAAAGTTATATAGAATAGCTGCCTATAATGAGTGTTGCTCTACAAATGGTCAAAGCTCATGTTCTGCTTGCTGAGATTGTGTGGGCAGGTTTATCAAGTTCAGGCCCACAACAAATGAACAGGAAATAGCTGAAGAAAAGGTTTTGCTTATTGAATTGTATTGTACTACAGGCTTTTTTATTTTACGAGCTCTTATGTTGTCTTTGGGTATATAGCAAGTATTTAACACCCAAGGACTTAGCCCTCATGCTCACAATTGTCTGTCTAGCAACCAAAGCGAGGTGCCCCTCCGGCAGAGGCTGTAGCTTTGAACTGGCAGCGAGTCAGAGCCTTCACCACAATTATAGCATGAGTATGTCCAACACAAAGTAGATACAACCCATACTGCAGCCTTCATTTTTGAAAGGAGGGAGTCCAAGGATTTTTAATTTTATTCCTCTGCTGTAACATTTCTTCTTAATGAGAGACTCCTTGGGAAGTCAGAGTTAGTAAGGATGTGGAAAGATAACAGATCATTCTAGATGTGCCGTCACCTACACAGGTACTGCCACATACGTGATGAACCATTTGTCATGACTTGTCAAATATGGGGAAATGCCAAAAAAGAACCAGAACATGTTTCTTCTTTCTAGCTATAGTCCATGTAGGAGTAACTTGGTAACAATTTTTCTTATAGATGAGGATATTGTGAACAAAGGTCTCTTCTTTTCAACCATTTGTGTTACATTACACAAGTACTAATACTCTTGAGTGCAGAATGGTGCATCAGTTACCAATAATGCACTTCAGCAAAAGAAATGAATGCAATTAGGACAAAGAAACATAATAAATATATTTTATGCTTAGCATACACAATCTTTGTATATTAGCAATAGAACTTCAGGAATCAAAACATATACAATAAAATCTGGATATGTTTTAAACGATTCCCTGTGTATATAAAAAGTTTTCCTTTTTTTTTTAAATTCATTTCTAGATAAAATGTTATGGTATGTACGTGACAGGACATTTTTATGCAATCAATTTTTATTGCATTATGCTTGAAATGCATGGTTCACAAAATTGAAAAGGCTTGAAAACTTAGGAAGACTTGCCATGTTGGCAAATATGAGGGACACTCTATAAGCCACAAATTCATTGTTTATGACTGATATGAATGAAAACACAGTTCTAATTGAATTATCCCTTTGTTTTTATATAAGCCAGGAAATTCATTGTCTACTTTAGCATTTTCTGCGTAATGTGGTTTTATGCCATAAAAATACCCTGATGATTTTCTCCACCAGGAGATGTGTATTTCTGACTGTAAACCAATTGTTCTGTTGCATTGTGTGCGGTACATAAGCTGAACCTTGCTGTAAATAATTCACCATGTAGAAAACCTTCTTAAAAAGAAATACTGACTGATGTGAGTGAAATCTCAACCTTACCGAAATCAAAAGCATCAGCTGCTTGAGTTCTGTGGAAACCAGGATTTCACCATTTATCAACTTTAATGGCTATGGATGGATCAGAAAGGGGATGCTTAGCACTGCCCCTGCAACACCTATGTCCCCCGCAGGGGCTGCAAACGTGTGGGGGCTGCTGTTGTCTCTTCAGGTCATTCCCTCAAAGAACTGGGGAGATTGCTCAGAGAACAATGTTGGAGGAAACAACACCGAAGTTAAACCTCGCTCTGACATTCCCTATTGCAGCAGATACAGGAGGACGGAGCCCTGGAGAGGGGTTTCAGATATCCTGGAAAGCCTGGTCTGCTCTAGCTCTCAGATCAGGTGATACCTGGTGGGGTCCGTGCTGAGCTGGGTGCCAGACAATTGCCCTTTCTTAGTTTATTTTACGTGTTGCACAGGTGTGATTTACATGCAATTTCTTTGGTGTAGAACTGAGCATTCAAGAAATCTTGGCTTTGTGAGAGACTTCTATTTTTGCAATTAAAGAAAAGTCGGACTCATTTTAAAAACATTGGAATGTCTTCTTCTCTTAAGGTAATCAGATATAAACTAATACCAAACAACTAGTTCTTAAACAGTTGAATAACCCTCACCCCATCAAGAACTTTCTTAAAGTCTCTGATAAACCCAGCTATGAGCTAGTAGCACAATAGCATTGAAGGTCACAGAAGTATCTATTAAAATCAAGCAAAAACCTGCGGTTAGGACGCTGCACTGCATGGACTCAGCAGACCTACGTTTGGGTCATGTCCTTGGCACAGACTTACTGTGTGGTCCCGAGACTGCAAACAAAGCACTAGCCTCAGTGAGTCCATTGAAACTACCACTGACATATTTAGGCTCCCACACTCAAAATTTAGGCATTTCCTCCAAGCATGTTTTCATTGGTAAAAACTCCCAACCTGTCAGATCATTTTATTCTAGACACATCTAAAAACTGTCTCTAAGTCCTGACCAAATTTCCCACAAAAGTCAGTGGGGAAAAGCTGTCCCTTCCCCCCGCCGAACCACCTATTCCTGAGTGACTACCTGGCTTTCCGTTGTCTGATGGGAATTTTGTACCAAAATCTCTTTCTTCACAATAGTGCTCAGCCATGAGCTAATTAATTTCTTCCCTCTAGTTAGTGATTTTTTCAGAATATTTGTAACATTCTGAAGTATTAGAAGGAAAAATGCTTAACAGTTGTTTCTGAGAGAGCTGTGTCTAGGGAACCTTCTAGCGTGCTGTAATGCAGAGACTATACACACACATATATTTAAACATACAGGTATAATACAAAATACCGACATAGACTCTACACCTACAGTCCCAATTGTCCAACTGGGGTGCAAGTGATGCAATTTCAAGTGGTGCTGGGCAGGGAGGGGATTCAGCTCCTGCACTTTATGTAGCACTCCAGCAACAAGTTTGCTAAAAGGCGGCTACTAGGCTGAGGCGGGGCTGGTGTGCAGAAAGGCCTGGCAAAATTGCACATATTTTTAAGATGCCTCATGTAGTTCAGAGAGCTGAACCCTTCTCGATGAATTAGGCCCATCTATATGTAAATATAAAAAAAAACCCCACCCGATGAGCGTATCAAATACATGCAATACATACAGTATTATCTGCATGCTCGCTAGCAACCTTTTGAGGTTCATTTTCTCAGCTTCTGCTATAAAACTGCCTCTTTCTGGGCAACAAGACAACACTGAAAATCACTGTAGGTACTACCAGTGACAAAGTCAGCAAGAAAGTTAAAATCTCCTTCATGTCACAATGACCTGATAAACACACCTCTGTTGGCACAGGGGCAAAATAGACATAGACAAAGCATCCCTACACCATCTGTGAATGTCAGCAGTCGTCAGAAAGACAAAGCCCGAAAGCCCTTTCCCAGGGCTTTTGTAACATTCAAAAATACCAGGTCTTCAGCAGAATTCATTTTGGCAGAGGTTTTTCGATCTCCCAAGAGACAGCTGCCTCTGAAGCAATGCAGCTGAGCTGCAGAAGTCAGCTAGCATAGGAAGACATTGGAAGAGAAAAATACATCCTGGCTTAGAACAATCTATATTATTAAGAAATGTTTTGCATTAGATGAAATATCACCAGTGAGCAATATACACAAATAACGTGAGGCAATCAGACAAGCATGGGACACAGTGGTGGTCAAATGTATCCTAAGAATATTTTCATTCAGGCAAGGGACAAAATCTTTCAGTGGCACCTTCCGAATACAGTTGCATTTGCTATTCTGCTCAGTGAATTATAAAGCTGCTCAGGAGAGGCTGGAGTATTGCTACCCATCAAGTTCCTTGGACTGGCAAATGTACCACTAGGATAAATGATTTCTTGGCACCAAGTATGTCTTGCTCTCATTTAATGAAGTCTTGTGCATCTAAACAGTATCTGCAAAGAAAAAGGGGAAAACACTTTTTTTCATATTCTTTGGGCAAATTATAAGACTAATGGGCTTCAATTAGCAGTTACACATTATCTGTCTTAGAATTAGAAAGTCTTTTCTCAGGGGGCAGATGGCCCCAGAGGGTCCTGAGTGTTTCTCTTGGGAGATATTTTAAGGATGTTAGACAAAGTCAGAACTGATTGAGATGGACCTAACTGTTGTCTTTGATAATCATGGAATCATAGAATCATAGAATAGTTTGGATTGGAAGGGACCTTTAAAGGTCATCTAGTCTACCCCCCCTGCCATGGGCAGGGACATCTTCCACTAGATCAGGTTGCTCAGAGCCCCGTCCAACCTGACCTTGAATGTTTCCAGGTATAGGGCATCTACCACCTCTCTGGGCAACCTGTTCCAGTGTTTCACCACCCTCATTGTAAAAAATTTCTTCCTTATATCTAGTCTAAATCTACCCTCTTTTAGTTTAAAACAATTACCCCTTGTCCTATCACAAAAAGTTTGTCCCCATCTTTCTTATAAGACCCCTTTAAGTACTGAAAGGCTGCAATAAGATCTCCCTGAAGCCTTCTCTTCTCCAGGCTGAACAACCCCAACTCTCTCAGCCTTTCTTCATAGCAGAGGCATTCCATCCCCCTGATCATTTTTGTGGCCCTCCTCTGGACCTGCTCCATGTCCTTCCTGTGTTGAGAGCTCCAGAGCTGGACACAGTACTCCAGGTGGGGTCTCACCAGAGCAGAGGAGAGGGGCAGAATCACCTCCCTCAACCTGCTGGCCACACTTCTTTTGATGCAGCCCAAGATACGGTTGGCTTTCTGGGCTGTGAGCACACATTGTGGGCTCGTGTCCAGCTTTTCATCCACCAGTACCCCCAAGTCCTTCTCCACAGGGCTGCCCTCAACCCCTTCATCCCCCAGCCTGTATTGATACCGAGGGTTGCCCCAACCCCGGTGCAGGACCCTGCACTTGGCCTTGTTGAACCTCATGAGGTTCACACGGGCCCACTTCTCGAGCTTGTCCAGGTCCCTCTGGATGTCATCCCATCCCTCAGTGTGTCAACCACACCACTCAGCGTGGTGTCGTCTGCAAACTTGCTGAGGGTGCACTCGATCCCACTGTCTATGTCATTGATGAAGATATTAAATGATACTGGTCCCAATATGGACCCTTGAGGGACACCACTTGTCACCAATCTCCATCTGGACATTGAGCCATTGACCACGACCCTCTGGACACGACCATCCAACCAATTCCTCACCCACCGGACAGTCCACCCATCAAATCCATACCTTTCCAATTTAGAGAGAAGGATGTTGTGGGGACCACGTCAAAGGCCTTACAGAAGTCCAGATAGATGACATCTGTAGCTCTTCCCTTGTCTACTGATGCAGTCACTCCATCGTAGAATAATATGTGATAACAAATAATTGCGTGTTAACAATATCCCATTTTCAATGGGGGAGCTCCCCTCCAAGCCTCAAACACTTACCTGACTTTTGGAGGGTTGCTTTTTATTTCTCCTGGTAGCAAAGCATTCATAATATTGCCCATCAAAAGACTTCATCCGTACTGATATTTTTCCATCATGTTGTAGTAGTTCTGATGTGAAATGCAGAATAATTGCATGTGTGGATGCAGTTTAAAAGCAACAACCAAGGATGATTACTCCATTTCCAGATTGAAAACCACTCTGCTTCACAGAGAATTTTGTACGTTTCTCTACTGTTTTCAGATATTGCTCTGAGATTCTTGTCTGCTGTGAGACATTACTGACTTTCACAAGTGGGTCTTGAGCATGAATGAATTTTGTAATGCCAAAACAAAAAAAAACACCAAACATTTTTGCTCATACGGATTTAAAGGTCATAGGTAAGGGGTGGTTTGTGTTCAGACTGTGTGGCAAAGACATGTAGAATGGGCATGAAGTTTTTTACATGTTACAGCAACAGAGAAAGCCTAGCTCTTTGAAGGTACCATGATTTTCCCAAATTCATTTGAGGATGGGGTTAAGCTTAGAATATAGTCCCACTGGCTCTGGTAGGTCAAGTATCTGTACTCTTATTTATCCTGAAAAGTATCTCACACTTTCACAATGTCATGTGGCACAGCATGAAAGAGGTTATCAACATCATGTCAGAGTAATAATCTCCAAAGCAAGACTCTGATCCTTAATGGGTAGGAGCAAGGCAGTGAATACTTCTGCAAGTCTAAGCTTAAAATAACCCCCCAAATAATCTGCCATAGCAGGACGGATTCATAACATATCCATACCTCTATTGTGACTACAGCCCTTTCCCACTGCTCCCAAATATCTGCTTTATTTCTCCTCAAAACCCAAACTCTTCCCTGTCACGAAAGCCTTGAAAAATTCCCATTGCTTCATGCCTTTCTCAGGGTGATTTAACTGGGGACATTCTACTTCTCATTAAAAGTGCTGTTTTGTCCTTCGCTGGCAAGAGCTACAGCAGTAAAAGTCCTAGCTAATCTCCATCAGCTTTCTTTGGGTTTGGAATCTGTCTCCACCGTTGGTGTGTTAGCTATGAGTGATCCAGAATAGACAAAGACCAAGAGCAATTTTCCTGCACATTTCTATTTTCTCAAAACCAGGCTCTGTTGGATATAGCAACTTGGAAAATATATCTGAAATCAACAGAGGTTTGCTATTTTTATTGCACTTCAAAAAAACCAGCTCATTGGATTCCTTGGGAAATGTATCTGAGTAAATAGTAAAGCCAAGTTTCAGTGTGGTCAAATTAGAAGCAGCTGAAATATTAAACCCTAATTTCCAAGATGGAAACTACAATAACCAAAATACAGTGTACAACTGGTGCTAAGAAGAAACTGGGATTAAAGAGGAGCCATGGTGTACTATGGTGGTAGAATATAGGTGTTCTTGTTGCATTTTTGCACAGAACTCAAAATGCAAAATTCATACCAGAGTCAGACTTTGGACATATTTTCTTACAGCATAATTTTTATTTCTTCATCTCTATCTTTCAGAAAACTGTCATTGTCATTCTAATTCTCTGCTACAACTGACTCCATCAAGATGTGGTTTGAAAGTGTCAGGATTTCCTAAGACCGTGCACATGAGTAGGGTCACCCCACTTCTTGAGCTCTTTGTCAATAGCATGTTCTTATTAGCTTTATTTTTTTTCTGACATTGAAAGAGGGCATTGATAGTGGAGGAACTGTGTCTTCCTGGTGACTGGGTTCTGGTTTCAGGTTCTCACAGCCCTCAGAGGAGGTGTGTGTGGGGGGGTGGTTTTTGGTTGTTATTTCTTCCCTGGTGATAGTTCTGGTCTTATATGGCCACGGGGCAAAAAGGGAAAGGCAAAACAGTTCCCTCACAGCCCAAACAACACAGATTAGAATGACTATGCCAAAAAGAAACAGCTGGGGCCATAAGTCAAATTCTTGTGAGCTACGAGGAGTTTTCTCTGCCACTGGTTAGCGCTGCAGATCTGAGAGTGACATGAGCACACCTTCTTCTCTCTGGAGATGGTGCTTGCTCCTCTAATTACAGCACCACAAAATGAGAAAGAAACTTTCCAGCTTTTCTGGATCATTCTACAGATGGCCAGTAAGAACAGAAAATTATGAAATTTGCTGTACTCCTCCCAAATATGAGGATCACAGCATCCTTCACCACTCATAGCTATCCTTCAGGTTCTATCTAAGCTATGATTGAAGCAATCACAGTCTATTGTGAATATTTCTTATTTAAGTGTTTTCATTGCCAAGAGATCCTACGCAATGGCTCGAAGTGCTGTTACCTGGGCGCAGCAAGGCAAAGGCAACAGGAGAGCCTGCTCCATGAAGAGTTCAGGAGTCTGCCCACAGAGACTGTTTTCACTCACCACACTACCCAGCAACGCTGAAATTACACAGGGCAGGTGAGTGAAGGGCTGATGCCTGGGCATAGAGCACTTCATACTTTGAGGAAGGAGCACTGGGAATTCAGTCTGCAAAGTCCAGGAGCAATGCAAGTCAAAAAATCGGATATGCTTTCTTACAAATACATGTATATTTACATGTAGATGGGCGTGTCTCTTAACACTTGGACAAATTTCATTGAAGCCCCATGTATGCTGTTCTCTACATGCACCCAAACGGTAATGGATGTCAGGGGTCTGCCTTGTTTGGAGCAGGCAAAGTAACCAGGAGACAAGTTAGGCTGCTATGCAGCCAAATGCCTTCTGAATGAACAAAGTGGTTTGAATTGATTAAAATTATATTTTGATGTAATGAAGCTCTTTCCCGTTAAGATAACTATCTTAGGTGGATTTTTTTGTTTTGTTTTGTTTGGGGCTGTTCTTAATTGTCTTACATCTTGGCTTCAAGGAGCTCTCAGTCCCTGCAGCAGAAAGGCAGACCTTGCTCGCAGCCGCTCTCCACCCCACTCTGCAGGTCGGTGTTTTTTCTACCTGACATGATTTGTTTTATGAAAGTGCCAGCAGAGTTTAACACTTCATTAAAAATTCCACATCTTCTTTAAGGAAACATTTTTTTTTTATTTTCTAAGATCTCTCACTTCTTAATTAATTCCTCTGTCTTTTTTTTTTGCAATGCCTCAGTGTCCTGGTTTTGGGACTGTCGTGGTTTAACCTGGCAGGCAACTAAACACCACACAGCTGTTCGCTCGCTCTCCCTGCACAGTGGGATGGGGGAGAGAATTGGAAAAAAAAAAAAAAGTAAAATTCATGGATGGAGATAAAGACAGTTTAATAGGACAGAAAAGGAAGGGATAATAACGATAATAACAATAATAACAATAATAACAATAATGAAGAAGAAGAAGAAGAAGAAGAAGAAGAAGAAGAAGTAGTATATACGAAACAAGTGACGCACAATGCAATTGCTCACCACCCGCTGACCGATAACCAGCCAGTCCCTGAGCAGCGGTCGCCGTCCCCCGGCCAACTTCCCCCAGTTTATATACTGAGCATGCAGTCACATAGTATGGAATATCCCTTTGGACAGTTTGGGTCAGCTGTCCTGGCTGTGTCCCCTCCCAGCTTCTCGTTGGCAGGACATGAGAAGCTGAGAAGTCCTTGACTAGTCTAGACACTACTTAGCAACAACTAAAACATCAGTGTGTTATCAACATTATTCTCATACTAAATCCAAAACACAGCACTATATCAGCGACTAGGAAGAAAATTAACTCTATCCCAGCCGAAACCAGGACACTCAGCCAGGGGAGTATAGTCTTTAATGAATTAAACAACATCATATTTTGGTCTTAGGGTTCCAGGTACATTGGCTATTTAATTCTGATGTGCGTTAATCTATTCCACCCTCCTTTTAGGCCAGACTCCTTATCTGGGAAGAACAACATTTGTTACTAACCAGACTAATTTATGGAAGTACCTTAAGTGTTTCCACTCTTCCCTCTCCCAGCTCAATAGCCATTTCTACATCCCCAGATTAAATTGTAGCATTTTGATTCTTTTCTCTAAAAATAAGTAAATAAATAGATAGATTGCACACTCCAAAAACATTCCATTTTTTTCCTTCATCTATCTCAGCCATTTGATAGATTTGGTTGAGGACAGTGCAGTGAGGAGATGATAAACTGCAATGTGGGAAGGAGGGGGGGGGGTAAAGGAATACCCTGGCATTGGCTTGGCTTCCAGAGAAAATGCAATATGGAACCACTTCTTGTGTTTAATTTCCTTCATCCTGAAGGTTGAACTGGTGAACATCCCTCTTAAATTATGCTTTGGAAGAGAAAAACACACTTCACGCCAGTAGAGCTGAGGGGAATGGCAGCAAGAGAAGGTCTGATATCACCTGTGAAAGAGAACATGAGCTGGCAGAAGATGAGCGCAGAGAAAAGTGCAGAGTAAATTGAAACCTCTCCTTCCGTTGAGGTGTTTTCTTTGGTGTTTAATACTCTAATCCTCAAGCTCAGCTTTTGAAGGTATTTTATACCCTAATCATATGGGTTGCACAGAGAAGGGGGGTTTCATAGGCTCTCAGCACTGAAATCCATACAGCAAAGAGGAAGGGAACACCTGTTACACGATCATCTGGAAGTTATGGTTAGAAATATAGCAGGAAGGACTTGGAAACACATTTTTCTTCCTGAAAATAAAATGTGACCTTCCTGTCATTTCTCAAAACCTCTTTTTTATTTTTTTTCGTCCAGTCGAAGACCCCAACAAACCACTCATTCTCCATTTTCCACTAACATGAAGTCTGGAAACTATCTAGGTTGGTTTCTAACATAAATATTCTACAGTTAATTGCAAAAAGCCTCAGTCTCCAGAATTTCGTTATGACATAGAAACTTCAGCAATTATTCTAATTACAAAGCTTTTGGTTATGTTTTCAGATCTATGGTTCCAAACAGTTACGACTGCCAATCTCAGCAAAATAGGACTCACAAATGAAAAACTATTGGTTTCTGTAAGACTGATGCACTGGAATTTTACATCACTGCAGGTGGTGATTGAAACAATCAGCTGAGGAAGGCTGAGACTCAGTCTGATAGACTGACCCTCTTAATTATCTACTTCATTTATTGGCTGTCTGCAGTTTGCTACTGTCTCCATTTTCAGGAGTTTCAGTATTAAATCCTAGGCAGATCCAAAGCCCACTCTAAGGTTAACTGAAACATGTCTCCCTGTAACAGCCGTATTATAAATTGACTGAATATTCAGAACAGAGTGATAGGACCAAAATTAGTTCAGCTTCCAAGCACTGAAACCAAGGAGATTGCTGGAATGGCTTTAATAATTACTATTATTCCCATGTTGCCTACCCTCCTTCTGCCAGATGTTACTGCCCCCACAGCTGATACAACAATATGTACTTTTTCTGATCAGAATTAAATCAAACCAGTATCAATTTCACGTCTTAGGCTAAGCTGCAGGCACTTCTGCTGTCTCTGATTTAGGGACACCACCCTTCAGACCCCAGAATGACTGTTAATGTTTTAAGTGATAGTGAGGATAAAAGAGTGTTCTATGAATTTTGTCAAATGAGGTTCAAGGAAACTGAAGCTAGTATACATGTGCTTTTCCTTGAGTCGTTTTGCCAGATGTACCAATAACACAGAGCAAAATAAATAATTTTAGAAGCAAAAGTCACTATACTTTGCTATAAAATTAAATTTTAAATGGTAAGAGAAAATCATGTTCTATCAACATATTTTCAATCAATTTACCAAACTGGAAAACTCTTAATTCAATGCCAGAAGGCTAATACAATAATTATTTTGGTTATATGCTCCAAATCTCCGTAACAGCAATGGGAAAAAAAAAATCTCGTCATTTTACGAAAATAAACAGTAACAACTACTTTTATTCAGAAATCTTGTAAAGGAAGCCAATAAACAGTATTTTATCTCTGGTTACAAATCCACCACGAAAATGTGCTTACCATGAAAATAAACAACAAATTAAAATTATTGTATGATTGCCTTATGTAAATAAAGAAAAAATATTTTTGTAGGTCTTATAAAGGAAAGAACAGGAGGGTTTTTTTCCCAGAAGTTATTAGCGACTTTGAATTACTGCAATTAGGATTCCCAGACTTAAAGGAATTATGGTTTTCATAAGTCAAATCCTCAACAGAGTCTGGGTTGGGTACATCTGCTCTGAAGGGTGTCTAAAGGAAGCCATAATATATAATATTATTAAATTACATTACATTATATTACATTGCCATAATATATATTAATATATCATATATTGTATAGTATTATATTATAATATAATAATATTACATTGGTATATAATATATCCATATATTATATATGGATATATTATCATGTTATAATAATATATAATATAATACAATATAATTTTGGCCAAATGTTTTGCAAATGGAGTAGAAACAACACCCATCAAATTCCAGCAAGAAGTTTGCTTTAGAGAAGGATACGCAAAGAGAACGCTCGGGTAAGGTAAAGAAGAGAACTGCAGAGTAGTTCACCAGCCATGCTACGAAGAGAGAGGAACTGTGGCTGCAATTAATTGAGAATCAGGATTTCCGTCAGAAGCCTGGGACCTCTTAAACTGGGCAAAATGGGGCAGAGCCATGGTCCCCCAAGCCCTGCTTCCCAAGCAGCAAGCTGGCAACATTCACAGCAGCTCTCCGCTTGAATCCTTGCTTTGCCGCATGTGGGGCAAACGTGTCCATGAGCAATTTCTGTGTGCTGTTCCCAAGCAGGTAAGAATAGGCACCGGCATTTCTGTTTGGTTGCTGAACCTGGAGGGCTTTGCCGCCTTACGTAAGGCTTCTGGTTGCCATTGGGGAAAAGCACTGGTAATACAAAATGAGACTGGGGAGGAAAAACCTGTATTGCAGTTTTTGCGAGGAAATAAAAACACACAGAAAAATTAAAGTCTTTTATTTAATGGGCACGGCCTCAAAGTGGTGAGTCGGCAGAACAGGATGCAGATGTGTTGTGAAACAACCTGGGATAAATCACTCATAGAAAAGAAATCCACTTCAAACACATGAAGAGGAGCATTGCGTCCAAGCCGCCTTCCCTTTGCCCGTACCCACCTGGGCCTTTGGAGATTAATTTCCTTGCCTGGACTCCTTTTCCCAACGAGCTGACCAAGGACACAGTAAATGCATATTCTACATGCTGGAGATGGTTAGATTAGGATCCAAGCTCTGCAGCTGTACTCAACGTGTTGAGTATGGTTAGGGGAAAGAAGAGGCTTGGATAGGACTGCACCTGAGGTGAAAGTCACATCTCACAGAAACTCAAAGTTTCATTAAAACAAAGCAGAGAGAGCAGATTCCCAACTCATTTGAACATATGTTAAAGTAGGGAGCACCATCAGCTGGAGGATGGCTGGACTGATGTACACCGCCCAACGCAGTACAGCGCAGACAACTGGCGGGAGCTAGATCAGAGCTGGGCACGGAGCTGGAAACACATCAACTCATCAAAACTGCTTTCTGGTCACACAGGTAACTCACATCAGCTCAAACAAGAGTCAAGGTTACGATTCACGAACAAGACCACTTGTCTTTGAATGACAGCAGTTGTTCCCATACCCACTGACCCATACACAAGTGTATAGTGCCAGCTAGTCCCTGTGGCAAAAGTGGGAGCCTCTAAAAATCAGTGGAACAGATAGGAAGGGACAGGAAAAGCAAGGTAAGTTATCTTTGCTCAGGCTCAGAGCCCTGATTCCTGCGGTGGAGCCGCACTGTGCCGCACAGGCACACAGAGCAGCCAGCGGTGGCCTCCAGCCCTTGGCTCCAGCTCACCTGCAGTCTGCAGAGGTTTGGTGGCTGCTGTTGAGACGGGCAGGGAGGTGGAGCCTGGCACCGTCTCCCTCAGCCCCGATATCTCCTGCTTCAGAGGTAGGGCTGACAGAAGAGGAGGAAACCGTTTGGTCTTTTACCCTGCGGGCTGCGAAGCTGTCTGGAGTGAGAAGGTCCCCGCCGGGGAGTTAGTGAGGTTTAGAAGCCCGTTGTGCCACCTGAGCAAAGATGCTTAAATCTGAGCTTTCAAGGAGAAAGTACTAAAAGTAATGGGCTCTCTGGATTAACTAAACAATACTTAATACTTCAAATCTCATCCGGCTGTTGCAGCTCTTTGCAGCTTTATTTAATATGAGAAACATACCATCTGTCGTCTGACAGCAGATAAGAGACATCTGTGAGGTGCAACGTCCCACAGGATCCCAGTGGTTTTGCTTGAAATCTCCAGAGATCTCTTGGATACACCTTGGAGAAATCTCTCCTCATAAACCTGACAGGGTGTTTGGAGCCAGCGACACAGAGGGCGTTTGGTGCAGCAGTGCGAGTAGAAAACCAGATGGATGAGATGATCAAATTGTCAGCGCAGGTTTCTCTTTCAGACACGGCAGGAACACCCATGTGTGGATGCTGCCACAGAGTATACACTACCCTGTCTTCAGCAGAGCAAGTTTAAATGTGCTTTTATAATTGTCTGATTTTCTTTTTAGCGAAGAGAAGCAGCACCTCTGCACCTGTAAAAAAATCTTCTGAGGCTATTAAGCATTACTTCAAGAGTTCAATTATTCTTAAGAAAATCTTGACAATTTTTCCCCTGCCTTTAAGACAAATGAATAAGTAATCCCTCGAGACAGAATAAAAGTGGATAGCTAGGCAAAGAGAAACATACACTTTTGAGATTTCGTTTGGCCAGACACTGAGAGGGCTTAAAAGTGATGCAAACGCAGGTGTCTTACAAAGTCCTTGCAACACCCTTGCCTTCAACAATCCACTAGGTTCAGCACCAAATATTAGTGTTAGTGTTAGAAAAAATAACGATAATGAGAGTTCTCTAACTGGCACGCTGAAGCTCTTGCTTTGCCGTTTCATTCCCAGAGTGGTGACTGTGACTAAAAGACCAGACACCACGAGGCTCACGCGAGCCGTGTGGTCCCTGGTCCGGCTGCTTCTGCGGCAGCATCCCCTGCTGTTTTCTTCTGACCTGTGACCTGCTTGCAGGTAACAGGGCCATTTTCAGCCTCAGCTATAGTCTGGACCACAGGTTTACCTATGAGCGAAGGAGTGCAGGAGCAGGGATGGGACAAAGGGACCAAGTGGGGAGGACCGTGGCAAAAGGGAATAAAATTCCTTTTTACTTCAGCTTCATATTCAATGGCCCATTTCTTTCCTATTCTCTTATAGCTTACGCCAGAGGATAACATATCTTCTGGTGCCTATGTGAGAAGCACACCACGCCGGGACAAACAGCCTTAATAACTGTCGTGGTTTAATCTGGCAGGCAGCCAAATACCACGCAGCCGCTCGCTCACTCCCCCCGCCCCCCCAGTGGGACGGGGAGAGAATCGGAAGGGTAGGAGTGAGAAAAACTCGTGGGTTGAGATAAAGACAGTTTAATAGAACAGAAGAGGGAAAATAATAATAACAATAATGATAGAATATACAAAATGAGTGATGCACAATGCAATTGCTCACCACCCGCGCTGACTGATAACCAAGTAGCGATCGGCTGCGTGGTATTTGGCTGCCTGCCAGATTAAACCACGACATAACTATTCCGTAACCAACAGGATAAATGAAAACAGAAGGGCATTTTAAGGACAAGTTATGGTTTTCCCTGAAGCTTTGCAAATTTGATACGCTTCACAAAAGTTACCAAGAATAGGGAAAGTTTACTGTCTTTGGATCATTTATAGATATACTCGATGACAAGGTGTAGGAAAAATGTTTCGGTTTTCTGACTCCGCAGTCAGCCAAGTGGACAGACCCTTAGGATTGGAACACTCTGCAAGTGCAGAACTACATTGCTTTTGGATCTAATACGTTCTTAGGCAAAAATCTCCATTTTTCTGCTGCCTTCAAAGAACATATTGACAGGCAGAATGTGACAATTTTAATTAATGGGACAAGGAGAAAAAGCTGTCGATTTTGTCTCCGAGAAATTTTCCCAGATAGCTCTGTTACTCAATCAGTGAAGAATATTATTTCAGACAGTGGTACAAAGGCCTGGTATGTTTGCCAGCTCTGATCAAGATTGATGGCTCTAGCAACAAACAGCCCAAGTGGACACCTTCCAGCTTCCCGAGCTGTTCAAACCTTGTGAAGGCTGTTCCCTTGGTGCAGCAAGACTCTTTCTTGCTGTAAGGAAAAATGACACAGCTACCATCTTTAAGCTAAATAACACGTATTTTATTTACCTGAAGAAAAGGCAGCTGATGAAGAAGACCCCAATAACCTGAATTCCTCCTTTGAACACCCACCCCATTCAGTTCTTCGTTCAATATGCCTGAAGTCACAGGTTTGAAAACTGATCTGGCCATAGGAAGAAGGTGCTTATTTAAAAGGAATTAAAATAAAATAGTTTTGTTCAGATAAACAATGTAGTGGCCATTAAACATTCAATTTTTTTTCCTGTTTAAAGTTTAGCTAAGCACTTTCCCAAGTGTTTCACTGAAGTGAGGCTGTAATTATTATTTTTTAAAATCCAGTAGTTGTACTGTAAAATGTACTAACTTTCTCTTCTCAGGGGCAAATGAAAGAAACCGATCTTGTTCATGTCCTGAAGTCTTTACGTAGTCCAAGGAGGGACTAAGTTCTCCCTGACTTCAGCAGTGACATTAAATTGAGGAAACACATGGCAGGACTTTTAGGGTTTGACCTGCTGCAGGCTTCTGTGGTCTTTGAGTGTGGGCTGCAGTCCTTATGGTTCATGCAAAACGTTCCCTAAAGTTAACAGAAAAAAGACTTAATAAACAGGCAGAGGAAAGACCTCTGGAATTGTCCAAAGACTCCTCTGGGAAATCTTAAGGGACTCTCTAAAAATATGGAGCTTTTTTATAGGGATCTCAATCCTGTGAAATATTTTTTTTTCATCATCCTATTGTCACAAGCTATTTGGTGAAATGAGAGACTATTTTTCTTCATCTATCCGATATCTGCAGGGCAGAAATGTTATGTAATAATAAGGGAAAACAAATCACGCAACAATTTTCCAGAACTGCTTACTCCATCAAATATTTTTCTCATAAAAATAGGTTGAAATGTTGAAATTTGATGTAAAAGGCAGTAATTACTAATTTCATTTTCTCACCATATTTTGAAAGGTTTGGAAGGAATAATTTATTTTAAAATGTAGGGGAAAGGAAATCTCTGGTGGTTCTAATTTGTTAGAAGAAATCTTTCACTGTTCCCTCTATCTCAGGGCCAAATAATGCATTTTCTAATTTTCCATTAGATCTGCCTTCCCCTCATCAGTTCCGTCGTTTAAACTGGGAACATCTTAAAGATGACAATTATTTGCTTATAACTCTTTCCTCCCGAAGGTTGCCACTTGACAGGAGACCCACTCTAGGTTGGACTTCTCTAATGCAGCGAGCTCATTCCTGTGCTTGCATGTGGACAGAGGAAAGGAAGAAGCTGTCTAGGTTATTCCCTGCCTGTCAGCGCTGATATAGGACGCCCTTCCCGCATGCCGGCCTCAGCTATGAAATCAAATTTTGTGCCCTTATTCACAATGAGCCCTGCCCAACTCAGCAGCAGTCCCGTTTGTGAAGGCAGCAAGAGTTTGGGACCGAGGTGTGCCTCACCCTGGTCACTCGGGTGCTGCATCCTCCCTGCCAGCAGCTCCCCCCGCCCTGACATTTATTTGGCCACCTACCTGTGTGCATTAAGCAGCACGTCCCAGGGGACGGGTCGACAGGTTACTGAGCATGTAACTGTAAGATCTGGCAAATGCAATGTACTGTCTTGACAGAAATAAATTGTACTGGTCGTGGGTCACTCCTCTGTGTGCAAAAGTGGCTGTTATTATCTCACAGTAATTATAGCCTTGCATGCGGCCACGTGACTGGGCATTTTATCAGTATTTTAATGCATATTCAAATAAAAATGCTGGCTTGAAAATTCCCCAAAACCAGTCCCTGCATTCCATAAAACCATCGCGTAACCAATATGCGATCGAGGAAAGTCTTTCTTGGCAGCAAAAGTGACAGTCAGGGCTCATCACTCATCCTACCCGACCTGTACCCCACGGCTCCCGGGTGAGCACAACGCTCGCTTTTTTGTAGCTGAATATACCACAGCTGTCAGAGCATCACAGACAGCATATAGACAGCAGCAAGTCATTACCTCATTTTGTCCTTGTCATTTTGTGGTGTATATAGTCTGATGGCCACCAACTCTTTAAAATTCATTTTCCTAAGCATATTTTCACAAATGTTGAAGACAGCCTGCAAGTTTACTATCGTTACTCATTCTTTCCTAATGCTTGCCTCTCACAAACCAAACCAAGTGTGGCAACGCAGAGCAGGCAGTGTCTAGTCTGATAGATTTCTTTATATATATTTACATCTCAAACACAACAGTGAAACTTGGAAAAAAAAAAAACATTCAAAGTGATATTCAAAGACAGAACGATAATCCATCAGTCCTTGCTGGAGT
Source organism: Calonectris borealis (assembly GCF_964195595.1). Lineage (NCBI taxonomy): Eukaryota > Metazoa > Chordata > Aves > Procellariiformes > Procellariidae > Calonectris > Calonectris borealis. Next base: position 144,784,205 of record NC_134313.1, read on the forward strand.
GAATAAAACTCCTCCACTCAGAGTATCTTACTAATTTACATCATCCTTCTAGATATGCCAGGGGCATATCTGAGATTTATCTTCATCTCACTTTAGCTCCCTGCGCACTTTATTTTGTATCTAGTCTGTTAAACACCTAAATTTCACTCACAGTCAGTGAAGAGAGAGAGGGAAGTGACAATTCTAGAGGTTATTCATGGACCCTGACTTCACATGGCTAAAGTTAGAGGACATCAACTTTGCTCTTACATTTAAATTTTTATTTTCTCAAAGTACGGGGAGATCAGCATTCATTCCCTCACTCCCTTTAGAAAGCACCAGCCTCAGTTTATATCCTGTGGTTTAAGAATTTCTACTCAATCTCATTACAGTCCACAGAAGTTTAGTTTATCAAACAACTTTAATTTCTTCTAATAAAGCAAGCTTACTGACTATGCACCTACCCCTCTTTCCATGGACACAGCAAAGGAGATCCTTTGCTCCTCAGTCCATGCCTCCTTCAGCCACGTCTTATCCCAAAAAGTTACAGTCACTCACCCTCTCTCCATCTTTCGTCTGTTCCAGGTTGCCATCATTGCATCTGCTCTGGATGCCTTCTTGAGTTTCTCATCCTTTCTCTACTGCTTCTCCACTTCTGTACACACACTGATACATGCAGAGTAAAAGAAACCAAAATACAAATTACCTTTATGTTCAACGTCAGGTCCCTAAAGCAATCATCTGCTCGATCAGCTGCCTGAGCCCTTGCTTAAACCTGCACAAAGCTAAGCTTCCCATTTTTACAGCTATTGCTAAACAAGGAAGCATTTAATGGTCCCATCATTTGTCATTGAAGTCATTTGTCACATCCAGCAGCTTCAGTGAAGTGATTTAAATGATTATCCTACAGTAAAATAGTATTTTTTAAAAAAAATTTCTGAACAAAATGGAAGCTATAAAGGGATATAAAAAGTGATAGTTAGCATATATAACTTTTTAACTGGACATACAAACATAGGATACTATGTTCGGTATCATATGCATTTTGTTCAGCTAAAAATCACAACATCCTGAAAATGCATTTTAATGGTTGGCACATGAAAACAGCAGTCATCAAAGATGACAATAATTTACAGATACTATTGGATTAAGAACCTCATCGTCAAAGCAATTTCACAGAAAGATCTGTATTTTCTGTAAAACCTCCTGTTTGCTTAAAGCCCAAAAATGAGGTCTAGAAAAAGAAAGCAAGCCTATTGTTCATCGCACAAGTCATATCTAGCACTAAGTTAGATGCCTGGCATACCCTGGCCAGCTGCTGCCCCTCCAGCAAGGTATGGATTTTCTGTAGATCCATGTCCTCCCTGCCAGTCCCAGTCAGACATCTCAGACACGTTGGGCCTCTGGGGTAACACAAATTCCACTGATGAGACATCTGATTCATGCCTTTTCAGTCACACACCTTTTTTTCTTTTCTGTGTGCAATTTCCATTTTATAATACAGTTTGACCTTAGCCTTCTACTCTACTTCTTGACACGAAGCACCTCTGTTTTGTCGCTATACCCTGCACCCATGGTGAAGGGACCATAGGGCACAATTCTGCTCATGATACGGAGGTGGGCTTGTAGCAGTATTTACTTACAAAAACACTTGCACAAGGTCCTGGAGTGTGAGATCTATAGTCAGAAATGGTGACTAGGCAGTAGTAAGAAGACTGTATACAAAGAGTGAACTTAGTCAACAAGGCTCCCAATGTTCCTAGGAACCCACCTTCCCCCAGAAAAATCTGGGGGATGCCAGGTCTCCCATCAAATCACATACCTCTAATCTGTGCATCATACAGTCATCTTTCCATAAATATTCCCAAGTTATGTTTGTCCTCTGCTCTGTGCTGTCCACTTGCTACTGAATCAAGCCGAACAGCTAAGCTCTTCCATTTTTTCCCCTTAGCTTCCTTAATAGATGCATTTATTTTAACTGCTGGTCCATTATTTTATAAGAGATCTTGTTATTGTTTCTGTCTTATACTGTTGCGTAGGTCATTGTTCTCAGCACTGTGGAAAGACAAATACAGACAGCCAGGGGGTTCAGGAAACCAGGGAAATAGTGCTGGTCACCATGACAGATGCTAGAACTTCATAGTTCCTTATGTTTTAAAAATGTCAAAGCAAAAGAAAGAATTTTAAGGAGTGATTTGCGGAATAGCAGCGGGGTCAGTAGGAGGATGTTATTGGTAACTCATTTTTCCCCAGACACGAGGCACAGAACAGCAGAAAGCACAAAGACGGTCATTTGGAAATTGGAGAGGACAGCTGGCATTGTGGGCAGGGTGTAGGCCATGGTGAACTTCTTGGGCTCAAAGCGAAGACAGGCAATCCAGATTTGACGTTACAGAGGACGGGGGAGCAGCAAAGGATGCAGACCCTCCATGCAGCCCATGGCATATATAACTGTTATTACCAGAGGTATTGTCCAGGAGAGCTATGTGGGTCTCATTTTGCACATGTCCTGTCCTGACTCACGTAGCTATGCTGACTGAAGCCTGCAGCGAGGACGCAGCATACAGGACAAGGCAGGCAGTTTCCTGGAGAACTCTGTTGAAAGGATAAACAGATTTCATGAAAAAAAACACTGCTGATGGGTTTTGATACAGGTTAGCATGTTTACAAATGCATTGGCAGCCCAATTGTAGGCTGCATGTTGTGATAAGTATTCTCTTGGACATACCTACATGCACTAGTTTTCACACTAGGTTGGTGCTTACTGCTGAGACGTTTTATTGTCAGTGAAACATAGCAGTAATCTATAGAAACACTGCGAAACTGGAGTGAATCCAACGCTGCGGTGGGTAAGGTGGGGAGCCACGAGCTAACTCAGCGCCTGAGAGCCAGCCATCCCTGCCAGCTTTCATACCACAGTGATTTACGTAGAAGTTTTCTAAAAGTATTTTTCCCCAATATTTAATCATAAGGTAGCCCTGATGTTTCAAAAGCATTCAAAAGTCTTGGAAAAGGCACTTTCCCTCTTTGGATATTTTCACTTAGAGTAGCTAAATACTTACCTATCAGGCTTTTTAACCTAATACCTCAAGAGCAGTTTTGCGAAAGTCGTGTATAATTGGTAGTTCTTAATGCTACTAATAAGCTCACTTTAACATGCAACATCCCAGATATTCTTTAGCTCATGGTATGACTTAACTATAATGTCTAGTCATTTCTGCTCTCATCAGTTTATACTAATAAAACATACAAATGAATTTGAACTAGAAATTATTCCGTTTTTGAGCTAGAAACGATTCACTTTCTACCCAGACTGTCCCTTACCAGTCTTACTTTTCAGCATGCAGTCCTGCAAGTTGACAGAAAAACATCTTAAAATATCAAAATCGCAAATATTAAATTTTCCTCTGAAGTTACAAGTCTGGCAAGAAATTTTCATTTGACTGACAAAGTAGCATAGAGAAGTGCTCCACACTTTCCTTGAGCTGGTGCTTCTAATCCACTGGTGGACTCCTTGTCCAAAAAAGATGGCCCTTTGGTATTGTTTGGCTTTGGTATTTGTTGGAGAGAGGGAAAGAGGTTGATTGGTCTTTTCTTGGAAATAGGTAGGTAATAGTCTCTGTAAGCAACCATGCAAAGCACACTGAAACCAGTTAGGAGAATATCCCGAAGTACCATTATAGAAAAAGCTGGTAGCTGCTTTTCAGAGATATGAGAAATAAGGTTTGTGGACTGAATGAGAGTCTTTGAAGTATGTTCACAAAATACAACCAAATACAACCTAGTACAACCAGAAATTCCATTTTAGAGTAAAGGGCATAACTAAGTTGTTTTTTTAAATAAGACTTTCTTTACAACACAGATCATAGAATTAGATTCTTTTTTTGCTGTATCAGGACAACAAACTCTGAGATAAAGCTACAAACATGGTTTTGAGAAAGACAACCAATCTTGCTGTGGGAAAATGTGGCACATCTGTTAATGTTCTGACAGCTCATACTCTCAGAGGTCTTGTACTTCTCTGTCAACACGTAGGCATACAAATTCTACTAAAAAGAGACACAAAATTTAACAAGCAATATTTTAAAGGGAAATTGAAAGAACTAAAATAAATTTTGCAGAGGAAAGAACAGCAAGTATGAACACCAAAGAAATGATGCAAATCTGCTGGATGCAGAATGATGGAAGAATCCTTGTTTGTGGGTAATGAGGGGTTTCAGGGAATACTTTTGAGAGGGCAGATGATTTTCTATCAGAAACATATTCCCACTGGGTCTACTCCTCCTCTTCCGTATATTCCTCAGAGAGATTAGTACATCACCAAGAACTCTGAAAGAGCCAACGTATACAAGAGAGATTTAAAACGCCCATGTTAACCACTAAATATAGGTATCACCAGTCTTAAAGGAAGGCACATGGTTCTTACAAAGTGATTCAAAGCATGAATAACACCAGCAGAGAAAGAGGAACCTCTAAAAGGGCGTACAGGAAAGTAACGTTGGGTACTAAGCAGCGGTTGGCACAGTCCTGTCTGAGTGACCACCCTTCATGGACACTTCAGCCCTTTCACCACGTGGTGCTGCCCCTTTGGGATCTCTTTTGAGCAGGCTGGCTGTCCTGAAGTTGAGCCTGGCTTTGCCTTTTGCAAGAAATACCCTAAAGACCTGAGCTTTCTCACTGGAATTGAGAGAACAAGAATTAATTCCTCCTTCTGAGAAAGACAGACAGTCTGGAAATGCTTATGTTGGAAAGATGATCACTAAAAAGATGTCTGATGAAAATCTTTAAGATGTTAAGCAACAGAAAAACTTAATCAGGACTTCCATTCTTGTCTGAAGATGCAAGAGCATTGAAAGGCAGGATATTCAAACCTGTTTAAAAGAATACTTTTTCACATTTATTTAACCAAAACTTTAGGACTCCTTGCCATACTGAGGCCAAAAATTAGCACAAAAATAAAAATAATTGTGCATTTACAGAGATAATACAATATCAGAGTTTCAGTAGTTAATGTTAAGCAATTTTCAAAGATAAACTAAATCTGTGAAGGTTACTTCACATTCACATAGGGAAATTTCTTTTCCTCCGTGTGAGGATGTGGCACTCAATCCTCTCAGAAATAGGGTATGTGTGAATTTTACCATATGAGTCTGTATGAATACCCTTCATTCTGTATCAGGAAAACAATGCCTATATTTCCATTTCACCTCAGGCACCGTGACTTTTTTCTTGATCTGGGGACATTTTTCCTTTTAACAGCTCCTGGACATGGAAAGCAACCGCAAAGTTTCTCTGGAAGTGTCCCAGAAAACAGCAGACACACCTTTGGTGAGGAGAAGCCTCATTTGTTTTCTCCGTCCTTCCCAGCTCCATGACGAGAAAGATCCGAGTCTGCCAGTGCTCTCAAGGAGCTTTTGACAGTCTGATTCAAAATTCGGCTGCATTGTCAAGATGTTTCTTCCAGCCCACGCTGGTTCATGTTTCATAATCATAGACGAGAGTCTTCAAAGACACACAAATCTGCAAACACAAACCAAATTTCTATGTAGCTTTCATCCCAAGGAAAGCCTCAGCTCCAATGGCATGAGCCCTTAGGTTTCTAATTTGGTTAATCAGTTGCTAACGGCTTCAGGTCTGAGCCAAAATAATTTATGTCCAGAGAGAATGGCCCCACAATGACAATGGTAGTGTTTGGAGCAGCAGCACTGCAATATTGCTAACACTTGGAAAAGCTGCCAGAACAGAGCAGACAAAACCTGTGGATCCATAAAAGACTGAGTTTACAGTGAATACACAAATTAAGTCTGGTATAAGTTATGACTTTTATCACTCATGCAGTTTCTTCATTCCATTTCTTCATTAAAATTTATAGCAACTATGAATGTTATGACTCATAAAAATTGTCAATTATTTTTATTGCAGTATGTTTAAAATTTAATGGTTTTGATACAATGACAGAAGCATTTCTATTTACAATATGAATCTCAGTATCTGCAAAACTGTGAGCAATGTAGTGTTCTAAGTAAACACATCTTGTAATGCTTTAAATGACAATACATTAGCAATTCTTCAGGCATAATAAAATATGAAATAAGTAAGGAATATATTAATGTTATTACTGAGGAAGAAAAGAAAGCATCAATTATAAAACATGCTACAGTTCTTTGAGCTCAACTTTAAGCACCTAAGTTCAAAGTGCAAAACCTGAAGACTCATCTGGTCCTGAAGATACATCATGACTACATGCTACATTTTTGGCAGTAAATGACTTTAAGAGCTTAGATTTCTTTGAGTAGTTATGTGCACAGTAACATAGTAGCTAGAACAGCAAACTTTTCCCACACTTCAGGGCTGTGAATTACACCGCGCAGAAGGACCTCTGAAAGCCAAAGGCTGTGGTCATGATCTTACATCCTCGTTGTCCATCTAGCTCTGGATATTTTATTCCAATGGAAATGACAATATTTTCATGTTTAATTTTGAAATAGGACCTCCACCACCTGTTTCTGTGTCACTGATGTCAGTAGGGTTTCTGATGCTGATTTTAGCAGGGACAGAAGCAAACTGTCATGTTTAATAATCATAGCATGAGACAGTCTTCAAAGACACACAAATTTGCAGACACAAACCTCTAACACCAGGTATTAGAGACACCTACAAATCAGCATTCCAAAATCTCCTTGAAAATAAAGAGATGCGATACGCCACGCAGCAAACCAAACTCCAGTTAGACGACAGGAGGTTCATTAATGAAATTATGATCCAAGTTGCCACAGAAAAGCAGCGCATGTTTACGGAAGGGACACACAGGTGTTTCATTTGCTGGGCTATTCTCACCCATAATTACACCCTAAGGCCCCAGGACCTCATTCTTCTCGTTGATTGATAAAATAGATGAGAGAAGTTTTAAGACAACTTCAACTTCCAGATATGAAATGAAAAGCTTTTAACAGTGTCCATGAATGGCAGACTGTGAATGACAATGAGCAACAGAAGAGGAAGGATGCACTGGATATGCAGGACGAGATGAAAAATGGCCATGTTTTGCAGAAATTAGCTCTCTAACTCCTAGCTAAATTGAAAAAGGTTACATTCCTGTATCTGGGAAATACCTTAGAAAATTGTTATCAAAATGCAGCGCGTCAGTCCATTCCTCATGGTAAACACTTTAATGGAAGCTACTATTAGGGGACTCTGATGCTACTTGCTCTCACTACAGCTTCATAGGATCTATCTACACCCAATTTTTACCCACGATGACTTCAGCCAGGTCTTTCCCTCTATACTACCTCCTACTACTGCATTAGGAACGCTGCCTGACAGCTAGGCACCAGCAGCAGCACGTGCACATTCAAGTCCTTGGTTTGAAGCAGGTTGAACGGGGACGTGCTCTCACCTGACCAGGGAGCTGCTATCTGTTCTGCAGGGGTGGTCTCTGATAAATGACTGCTTCTGCATGCAATGCATATTTATATTTGGGTCCTTTAATACACGCAATACATTCTTGCACTTGTCCTTTGTGAATGGGAAAACTGGGATGAGGTACCTAGCACCAGGAGAAGTCCACAACAATAAGAAGCAGAAGACAGCACAGGCTGGCCCCAGGGTTTACCATCTGAGTCCAGCCCTTTTCCAGGACATTTCACTCCTGCCTGGCCTAGCCTTGTAGGGCTCTGAGGCATCTTGTGTGCACTACGTGGCATTATACAGATAAAACCCACAATACAGCACTAGGGAAGCTGCTCTAAGCAGCAGTGCCTAAGATCTGGGCCACTGCCTCTGCCCTTGCTCAGTTTTACCTCCTGACTCACACTAGTTCACTGGTTTACCTATGTTTAATATAGCAGTGCTTTATATTGCCAACATTATATAGTATATATTACTATATACTGCCAACCCTTCACTGCAGTGAAGAGTTCTGAAGATCAATTATTAAATAACATTTTCTCACTTAAACTATACCCTGATTCAGCAAAGTACCTAAAAAACCACCTAAAGTTAATTGTTTGAATGTCCTATTTCTTTCAGCACAAAGTCAAAAGATTTGAAGCACACACTTCAGTGCTTTGCGGTTAAGTGCAAATGAATTTCACAAGTGCTGCTTCGTCGCTGGTGGACATCGGAGCTACTCCTTTTTAACATCGAACATTTTTTTTTTACGAAATGGAAACAGGGGGAAAATATACTCCTATAATAATATAATGAGGGAAACCATATGAAACATTCACATTTTATACAAATGTATGTACTTGGAGCACTTTTGCACAAAGCATCAAAAACCAGTTTGGAACAACTTTACGCTTCTGAATTTTTGTCTTATAAGGAACCATATATTTCTTTTAGAAATATGCAGTATGAAGCTATGTTGACTTTAATATAAGGAAGGTTTCTGGGGGCTTTATATTCCCAAAAATCTGCTGCTTTGGGGTTTTTTTGTTTGATGTCTTTGCCATGCCTGAGCTCCCAGGGTTGGTTTCTCTCTCCAGGGCTCCACGGGAGGTTCCGGTCTGAAACCCAACAAAAGTCGCATTGTTAGCAGAAACATAAAGCATCCTCCAGTCTGGCTGCTCCCAACTTGTTTATTCTCAGTGAACATACCCAAAACACCCAAAGAATTTAACAGGGAAATGGAAGCAAAAGGGCAAGCATCCCTTTACACACAGAAAATGAATCAATCTGTATCTGCTTCACAGCAGCGATTGGGATGGCAGAGGGGGAAACAGGAATCAGTTGTAAGACAGCAGTGTTCACAAGAGCTTGATCTGGGCCTATTGCTCTTCTGTTGTGTGAACTCTCCGTGTTACTCCCCTTAGTGAAACAGTGAGCAGGACCTGGCTCCTACAGTCAAAGGCAAAGACTTTGAGGATTTAAGGATTTAAGATTTGATGTGGATCTCTCCATTGACTCAATGTGGTTTGGATCAACCACTCAGCAATGATTATCCAAAACACAACAGACACAAAGAATTAATCATATTATGTACTCACAGGATTGGACCCGTTTAGTCCAATCAGCTTATACACATAAATAATCACCTTTGAAAGAAATGCAACAGTCGCCCACAGAATTATGCTATCATCTACTATACACATACAAATTTACCCTCAAATTTCAGACTGACTTGGAATTAAATTACAAGAGGATGGATACTGTCAACCTGTGCATGAAAGAGGAAAAAAATCTGCACATGAAACAGGCAAATATCATCTACGTGCAGAGGTCACACTATAGTGAAGATCACTTTTAGAAAATTGCTTCATACCAGCCTGCTCCAAACCTGAACGGCCCCTGCTGCTGGGAGCGAAATGGAAACCTAATGAACTTGCCATGGCAATGTCCCGATTTGCAGTGACACTGGGAACAGATTTTCACATAAACAGATTTTCTCCTTGTCTGAATTCCCAACAATGCTGAGGAATCAACGAAGATGTGAAAACTGGGATATTTCAAGACCCCTTTCTTCACCCAGCCCTAGTCACTTGAACATTCAGAGCCCATTCTTTATTAAAACTTGATGTTGCTATGAGAAGAATGGCCTAAATACAAAAGCATTGCTATTTCTCTCAGAAAGCATTGGGGGTAGCGAACACGTATGGAGCACATTGTTCATCTAAATGTTGGTAAAAGCTAGCAAAAATGCAACACCTTTTTTATGGTAGATTTTGAAGGTAAAAGGCAAAATCACAAGTATCTGGAATTCATGTGCCTGGAACTGATTGATTTTCTCTGCTAAAAGGGACTGCTTGCCATGTCTGACACGTGAGTATGGAGATGGTTGCACAGAGGCCCCAGAGCATGCCATTCTTATCCATCTGACAACTAATTATCCTTCAATATATCATGCACAATTAAAAAAACCTTGACATCTGTAAAAACTAGTCAGCCTATATATTGTGGTCTGCTTGAAGGTCATAGTTGGATCTGTCTAAGCCTTTCAACATAGCTTCCAACAAAGCCAAGGTACTACACTAAGACTGAACAACAGAGTCGAGATAATATAGGCCAGTGAATGTGATTTTTGCCGTTACTACTTACAGGCTTTATATTGGCCTGAAATTGCATAACCTGAGGTGCTGCCTTGGACGGAGCTGATTTTAGATGTTGAACTGTGACAGCAACTGTCTAACATCTGGTACCTGTTGCCTAAGCTTGTTTTGGTTGAGTTGTAGTTTATAGTTTAACGAGTAGATCGAAGTGTCTATGACCTGCCTGGAATGAAATTGGTGTGGAAGATGGCAGATGCAGTATGATACTGGAGGTCACAGATTTTAAAACAAATCATGCTGATCAAGTCAGCAGCCCCTACAGGGGTGCAAACTTGCATTGCTGTGGTAAAACCAGTTCTAGCAGTAACAAAGAGAATAGAAAAACTGAGTAACTGGGAACCAGTGAACAGAGCAGAGAAACAAATTGTGCTACAAAAAAAAAACCAAAATAAACCCAAGTGGATCCCAAGACAGTGGAGTAAGAAAACTTACCACTACATTTCTCCTGGCAGAGAGGAGGGAGACCGAACACCCTTCTCTTCCCCAGTGAATGGTGCAGGGCGCTGGCAGCTCCTCATAACCCCTCCAGAGGCGCATACACTGAAACTGTTGGCCTGGCACCTGGAGGAGCATTGCAAGGGTGAGCATAACAAGTATACTAGGAAGGAGATTTTCTTTTATAACATTTTTAACTCTATTATCAAGGATTTCCAGTATTAATTTGAATTAAATATATGGAATATGACTATATAGTATTGTAACTAGACTAATAATCTGTCGTCTTATTATTATACTCTAAAACCAACAACAAATTCTTGTTTTCACATATAAAGTTGTGTTCTCTGTTTTGCCCATAGAAAAAAATTTGAGTGTAAGAGTAAAGTCCTCCTAAATGTTTCCCTCCTGGTCACCCAGCTGATCTCCCATCCGGATCAATTATACGGTATCTCTTATGAATAGTTACACTATTATTAGATTGGATCAATTTTGTGTTGTCTCAGGCTCTCAAATGCCACTGTATTGCAGAGAATGATTCATTGCGTTGCGTAGCAAATGTCTCAGAAAAGCCAAAGATGCTTGTTGGCAGTCACAGGGCAAGTGGAGCTTTTGACACACTGGAATAAAAGTCAGAGTTAAGAATTAGTCATTATGCACATAGGACCTGAGTGCAATAGGCAAATTCAGGAGGTTTTTTCCTGGTGAAGAAAGCAGTGGAGAGTGAGGGAGAAAGAGGAGGGGGAGCAGGAACATGCAAGTAGATTCCAGAAAAGGGCATAGGATAAAGCAAAGTAGAGAAGTGAACTCTAGAGCAGCCTGAAGAATTGCTCGGGATAGCACGTTTTGAGTAGACAGCAGAACTGACTCATGCTTGTGTTATATATTCTCCTACATTCTTTATGGATATGACAAGCATAAGCCTGTCAGCCGTTACCAAGCAACTGGAAACTAAATAATATGAATTAATATTAATAAAAATGCAAAACCTCTACCATAAAAGTTAGGAGTTTGAATTATAAACAGGAGGTACAGAAATATGCATAAAAAGTTTTTTTTTTTAAAATACATTTTATTTCAAAGTATTGACAAACTAATTTTATTCAGAACTGTTTTAACACTTTTTGACAGAGACAACATGTTCCTAATGCAAGTTTGGAATTATACAAGCTGTAATTCCATGAAATATTGCAAGTAGAAATCCTTCCTGTGCCAGGTAGAAAGACATTACAGGTTCTAAGAAAGATATATTTTTGAGAAACAACATTGCAAGCTCCTAAATCAAATGGCAAATCCATTCCATATGTTCTTTGAACTAACATAAATCAATTTAGGAACAACTTCACATTCTTGGTCATCCAGAAGTTTCACTGACCATTTCAGAAAGAGTGTGTGTGTGTGTGTGTGTGTGTGTGTGTTCGGTGAAATGAGATGTAATTTCCTTGATGATTTATTCTACTAAATTGCATGCAGGTCGAATTTCAGATTTAAACTGTGGATTTTATCTCTTTTGGGGGGGCTTTGGGGTTTTAGTTTTCTTCCTATTTTTGGTGTGGTTAATTTTTAAGATTTAAACACTTGGGCTTTTTAAATAGCTGATAAGAAAATGAATAAAATCAGCTGGAATGACATTATTACTCTTCTTTCACAAGCAGAAGAATCCATTCCAGGGCAGCTCTTAGGTCATTAGAGTTTACATTTTACGTGTCCTCAGGAGCTGCACAGTGAAGCTCCTCATGGTGCAAGTCATGTATGCAGCTGAGCTGAGCAGCTAGCAAGCCACTGGATGGGTCTCCCAAAGGAAATAAATAGAGCTCCTGCCTAATCGAAGAATTGTGTAGTTTCCCGTAATACTCAGCAATCCCTTTAGCACTATTAAAAGTACTGTTAAATATGGCTTAAAATAGGCAGAATAGGTCAACCTCATGAAGCACCCCTAAAGCAAACTTAGCCATGGCCAAATCTTCCAGGCATTCCCCACTATGTCAGAAAACCTGGTTGTATCCAGAACAAGGAGGTGCTGATGAGGGATCCCTATTCCACTCAGCACTGTTAATTCCTGAAAGATTTAACTCAGAGCTGGTCACTGAGCTGCTTGTTCTCACTGTAGCCCCCATTAAATTAAAACCCTAAGAGGACCTAAATATTGTATAACAAATAGTACATGTAGATCAAGAGACACTACTAAGCGCCTAAGAAGCTCACAGCAGAGGATCTCTTGGCACATTGTAAAACCCAACAAGTATCCTATTCTTTTAAACCTTCAATTCAAATAAAAAAAATCTCTGAAAGTAAAAATGAAATATAAGACCTAAAAAAATGGAAAACATCTTTAAAATAATTAAAATTAAATTAAAATAAATTCATGAAACTAAAGAAACAAAAGCAGGAATTTATTTTTATAGATCCTGAACTCTTGCTCCTTCTCTCTCTCCCAGAAAAACAAAATAGACCCACATTCTCAACCAAGATAAGAGCTGGGATTAATTCCCACCCTCCCCCCCACCCCCTGGTAGAACATCTCAGCTGGGGAAGTAGAGGGTGGAGACTAAAACTAAACGCATAGAAATGTCTTCAGCAGTTCAAAGGCCAAGGGTAATGGTAATCTGAGCCCTGATATTGGTGCATTAAGAAAAGATCTATTGAAGGCCAAGGATCCAAGCAACTTTTTTTTTTTTCTCCCCACAGGCCATTACACAAGTTAAAGAAAAGAAAAAGCAAAGAAAAAAGAAAGAAAATTGATAGTGTATTTAAAATTAATGACCTGAGGTTAATTGGTACTTCACTGACTCGATTTGCAAATGGATTAGGAGGGAGAAACAATGTCTTTCTGACAGAGTTCACATATAGCACTGGCCCTGAATACATGCATGTCTCTATGGAATAAAAAGTACATTTGACTTTCTATGGAGGAAAACATTTCCTTCTTACCTTACTAATGGTTTTCGTCTCAAAGACCTGTTTCAGAGTCTTTTGTATGTAATGGGAATTCAGTTGCTGGATTTACTATTTCAAGGCATATTTTGACAGAAGGTTGGAAATCAATATTTTGCTCAGGGGTTTTTCCTCCGAATCCTTCCCTGCAAAGTCAGTTTTTCATCACTGCCTTTGTGTTGGCTGAAGCCGGGCTCCGCTACCGGGCTCTGCCACTCCTTCTGTGCTCCACTGGTGTTCTGGAGAAACAGTTCTGCACTTTTGCTACTTCAGTCCTCTTCTCTTTATCTCAGTCGTGACGGTCTCCTCTGTATTTTGGGATTTATTTCTTCATACCAAAGTTAACTTTGAAAAACTCTAAATGTTTCAGTCATATTCCTTTCTGACCCAAAACAGCACAGTGACACTGAAGCTATATCATATCACAGCAGATGGTTAGTGTTACAAGAGAGCTCTTTAAGAAAACCTGATGACCTTGTTTGCAAGACTGCAGGAAACAGGGACCCTCACCGTTTCCTCTGGTCTCCCCATTTGTGGGTCATCCTATCCCTCACAATGGGAATTTATCTTCCAAGTGGCTGACTGGCATTAGCTCCCGACCAGCATTGTGCATTTCTGTATTGGACTAAATGTCCCAATGTTCAGAAAAATGTCCCATTTCAAGACCCGTTAGACCTTGCTCAGGTTTCTTCCTCACCTCCTCCAGTTAAGGGCATGAGATCGAATCATGAGGGGACACTGGCAATGGTCTCATTGCTGCTGGTTGCAAGGGCAGTGGCACCTGCCCGATCCCACCTCTCCTCCTGTACATGCAGAATCGTTTGGGATCTTTAAGTTTATACGGAAAATACAGACTATGGTGCTGTAGTAAACCTTGAGGCACACATTTACCAAGATAGCAGGATGTATACGTGTACAATCAAATTGCCATTTCAGTCAAGTTAAGGCTGGGGGAAGGTGGCTGAGTCAGAAGAGAAAATTATCTGACACAATGCATCGAAAAAACCAATCTGTCTTTTGTCCGTGAGTTATTGTAGGAAGCAAAATAAAAGTGATTTGTCAAAGGAGTCCCTTTCCCTTTCAGGTTACCTTGCTCTTAGAGACTGCAATGGGAGTAATGAAATCTTAAGTCTTCTTCCAGGGCAAATTCAGCCTTTTCGTAGCATTTTGTAGCATCTATATACTTCCTCTCCATTACACCTAATTATTTGGACTAGCATCATTTTCACAAAAATAGGCATTCTAAACAACAGACAATACACATACACCCATTCTGCAAATGATTTTTCACTGATACCCAGGCGGGTATATAATGCATAGTGAAGAATGACTGCTTATGTAAACACAATGTTTTCTGTACCTTCCAGAAGCAACTGTTCAACGTAGTCTTCATTTCCATTTATATAGGTTTGAATATGAAATAATGATTCGAGATGAATACCAAAAACTAGATATTAGGCTGATTTAATGGAGTGGAGGGGAGGAACCAGAAGGGTTATTGTTTCCTCTCCATGGTAGGTGAGAGAGAGGCCACTTCTCTCAGTTGGCCTCCTCCTGTCCATATATTGGGGTAGATCATGGGAGATAATATCAAACACGCAAACCATTTTCCCTTTCTCTGGTCCCTCACTGCACTAATATCGAGCCTCATCACACAAAACCATTAAGTCAGTATTAAAAGTTTTTCATTTTGTAGTGGGATTTTTCCAGTTGTTCCCCAAACCTTTGCCCCTCTCCAGCCCAGGAACGTATTGGAAATACTGTCCCTGCAAGGTGGTGACCCCGTCTGGCCCGTGGCCCAGCTACTCTGCCAGTCTGCATCCTAGACCCTGCTGATACCCTCGGTCAGCCTTGCTTCAAGGCTGGCGCGGAAACACTTCTGTAGCCAGAGCCCAGGTTCCAGCACATGCTGAAGAACAAGTCCCCATTGCCTGCTTGGAGCATTTCGTTTGAACCAAGAGTAGATGAATCAGATTGGATTAATTTGGTCCTTTGACTATACTTGCATCTCCTCATCTGTCACTAGCAAATAGAGACTGGCGCTTTAGAGTGGTGGCCTAATTTAAACTCTGCTAATACAAAAGCCAGGCAGCAGAGACTGGCTGGTGATTTCATCAGGAGAGATGTCCCCCTCTAGGGGGGAGGGGGGGACAGAGAGCTTGTGGCAGAGAGCTTGTGACTCGAAGAGAGAGCGGCAGCCCTCTGTGCAGTCCCTCAGACTGCTCCCATGCTTCAACAGCGTGGGAAAGGGATTAAAACAAACCAGAAGATGCCTTTCTCTTGGCAACCAGGTCTCCTCTGGTCACCAGCCCTCCACCTACGTTATTCTTAGATTCAAGCCCTACTGAGCCAACAGAAACCGTTTATTCCATATTGTTTACTGAAAGGCCAGCAGGGTGATGATGGGGTCCATGACTGGAGCACCCAAGTGCTGTTGCAATACTCAGCTAAGTTGGAAGTAACGCGCCAACGAAGAGGGCTCCCCCCACAAGCTGCCACTGACCATTAATATGGTCTTTTTGTTTATGCAGTGCGCTGTAGAATATAAAAGAAAGAAAATGCCAAAAATTAACCTGCCAGCTTTACATAAAAGCAGCTAATGCTTTAATCTCTATTCTACTCCATACTGTAAAAGTAAAGCAAGGTGAACATATTAATAAATTATTTAAAGAAGCCCATTATTCTGCATTTTTTTAAATTTACTTTTTCTAAAAGATTAATGTTTGTAAACAGAGCAAGTATGAACAGTAGCCCATTTTCAGGAAAGCATGTGAGGGTACAGTGGAGAAGACTTCAACCTGAAAATCCTTCATTGACCTCATGAAATAGTGAGAGCAGAAAGATTCATCATGAAGTACCAGATAACCCCAGAGAAGATTGCACTTGTATTTTTCAGGTTGTGATCCAGTCACATACTGACCTCCAGAAAATTTTACTTAATCAACCTCAAGATTTTTTCTCTCATTCTTACAAAGAGTAGGCTTCAAAACTTCCTGTACGCATGTCGCTCAGTCCAATTCCCAGCCTTACTGACCATGCATTAGAGGTTAATAAATGCGTTTTAATTATTCATACAATTCACTCCTTTCAAGTGCAGAAAACTGAAATTTAATACAGAAATGAGTCTCAACCTAAAAGCATGAGATAAGAGCACACAAGTTCATGGGAACTAATCACCCAGAATCTTGAACAGAGCCTACCAGCTTAGAGTCTGAACACTCACCCAGGCAACTGAAGCTAATCAAACAATTTAGTGTCTAAAAAAAAAAAATCTCTAGAGATATTATCTCATCATTTCCCATTATTGAATAGATAAATTTTAAAAAGCATGGATAGGCATTGGAAAGAAATCCTCCCTGATCTCTTTACCTGAGTTTTTTATCTGGAATAGTCTCAGATTTGGGCTTTACAAAAAAAAGTTATTTGTAAAGAAAATAAATGCTTAAGAATTTTGTGTTCTAGGTTTTTTGTGAGCAGACAAGATCTTAAGTCTCATCTATACTGTCCTTGTCCCTCCTGGTCTAGCTCCTTTGTGTATTGATCCTGGCATTTAGGTCATAACTCAGTGTCTTAAGAAAAATAATTTGTGCTTCAAGGAAAAGAAAATCACGGTGATCCCCAGAGCTTCCCGTGCTTCTTTCCAAGGTAAGAAGAGCAAATGTTTGGTTCATAAAGCCAGCGGATACCTATGACTGGCCAGAGATGTCCCACGTGGAGCCTGGTGCCTCTGCGGCAGCCTTGGCCCCTCTCCCAGTTTTGCCAGCAGCGCTGATGTGGGCTCCTCCAGGTAGACCTTCCCCAAGTCAGCCTCCCCTGGAAAGGGTCCCTGCGTGAGTCCAGGTGTCTGGATGTGTAGGGAGGAAAATACAGGCTCCAGGTACACAGGAATGGGAAGGGAGAGGAACTGATACAATGAAGGCCTCTTATGTAGAAGGGGAGGATAAAGACTTGAACCCTAAATGAAAAATGCCTTGATTAGCTCCCCAAAAATACATTTTCCTTTACCTAGAAATCATGTTGAACATCACAATAAAGATGAGATCTTATTTGCAAGTGTCTTGCCTCCTTACAGGTTGTGTCTTTTTGGAAGTCTGTCTCTCCCAATAAACCATCTCTCAGTCTGCATCCACATGGTATCTCCAGGGTACTTATCTTCTTAGTAGCTAACTACTCCTATGATTCACACGGAGGGCATGAGCTTTTACTGATGGTGGATAGAAGGACAGCCATCAGGATGCATGTGTGTATGTATTAATATCCTTTCATACTTTCATTTTAAAAAAAGATAAATCTCCCTTTAATTTTGTCCACAGTCTTCCCTATCTAATCTATCTGGTTACTATTTCTGGCAGTAGCAGATTATTATAATGCATAGGTACATCTTAGAAGAGTCCCATCCATAGCTCAACCCATGTTTTCTGGTCCATAACAGGGTCCCCTGGTACACAGGCAACAGCACCGTCTGGTGCAATTTGAAGCGTAGCATCGGAAGAAAGAACATGTGTGAGACTACTGGCTTCTGTCCTAATGCAAAGGAAACGGCACCTAAAAAGCCTGAGACACAGGGAAGGAAGTTTCCTTATGTGTCGTCTTCTCCACAAAGAGTTCATGTTTCAGCTTCCTTGGGGTTAAGTCACTGATGGCCATTAAAAGTACAGCTCATGCCTACAGAACCACGGCCTGATAGCACTTTATAAGTCATGGTAGATAACATCATTTCTTTTATAGCTAGGGGAGTAAAGTATAGGAAAATAAAACAAACTTCCCTACACCAGGCCCCAAGACAGAGCAGAACCTAACGTGAGCTCTTTCCCCCCGGCCGGGGCAGCCAAGAACAGCAAGAGTTCTTTTAGCGCAAACAGGCAAAAACACACGTGCATCACCCAGAGCCCTGCATCTTACCACAGAGATTTTGAGCAATAGAAAGCAGCAGTAAACATCTCACTAAAAATAAACAGACCTGAGCATAAAGGCTCAGTAAACTCTGAGAAGGAAGTGCCCTGTCAAAGAGCAGAGACACCAGCACGACGCTGGGCTGCGTGTGCAAGGGGGGAAGGAAAAGTTAATGGCATTACAGCTATGAGGCATTACTATTCACAGCAACAATTTTGTCTAGTTGAAAAGTAGCACATTATAAACCACCCATGAACGCTCAGCTGGTTGGAGCATTTGGCTGCTTAAATATTCTAACTGCTCTGGAGGAGACAGATGTTGGCAGCTCAGGGCCAGGAAGCAGCCCCTGGTCAAACTTATTTACATTGATGCCATTTTCCTACACTTCAAGAAATAAATGGTCCTGAAAACTCACAGGTGCTTAGTACTGTGCTGACAACTGCATCAGGCAATGACAATTCCCACGTTTTCTTGAGGTTTCCAGAGAACAGCGAGCTGTCCTGGAGCAAGCTGCATGTTCAGCACGCTGACAGACCACCGCCTTTCAGCCCAATTCTGCCCATCCTCCAACCCACAAGCTTCGTGCATTTGGAGCAGGTGTCCCCCCAGGCAGCCAGGACAGTAAGCACGGCTATCCACGATCTCTGCTTAAGGGCAGGAGCATCATGGTCCACCAACAGTGTCCAACCTGATGCTTACCGTGTTTTGGGCTGGGTTGGGGGTCCTCTGCAGCAGGCTCCCGCACGATGCTTCCTACACGGCACACGTCAGTGGCAGACAAAGTCAGCAGCAGTGGGAGCAGCTGGTAACTCAGATGTTCTCAAAGTTCTGAACTCAGACCTAGATTATGACCCTGTCCTCAGTGGACACCAGTTATTCACACAAGGAAACACCTCTGCACTACCTACCCAGGCTTCAGTGTCAGCTATTAATGTAAGTGATGGCAGAGAAACCAATAATGTGTTGCTTGTTGTTGAATTTTGTTATTCTTTTTCGTGGCCCCCAGTGTTGAATTACATTGCACACAAAGCTCCGTGTGCATGTACGTATTTACACTATAATATACGGATGAATTTCAAAAGGAACAGTTTTATGGTGCATATTCTACATTAAATCCCTGCAGCTCTCAGACAGCAGCCACAGTATAATCCTGGCAGTATTTTTCCTGTACATGGATCCATTTTATTTTAAGGCTGAGGTGACATTTCCATTTTATTCTTTACCAAAATGCAATGAATAAAAATTACTAGAGATATAGGGCAGGAAATGCATACAAGTATGAACTTTGAATTTACTTGTAAAAAAGATCTTCAGAAATACCTGCAGTCATTTTGCACATCCATTAATTTTGTGCTTACTGAAAAGAGGCACTTCACTGCATCTCTTCTGCTACATCTTCAGCTTACTCATATAATTTGTTTTTCAAAGATCAACACACATTTAGACAGTCGTTTGCCCGTTTTAAACTTGACAATATTGAAATCTATGCAAGATAATCTACAAATGTAACACATAGATCTATACATCTCTGCCCTGAAGTTGTTTTTCTTTCACGCATATATCCGGACCAAAAGTTTCAGACCAATCCAGCAGAGCTGAGGGGTACTAAGGGGACTTTCTTTAACAGGACAGCCAAGTAGATTCAAGTTTAGGTCACATCCAACTATTTTTAGTTTAGCTTATACACGTAAACTCTCTGGGACTGGACAAAATACTCCACCGAATTAAAATTTAGCAATGGATCCACCACACAAAAAAAGAGGTTACTCATCTCCTCATTAGTTTCTCAGGCATGTACTTTATCATATGGCATGTTACTGATTTAATGCCTATTTAAAAAAACAAAAACAAAAACACAGATCTGTGAAGTATTTAATATAGTTTAAAGATGCTCCACATCACACTTCGGGATCTCATGGAAGAGCAGGAGATCCTTAAAAACCAAGTCCTCGCTGTGATGAAAAACAGCTCTAGCGCTGCAAAACCACCACACTCGCAAATATCCTTAAATAGCCAGCAAGCATGGAAACTTTGCTGTTTGCAAATTGCATTATTTCCATACTTGCACCATAATCCTGGTGTCTGGTGCCATGTTAAGTCTTTATGCTATGCTGTTTCAAGCAGTGGTTATAAATAAAATAGATACCATCACCCACACACAATAAATCTGCCTTTTTTTGTCCATCTCTGTTTGCATCATTTATAATATAGCAGGTGCCTGCTGACATTTGGCCTTTTGAGGATTTTGGTAAGAGACAGCACTATTTAACAATTTAAGCAGGATGGGGGGGGTGTTTTTGAGGGTTTGGGGGGGGGTGTTGTTTTTTTTTAAAAAAAAAACATGGGCTTTATTCAAAGTTTCATAAACACTAACCATCAGCAAGATCTTAAAGGGGAAAGACCCCAAATATATCACTTTCACAGTAAGAGAAGGGTATCTTTATGATTTTGTGTGTTCCATGGCAGGAAGACAAGTCAAGAGCACAACCCACATCCGCAGCTTTGCTTTAAGTAAACTCCATCTTCGATATTATGAGACATGCCTTTGTCATTCACTCCTGTGAAAATTAAAAGGGGATGCAAACCTTTCACAGACAGCTTTGAGACAGCCATTGATCACTCATCCCTTTCTCTCCCCTAAGGGGGCAGGGACAAAAGAAGGAAGACACTTCTTTCAGCAGTGTTCACAAGCTATAACCCACACCCCACATTCAGGGTGTCCCTAAGCAGACCTGGCCAGGGCCTAGTTTTTCCCATTGCAGATCAGAAGCAAGCCAAGCCTTTATTTTACACATGGGAAGACTCTCTCCCATGCGGGAACAAGGGACCCCCAGAATAGTCAGTTACCTCGAAATCTAGCTACTTTTCTGAAATCATGGAGCATTCAAGGCACTTGAATTTACACCTCCGGAGGCTGCTCTGTGCACTATCCCATCAGCTGAAGCACTGCTGATCCAAGATGGTCTTTCCCGTCAATGCCATTCTGCTTTGAATAATTAAATCTACACCGAAAAAGGACTTGGAATCCTACACCAGGGTCACAACAACTGATCAATTGGCTTTCCCCTATTTTTGTCCCAGTAGCTGCTTCTTTGGAGAACAGCATCACCACTAGATGACTGTAGAAAAGCCAGTTGTATGCTGATCAGGGCAGGGATAGGCTTTGCCTAACAAGAGACTTGAAAACTAGTCATCTATGCTCCAGCTGAGTTTGGCAAGTATCAGAGTACTCATTGTCTGAGGAACAGGATTTAAATTCTTCATTAGGCTAAAGAAGGACTGACAGATGCATTGCCCACCTCTGCAGTGCTGGTCAGTGCTGCTCCTTGGAGACTGAAGGAAATCATCTTCCATTATTAAAGTATTCCAAAACACTCCTCTGAAACATAGAGGATGTTTTAATCCATATTCTCTATTGCAGAAAAAGCAGTATAACAGTCTTCTTATTCCAGAAGAGAATGAAGAGGTACAGAGAT
This sequence comes from Calonectris borealis, assembly GCF_964195595.1. Taxonomy (NCBI): domain Eukaryota; kingdom Metazoa; phylum Chordata; class Aves; order Procellariiformes; family Procellariidae; genus Calonectris; species Calonectris borealis. The sequence goes on from NC_134313.1 coordinate 144,805,968, forward strand.
TCTCAAAAATCAACGGTTTGTGAAAAATTCTCATACCAGAACCAACATTCAGCCAAAACTTGGCTTCATTAGTCACTCAGGACCAAGTAATATAGAGTATCATGAGTTGGAAGGGACTCGCGAGGATCATCTAGTCCAACACCTGACTCCACACAGGGCAACGTAGAAGTCAAACCATATATCTAAGAGCGTACGTAGGCCATGAAGCTGTGTAGCTTCTCCCTTAGCATCAATCCTGGGCAGCGAGGGGAAGTTCCCCTGGAAAATATAATAATTTCTGAGGCATATAAGAATGAAGATCAAACAGTTGTTGCACAGGTTTAACACTGCATCTTACACATTCTTTTATTTGGGGACTTACTTAAAAATAACAAGTCAAACTATAGATACACTACAAAACTTTACTCCTCACCATGATTCATGCAATTGCTCATCTCCTTCCTTGACCCTACATTCCAATCAGTGCTTATACTCTTACCTTTTGGTAAGCAATCAAATTACAGCAGCCTAAATAATTCAGGAGAAATTAACCATGTGTTCAGCTCACCAAAGCTCCGGTAAAGATATTTAAATTTCTTATTTCATCCATGAGAAGAAAATTGAAACAGATTTTACACTACCCGTTTCTGACACGTTTCTATTTCTTCCAAGAGCTCTTCTTCAGGATCTGACTTCAGGGCAAATACACTGATGCAAGAATCCACACTTTCAAAATGAACTACGCTTTTCTGTTTTTGAACCACCTTTTTAATGAGGGTAAAAGTGATTCAGCTTCAACATATACATTGAAACGCTGCTAAACAAGTTTTAAATGGTCAGTAAAGAATGGAGTTAAATTTTGTTTTAAATGTTATTTCCCTTAAAATACAGATGAACAAGGGAGATGAATACTACACAGTCAATATTCAAAATGTAAATTCTATCATTCTCCTAAAACTGTATACAGGCTTTCACTGAACTCACACAATGATGCTCAGTCCACTTCTGCAATTAAGCTACAGAAAAGAGCAATTATAACGATTCCACATGGCAATTTTCTGTCACTAGGTACTGCTGTCATTCAGTAAGTCCTGATTCTCCCATGTTTGAATTAAAAGTACAATGGCAAGGATGAACCTGAATTTACCACATTAGTGGATTGTAGCTTATGTAAATTATTTTACCTGTTAGCTCAATGCTAGCATTTTTCCTTTTAAAAGGTCTGAGACCATTGCAAAAAGTTTATTATGTAATAAAAAAAAAAAAAATCTAAAACGTTACATACTGAAAACCAAAGGCAATCCTGAAAACTTCAGTGGAGTCAGTGATGCTCTGACAAATCGATTTCTAGGACAAATACTCAGCCAAGCAATTTTGCTTTGCTCAGGATCACTCAGGGTGTCTACAGCAGAGCAGGAAATAGTATCAATCCAAAATTTCAGCCAAAAAAACATTATTCCCATTCCCTGGTATTATTGCTTCGGAACAGGGAAGACTGGCAGAGGGACAAAAGGGAAGTGATATGAAAGGAACACTACTAAAAGTACTAATTTCTATTGTAAATGACATTTTGCATTGTTGAATTAGGAAAATAAAGTCTCACAAAGAAATCATATTAGTGTACAGTATTTATTACTTTCTATTAATCTGAAGTCAATCATTTTGATATGACTAAATTAATTCTGAAATAAACAGACATTTTTAAATACATATGAAGATGAGAGTCTTTACCATGAGTGTATTTAGTTGATCTGCACTCTTAATCCACATGCAAGCTACATTGATCAAATATTGTACATTTCCTTTCATTTTATACTGGTCCATAATAAAGCACGGTTTCTGAGGGTGAAAGCAGGGAGGAAAGAAATCATATTTTAAAGTAGCCCTTTTATGAAAAAAGAGCATCAACTATATATTAAGCCAATGTGTTTATCTCTGATTTTGATTTTACTTACAGTATACAGTTTTGCAAAATATACAGCTCACCAATGATACATAAACAGTGGCCCTTTACTAAGGGCAAGTAACAACAAAAAAAAAAAAAGAAGAAATACAACAGAAAATAATTCTACAGATTAGAAAAGCCATATTTTTAGAACATTATGCCACTTCAGAGTGTCTCCAATGCTGGTAAGAAAGGTCATGCACAATGTTTTTTAAGAGAATGTTGTCATTAGTCCATGAGAGATTTGTCTGCATGCTTCACATGAACAGAAAAAGGTACAAGTCACGAGGAAAGCAGCTTTCTCCAGTTATCTTTTAGGCCTGTCTATGTCGTCAATAGCAGCTAGCAGCTTCTGTCTTGCCTTTTTGTTGATGTGGGATCCCAGACAAACATTCACCAGATTGGTCAACTGCTTAGTGGAATATTCCTGGCAAATAAAAGCAGATCATGTCATGGCAGAATAAAACACCAGACAAAGATAGAAAATTAAAAAACACAGATATACACACTGTGGACTTTTCACCTGATAGAAGCAGTCAGTACAAAAGGGAGATTTAAAGTGGTAGTTAAGTCAGGTCTGGATAGTTTTCATAGTTGAGGCAGAGGACAAAACTGTATTTTGCTACATGGCAGATTATAATGGAAAATGCTTACAACTTTAGTAGTGTTGGACTGAGTTCACAGAAAGTAGTTCTGTGAATACATATGTATCTAAATTAATTTTTAATGTATTTTCCATTCTTTGGGAGGTGTGGTGGGAAATATATATGCAAATGGGATAAGCTTTTAACGCAAAAACATTTTTCTAAACGAACTTTGACAAAAGTTGATCCTTTTTATTTTGACTTCTCATTTCGAATAAGCTTCTAAATACTTCTGTCTACAGGGTCTCCAAACAACGCTATTTTCAGTACATGATGAAGGAGGAAAAAATGGCAAAAATGTTAAGACAGGAATTCTTAACATCTGTCAAAACACCATATTCGCCAGTACTACCTTTATACTTAATACTATCCAAAACATAGCTTCCACCAGTAGGTTTAAACAAGAGTTTTTCCATGTAGGTCACCAACAGCTCACAATCTCTCTTGTGGCTCCAGGTATAACAAGGAAAACGATATTAAAGACTTATTTCTTTCGTCCATTTCTAGTGGGCTTTAAAGTAATTCCAAAATACAGATTTCAAAATGCTCCATTTTAAAAGACTTTTCACTTTAACAATGGGCAGCTGCAACAGCACGTGACTACTACTTACGCAGTCCTGTTATAATGGTTAGGTTATGCTACCATGAAAGCATGCTAAATGCTTTTAAAACACAAATGAAGACTTATCTCAGACAGCAATGTTGATCCTGATTCAGTATTATAAAATGAAGAAAAAGCAATTACTTTTATCCATTGTGCCTTACAACTTAGTTTAAGCATCTACTCCTAAAGGCAAAGTAAAACTTCATGGTGTGATTTCAAACTGTACTTCTTGACGATCAAGTTGTGCACTTTGGCATATTCCGAAGAGCACACAGACCTTTTCAACTTCACTTCGCTCTAGTTCTCTACGTTTTTTGATACAGTAGGTAGATGTGACTGCCTTATTCATCCTTCCCAGTCATCAGATGTTGAATCAGTACAAACACATACTAACAAACTTCATATGATAATAAATACAATGAACATATACTTGCACACACACACATTTATATTTATACTGCTTCCCATGCAGATTTTATTATAATAAATGAATATATGCATATATATGCATATACTCATTTTTAACACATAGAAGCATTGATCATTTAGAGTTGTTAGCATGATTCTATCAACATGGTGAATTTTCCCTATAGATAGTAAAAGAATGAAAATTTAACTCTTACCCTATGTTCTTTTATCCAGCGTTCCATGTCATTTTCTGTTAGGTAGTATGCTTTAATGTAGGTCTCCACAAATTCTTTATCTGGAATAGGCCTAATGTCTGTTAACTTTTCTAGTTTCATTAAGAATTGTTGAAAATCCAGTTGCATCAAGGCACGTCCTTCATTGCTGCACTTCTTTACATTGGCATAACTGAAAAGAGAAACACAGTGAAAAGTAAAAATTAGAAGGAAATAAAAATGAATCGTACTTCTCAAAGTTGTTCAACTTAGTCCTTCAAACCTTGAGGAGGAACATAATTATGGTTTTAAGTTAAAAGTAGACAAGAACTATTCTTAGGATGTCTGATGCAGAGTTTTATTTGCATTAGTATAATATGTAGAGTTTTATTTGCATTAGTATATGTTTTAGCCCCACTCATAGAGCAGAACCCCATTGTACCCAGTGCTATTTAAAAAAACACACACCTACCCGCCCCCGCCCCAAGCCACTAAAAATCCTACATTGAACAACTTACTAGAAGCAGGTTAAAGGAAATGAAATCAATGTTGATCAGCACACTAGACAGTAGCTTTAATCAAGTGGTCATGACCACTGAAGTCTAAAAGGTAACACGGCAGCTTTAGGAATGGTCACCAGGAGCTTGCTGAACCAATAGTGGCAGCATCAGAGAAAGGTACAAAGCTGTTTGTTCAAAAACACCCACAATAATCAGAGGATAGAGGGTGGTAGCACTGGCTAATCTCTGTGAAAGGTTAAAGTTTTAATGAGAGTAGATTGACAGAAAACTGGTGATAGGTTTGAGCTCAAAGAAGAGGAGACAGTAGATGAGCTTAGGGCAGGATAATACCAGGAAGGATTACAGTGGGGTGGTAGGCAACAAATGAGGAAAGCGATCTTTGCAGTTTTTCAAATGGATAAGAAATTGCATTTGTCAAGGTCAAAGGAAATGACATCGCATTGCACTTAACAGTGCCAATTTCAGCTGTGTACAGGGAATGAAAAAAGCATTGGTCTGGGGCACAGTTTGATAAACTTAATCCAGCCCACCCACAGGCTGCTGCCACAAGCGACAATCCTGTCCCACTGTTTCCACTCTTCCTTTGTACCAAATTTAAAGCAAGCTTAGTCTTCCATTGGTTCATGAAGTTGATCCTAATTATTACACAGTTCCTAAAGTATTAGGTCTGCTGCAAAGGAGGCAGCAGAAACATGCAACTGGAAACTGGATACACAGCAAGATCAGGTTAAGAATAAGCAGAAATTGCACTGTTACAGTTAGTACGCAGAAAGAATTTGCAGAATGCAGAAATAACAGAGGCAAAAAGAGAAGGGGACGAAGGCACAAGCCCTCTGGAGCTCTGAAGAAGATTGGACGATGATTCTCAATAGGACATACTGAAGCACTTCAAGGAGCCAGATGGGAAACTGGAGAGAACACAGAACTAGGAGATAGGGCAGGGCAAAATTTAAAGAAAGATATGGCTGACTGTACTGGAAATGATTCTTCACTCAGTGAAGAGCTTGATGAGAACAGTTTCAGTTGACTGGCTGACTGGAGGAGAAACACCTCCTCCATGGCTTTTAATTCCATACCTTCATGGAATTCAGAGATGAAAGAAGTTATGAAGGTATTCAGAGAATCAGCTGTTCAGAATACCTTCCTTCCCTTTCCCCAGTGGCAAAAGAAACTACAAGATATGTGAGGAAAAAAAGAACTGGGCAAGAAAGAGAAATTACAGGCAGATTTTTGGGAAGGGATAATAATGAGTGCTCTTTACACTCTAAGAAAGGGCACAGGACAAATCATATTAGGGCTGAGGCAGAGAGGTTTGGTAGCGATTGATGATGTTATCCATCCACTCAAAAGGAAAGGGGGATGGGGGGAGGAGAAGATGCTTTTGTTCCACTTCTTTTGATCTGAGGCATGGTAAGTGGAAAATAACATTTCAAAAAGAAAAGATAGTTGTATAGTTCATATGTCATATGAAGGAATTGAGAAGCAAGAGGGAGGTCATGGCTGGATTTAGTCTCCCTGAAGATGAAATTCATCTCTCAAGAGATTGCAAAAGGATGGCATAAAAAGAAACGGACGTGAGTTTAAAAATTATGGCTTGATGGAAGCAGTGGAAGCTGATGATCCTTAATAAGACAGCTAACACTTGGAAAAGAAGGATGTTGTTGAGGTCCTAAATTAGAGCAGACAGTAGGACAGTGGGATGGAAAGAAGTAAAATAGGTAGTAGGGTGTCCATAGCATAAAGATAACCAGGAAAGAAATATGGAAACTTATGTAGAAAGAGTGGGAGACAGCACATATTCTATGATGCAGAAGAAGGTGTGATGAGAGCCCAGACATATGTAGTAAGGGGACAAGAACACAAAAATAAATGCAGAGGATGAAAAGACAACAATACTCAGGCTACAATATTGACTCTGAAAAGTCTGGGACACTGATTAAGAGGGAAGGATGAGCAAGGTGTAGCAGTTCCTGACTAAGGTGCTTGAGCTTCTATTTACCAAGCCAACTAAGACACATGTCGGTTCCTCATGAATTTGGAAAAATCCTGCTCCATGGCTACTCTAAGATAACTGCTAGGGTTGACAACTCCATCTTTCTTCCTGGCAAAGACAAATGGCATCACCATAGAGATGCTGACAATTACACTTTATCTTTCTTCTTTGTTCTGTCAGGAAATGATAATTTTCAGCTAGAAGTTTCTTTGAAAGAGAATTACGTTCTTTCAAATGCTTCAATAAAACACTCAGACAATGTCATTCTTCAGCAATATCTAGGTACAAGACCATCCCCTTTAGGCTTAATGCTGTACCATACTCTGTGAAACAACTGCTAAGGACTATGTTAAGCCTTGATATTTTTTAGGCTCCTCAAAAGCGCAAGGGCTTACCAGTGCGCTACAAAATTAGAACTTTTAATTCCATAGAATAGACATTATCATTATAGACATATTTACCCAAAAGCAAGACTTTCATGAACTACTTACCCTTCCACGAGAGTTCTATTGGCCAAGCGTATGCAGTGCTCCCAAAGGATGTTGGAGACTGGCAGTGGAATACGGACTCTCTTAGACACCTCGTTCAACCTTCTGTTAAATTCTTCAAATTCCTGATGAAACATGAAAGATCATTATTCTTTTAGCATAAAAGGGATCATACTCTATACATCCCTAGCAACAACAAAGAATTATAAATGCACATGAAAGAGAATACTGAAAAATAAGAGCAAAGCAGAGAAGCTTAAAAGGCACAGACTGTAGAGACAAGCTTAATGTGTAAAGTAGAAAGCATACCACTTTCTAGTATATCATTCACAACATTACCTCAGTAATATTTTTTAAAAAAGGAAATACTGCTCTGTTCCCCAGAGGTGTAGTTCTCTGTGAAACTGACACCTCTGAAAATTAACCAGGCAGCTAATCCTTCAAATGCCATTTTCATTGCCTCACTCCCTGAACTCATCTTCAACCTTTTTAAAGTCAATATACAGTCACTGAAGAAAATCCAGTGATGATCTCTCTATCCCTCTAAATACCCACCCCATCAGCTTTCAAAGAAAAGCTCAGAAATATTGTAACCACTTCTCGTTCTTCAACCTTTTGCATTAGATAGTTCCCCGGTGCTTTAAAAGGAGACCCACTGAGAAGAGTCCAAAACTAACAGTTTAGGAGCATACTGCAACACTAGATAACAATTCAGGTTGAGGGAAGGCACCTGTTTCCACCTGAAACATCAATGGCCTGGATATGAGTGACAAACTAGTCATAACTGAACATAATCACTGCTATAATGATTTTGTGACTTCCATAAAGTGAAATAGAAGTCTGCTGCCAGTGACTAATGCCTCTATCATTTAAAAAAAGTATCAAACGACTTAAATACAAAGCAGACTGATAATGAACTGCTCTATGTAACCAGCAAAGCAGTTTGTACTGCAGCCTATTAAGACCATACTTGTCCAACAAAGTGCTTTCATTCCATGGCTGTTAATCTAGGTGGTTTTTTCCTCTTTTTTTCCTTCTTTTTTTTCCCTTTTTTCCCCCCATCAAAAATTCAGTAAGTGAAGCAAAACAGAAGGGAATCTCAGTAACCAATTTAACCTAGTATCTGACCAAATAATTGGTGTTTAACACAAATTTTCTGAAAGAGGAATTTGGCAAGAGGAAGCAGGGTACCACAGTATCATGCTTTAACCGGCATACAACTCACTCTTCTGAAGATGAAGATGCCTAACACCCCATGTTAATGAATTTCTTGAATGATCCTCTTTCCCCAATTTATCTGCTTCCATACATACTATGGCTGAGTATAGAATTTTGCATATGTGTGCACATGGCTAAAAGTAGTTGGTTATTACATTAAACATTGTGTTTACATCTGACACTCCTGGAGTCCCAAGGTACACAGCAAATCACTAATTGCTTAGTAGTAATCTAAAAGCTTCTGTAGCAACTATTATTAGCTATATAATGTAGATGCCAGAAATGGCTTTAAATGGTATTAGCCCTGATTGTCCTGAAGCAAATTCATCAGAAGTTGCACACTCAGAAAAGGAAAAATTTCTACTGCAGAGACCAAATGTTGTAAGTACCAACTGATTTCAAAGAGCCATGGCAGCATAAAGAAGGGTAATCACAAAGATTCAGTCAAATTCAGTGCAATGATACATCCTCTATCAGATTCTCTCTTCTTTGCGTTGATTTTTTTTTAAGCAGAGAACAGCTACAAAGTACAAAGGTGTAATCAAAACTATTATTCAACACAGATGCGTAACTTTTTCTGTGATACATACCTCACATATCTTTAAAATAAAATTTTCAGTTTCTCTGTAAGAATTAGTATAATTCTACCACTGCCAGAACTTCCTTCTAAAGACCTTTAGAAACATAATTTAGGCATATATAAAAAGGATGATAGAGGGATTCTCCCAAGAACTGGTTCTGTATGCCCCAAGACACAGAAATTGTATAACCACTTCTACTGAATGCAGTTGAAAAGTTGGGTCAATAACTTCCCTTCTACCTTCCTTTTCAAATGCTAACTTCTAAATACGGCAACTTCAATTAGATAGTGCACGATTATTATCGGTGCTGGTTTGACCTAGAGCCCCTACAATACATCTCAAAGACAGCCACTAAAATTATGCAGAACAGCAAATAGCCTTTGTTAAAAAAACCACTATCTCAGGCCACTGAGATTTTCCTCAATGTTACTCTGTTTACTACACATTTATCTATCTTAGACTTAGACATGAAACTCATTAAACTTGTCGTCACTTTCACCCACCATGTAGTCAAATAATCATCACTGAAAACAATCTGCTAGCAGCAAGAATAATGAAAATTCTGGACAGACCTCCTTATAACAACTTACCATTTGTCAGGATGCTGTATTGCTCTAACCATGCTACTTTAACAGTTTTAGTGAAGTATTACAGTAATTTAATGTTTATATAAACTCTAGCACACCATTTCCCAGAATGTATTCACCTTTAAAAGAGCATCTACATATATATTGTGTTGTGACATGATTTCCTTCACATCCCATTTCACATTAGCCATGAGAAGCAGCATTTGTTCATAATCAATGGCTTTAGCAGCAACAATCCAATAAACTGGTTTACGTAGTTCACTGGCAGTTGACACTGTCTGAAACAGAATATAAATAAAATTCAATTCGGTAAATTTCTGGCTAACAACAGCAATATATAGCTATGATGTACAAGTATTTGCACCATATTGTACAAGTTTCCAATCTTTTGTTTAAAAATCGGCTGTGAATTACACAATTCTGACCTGAGAATAGAACTGCTGAAGAAAAGGCTTCTTGGCAGCTGGCATCACTGCATCCAGATAAGGCTGAAGAAACTCAAACTGCTCAGCCAGAAATACCCTTTGAAAGCAAAGAAAATTTACTGTGAACTAAATGCAACATTTGGCATGTCTCTGTGCAATTTCTACTCTACAGTTGACGTATTTGGCAATAACAATATCTAACCTTGGAAAATTTAATCCTGAGAAGAATGATATCAGTTTCATGCCAGCATATCATTCAGTATTCTCAATTCTGACAATTTTAAAATATGATTGCAAACAAGAAAATGCTTGAATAAAGAGACTAAGGCTTGAATATCAACATTCATATTTCTGTTTTACTCGGGATACACTGCAAAAGTCTGATCCAAAGTCTAGTAAGGTCAGTGGACAAGTGTCTGTAATTTCCATACTGCAGTCAACATTAATATTAAATCCAGAATGTCAGAATTCCAAAATAACATTCCTAATTACTTATATACTAGTGAATCTTTACAGGATAGAATATGAGATCAAATTCTTTCTCAGGGGTAGGATTTGTTACTAACAACATAACAAAGAAATACATTTCTAACTAAGCATAAATGAACGCAAAAGAAAATAAGCTCCTTTGAAAATACATTTTCAAAATACATTTTAAAATGAACTTTTAATCTTTAAGTGTCATCGGGGGGGGGGGGGGGGGCAGGGGGGAATTCCTATCTGACTTTTACTATTATTCTGACCAAATAAAAACCACTTTGTAAGTTTTGCATTACTTGCTCATTATAATCTCTTCTCCACAGGTAAAGTTTTGCATTACTTGCTCATTATAATCTCTTCTCCACAGGTAACCTTCCACCCATTGCAAAGAACATTGCAATCCAAGCCAAAACAATATGAACTAAGCAGTTTTGAGTCTCAGCCATCACCATTTAAGTACTTAATACAAGGTTTAAATGAACCATACAGATTAAATACTCCCATTAAACTTTTGTCCTGTTAGATTTGGCCTTGTACTGTCACAAATTACTGGACCAGCTGTAGTAAAATTTCATTGCTTGTGCTTGCAGGTGGTTAGACCAGACGGTTAGGCCCCACTACCTTTAATTAAGAAACTACCTCTATCACTCATATTTAAAATCACATTGAGAGGTAGGAATTTTTGACCTCTCAAGAAGGTTTTGGCTTGTAATCACAATCTCTTAAACAATCCATAGCTTCCAGTGACCACAAAATGCAGTATACAGTAAATAACCTACAGTGATTCCGTGGCCACCACTCTCTCTGCCAAACCATATAGCGAATTGCCAGATGTCAAAACTACGAGATGACTGAGATGTGGGCTTGGCACCTTTTCCTTTCTCTCTTCAGCAGCTGTGAGAGTTCCTGTTGGGTCAGCAGAGACTTCCTAAAACAAAGAATTAAACAACTGAAAAACCACAAAAACAGCAAGAATGGCTCCAGCTCAGCAGTTTCAGATGACAGGTAAGATGACGGAATGTTTCTAATTCTAAGGTGTAATATAAACCAAGCCTGAATCAAAAGACAACCATGGAGTTTACTATTTGAAGAGTGTGGTGTTCAAACAGGTGAAAAAATCACATCATGTAGATCAGTATTTATCTTGTGGCGGGGGGGCCAGGGAAGGCAGAGAACAAACTTCTTACTACACCTTAACACCCATACAGGCTTTAGCCCAACTGCCTACTGGGAGACTGACTTCTCACCCACGGAAAGAGTATCTTCAATCTGACAGCAACCAAATAAGGAGACAAATCAAAGGAATATTACTTATGCATGGGCTTTACTGTTTATGTGAGCTGCAGCTAACTTAGGTAAAATACAAATGATGTTTTTAAACAAGTTATCATTCCATGAAAACTTCTATCCTGCAGACATCTCAATTGTAGAAAGCAAGGAAATATTCACAGCACAGGAAAAGAATCTGTAATAAGAAACAGGTTACACCAGTGCCCTGTTGCAAAATTAAAATTAAAAAAAAACAACCCGGGGGGGAAAAGAAAAACAACCCAACAGAAAAAAACCACCCACCCACCCCCCCCCAAAAAAAAAAAAACCCAAAATGAGAAGAAAGGAGAGGGGCAAAAGGAGAGGGGCAAACCCCACCTCTACATTTGAGGAATGTAAGTACAAGTTACAGCTAGAAGAGGAATCACAGAAGGAAGAAATTCCCAGAGCTGTCATATTGGTCTAAATAGGTATATAAATGGACATCCTCTGAAGCTTAGCTATTTGCCAAAACCGTATCAGGACATGAAAACATAATTGTAGTTCTGGCTTTAGATTAATTACTCATACCATGCTTACTGCTTACACAAAGGCTATAAAAATATGAGAAATGCTACAAAGTAAAGGTAATATAGAACCCAGATCAGATAAAGAAGGTAGGCATGATATGGCACTGATTTCTTAAGAGCCTTCCATGACCCTGGGATAGAAACTCTGTGGCCACACAGGTGCTATAACAAATCAGCCTGTTTGTACAGAATGAAAATAAATTTGAGCAATAGCACAGTGACAAAGTAGTGGTAAAAATAATTTCTTCAAAAGCAAGATCAGGTGCACAACATGTCTGCTGTAAAGCAACATATGAACACACAACCAGTATGACAACAGTAATGCTTAAACGTGACATTTATGGTTGGTCTCAAAAAACAAGTCAGCGTAATTCTCAGATTGCTGTACAACTGGACAAAGATGAAGTCAAAAACATGATAATAAATAAAGCAGTTTGGTTTTGGTTTGTTGGGTTTTTTTGGTTTTTTTTTTCAATTGGAGGTAGAAATAAATTGAGAGGAAATTGCAGTGAAGTAACTAAAGAATCAGGAGCAGGAGGAAGAGAATAGACTCAAGCTGACCACAGCAGTCACCAGGAGTTTCTTCTAGGCTTCACAGCAGAGAACAACTGTAAGGAGTGACACGAAATAGAATAAATGCTACGCACACATTTTTCAGACAGTTTTGCCCAAGAAGAAGAGGAGAGCAGTGAGCACTAGAAACACTGATGGAACTAAGTGATGGTCTTACTCGTTCTAAATATGAGGATTGAGACAAGAAGAATATGCATTGTAGATCTTGAAAAGTCAAGAGAAAAGGTACTGCACAGATGATCAGGTGAAAAAGGGAAAAACAACAGAAAGGTTATTCTGGTAGCAAAATATCTGACAGACCCATTGTGGTTATATTGCAGCAATTAAAGGCAGGATAGGTGAAAACTGGTCAAAATGTGTAAGGACTTGGTGAGAATTTAAGTGATACAGAAAGAGGAGAAAGATCAAAAACTTTGTTGCTATACACAAAGCAGCACACGAATGTGTTTACTGCTTGGATGAAAGCCGAGCCAAAAGTAACATTAAGAATTTAAGACAACCAGGAAGATAATAGTGTCCAAGCTGCTAAAAATGGTTTGAGGTGTGGAGAGACAAAAAGATCACAAGTTTCACTTTAACCATCTTGGATTTTAATTGACAGTTGCCTCCTGTGATGTGACAGCCCAAGGAAACGGGGAGCTGGGTTTGCTAACTCAGAACTTCTAGTTCTGCATCTCCCAAAGACGTCCAAACACAAACATAAATATGGGCTATAACAGATGGAAAAAAGTGCAGACTGGGAAAGCGGAGTTCTCACTATTAAGGGTGAGGAAAGTACCTTCAGACTTCTAAAAAAAAAATTTGTAATAGGTTACAGAAGCAGAAAGCAGATAAAGCAGGGAGCCTTGAAGATCCCCACAGAAACTCTGACATTAAAAACAAAGACTGCTGACTGAGCAATACCATCAACACATCATTTGTAGTACTAAAAGATCTCACAGAAATAGATCAATCAAGATAAAACTTCTAAAAGAAGCTTACGGTAAATGCTATCAGATACAGTTGCGCTGAGCATGGGAACGATTATAAAGGCTAGCCACATCACTATGTTATTTGAAAAATGAATTTTCTTTGCTCTGATCTGTGTTCACATTCAGCCAGATAAATTTGCAATTAAACTGGCCAGACATTTCACAATACCATGAAGTTTGCATTCTGCTGAGTCTATCAGAATGGATAAGCAAGCCAAAAGGTGTGCATATTTGCTAAAACCCATGTTTTTCAGGCAGCTCTGAAGATACCTACCTAGCACATCCACAAGTATAGTGCACACAGGCAATAAGATCTAATCATCTAGGCATAACAGTCAATTCTTTAAAACTATTAACTGAGCCAAAGACACCATTGATTAACTATCAAAATCCATTCTTTATCTCCCTTCTCTTTTTCTTTTTCACTTCATGTCATTCTCAAAGAAAATAAACCAAAAGCCCACCAACCAATTCTCTATTCTTAGGAGAGACAGTGAGCCACAGAGTGGGGGGAAGAGTATCAGTGGTAAAGATTTAAGCATCTTTGTTTCTTTCAAAGACTAATTACAAATTACGCCAAAACAAATATTATAAGACTTAATTTTGTTTTTATCGCAATTCAAACTTGCCTGTCTCTTCAGTATTGAGATACATTTTAAACAACTTTTTTTCCACCTGTTTGCTTGCCATGAAGGTAAATATCTTGTGAACCTTTTAAATGCTGAAATTGTGTTGCATCTGAAGACACAAAATGTATGTGAGACAACTGGCTAAATTAAAGACATGCTTGGATTCAACCAGGGAGTCAAACTCTGGTTCAAATACATTGGCCAAACACAGTATGAGCGTTTCATTCTCCTGACTTGTTCTAAAAAGCAGGCATTGCAAAAGCATGTTGATAGCAAAAAGGAAGCCCGAGGAAACAGCCGGTGCCAATCCCCAAGAAAAGCACAAGATCATTCTGAAAGGGTTTCAGTGATGCATGTGTTTTTTACTCCAGCCTTCATTAACAGAAATGATCAAATGACTGAAAGCAGCAGTAAAGGGGCAAAACATTCAGGCTGGAACAGGAAAAAAGGAAAAAGTGTTTACTGCTTGGATGAAAGCCGAGCCAAAAGTAACATTAAGAATTTAAGACAACCAGGAAGATAATAGTGTCCAAGCTGCTAAAAATGGTTTGAGGTGTGGAGAGACAAAAAGATCACAAGTTTCACTTGGATTTTAATTGGCTACAGACTATTTAAAGAAATCAGATGTTTCGCAATGGATAGGACTTGTTAAAGTTAACCCTTCCAGTAATTTAAGAAAATCTGCAAGACAATCTCTGTTGTCAGAGATTCCCTTTGAGTACCCATGGAGAACAGGTGAAGTCCCATAAAACTGAAAGTGGGTGAAACAATGCCAATCTTAAGAGGTGGAGGAGAAGGAGGAGGAGGAGGAGAGTAGAAGCCAGGAAATTAAATAGTAGCCAGCCCAACTTTAATTTCAAGAAATGACAAGTTACACTGAGAACATATGGTAGCATTCAGCATCAAGCATGCAGACACCAATACCAAAGCAGAACAAACTTGCTTAGCTTTCCTCTGTGTCAGAGTAGCAGGTCTTGCTGATAGAGCAGAATTGTGATGTATCTAAGACATATCACAGCCTACATAACATTCTTGTAAGCAAACTGGGCAAAATACAGATTTGATAAAATAACTTCAAGGTACACATGGAACTGATGCAAACTACAAGATACTTTTCTCCTTCCTTGCCAAACAGGAAAAAAACCACAGTGATTAAAAAAAAAAAAAAAAAAGAAAAGATTTCATCAAAAGCACCAAACTTATCTGAACAATAACCAAATCAACTGTAGCAGGTACAGCAGTACAGGTTAACCAGCATTCCATGCAGACACCTTACAGCGGGTCTTATCTATTCAGTTTTCTTTAGTCTTAGCCTAACTCCCTCATACTGTCATAGGAAAAGAACTGAGTTTTCTAATGCTACATATGATTGGCATACACAACTAGCAATTATTTATAAAAGCTGCTTTGCTATGAAGGCCTGAAAATATCAGGATACACAAGTGTTAAAGCAGGCTTATGACTGCTTTACCTGTTTAAGGGTTGCTAATAACAGTAGTATGAGCTATAGTATGTGCTTTGGGAAGTATTTTTATGCGACATCTATCTATGAATTAAATTTCATCCGGAACACGTTTTTACAACAGACAGGCATGTATTAGCAAATAACAGGTATCAAGTAAGTGTAAATAAGATATTGTTTGATTAATTGTTGGGTATTTCACTTTAGCATTTAATTGTTTACTCTCAAGAAGAAATTCTTTAATGAATAGGAAGAAAAAAAAAATCTGTGTAAGAAACAAGCCTCTCCTTTAATCTCTTCCTCCAAAAAATGTCTTCTGTAACAAGAGAACATTTTCATTTCAATAGCTTGGCTGCACCCAGTGGCAAACCTCTGTTAAGCCTTCCACTTTAGTGGGAAGAAGAGACTATAAACTAATTGCCTTAATCAGAAGTATAAACTACCTAAGCTAATTACCTAAGTCAAAAGTTTGAAATGCAATTTGCAAGAGAGACATTTTTAAGAGGCCTGATCTCATCGTGAGCTTAGAAATATGTATTTATTTCAGTTATCCAACAGAACTTATGACCAAAATAACCGATTATCTGCCATTTATGGTGGAGATAGTTAACAGTCAATTATAATCATCCACTTTCACTAACTTTAAACAAAAACCAGTAAACCACACAACTTGTCCCCAGCACACAACGTTCTGCAGATCACAGTAATAACCAATAATCTTTCAAAACTAAGCTTCTCCTGACCTAATACTTTTTGCATAAGACTTTAGTTTTAGAATTGTTTTGATTTAATATACATACACAATAGCAACAATTTTAGTTTTGATTCTGCTATGAGCAAATGGCAATACCTTTAAATGCTACTGAAGAAATCCTGATCTTAAATGAATAAGTGGTGTTTGAAAGGCATGGAAAAAATAAGACCATCTGAAAAGGCAGTCGAGCAGTTTACAGCAGCTCTGACATACCAAAACTGTTACCAAGAACTTGATGTGCGCTGATGGAGAAGGAAAAGCAGACTGACCCCAGATGTTTACCTAAGACAGGATAGCTCTATCATCTGTTCATGAAACTGTAATTGATAGTTTCTGTAATATCATGAGCATAGAGTACAAGAAAATAAACACCGATCAAAGAAAGCATAGCCCTTTACTGTATTCAAAGGCTGTCTGAAAATAGCTCAACTAACTCCAAGTAGTTGCTTAATATACAAGAATTTTTTATTAGAAGAAATGTACTGAAAGCAACAAGTCAGGTTTTTTCCCTCCCCCTTAAACTTACACATCCCTAATAGTTCTTGAAACTTGATGCTGAAAATGACAGGTAAAGCCAATTGCAAAAGCACATTGCATTCAGGGGTAACAGCGCTTTTTGAATATGATGTAAATGTATTAAGGTTTAAAAATGGTACTTTTCAATACTCCTACTACATTTTAAGATGAAAGATTAGTATTTTCTTGCTGAGGAGCACAAAGCTTACAAAGCAGGTAATCTCGACTCAGCCCTTAGGAAACTATATAAAATGTAAACAAGGTAAGCTACTACAGTGATCACCACTCAACACACTTTAAGAGAGCAGATCATTAAAAACCAAGTAACAAACCATCTTGAGAAACCATACTACGAATTTTCTATTTATTTACAATCCTTTGCAGGCAAGTGATACCTTTACAGCATTATGAAGTGCCACGCAAGGGATCCCCAAACTTGCCAACACTTACAACGCACACACTTCACACCGGCCCCAGGGCTGAGTTGATCAGCATTGCCTTCTGGTAGGCATGAGGTTTCCGATTTCAAGAGTGTGGATCCTCCATGCTCTTTGTCACAAAACAAGCATGTCCCAAACCTCAGTTGGGTCAGTCCCACTGTCTTCAGAAACAGACTTAATAAAATTTGAGTAGAAACGTCTGGGATCTTTGCATTTCATTTATTTCTTAGTGTTCAAAGTTAAATGGCAGACTTTTTGCATAAAAAATTACCGAAAGTTACCAAGTTTATTTACTATCTTGTCTAACCTAACGCAACAAGGCCTCTATCAGGAATCACTGTGTGCTGATAGATGAGAAAATGAGTCATTAACTATGCTTTAAAGAGTAAATATCAGATGAGCCTCCGCAGAAAAGCATGCCCATTGCCACACCCTTGGGAACCTGAACCACTACCTTACAAAAACATGTAAGCCAATCTGGTCCGGTCACACACATCTTTACTGCAGCATTTTTCTTATCCAAAGAAAGATTTTCAGAAGCTGCTGCTGCCGGTTCCCAGGTGCTCAGCTGCGACTCTGTGGACACCTGCACTCCTCTAGGACTAGGAATCTGACCAAGTTTTGGGTGCCCAGCAAGAGGAGTCTGCAGTGACTAAAATGAGATGGCTCAGTGACTGCCCAAAGAAAGACAAAGCAATTGCCAAAACCCAGAAAATTTACTCAAAGAAATAAGCTAGAAAACTTCAGTAAATCATTCCAGTCTACTTGGGTAATACAGTCAAACAAACAAAAAAAAACATGTATGAAGAGCTCTAAATAAATAATGTGAGGAAGCAAAACAGGTGCAGAAGTCCTAGCATATTTTCAAAGTGCTTGTCATGTCAGAACTTTCTTTTGTATACGCAGGGTTCACTTCCCTTGACAAGCAATTCACACAACACTTTAAACCTTGTTATTTTGTATGTTGTATAAATCTTTTTCAGAGAGAGGAAGAAAAAACCCCACAAATTGTCTTTTTTTTTTTTTCCTTCAGGATTTTTTTTTTTTTTTTGAAGGAGCAGGAGACCAAGCAAGGATTGTAAAAGTTCCAGAAATTATCTTCGGCCAAATAAAACCTCACCAAGAATCACAGCTCACAGCTACCATTTCAGTGAGGAGCTTAGCTACGTCTTTTAGGAGCAGCATTCTGCACTAGGCACTGCCTTGTCAAGTAACAAATCCTACAGCCTAGACTCTCCAGAGCTTGCCATTGGGATGCCAAACCAGGACATAACAGCGTACATGTCCACACTAAGCAATGCAGGACTGTGCTGTGACACTTTAAGTAAAACTGAATTGTTTGTCTCCAGAACTGGGATCGCGTAACTGAACCATACTGTTCCACAGCATCAAAGGGTCAAAGCCAAAATGGGTTGGAAAGTCAGGCACGAATAAAAAAATTGTTCCTCCCATTATTTCTTATCTTATTTGTACAGCTGAAAAATCTACATTTTCCATCTCTGCACCATCAATCTCTAACCTACTGTCCCTGCCAAAAGATATATACTTTATGGGAAAAGAGCCTAAAAGCTAAAGTAAAGACAGAACCTAAAATACATTAACCAATACTTCTTTACACCAGTGATTCCTTCCATCTACTTTTCTATACATTGCATTGCAATGCTTATATACTTCAGTGCAGTGATTTATTTTCTACTGCTGTACAGCACAGTAACTCTAACAGACTTCATTGTAAATCTCAGTTTTACTTGAGCAAGCCAGTTTGCAATGAAATATTTATGTGTATTCCATGGTTATTTGCTCCAAAAATCTCACTTTTGGAAGCAGCAGTATCACTCAAGGCAGTACACAGGACATTCACAAACAACATTCAGGTAATGGCAGTACCATGACTAAGTTACATTTTGTGAAGATAAGGAAGCTGCTTAGAGACAGATAAAGCAAGGAATCAGAAGTAGCCATTTCCCTTCTGAATCACCAATTATCATAGATCACATCAATCTGATTGATGCCTTGTACCTACCTGGGGGCTTACTGGTCTCAGTGGACTAATATGAACATCATTACTGTTGCAAAAACACATTCCTGTTAGAAATGACAAACACAAGGACTGAATGTGTGTAGGTATCTCTACATATCCCACCCAGGGAAACTGTCAGTGAGGAGACGTAGGCAGCTCAGAAACAGGCACGTGTTTGGCCTAATCAAAACCCCACCTTAGCATTATAAGCCAGGCTGAAACAATAGCGCTTCTTCCTCCTCATTTCACTCTTCTCTTTCTGTGTTTTCCTTTTAGTACATCCTGCTGCTATGAAACACAGCTGTTTCTGGAGGATCCAAATTATTAGCTTTGAAGCTGCTGCATAGCAGAAATCTGTACTGAAGCTATTTTGTACTAGCTGTGGAAAGGCCTGAATATGAAGTTCAGATACACATATGAAGTTCAGTACAACATAGCCGAATAAATTTTTGAAAGTCATATTGTTCTCTTACCTCTCAGAAATGAAACTGCAACCTAATCTACTTTAAAACAAATACTCAAAGCACTTGTATTTTTTATACTTTTGAGTTAGCCTACAGGTATTGCCTTAAGGCAAAGACAAGTAGCTTAGACACAGAAAGCTGGTTACTCAATCACTGTAAGCTCCCAGCACATTTCCACATAACTTACTATAAGAAAGCAAATAAAGACATTTTCGCTAATTGGTAGGCCCCTTTTATTTATTTTTTAACTAAACCCATTTCATTTATATATCAAAAGACATTTCAGACCATACTTAAACCAGTATCAATATTAGCAGCGCAGAGATTAACAAAAGCCATAGCTGGACAAAACCTCATTATTTATATATATTTATTTATAGTAAATATATATATATTTATAACAGTATATATTTATATATATTTATAACAGTAAATTTGAGATATTTAAAGCAGTATCTTTTTATCTTAAAAGCTTAATCTTGTAAAGAGTTAAGTCCTTTCATCATTGTCATCATAAACTCCCTTCATCACTGGCATTTTGATTACATCATACAAAACATCCAAATTAAAAAAACATCCAAATTACAAACTTGGTTTTGTATCATAAATATGAGGAGGAGAGGCACTTTTACTTCCAACTGAAGTGGTGAGGTTTAGTGGTTATTGTTTGGGGTTTTTTGTTTACTATAATGTTTATCATTATATCAGTGTAGGAGCAGCACACGGACATTGAATAATATGTATCACAGCTGAGGGGTCACATTATTGCCCTGTGGTGAAGTTAACACAACTGAACACATGTTCATATCTCAGCTATTTCCTGTTCACAGTCTAAAACATTAATCTAAACTGCAGCTGGACTTGCTGCAAGTTTATAAAGTACTGTTGGCTTTGCTATGAAGTATTAGATTGTGAAACAGAGGAGAAGTGATTCAGCTATAGCTGAGTACTGCTTAGAGGGGAGAAGGACCCTCCAGCAGAAGCAGGGGGTAGTGATGCATGAGGAGGGATGCAGGGAAGAGAAGAGGAAGTGCTTTAAATTGCTGCAGCCTTTTTGCTCAGTGGCCGCAAGTCAGAAACCCAACTCTCTGTCTCTCACTGTCCAACTGAAAACCAGGATAGTACTTCTCTCTAAAGTATGGTGACCATACTGTAAGTACACTATATATTAAAAGGACACACACTTCTTGCATTGTAATAATAGGGAAGTATAAACTTAGAATAGAGCAGCTCCATAAGGTCCTATTGGGAATGCCTCCAATCGACCTCCATACTCTTCATACAGAAGATGCTACAGAGACGTGAGAAAGAATGTTAGAGCAGCTTGGCTTTACTTTGCCAGAAGCGGAACCCGCCTTCCACTTTGCTTTTTCCTTCACAAGGAAGTTTAAAATTCAGCTGAATAATAGAAGTAGTATCCTAAAAGGTATCTGATATAAATTAGATAGCACTAATTTAGTCCCAAACAGGAACTACAGAAAGTCTACAAAAAGCCGGAGGAGGTGGTCTCTAAACCCTCCAACTACTCCTCTGTCTTCTGACAATAAATATAGAATAAATAAGCCTTCATCCACTTGGTATCTCAAAAAAGGAATGGACAAAGTCCAAGAGGAAAGCTAAGAATGATCTAGTCAAAATTACTAAAGAGTCTTGATGCAGAACAGAGCTCAACCTTCACAGGCACTGACAGATTAGAGGAACTACATGCAATTCTGGCAGAGCCTTAGTCACAGATTCAGAACGATCAGATTCAGACTATCTTTTATGAAAATAAAATATTGAAAGATGCTGCCATCAGGAACTGAAATGCGACAGAAATTATAGTCTTTATTAAAGTTACCATTAATGGAAGACAATGCAAAAAACCAAAATTCCCAACAGGCCATGAGACTGAATGCCACAACACAAACATTAATATTTTCAGAAAGCAATTTACAATAATCTAAGTTAAGAGAGGAGAATTTTGAGAACAGTCCAGAACTGTCCATACAATCATGAGAAATACCCATTTTATGACTCAGTAAAGAGTAATCTCGATTTTCACAAACTCTTAAAAGTAAGCAAACAATAAAAATAGCCAGAATACTTTTTTTTCCTCATGAATCAAAAAGTGGGAAATTTCCATTTATAGCATAAGACCAGCATAAGACCAGCATAAGTTCATAAGATATTAATAAACCTTAATAAACCTCATGGAATCAGGTAATGAGTAGTTAGCTAAGATTTCTTACTCCTTTCTAATCTTACCTGGAACATAACTATTAATTTCAATTGACACTAACATTATCTGTAACAGCATTGTTAAATGATTGAGGGAGAAAAAGAAGTCCTGTTATTTTTCCAATTTACTCCTAGAAATGATTTTTTAAAAATTATTTTGACTGATAAAAAGAATTCAAGACTGTAAAGCACTGTCAGGAACTGTGACTACAGAGTAAGTTTAAAAAATTAATTCCATAACTTGCCATTTTTCCATGATCTTTAACTGACTCATTTGCAAGATCTTCCTAGAATTAATTTTGCTTTCTGAATACACTGACTTTGAGTTGACTATTAATATGACTAGCCTTTTTCTATTTTGTAGAGGCCTGGAGTTATTAGTTATCTTATGCTCCCTCTTCTGACTCTGTAAGAAATGGCCCCAAAACCCTTTAAGAAGCTTCTCTGAAAGAACAGTTTAGGATTTTATACAATACTTCAAAGAATTAAAAAGGCATAAAGTACAATTCTGTGGAATGGCAAATCCTTGTGAAAGTCAGAGTAGAGCATCTGTCTTCTACTCCTTTCTAAGGCAGAAGCCTTAGAAAATAAATCCTTCCTGCAGCATCCGTGGTATTAATTACTATACAATTTATGATACTCTTACGAAATTTCTTCATAATGTTTCAAGGTGGAAAAAAAGAACTAAAATTTTCATTTCTGCATAGTTCTTAGCAATATTTCTTTATAAACTCTGCTGCTCAGTTGAATCCACAAAATCTTCCTCAAGTCTCCTGTTTACCCTTTGTAATGTGATGTGAAGGACAGCAATCTACTACCAGTGTGACACAAGCACCATATTTACTTTTCACATTTTGAAAACAACTCATGAGGTGGCTAATGGGATATAATCTATAAAATATGTCAGGGAAGGTTCCCCACAATTCAGAAATGACTTAAGGGAGGACTTAGTATACTACTTCTATTATCTCGTAAGGTGAATGGTCTTCAGGACAGCTTACTGTTTTGTCTTTTATTTACTTTTACCGAAGAAAAATGAGTCATCTATTGTGTTACTTCGGGTTTTTTTTTATAAAATGTCTCATTTAATAAGGATACTACTGGAACGTCGCTCTTTATTACATGAACTGTAATGCATTATAAGATTTAAATACATAATTTTGTTGTTACAGCTAGCAAAAGCTATTAAACTAGTTTTATTGTATATTAGAAACAAGTGATTTCATACAATAATGGTATCTACATCATGATATGCCATGAAACTAAGCCTTTGTCATTACAGACACTGAAATCAGAAAGCCACGATGAAATACAATTCCTAAGTTTCCTACACAGACCTCTATTCCACTGAGCATTAACGAAATCCAGGTACTTACCAGATCAATCAGACTCTCCTGGATTCTGTTCAGTGTGGTGCGTAATCTGCTACTACTGAGGCCCAGTCCTGTTGATTCAAACTGGGAGAAATACATTCTATTTAAGTTGGGAAAGGAAAACCCATTGGTTTAAACTTTACAGTGATGCAGCAAAACTTCAGTTTGTAAACACTAGCTACAATTTACTTACATTAAAGTTTTAGCACATAATCGCAACTGTACAAAATGAAAAGAAAATCAACAGAAGTCACAGCACTCAACACTGCACTGGTGTGAAGAATGACCCAAGTACCCTTCATGAAGATGACAGCTTACCATTCATACCAATAAACAAGCAGCATCCTTTATCATTATAATACTGTATTTGGGTGCAGGACTCCAGGTTTTCTCATTTGGGTGATGAGCCCAGAATGGTGCACCACGATGCCCTCACTGAGACTTGCATGCACATCACACCCAAGCCAAATGGTCTTGACTTCTCTCTCAAGCTATAAAATTTCTTCTAATTCCTTATTAAATATCTAACTTGCATATGTGAAATTATATCCATTGATCTTTATAAAACAGTCATTATTACTTAATGCTTATAAAGATCTACATGAGAAATGTGCCATCTTCATGTTCATGGCTCAGAAGTATTATGGGGCAGATGTTCAGCTGGGATAAATCAATATAGCTACACTGATTTCCTGGTAAATGCAATGAATTATACCAGCTGAGGGTCCGATTTGACATGCGTAATTAATGTAGCTATTTATCTTCTACTTCCAATTAAAAAAAACAAGTAACAAACTAACACAACAAAGGAAGTGGAAAAGGGACAGCTAAGAAACATACATTTACGTCAAGAATCTGGAAGTATTTGAATACAGTTCTGGTATGTGATTCACACCAAGAGGCAATTTATTGAATGATATTTAGAGCACTGTTGTACACTGTATTATTAGACTTCCTTTCAATGCACTAAATCAGGGAAGGAAGTGTTCCAAGTTCATGCCATCCCATCCGCTCCTTTTAAATACAAAAAGGTATAATTTAGGTCCCCATTTACCGCATCTAACTTAAGTTTCTGACTTAAGATGTCCATCAGCCCCAATCCTCCTATATATTCAATGAAAATTTATATCTGAGCTGAATTCCCACTGCAAGTACACTCTGCTGAAATCTAGAACCTGATCTAGGAGACATAAATCACTATCCTAGTGTCCACGTTTGACAAAAAGCTGTGTTCATGCCTTTGTTTTTCCACAGGTGAAGTAAGCTTTTTCACAAAAATAATTTGTATTTTTCTTCACATATTTACTGTAGAAATATCAGTTCTGAACTGCCTTTGATTTTGCAGGTGAAAAAGAAAATATCTTTTTTCCCTTTAAGAAACACATCCTTAATTCTCTTTTTTTCCTCCTTAACGTCATATAGTAGTTTTTCAAGACATGGCCATAAGGACCGCAAATTCAAGAATGGCTATTCTCCCTGTTAAGGTAAGAACAAACAGAAAAAATACTCTCCTTAAAGGAAAAAACCATATATATTAAAAAATGTATTTGCAAGTTTCAGCCATTAGATTTCATTTTAAAAAATTTGCACTCACACCGTCAAAACTATACAATCTGCCACTAATTCTTTCTCTTTCTGCATTTCAATTACTAACGTTCAATAGGTATCAGTAACTTTCACTTACTTATTCTATAATGATAGATTTCTTTCTAAAAAATAGCAATTTCACATTTGAAACATATCTGAATGAAAAGGAATGTAAAAACAAACTTAAATTTCCATAAAACATTACATATCGAGAACTCCAGATTTATCAGGCAACCAGTTACAGCCTGAAGTCAGAATTGTGCATCCATATGTGTGAGGGGGGAAAAAACCACAACAAACAAACAAACAAAAAAAACCCCAAAAAGATTGTTGCTCAGCATTTTTCCACAAGAACCTCATCACTTCACACAGAACATGTCACTCATCAGTATAACTGCTTGGCTTCATGGAAGTTTTTGCTATTTCTATACATAAATTGGTAGATATTTAAATTCCACAAATTGATGACCTAGTAAGGCTAGTAAGCAGAGTATTAGACAATTTACAGAATAATTTTACTCATCACCAATTCTACATAACCTCTTACAGTGGGAGGGGAAGTATTTTCTGTAAGAATGGCCATTGGTTTACAAATTATTACGTCTTCTCAAAAAAAATTAAAACTCACCTCAAATTTATTCTGCTAAGGAAGACTGTTCTGTGGCATGTTCATGAATGTCTTGCACTTTAGTAAGAAGACATTAAATATACGTAATTCCTTTTAATTTCATGTTAGGTTGCTCCATAATTTGAGATATGGAGGAAAGGCAGCCTTGCA
Source organism: Calonectris borealis (assembly GCF_964195595.1). Taxonomy (NCBI): domain Eukaryota; kingdom Metazoa; phylum Chordata; class Aves; order Procellariiformes; family Procellariidae; genus Calonectris; species Calonectris borealis. The sequence continues at coordinate 144,831,678 of NC_134313.1, forward strand.
TTCCACAAATTAAAAAGGTTTTGAAAGAGTAATTCTGGTTACAATGGTGCGCAACTTTTGGCAGTGAAGAAAGCCAAATACTGACTACATAGGATAATCATTCTAAAGAGGTCTGGAAAGAGCAATGACTTAGCATCATGACCGGACATAGAACTCAACATATATATTTTAAATCCTTTGTTTTCACTGAACTAGCAATGAACTCTGTACAATTACTCACTCTCCTTATGTATGTACTAACTTACACATACAACATAAGCACAATATTCACAAAGAATTTCGACCACTTAAGGAAGTTACATTACCAGCATACTTTTAAAAGTTCCATTTGATGCTATTTTGTAAATAAAAATAAAACAGAAACACTCTCAGTGGTCTAAATCACATACCATCACCCACCTCTACTTTCTGAAGGTTTATAAACACTATGGGGAGTGAGGACATTTAAGTAGTAAGAGGGTTTATTACATTCATAGACCCTTTGTAAGCTTTATGTTTCCCATGGAAAATAATCTGTCAAAACAAAAATTAGGCACGCTACAAAAACATCACAATTTTACCACCCATCTGCTATAATGTTTACCTGCCTAGCACTGTGCTGTTCTCTGTTAGAAGTAAAGAGTGAGAAACTCAGTATGAGCTTTAAAAACACAAAACAGGAGGTGCAAAAAAATAAAAATAAATGTAAATCAATGTGAATACCAAAGCAGCTGACTAAGCCAATGGAAATCAATTACCTTAACAAAAAACAAACAAACAACAAAAAAACCCCACCCATCTTCTAAACACAAATTGCAAATACATGTGTCCTGCCAAAGAGAACAGCTCAAAACCATTTAGAACTGTATGTTGAGTCTGAAAATCCACTACAATTTGCCAACAGATGATGATGAATTTGGAACCCCACATCCTACTTGTGGAGTAATTTAGGGGCCAAGGGAGGAGAAAATTGTTTTTACACGCAGCTTTTTGTAAATGCTTTAAGACAATTCTGTTGAAAGCTGATCTATGTTATGTACAGACATTGCCAACAAGCATTTATTTCAACTACAAGATCATTCAAAAACAACCTGTTTTCATTAATGAAGTTAGTTTGACAGAATAGTACTAGGTCTGAAAAAGTGTATTTCAAACCTCTTAAACCTGAGTTACTACTTGTCCTAGTTCGGGCTGGGACAGAGTTAACTTTCTTCCCAGTAGCTTGGGGGGTGTGCTGTGTTTTGGGTTTAGTGTGAAAGGAGCGTTGATGGCCAATTGATGCTTTGGCCGTTGCTGGGTGGTGATTGCACCGGGAGGGGGGAGCACAGCCGGGGTGGTGGACCCAGCTGGCCAATGGGGTATTCTATACCATGCTCAGTATAAAAACCAGGTGTGTGATGGGGGCTCGCCCCCCGTTCGTGACACGCGGTCGGTGAGCAGTTGCATTGTGCATCGCCTGCTTTGTATATTCTGTTATTGTTGTTGTTCTCATTGTTATCATTACTGTTCTACTTTGTTTTATCTCAATTATTAAACTGTTTTTATCTCAACCCGGGAGTTTTCCTACTTGTGCCCTCCCGATTCTCTCCCCTATCCCACCAGAGGTGGGGGGGTGAGCGAGCGGCTGCTTGGGGTTTATTTACTGGCTGGGGTTAAACCACGACACTACTTAACTTTCATGGCCCCCTTCTTCTCTTCCTTTTCTATTCTTAGCTAAGTTAGAGAAATACCTACAGGAAAGTTAAATCAACTCATATTCTCTAGGCTCCAAACCACCACCCTCCTTCCACAGACTGCTCCTTTGCTCCCCACTTCCTGCCACTACTTTTAGGTATTTCATGTTGCCTTTTCTCCCTTTCAAAATACTGCTGGAAAAAGAGTACAGAATCTATTCAAAATGTAATAGGATTCAAGTCCCAGTGATAATGATGCTCCCAGTGCTTACTCCTCTTATTGCTGATCTAATCAGCCTTTTCTTACTCCTGCATCCAAATCCATTCTGTTGCCCCTAATTTTTCTGGGGATTACATATTAGTAAGTATTTTAAGTAAAGAGATCTCCTCTGTATTCTCATTCTGTGTGCACAGTGATAGTTGGAAATGAATAATGTTTCTACCTACCGTGTCATTTCGGCCAAAAAAAGTATAGACTGCATACAGATAGTAATCGAAGAGCTGCGACATGAAGTGGATCACATCAAATGCAATTGGTTTCAGAATATTCATCATCTGCATGTATTTCCCTTAAAAATTAAATACAGAAGATCAGTTTCCTCAGCATAAGTGCTACAAAGACAGCGCTGAGTTTGACAAACTCAAAACTAGCTTTTCAAAGTTTATTATTTAGCATTGAATATTGATTAAGAACAACTTAGTAATATTCTAGAGATTGGGATGTTTAAAAACAAAGCTAAATATGATGACTAAGACACCACAAATGCCTCAAGACTCTCCAAATGTGGATGTTAATCCATATTAAAACGTCTTGAACTATTCTTGGCCTTCTGGTACCAAATTCAAAATATACAACTTTCTGGATCCTCTACAAGTTTCAGCTTCATTTACCCAAAAAATAATAATCCCCTCAAGTAGTCTCTAGCAAATGATATATAGAGCCACTGAAGATTTTATGCATTAGTGTGTGTTCATACATGCATATATGGATATTTTTCAAGCAATAGAAAAGCACGGTATACAAATGATATGCCCAAGATTGGATTTCAACAACTCTAGGAATAATGTGTTTTCACATCAGCAAGACAGCATTTCCTGCTCTCCTTCCTTTTTATCCTTGGGTAAGAAACCCAAGTAATTTTAAGATGCATGTTTGAAATGTTTCTAGAGGGATAGACTGACAGAAAAGGAGGATGCCGGGACCCTAACACATCCAGGGAGAAGAATAATTCCTTCTCATCCTTCCTGTTCTCTGTTGTTGCGCATTTGACTTGGGAAAATAAAAATTCAAAAAATTTAGAAAAACCTCAGGACCTTCACCTATATGTTAGCTGAGTGAAACTTATCATATGGTTTGGACAGGTCTAGTTCACAGGGCCTATAGTTTTTAGTTATTTTGTTTTCCAGCATAAGGTATGGCTCTTTTCATAGAGTCATACAATAAGTGTACTTAATGAAAACCCCAATATTGCAGATACCTCACATTTCCTGCTCAAAATGACATATTGCTTGCCCTATTAGCATCTTAAAAACATAAAGAATATATAATAAGCTTTGGGTTATTATAGTAACAGAAAGCAATTTTTGAACCAAAACGTAAATGCAGTTCACCCAGCATGTAGGATATAGCAGATCATTCAACAAATTGTCATAATCCAGACATGTTTTGATGTGACGGGTTGGAAAAAATTACATGAGGTGCTAAAATAATTTCTTTTTCCTGTAGTCAGCAACACTGTTTTTCAACGTAATGCTGTGCCCAGCAAAGTAATCTACTAATCAACAAGAAAATGTTGCTTTATGCAGAGAAACTGAGTAACAAAGAAACAAAATTAGCTGTTAGTATCAGGGAGAGTTATTTGAATTTTTTTAAGCAATTACTTGTGTAGGTCAGTAAACATAACATTAATTTGACAAATACATGATACAGATACATACATGGTAAGATGATATAGCAATAACCTGACATTGCTACTTCCCCGGTTTCTATCTAGCTTAGACCCCCTGCTTGAATACTGTGCATCTGTGTCCCAATTTGCTAACACACACAGCATATATTTTGTTATTTTTGGAGATTTGACACAGGTTGCAACACTTTAGATTTGGCAGTTTAGCCCAATTGTTAATTCTACGTTTAATTATCAATGCTTTGATCTACAGCAAATTGCAAAGTAGACTTTAAAAATTCTATTTGTCTTCCAAAAGGGAAAACCAAATGCAGCTAATTCTAGCACAGCCCAAGGTGGAAATTTTCAGATGTTTGGGGAAAGGATGGTACCCTAATCAAAGCAGCTGTCACCTCCACATGTGCTATCTGAATATTCTGTATTGCCACAGCCTGATTTTTTCCACTTACTCTGTGATAAACACGTTTTTAAACTCGCCTGCAACCCCTCCGCTATATAAGGGTAATGTGTCACATTCTGGACAGTTACATTTCCAAATGTCTGGGCAGCTGGCATGAATATTCAAGGTAATCTCTCAGGCAGTATCTTATGCTTTTCTAAAGGGCTATACACTACACACTGCCCAAGTATTGTCCCTATGAAAATCTTCTGATGCCAAGAACATTTCTCTATTACTACATCACTCAGCATCTTGACACAACAAGCGTTCCAAGAACATTTCCTCCTAGTTGCTCTCTCTAACAGGATGCCAACTTTTAACTTCTATACATTGTTACCTAGTTGCACTAAAGTTCCTATTTTGGGTGAAAAGGGATATATAAGAACATTTCCAAACAGCACGAAGAGCCCAAACCCATGCCGTGCTAGAAACTTCCAGAAATACTTGAAAACACCACTTAGAGTTTCAATGACTCAAAGTAGCTTGACTTTCTAGAGGCTCTCCGTTAATAGCTAAAACTGCTGAACATTTGCCAAGTTTCTTTTGAAGTATTATTTCCAACACTTCTTTTGTCCTTAAAGACAGTAACTAGAGAGTACTCTCTATCAGGCTAATCTATATAAAACTTATCACTAAAACCAAAAAGGTAAATAAATAAATACACAACCTCCTGAATAATACATATTTGAGTTTTAGTATATCTATGGTCATTAGTAAAATCATTTCCTAGGGAGCCTCACAATTCCAAATATGCAGCTTCCTACAACATACATTAGGAGCTAAAATGCCACTTTGAAGGAAAAAGTGAAAAGCCCATTGTAATTATATCATTTTGAAAGACTCTATGATTTAGGGTTTTTTAAGTCCTATGAGGTTCCATGCTATGTGACCAATCACTTGCTTTAGCTACAAGATTTCTGCTGTGAGATTTGTCATCACCATTATTATTTTCTTAAAAGTTAATGGGTTTTAGACCAAGAAAAATCTGAGTTTCTTCGCAAAAACCATTCACAACAAAAGCAAAAATGAGGCAAAAAAAAAGGCATTAAAAAACCCCAACCTAAGAAATAGTTTAATGGGTATTTGTTAAGTCAGAATGATGTTAACTAATACAAGAAATCACCCAAGCAATATATACAATGGCACAGTCATTAATTGTTCTTGTTGATGTATAGAACCTAGGTCAAAATATCCCAAACAGATTTAACACAGGTTCATTCTTCCTTTACATTTTAAGTCAACATGCAATGGCTTGATAGGAAAAAAATAACCTTACAAATTAATCTAATGGTTACTTTATACTGGAAACAGAGAAATAATTACCTGGCTTATAAACTTGAGGGAAAACTAGATAAATTGAACCGTTCACTTGAAATTCAAATTAAATGAGGTTATAGTAGCTCTCACTTCATTTATACATAGCAACCCATTTATGTTGTTTATATATATTAAGCTACACTTTGGTTTATTCATCTAGCCTTCATACAAAGCATACAGCACACAGAAATAGTTCAAAATGCGTTATGAGCACTGTTACACCCATTCAGTGAGTACTACTACTTGCATAACATCCTCACCTAAAAAGTGAGACAACAATTTCTGTTACTTGATTGGGCAATTTAAATCTGCATCTTCATCTCACTCCAAACTTCCGTTTTTATACCTAGTTTCCTTTAGGATTTGTTTTTAACTGAGGTCAGGTTGCTGCTCTAGATCTGCCAAAAGTCATGCTGATGCAACATACAGGAGGCAGGAATATCAGTGACAAAATGTAGCAGGGACAAAAACTGCTTAAGTACTCACATTACTACTACGAAAACAAATGTCTCTTAAAATAGAGCCTTATTTTCCAGGAACAGAACTTTAAAAGAATACAGGCTTTCTGTAGATAGGACATATCTATAGTGTCCCCTGTACTATGTTAGTCCCCTGCTTATTTTTTGAGGCACCACATCGCTGTTCTTGCATATGCAATTCACTTTGTCCAACTTTATCTAAAAACTAGACCCTTAATCCACACCGGTTGCCTAGATCTCCTGTGCAGAGGGCAAGCAGCTCCAGAAGAAAAGTGCTAAGATTTCTATGCGATGACGTGCAGGCAGAGACATCCAGAACAGCCAACAAACTCTATCATCTTCTGGAGTTACCTACAGTTCTCCACTGATAATGAAGGGATCCTAGACAACCATCTCAGTTATACTCCTTGAAATTAGTGTTAAGTACCATGGCATTTCCTAGGCAAAAATCTGAGACAGTGTGGGACAAACTGGAGCCCTCCATGGCATTAGCAGAGACTGCTGTTAAAAGACAGGCATGCTCCATGGCATTCCTGTCTGTAGGGGGATAATCTAGGGGACTGGATCAAACTTGAATCTCCTACAACCTAGCATCACGCCCAGCCAAATCTGCCCAGTAACACCATGCTTATCTTCACGTTTTATAAGGATGATTCTTTCAAGACAAGAGAGGAGACAAGAAGGGAAGAAAAACTAATAAATCAGATAGTCTGGCTAAATGGTGGTATCTTATTTGTTTCTTGTTTCTGTAGCCATTAACCCTTAGTAAAAGAAATGTGTCTGATGCCCCTGGGGATGCTGTCTGGAAGAAGCGAATGAAATTTTTGTATGCTAAGGCCAAAAGTCACAACAAAAGATGAAGGCATTTTCAACTTCTGTGGCAGAGGTGTAATACGCAGTTTACGTCTAACAGAAACACGGTGCAAAAAACCCTGTTTCATTTATGATATGAAATGGTAGGTACTCCTCAAAAGATACAAATTAAGGTGAAAGGGAGGTGGGGTCATTGCATATTAGAAACTGCAAGGAAACTAGAAGGAAGGAATGACTAGGACAAGGACAAAGGGGAAAAACAGACCTATTCACTCAGGAAGTTACATTAAGAGCTAGAAGTAAAACTAAATTTTCCAAAACTGCTTAAAATCAGAAGTTTTCCAATTACAGAAGACTAACACAAGCAAACCAAACAAGGGGGATGTGACGGGACAGAAATTGTAGACAAACAAGACAGCCCAAAAGCAAGAATGAATAGTTCGCCTTGGTTTTCACTGGGGACAATGATACTGACAGTGAGAAAAATGACGAGAAGGGGAAGAGGATGACTAATAGAAATGAACTGGCCACTTTCAGCCACGCTGAGAATGAGCTGGAAAAGACCTTAAAACAGTTAAGCTACAAGAGCGAAGGAATCAGGACATAATAAAAAATGGCTGTGAAATCACCAGTCTGGTAATCAGTGTAATAACCTGCATGTGCAATAAGCACTCAAGGCATGGGTTGTACCATTACAATTGAAAAACAGCAAAAAAACCCCCAACGTATTCAAGAAGAGGGAAAACAGTCATCCAAGCAACTATTGATCCACTGCTTTAATTTGTAGGATGCAGGACTTCAGATCAAGTTTGAAGAAAGCATGGAAGTGACAAAAGCAGAAAGACGGAGGCAAAATTAAGATTTAGTCAAAGTATTAATTTAACAATATTGCACAGTAAACAAGTGAATTTGGAGTTTTTTAAATGACTAAGGGTTTAATAAAAGAGAAGACAGAATGGAGTGTGTTGAAAAGGGAAGTATCTGGAAAAGCTACTAGTGGAGCTCCCAGCATCTGGCCTCTTCTTTAACATTTTCATTAATGACTCTGGCACAAAAATTAGAGTGTGATAATGGAAAAAAATAAGGAGGCACCATCAAAATAGAAAAGGATTGACATAATGTACATGAGGAACTGGAGGACCTTGATGACTGCTGTAATAAAAATTGGATGAAATTCAGTAGTACAAAATGTAAAACCATGCATTTGGGGACCAATTAATTAAAAACATGCATCTTTCTAGTATAAACTAGCAGCTCATCCCTTGGAAAAAAATGGGAAAGTAAAGGACCTGCTGGCTGTACAAGTCCATTTCAGATGGACCGAACTGCCAGTACAAGGAAGCTGTGAGAAATCCAAAGAGGTGCAAAAGGGAGGCAACTTGTGACCAGGATGCTGCAATACAAAAGTGATACAATGTGGTGAGATCTCATCCAAAGTATTGCACATGATTTTGATAAGTCTATAACAAGAGCAGAAAAAGAACTGGTAAGAAAGTAGGGGACTTAAGCTTCTGGCGGATAAATACAGAAGATACGAAAAAGCTTGGCACGTTTAGTTTAGCAAATCAAAGACTGAGAAGAAATAGGATTGCTTTCAGTAAAAACAGCAGGGCAGTATGCATCAAAAAACAAGATGATCTGTGAAACCTAAAAGTTTATTTTGGCATAAGCTCAAGTGAGCAGAAAATAGGTGGATAATTTTTAAAATTTTTTTTCAACCATGAAGTTGATAAGGCTTCTGGAATAGAATTTGTATTAGATAGAGTGGTGGGAACAAAACCAAAGTATTCTTAAGCTGGAGCTCAAAACAAGCATATTTACAGGCAGTACTAAATGACGTCTTCCTGTAGCAGGGGCTGCAGGAGGTGCCTTTTCAATTCCGTGTTCCAAATAACACTATTATTTGTCATTACAGAAACAAAATAAAACACCCCCAAGGGCAGAAATATTGAAAATTAAAGGTAATTCCAGAGGGGGAAAAAATATATATATGAGCTTTGCAAATAATATTTAAGTTTGGTGTTATGGCCAGAATCCACAAATATAAAGACTCCTTACGTAAAATTGGAAAAAACTAGAACTACAGCTCCACCTACTCTTACACTGTGTTAGGGCAGGGGGGGCAGGGGCAGAGGCTGGGGGAAGACTGAGTGGTTTGCATGAAAATGCCATGTGTGACTTCTAGATTAAATCCTAACTTTCCTTAGAGCAAAACCCTATTCTAGAAGGTAGTAAACAAATCTCTCCAACCTAACTCACAGATCAACACCAGAAAAGTTATGACAGAATATTCTCAATTCTTATTTCAGGTCTATATGGTAGATGCTCCAAGAGGAAAAAGAAAATGCAAAAAAGGTTTAAAAAATTAATTTCTGATTTGTATGCTGCCCTCTAAGACAGCAAAAGGTACTAACCAGGTGTTGGAGTAGTCTCTTTTAAAAACAGCTTACTCTGAAGTACCACAGTCATTTCCAAGCATATAAACATTGAAGACAAACTTCATTAATATAACACGTACAGAATTCCTCTCTCTTCTGCCTAACCTGATAAATTTAGGTAGTTACTTCCCATTCTCTATATATAAAATGAAAGTAGCAGAAAATTGCTATTGTACAATTATCTAGATAATCAAATAGAAGTCAAGATCACAAAATATCAATCCCATTATACCTAGGGAGTGTTTTCGTAAAAAACTTTTGGCTAGGAAGGACCTCCAGAGGTCATCTAGTGCAACCTCCTGCTCAGAGCAGGTCTAAGCAGACGAGGTTGCTCGGGGGCTTGTCCAGTCGCATCTTGATCACCTCCAAGGATAGAGATTCCCTAAAGTCCCCAGGGATTACTAGGATGCATTCCAATTACTGAAATTACCAGTATGGGAGGGCACTTTTCTTCTAGTTGTCTACCAATTAGAAAAAATAGTTATTCTGTGTGTGAGAATGTAAGTAATGAAAGGGCAAAAAAACTCCAATCTTTAAGTTCTTACTTTTATAACTATACTACTTTAAAATGAAGCATTTAATCTACCAAGACACATTAGCAACATAAAACATTTATCTATTTCCTTTCTATCTCCACTAGTTTTACGCATTCAATATTTTAGACAAATAATCCACCATTATCGGTTAAAACCAATATATGCATGCAGATTAATTTTCAAAGTAAAAATAACTCACAAGATATAACCAAATTTGTCTGTTTAATTAAAAAATATTTTGGTTTAGTGCTTTATTTCTATTTTGTTAACATTTTCAAAGAGTGGCAATAGAACCCAGCTAGATATATTTTTAAAAGCCTTAAAATTCATTTAACATATTTGCTATAATCCATAGGCATTAAAATAAAAACCACATATAAAAAAATGCAATCATTCTACATACCAACAAGCCTTATTACATTCAGCGTAGTGTTTGTTAGGATAGGTGCATTCACTTTATTGAGGTTATAATCTGATCTCTTTCTGCTCCTCAGAGTTTCTCGAGAAACACTTTCAAGGAAACAAAACAAAATACACCAAATGTGACTGCCTGATATATTCAAGGACATACTAATAAAACTTAGCGGAAAAGAAATCTTTCCTCCCCCCTTCTTTCAAATGACAGTATGTCTTCCAGTGCAGTATTTTATTTATGCCAAAGCATAACTGGGTTAGGGTTCTAACATTTAAAGAGAAGAATGGCCTAATTAACCTAAAATTGTGCTAGAGAAAGGAGTTTCTGAGTTGTAGTCCAAGGCTTGAGTTCTGCAGGCCTCTGTCTGGCCTCAGCAATCATTTTAACCACTCTGACTCAAGTTCATAGGTTATGAAGTAAAGAAAATGAAAACAAGGCAAGTCACAACAAAACAAGGCAGACTAGTAAGCTACAGCTGAAAATGACTATCTGGAAATGGAAGCAATTTTCAGGAAGATGAAACTAAAAAGACATTAAATTTTTCATAAATTGTAGTCCCGCAAGAAACAGGGAGTTGGACTCGATGATCCTTACGAACCCCTTACAACTCAAGATATTCTATGATTCTACAAAAGAAACCTTCTGCCAGCTGCCATACCTCAGAACGATATTCTTCCAAAAATTCAGAATGCTTCAATTTCACAGCACAAAGCTATGGACAGTGACTGTCGTTTGTTCCAATTAAGTAATTTTTATCAATATCTCCATCACTTCTTTGAAATGAAGTAGTTTATGTGATGTATCTTATGAAATCACGCTAACAATATTTTATCCTAAAGAGTTATTTTGTAGAAAAACATTCCTCTGGTTTGACCCAAGTGATGGCTTTCTAGTTCTCCTGCAATCCTCTACATACAAATAATGTTAGCCTGCTTCACAAAGTCTGAATGGACATCTAAGTAGTACAGTGTGCTAGAGAGAAATTTGTATTTCAGATCCTTTTAAAGGCTACAGAGTTGGCTTTTGTTTACATGATTATATATAAATAAAATATTTTTATATATATATATATTCATTAAAGTATAATATGTATATTCATGTATACATATACACGTGTGTGTGTGTGTGTGTATAGATATTCTTAAAGAAAAAGAGAATTTAAAATTCCAAATTACTGCCTTCAAGCTACGGAAGAATTTAATGGTTTTTTTATCTGTAAAGGTTTACTTCTGTTCTGCAAAAGCAGAAGCCCAAGCCTCAATCTGTCTGCAAACAACTGCTTTTGACACAACAGAAATTATACATATGTACAACAGAGTTGTAGAAGAAACTTTGGTTAACATCTACTGCTTGCTAATAAGTTTTCCACTACCTGCTTCAGAGAGCCTTTATCATCCTTCAAAACCTTGCTTTCCAAAGTTTCTTTCTGCAATAATGATGAGCAGTTTAACATTCCTCCCCCTTCTGGAGATCTAAGTGCTGAGCCTTTCTAACTGTGCAAGTAGCATAAAGATTATTTGATTATTATTCCATTGTCGTAGAGTATAGATTAAACAGAAAATGAACTAATTAGAGTACTGAGATGAAAAGCATGTAAACGAGACCAAGGACTCACCCAATCTACTTACCTTTTCACAGGGGCATCTCCTGTCTGCTCATCCACATAATCTCTTTTCAACTCTTCAGGAACATCACTGTCGCTATCATACTCTTGATATGCACTTTTTTCTTGTTCATCCGATTCATACTGTTAAAAAAAAAAAAAAAGAATAAATTGACTGCCATTATTTTCCTTATAATATTGTCACTCATTTAATGTAGCATTTTGGTCACTTCTTGGCTTTTGCCTCCATCAGGATGCAAATTACTTTGCCAGTTGAAAGGCTGCTGACAATGTTCATTAAAAATGCAGCAGGCAAATTATACAAAGCTATTTGTAAGTGCATTTCTAAACAAACTTCTATTCTCAGATGTTGATTAAGAGTAAATATTTGCATCATCCTATTTCTCCCAGCTACTGATATTTTTGCTTTCTTGTTGCTGTATCAAGTACCCACGTGTCTGAGCTTTCACTATTTGCTTTACAATCTGAAAAAACAGTAATAAAACCTCAAAATGTATCCATACAGTGGCAACAAACCAAAAAAACCTGGCACCACACAATCCTTAATAATTAATGCAAGAAGGACTAAACTATTGCTTCACAAAAATATTTATTTATATTGTACACATTTATTTAAAAAAACAACACCAAAAAAACAACTTGCAGTTGTTTGTAACATTGATTTTGGTACACTCCAAAAGACATTTCTACCAGAGAGTCTTTCAACCACTTAACCTGTTGGAGACCAATGCGATCTTGACTAAGGACAAACATTTCAAGAAAACAATAGCAGTGAAATGGTACTACAAAAATGTAAGTATTTCTCATGGCTATTACCATGTAATTTTTTTTTCTCACTAATTTTTCTGCACTTATTTTCTTCAGCTGTATGCTGTTCTATCTACATCAACAGCAAGAAGAGTAACTTTGTTTATATCTGTATGTTTTATACATATGAACTTTGCACTGTACACGGCACACAAAAAAAACTGCACAGCAAGCGAGGAACAGGATTCTGCCACCCAAATTGATATACCTTTCCTCATAGAGGAAAGTAAAAACTACAACAAAATCCAAGAACACAGCGCCCTATATTACTCTAAGAAACATTCTAATGATATAACTCAACTATATCGGTGGAATAAATCAGTGGGAGCCAGATTAAGAGTATTTTCTTTTTTTTTTTCCCCTTGCTTTCTCAGAAAACTTCATTAGGTGTTTGGGGCATGCTTGGATTTATTTGCGTGTGCTGGCTCTTGGTTTTGCTTTGAAACATACAGCATCCTTTATCTAGTCAAAGGCACAAAATCCTGATATTTGAAATATTTATCTAATTATCACTGAAACAATTCCTCTTTGATGGAAGAAAGCCTTAAGCACTATTTGCTTCATTTGTCACAAATGCAACAAATTATTCCAGAACAACCCTACTAAAAATGTGAATGCGTAGATAAATTAGCCATGTATACCTGCCTTGAGACATGCCTTCTTATAGTGAAGAACAACATTTGATGTTAACTGCATCTTTTGAAAAATAAGAAGCTTAAGTAGTCACAGACAACTACTGCCTCCAAACACTCTGCTGCATTTTCAATTTTTTGAAACTGTTTCACTCTGTTCAATTGTTGAACTGTATTTCAAAGATCGCAAAAGAATTATTTTCAATTCAAGGATAGAAGGTTTGAGCCTGACAAGTGATGTCTGGAAAAAATGAGCTACACAGCTACAGCATATAATACAATATAGGATTTCCATGGTAGACATGTATTATTATTGCTAGAGTATGAGTTATGTGGAGAAATACTATTCACAAACACAGATAATACATGTTTTTTATAATTATGAAGCCACACATACATATTAAAAGTGTAGAATTGCTTTGTTTTTTTTTTTAAAACACCTGAAATTTGCAATCTTTTTTCACTCCAATTAAAAGTATTTAATGTCAATTTCTTTTTCAGCTTGCTCTGTAATATAGGTACTTTAGACACTTCATAAATAATGAAATTAATTTTTTCACAAGGTGAATTTCTTACCCAGAAAGGTTAGGGGAAAAACAAATACTTGATGCTCTATGATATAACCCTTTTTCCTGAATACCTAAACAACTATCACAGCATTAAGCATATCCAGCAGGCTCCAGAATGCACTTGCACTTGAAGACAGACCACAATACTTTTCCTTTCAACTTTTCCTTAATGTGTACTCTGCTCTGAAGCCATTTTATCCAAGGAGTCAATAATGACACATATGACAAAGACAGTCTGGTTCCAGGATCCTTAAGAAATGGTAGGCTTTTAAAGGATACGACCGCTCTCCAGAGGGGAAAACCAAGAAAGATACACTAAGGTAATGCCAGTCTCTCAATCATCCAAAATGCACTAAGAAATACATTTTTCAGTCATGCATGGCAATTCCTGGCCCCAGCCCCAAGCTATGGAGGTTTTTAAAGCCTAGCACTATGAAAGCAGTATATTATAAAAGCCGGAAGCCCAGAGTATGAACAAACTCAAGCAAAAACAGCTCAGAAAAAAGAATTTACTATGAGACACAAACTAAAAAGAAATGTTCTGATCATTAGTATTCACAGGTAAAATTTCTGCCTCATGAACATTTCAGACAAAGGAAAGCTGTAATGAAAGCAGCTCAGCTTATTTAAAAAATGAGCTGAATTCAGGCTTGGTTAAGGACAAAGTGTCATAGTTTAACTAACTGGGCTGGAACACCAGCATGGAGAATTACCACCACTTATTATGCATTAATATATAATAAATGACATGTCCACATTCAATTAAAATCCAATGATAGTAAAATGATAAATTGACTACAAATTGTTAACTACAATTCATATTGATATATGAATCCGACAGTTGACATATTAACTGTCTTATCTTCATAGATTAAGAGAATTCTGAGAATTTTTTTTTTTACATGGAAAAATACTTTATTAAGTCTCAACCTAATGTTATTAATGAGCTGGAAAAGTTATTTAATGAGATAAAAATATCTGCATTTTAAAGTATGCAGTAAGTAACCCAGAACTATTAGTGACCTCAACCTGAAGAGACCTTATAAATCCATTTTGAATATGCACAGTCTGCAGTAAAATTTTAAAGTGCTAAAAGGAATTCAGGCATCGTGTAGCAATGATCAGTTCACAAGCGGTTAGGCAATCGGCCCAAACAAACACACAGGACAGTGGTAAGATTCATCAAAGTTGAAGAGTGTTACAAAACTGTCAGTTAACTATATCTCAACAAAGATATTTTAGGGAGCTACAGAAAAGGGACATAAAGCATCTCACTGAAGCTCAAGATACAGAGCTGAGGTTACTGGATCCAGAGGCCTGTTTTCGGTTGTCCAGAACTGCAACAACTAAGCAGTTAAAAAGACTTTAAAATTCTCAAAAGAAATCCTGATAGTTCTTCCCATCCTACATATCATTTGACAAGTAAATCAATTGCTTATGTCCTTGTCATGCCATTTCTTGAAATATCTGGAAACATGTCTGCATCCTCTGGAAACAAAATTTTGCAACCTCCATCTGAAATAATTTCAATTTTAAGTGCTAAAACATGCATCCACCTTAACTGGTCAGTCAAGAAACTGAAACATAAAACCTTTGTAGAAATCTTATCCCACATTACCTAAGCAAGTTATTTCTGTTTCTGTGTAAAGGATAACCAAATAGGTGTAACTTTTTTTTTTTTTAAATAAGAGTACTTTCTATGTGTCAGCACTTTGGAACAGCCAGGAATGGAGAGAGGAGATGAAAAATGTGAAAAGGGAAGGTAGGATGGTCACCTGGAGATGATACTCACCTGAGTCATAAGAAACCTTGGTTCTAATACCGGCCAGGTTAGATGCCTTGTACAACTACTGACAGGTTAATTAACCTATCCTGTGCCTCAATTCTCTATGTAAATGTACATAATACTTCTCTGGCTCACAAAGATTTTGGAAAGGATTTTATCCTTCCAGTGACTGAGTTAACAGCCAAATTCACTGATGAAAACCAAGTAAGTGCCTTCTTAGTATTTTTGAACACCCTCGCCCACACTGTCAGTAAGATTCTTCAGATTTACTTAACATCTTTCAATATTAAAAGCAGTTAGTTCCCATTTTCCAATGCATTAAACTCAAGTTATCATATGGAATAAACCTGTTTATATACAGTGTTGCTAGAAACCTGTCAAACAAAGGAAATATTCACCACAACTGATTTCCCACAACAAGGAGGGAAGAAAAATCAAAAGCATCATCCTCCATAATCAATTTTAAATTACACTGAGCAAACTGAAACGTAACTTCACATTTTAGTTTTTTTAAAAAAAAAAACAGTTCTATACACTATTCCTAGGTTCTCCAAATACCACTACATTTAAAGTTAAAAAACCTCAATTTTATAATATGAATGACTGTAAATCTAACCCATATTTCACAAGAAAAATGCATAATAAATCATATCATTGGTATTTCACTTTTTCCCCACACAGAACATTCTGTCCCTCTGGTGTCAATTATAGTTCTTCACCAGGCACAAAATCAGATTTTATCAATTTAAAATATATTAAGGATTCACTAATAAAGAACACTAAATTGGCACACAGCGTTGATACAGAGGACAGTGCAGCCAGCCTTGAAAGTCCCTGACAATGTGCAAACCCACCAAATGGGACACTGTTCAAAATTAAAGACAGGGAAACCACAACATGGACTTTGCTACATGCATAACACATCAGCCTACTGGTAATTCATGGGATCACGACTCCCTCTAGCCTGTTTCACCAAGACCACAGCCTGCCACTACGGAACCGCCGAGGCAGCCACTCCCAGCCCCACCAGAGAAGGCATTCGGCATCCTGACAGTGATTTACTAGAACCCCACCTCTGCCACAGTGCTTGCAGCGACAGCAGCACCTATGTGCAAAGCACGAGGCAATCCTTTACTAATGAACTAATGCTTACTGTCTTAAGTAGCTTCAGCTCTGACTAGGACTGAGCCTCACACACCTTCAAAAACTAGACAGCAGTGAACAACCAGTATGAAAACAGTAACCACTACATACAGATACTTTTTCCAATGCTAGAGACAAATTCAGAATAAAAAGACATTTTTACCCAGCATGATTAGATGGTCGAATTCATGGACTCCCTGTGGTAATAAGGCAACAAAGATAGCAGATAACTTCCTGGTTAACTATTACTCAGTTACAATAAAGAATGTGGTTCTGGGTGGGGTGGCTTCTTTGCCTTTTTCTCAAGAGAATTCTGGAACACATAGCGGAAAACCATCCTACACATTTACGTTTTGTAACTCATGCAGGTTACAAAGTGTCCCAGTAAGACTTGCAGGACCGATTACCTCTCATGAGCGCGCAATGTCTGTGCTAACCACAACCAGAAGTGCGATGCTGTAAGAGAATCACATAATATGACAATGCCTGTGTAACTATCACTGCAGAGTTTGTACTTGAAACATTATATTTGTACAGAAAGCTAAAGCTTTTTTTTTTTTTTTGCTTTTAAGCTCTATTACTTCTCCGAATAGGTTCATCATTGGAGAAAATGGGAAAAGAAGATAATATACAATTGAAGATAGAAAAGGGTATTAGTGATAGCAGTATGATGCTTCAGGGTGGCAAAAGCCAACAAAACTGTATCTCCAACATGTTAATCAGTATTTGCTACCTAATTTTTTCATCAAATGATTTCATGACTATAGAAGCAAAAGCTTTATGCAAAGGAAGTCAATGTCATTTAAATTTTACTTGAGCTAGGAGAAACAGATTCTGAAGGGTAAAATGTTCCAACTTGAAAAAACGAAGCAACTCTGTTCTAACCTGTGTGCAAAGTTTTCATATCTCATACAAGTGTGCAGACTGAAAGAAAAATTCCTCAACATATCCACAGTCAAGAAATGAAGACAATTCTAGTCTTCTACAAGTGTAAGTATTCTGCTTACAAGTCACTGCACAAAACTATGGGGACCAGTGTATGCACTGCTTTGCTAGCAGCAACCTGCAAGGAATCAGAGGAGATTGAAATCATGTTCCAACAATTATTCTTTGTTGTTCCTGAGATGTTATCCAGTCTCAGTAGTTCCAGTTAATATCATCTTTGGAAAATAATTTCGCACCTTCCTAATTATTCTATGTGCAAATGGTGGCAAAAAATATCCTGCAAGGTTTGAGATGTATTTCTGCAGTCACAGTGCAGGTCATGATGGCTTTATACATTTGTTACAGAGTCAAACCTTCAGAAGAAAGCTGTCCTGGAGGGAAAAAAAAACCCAAAAAACCCAAAGTTAAGTTAATTTTCTAGTCCTTTTTCTTCAGAAAAATCTTTTAAAAAGCAAAACTACTCACAAACATATACAGAAGTCCGAAATTAACTCTTCAGTAGAGGGAGCTTTCATTTTTAAAACCTCAAAATACTATTGGTATCACCATTAATCCTTATGTCACTAAGGATCATTTTAGCAAATATTTAGCAAATGGCTGCCCAGATTCCCCAAAAGCTTTGTTTCAGACTGGGTTTCTACAAAGTACCATGGAATTCTGCAGTTTTCAGCATGCCCTGCAGTGCATTCATCTTTGCTTAACACGCTCATTTGGTGTCTACGTATAAGCCTAACAGTTTTAACCATGCAACTCTTCTCAGTTCACTGATATGAAAAGGCAGGACATATGTTCTGCTGTATTACTTGACAAGGGAAGAACTACCACTCGAAAACTGGCCCTCCAGCAGCTTCCTTTAAGCACAATGCAACAACATTTTATGCCAATCAAATGTATTTTCTCTTCAAGTGACACAGTAGGAAAGAGACTGCAGCATCGCCCACAGAAGGAAAGACACTGCAGCATCACACTCAGATGTGTGAGACACAGATCAAGCTGCTTTGCAACTGAAGTTCCACAGGGAAAGCAAGAAAGACAAAGCTGAAAACCAGAAAGCCATTAGTGTGATGGCTGGATTAACTAACCTTAAACAAAAAACTAAATCCAACCTTATCACAAAAAAAAAGCCCAAGAAAACATTATTCATCAAAGGGATAAACAAGAGCAAAAGCTTTAACAAAAATACGCTAATGTAGCATTTAAGAGAATGGTGCAAAGTTTTACATTAAAACACATTTGACCACTGCTAGATTTTGACAGAATTCTGAAAAAAATACACAAAGTTATTTTTCAGTTTTATAGTAAATCCCACCATAAAGTGAGTGTTCTGAGCATTTAAATTACAATTAAAAACTGCCTAACAAACATCAGATAACCCATGGCAAATCACATAGGTGTGAATAAATACAACAGAAGGAGCAACCCACAATGATTCTCTCCTAAGAAGCCAGAAAGCCAGTCCTAGAATGACAAAATTACTTCCACAAAGAGCTAACTTAAACCCCTGGAAAAATAGTAATTCAGGTTGAACATGCCTCTTGCTAGCCTTCAGCAACATTTTACTTCAATGGAAAAAAAATATTGATCCACTACAAAACAAACTGAATTTTAAACAGGATGCATGGCTTTCTAGCACTATTAAAAGCAAAGCAACCTACCTAATTAAAGGAGTAAAGTGGCTTGAGATTTTACACAGTACTGCAGTTAATTGATCCTTGTACTAAGACATTTTGCCATCATTGATACACAAAATAAATCATCATTTACTGAGAGCAAGATTTGCTTTTCTTGTTTTTTTTTCCTGAAACACTCCATACCCCATTGGAAGCTAACACGTCTTCTGTCTCATCATCTTTGCTGTCAGCCTGAATTTCAAATGGGTTTCCTCCGTTACAGTACTGCTCAAATAACGTTAGTGTTGTTGAAATTGCTGAAGCAGGCTGCTTACTAGGTGACACAGATGGTGAACGTGACTGCTCCATGAACTTAAATTCCTATTAATAGAAATAAAGTACAATTTTAATCACCAACAAGACAGTTTCAGTATTATTATGACTCCATTTCCATAAAAACAGAGCATAACAACAAACTTGTAGAGAATTAACCTGATATGAACATTTCAGCCAAAGCCTGCTGCTTATTTAAACACGCTTTTCATGCTGGCTCAAGTTAACCTTGAAATTACCAATCTTACACTGCTAGTTGTTCTAATTTTAGCAGTTTTTGACTAAGACATGCAATACATCTCCTGCACTCTGAAAATATTTGCTGTCTAAAACTAGGTGAAAACTAAGTGGGTTTTTTATTTCACAGAAATTATGAGATAAAACAAGACCTAAATTCTATCTTAAAATGTAGTTTTCTTTACCCAAGTTACCTAGTAATTTACTAAAGCTGAAATTTTTTTCTTAGTATTTTATTTTTAAAAAGTTTTTTTCAAAATCTGTTACTTTTCAAACCCATTGCACATGAAGTTTCTGATGACTGGGTGAGTACACAGACTTTTGCAAATATATGGACTAAGTAGGGCACATAAAGTATGATTTTAGACTTTTTTTTCTAAAAACCTTAACTTATCTCAGTTGACGTATCATTTTTATCTATTAAACTCTAGCTATTGATCTTCATAAATAGCAAAATATACATTATCATTTATCTAAAGGTTTAAAGATCAAAACATATGCAGCTAAGACAAATGCAATGTTAGATTTCTGTTTGTTTAAATGAATCAGTTACTTTCTGCCATTTTCTGCTGCTCCAGTCCCTTGAGCAGTATGTATGGATTTATAAGCCCATTTCTCTATTAAAAATATTATTTATTTTGCTACTGGACGCTACTGAGGGTCCTCATTCCTTTTCCATCCGTGCTATTACTGCCGCATCTTGCTTACTTTTACAGTTAACTCTACAGAAGTGCAAAATTATCTTTTGCTTGAGATTGCTCCATTTTTGCACTTTAATGATAGCTTTAATCATAGGCACTCATGTTTCATTTGGCAAAACAGGTGAAATTCACCCACCACGTGCTAAACTTCACAAAAAAACACTTTAGGACAGCAGGTGAGCACACCAATTACTTGCTTTCAGTTGGACTTCACTACAGAAGAATTAACTTTTTTTTCCTTTCCAAATGAGCTAGTATGACCTATGTTTCCAGAAATAGATGACAAAAATTGATACAAGCTAGTGAGTGCTCATGTGACTACTTTCAGGCACTCATCTTTTTGCATCTTACTCTCAGATAAATAATTTAGAAATGGAAAACTGACATATTAACAGCACATTAAAACATGAAAAATAAAGGCTAACATTATGCTTACAACTCTAGCATCTTCTACCTTCCTGAAACAGGAACACTACTATTTTAAAAGCATTTGAATCTTAAGTTTCCAATATCATGAAGTGAAATTTAAGGGTTTTTAGCAGCCATTAAAAACATTTGCGCTTACTACTTCTCAGAACACCTGGACTCTTAGCTATTAAAGTATTAATACATACGTATGTGTTATTCATAGAACATACATGAAGCTGCAGAATACTAAAGCTTGATTTAACAGGACAAAGTTCCCAGGTCTCATTCTCTAAAAACATTCTTAATTCTTCAAGACGGGTTCTGAAATACAACAAATGAATACTCTTAATTGGCAGCAAGAGTAAATCAGGAAGTAGACAATTATTTAACTTAGGCATTGAAAAACACCTTCAAAAACTGTATAAAAAGTGACACTTGAAAACAGATATTTAACTCTTTCTTACTGACAGACCACCTAAAAGCTGTGGCTACTAACACAGTGCATGTTTTATGACACCTCTCGAGAAATTCTCAAAGAATGACAATCTCCAAAATTTGGAAACAATTTTTTTTGTCAAAACCATTAGAAAGTATAGAGGAACATCTATGATTATGCAGTAATACTGGACCTTTTTTCCTCTCTGTAAACTGTAGAAAACAATATAATATATACAAACACTCTATTAGCAGTACAACAGCTTCCGTGAGCCCACACAAGATAGACGCTTCTTTCAAATACACTGAAGCCAACAGGTAGCAAAGGGAAGTGGAAAGAACTACTGTTCTACAGACAGCTCAACTTTTCAGAGAAGAAAAAAGTTAAATGGCTATTAATCTCCTAAGCTAAATTTTTCTTCATAGCTTAACTTTACCTTGGTACTAACATAGAAAACGTATTAGAGAAACGTAATCAAGCCATTACACTCTGCATTGTTTCTGTTATGTTTTCAATCATTAGAAAAGCCTCCGTTCTGCCATAGGCAGAAATACCTTTAATAAAGAAAATCTTTTTGTCACATAAGCAGGAACTAATATAGGAAAAGACAGCAATGCGTGCTTATTGAGGTCACATTGCTGAATCTTTTCTTCTATATGGTATATTGTTTTGCATAACAAGTAGCAATTGGTAAATTATGCTCTGGGTTTCTAATTAGGCAGTAAAATATTCTAGAAATACCACTATTTCAATAACAAACTATAATCACCACTAAAATTAAGCACTTCAAGTGCTATTTTCGAGGCACTGAGTACCCGTAGCTTGCAATCTCGCAGTAAAGCCAACAGAAACAACAGATAGAGATGCTGTGAAAATCAGCGTTACAGATTAAAATTCTTTGAGAGGAAGACTGAGGAGAAAGAGTCATAGAAAAGCAAACATTTAAAAGCCACACAGCACTAGTTTTTGTATCATTTCAAAGCTGAAATCCAGGCACTGACAAAGTACTTGAACAAATGCTCTTCATTTTCACCAGCATAGAAGTCTAGAAAGTGGCACACATGGAAGGTCTGATACATTCGTTCTCTGAAAAGCTTTAGTGATCAGACACACCTTTTACAAACGTATCAGAACAAAAAGTAAATTGCATTCCAAAAATCGCCTTACTGATGTTCTCTGCCAAAAGCCCATTCTAACTTTCACCCAAAAAAGGCTTATGTATGCTCTAGTATTACATTGCTTTTCTATGCTTTTTGAATGACATGACCAGTTCCTTTGAATGCTTTCTCTATGTTGGCAGTTCTCTAAAACACCACACCGCCCAGGAGGCCACATATGTCAAATTACACAATCAAAGAACTGATTACTCCTGGACTCTGAGCATTTTGGCTCTATGTAGCTTTTATGTACTAATGAATCCTAAAAGCACTAGGTTTTTTTCTTTCCCCCCCTCCAATTAAATACACAAGGGGAGTGAAAGCCACATTAGCTTGATCTGAAAAGGCAAGATGCTTAAAGCTTTTATATAAATGAACCTGAGGTATATAGCTGGGATAGAGGCTTTTTTGTAAATTTCTTTCTGAGGATGAAAACATTAGCCAATTAATCTTCACAATACCCACACAGCATAAAACATGTAAAAAGTATGAAAAGGTTCACATAATTTGAGTCATATCAATAAGTATCTCCTTTTATTTTCACAAGAGTTACAAGACACATTACCTTAATAAAAAACACAAGTTATTTCAAAAAAATTATTATTTCTATACATATTCCATCAGTGTTCTTTAACCTTTATTTTACTCAAAGATAATTCAGAAAATTAGTCTCTGATTCCCTAAACTGTTAAATAGGTCCTTTAAACATAAGCAAAACCATAATGGTCAAAACAATATTTACTTGACCGAACAAAGTACTATGTGGTAAGTCAGTGTAGTAAAAGACGGTTAGGTAGACCAAAACGGCTCTTCTGAACCTAGAGCTGCAAGCTCCGTTTCCAAATCAGTCCACGGTTCAGAAATGCTTTCAAGAAATAAAGATAGGTGGCATGGTATTTTAATCAACTAGTTTCCTGACAAGACATAATGTGCATCTGATTAAGGCTTAAGGTTTTCAGACAACTGGAACTGAGGTCTTCATCAAATGTCTGGAAAGAAATCCTAGCTACAAACTACGAAAGCTGGAAGAAATTCTAAACCACGTTCTCAGCTTCTGAATTTAAACACTGTCTCATGTTCTCTTGTCATAATTTTCATACTTTATGGATTTGAGACAGAAAGTCTCAGACCAAATGGGTTTGGATCTATTAGTTGTATGACAGCTCCCATACAACAGAGAACAGATCAAGACTGCAGAAGTAAGAGTTTCTTAGAGCAGGGAACGCTGTATTTCTTCTCATATCTTCCTAGCTTTTTACACCCAGAAAGAAGATAAATGCTAGATAACTAGAATGAAAGAGTTGTCAATTATCCAAACCAAAACATTTGGGAAATCAAGACAATTAAAACAAACAGACAGACAAGTCTTGAAACTGTCATAGCCATATATCATATCTGAGGCCAGAGACCGCCTGCCCGTGACAGCACATATGACTGGCCTCGTATATGACAGTAGAGTTGAATGAAACATTATCAGATACTGCCAGTGAAAAAACTACGAAAACATGACTCAAAAGGATGGACTCAGTTCTAAATATCTCATCTGATATAAAACAAAATTGCATATTGAAAAAACCATTTCATAGCCACACACGATCAGCTCTTTTTATGTAATGACATAGAAGTAACAATTTTGCTAGGAAGTAGGGACTTCAGAGGCATTCATCCTCAGGATCCCAGGAGACAGGCAAAGACGCAGCCTGAAAAAGTACTGAAAATTCTACATAAGAAGTTTTTCATATTTATCTGGCTTGCCTGCTGCAGAACTAGAGTTTTCCACAACCATAGCGGAAGCAAAGGCTTCTCCATCCTCTCCCCTTCTCCAGGGTTCAGAGCCCTATTCTCATCATGAAACTTATTCCACTATCTGTCAATCTCAATGCAGGAACATTATGCAGTGGAATTCCTTTGGAAAACATTTAAAGTTAAATCCAACAAAAATAAATGCCATTAGATTCATCCACTGCACGTATAGTAGTTTCACCTGTGGTATGTTTTGAAGTAGTTAACACTTTGTTTTCTGATAGATTCTTGCAAAACTTCAGACTTACTGCCACAAAATTCTTCTCCAACTTGCATCAGCCTATAACAATAAAATAAAGTTTAGAAACATTTTTTGATTTATTAATACTGCTATTCCAACCTGAATTACAAGCCTCATTATCTCCATAAAAGCAGAGCACCAACGTTAAGTTGCAAACACTTCACTCATTCCACAAAAGTCCATGTCTCATTTCCTTCCAAATCCTATCATAAATGTCCCATACACATAGAGACAGAGCCACAAGCAAAATAAATGTCTTTTTGAGATCCCATTACGCAGGGCAAGCTGTACAGCTCACAGTCTGAAACCATCATTTTATTACCAAAACAGAAGGACATAATACTGTACAGGTTAGTGGTACCACAGTATTTTACTGCTCTTGACTGAGAGTCCCTTTAAAAGCTTTTAGAAACATCAAAATTGTCAGATCTGCACATCTGAAATCTTAAAGGTGGACAATACTGAAATCATATCGCACTTAAGCACTACTTGAGCAGCAAAGTTGTTTATCAGGATGTGCTTGGGAGAGGTAGCATAAACTCCCACATAAAGAAGTGCTCTTCAAACTATCAGTACGTATGAACAAAGTTGGCATCAAAATCTAAGTATCAGCCTTAATTAACTGCGCTGTCTTATCAGAGTTCAAGTTTGTGTACATGTATCGTGGTCTTATGACCACATCAGTATACCTGCTGATAACATCAAGTACAAATATGAAGTCGTCATATTTGAAGTTAGACAGATCCGTTCCCAGAAGATATGTTTTCACTTTCAGTTGAACATCCTACAAAACACAAACAAGTTTTTGCATACTTAACACACTAAAGACAAAAAGGTGAAGGCTCAGATGCCTGGTTCATTAGCACTTTTTGGTTTGTTTGCACTTATAACTTCTTTTTGAGATTGAGGGTAGGACTCCATTTTCTGTAACATGAATGATTTCTCATTGACTTTCTAAAATAATATTATAATAAGTTTCTTTAACACTCTATAACATAAGGTCAGTCCTAGATGCTTTATTGTCACTGCAAAAACAGAGCTCTGGATTACAATTCAGCCATGTAAAAGGTTTTACAGCTTTTTCATCATACATTTGGGGTCTCACTCTGCACATCAGACTGATCCAGCAGTCAGACCAGGAATACTGTGAAACCAGGCAGGTTCACAAGACTTCAGGTTCTCCATAGCTATGGTTATACCAGAGACACAAAGCAGTATGACTGTGCTAACAGAGAAAAGCACATGAGAAGAAAATAGATTGTGGGGCAGCACACAGGTTGGGAGAAGTGGAATCAGGCTGAAAGTCATGTTACTATGTTTTGGTATCTTGACTGAGTTTGTAAGCATTGGGAAATTGTATTTCCATGGTTTTGATATATTTAACTCAAAACAAATCACTGTTAAAAAAAACAACTCTGGAGAGATTTCTTTAAGAAGATCAGTATAAATATAACTGTAACTAATACCAGGGGGAGATAAGTATTTAGGAAAAAAATCAAAAAACATACCTGCCATATTCGTGAAAGCCCATGTTCCAATTTCTTTTTTACATAGCTGCGGTCAAAACTGTTCTCTTCTGTTCCAATTACATTGCTGCCATCTGAAACTGAAGGTGAAAGGAATTGTAGATATTTCCAAAAGCCTTGAAATGTATCCTAGTTTTCTACCCATAATGAAACTTCTGCCTTAGTCATTATCATATTATCCATTATGCAAACTCCAGGAGAGGTCCATTGCTCTAAACTTTTGAAAGGAAATGAGTAAAGCACATATAAATATTATACGCTAATGCAGACCAGGAGAGCTTCTAATTGCTTTTATGTAAGCAAGATACCCCATTCAATAAAAATCAAAAAAGATGAGAGTAACAGATACTGATATTTCAAATACAAAAGATAAAGTTGAATGCTGAAATGAGCACTGCTTATCCTCTACAACAAGATTCTCTAAGATATTGTACCTTTGTAGACAAGAATCATGAACTTAAAAATTTCAGAAGCAAGATTTTTAACTTTCTGCCCCAGTAAATTCTGTCTGCAACTTCGAGGAAAAATACTGAAGCTTTTTCCATGAACTATGCAAATAATATAGCATGCTCTTTTCTTTTTTCTCCTCTCACACTAATCCATGCTTATGCATGAAATAATGTCAATCACATAATCAGGTGTCTTTCATTCTTCCAAATTATTTAATTCTAAAACCTTAATCCCACAGCACTGGATCACTTCCCAAAAAAGCACTATAATGCATGGTAAACTTCTCCTCTATGTGGTTCTCTCTCTCCCCATAGGGGAAATGTATTTTATTTCCATTTTAAAAAAGAGAAGGTAATATTTTATACGTAGTTTGTGATCATACAGTTGTGCTTATGCTTGCAGTCTGTGATGGCACAGTGTCATGCAGTTTGCTTCACAGCCTATGACTAACCACAGGAAAGCTCTGTCTTATCCAGGCTATACATACAAACTTTCCCCATGATAAGAAAAATCTGCTGTTCCTGACAAGGAGAAAAATTATGCATGTCCTTTAAAGCCCAAACCATTTAGTGGTTTGACATGAAAGATAAAAATTCACATACAATATTAGACTGGAATATTACAAAGCGTACAGCCCTCCTTCTATCCCACCATTCAAGAGGTTGTAAACACAGAAGCATTAAGATTGCCTGTAGCACCCCAGCATTGCCGTACAGCTCAGACCTGTCTTTCCATCTTTTCTGCAACCTCCAGCTACTTTCAGTACTTGAGAAGACCATTCACTCCCTTGTTCCTGGCCCAGTTGGTCTCATCTCTCTACCTCCACACACAAGCTCCCAACTCAAAGCCGTTTCTTTCTCCAGTTCCAGCATTTCCTCTCAAAAAGCTCCACCCAGCCACAAGCTATCATTTTCCACGCGCATCAGGCAGTCTCATCCCTGCTGCCTAGCCTTCACAGCAACAGGCAGCACGAAGCCCAGATCCTACAGGAACCCAGGGAGGAAACTGGAAAAAAAAGAAAAAAAGAAAGTTCCTTATGATATCGTGGGAAAGACAGTCCCTATCTATAATTTGGGCCTACCTGGAGAGCAATAGGACATGTCTAACAGACTAGGGCATGTCTAACATCCTTGACTTAGATTACATTCTTGAAAGATGGATTCTTTTTTAACATGTTGGACTTCATGACCAGGTAGATACATCACTGCTATAATGCAAACAGGAAAGTAAAGGAAAGAGTAGAATATTCAACAGCTCCTCAACAACTGGCAGTAGTGTCTTGGCCAGCCCTAACTTGTGGAACACGTTATTTGGCGGGAAAAAAAAAAAGAAAAAAAAATTATTTCTAGCCTCAGCAAGGTATTTGGAAGCAATCCAAGGCCACGGACCAAACTGCCTCGGTGGGATTACACGCAGCTTCCACCCAGGGAGACAGCACTAAGGCTGTGAAGCACGTTCAGCTGTTAAACTGTGTGATGCTGCCAGTCAGCTCAGGTGCCGCTCCAGCAGCTTTTCATTCATGAGCTGATCTCATCAATGCAGGGACAGGATTTTACGCAGCCATTCAAAACTAGCAAGGACAGAAACGCCACCTGCATACTGAATCCATGTCACAATAGTATTCCTTAGATGGCTACCAGGACCACAGTGAGAGCTAATCCTGACTGACCTTTGCAGTTCTTCATTAGTTTTTTCCAGAAAGCCTCTTGGCTTAATTTCACTTTCCTCAGAAAGAGTAGTAATTTTTCTTGTCTAATTTTGCTGCCTACTGAAGAAGAGTCCAAAACCATAAAGGACCTACCTCTGCCCTCCATTTGCCAGCGCTAAGAAATTTTTTGTCAACCACAAAAGTGCTCTTTCCATGTCAACCCTTGCCCTGAATCCAGTGGTGATGAATACCGTGTAAATACCGTGAGCACCTTACTAATGAGCCCAGCAAGGAATGGGAGGCCGGATACAAGACTTTAATCTTTCATGATTTGTGCAGAACAGACCTCCGCAGCATTGCCTGGACTACTGCATATTTAAGAGGAGGAAGGAAAGAGTCATCCACTGAACAAGAATGGTATGACTGGTATCAGATACTGACAATTCAAGTAAACCAAAATACAAAAGAGCACAGCGGAGTCTGACCATGTTCTGACCGTATTTTCTTCAGATCATCTGGTGCTCTCTGTCAAGTGAGCAGAGTTTCCTTCTGTAACAATCACTAATCCTAATCAGCACTTACCAGTGTCTCATACTGCCAGTCCTAGGCCAGACTCTCTCTAAGTAGAAGAGCATGATATGCATCTTCCTTCTCCCCAACAACCATCTGTTTTCTGCTTTGACCTTTTTCAGAGTATGTTTCTCAGAACAAGAACTATTGCATTTCCCATGTAGATAAAAAAAAAAAATTATTCTAAATATATGAGTGAATTAATATATTCTATTATATGAATGCTTATATAATGGATAAGCATAATAGCAACAACAAAAATATGAAACCCTCAACATCTGTACCTCCATTTAAATTAAGCAAATGTGGGGAATGTGGTTGCTGAGAAGGATGCTGGCCTTGCTTCATTTCTTTCAAGTGGAGCTATTTGGTGTGTCTGGACATGTTATTAAATTATGATCCGTATCAAACCAAACCCTGAGCTAGGGTTATGGTGGCAAACATATGAACACTATCAAGAAGAATCTTCAAGCCAGTTAAGTGAAAATTAGTCTGCCCATGAGGCTAGACCTCAAGAATACAGAACCAGTACAACACTATATGCAGCCAGGATGTAAAAGCTCTGGTACTTCCAATTGAATAATTCCTCCTTACAATCAAAAACATAATAAAACATATTCTGGAATTTGGGCTTATATTGATTTCTTCCAAGGCTGGAAAGCTGTGTTCAACTATCTCCTGTTTAAAGTCATTGAGACTGCTTTTGCAGGTGGACTGAGAATTTAACCTAATTACTCAAAATGAGAAGATAAAAGGCTGCTTGATGTGAAAACAAGATTCAAACATAATTCCATACTATATCTACTGTTGCAGGGTACTCAAAGAAAATTTTCCTTATGAAAGAAAAATCATAAAACAAATATTAGCCACTGTATACATAAATTACAATTTAGTAACTGTACCTAAATATGCTTCTCTTCTCCTGAAAGCAATAATTCTGACAAATGCATTTTCAAAAGTGGCTTATCACGGAAGATTAAACGAAATATAAACAGAAAGAATAACCCAACTAGAGAAACACTAAGTGGATTTATCCTTTCTCTGACTATACAAGTAAACAAAACCAGCTATTTTAGTCACAGCACGCCCTTTAGAAGTTTCTGCAACCTCTTCTCTTCTACACTTCTGCAGAGTGAAGCCAAGCCTAAACGAGTCAGTATCTTTGACCTATTCTCAAGACTAAGACCATAGCCCTTGTCTTCACAAACTGCCATTTATGAAGAAATGGTTGGACAGAGTCATATGGATGCTATTGTTCAACAAAAATCCATGCAATATTCTCTCCAGCAATCTCCTGGTGCTCCTGGTTCATGGCCAGTCATGCTAAGAGGTCTTGTTTCCAGTCTTTTAATGAACTGTACTGCAGCTAATTTCACACACGCAAACATATGAATTTAGGATAATTTCCTTGAAAATCAAGGATTGGACAAAGGTCCACAAGCATTTGCAGTTTTTGCTTTGAAGAATTTGGAACATGTAGCAGAATACATAAAGATACATAATTTCACATAAAAATATGAATCAGAAGCATCCAGGAGTTACTCTTCTAGATGCCGGATTTAAATATTTTTCAGGTTTCTCAGTATTTCTTTAAAGTTCATAAAGGCAGTCCTGAGTAACAATAAAAGGTTTTTGTTTAATCCTTGGTAGGCAGATGGTAAAAAAAGAAAAAAAAAAAGAAAAAAAAAAGAAAAAAAAAAAAGAAGAGAAAAAATAATCAACCAAATCACTGTCCTCTACCTTCATTCTTTGAATACCAAGCAGGTCTTGCACAGAATTTATGCAGTATTATAAATTGAATGTTTTGAAACTTAAAATGGCTGAAATTAAATTTACATCTTACATCATCTTCTTCTTGCTTTTCAGTGAATCTATTACAGCTATTACAGTTGTTACCAACTTTTACCACTAGGATTATACTTGCAAAATCAGGAGTTTAAACGCTACAGTGATGATTTTGCTGCTCAGTTTCAGTTCTTCTTTTAAATCAGTGTCTCAGGAATACATGTGAATTATATCAATGTCACAGTAAATGTTATGAAATGTGAAAACCCAGCTGAAGCAGACAGGGCTCTGCACGAACCAATAAGACTTTGAAGTTCACTCTGCTTTGAGCAGAGGTCCTTTTAAAACTCATTTTTCCTTTGTTTCTATACTACAAACACAAACAATGCTTTGACCATGACCAACAGTGCAATGGAAAATTTTCCAGTAAGCAGTTTATTTTCAGGGATGAAAACCCGTATCACAGCAATTTGCTGTTTACTATACGAACAACAAAATCACAGAATAAGTAGCAGTTCATAAAATGTGACATAGAACTCATTTCATGCTAAGGAGTTGATATTTTTAGTTGACTAATTTTATCTTCAGTATGATTAAACAAGTCTAGATATGAACACTTAGTTCTATCTTTCCAACAGTATATTAGAGCAATTAGTTAAGTGTTATTATTGATGATTCATAGAACTATCAATCCCATACATTTCACTATGATTTACTGTTATAACACACTGTTACTCTGTTGTAACACTTCAGCAAACTAAATCTCATTAGTATTTCCTTTTTCATGAAAGGTACTAAAATATGTCTCATGCTTCAAAAATTTTTAGGATTGCATTTATATGTAGAGATAATTATCTGTTTCCATTTAGTTTACTCCAAGTAAGGTTTTTTTAATTGATCTTAAGTAAAGTAATCCCCAAAGATCAGACCACACTATAACTGACAGAACAACTGCAAATTCTGAACTCAATTCTAGGGGGAAAAAAGCCTCAATCTCAAAGTCTGTCTTATAAACATTCCAAACAAAAAAAATCCTGTTGTGAATGTATTTTCTGTTCCATTTTGCTCTTCAGTCTCAAACTAGACTAATTTTCAGAACACAAATAAGCAGAATATTTAACGATGTAAAGTATACACACCTCTTTCCTCAGAAATGCAGAAGGGTAATTATTTGTAAGTTATGCGAAGTACATTTTAACATCTGTAACAGGCATCAATAATAATCACAAATATGATCTAGGTAAACCTCCTTTCCATAACCCATGCAGAACTACTTTTGGATTAAAACAGAAAGAGCCTTCTACTTCATGGCTTCTAAGTCCAGCTTCTCACTTCTATAACTGGGTTTTTGCCCTAAGATCAAGAGTCCCTCAACCCATTTAAGGTGCTTTGTAAGAACTGCTGACATTAATTACCACAATGAGAGAAAAATACGGGGTTCTTTGGGTCCTCAAAATGCTAAAAGCCAGATACACATACAACAGTTAAGACTGCTCCTTCTATTGGTCCAGTGTATGGGGTTTAATTGAGGGAACGATTTTAGCATAATCTCCCGAACTGCCTCCATGGTTCCTTCTGACATATCTGCCCTTTCTACAGGAATTTTACTCTTTGGCTTTAGCACATAGCACAGCTATCAAACCAATAAGTATGGAATGAGACTTCCATGTACAGGTTTAATGGAAGGTTTAACAGCATGAGCAGTTACTTTTAGAAAAAAACCAGACATTTGGCAGATATTTATAGTCCCTCTGAAATTAAATTATACTTGTGAAATTCCCTTTTGTGTGCTTCATCATTGCTGAGGTATTTAAAAAAGTCATTCAGTAGCTCAAATATATTCTAGTTGTACATTACAGCTAAGTCACAATGTCTCCAGAAACTTAAAAACTGAGTGGCAGAAGATTTAGTGGATTAATAGTAAACATACCAAAACACTCTGGCACGCATTTAAAAAGCAATGTATTTAAAATTACTCATGTGACTGAATATACTACCTTATTAGGCTTAATGGTTCCTTTAAAAGGTTTGGCAGTGCAGATGAGTTTCTTTCTTCAGGATATCACAAGTAACCACACTAAGGGGAACTATTTTTAAAATTACATCTGGAGCTGAGCAACTAGTCTACTGTAATAATGTTTCCATGCAATAAACTCTTTATGATACCTGCTTTATTTTACACATGCAAAGATCACAAGAAAATGAAAACAAGAAAATGTAATTACATTACAAGGAAATGTAATTATCTGAAGTTATTTTAAATTTAAAAGTAAATATTATTGAAAATGGGCAATTCACTCAAAACTTCAGAATCTTTCTTCACATGGTGCATCTCAAAATTAAATATTTCTACTCTGAATTTTAATTCTGATATACTTATAAAAGCTTTCATCTGAAATACTAGTTTCAACAAATCCACATTTTTTAAAATTTTTTTTAATTTTTTTAAGATTCCACACAGTATGGGAAGGACACTCTGAAGAAAGTACTTTCATTAATTTTTCAAATTTAAAGTAGGAAGACCATGTTAATTAGCATAAGTTTCATTCTTTTTGAGACTTAAAATCTGTAATAAATCTGACTTTTGAAAGAAACGTTGGATTTCAAATACACTGTGTAGTAGAAGGAAGGAAGGAAGCACAGTGTTCCAAGATCTGTTCTTTACTTCTATTTCCAATTTTTTTTCCCTTTCTTCTTATCGTCTAATGTAAAGGATACAACTTTTATGCAAATCGGGCACACAGGAATAACTTTAGCAGCAATCCTACAGTCCTTGTCCTTTGAGAGAAGCCTCCTTTTCAGTAAGAAAAGAGCAAACCTATCTGATTCAAATAAATGGGAGTTTTGTGTAAATCTTAATACTGTAAATTTTAGACTCTGCCCTCTGCCAAACACAAGCATCTTAGGTTACTGGGGAAATAAAGTCTGTCTTCAGACATTTTATATTAATTTAGAATACATCCAATGTATTTAGGAGGATTTAGGAGGAGAGTACCAAAATGTACTTAGGAGGACTTAGACAGACAATAGACGAAGGTTTTGTGCTTCTGTCCTAAAAACACAAACTGGAACAACAAGAAAACAAAACCAAAATTATACTTTAAGATGAAATGTTTGCCTTTTCCTGTAAGGGTATCAAGGAAATTGTGACCGTATCGTATGATGGATTCACTGGTATAGATGACATACAACATTCAGGAGATTGGATTTCCTGAAAATCACGACGACAGCTTTACAACAGATTCATTCCCTATTGTTTCAGTCACCTTTTCTAGTAAACAATCCAGTATCCCAATCTACTAAGCTTAATATGCAGTAAAAATTTCAACATTGATCAAAAAACCTGAAATTTCACGTTGGTCCTATATTAAAGGGAAAAATCCTCAGATTTTGTAGTCATCTACCATAGCTGACTTCCAATTCAACAATAAGCACTGTTTAAAATAAAACTGTTTGTATCTGTAATAGTGGCACTTACACATATTCATTAAAAAATGAACCTTATACTGAAGGCTACAAAAATCCAGTGAGCATTTAAGTCCTTACTGCATACTATAAGCAATAATGCTGAGGGCACTGAGTCAAGACCACAAAGGTACGGAGACATAGATTAATAACTTGAGCATAAGAACAGTTATTTCCAAATATCAGAAGTTTTGTTTCCAGAACAGTTTCTTACCAGAAGTCACAGCTGCTGCCTCATCTTGGTCATGATTCTCATGCCACTGCATCGTTCGGTAGTAACTGAGCATGACTTCCCAGAGGGCTTTACAGAGATCAGCAAGGCATGGAATGTAGCTGTCTGATGTAATATGCTACAGAAAAACAAAATAATATTGTGAAACTTGACAGTTGTGTTCAGTTTTTGCAGAGGCAAAACAAACCTACAAAAACCAGCATATCCATACAGCTGAGGTGCTTGACGTATATCAGTTTCCTTTTCAAAAGTATGAGAGCTGACGAATGCCTGATTTTAGCCAACTAATCAAATGCTGTCTAAAAGTGCAGTTTATTTGTTTGCGCCTTTTTTGTTTTTCAATTGGGCCATATATTAAGCGCCTCTTATATTTATGGAACAGCAAGGTAGACACAGAAGTAAAGCCACCCAGTCTAATGGTCAGCACATCTCACCATCAAAGAGGGATGCAGCCACCCCTGTGACATGCAGACACTGCGTCACTTCAATGATGTAGATACTTTTACTTCAGTAGTACATATAAGCAATCCTGGCTGATGCCCCATTGGACTGAATGCTGTATAAAAAAGTAGTTCAAAAACAAACAAACAAACTTAGATGGCAGCTGTCCTACCTCCCCGATCCACCCTGCTCCAAAGAGCCAATTGTGAATTAAGATATTCATTAGGTGAAGAGTATCAATTTTATCAGAGATAGATGTGCAGTAGAAATATCTAAGATGAGATTGTCAGGTGTCCTGGTTTTGGCTGGGATGGAGTTGATTTTCTTCCTATTAACTGGTATAGTGCTGTGTTTTGGATGTAGTGTGAGAATAATGTTGATGACACGCTGATGTTTTGGTTGTTGCTAGGTATTGTTTACGCTAATCAAGGACTTTTCATCTTCCCATGCCCTGCCAGATGTGCAGGGGGCTGGGAGGGAGCGTGGCCAGGACGGCTGGCCCAGCTGGCCAATAGGCTATTCCATACCATATGACGTCATGCTCAGCATATAAGGCTGGGTGAAGAAGAAGGAGGGGGGACGTTCGGAGTGATGGTGTTTGTCTTCCCAAGTAACCGTTACGCGTGATGGAGCCCAGCTTTCCTGGAGATGGCTGAACACCTGCCTGCCGATGGGAGGTAGTGAATGAATTCCTTGTTTTGCTTTGCTTGCGTGCACGGCTTTTGCTTTCCCTATTAAACTGTCTTTATCTCAACCCACGAGTTTTTCTCACTTTTACCCTTCTGATTCTCTCCCCCATCCCACCCGGCGGGGGGGGGTGAGCGAGCGGCTGCGTGGTATTTGGCTGCTGCCAGGTTAAACCACGACATCAGGTAAAGGGATGAATTTGAGAAGGGGACTCGCTGGGTAAAGAAAAGACTGTAAAATATATTGCTTATCTGAGTGGCAATAGTAAGTCACCCTCGTCTCACTTGCTGTGAGAAGCAGAGTCTCATAGCTTATAAACAAGGGCAAAGTCCAGTTGCACAAATGTGATTTCAATTACATTATTATTTAAAGGTTTTCAGAGAAATCTGGAAATTAGCACTTCAAACTAACACTGTTGTAGAAACAGTTCATACTTTCCCATTGCTACTTCAGTGTCCACAGTTGACTTCCGCAAGGCTAGTTAGATTTTACCATGTGGGTACTGCATGCTAAACCAAAAATGTATATCCAAGGTGATATAAAAGCTTTGGCATTACAGTTACAACAAAACTCTTCGAAAATAATAACAGCTTCTGCAACAGTGATGTCAACATAATCACCAAAATAATCAA
Organism: Calonectris borealis; assembly: GCF_964195595.1. Classification (NCBI taxonomy): domain Eukaryota; kingdom Metazoa; phylum Chordata; class Aves; order Procellariiformes; family Procellariidae; genus Calonectris; species Calonectris borealis. The sequence continues at coordinate 144,867,542 of NC_134313.1, forward strand.
CCATGGATTTTATAGGGACCAAACCCTTAATCAAAGCAATCAATTCCCTCTGAATTGCATCCTCATCCACTGATGTAACTGTGGCTTTCTAAACACTGAGTGTCCTTCCTGAACAATGAATTGCAACAAAGCCTTGATAAGCTTGAATATTACATTTGTTGGATAATAAACATTAGTCTGGACAGATTTCTTCACAAATGTAGATGCATCACTTACACCCCTCCTATTTTTCAGCTTTCACATAAAAAAATTATAAACTACATGTCTTTACTTTCTATTTAATCATGTTCTCTTGCTTTCTAAGCTTAAATAATGCTCCTGGCAGTAGCACATACCACTCAAGCCATATTCTCCTACACTCTGCTTATAATTAAGGACTCACAAAAACTGTTCATTAACATTAATAGATGTCACTAGCAAAAGTATCTGGAGGCCTTATATTAATCATTATTTCTTTTTAGTTTGCTTGGGTTTTTTTTAAATGAATTATTATTCTGGTTCTGTTCCCTATCAAACCAGAGCTGCCTCAAGGATATAAATTAGGCATTCTGGACACACCAACAAAAAAAAGAGAAAGTCAAGTTCTTGGTGCATAAAAAAAGTAACAATTGAGAACACTACTTTTTTTCTAAAACACGCTTTAATTGTAGAGTTGATGTACATTACTGACTGCATTATTGAGACACTTTAATCTCAGGTATTATAGACCTTTTCTAACGATGGAACAAAATAGGGTAATAAGTTTATCATTTAAACAGTAAGTTGCCCTGTCATTTCAACACCTGTTTCAGCAATTTCCTCTGCCAACTCATCAGAAAATGTTACTCCTACTGTATATCAGGGCTTTAAGTAGCTATAAAATCCAAACTTTGGTTGTGCAGATCACTATACTCGAAGACATACTTGGCTTCCAGGTGGCCAGAAAGAAAGGATTACTTACTAAATACCAAGATAACTCCATTTAGACTAAGGAAATAAACAACTGAATTTCTTTCAAGTTATGCTAGAATAAAGAAAATCAAAACTTGAAGATGAAGCAGTTGAACTTTGCCCTGCTCCAGTAGTATTCAAAAGGAGAAAGGATGGCATATAGAGCATGGCATATTGCTAGGAAAAGAAATGCTCAACAAGGAAATAGTGACTCAGAGTGCAAAGGCACATAACTTACATAAATGGCTAAGAATTACTGAAAACATTATTCTTTTACAAAAACCCACATTATTATAAAATCCAGTATCTGACTTCCAGAAAAGACACAACAACAACAAAAATTAAAACAAAGAAAAAAACCCCACCATATTCCCCACTACCCATGTAAAATGGAAATGAGCTAAATGAGTTCATTTAGAAAGATTTTTAGAAACACACAACAGGAGATCTGCCCAAAAAGGAAGACTTTAATTTTGCATGACTTCTATTGTTTAATTAGCATAAGCACTCCATAACCTCTTATACGTTAAGAGCATCCCGGCTTAACAGTGTAGACAGGTTGAAGAGGGTTCTCACTGGAACTAAACACAGAGAAAGAAAGCTCATATTTTAGTCTTAAACAATTTATTCCCTGACAACTGAACGCCAGAGATGAAAATCTGTTGGTATTTTTTCTATGAGAAGTTAGAAATGGAATTGCTATGATAGTCCAGCTTATTCAGTGCTCTGATTTTCACAAATGCACTGCAACAGGTAACAACCAACACTGAACAGCACAGTCTGTAACAGAGACCAAAATTTCCCATGCAGCCTGTCCCTAAATACCTAATTGTTACCAAGAGAGAAATGAAAAATAAAAAAATCAATAAATATCAAGGAAATTACTCCACTATTCATAGTACATTATGGTCCTAAAGTTTGGGCACCTTCCTTTATACAGACTGCCAGATTCCAGCTATTGCAGGCTCACATAACTAAAGCAGCATCTCATGCAGAAGGAAAACCAAATAGAAATAATGAGGTAATAATTTTGTAACCACACAGTTAAAGGCACTCTTTTTCTGTGTATTACAAAACACGGTATTTCCAGTGATCTGAAAGATTCTTCTGCACTGTAAAGGGTAAGGATTAACAGGAGCACACAATCTGTATTTTAGAAGATGCCAGGAGGAGCTCAGTAGTACTGTTTGTGAATGTAAATAAATGGGCTTAGTATCATAAATATTAGCAAAGAATGAGAAATAATATACAGAAGTATAAAGCAAAAAAAAACTCAGAAGAAAAGTGCATTAGAAACTAAGAAATGAAAACAAAAACACCCTCTGAAGACTTAAAGCAGAAGTACGAAAGGGCTGCAGCCTGGAGAATAGAGATCAGGGTTTGTTGGCTTTCTTCAACTAGAAATCATCTCAGTGAAGTGCAAATACAACCTATCTGGAACCTTACTCATTCTGTTCATTAATACTTATGTCAATTACTCCCAATAAATTAATTTTTCATCATCCACTTTCGCTCATATGAAGGCTCTTAGATTATGTAAGCCTTTTAAGTCAAAGGGGCACCTCTTCACAATGAAATGGTTTTCGATGCAGATGTGTTGCCTACTAGTTGAAGCTACAGAGTCCCAGGAGATTTGAGAAGTGAAGGAGCAGGAAGTGGATCAGAATATGAACTTTAATCCCCTTGTGACTGTACTTTGATTTAATAAATTGCAACTGATGGGGTGGGTCCTCGAGCTGACGAAGTATGATGAGGGCTTAGTCTGTGACTGAAACGAATGAATGAAGGACATTCAAGATGGAAACATAATTTCAAGTTTTAAATCAATGTTACAACCACCTAAAATATCTCGCACTCTCTCTCCCCACTACGGAGGTTTCAGAAAATTTTTCAGGGTCTAACAGTAAGATCGCAAGTGAAAGAATTAAAGAGTGAACTAAGAATACTACTCAAAATACAGTAATTCATTCCAATAACATTTAAAAAAATAAACAAAATATACACATGCAAGAAACTGCATCTAAAACCTATACTAAAGAAAATACCGGGTTATGCCCAGTCCATGATCTGCCTATCATCAGGCTTTTGCATCTCAATATTACAGCTGTTCCTTATCTTAATACCAAAAGTGCAATGAATCTGATACAATATTAGGAGTAATGGGAAGACTCCAATTAAGTTAATACCTTTACAAGACTCCTTACCGAAATGCAACATTACAGAAATTGTGAATACAGCCGAAACGCACTGAAATAATGCTCAAAGCTAATAGTGAGTCCAGTAACTAGCATATTACACTAAAGACATAGGAGTTTTGAAATCTTGATCTCCTGTTTGTATCCTATGATTTACTTCTTTAAATTTATTTAAAGGGTGTGTACACTAACTCCAAAGTGCTAAGATTTAGTGCAATGAAAATCATTAAGCAAAGTTGTGAAAAAACATTAAGCAAAAGCATTAAGTTGTGAATAACCAATCTCCCCATTAGCCTATGAGTTGTATTAAGAAACTATAGTAGCTGCAGGGTTATTTTAATAACTGAGTCCCTACTTACATAAGGTACACTTACAATAGTGGAAAAATTCAGATTAAAAAATACAAATATATGCAAGAATCACATACTGTACAGAGGTCTTTGTACTGTAACTTCTGAAACTTGGTGTCTGTGTTTCCAGCACACAGCTCCACATATCCAAGGACTACTTGAAACACAGTGTTATGAATGGCTTGAGTGAAGTGCATATGTAACTGGTCCATTGCTGTCTGAAAGAAAAGGAATAACATAAAATCAAATAGTAAAATTCAATTTGTCATATACCGTAGTCTTTTAATGTAAGTCTTTTTCAGTATTGAACACAGGAGATTGTAAGCATGGCCTCCAATCTTTGTTTCAAAAATACATAACATAGGACTTGGCACTATTACAATATGGTAACGTAAAAGAGTTCAGGTATTACAGTAAAATCAGTTTCCCCTGCCATCCTTCCTCTATAACTCACCAGTTTTTTGACATTATCACTCATAAATATTAATTTTATGTGTATATAATATATTTAATTATAGAATTTACCCATTCATTCATTTACCCTCCCAATCATTGATGAACGTGTCAAAAAGAAATGGGTTGAGATCAGTGCTATTTTTCCCACTGGAAACACTTCCAACTAAAATAAAAATATTTCCCTTGCAATTTATAAAACTAAAACCACAATTACAAAGTCTTCAATCCATCCACTTGCCAAACTAAGTTCTTCCTTGAAGAATATAAAGTAGGATTAAGTGTTACAGAAAGGCATGCACATCACACCAATAAATTTCTTACAAAAACCTTCTCTGCAATAAAAACAAAATATGACATTTGTTTAACAAAACTTATTTCTTTCAGAAAAAAAATATATCAGTACATGTACTAAACACTGATATCTATATAACATGTAAGTTTTGTCATAATCATGCCCAAGTTTCAGGTCAGGCTGTTTCCCTGATCCTTTGTTAACAAACTGCACATAACATTAGTCTATTTCACACACTGAATTTTCTTACTGTTTCAAGATATGCTAATAATCAGTATATATGGTATATAAGAATTGGTAAAAAAAATTATTTGATATGCCAGAATGAAGTTATCAGATCCTGCCGATTTGAAAATGGTCAGTTTCGCTACTTGCTATTGGACATCCTTAGCTGCTGAGAAGAGCTGAGAACTCAATTACCCCCAAAAGAAATGAACAAGCTATGCTGCTTCAATCCTATCGCAAATAACCAATCTTTTACAGCTAGTTCTAACTTGAATTAGTCAAAGAAAACAGAATGACAAATGAAAACATGAAAAGTACTGAAGACACTGAAGGTTCTTGTCATTTTGTTTAATGAGGAGGGGTCAAAATGGGAGATATTTCAATAATGATGCAACTAAGTTATTTTCAGGACAAGTTCAAAATACATACTTTAATAGTAATAAAAAGAATGTCAAAACCAAGTCACTCTATCATGAGAACAGAGCAGGCAAAACCATGTAGTAACAAATAGCACTTTTCTTTTGTTCAGAAACTTCATTCCTCTCCAATAAAAAGTCTGCTTTTCTCAACATATCATGCGCCAGACTTCCAAGCAGTGAATGCATTATATCTACTTTTGTTCAGTAAACAAAGAAATTGCATACAATGCACTAACAAAGGAAAAGTCTAATTTATCTTCTTCCCTGATTTTACATTGCAGTCTTTAGGCACTCCAATAATTCTGCACATTGTCAAAGTATGGGAAGAAAAATCTGTTTCTATCCTATTGCAGAGCTACACTGTTACCACAGTCAAGCCACGGAAAAAGAACTCTACTTTGCTAGGAAGGTTCTAATTAGAAAGAAACAAAAACCAAACAAAAATTTAAAAACAAAAAAGGCATTTTGATGTCAGCCACGCTTCTGAATACTGGGAAACAACATTAAGAAAAAAAACAAGCATAATAAAGAACAAATGGAGTTCTTGTCCTGTCTTCATCAGGGGATAGGCACTTTGACGTGATCTTTAGCAACTAAAGCTTTCTGGAGGAATCTCTTCTCTAAGCAAAACATCATTGCTGCACTGGTACCACCATGTTTAGCCTCACTATGTTATGAACACTGACCATTGACGAAAGATGCCTCCAGGACTTTCTCCTCTCCTTACCCCCCTTTACTTCACAGGAGCTTGGTACTAGTTCCCACACGTTGTGTATGTTTCAGAAGGAAACAGGGTCACTGCCTTCCCAGAGAAACCATCCTAAACCTCAAGGCAGTGCACCAACAGAAGAGAACTACATCCTATTGGAGAGTTTAGACCTACTCCTATTTACATAGAAAAGGCGCTAGGCACACAGAGATACAACTTTTAGGACATGTCCACAGTATAGGTTTGACATGCCTTGTGTCATATTTTGTGGCCAAAAAAAGATCTCCTCACATCTTCATTCCTGTTGCATTTGCGTACAATACAAGGTACAGGTTGTGCAAACTCAGTAACAGGGACCTAGCTACGAAAAATAGTACTCACATGCCCAAATACAATTAATAATGCAAATAGCACTATAAATAGAGATGAAATATGGAACTGTTACAGTTATAGTATGTCCAAAAAGCTACATCTTACAGTAATACACAGTTTACCTTTAGCAATTACTGTTAAATTATCTGAGCATTATAAAAGTCTTTTTATACTCAGCAAGATTCATCAGCATTAGGAAAATAAATTTGCATCACAGTACTCAACGCTTCACGCTGTTACACCACTGTTCTTTGCGACATACAGAAGATGAGTACTAACCTGTGTTTTTCCAAGCAGCCTGTAAGCCTGCTGAACCTTTGTATAATGACTGATATCAAAGTTCTTGCATATTTTGGAGAGCGCTACGTCCAATTGTTCCTATATAAATGAAGGAAAAAATGTGTTAAACACTTAATAAAAAAAGGCCAAGTAATACATTACTCAAACAATAGCAAGTGCGAAAAAGATGCTTATTTAAGCCATCTAATAATTATGCTTGTACAATAGCCAAGACTCTACACACACACACACTTACTAGCTCTGCCATCAGAGCTGTGTCTGAGCATACTGAACAGCTTTGCAATAAATGAGGTTCATCTCTTATGTGCGCTGAATAAAAAAAACTAAAATAGGATCATATACTTAATGACTAACTAATAAGGCTTCCAAGAATTTGATCATGTAGCTTAATAACATAATTCTCACTTAGACGCTGTAATATATTCAGAAATACACAGCCTAACTCTAGTTATTTTCAATCAACAACGCAAGAAAAGAAAACCGGAATCAATAACATATGATAACATATGCAGCTAGCAGATATTTTCTCTCCTTCCTGGTCATTAAAGCCATTTCAATTCTTATTATTTAAGGATCTTGCAATGTAGTCTTGCTCTTGCAAATAGAAACCACAGGAGATGTCTGTTTAGTCCCTACGTACTTTTACTAACTCCACTGGAAAATTTTCATTAATTACTTAATTAACCACAAAATATTTATGGATTTTAATCCTAGGGATCTGGTGGGGGTTTGGTGTTGCTGTTGGGTTTGGGGCGGGGGTGTTTTATTTTGTTGGGTTTTTTAAAGCAGATCAATATTTCTTTAAGCACAAAAAAGGAGAGTAGAATACAACCAAATACTGCATTTTTTCCTAAGCAAAATGGTAAAAGGACAAGCAACCTAAAGATTCAGAACTTCTTTAAAGGTTACTCAGCAATTTGAATCTCAGCCATATACTCATTTAAAAAAAATTTTTTCTTTCTCTTATTTCATGCAGAATAGCTGTACAAAGAGAGAAACAGGGATATCAAACTGCCCATGAACAGAGCTCTTATACACAGAGCACATTAATCTTTTCAACTACATTTTTCAGTGGTTCCTTCTACTATAGCCACCTTGCATTTTATTTGTAACATAGTATAAAAGTAAGGTCAATGTTAAAACCTAAACTACAGGAAGAAAAAAAAAAAAAAAGAAAAAAGGAATGGACATAAGCAGAGGCACCCAACTATTGAGAAAACTCATTATTAAAATATTAATTAGCAGAATATTATTCTATATTAATTAGTGCATGTATGTCACAGGAACACTCTATGAACCCCAGGATGACTTACACTCTCCCATATGTATAGACATAATCCCAGTAGAAAATAAGATACTTTCACAGGAGGGAAATAAGATATTTCTATAAATTCACAAATAAATAAAAATCTTGAGTATGATTATTTGGTTGGCTGTGAATTGCTATCACCAACCAACATGGCACATTTTACCAGATTTTAGTACAAGCAGAATTTGCTCTGCAGAGATGTTACTGGAAGGCAGTAAAGATGCATGTCTCCTTTTAAGTAACTTCAGTGTTTGCTCACAAAGAATAAATGGCACATAAATGAAAGCAACAGGAATGAAAGCTGAGTGATCTTAAAAAAAAAAAAAAGTTTAATGACTGGCCTATGTGAGAGTGAGAAGAAAACAGTCATTAGCTCTTTTGAACCAGCCATGCTCTGAATAGAGCATATATCAGTAAAAGAGTAAAAGAACAAAGAAAAGCTTTGCAAGAAAGCAAAAGTACAAAGGCATAAATGAAGGAAATTTTAAAAAGTTCTAATTGTACAGTGAATTAAATAACAAGGTGTGATAATACATGCACTAATCTGACTTTCTAAAAAGCACATGACCAGAGGCGTAGAGAGCTGCTAGGATAGCTAATTCAGTTTCCTGCTATGTATTACATGTGTAGGCATTACATGCACTACATATACATTATACATATCTACTTTACTAGACTTCTTACAAAAAGCTTGCCAAGTTCCAGCTCAAAATTACCTAGTAACAGAGTTAAAAGAATTCCTATCGTTCGTGAATTTTTTTTGCCAGCAAGACACTTACCATTTTATTTTCATTTGCTTTTGCAATACTATCTACCAACTTAAACTAATCTTCTGTCTTAGTCACATCTTTCCCAGCTATTCAAGTCTTACTTTCTATGGCTTAGCACTGGCCCTATCCAGCAGTTTCCAGTTTGCTGACCTCTAAAATTTCCAGTGAAACTGTGATCTCTCATGTAGCTTATACAACCCTATTGGCATGCTGCTAATTTTCTTTCCACGGCTATTCAGGAGTAGTCTAAAGAATTCACAGCAGTTCGTGGACTGAAAACCACCGTGCATCTTCACCATACAACGAGCATACCTTTGCTCCAGTACTTCAAATGTTATGTGCCTATTTTATGTGACTGCTTTACCACTTAAAGTGGGCACAATTAGTGAGCTGGGCTCATAATTTTGATAAATATTATAGAGCATTTAAGTTGACTGCAGCACAAAAGGCTACATGAATAGCAATGACTATAGCATTCCAAAGACGGCATTGGAAAGAAATGCGCACGTTCTGTAATTGCTAAAACATCGCATTAGAAAGCTCTAGTACCCAGAGGTTAACTTACACTGAACATCAATATATTAATTCTTACCTCTATTTGTTCCAAGGTGTCTTGCAGTTTTGAATTCAACTCACTATTAATGAAAGAAAAAAATGTTTCAAATCAAACTACTGATCATATTAACATTTCACACTGTTTCTTGTTTCCAAAAAACACATCTGCCTGCTACTGAGCCACAGTATAGCAATTTATCATAAATCATTAACCTGCTGTTACTGTGTCAGACTAGCATCACCACACTACTGTTACTACTGAAAGGCACTTACTGCAGGCATCTGCAGTATTCCTAACACTTCAAATTAAAGTATCTGTTGCAGCAGGACATTATCCTAGGTTTACAATGCAACAGTGTTAAGAGGGCCCAGACAAGACCCCATCCTGCTAGGATTTAGCCAAGCACTCAAAGGCATTCCCAACCCCCAAGAAACTTGTGCTCTAAATGTTTTGATCTGGCACTCTGGTCTACAGCAGAACATAACCAGAAAGGTCAGGGCTATCAAGTCTTTGCAAACTATGGTATAGTAACTCAGGAACCCCTTACAGAAACACTACAGGAAAAAAAGAATCTAAGCTTACACAACTCTCAGAAAATCTTTTTAAAACCATAATTTCACTTCTCTGAGCTATATTTGGTATAGAAAGATTAACAAAAATAGCTACCATAAAAGAAAGTATTTAGGACAAAGAAAGGCACAACTGCTCCTTTCCAACAATTAACTTTAAAAATTTCAGAACACCAGCCAGAAAAATAAGACACAAAATATGACTACTATGTTTTTGTTTGGAAGGGTCAAAGCAACCATGAAATAAGAGGGATATTCTCTTCAGCATGGAAAGCACAGAGTTTTCATGGGATAATCACTGTACCTGATTTTAGACAACTTCTGCGCTTTGAATCTTCTCCTAAGGGGCCTACGTTAACTATCAAAACATAGATTCTAGCTTCCCTGCCTCGTTCTCTCCACTTAAACGATATGTCCATCACCCCTCCTTTTTCAGTTCTGTTAGATAACCTGGATACAACATCCTCCAAAGAAAGCTTTAAATAGAAAAAACTGTATCAGAAAGAGTTGGCATTAAACACGAAATCAAGTAGCCAATACTTCTTAGTTGTTTCTCCACATACGACAAACCTGCAAACAGAAAAGCCTCCACAACAATTTCATGTTACTACATCTCCTCTTGGAGTTTATGAGCACTTCCTGTTGCTCAGTTCTTTTAGCTAGCAAGAAGACATTAGAACAAGAGTAAGAACCTTGCTCTGTGCACAGAATCACTCCTCCTTTCAATCTTTAGAAATAGATATAGCATAGACCATCACCCCCTGTCTATAAACATATAGTTGGTACATGAGGAAATTAACTGGTCTAAAATATAGAAACTGCTGACATTAGCAAAAACTGATGCAATGCACAGGTAGTCTCTGAACAAATTAAGCAATTGTACTGCTGTAAGTCCTACGAAAATTCACAAAGCCCCTATGGTAGCAGGTACCATATAAACACAGGACTATGATTCCTTTCAAACAAATGTCATGAACATGCTGCTGCTAATCTAGCATTTCTTTACCTTTTCTAGTTAAATTAAAAATACACATCGATTTTTCACCTCAGCCAGGCAATTTACATGCTCACACACATGAAAAACTTGCTCAACTGCTGGAATGCAGGGCTGAAAAACTTCCTGGGCTCCAGAAACCATTTCCTGATTATTGCAGGTGATCACATTTGACTAATTTCATCTGCATACCAGCATAGATCCTCATGAAAACCAGCTCCTTGTTTCCACTATTCTTAATGCCAGGCAAGCCTCAGCTTGCAATCACCTGGTGACATGGGAGGCTTGGGCAGCGCAGGGACCTGAACCCTCATGTCACAATCCCCAGCAAACGCCCCAAGATTAGAGCCATTCCGGAATGGTGTACGTTTCTTTCCTTTTGGGAGAGGAGGATGGGGAGGAATTCAAAAGATCTTCTTCGAAACGAAATACAACCAAGGTTAAACTGCCACGTGTTTCTTACCCATTCAACTCCCGTGACAGTGCTGTCTCCCTGTGCTGGTTTTGGCTGGGACAGTTAATTTTCTTCATAGTAGCTAGTATGTGGCTATGTTTTGGATTTGTGCTGAAAACGGTGTTGATAATTCAGGGATGTTTTCGTTATTGCTGAGCAGGGCTTACACAGAGTCAAGGCCTTTTCTGCTTCTCACCCCACCCCACCAGCGAGGAGGCTGGGGGTGCACAAGAAGTTGGGAGGGGACACAGCTGGGACAGCTGACCCCAGCTGACCAAAGGGATATCCCATACCATATGATGTCATGCTTGGCATACAAAGCTGGGGGAAGAAGGAGGAAGGGGGGACGTTCGGAGTGATGGCGTTTGTCTTCCCAAGTAACCATTAGACGTGATGGAGCCCTGCTTTCCTGGAGATGGCTGAACACCTGCCTGCCGATGGGGAGTAGTGAATGAATTCCTTGTTTTGCTTTGCTTGCGTGCGCGGCTTTTGCTTTACCTATTAAACTGTCTTTATCTCAACCCACGAGTTTTCTCACTTTTACTCTTTCGATTCTCTCCCCCGTCCCACTGCAGGGGAGTGAGCGAGCGGCTGTGTGGGGCTTAGTTGCCGGCTGGGGTTAAACCACAACACTTCCCATTCAAGCAAGGGCTCAAGCACCAATTTTAAATAGACACATTCATAGGTTATTTATTCAACCAAGCTATGATATATGGAGATGTTTGCAAGAATACAGCCTACATTTATGCTGATTAATTTAGAAAAGAAGGTGCGATCACAAAATTTCATAATAAAAGCAACTTTGATCAAGTATTGATCAGTGCACAGAGACTGAAATGTATGCACTGTGGCTGGGATTCACAGCTAAAATGTCCTTCTGCTCTCACAATGCAAACAAAAACAAGCTCAAAAAACTCTCTCAGAATAAAGTAGCAGTGCTGATTTTTTTCTGTCATCATCCATTCTTTCAAGAAACTCTTGGATGCAAGGATATCCTTTTGAGTGCAACAACAAAGTAAATCCTCATAGCTATTTGTCACCTATCTTGTCAGTATGCCATCAGATTTAAAATCGTACGACTTTTGCAGTTAAATATTCCAAATGGCAAAGCCGTGAACTGTTAGTTTAAGTTCCAAATTTTTCTATACTGGACATAGTGGAGATAAACTTTGAAGCTGTAATAAAAGCTTGAAGTGATTCAATATTAAACGGAAACTTTTGTATCATTTACACAAAACAGAATTTAAGTCAAAGAAACTGTGTAATTTAACCTAAATCTCAAAAGAGCAAGGTTTTCCAGACAAGCACTGTTAAGATTCTAAGAAATCAAGCTGCCTTTTCAAGCTGAATAAATGTTGCTAATTTCTCCAAAAGAAAAAAATGCAGCAGGTATGCAGAATAAATCAGATTAATGTTTGGAGCCACACAGCATCTGAAAGAGCAATAAATACTAAGCAGAGTTTACTGAACAGTATAGACGAGACACAGGTATGGAAGACTGCAAGACCCATCTCTCTACAGAAGGTAGAGTCAAGCAGAGCAAAAGTTGTTCAGGAGTCATCTTGCTTCTCAACAACTGAATTGTCAAGGACTGCGGGAAATCACAGCCATTTTTCCTCATTCAAATAAATAAAGAATAGTTTTCATTCGCTACTATATAAGGAAGGGATTCAAAATTTTAATATATGTAGGCAAATGTTGGCTGTCCAGTCAATTTATATCCACACACAAGTTTTATGGAACTAAAAAGAAAGCAAAAAGCAGCTTTGAAATCTGACTTCAGAATAGAGAGGAGCTTATTTCCAGGTACAATTTCTAACTTCATACTCTTTTTTGGTGTATCTTCAGATCCTGAAAGAACTATACCTCAAAAGCAGATCCTAAACTGAAATCAAGGATTATGGGTAATTACTCTGAAGTTGCAACAAAGCATACATTTAGAGGACAGAGGAAGGCAAAGCATGTGTTTTCATAGATTTTGGTCCTTCTAAGTCAGAGAGCATTCTGAGAGCAGATCAATTTTACTCACAAATTTAAAATTCTAATTAAAAAAAACACAAAAAAGAAAATCTAATTAATCTAATGATCTTCTTAGTGGATGAAACATGAAAATTAACTTCATTTTACTCCTTTATTGTCATATCTATTATGACTTTGAACTTAATGTTTACCCAATTCTTTTTTTTTTTCTTTCTAAAAAGCAATGGAAACATCAACTCTTTCTAAGCTAGGAACTGCAGATATTCAAATTAATTCTGGTTCTGAAAGCAATTTCTCCACGACAGCATGAAGCTCTGCACTTGCTAATTTCATTGCCAAGAATCAGGGTAAGTTACCCTCCACAAGCCATCTTGCTGTAGGTAAATTAATTCCAGAATATAAACTTGCTTATTAAAAAATTAGCTCAGGTATCTCTACGCTGCAGGTACTAGCACAGTTATAATTCAGTCTTAGTTGAAACTTTACCTGCCAACATACTACAACAGTTAGAAAACAATGACATAATCCAAACATAGATTATATAGTGTTATGATTGTAAAGACTGGTTAGTAGTGGTACAGGGAGGGGGGAAGCTACTGAGGATGCTTAACCTTTTACAAATGCCTCAATTTTACTTTTCTAAGCAGAAAATTAAATTTCAATTAAAGCTATTTTAGAGAATGAGAATTAACGATCACTGTTTTATATCATTTACAAATAAATCATACAGAAGCTGAAATCTGCACAATGTCACCTTACCTTATACAACTGTAGTGTTTGAAAGTGCTGGCAGCTTTCTGGCATTCCAAGCACAGCTGAATAGCTCCTGGATAGTCCTCTTCCTTAGGATAAAATACAATGGAAGGCTAATTCGGCTTTTGAACCAAACACTGCAACACCCATTTTTGCTTGCATGCTTATGTATAAACATTAAGAACAAAATATTTTGCCTCTTACGTCTATACAGTAGAGTTAAAGGAAATGATGGATGGTCTACTGCAGAACTTAATGTGCAAGCAGTTTAGAATTAAAAACGGACAGCATGTTAGCAACATCTGGAAACACCATGTATTACATTACCTTATATAAGTTACTTGCTGTTTTGTTTACTTATGCATTCATACAAAACATATCAGAAAGTTCTTTTTACAAACCAACTAACATTTTCCCAGTTAACTTTCAAACCTTTGTTAATACAATATAATCTATTCATGAGCAAGGAAAGAAGTAAGTTCAGGAACTGGCAGGCTGGCCATAGTTTACAAAACCTAAGAAGAGAGAAGGGAGACACTCCAACATTATGCCCAAATAAACACTATTTAATTTGACACATTCTATAGCTAGTAAGAAATGAATTTAAAGACAACTGGCTCACACCAGGCCCCAGAACAAAAAGAACATACTTTAGAAAAAAAAATAGAAATACTATCCTAATTTATAAGAAGAATATCCAGTAGGTAGACGGATCAATCAGGAAGCACTTGAAGATGCCAGGACAAAACCAAAACAAAAACGTACACACAAAAAAGTAAAACCCCAGGATCTTGCCCAGAACATGGGCACTACCGTGGGTATAACTACTATTTTTGTATCCTATTAGATATGAGGCCAGAAAGGCTCTTGGAGGAAGGAAAATCCTCTTTAATAGCTAAGAGCTTCCCTTTTTTGTCCTAACTACATCCGTTATATTACGTGCTTCAGAGAGCTCAAATGCAAAGCTGTAACTGGAATATCAAAGTCATTGATTGAAGAGTAAAAATGCAAGGGCAATTTATATTTGGCTATTATCATAAAGGAGTTTCTGAAATGAAATTGGTTTTAAACAGCAGCATTCTAATGCAGATCAAGTTTAGCTAAAAACACAAACCCCTCCACACACATTATCCATTAAATGAAAACAGAACCCTATATTGGTCTAAAAAGATTGCTGCATTTACAGCTCTTTGCGTCTTTCTCCATCGGAAACCTGGTACTTGCTCCATTAATTCTAACAGAGCTCAAATCAGAAAGCCTGCTTGCATAACATATATTACTAATATATTCCAGATGCAGCTCACCCCTGTAAGTTATTATAGCTTTGTGTCTTGTCTTTTTTTAATTGGGAACTCTAAATGTTCCTCTGTGAATGGCTACTAATAGCTCTCATGCATATGCCAAGCTACTAACTTCTTCTGGGAGTAAAGACAGTAAATTGGCCAATATCTGGGACACCTTTTTGGGAGAAGACACTGAGCACAGCTCTAAAACCACACTTAGCCAGAAAGGGTAGTTCCAGCCCCTAACGTTCAAAAATCACTGGCAAAATATGATAATCAGACATTAGGGTCTGTCTGTGGATGCAACACCCATACCTCTGTCTCAAGACAACTCCTACCAGTGGACAGTAAAGAGCTGATTTCCTGTGCAACAAAATACAGCACAGAAATGAAAAGCTAATCATTGTACAGGGCTTACTGAGGAGAAGGCAATGTTTATGCAGCCTGTAAATTAATACATTCTTGCTTGGTAAAGAATAAGAAAGTGTGCTGAGACAAGGTGTATTACCCAAGATGGAATTAAACTCAAAGAATCTTAAGAGTTACAATTATTAAGACTCAATTTCCAAATTTAGTAACTAGGGATTATCATAATGACATTCCATCCAGTATTAGCTGTAAATATTTGGCAAACTAGCAAGTCAAAATTGTTACATTACATGATTAAAATACAGTTGTCAACAAAATCCTCGAGCTGTCTTTCATAAAATTTCACCACCTTAAGACAAGATCTTATTTTTGCTCTGTGCAGTATCTACTGCATTTTTAGGCAGTACATATACTGTACGAGTAGAATTTTCAGTGTCATGGCCTGCATGCTGCAATGTTTTCTACAACTGACTATTAAAAAGCCAACCCCATGAATAAGGAGACAAGCTACTACACTTACAAATAAAATACTAAGTAGGGAGCCCATATATAAATTTGTACAGCAATATACCAGTAGAAGTACTTTATCCAGACCCAGCATATTAACCATCAGCGAAATCTCACCTTCTTTTTTCTTTCACATATCAGGCTAAGGCCTGAAAAGAAGTCTCAGTTGGGGGTAGGAAGGCGAGTAAGACTCCACAGCACTCCCACTGAACTAACTCAAACCTCAGTGTGCAGATCTAAAGGCAGGATTGAGTCTTTGACAGAAAATACTCCCCCCCGGCACAGGGGCTATCTAATTTGATATGAAGTATTTCTCTCAACATTTAAAAAAAGAATTAAAAATATCACTTCACCACATGCACACACCCATAGCCTGTTTGCAAGAGGAAGAAAAGAAGGGACAAAATTAAGATGACTGACAAAAGTAGACTTAGAATAGCTTCAAATTATAATAGTCTGGCAGGGACTTACCTCCAACATCTCACTCAAACGCACATCAGTTCTTTGCTAAAAAATAAAAAAAAAAAAAACAGTGATAACTACACAGAAATGAAGAAAAATAATTTGCCATTGAAAAAAAACAACTGTACGTACCAGTGTTTTTATTGTTCTCAGAGACTTTAGCAGTCCAATAAGCAACTGTCGTTTCCTTTGATTTGCAAGAAGCCCCAAACTAGTTTGTGTGAAGCCTTCCTTTGCTATATTCAGGTGTCTGCAAAAGTTAAAAATGAACATAATCTTTGACGATATGTAAAATAAAACTTATTTCTAATAAATTCTAACATGTCCATCAAAATACATGCTAGAAAATAAGATTGTCAGCATTGTTAGGGAAACCTAGAAATTGAGATGATATCAACAGACTATAAGAAGATACATTTTCCCTTCTGCAGAACTTGTCTGTGGATCAATGGTGTATCTCAAAAGGTTCCTGTTTTAAAGAGAACTCCCAACTGAAAAAGTGAGAGCTGCAAGAGAGAAAGCAGCTGGTATTTGTTTCAGTATCTTTAACTACTATTGCTAATTCCATTCAGCACATAAATAGGAAATATCATCAGCAAGCAAGCTGTTTACAGATTTCTTCTTAAATACTTCTTTCCCCTTTTCAATCTTTGCCATTATTTAAGCAAGATACCTTCTTCCATTTGTGCAAATAACAGCTGCTAACTGAAGGCCAGTCTGCAATGATGTAACACGTTCAAGTTCCTGCAGAGAGACAACAGGTTAAATAAATACACAAGTTAAAGTCATGCTACACACCAGCGAAGACTGGTGATTAGTAGGTTTCTCTTGAAATGTTATAATGACCTACCTTGTAGAGTAACTTTATATATTATTTGTATATGTATTTTATATACGCTAAGCACTGGAATGTAACATTAATACAAACTATCTTTTAAAATACAATTCTCTTTTGAAGAAAGATCCTTGAAATCCATTTTCATTGCAGTGGGACCCTCTACATTTATATAGTGTGCACTTAGCCTAAGAATCTCTATACCATTAATGCCCCACAGCAGAATGATCAAAGCTTCAGGGACAGAAGCACAGGGTTTAATTTGCATTAATATGCCAGAGAGCGGCAAAACAAAAAAACCCCATGTTTCACACAGCATTTTCTTGTTTAGAAGCACTTGTGTTCTACCAATTTAATAGATGTCACTTCATAATGAACGTTAATTGTGTCCTGTTGAATTTCAGCTGAAAACTCTTCAGCATAGATGACCTGAATTTAGCTTGATTTTGACTCCATGAAGCACCTAGTATAATCTCAACTCCTTTAAAAAAAATAAAATTTTTAATATACCTGTTAAGATTTCTTTTGTAAGGAACAGCACTGCAGAAAAGTGAACGCTCTCCCCACGCTAAAGGAAAAAACACTTTTTTTTTTTTTTTTAAATACTGCTCATCATTTCAAAACGTATCAAGTGCTTTCGATGAGAAGAAAGGAGACTTTCACTTTGAAAACTAATTCTAAAGACATGACAAGCAAAAACAAGTTCAAAGTTTAGTTCAATTTAAGATCAGCTTCTGGTCAGCCTCTGAAGATGCAAGTAATTCTGACAAATCACTGAGCTGCATCTTTCACCGAAAACAGTTCTTCCTTTATGTTAACAACGTTGCTTTTGGAAAAATGACAGCTTAGCTGCTGATATGCGTAATATCTTAAGAAACCAAATTCAAAGATTATTTTCCTCCGTACTTACTTCTCACTAAAAACATACTTTGCAAGTGTCAGAGCTATTCAAAAGGCCACTGTTTCCTTTTTCATGAGGAAACGCATACAATAAGGAGCGACTCCATTCCAGCCTTCCCTCCTGCAAAGGTTCTGTAAAATCTCTCCTTTGAATGCGACTGGATTGAGAGGCACAGGGAGAAAGTGCGGCCTAATGGTCCCCAGAGGGGGAGTCTTCTGTCCAGCATTTAGGGCTGAATACATTTTTTCTCTTCTCAAAGACAATCTTCTACCCATTGGTTGTTCCGAAAGCGTGACTTTCCTTCTAAGGAGAAGGGAAAACTATAAATCCCTTGCCTTGTGTCTATGCCATGCCTCTCGCAGCACATAGTAGTGCCTGTTAGACCAGTACTTCATACTAGGAATGGGGTGCAAACCATGACTTCCCCACATTTTCCTTTGCACAGTGGAAACAATGTGTCCAGGAAGCAGTCAACTGCATTTTTGCTTCTTCTAATGACCTGTTACTGTAATTGGACACTGAACTGGAGCTGCCATTACAAAGTACTCACAGCACGTCAGGAAGTTCATTTCATGAATCAATGGGCAAATGAGTCCTACGATGCCCACCAGAAATCTCTGATAAGTAAGTCTACTGACAAGAATAACTCTGTGCAAGCCTGTGTCCGTAAGTAACACTGAAGGATTATTTACTTAATCAGGCAAATATGCATTTGAGAAATGTTTTTTAAAGATTCTTACTGGCACAATGGACTTTTAACTGTCCCTTTGGAATATCTGAAAGAACTTCTTGGTATAAAGAATATGCTGGGATAAGAATATTAACATTACACAGCAAAATGCAAGGAGTACATTCTCCACAGTAGTATTATGCATCGCGAGGGGGTTTTCAAAGGGAAGCTGCTGGATTCAGAAAAAGCAGCACTCGCTCAACAACATCAATTCCGAACATACACAACAGCAAAACTATACCAGAAGGATTTGATACCGAACAATCACCCTTTCTGCCCCCCTCTACACTATTTTATGAAGAATCGACCACTGTGGCACTTACCCAGCCTCCTCCTGCAACAGTCTCCCTCCTTTAACTAAAACTGAAATAATATTACCCTTACAGCTTTTTTCTTCCACCAGCTATTGCAGGAGATGACACAAGCAATGCTCACTCCCACATTTTCTTTAAAGAGCAGCACTCCTCCTTCTACCCAGCAAAATGCCTTAGTGACCTTGTGAGTGTCCCGTCTGCGCTCTGGCAGATAAAATCAGGCAGAGTTGACCAAATGTATAGGGGCATTATTAAAAATAAATGGGTAGGAAAAAAGCACCTTCTCTTTAGAGAATCATTATGACAGCTATTCCAATTATGTTTTGGGATTATGTTTTGGGAGCAGGGAGAGAAGCCATGCCAATATTCCACTGCCAGCAGCTAAAGCAGTTTTGTTTTGTTTTGCTCTCGGAGATCTTTGACATGTTGAGGCTCTATTTCCAGCTCAGTCTTCTCTTAGATGCTTTCTTCTCATGGCTGCCTGAAATTAGTGGCAGGTTTCTGGTTAAGTGCTCTTAAGAAAGGTCATTGCTGTTTTCTTTTACGGAAAAAGATCTGAAACCATTCCTAAACACAGGCACTAAAGAAGCTCCTGTTCAAGTCCATTACAGGTATTAGCCAAGCCTGTGAATTCACGTTTTCAGAAAGCCTTCTTAAAACGGTCATATGCCGAAGCCTTTATCATCCTAAGGGCCTCTGGCTCAATGCACCCTTGCTTCTTTTCCCTCTACACACACAGGTTTAGCATAGACAGCTAGTTCCAACCAGGCACTAGCACCTCTACTAACAAATTACTAGATTTAATCCCCAATGAAACAAGTGCAGCATTATAACAGCACAAAATGGAGCAGTTTACTCTTAAAAAGTGACTGTTAGTTGTCTTACCTGAACATATGCAGGCTGTTTTTCAAGAATCAAGTCTGCCACTTTCTTAGATACCTTAAAAAGAAGAATATTACATGTGCTACATACTAATCTCAATTAAGCAGGCCATCCCTATACTGAAGTTCTACAACAAGCTTGTGATTCTGTATCATTTAGTTCTGTAGTTTTCAAATCTATTAATAAATACGCCACAACAAGGTAAAAAATCCTGAAAAAGACAATCAGCTTTCCTAAGGAGCAAGATAAAAAAAAAAATGTTTACAGTTCCATCTAGGAATTAGTGGGCATTTTTAAATTTATCCCTTACCTCTCTGCTTGTTAAGGAACACGCTAGAATAGAAAATAGAAGTAACATGGGACGCTGCAAGTGTTTACATTCTGCATATGCTACTGCTAGAGTACAAATTTAAGTTAACTATCTACCATGGAGATCTAAGAAAGCCATAAGGACACTTATCTTTCATACTGATACTGTATTAAATAAAATCTGTGTCAAAACAAATATTCACCCTTTCTTTAGCACACAGAACATGCATATTTTAAAATTTTCTCCATTGTTCTGAACTAACAGTAGGTGTAATGCTACTGAGAGCTGCTGTCTGTACTGAATTTAAAAATGGGCATTGCTACCTTGACCAGTCTCTTGTGAGCAAACACACAAGCTTAAAAAAAAAATCCAATACTGACAGTCATATAATGCAAGCTTGAGAATATTATGTTTTGTTTTGTTTTTCAGCAGGGACTGTAAATATTTAAGAAGAAACAGTTTCAAACATGACAAAGAAATTATTGCTATTGCTCTATATTCTCCTTGGGGAACAACACTCCCAGAAATGAAAATAAAATAAAACTGGCTATGACAGTCAGCCAGCCCACAATGCACTACTGGGAAAGATTGATGAGGAGGTTTTTATATATTTGACTAAGTCAAACATAGCACGAAGTTGGGATCTTCAATCAGCATTCCTGTAACAAACTTAGAGTGGCTCCACCAGGCCAGTGCCCATCCTCTGGAAGAGTACCTGCACACAAATGTACTTGAAAGTACTTGGATATCATCAGCTGGCAATCTGAACAAGGGGCATATATCTAGCTATGCTTTCCTCCTTCCATATTAAAAAATAGCCAGAATCACAAAATTATTTTAAAACCTCTTAGTTGTTTTATTAATAATAAATCTTTCTTCTGCTGGACAGCAAAAGAACCACTCCAGAGCAGGGTGGGGGCAGGAAAGGATGTTATCAGGCCAAAAGCTACACAAGCCTACGTGACCTTGGGGCTCTAAAGAAGTTTTGTTCACTGCACAGTCTATATGCTGTGAAATTTTCACCTCCCTATTCTTCCCGCTAGCCCTGTATCTGTAAAAACTTTAGGACATGCATTCCCTACTACAAATCGAACGGTTTGATTCTTCACTGTTAAAGGGATTCATCAAGCAGTACACATGAATAAAAGATATGTTTCATTTTCAGTTTTTACACTGCTTTTTTTTGTTTTGCAAGTTCGCAGTTACCCTTGACCAATAACAACCTCAACACTGTCAAGCATCTGCCACAGCCATTTTTTTCTTCTTTCCCTGAATTTAGTGATACTACTTTTCTGAGCTTCCAAGCTATTCTCTTTCCTTTCTTTTGGATAAGCAATATTATCCCAGGTTACTTCCATTCATTTCCAAATTGTCCCACCCCTTTTGGCATCCTCCACAAAATCAGTTTATTTTTTAATTCTTAACTTTTAGAATCCAGAATTGCAATTGCAAGCAATGAATGTGGCTACAGTTATCAATGCATGCAAACAACAATGTTCTTTGAGGGGACCAAATAATTTTCTCCAAAACAATTTTCTCTTTCCTAATCACATCAGGAAAAAATATTTCATCTCCTGAAGAAAAAAAAGCTGAGGATATCAGTCTATTAATTAAAATGAAGCCAAACAGACGTACAACTAAAAAGCCTCCTAATTCAAATTGTCTGTACCAAGATGATTAGACAAATTAAAGCTGTCATGATAGACATATTAAAGAAGTCTTGAATGAGTTGGAATCTATCCAATGGAATGGAAAACTGTAATGGAAAAACTATAGAAAATACGGAGTCTATAGTGACCCAGAAAACAAAGGCATGACCAAGATCATCTATGCAAAAGTAGGTGGTAACAGAAGTGGAAGATCAGAGCTCTATTACCTGTAATTCACACTTATTTGAGTGCTTTGTGTTACGGAAATTTAGAAGTTGGAATTATCTCTAAACCGCTACTGCAAATTCCTATGTCAGGTATAGACACAGGCACTGAAGTGAAAAAGGCAGTATTTATTCCCTTCAAAAGCAGAGGTATTGTGTGATCTGTCAACAGACTTCTTGAGTCCTCTATCTAATAATCTATTCACAATCAGCATTAAAATATTTTTAGGACTGAACTAACAACATACAACATTCTGCAATACTGTCTTCCATGAAGGACACTAATGTCCTTTAAGACAGACAGTAATCTAAATGACATATCACAAGATAAATGGACAATAATTGAGACAGGAGAAGAAAACATGCAACAGTCTCTCACGCTCCACCTGGAAATATGACGCAAGGACATAATATTCAGCATAAAAGAAATTTTAGCAACTTGGCACATGTCCAAGGAGGAAAGCAAACCCAAGCAACAATTCTTTCCGATAGCAGAATCGCATTTAGACTAGATTAAGGAAGACACAAGAAAGGCTCAATCCTGACTCGGGGGGATGGTCGGGGACAAATTGGGCACATGTTTCTCACCAAAAGTTTTGGCATTGATAGTTTTTGGTTTTGTTTTTTTTTTTTCTAAAAGAAAGACACATTCGGGCCATATTTCCTGGAAACCTCGTGCTCAGTTCCCATTCCTATTAGTCATTAGCTGCACGCAGTTTCCAGTTCACACGTTTCAGCAGCAGCTATGCACTGAAACTACTCCCCTAGCTGCAGCCGGTTCCCACCATGCAGGCAGAATGGCCAAGACATTGATAACAGACATTAGGATTACACAGCATATCTCAGTGAAGTTGTCTCTCAGCCTTGAGTGTATTTCCTTGCAAAACTAGGTCACCACCAGATGCCCTCTTAAACTTTAAAAAAACAAAAAAAAAACAAAAAAAAAACAACACAAAACCAAAAAATACCACCCACTTTCAACTTCTTTCCTTATACCTCTTGGTGAGAAACATGGAATATTCATTTGCTCAACTTCTCACTAATATTTTATGAAATTTCATAGGTTTATTCTGGCAAAAGCAATCTTAGGCAGAAGGAACTTGTTCTCTATGAATTGTTAACAATCCAATATTCTCCTTCTGTACATTTCATTCATTTAAAGACATGAATTAGGATTATTACTGTTATTTTACTTGTAGATACTCTCCAAATGCCACAGTGAATACATTAATTTCCTGTACCATATTATTCATCTTTAAAAGAGCAATGAATCAATAATTAACGTACGAATAGAAAATGAAAAAAGCCTGAAATGTAACAAGTACCTTTCAGAAGCTGCAAGTCTAATTTCCCCCCATAAATTATAGTTATTACTCATTGTTACATTTCATTTGTTTTATTACGTAATAATTCTGTACCAGTATTCACTAAAACCCTTGTGGATGATTAAATGAAAAATAAGAGAAAATAGCAACTCTAAGGAAAGAATTGCTTTAAAACATTTTATGTTTTATGTTGCCAGAAATCCCTCAAAAAAAGAGATACTACCGCACTATTTAGCACTGTGTTGAACATCAGTTTTCTTGCAACACGCAGGAAAAGCTGAACATTCAGAAAATCAAGTTTCTAAAGAAGTAGTTAGCATATTTGCTCCTTGTTACAATATATCACCAAGATTTACTTCCATGATTTCATATAATTATATGATTTACTGATATGATTGTCCACTATAAAAGCACAAAGATAGTATCAAAAGAAAAAATGCTTAATATCTAATGTGTTTAAGAAATCAAAACTTTTTCAGTTACACTTCTGGCTATCCTGAGGGTACAGAGGAAACAACTTTACTTACAGCAGCTTGCTGTTGTTTTAATTTGTCTCTGTACTCTTCTAGTTCTTGAAGACTAAGTACTGGAGGAAGCCTCTGCATGTAAACAATAAATTAAATTCAGTGAGAAATTAAAGGACGTTAAATACACATGTAGTATTAACTAACCAATCAATTCCATTAAAGAAACATTCTCATTGCTTCTGCAATCTAATTTGCAGAATTAATCCATTATTCCAAATGATGGACACTGAAATAAATCAGTGCTAAGATAAGCAATGTATTATCATAATTACATCATATAATTACCTCAAAGTTGCCTTATTTTAAGCCATATACACACAACCATATACACACAACTGCCCTAATCATTGAAATCAGCCAGTTTGCTAAAAAAATACCCAAAATATAGAACCCCCTCCAACTATTTTGGGTTTTTCACAATAGTTTAAGTTATGAAGTGCTGTTAGCACAGCTGATACTAATTCTACTACATTGAAAAAAGAGACTCCATACCAATACTATATGCTAGAAGCTCCACACAACCACAAGATGAGGCGGGAGGGTACCATTTGGCATTAATGCAAGATATAAGAAACAAAACGAAAAATAGCTCTTTGAAACTAGCATAATTTTGACCCTCATTTTTTGTTATATTACTGTCTTTTCTTTTACAAAGACAACTTACCTCTAACTCATACTTCACAATATCAAAGGAATCATTGGAAAAATAAACTTCTTCAATGCTGTTAATTATTTCTTGCTGAGCTTGAGGATCAGTTGGTTCTTCACGTAGTTCTCTGAGCTCCTCCTTCACAAAACAAAAAAGGATTTCCATGATGCAATATCACATCCTAACAAGAACAATGTTTTACCAAAACAAATATTTTCCAAAAGCCATTTACAACGTTAGTTCAAGAAGCAATGGCAAAGAACAAAAAGATCAGTACACTGCAGCTTGTTCTTCCTATTACAAACAGCAAGATATTTAAAACTTTTCAAAGAACATAGTGCAGACTTCAGTGTTGCAGGTCACTTAAGCACTTCTTCATCAATACATTTACGGCACAAATGCATGTTGAGTCCACAGTTTTTTCCTCCTGAAGTTTAGAAATTCTCATAATAAACTGAAAATAAATTGGCAGGCTATTTCTCCAGAAGCAAAAAAAAAAACCACAAAAATGTAACAAATAAAACCTGACTTTTTTAAACCAAAAGAACCATCTTTGTAAACATAAGGTAGACAGTGTCACCACAAACATGTAACTTTTCAATTCAGCCCTCAGAAATCACTTTAATAGAAGTCATGCCATTAAACACTTGATTTTTTTACAGGCAAAACCAGAACAGATCTGCCTTCTTTGCACAAAATTAACAGATTTCAGATTTTCCTCCAACTAACAGGGTGGTGTAAGCAGAGATGCGCTGTCAGCTTTTTGAAAGCCAATATTCAAGAGGTGAGCATCCCCCTCCTTGCTGTCACCATCTCCCCTGAAAGGTCTTCTCAACAACCCAACTGTTTCCCACTGGTCGCCACAAACCGAGGACTGAGCCCGAGCCTTGTCTTCCCTTCCTCTACTGGACATTTCAACTAATACTAGCCCTCTCCTGGAGGCTGTTCTCACCGAAGGAATGAAAATCCTTTATCAGAGACTCAAAAGGCAGAAGTGCCAGGATATTCTTTCACCAAAAATCAAGATGAAATGGATCAAATTGCTTGATATTGGAATTTAACCCTGGTGATGCGATCCAGAGGACTGAAGTGTCCCATAAAGACCACAAGCCTCCCAACAATGCCAAGTTGTTACAGCGGGACAAGGTGCTGGTATTTTCATCACCAAGAGCTCAAGGGCTTATTTCACTGGCTAGAGGCATCAGATTTTAGATTAATTGACTAAACAACCACTAACTTGCTTATTTTGTACACCAATTGAAATAAGGTCAACACACCCATGTTATGAGGGAAAGCGGTATTTTAAATACAAAGCAAGGTGCTGTTTCTCTACGAGCATCAAAAGGAGCCACTGCTCCTCTAAAATACCTCTGGCAGGAAAAAAAGGGAAAAAAAAAAAAAAGAAAAAAGAGGTGGGAGAAGCCAAAAGCAATCGCTCAGAGAAAACCTGATTTCAATCGGATTCCGAGTCCCCGAGCGGCAGGAACCCCTCGGTGACACGAGCGGGCGCAATCGAGGCCAAAGGAGAGGGCGGCCGGGACCCGGCCCGCTGCCGCCGCGCGGTGCTCGGGCGCCACCCGCTGGAGCGCGGGCGAAGCCGCGGCTGGAAGGCGGCTTCGAGCCGAGATGGGGCAGAGGGTAACCCGGAGAAAAGCCATAGAGGAGCCACCTTCTTCCTCTTCCGTGGGGCCCCGAGCGCCTCAGATCTCCCCAGGCCCAGGCGGACTGTTTGAAAACGCCCGATTCAGTCGCTGCCACCAGCGCTTCCCGGCGGCGGCTGGCTGACTTGCAGCGAGGTGGAGAAACCTGCCTCGCACCACGGGGTGAATGCAGCAACCTACCTCCCAACCACGCAGGAGAATGTGCAAGGGAAGGCATGGACAAAGGGAGTGCACCAACAGACGTGAGAGGAATAAGGAAATAATACGCATAAGTAGCAATATAACAACAATAAATAAAAATAACAAAGCAAAATGATGCTATTCTTTAGATAAACTCCTAAGAACAGGGTTTGAGCACGGTCCCGCTCATAGCGAGCACACAGCTGCAGCGCCACAAGCCACAACAGCACCTTGCTCAGACAAAGGCAAAGGCTGGGTTAGCTACGTGGCACTGACCAAAGATGGTACCAGCAGGACAAGTTTGCAGGGAGCCGGCAGGGAAGAGCCTCTGGCACCACACCGGCACCGAAGAGACAGGCAGGACTCCACGCAGGCAGACCTGTCCCTTCAGCTCCAGCCACACCATTCACCCAGCGGTGACACCTTTCCACCTCATGTTTCAGCTTTATAAGAGCATGAGAAACAGAGGAGAGCAGGGCAGGTTCTGAGGAATGAGAATGAAAAGATTCTTGAAAAATAGTCCCTTTAGAGTCTGTTTCAATTTTTTAATCTATGGTTTTGAAGTTTCCATCACATGAGGGTGCATGGCTTGGCAGACGACACACACATTCAGATTCAATGGCATACTGCTCTTGCAATAATTTAATTTATAAAGCAATGAATCTATTATCTCACCATATGTATTCCTGTCCTTTAAAACAAACAAACAAAAAATTATTTCCCTCTGGACTCCCTAACAAATGGCAGCTTTATGCTATAAATTAGCTTAATAGTACACTGAGTTTTAGCTATATGAAACTAAAATTAAAACTTATCCAAGACAGGCAACAGGGTCAGCTTAATTTGTCCACCGAACCATTGCAAATGGAATCATCTAATTTATCATCTGATATTTGGCTACAAGTTTCTGCACGGTTGTTTATTAGAAGAAAAGAGAAGAAAAACTAAACCGAAGAAGAAATCTTTAGGATCACTTGAATTTCTAGACTATTGATATCTTGTCA
This sequence comes from Calonectris borealis, assembly GCF_964195595.1. Lineage (NCBI taxonomy): Eukaryota > Metazoa > Chordata > Aves > Procellariiformes > Procellariidae > Calonectris > Calonectris borealis. Next base: position 144,894,987 of record NC_134313.1, read on the forward strand.
TATTGGTGAAATGCTATGTCAATGCCATACGTCAATGGTATGAAGATGTATTAAGAAAGCCATCATGGACACATATTCTGGATTTAGAGCCACATGACAATAAATTGCGAGGGTTGTTTTTAATATTAGCATTTCAATGAAACCTAATCAATGACCTTTTTGTCTTTGTAGAAGACCACAGTTTTCAGCACAAAAATAAAGCTGATCTTGATGTGGCTAGAAAGATTACCAAGAAACCCTTTTATCCTGTCTCAGAAAGATCGTTCATCTCAATGTTTCTTGCCAAAACACTACCTAGGAAAATATTTATTAAATGGAAAGGGTTTTTCTTTATCTTGTTCTTTCTTTCTAGAAAAGCAGTCTAGTGAGAACAACTCTCCAGGATGAACTTAAGCTCCCATATATATTACACTATCTGCCACCAGACTTTATGCCATGGTAAACTGCAGCTTCCAGTGCATCATGCTCCACTAGTTTCAAATAACTAACATTCTCACGGCCAATCTATTCACTCACCACTGAAGGAAGCAAACATCCTTGGCTAAAGTTTATTTGCTGATATTCCATTTTCCTCATCCCTTCAATGAGATACAAAAAAATTTTACTATATACATATGAAGCCCATAGTTTCAGGGGCCTCAAGGAAGGCCAGATTTAGCACTGTGGAGCTAGTACTCACACACTTTGCAGGGGTAGAGAGAGCAGCTCTATTAAATTCCTCAAGGCACTTTTCCACCTCAAAACTTTTCTAACTATTGCCACTTAAATATCTGCCTTGGGAAAAAAAAAAAGCCAACATTAAAACACACCTGTCAGTAAATTTTATGTAAATTTTATGTAAATTCAGCAATACCAAGTGCTATTCTGAATGGAAAAACCTATAAAAAATTGGGACGGAGGAAATCATATGACGACAATCATGCGGAGAACTTCGCCATTGCTAAACTGAATCAATTAGATACATAGGAGAACAGGAAGCGCAGCAGTTTGACAAGGTGGACCGCATAGTATTCATTTCAATCCACCTGCCCAGGTTAATACAGATGTTCAGCAGTAGGAACTCTCCAAGCAATAATGAGCCAACACAGCCATCTAAGATGCTGTTTCACGGGCTACTCATTTTTCCGAAGTTTTGTTCAGCAAAAGACTTACATCACTTGTGGTGCCAAATATGCAATATTTTTTTTGCCAGTACTTTGGATCATACTTTCACGGAAAGACAATTTATCCTGTCAAACATACTTCCTTTCAGGTTACAATTAGTGCAACCCTAAGCAGCAGGCCTCTCTTTTATAATGTCACCTAAATAGATCAGTGAAAGACAGTTTCTGGGGAGAGAAAGAAAAAAGAAAAAAAAAAAGATAAAAAGCCTATCTGTCTGACAGCTTTGCATACTTGAAGAAGTCAGTGCTAAATAAAACACAGTGTTTGCGTCCACACACTCCTCCCATTATTTTGCTTTCCTGTTCTATGGAAATCGAAATTTACAGGTCTAGGAGCCTGTGGCAATTCCTTCAAATATATTTCAGAAGAGTCATTTCATTGCAGACTCATCTGAAATGCAGTTCAGCAAGTTTCAGATGACTTACCCAGCTATTTCCCAGTGCATTACACTCCCACTCTCTTCGTAGTCTATACTGCCTCTAACACCAAACCCAATACTGCTCTGTTGAATGAAGCATTACTGGTAGACAGTTGAAGCAAACACCTTCTGCTTTCCAGTCACTATCAACTGAAAGACTTGGGAAGTAAAGACATGGAAAAAGTTAACTGATACTTCCCAGAGGAAAAAAAAAACTAAAAAGTTTCTAATCTAATTAGAAGCTGAAGGTCAGCTATAGCCTATGCACCTCTGCACAAAGAGTGCCAGAGGCCAAGTCTGCGCTGTACTCATTTGGACACAGCCTCCCTCTCTTAGTCGTGAGCCAAAAACACACCAATGAACATGCTGTCAGTTTATATCCCTCCGTTCTGAACTTGGATAACACCCATGTTAAAAGCTAATCCTAAATACCAGGATGAGGGCCCTGCTCAACAGATTTAACGAGCAGGTACATTGCAACATCCTACCACCATGAAATAAATAATGTATGAAAGTATATTTTTTATATATACACACACAAAATCTTCTAATTTTATCTATATAAAAAGATATATTTATATGTTATATATGTCTCATAATGTAAGTATGTCTATAAACTCACCTCAAAACTATTTTTTTTCCTTTTCCAACCCCCCAGCTAATCCACAGCCAGGGAAGGCAGTCCCACAGGGAAGTCTGTGGTATTCCCTTATCTTCCACATGAAATATCCAGAACTTTCTTTTGATCTTTCCTTCTTCAGTATGTATACAGAGTACTTATTAAAAAGCCCTCACTCTACCAAAACAAACATTACACTGTGAAAACAATTCTCCTGATGGAGAGAACAACAAAGCCTGATCCATAGAACAGATATTAGTCACACCACCGCTTAATGCACTCCTGAAAAGCACTCAGCTACTGTTGGGGAAATAGAAACCCACACAGACTAAGAAAGCCACACTTCTATACCAATAGGGAAAGCATCAAAAAATAAACTTTCAGTGTTGTTTACCACCTAAGCCACAAAGTCAACTCATATTTGTATATTGTGTATGAGCTGACTATCATCAAGATAAACATAACCTAATTCAAAGTCAACTCATTATTAACCCCACACACTTGAATTCAAGTGTACAGAATACCTATCTCACCCTTTTGTGACAGAATCTACTAAACAAAAGCTTATCAACTGTTATCAGCTTGGGAAACAACAAAGCTGACAATAACAGAATGGTTCAAAAAGAATTACAGTTCCCCAGGGCGATCAGGGCACATGGATGAAGTAAGGTATCTCAATCAAAAAAGATATGAAATCCCTCTGCAGATAACTTTCTCTTCTAGCAATTCAGCCTTGCAGTTCAGATTTGCCTTATCTACAGACTACATCACAGACTTAAAGTATTTTTTAAACTTTTTTTTTTTAAAACTTATTTCTCTGTGTGTCCGAGTTGGCGGTATGAGCCTGTATTACAACAGAAAGTAAAGCCAGTTTGCTGGTGATTTGTCTTCGTGTGACGGAAGCAAATTGAAATTTTTCAAGGTAGTTGCAGAACTTACTGGAGTACTGGTTAATCTGAGTGCATACACTCAGAGGTATTCAGTAAAATATTCAGGTACCAAACCATTTTCATTATTTAAAAATAAAAAATTGAGAGGCACAGTCATCACTTTAACAGATTTGCCAGCAAGCCACCGGTCAGCAAATCAACAACTCTGATATCAAGACCCAAATGAATTTTGCTGCTTTTCCCCTCAGGGGAGGCAACGTCAACATATTCTTCTTCCTGTGCTTCATATTTCCCAGTTGACTCCAAACTAGTGTGACAGTCCCCCATTTCAAAAACATGGTTTTGACCCTAGAGTTAGCATTATCTATCAATGGCTTGTGCTCTTTCCAGTAATTCATGCTGGCTCTGCAGCCTTTCATTCTGTATACTTCTCTATGGCTTTAACTCAGCTTTTGAAACTTTCAGTAACACTTGCCCTAAATCAATCTGGAGATAACCACTTTGAATGTGGAAGTGTGATGATGAAAGTGCAGCAACATAACCATTCGATCATCAAAACTGTATCTGGCTGGTGAGCTTGAGACTTTTGTTATTCAAGATATAAACAAAAACAGTTACTAAAATGTGGCAGCAGAGAACAACATATGCTTTCAAATAGCAGCCTGCAACAGTATGAAGTTACGCTTTTACTCATTGCCTTTAAAAATCTGCACCTTTTCTTTAGCCTTTACTTTTGCATTCAAAAGTGAATTCCCTTTACCAAACTTGTCCATTATTATAAAATAAATATTGAGAGGCATTAGCCTCAATTATCCAGCAAAGCTGCTTGATCCTATAATTATAATGTAATTCTGATTTGTGACATCAGTACGTTGCCATGGCACTGAATACAGCTTCAGTTCAAAACAAATACCAACACCCAAAAGCTCAATGACTTTCAACTTCCGTGCAGTACTGAAACCTAATCTCCCTGACAGTTACTCATACCACAAACACAGACAACATCTCCCCCTTCCCCACCCCCCAAATTCCTGTTCTCAAGACAGCGTATCTGAATCTATGCTTACAGCGCCAGGAGACATATTGCAGTGCCTCATCTGATGTCTCATCATTTGAAAAGTAAAATCCTACAATAAAGGTTTTATCAAAGTTAAGGAGACATGGCAATAAAAATCTTTCTTCCAAAAGAAAAGAGCTGGAAGTAAAGTTACCATGACAAATGGCTTGGGACTGTAGCCAGGCGTTAAACTGATCAAACCACAGTAGTTTTATTCAACATTCTCTTAGAATCATAGACTATCCCAAGTTAGAAGGGACCCATAAGGATCGTCGAGTCCAACTCCCTGCTCCTCGCAGGACTACCTAAAACTAAACCATATGACTAAGAGCATCGTCCAGATAATCAGATAACCAGGCAAATTTATAAGGGTTTCAGAGACTCAGTACAGCTTGTTGAGAATATCAGCAACTCAGAATCTATATTCTGAATATACAATGTATATTCTGAATATAGTAGTTATTTTGAGAACAACTCACCTAAAACATTTTGGAAGGCAAAAAACATATTAAAAGACTGAAAAATATAGAAGTTTTATTCTGTGGCACAGCAGAGAATAATACTGTAATTTTATCAACTTTAAAAACAGGTGAGAAGTTCTAATGTCGATGCAATCTTGGCTTTTCAGGCACAGAATTCGTCACTGCAACGAGATTCTGTTTGCAGAACAGTTGCAGATAATGTTCTCACATTACAAATGTTTGACATAAATGAACGAAAAAAATACAAATTATTGAGAGGTATTTGTTTTCCCATTGTTATTGATACGAGGTGTAGGCTTACCAGACACATAACATCTAACTATCGTAGAATGGAAATCCAGCCAAGATGCCCTACATCTACTTTTGACTTGATAGCCAACCTGGCAAAAAAGACAGTTTGAAACTGGATGCTTAGTGGGTAGCAGTAAGCTACAATTTTGAAATCTAAGCCGTGGAGATGAGACAGTTCTTTCAACACCACTGCAACTGAATATTTTTGCTCTTTGAAATCAATATATTGGCCACTGTTTAAGAGAATATTGTGTACCAATTCAGAGATTGTTACTTGATTTTTTTAATATACAGTAACACTGATTTTCTGGTCTGCCTCAGCACAAGCAACATATCACAGAGTACTTATATAGAGACAAAGAAACACAAGGGGCTGTTTGGGTTTTTTTAAAACTATTGTAAAATAAGGCATCCAAATTCAAGTCAGTAACTTAGATATCTCATTGGTTAAAGGCAAAGTCCAAATTAGGGGAAAATAATAAACAACATCCACAGCAAGTCTTGTGAATCATCCACTCAGATCAACAGGGTTTAAGGAGCAGTCAAATATTGTGACAATTGTTCCGTCACAATTGTACCCAGATTATTCAGCATCATTTGTGAAACAAGAGTGAGCTGGCATCATTTAAGTACTGAGACCCCCAAAAAGCCAAAAAACTATTATTATTCTCAAGCTATAACATTTAAAGTAGAACATGAAGTTAATTATATATGCTGAAGATTAAAACCATGAAACTACGAAATATACTTACGGCACCAAAACCATGAAAAGACTAAATATCAAGACTAGAACTATACAGGCTACCCATATAGCATCTACTTTCCAAAGTAAGAAAAAAAGGCACTCTTCTTTTTCCTTCTTTTTCTTTTTCCTTCATTCAACCAGGAAACCTAGATAATATTAAGATCAGCATCCAGTGACAACTCAAAAGTTGCCAGAAAGAAATTTTAATGCAAGTTCATTCTGAGTCAGTGAACTCTTTTGCCCACAGCTCTTAATTCTTTCACAAAATTATTTTAAAAGATTTTCAGCAAGAAATAAAACTGTCAAAAAGAACAACAGCAAACCTGGCATTAAAAAAAAAAAAAGCAAACAACTAAGTTTCATCTAACTATAAAATGAAAAATTAAAACTGAAGGAGGTGGGAGTGGAGGAACTGTGTATCATACCTTACTAGGAATCCGAAAGCTTTCAATAGGACTGAGGTCATGAACACTCTCCTGAGGACTTCTTAGACCCTTTAAAAGAATTTTAATAGTCAGTTAAGATTGATTACTTTAATAGCCAGTTAAGATTGATTACTTTACATACCTTGCAATCAAACTGCACAAGTCTTACCTGGTGTTGGAATATATACCTACAAGTCCTTTAATAAATTACATGAGGCCGGAAGGCTAAGACCTTATTCTATAAACATTTAAGCAAGACCATTGGTGTATAAATTATGATCCTCAAACATCTAAGCATTTCCAACTTTATGCTGCAATATGTACCTTTTCAGTACAGTTCACTAACATTCCCTTTATAAAGTTCACTTATATGCTCCTCTCGACTTCCAGATGTTATTTTAAATTTAAAAATGCACATGTCCAAAAAACATAACATACTTCATTCCACTAACTTAATGGTTTAATGGAATCAAATAATCAAAGTCGAGTTAAGTGCTACCCACTCTGTAGCAAAATTATATTATTTTTGCTTGATGGCATATTTGTCTATGTACCACATAACACTATTAGGACTGGTTTTCCTTATGCATAACTAAACTGAAAAAGATGCATAATCTTTTTATATATGTTTTATACAATTATTATTCTTTCAAACACATATAGCCACATAAATAGAATATGCTGTAGTAGACTGAAGGTTTGTACAGTAAGCATCAATCAAGCAGCTAAGTATGTTTTTGCTGAATATCCAACACATTCACAATTTTATGAAGCAATACCACAGAACATGCTGCTTAACACATTTCTGCCAGCTCCCTAGGCAGAGGTGAATCTAAACATTCAAGTTTCAGATATGGTTCTGACTCCAGCTTCCCTTGAGACTTCAGGGTGTTCACGAGTTTCAGGCAGACTTCCCTCCTACCCTTGTGGTTGATGCTAACCATACTGTTTCGAAGCCCCTTTCAGGCCTTGGGTACCTACACTTTCTTTGAAACAAAAGAATCTATGCAATTACTATGTAAGTTTATGATGAGAAAAGTTTGTATTTATCCTTTGAAACTGATAAAGTGTTTTACAAGTTCATCACTTTTGTGGTGACTACTACATTTTACAATTGTTTCATCTTCCTAGGATGCAAAACCTCTTCATTTTGGTTTTGATTCTCAACTTCCTTGGACATCATTTCAAAACATCCTCCCTTTCCAGTTACCAAGGTGGCTCACCTCTATGCATCGGAAATTCAAGGTAACAAACAACCAAAGCAACTGCTGCAGCTTCTCACACTTCACATGAAATCTTCCACACATCCTCTCAAAAATCTGCAGTACTAGCAGCTTACCTTCAGAAGCAGTAAAAAGTTTCACTTATCAAATGCTAAATGGAACTTAGTCCTTCCCAAAGGCTGAAAATTGCGCAAGTCGCATCATTTTCAGACCACAACATTTCCACACTGGGCAGGCTTCCCACAACTCCTCTTAGTCAAGCTGAAAACTGATCGTTTACCCCTATACTGAAGGGTAGCAGAAAATTATTTTGGATATCAGCTTCCATGCTGATCTCCATTTTTAGCCCTGTTCCCTGTATAAGCATCACAACTCTGAGAACATAATTTAGAAAAAAAAACAAAGTTTCTGACTTTCCTATCATTTTTTATAACTATCTAGAATATCTGATGAGGTGGGTGACTCAAGTGATTTTTTTCAGTTCTCAAATTTAGACAAACGGGCAAACAGGCTTCATTTTAGAGGTATTTCATATACGTGAATGACTTGAATGCTCTTCTAATACACTTCTTTAAAAAGGCTCGCAACCTTAGAAATACTGGTCCAAACGTAGACTAGACCTACATAATCCTAGAGACAACTGCTACACAGCGAATGGGCTACAGACACACACTAAGTATTCCAGCACACATTCAGTATGTGCCCACCCAAATACTCCCTTTTGGTCAAAAGTGTTTGCTATCAGACAAAGCCATGTTACAGTACCACGGCCCAGCGCTCCAAAATTATACGTGAAAAAAGGAAACCGACCCAGACCAGTCGTGCCATCTTTAATGCCAATTTGTCTGTTATCGCACAAGCTACGTGCTGGCACCCGGGCATGCTTCCATTTCTTGATTTAAAGACAAAAAAAAGCTGGATGCACGGTACCAAGAGCTAATACACACCAAGACTTCCCTCTGCCCACAAGCAGGACTGAGGGCCCTGCCCGCGCCTCGGAGGCCCATCAGGGTGCCCAGGCGGGCGGCACAACCCCCCCGCTGGCCACCGGGTCCAGGCACGGCATCCGCGGGGAGAGCCCGGGACCCCCCGCGGCAGGGCCCCGCTGCCCTCCCGACGCCAGTCGCTCACCTGGCGGGTCATCAGCGACTTGATCTTCTGCATGATGGTACCGGTGCCGCCGCCGCCGCCCCGAAAGCGCTCAGCAGCCCCGCACGGCCGCGGGCTCCGGCCCCGGCGGGCACGGGGAAGCCATGTTGGATGCCACCTGACAGAGCCCGCCCGCTGCTCCCTGGGACCGGTAGTCCTCGGGCGGCGGCGCCCAACTACAATCCCCGTCAGCACGGCCGGGAGGGCGGGCACCCGGGAAGGGAGCGGAGCCGGGTGGGATGGCTTCTTCCGCCGCGGCGCGCCGGCCTGGCGCCGGCAGCCCGGAGGCGGCTCCTGTCTGCGAGGCGCGGGAGTGGCCGGGCCGGAGGCGCCGTGAGGGGCAGCGAGGCGCGGGCCGGGCCGGGGGCGGCGTGAGGAGACGCGGCCGTTCCCGGCGGGCGGGGAGCCAGCCGCCGCGGTGGCTGCGGGAGGCGCCTCTGCCCGAGGAGGCGGAACTGGGCCGCGGTCGAGAAAAGGCTCAGGGCGGAGGGACGGCGGAGCCCTCCAGGGCAGTGGAAGGAGCTCGTAGCTTGTCCGCCTGCTGTCTGACAGCACTGCCAAACTCGTGCCACCGAAACCCGTGCTCTGCCTTGGCCTCTTCGTTAACGTTTATGTCCGCGAGCGCCTCGCCTAGCACTGGTGGCCCAGCAGGCCGAGGTTTCTCTGGGGCTTGGGGGATGTATAGAGTAGCTGAACATTGAGGTTCGCTTGTTTTGACTTTGAGATCAGTTATCTGAGAAGACAAAATGAGGCTCTGTCTAAAGAGACAGACTAGCTAGAAAATACACGCGGATAATGACCATTTTCTGTTTCCTCGGGTCATTCTGGGTGTAATGCACAAGGGCATCGGGCCTGTTCACAGATGATGCAGTTTTCCATCACCAAAACAGCCTTGCCTGTCTCTATACTTTGGTTGTATAATTACAACTCAAAAAAAAAAAAAACAGATAACTTTTAAAATCTATTTTGTATAAATACAAAAAAAGGAAGAATTTATCGTATAATCTTTGCTTAACTGGTGACAACATTCAATAATAAGGCTACCAACACATCCACTGCAGCATAGTAATACCTTCAGAAAAGGTCTTTCCTTTTGGAATTACTGGAGTCTGCACATATGTCAGCTCAGCACATGTTTCCTAATCCCGTTATTATTTAGCCCCCCAGCTGGCCGATAACTTCTTGCAGGGTATAACAGCTAAAAGCGGGTGTGCTGCTCTCCATTGGAACTGACACAGAGATGAAGGGAAGGTCGGGACCGGTCGTCCCCTCCCTGCATTCTTTAGCAAGAATTCATTACTTCTGGCTACCATTGGGAATATAATCCATAGTTATTTCTGTGGAAAACATCTAAAAAGTTTAGCACGTAACAGAGTTACTTGTTAGTAATAAAATAACTAAAATTTGCAGAAATACTGAAAGTATTCAGAATGTTACTGCTGCAAATAAAGTTGCTTTAATGTAGTTGCTTTTATTAAAAAGAAATGAGTGAGGTTTGATTAAGTCTAAACACCATGTAACAACCAGCACAAGCTAGAATTCTATAGAAAAAATAATGAACTTTTTTAGCATCCACTTTATTTGTGTAAGTTATTCAGTGTAAAAAATTGCAGTGTATTAATGACATCAAGAGCATATCCAAATGCTGGAAATAAGGAGACACACTTGAAAAATATAACTTTGCTAATCTGTTGGATTTTTTTTAGTTTTCTTTGCCCGCATAGGGCATTTAAAACACCAACACAGAGTTTATCCCGATGTGAAAGCTCCCATTCATTTCAGTTCGAAATTAGCTGGAACGTGTGACCAATGTTTTATTATATGTTGAAACCAAGTAGATAATAATTTCTAACTCAGGTTTTATAAAAGGTTGCAATTTGATATATCAATCCTACAGTTAAGTGGATTAAGCAGGTTGTAAACAGCAGCATTGAGGAGGGGCAGGACAGTGGACCTGGGAAGCCTTTGGGAATATGCAAAATACCCTCTTCACCTACTGGCTTATGTCAGGTGGTACATTTATTTCTGCTGGGACCTCTGTACTTACATTTTTGTTAACCTGGAATAACCCTCATGTTTCTTACTTTTGATTATACAGAGCTGCTAAGAATTTTGGAAGGATCTGGGTATTTTCACCTCCCTTAAGTAGAAATTGAGCGTTCAGCCCTTCTGGTTGGGGCTTAGCACATTGCAGGATCCTTGCAGTGAGGGGGAGGCAACTCCTTGCTACCAGTCCGTCCTGCACAAGGCAGGATACAGTCTAACCTAATATTTGTTAATCCATAATAGTCTGCCTGAGTGCTGTATAGCGAAAACTTACTGTGTTTTTCTATGGCTAAACCATCCCTGTCGATGCAAATATTTGCTGTTGCAAACTGTTACTGCACATGCAACTGTGGGAGGGTTGCCTGGTTTGCTGCTGATTAGATCTGAACAGTGAGTGACAGCCTTGGACAAAATCCAAATCATACATTAATATTAATGAAACCGATGTAAGTTAATGCAGAATAAACAGTAATCAGCAGCTAACTCCACAACTGTAGTAAGCTGTCCACTCTAGCCACAGGATTCTTTGTTAGGAGATGCCTGATAGACACTTCACATTACATGTTGTTTAGAGAAGGGGAACAAAATCATCTCCAAGTTATGCTTATGTTAAGGAAAAAAAAACAGAAGAGTTATGGGCTCGAAAGTGCTAGAAAAAAATTTAAGCAAGACTCTTGCTCTTAGTATTTTTTATAACAGAAAAGGAGAGGCTGTCACTGGGAAAGATCTGAAAAAAATCTCTACTACTTTGAAATAAGCAGAACCATCTATCAGCATTTTTTATGAAACTGTAGCTAAAGGATGTTAATAACCTGTACATTGGGTGCATTCACTTATTTTTATTAATTGAATGTACTTTGTATTGTGCGCCCCATTTATTACATTCTATGTCATATTTGCTGTGACTGCTGGGGAAGGGTTACGATAAAGTCAGAGGCAATGAAGATGGGCGCTCATCTAACAGGTGCTCCACTCCCTTTGTTCTTTGTATACACATATTCAAATCACATAAGGCAGGGGACAGGATAGGGCCTGTTAACTCATTGCTGATTTCCCTAGCAAATAACCCAGCAGCTGCAAGTCCAAGCCCTGGCTTAGCGCTGAGAAAAAGGTGGGATTTGTGTGGGACAGGATGCTTTCATGGAGCCCTTTAGCCAACTTCTTTTGGGACTTACAGTGCAAAATATATTTTCTGCTTGTAGGTAAGAAACAGTATGAATTATATTTGATTGTCACTGTGCAAATATGGTTGGTTTTATACTCTTAAATTTAAAGATGTTTCTGTTGTATTGTCAGATGTTTTTATTTCAAGAAAGTAGCCTAAAAGCTTTTAATCAAATAGTGTCACCTTGTTTTATGAGTGGAGCTATAAACTCTTAGCAACTGACAAAAATTAGTGCTATACATAATCTGTATATAAAACATGGACATTGATTACATGTATATTGTCACATTTTATTAATTTATATATATATTATGCATTCTTTTTAACAAATAAGGCTGAACCAAAGTTTATACAGAAGCTGTTACACATCTCTCTCTAAAAATGCATTATGTTGAGACACTGTTGATGCATTATTTTTCAGTTCATTATGATGCCTTACAGTTAATAGGGAAAATTTATGTGCAATATTTAAATGTACTTGGTATTAAAACTAAGTTAAGCTTTCAATCAACTGAAGAATGTCTTCCCGTTAATAGTACATTTGTTTGGTATCTGGGTGCAGTTTTCTTTAGTATACATTTGTTACCCATACACTTGACAAAAAATAGATGTTCTATGCACTTTGACAGGAGTATCCTGTGATCAAATGTTAGATAAACTTATATTTCTACAAACTCTTGTAGTTCACTTCTTCTGTATTTAATTGTTTTTCTAAATATCAACAGAGGGAATATATAATATTACAAATGTAGTGCATCTTCTACTCATTCATGTGTAAGGACTATTTTTCTTTTATTTTCTTTGTGAACTTCATATACAGTCACCTAGTTTCCTTGATTTTGAGCTAAATACTTTATCAAGAGTTTTGGCTTCATAACAATTGCAGTTTTATATGAAGATTATTGGATTTCTTCTTTAAAAATGAAAACGCTGGTTGATAAAAAACACAGTGAATATGCACTTTATCTACATTACAACTTTACTGGACATTTTTTATTAAAATCCTGCAAGAGATATTGGTATGCAAGCAGAGTGCTTTAGAGTACACATTTGTTCACCAGGAAGTCTCATCGTATACCCTTACTCAGATATTCACATTTCCTAGTACGGAAAATGTGCAGCTTGTACTTTATATCATGACAAGAATCGGGTGCATTGGGGACATGACACAAAGCCCACCGAAGACATTGACCTCAGAAGCTAAAATTAGGTCCAATAACAAAGCTTAGTGGAACTTGTTCTTGGGCAAAAATCCCAAACTGGGGAAGAGTATGCCCGAGTCTCTCCGGATATAAATGGGGGTATAGGAATGGCAGATTCCCTGGTCCATTATATCTGTTTTTTTTTAATACATGCACATATTTGCAAAAAGTGTAAAAACCATTATCACTGAACTAGTGCCATTTTACACCAAGTTTGGGGTTTTTGGAGAGCTGAAAAGCTAAATGAACACTCTGGTGAAAAGCAGTTGAGAATCCGAACACACTTTGACAAGGCGATGTGCATGTTAAATTCAGAGAATGATAAAACCTCACTAAGCAGGTTTCAGTTTATGCCATAAACTCAAAAGTTATGTCATAGTGTTTTATTTAAACTAAAGCTGCAGCCTGTGTTTTATGTCAACAACGATTTTGTTGTGCTTGCTAATACTGGTGATAGCAAAGTGAGATGGAAACAAAGTACAGATCACAGATGGAGGTCATTTTGGTACAACCCTTTCGGTCATTATAAAAAACCTAGTTTTCAGAGTTCCATTGTTCTGGAAAAATGTGTGTTATATTTAGAAAGCTATAGAGATAGGCTTACATTATATGGAATTTGTGCCCAATGAGAATGAAGTAAGAGTTTGGCACATTGGCTTGATTTCACTATTAACATTAATTCACGGATTAGTCATAAGAGTCTTCAGTTTTAATTAAAAATCAAAATTAGAATCATAGAACCATTTAGGTTGGAAAAGACCCTTAAGATCATCGAGTCCAACTGTAAACCTCACAACAGCCAAGTCCACCACTAAACCAGGGCCCTAAGCACCGTATCTACACATCTTTTAAATACCTCCAGGGATGGTGACTCAACCACTTCCCTGGGCAGCCTGCTCCAATGCTTGGTAACCCTTTTGGTGAAGAAATAACCCTTTGGTGAAGAAGATGATAACCCTTTCGGTGAAGAATATTCCAGACTGCAAAAGATTTGATCTCTGTTAAAGCCGGAAGTCTCCCAGCATTACTCCTGTAAAGCCCTTGCCTTCGGCAGAGCACCATTATCTAATAACTTCTCCCAGCCTCAGCCTGCCTTGCCCCTCACCCTGCCGGCCACGGAGGAGCTCCCGCCTGCTGGTGACACTCCACGAAATCACCCCAGCAGACCTGGAGGGAGCAGCAAAAACTGCAGTCACTCAAAATCACCCCAGACTCCAGGGGAAAACAGGGTTTCTGCCCTCACCACCTCTGGTCTTTGCTAAAAGAATTTCCTTAACTGCAGATCAGAATGTCTTTGCAACCTGTGGAAAGACACTTTTCCCCATGAATCAAGTGGAACAAAGTTAATTTACAGTTTCTACTCCCACATTTTTAACTGAAAGAAGTAGTTAAGTTTTCCAGCCACAATTCTCTTTATCTTACTGTATTATGGTGGTATCTTGTACACTGGTGGTCCCAGTTGTCCTAGCGCTCATTAGACCTGCTTGGGTTTTGCTAATTTTCTGCACAAACAGATCTGTGAGAAACATTATTTGTTATATGTATTTTGTGATTACACTGCAGCTGTTAGTGGCTTCTTGTCCTACAGCACAATCGCTTATTGACAGCTAAATAAACTCAAAAATTGAGCAATGTCATGCCTAAAGAATGAGGAAGGATATGGACAGATCTTTTAATTGATCATTACATATCTCCCAGTGTTTGACAGATGTTTTTGACTTCATTCAAGGAGATTTAAAAATTGAAATGTATTTGATGGGTTACATGAAATATATTTCCAACATTAAATATTTTGTGAAGGATTTTACTGAGGAATTATACTCTTTTTCTCTTTTTCAAATGGGCAACAGCAGTTTAAATCTGATTTGCATTGTAAGGTTCGCAGGGAGGGAATTCACCTCTAAGAAACGTTACAATGACCAACAAAACTAATCTCTCATTAACTAGAGTCTAGCAAGTCCCTAAGAGTTGTGCAGCGTTAGAAAACAGCGCAAGAACAACAGGCCACAAATACCATTAAAAAGGGGTGGGGGAGGAGGCTTCAATTTGATATGCTTCAGCCATTTCAAGTTTTTGATCTAGAAGTTAAGCATGTAAACATATCTGTCCTGTGTATCCTCCACTTAAGCCTCTCCATATTTTTTCTACAATCTTCCTCCTTTTTTGTCCCATTCTCCTCCTGTCTCAGCTGACCCCAACCATCCTTTCCACATCAGTGTCCATGCAACCTGAAGTCCTCTGCCCGCTTCCTCTTTAGCCCCTGAGAAGGTGGATTTGCCAGTCTTTCTGTCAAAGGATTTTACTGTCTTTATACACATCACCCCTATAGTGTTCTGTCACATTTTCCTTTGGTTCCCTGCCATACCCTCAGAAATGCTGCGAGCTGTCTTCTCTAGCTGAGTATAGTATTGCTCAGCTTTATGAAAAGTGAAGCCAGCCACAAAATTACTTTTTTTGGGTAGACTTTGTAGCTGGCTTTGTATTGACTATAACACTAGTTCCTGAATGGACAGAATATGACCAGAGATTTCTTAGCAATAGGAGTTTTGCCTGAAATACAGTTAGTATCTCACAGATGGTTTTGTGGGCGCCTTCAGCGGCATGGACAACGAGCCAGTCCCCTCCCACACTCTGCTACTTTTCATGCCCTTCCAGATTACCTCTAACATCAATTACTGGCATTACATATTGCCATGCTGCATCTGTTACCCTCAACCCCTTTTTGTGTCCCTACCCTGATCCCCAGCGACAGTTTTCTTTGTGATTAGCTCAAGTGGCAAACAGCTGTGCAGTGAAATTTGAAGATTCTAACCCAAAAGACATATACAGATACCACATTATGCTACTGAATTGACATTTTTATCTTTTCCTGCTATATAACCTAGAGAGACATTAGACACAAATGAACCTTTAACAATTTCTTTTTGTCATAAAGAAAAACGCTATGAAGGTAGGAAATTTAAGAAACAAAGTTGTCTCTGCATTATATTAATCTTTAATAGCACAGTCACATATTTTTCACTCATAGCTCCCTCTGTCCCCCCCTTTCCAGGTAGAGGGCATATGTACCTCAGCTGGGGAGTTACTTTTTTGTTACAGGTATTGGGAAGCATGTCAAGAATCACAGAATCATAGAATACTGAGTTGGAGGGGACCTCAAGGATCATCTGGTTCAACCTAAGGCGTTCAGTAGCAGGAAAAGAATAGGTGGTGCATGGTGAAAGCATTGCATGTTGCCCTGGGCAGCGCATTCTCTCTCTGTTTCCAGCATGCTCTTATGCAGTGGTAGACAGATTACTTAAATCACGGTTTTTACATGTTCTTACTAATAAGAGGTTGCTTTTTTCCTAGGGTTTTGACTTAGCAGTGTGCTTTTCAGCAATATTGAGCACTCAAAGCTGAGCAATCAAACCTGCAACTGAAGTCAATAGGAGTTGCATCTTGAACATACTAAGATCTGTTTATATGTATTTTGAAAAATGCAGTCCGTAATATTTCAAACTGATCATCCAAAATGAGTGGGTATTTTTGCTGTTAATTTTCTCTGGGCTGTAAAGTCGTATCAGTTATAATGGTGTTGTGAAATCAATTCATTAATGTCAATGCTTTACGCTATTGCTGTACTTGTGAGTGTTGTGGAAAAGTTCACGTGAAAATCGATCACTCAGTCCTAAGAGCAAAGTTTTAACAGTGCTCTATAAATCTGTCTCAGGCCGACACAATGAAAAATGATTCAAAAATAATATATGGGAAAGCCGATGATTAACTGAGGAGTGGCCTTTTTGCACCCTAACGGAGGCAGGATTCTTGGAAAACAGGATTAATCATGTGGCTGCAAATTTTGCTTCTGTGCATATCAACAGCAAACCTTAATTCTGCTCTTTCCTAAAATTGGAATACTTGACTTTTGCAAGCTTAGTAATGTTTCTTGAATTTAGTCTTATGTGTACAGAACAGTCAGCAATAATAACTATGTATAATTTTAATCAGACAAATTCACAGAAGTGCTGCTTGTTAGATTTTCAGTCAGTTTCTCAGTGTAACTGGCAAAGTAACACTAAGAAATTTCTCCCTAGCTAAACCAACCCAGAAAAAAAATCCTAAAAATTGAGTTTGCAATCTAATACTGTTAGACAATATAAGACCTAGAAATTTGGAATATTTTAAAGGGAAAATATTTTAAACATTAAGGTAAATGCACATTTTCTCATTTTTGTCAAACTTTCAACAATAAAAGATCCTCTGCCCGGAAATCGCAAATATCCTTCCTTTGGCTTTTCATATATTTTAAAGCTGGAGCTCTGTAGCTAGATCGAACTGCACCGAGGTCAATGACTATTGGCCCCTTTCTCACTTGAAATCTGAGTTATAACCATGCAAAAAAGTGTAAGGTTTAACCTTGAAAGTTTTTTCTCTGTGAGAATTTCTCATTTGAGTTTTCCAAGTTTTCCATTTGTGTTTTGTGTTTGTTTATTTGTTTGTTCTTTGATCTTTATGCAGGTATTTGTTCTGCCTTAAAGTTGACAGTACCGTCTCATACCATCCATGGTATTGAGGGGCAGCCACTCCATCTTACTGTTGACTACAATTTCAACGCTACAGCTCCTGAAATCCAGATAATTTGGCTTTTTGAGAGGCCTCAAAGTAATCCAAAATACTTGCTTGGCTCTGTAAATCAAACAGTAGTTCCAGATTTGGAATACCAGCACAAGTTTACCCTCATACCACCGAATGCATCTTTGATGATCAATCCATTGCATATCAGTGATGAGGGCAATTATATTGTAAAAGTCAATGTCCGTGGAAATGGGACCATAGCTGCCAGTCAAAAGATTCAAGTAGCTGTTGATGGTAAGTTAGTAAAATATAGTATCTTCATTTTGAAAAAAAATTGCAATAGTTTTGAAGTACTGGTTCTTAGTATCCAGTTACAATAATGTATAATTTAATCCAACCATACATGAATAAATACTAACAACTAAGTTATGTTCTTTTCTACTGCTGCTGGAGGGAATGCTGCAATATGTCATCTTTAAACAAAATTAATATATTGACTAATGTTTCAGGATCATAAATAAAAAATTGAAGGAGTATAGAAACCAAAATTAATATTAAATTAGACAAACTTCTAAGAAATAATGTTTCATAAGGCTCTGCTGTGCTATCAATCATGAGGATGCATTAACTTTCAAATAGTCTTTTTCCCTGAACATCTCTTCCCTGAGGAAATCTGCAACCATTTGCCAACTCAGGATTTTATTGTGCCTGCAAGCTAGAGGACTGTGGCAAGGTGTCCCTAAAAAAGGAAAGACCGCAATGGGATTTGAGGGGGCAAAATTCGACCCCATCTGTAGAATCTTATTCCAGTGTCTTATTCCACTGTCTCCAGTTTTTTTATTGGAAGATTTATTTGTTGTTCACATTCCCTGTGCTGTACAGCCAGTCAGACAGAGAAGAGCTGACTGCCCCGTCATTCTCTCTTTCGTTAGATGAGCCCTCTACTTGGGCCTACCATGTCTGTTACCTTCTGTCACTATCCGAGAGGAGCCATTGACTTTTGCTGGTGACCTTGTGTCTGTAAAAGAAGCCCAGATTTGAATTCCTACAATACTGAAGTTCCCTCTTTGTTCTTTACTCCTTGTCGTGGGGATAGAAAAAAAAGGGAAATAGAAAACCATGAGCTAAAAGAATGACAAGAGGCTACTGTAATTTATGGATTATATGGAAGGGGCCCTTTAACGGTTGGGCTTGGAATAATGAAATGAATGTCGTACCAGCGTGATAAGGTTGTAGCTGCCATTTAACTCCCATACCAGTCCCAGTTTGCAGTCATCCTCACGACCAGATTGACAGCCTATTTCAGTGGTGCCCAGTGTCAGCAAAGCTGCAGGCAGCCGTGCTGAGGAAGTCGCACACCGTGGGCAATGTCACGCTTCGCGCTCTTTTCATCTCTGTGGGACTGCTTATGAGGCAGGAGCTGGAGGCCGTATTACCAGTAGTACGAACAGTCTAGTTTTATTTATGTACTGGAACAATTCTTACAGTCACCAGCTGAGAATACGGACTCTTTTCAACCTTTAACCACATTTAATAACTAAAATTTGAAATCCCAGTACTTTCCAGAGAGGATGATGACTGCTATTTGTATCATCTTGACAATGGAGACTGCAATATACTGGCTCGTCACTTTTATAACTCTTCATATCTCTTTATTTTACAGTTCCTGTCACAAAGCCAATTGTACATACTGAACCATCTTCAGGGGTAGTGGAGTATGTAGGGAATATTACATTAAAATGTACTGTGGAAAAAGGTACAAGGGTGGTTTACCAGTGGATGAAAAATGGGAAGCCTCTCTATGCCTGCCCTAATTACACCTTTTCATCAAACAATGCAACGCTTCTAATTGTTCCTGTTGTAAAAGAAGACATTGGGAATTACAGCTGTCTGGTATCTAACCCTGTCAGTGCAATGGAAAGTGAGATAATTGCACCAACCATATATTGTGAGTATATGAAATATTCATAATTACCTTTGCATAAATGACCTGGCTGGAAAGAGTGCCTCTAACTAGGAAACAGGCAGAAAACCGTTGAGTCAACATTATATGTGAGCTTGCATTCAAAATGAGCTTGTTTGGAACAGCTCTAACTTACAGCAGCATAATAAAAAGTTACTCAGTGTTATGTAGTTCTGAAGATGAGTCTGAACTGCAGAATTCATATAGGAACTTCAAGAATTCCACAGTACAGACATATGCAGATCTGGAGGAGATGTGACTCAAAGGAAAAAAATAATCAGATGAAAATATTGTTAACAATGGAGACAGCAAACAATGTCAAAAAGGTAAGCACAGGAAGTACCAGGCTGAAGGACTGGTATTAGTGGTTTTCCTCAAGGTCATTTTGAGTCCAGTCCTGTTTAATATTTCCATTAATGACACCAGCATAAAGATTGGGAGTATCTCAATGAAGTTCACCTGTGACATTAAACTGGGAGGACTGAATGACTTTGACAGAGTAATAGAACTGCTATGAAATTTGCTAGTAAAAAAAAATGGACATGCACTTTTAGAGAATAAAAACCATGAACTTCTGCTGATAAGATGGAGATTGATTGGGAAATAACTGAGGCAGCAAGCCTGGGTGATTGAGCTATCACAAGATGTCTGTGAACTGGCAGTGTCATTCAGGCATGAGAAAGACATGTAATTCTAGGGCGTGTTGGCAGTGTATTTCCAACAAGGAAATAAGGGGGATGCTAATGGCACACGGAAGATGAAACATATGTAGAATACTGTGTGCAGTTCCTGCACATCCCAGAGCAATGATCTCGAACTGGAAAGAAACAGAGCAGAAAGGAATGGAGAAAAGACACGGAGAACTCAGTCTGGCTTGGTAAAATCAGAGCTGAAAGGAGTGTTTGCTTTCCACATCAAGTAGAAAACATGAGGGAGCGAGAAGAATTGCATAAAGACCAATGCTGGTGGAAGAATAAACCATAAGCTAGCCATATATTTTGACTGGAAATGAAATCACCTGAGAAACTAACTGTGAACATAAATAGAGTTCATGAATGAAATTAGTTGGAGGAAATAAAAGATTGGCTTAATCAGCATTCAACAATTATACTTTAAATCTTAGAAAGGGCACTCTCATTTTGTTCCTTATCCCTCCTGTAATGTCAGCTCCCAGTGCCTCCAAGGTTTCCAAGCAGCACATGCTGTGTACGTGACCTTGCCAGGCTCTAATCATGTCCTCAGGGTCGAACTGTCCTTCTCAGAGGAGAGCTAAAATCGGACAGGTCAGGACCTGCCTTGCCACCAGCCCTGTTAAGATATAACCAGTTTACCCAATGGCACAGTGTGGCTGGCACAGTGCAAGGACTGGAACTGGACTCCTGTCCAGTCAAGGGCTGGTGCTTGCTCTTGCTTTTGCTGGGCTCTGTAATCTGGCAGCTGGTAGACAGCCCATGCCCTAGAGTCGTTATGGTTGCACCACCAGTATATTCAGAACCTACACCTCTTACTATGTCGTATTTTCCTCCTCCTCCTTTCTTCTCTGATTATCCATTCTGCTCCTTACTTATTTTTAATTATAACTTGGAAGAATTGGATGAGGGGGTGTCTTGCATCTAAAGTGTGTGTGGGGGTCTCTACACTGCACCAGGAGAAGAGAGCCTAAGTTAGTGAAGACTAACCAGGACATTGTTAGACAAGAGCTGATCCCTTAGGTGCAACTTATAAAACTGACAGCAATGCAGACATGAAGATGAAAGAGCTGCTCAGAGAGTCCTAAACAGGGCAGATGTGAATTGAGCTTCCATTCCCCCATGAGGGATCATGATAATTTTATCATGCTCTACATGGAAATAACCAGCACTGATGGAGTTTTAACTTATCACTACCATAATAAAAAAAAAAATCATCATATTCTTTCCTCAAGGTAGCACATTTTTAAATGCCTGCTTTTATACAGTCACAATCTTAGCTCAGTTAAGTGCTTAAAGTGCTAAGAATGAGAGCTGCATGTGTATGAATATGCTGCCTCTGCTGCTTTTCTCACTAGCGAGCTGTGAATGGACTTTATACACCTCTCTCTTCAAAGAATACCTACACAAAACTTGGGGACGCTGTATCCAGCACAACCTCACAGCCATCTTACGATGCAATAAAATCAGGTCAGGCTAGAAAAATATCTGCCACTCTTGCTACCTTTTGGACTGCTCTGTTTGTCTGTGGCACGGCCCCTTCGGCATTCGCATTGCTGCCCCGTTGCAGACGGGATTGGCTCCAGAGCACTTACCGCGCTGTCGGGTGCCTGGGACGCTGGCACTGACAAGGTGTGTGCCCTTCAGCCTCAGTTCTGGTACTGCTTCCTCCCTTCTCCCTCACTCAACTACATGGATTTTCCAGCAAATTTGAAAAATCTAAACTGAAAACCTATTTTTGACCCATTGTTTAGCAGAACTTTAAAATCTCAAAGTTACTTCAGTGTCCACATTTCTGGAACCTTTTGCTGTTTGAGTGATTACGATATACAGCTCAAAAGATCTGTATGTATCAAAAACTTTGAGATTCAATTTTTCTCCACACGTGGGAATATTGTTATAAGTATTTGCATTTTCAGAATGTACTTTTTATTTCATCAGAACGGAGGGTTTGCTTTGTGCATAATTTAAAAACTGAAAAAAATATTAAGAGAAAACAATGCAATCCTGAAAGACTGCAACACTTGCACTACTGTCCATATCCAAGTTAGTGATGGGAGTTGGGGTCTTACTTCCTATACGAAGCTATACGCAGTCACATAATTCGGTCCAACCTCTGCCTGCAGGGGTAGTTTGTCTCCCAGCTCCCAGTTGTCAATAACAATCCAGAACAGGCCCCGGGATCTCTATGTGCCATATGTCATTGCTGCGGGGGAGTTACTGGAGGTGATAAAAAAAAGGTCACTCACAGTAAATACCTGCCATCTGCTTGGAAACTGTAACAGTCTCGTGGTGATAGGAGCAATTGGAAATATTCCCACAGAGCAGTAAATTGTTACTCAGAACAGATGATTTATTATTTTACAAGTCATTTAGTTAACCGGCTTTACCGAGACAAGAGGCAGATTTCTGTTGAGAACGATACTGGAAAGGAGAAGTAGCGCTGAGGGATCCATGAAGGCTGTCACTGTGGTTTTTTACTGAGAATCAAAAGTGTTTTGTTCTTCATTTCTCAGTAATATTATTATGCTTCTCCATTAGCTATGATGATAATGCACCCCAGAACATGGCTATTGTGGTAGCATGACCCAGAAACAAATTATTTCAAGACTGGAAGAAGCTGCTGTCATGGAGGCTGCAGCAGAAACTGCTGTACTGTGCTGATGGAGTTGAATATAACAAAGTGGGATTTCCTTCCTTGGGACTTCCCAAAGCTAGAATATATTTAGTCCTAGAGAGGAAACGGTTAATTACCTGCTTTTCAGAATCATCCTTGAAGCTGTGTATATCCCTCAGCTACCCAGTCTTTAGGGATCTCAATGATGTACGCGATGCCCAGGAGAGGCAAAAGACTGATCCAGGTGAAGCAGAAGGGTTCCCGATGCTTGTGTTGCCTTCATCAAGGAATGCCACTTTTCAGACCTTGCCAAGATTTGACTGTTCCTTAAGAAAAACTTTCTGTGTTTTTTTCAAACATACTTCCCCAGCCAGTGTGCATCAGTGTTTTTATAATGGTTTCTTCCGATTTGCTGCTTTCATACAAAAGTGTAGTAATGTTGTTACTGTAGTAATGTTGTAACCTGTCTATGCTGCACTGTTATGATACTGATAAAAAAGCAGAACTCAATTCTGATTCTTTTGCAGACTGTAGCAAATCTCCCACTATAGTGAGGGGGCACAGAGACCAGTCAGCTATTCTTACCATTAATCTCTGTTTACATATATCAAAGGTTTTATTATCAGTGAAAATAAGAGCTAATTCTTCTAAGAAAGAAGAATTGGATAGGAGGAACCACTGAATTGCTCTGAAAAGTAAAAAAGTGTGTTCCTGCCTATAAATAGTGCGTGAGGGGTGAAAAAGACAAAGTTCAGTACATCCCTCTCCTTTCCCATCTGAAAAAAGGGAAGTAAATACCTATAAGGGGCGAGCCCCCGTGAGAGGCTGGTGTTCCGGACCGTCCACAGAAGCATGCAGTCCGAGTGAGGTCAGCCAAGCCAAAGTAGTGGTGATAGGTCTGCGCTTCCCAGAAATGCTTATTACAGGGTCAGCTGGCTCTTGGATACAGTAAAGCAAATGACTCGGGAACTGCAGAGCCTATGAAGAGACAGCCCAGCATTTAGAGTTTTAAAAATGCCTTGATTCTTCAGGGTGGCCCCTGCCATGTAGGTGGCAGCAGCGCTAATTCGTGCTGAAGTGAATCTGTATTGCATTTCCCAAGGAAATATTAGGCATGATGTTGGGCCTTCCTTAAAATGAGACTGTAAAAAGCTTACCGCTAAGAAATAAGTAGAGAAAATAAAAACTTTGACAAGTTTACATTGTGAAATATGGACATTTGGTTAAAAGTGGACTAAACTGAGGTCATGATGTGATAGTCTACATTCTCTTGTCTAAGTCTTCACAAATAGAGAAAAAAACCCAGAGGCACACAGGAAACAGCCTGTTTTGTGCTGCGTGCTTTTTGCCTATGTGTTCTTGACGGATAAATCAGTCTTATAAAGAAAGACAGACAATAAATAGAAGTGTGCATGTTAGAGGAAGGTCTAATGTCAGCCTGAATTTCCTGATGAGAAATAGAGTCTGAAACGTGCCAGTGTGTCACTTCATGTAGCAGGGAATTTCACATTCAAACCCAGCTACATTATCTTAATGCTTCCAGACAACCATAGGAAGGTGGAAATATTACTTGATTGCACTGTCTACAAGGCATAATATTGACTTATCTGTCTTTTTGCTATGCCATTCTGTGTGAGGCACTTGTCCACAGCTTTACTGAACTTTAGGGATCCTACCAAAAAGATGTCTCCTGCTCATTCTGCGTATTTTCTTCTTTTGGCTTCTGTCAATATTAGGTCTATGCATTTTTGATTATGCATGTAAGCCCTTAGGGAATTAGCAACGTTAAAATAATTAGTTCTTTTGACTGGAAAAAGTAATTTAATAAGGCACATTTTGGTTATTATATCCTCTACATTAATTTCTATACTTAGATCCCTGTAAAAATCGATTTTAACACGTAAAGATCTAAAAACCCCATGATCGCAAATGATCTATTAAAAATAGCATGGGAAATATTCTTATCATATTTAAATATATTGTTTCCCTTCCTATTTTCCTACGAAGATTACCCTAAAAATACTTAGCTGCTCAGTTTTCTGAATAATGAACACATGACTGTTGGACAACATGTCTTTTCTAGTTATATTCAGAAACACAGCTTTCTTTCAGCACAAGGGCTTACTCTTGAAAGAAACATAAATGTTGAAATAGTAGAAGCCTACTAAAGTGGGGGAACATTAAAGTTTATTTTATCAATCATTTATGGAAAACTTTCTCTGAAGTTATCTAAGGCACACCCCACTCTATATTATACCTGTAAGATAGTTCCCCAAATAATTATTATACTGCAAAGTATTACAATGAATGTTTATATATTTCAAGGCTAATTTGTTCACTTTTAAATGTGCAGAGAACTTACTACGCCAATAAGTTTGGCATTTAAGTAGAAAGGCTCAAATACGTCCCTGAAGAAGACCTGCTCCTTTACTTCACAGCTTTTCCAACTGTTTTCAGTTTTTGTTCTTTTTATCGTACTGAACAGTGCACAGACCTGTGCTTTTTCCCTAAACAGCGATTAGATCAGTATTAAGTGGGTGTGGTCTGAGATAAACCTAGTACAAATCGTCATTGAACTGGAAGCCTTTTAACTGAAGTGATTGAATCCAATGCCAGCCATTCTAAAGGCTAGTCTAACTTAAAAATTCCAAGTTTAGAGATATGCTTCTATTTAAAGTTTAATTATATACTTTGATTTTTAGTTTTCCACTGTGTTTTCTTTTTTTTCAATGCAGATGGACCTTATGGACTTAGAGTTAAATCAGATAAAGGTCTGAATATAGGGGCGGTGTTTACAGTTGACATGGGGGAAGTTATACTGTTCGACTGCTCAGCAGATTCAAATCCACCAAATACTTACTCATGGATTCAAAGGGCTGACAATACCACTCACGTCATCAAATATGGACCCCATCTGGAAGTTGTATCTGATAAAGTGGCCCAGAAGACAATAGATTACATGTGCCGAGCGTTCAACAACGTGACTGGAAAACGAGATGAAACTCACTTCACAGTCGTCGTTACTTCTGTAGGTAAGAACATTAATTCTTTGCTGTAACTGTAACATCTGAGCAGAGTGTCAACCCCAGAAAAAGGGAATAATTCTTAGACAGAGAATATATATCAGAAGTGAGGTCTTGCTAACAATGTAGTGAAAAGGATTTGGCCATTCAATGGGATCTGGGTTTTACTCGCAGTGTGACATGGCTTGGGACAAGACCCACTAAGATGCTGACGTTTTGTGGGAGTTTGACACTAAAATACATTTGGCCATTTGGAACTTTATCCCTTGAGTAGAAAAACTTCCTCGGTAGGCAAACCTCATCATGACCAAGTAACATGGCAGAATTATGTGTCTCTTACTCTGTTTCTTACTTTTTGCCTTTTAAAATGATAAAGATGAATGGAGAGAATGATGCGCAAATCTGCTGAATGCCAAGGGGGGCCTTTCCTCCCAAGGGCAGATTTTGTCCAAGGTTCACTGTCCCACAGCCTTCACGAGCTGTGAGCCCTGGGGCCACCAGGTGACCAGTACACGGGATAGTTTCAAGCATATATCACTGACTAAAATAACCAGGCACAGACTCACAGCAATGAAGGTCTTTAATATTTTTCCACTGTGGTTAGGTATTATAAGAACTATAGTTTAGCGTATAATAATAATGCAAACTGTGATGATGAATGGTTTTATTACGATTTGTTCGTAAAAATTCTTTCACTTTCACATATTTATGAACCTATGGACTGACTGCTAGGTTCTGCTGAACGCACACCTTTATTTCTCATACGTTATGACCTCAGATCCTATATCAGATTGCGTTAAACAGCAACAAAGCATTTTTTCAGAAAATCTCCATAAGCATACAATGAAGAACAAGATATTGAGGAAGTCTGTTGTCTCTTATTAATACAGATCAATAGAAGTATTTTCAGATAAGGGATGTATGCTATTAATGATCAACATGATAGAATAGATTGCCTTTTAGAAAATTTAACAAAGCAATTTCACTTGTGCAGAACAAAGAGCTCAGCCGTTTGTTAGTCAGATAAACAAGGAGAGCAGATGTCCATTGTTCAGGCTGACTTACAAATTCATCACAAAACCATGGCTTTCAGTATGCTGGAAGGAAGATGGGTTCTAATTTTACAATGAGAATACTGCACTTTAAAACTAAACATTGTGGTTAGTGGCGAAAGAAAATGCA
Organism: Calonectris borealis; assembly: GCF_964195595.1. Lineage (NCBI taxonomy): Eukaryota > Metazoa > Chordata > Aves > Procellariiformes > Procellariidae > Calonectris > Calonectris borealis. The sequence goes on from NC_134313.1 coordinate 144,921,894, forward strand.
ACCTGAGCTATGTGTCAGTAAAAATGAACATGACATTTCTCCAGGAAGTTCATGTAAGCTATGATACATACGTGAATATTCATCAATAAATGTTAAGAAATTCAGCTGAGATTTCCTTTCAAAGGCCAAAAAGAAGGGAAAACTCCACAGCTTCATGTTTAGTCGCACTTAAAAACGTACATTTCCTAATTACAAATATTTTGCCTAAATAAAGCTTGTTAAAACATTTTATCCTGTGTATTTACAAATTAAAAAAATATCAGTTTCCCCCTCTATAGCCGTGTTCTTCTTGATGAGTATTTATTCAGATAGCACTAAATCCAGATGTCATGCCTAGACTTTGCAATGCAGCACTGATTGACTCTAAGAGGTATGAATTCACACACGAGGCTAAACCTCAGAGATCCTGCTCAGGCTAAATTCTGGTTGGAACTGATTAAACATACTAAGCAAAGACTATGAATATTATTCCATATCCCTTCTCCCTGTCACCATAATCCTAGATACAGAGCCTGGACTGTGCCCCTCAAAATACTGGAAACCCCATTTTCAGCAGTGACAGGAACTTTGATGTTTCAGACGACCTTACACAACTTCCCCACCTAAGGGACTGAAACTCACCTATGGCGCTATAAAGAGCTGCCTAATTAATGCTAAAAATCATCAAGAAAACAATTATATCAATAAGTTACAATTATATCAATCATTGCACTAAGCTGTTACCCAGTTTTAGCCAAAACTAGCTAGATTTTAAGATAAGATGATGTATCTCATTATGTACACAAGTCATTGCTCAGTTCTCAAGTTGAGTCAACTTGTGTGTGTTAAATGCATGTAAAGAGCACATCTTTGTTTTCTGCACCGGTATGCCTGTGGAGATAAGACTTTTTGAGTCTAAATTTGAAATTACTAATTTTAAAGAACATTTTTAAGGACTCAGCTGATTCTCCAGCATTTGGGGTTTTTTTCTGAGGAAAGCAGTACATTGAAGGAGTATGAAAGAAATTTGGTGAAATTGCAGTGATTTATTTTCCCATATCTTCGGGATTCATCTGGTTTGAAATCCACATATTTAATCTTTGTGATAACGGCTGCACACACAGCCAGCAAGCACAATGCCAGTGAATTACATGGAGGTGTAAGTAGATGTAAGTAACAATGTCTGTCTGCACAGGAGTTCACAGATGTACTGGAAACACATCCAGCTAAATAATACACATTTGAATTGTACTCGTAAAGCTGGCACTGACAAATATGCAGCATTAATTTACCTGTATGGATTGTGACACGGCCTTTAATTACATGAATTCTGCGCGATTTGGAGCAAAGGAGGAAATTAAGGGTGCACAAGCATTTCCTAACTTTCACATTCCTGTCTTTGCAAATTCTGTGCAAATGTTTTCAACATGGTTTTGTGTAGTGTAATTATATACATATTGTATTTGCATTTTATCAGTAAATCCTGCTGGAAAAGTGCTGCTAATGCATATGTCAGCAAAAGATCTGAGCAAAAGAAAGAAATACTTTGCATATATTTAGACATGAATACAAATGAACATAATCTATTGGCTTCTGATGGGATTTGATAAACAACTAGACTCTCAGTGATCTGAAAATCTTTAGAAAAAATACAATAGTTCAGTTATCCCCTCCTACTCTACAGCTCCTACAGCTAGGAGGATTTCCCTCCCATCTAGCACAAACTGCTTACCTAATTGTCACCTAATTTCTTGGTAATTCAGTGTCTCTATGCCTAAAATTAGACTATTCATCTACTTTTTGTGATGCTGTAATTCGTGGATTATGTTTACTGACCTTCTTTTAGCTCTAGGTACCAATCTGTTCTGGAGTCATTTCTGACACGCATATCATTGCTTTTCCAGTTCAGGAGATTTGTGGGGAAAAAAAAATATTACCGATGCACACGAACCTAAATTTTGTATCTATTTGGTATCTCTATGCAGGCTTACTAGCTTCAGATGAATTCCAAAAGATGCATTTTTTTCAGTGTCATAATAGCACATTATACAGAACAAGAGACTAAATACAGTACTCATCTTCTTTGTCACAGGATTGGAAAAGCTGGCCCAGAAAGGAAAATTTTTGTCATCTCTTGCAGTAATAACGGGAATTTCATTATTGTTGATCCTAGCTATGGCCTTTTTATTCATATGGAAAAGATATCAGCCACATAAAGGTATGTAAAAGTTAAGCACATTCCAGCTCTTCTTTTGGACCATCAGAACAAAAAGAATGATTTTTCTTTTCTTCTTCTTTTCAGTGATTCAACAGAAGCTGCAGAGCAGGTACAAAAATAAATCATTCTCATTCTTAGGTCTTGAAGTCCTTTCCATCAAGAGAATTGCATTTTGTCATATTAATTTTCTTTCGTTGGTTTATGACATCAAACTGAAAAACATGTTTATGTTTTCTAGGCCAGAGGCTGATTACAGGAAGGCACAGTCATTTTCAGGTAATGCTAATGAAAGAAACGTGCGCATAAGGTCAAAATCCATTCCTGCAAAAAATTACCATCTGCACGTACAAAAAGAAAGAAGGAAAGGAAGGGAAGTGTGTTTTTAACTTGGGTTGCACACCTACCTCTACGTTAGCTTACTTAAGATAAAACCAAAATGACAACAGGTGAGCATGGGTTTAGCTCATGCCTGGAGTTCCCAGCAGTGTGTACCTGTTGGCTTGAATTCTAGCTGTTAATCCCGGTTAGGATCACCTGTATTCTGCTGTTCTCACCAATACGAAATAACTTAGTGTTATTACGGGATAGCAGCGGGAGGTGATACACCACGGGAGGATCACATTTCTAAATATTCATGGCACCAGTCAGTACTAAAATCATGAGATGTTAATATGACATTACAGTATATATATTTTAGCCTCTACCACATTCTGTACTACCTTTCTCTGGTCATCAGGACCCAGTGTGCTTTTGTCACTGCCTCTTTTCCCTCCACAATCCTTCCCACATCATCCTGGGCAGGAGAGCCTGGAGACCAGCCATTCTTTGGAAGGGTAGCACTTTTGTTCCCATCCCTTTCTACCAAAGCATCAGAGCAGGCGCTTATGGCCTGCAACATGCGAGAGGATAGAGGAGTATGTGAAGCTTCGGAAGGTAAGAAATTCACTTGAGCACAGAGGGTCTTCACCCCAGCAAGTGGTACCAGAGGAGAGAATCTCAGCACTGTTTTTAGTGCTGCAGCCTTTGCTGTGGAGTGATGCCCAAGAGACAACCAAGAGTCTCAGATCTCCTGGGCAGTGGGAGGGTAGAGAAAGAGACTCCCACCCTAACTGCAAGTTGTATCTGAAGTCCCAGCTACAATCTGTCAACTGGTTTAATAATGTGGCACCTATTAGTATCATGTTCCCTTTTTTTATTCTCAGTATTATAAAAGATTCAGGTGGTACTGCCTCACTACAGTGTAGACGTGCTGAGCTTATGGACTGGGCCTCTTTTCTATGGGAAATGAAAGTAAATCGGTCTATTTAGCCTTCCAGCAAAAAGGGTCCCAATGGCTCTACCAAAACTGTTACTGAGGTTAGCAGGAGGTTCCTCGCTTGGTCCGAGGTGTTAGAGATAGCCAAGCACTGTGCGCACCGGCTGTGCAGCTGCTCTGCCCCTCGCTCCGCGCCAGCGTAGGAGCTTGGCAGGGAAGTGGTTTAAAGCAGAACAACCAACCAATATTCAGATGTTTTAAAAATTAGGCCAAATGACTTTGCCCATCATTATGTAAGCTGTCTTTTCCAGATTCATACTACATCTCGAAACCTTTTTTTCACGTTTGTTTCTTCTAACTTTAGGACATGAAAGTGCTTTGGATGATTTTGGGATATATGAATTTGTCGCTATTCCTGATGGTGGTTCTAGGGTATGTGATTTTACATCATAAACTGATGGCTTCTTTTCTATTTCTTAAGATGTACTAAATATCTGTTCTAGAATCCTTCTGTCAGTTTGCTCCTGTTGCTTTTTACAGATGTCTATATGATACCATATTCATTGCTGTTGTTTACCCAGTACTTACTCTTTCTTTATTGTGTTACTAATTCAGTACATGTATTAAGGTGGTGCAGTAAGGAACTAAGCAAGTTCTAAAGGGAACAATCTCAGTTCAGTTACCCTATATTAAAAGAATATTAGTGATGTTGGGTAGATGAGTAGCACTGAACCCCTTGTGTCACACAAGTAAATTAATTCTTGTGATGCTGTTTTCTCCCTTGGCCCTAATATTGCTGCTCACACAGCATACAACTTCAGCAGTGCAGAAAAGCCTCCGGGGGGTATTTAAAGTTTTCATTGTAAAAATATGCAAGCTAAATCTCAGCTATATTTCACAAGAATTATTTTGTTAGCTTCATGTATTGTGGGGGAGGACTTACGCACAGGAATTTTGCTAGCAGAAAAAATCCTACTACATATGCTACTTGCATTGTGGCTTTGCTGATATTACTGTATAGCAGTTGGAGATCATTCTGATGTGGTGTAAAAGGACAAAGAAAAAATGAGAAATAGGGCCACCAAATTTAAGGACAACAGACTGAAACTGGGTGGAAGTAGACAAAGCACTTTCCCTTTGCTAGGGAAAATTTCTGACAATACATTCTTGTACCCTTGGAGAGCATCAGTATGGTCAGGTAAGGGAGGGCTCTTAAAACGTGATCACACAGCGTCACATCAACAGTCACACCTATTTTGTTATTATGATTAGTTCTCATAATACATAGTGTATTAGCAAAAACCAGTCATAGATTAATAAACTCTTTTCTCTGCTGGGGTTAGATGATTGAAATAGACGTTTCTAGGGCTAGACTGCTATCGTAAAGGTTAGTGGAGAAGACAGACTTTTACAGCAGCAGAGATAAAAGGCGTTTAGAAAACCAAGGAGCTGAACTGTATCTGTGAAAGTTTGTGACGGTGGGAGGCTTATTAAGTACGGAGATCAGGCCCTAAATCATCACAGCCTTAGGCACGCTGCAATATCCCTTAGGCTGATCATATCACAAAGTCACATTCTTGCAGAATCGGGGCCTTAGTAGGTCAGGAGGGAGAGAGAGGTGACAAAGGACAACAGAATGGATGTACAAGCAATGAAATCTATTCTAATTTCCAGTAAAATTTCAAGAAACAGGAGAAACTCCACTGGTTTATGTTCAGTTACTCAGATTTGTGGCATTGCAGATGAAGTCAGCATTTGATCCACTGATTCATTGTAGTTAGCAGAAGAAGGGAAAAATAAGAAAGTGGAGATATTGAAGAACTGGAAATTGGGTAGAGGCAGAAAGACTGAGAATTCCTTATGGATGGGGAGTCTAGGTGTTGTGTTGACGTAAGAGCAGATTTGTATACCTAACATATTGAACGATTTCATTATTACTTCATTTATGGAAATTCCTTGCAGTTCCCACTCTTCGACATGCTGGTGAGAGTTTTATGCTGAACCCTTTCCCTGAATATTTTCTCTTTTTTTACCATCTATTCTCCTGCTTCTCTCTTTATCAGATGTTCCTTCCTTGACTTATGGTACACTAATATAAAATACTTGCTGTATTAAATGCAAGAGCTGCATCCTAAATCTTCTGAGATCCTAACTGAATTTAAAACTATTGCTTGCCTTACTATAAATGTGATGAAAACTTACTCAAATGTAATGTGAACTGATAGAGATGAACTGTTAAATCCACACGCAAACCATTGATAGGGAAAAGTTAAAAAAATGAGAAGTTACATTATCAGTTTAATTTCTGTTGAATCTTTTCCCATTTGTACTTACAGTAGGAATACTCTTTGCTGCTTTTAGGTTTCAAGTCAATCTGTTCCTGGCTCTGACTTTGTCCCAGGCCAGGATATGCTTAGTACGGTTTATGAAGTCATTCAGCATATTCCTGAGCAGTTGCAACAAGACCATCAACAGTAAGTTAAAGCCTGTGTGCGCTCATGTGGTTGCTCAAAGACAAATACTTTTGCATCCAGAATAATTTACATTTTGGTAGCTGGTGTTCGATTCCAGCGAGAGGGATAAGGAAGGAAAACAGGTGTAAGCTACATCAGTTCCTCTACCTTTTCCTATCCAGTCCCTCACTTTTCCTCAAGACGCCAGCCTGCTGTTTCATCAGGCCAGTTTTGTCTAAGTGTGGAAAACAAAAGGCGAGATCTTCAAATACGATTTTAAATGAAAATTCCCAAATGTTTTAAGAGGGTGGCTATAGTTTCACGGCACTGAGACATCAGCACTTCCCACTGAGCCGGTTAAATCTTCAATCAAAGCAGTTTAATCGGCAGCACGGCTTCCAGACCTGCCAGCCATGTGCCAAGTAGAGTTAGAGGGGTATTTTTGAAACTGGTCAGCTGATCAATAACCAGTGGTTGTTAAAATGGCCACTGAAATATTAACGGACAATGCTTAGTTACCTGAGTAAGCAATGTCTTAATTTGTATCTTAACTAATGATTTAGAGCAAAAGAATTCTTGTTCTGCAGCACCCTGGCTGGGAACTCCACAGAAACACTTTTGCTGAGTTAAATACCAGAAAGACCACAGCATGCTGTGCTTATGCAGTTAGTGTCTGGTGGTCCTGGTTTTGTTCAAATCACCTACTTATAGCACTTCTTGGCATAAGAAGAGTGAATGCACTGTAAAGTTTCTGTAATTGCGGTATAGCTGCCATAAATCTGTGGTGAATATCGACAGTCTTTCTTACAAATTAAGAACAGCCCACAAGACTTTATTTGGTAACAAGCCTATTGTATCACGTTTTCCATGTTTTTATGAAGTGTTCTGTTTCTTTTTATGGCTGAAAAGGAAAATACGCACTCTTACCAACATACTAATCAATTGGCTGAGTAATCACAATGTTTATGTGACTGCATTAGCATGCAGTACTTACACTATAAAAAATTTTGTGCACGTTACATCTTCAGCTGTGTGTCCAAATTATGTACGCAAACATGCAGCCATGCTTGTAAATGCAAGCTGATCAGTGAGAAAGCAGTAATGAATTACTAATGACCTTTTTGTTCTGCTTGGAGTTACTCACTTTGAACCTTAAGATGATTTTTTAAACCAGATGTAAAAAATAGCATTCATAAAGTATATCTTTTCTTTTTCTTCCTCCTACATGTTTTCCTTCCCAACTTTCTCACTGATACATGACCCTTATAAATTTAAAATATAGAAATAAATTTAAAGTAAAGGGAACTTGAACTTTGTGACAGTTCAGATTTCAACTCAAACTTCGCAAAACATATTCTGTGGTTGTAAAGGACTCATTTGCATAGACCCATTTTATTGCTCTTTTCATATATCAAGATTTTAAAAAAGAAACATAGGAACAAAATTTTCACTAATAAAAATCTGCTAAACATGATAATGGGTAAACTACTCAGATTAGAAAGACCACTTTCATGAATTTTCCAATTCCTGACCTGCCGCGAAGGGGCACTCTGAGTGGTGAATAAATAAGGACAACTAAGTCGATACTGGTACTTGCAGCAAGATGCTTCAGCATTCAGTATAAGGAAAAAACAAAACACCACAAAACAAGGAACGGAGCTGGGAAAGTAATTCCAAACTCCTGTAGTGCAAAGTAATGATTGCTTATGGATGGATCCCACGGACTTGGTATGCAGCCATCTGTACACTAATCAGCAATGTTCATGGGAAAAATGATACTGAACTTGCCTGCACTCTGCTTGCGGCAGGAATTTCTCTTTGTACAAAACAAAAGAACGGATGCTATGGGAGCCAAGCAGGTTTGTTGGTGAAATGATCGTTTTACTCTTATTCCCAGTGGTTCTGACTGGAACTGCTGTGATTTTGTAAATTTATTAGAATTAATGTGCAAAGAAAAATAAGTCAAAACCACCATTTCATTCTCAGATTTACAGTCTGAGAATTTTTCAAATCCTCTCCTTGAATCTAACTGCTGTAGTGTTAGCTGATGTTCTCTCTCTTGCTATTAGAAATCCCAGTGAAAATACCAGCAAATTCATGGACTAGCTGATGCCGAACACCCTGGGAATAGCTTTTTCCTTCAACTTTTCCTTATGCTTTTATCAGCCTTTTTATCCATTCATCCACACATGCACATATGTCTCTGAGGCTCTAAATAATTACAAAATTTTAGATATGCCCCAGCTCCTAAAAAGTAAGAATACTGCTGGAAAGTCATTAAACTCTTAAACTCTCTTGGGTTTGGACTGACAGACTCGTAACCTAATTGCAGTCAAAAAATGAGCTGAGTGATAGCTGGCTTTGCACTTTTACATTTGCGTGGTGATATTAGTCACTGTTCACAACAGTCTTCTGCAGATTTGCCTCCCCAGCTTCTCCAAAGAATCAAAGGGAAAACGTGGAAACTGTTCTGCTCCATCTCTGGGTTCCATAGTCACAGGGTGTTACGTGACTGTCACATACTCAACTGTTTCATTAAACACACTCTTTTAAGCCATTTTGGTTTTTTTTTTTAATGACCCTTGCACATTTTTAAAACTAAATATAAATCCTGTGACAAACTGGACAACAAGCTCTTCCATACATGAAAGAAATCTGAAAACGGCTGCAAAAGCTAATGAGCAAGAAGTTTAGCCAGCTTTTATACACAAGCACTGACAGCTCGCAACACTTCTGAGAGCAGAAACTGTTTGTAACTTAGGTTTCATTTTCACTTCAAATGAAGATAAATTTACATCATCTCCCTCTCCTCTCACACGCACTGTTTCCCTCAGATCAAGCATTAACCACTTCACAAATTTCTGCTCTGCCAGTTGTTGAAGAGCGATGAGGATGCAAACCCTCGCCGGGCACTTCAGCATGGGGTTTGTACGGCGGACGACGCGGGCTCAGCCCACCACTGCTGCTACCCTGTAGCAGGTGCTCAAGTCCATTACTGTTGATAATGCATGAGCAACCTGAAATATCTGCACTGCAAAAACAACAATGTGGGGTGCTATATTAGCCATTTTATTTTTTATGGCTCAGACCTGTCTCGCCACTAGTCATATCTTTTCAAAACTCGTGATCTTATGGATACTGAAAATTCAGTCAAATATCAGTGTGCTACACATATGTCCCCGGAGTTGTCATTCATGCTGAAGAACCATTTTACTTTTGTGCTTAGAACAGCTGGTTTGTTTATATGTTTGCACCGGTGTTTTTTAAAGAAAAGAAAGGCAGCATTGTAGACAACTGTTATCATATCTGTTTTTTCCTAGATGTATATGACGACATGGGAACAGGAAATCAAAGCATCTGAAAATATAAAAGTGACTTCTTTTTCTTTGTTACATATTGAAAGGAAATGCCCACAACTCCAAGAATGGCAAAGGCTTATGCCAGCTTTTCTTGAAATAGCCATTTCTCTTCAGACTGACAATCCCTTTCCTTCAGGTGCTCCAAATTGCACATATTTAAAAATTTTTTTTCTTCTTTTTAATTAATAGTTTCTTGAAAAATACAGGGGTTTTTTTCAATCCTAACGGTTTTTTTCCTTATTTGTGAACACAAAAGACAAAGGGACAGCTTAAAAATTGCAGTATAAAACCTGTATGTTTTATTTCAATAATGGGTGGGAGGCACAGGGAGGAATCAGGCCCAAGATGCCTCCCACACTTATTTTATTAAAAAAATGGCAAAAAAATGTGTATGGGAGTTTTCCATTGGGGTTGACTTTTACAAAAGAAGGTCTCTATATTGGCATGAAAAGTAATAAATGCAATATGTCAGATTGCAAAATAAATTCGGGGTTTAAAATAAAGTCATTCTTTTAACTCTTTTAATGTAACATTATCTTTTAATTTACAAACATAGAAACTGATCTGTCAGGCAGTTACAGATTAAAAATGTACATATCTATATTATTCAAAATAATGTGTTCTTATTAAATCCTGTTTCCTTTGCATTTGAACTGGTTTTCTATTTGCTGCTGAAGAGCCTGTTTCTCATTGACTAGAAGAGCAAGTAATATTCGAGTAATTTCTGCAAGCTGCAGAATGTTCAGGCTATTTATATATTAAAATTATAATTCTCCAGTGCAAATAAAACCAATCTTACTCTGTTTAAACAGACAGTGTGCTACAAGTCTCTTCACTAACAGAGGAATCCTCTTTCATAAGCTTCTATCAGCAGGTCTCTGAATCCTGCAGGAAAATTCACTATTATTTCCACAGGGTCAGCTATTAGATGGCATCAGTTAGCTGCAGCCAGGGAAAAATGGGATTATAAATTGAATTAGAATAATCTACAGGAAAAAAAGGATACTTCAGTAACAGCTAATGTGTGGAAAATCATTAGGTGAGTAATGAGAAAGCATACAGTGTGTCCACCCTTTAAGACAGGCAGTATGGCATTATTGAAAGCACTCTGTATTAAGAAAAATAATTTGCACTTATTTAAAATACCTCCCTAATCCATGTTTACTAAACATTCTTCCCGCCTCCTTCTTTCAAAGATGAGGAAAAATAACATGGTTTTCAGTGAATATTCTGATCTCATGATGCTGAAAAAAAGGGAAAAGGACAACTTCACCGTTGCATGTGAGGAAAAGAGGACTTGGCACTTCACAGAGGCAGCTGGTGCTGCCCAGATTTGAGAGAAGTACTGAGGTGATCTCAAAGATAGCATAGTCACCAGGTTTGCTCCCTAAGAAATAACCCTCTGACATGAAGGCATAAGGCAGAGGCTGTAAGCAGAAACATTTGGGCAGAACTCTGATGTACTGAAGTTGTCCTGAAGGATTATGAAGCTTAGGGGCCATCCCCACAATTCCTCCATCGTTCATTAAAAGCTGACTTCATTTGTGTGTTTCAAATTGGGACAGCCCTTTGGGATGTGCAAAGTCTGATTTTCACCCTCTTTTCTCCTCCTTTTCTTGCTGGAGTGGATATCTTAATTGCTCTGAAATAAGCACACAGATTTCTGAAGTGCTCAACACCATTACATCTTACCACTTTGATATCACTGCAGGGCCACAGGGCAAAAAATGCAGATGGATTTACAGAAATAACCGTTTCTCTACCTCTGGAGCCTCTGTATTTAAAACTGCCAGTAGCATAATTGTTCTAAGTATTTTCATGACAAACAAAAATAAATCAGTTCAATATCAGTTCCGTTCTTCGTTCTTTTAAGCTTACTGTAGGCACATTTGGCCCGTGCCTAAGTGCATTATAAGGCTCCCAAAGCATTTTGTTTCAGAATCTGTGTTCATGTCTTGATAATAGATCAGCAAGCCATTTCAAATTAAGCCATCTCAATAATGTGAGATGACTTTAGCAATCTAAGAAAAAGTCCACCCTAGGAGTCTTTTAAACTTCTGCAAAATACCTGTACAATGTTTTAATAAAATAATTTTGTTTATGCAGTACATAATGTCTAATATTTCTGTGGGACCGTGTATGGCTATGCATTTTCACTGGAAAGGACATATATCATTAGGTTTATAAATAAGGAACAAAAATCTGCCTGTTGCTCTGGCGAAGGTCAAGTGAAATGTCCCCTGGAGGCCCTCTCCCTTCCCTTGCCGCACAGCGGCGCGGGAAGAGCACACCCAGCCCTGCTGTACCCCCAGCCCCACTGCCGCCCTGGGGCTTCCTCTCTGCATCTAGCTACAACCAATCTGTAAAAATGTGAATGCGTATGCAGGTTACAGCAGCCACGATCCTGCTCCCCACTTACAAGCAAAATTTACTGACAAAAATTCAATGGGTAGGGAAACTTATTTTGCTATAGAAAGAAGAAAAACTCATTGTCTGGCTTAAATAATTATTCTAGCTACGACAGCTGAACTAGCTCTGCTAGTTCTAGAAATATGTTATTGCAAGGGACAGAGAGCATACAGGCAAGTTGCCTTCTGCTTGTATTATATTGTTCTCATCTGTTTCTGTTTCATTGCATCTTGTGTATTACTGGCTGTTAAACAAAAACACACTAGTGGTTTAAATTCCTATTCACACTGTGCTCATCTTTACTATTCTTCCAAAATTTGGACAGTGCATTTAGCTACTTTTGGTGGAGAAATCCTTTTGGTGGAGGTGTAAAAACAATAAACTATAGGGAAAAAACAGCTCTGAAATGTCACAGAATTTTAACGGATGAAAAAGAAAACCTTTTCATATTGGATTCCTGCCCTTTTCTCACTGGTACTACCACATTCGAAAGAGATTGATAAGCTTTTATTTATTGATGTAAGACTATTCCAAATCTTACCAAAACCAATGGAGAGTTCGTTCATTAAACTAGATGATGTATACATTGGGCTGTTCAAATGTGAGATGGGGATAATGAGAACGTAGTATGTTCAAAACTTGAAATGTGGGGGAAAAAATTAGAAAAAGTCCTGTCACATTTTCTTCTCATTCCCTTTGATGGAGGCATTTGCTGTTTCATTTGTCCACTGATGAGGGTGAAGAATGGCTTTCTTTGATGAAGTGAGGCTGTGGACTTGAGATCAAAGGTAGGGAAGATAAGCCATAACTGGAAGCAGAGTGTAGGAACAGCAACAGCCGTCAGAGCAACTCCAGGCACTTGTACTGAATCACAAGGTGGTGTGTAGTACTTGGTCTTTTCTTACTACATAGCTTAAAGGCAATTCATAAGAATACTGAAGAATGTCACTTTGGGCTTTCACCACTGCCTATATGAGAATGTTTCGTCTAACACTTCGTTACGGCTTTGAAACATGAACCCCTTCTTACAGGGCAACAGCCTAATATTCCACAATCCTATTAAGACTACAGCAAGATCAAGAAGGCCAACGGTAACCTGGGCAGCATTGCCAGCAGGTCGAGGGAGGTGACCCTTCCCCTCTATCAGCACTGGTGAGACACATCTGGAGTACTGGGTCCAGTGCTGGGCTCCCCAGTGCAAGACATGGACACACTGGAGCGAATCCAGCAAAGGCCCACAATGATAATAAAGAATCATCTGACATATGATAGTGAGTTGAGAGAGCTGGGACTGTTCACCCTGAAGAAAAGAAGACTCAGGGGGATCTTATCAATGTTTATAAATACCTGAAAGGGGGGTGCAAAGAAGACAGACCCAGGCTCTTTTCAGTGGTGCACAATGACAGGACAAGAGGCAATGGGCACAAACTGAAACACAATAAATTCTGTATAAGAAAAATCTTTTTTACTGTCAAGGTGGTCACTCACTGGAAGTGGCTGCCCAGAGAGGCTGCGGAGTCTCCATCCTTGGAGATATTTTAAACCCAACTGGACGCAGTCCCGGGCAACCTGCTGTAGCTGACCCTTGTTATGAAAATTTGCAACTGGCCCATGCCGACTAAGGAGAGAGGCTAGGATGCAAAGCATGGAATTATAAGAGTAATTCTTTTATTCATGCACATGAGGTGTCCCATTCAATTTGGGGCACCCTGAATGTAATTTTACAAGCGTTTCAAGCGTTCACGTGCAACACGATTTGACTAATTGCTACTTAACACACACTACTATTTACTAATCATAGTAAAACTTTGCAAAGCAACTATATTTCTGTGGTGTCAACATCCATCTGCTTCTCTATTGATCAGATGGCCCTGGAGTCGGTCTTGCTATAGTTACTTATCTATGATGACAGACAATGGGAGGGTTTCAAAGACATTTTAGAGGGGCTAGGATGCTGGCCTTATCTTGGTTGTCCAGGGGTATCTTTTATCCTTCGTGGACAGCTTTAAGGTTCTGAGAAGCAAAGTCCTTATCTCAGGGGCTAGCCTGTCCTTTTCCTCCTTATGATGAGCTGGAGTCCTTTAGTTTGCTTGCTTAAGCATGGCTATTCCGTATACAATGTAAACTATTTATATATTTTAAAGAAAGTTAATACAATTTTATACTATAAAGATTAATTGATATAATAGTTAGGGAATGAGATTTTCTTAACACCCTGCTTTGAGCAGGAGTTGGACTAGATGATCTCCAGAGGTGCTTTCCAGCCTCAGCCATGCTGTGATTCTGTGAGCACAGGGAGGGAGATGATTAATAGGTAGTTCTCAGCAAAAATGACACTAGCAGTTATAACACAATGAGTTCATGTTAATGTAAAGAGAATGTATGCTTCCATTAACCACCCCCTTGAAACATGTATGGCCAGCTAAGCTAGATATGAAGGCAAAATACAAGCACAGCACTGTGCATGTACTCCGTGCTTTACCTCTAGAAAGCTGAACCTTGAAAAGGAAAGAGCTGATTGTTTTATAATCGCAGGTTAAAAAACTTTTTTGTTTTAAGTAGCTTAATTCTTTTTTATTTCTTTTTGCCTTACTCGGATAAAATACAATCACATATTTTCTATGGACTTTCTTCAGTGTTAGCATAATTCCTTTGGAAATCTGTCACCACACTGCTATCAATGCATCTGTATCATACATCCTTCTGGGAGCTAGAGGGCAATGGCTTCCCACAGGAGATGGCAGGAGGTTCTGGGTAACCATGCTTGGGACAGGGAGAAGGAGAAAAGGAAAGGAGCTAATACTAGCAAACACTAACTTTTTCTGACAGACATGAGAATTAAGCATGTCCCAGATGACTTGTACATTTGAAGGGGGACTGATTCCTCAATTCTGCCTCCTATAAGAGGCTTCCTGATTTATAACAGCTATTTTCTAGGTAGCTAAATGGCTGTGTTGAGAATATTTTTGCAGTCAACCAAAGATTTTCTTTTAATGCCATTGTATCAGAATGCCCTTGAACAGTAAGTCATGCTGTATTTTGGAGTATATTCTCTGCTCACACATGAAAAACTGCAGAATGTTGTTCATAAGCATCTCTTAAAAACATCAAAGTGCAGGATCCAATCTTTATCACTGGCTGACAATTTAACAGTCCATGTCAGTCTATACAGAAATGTTTGCTCAACAAGTAGTTCTTCAAAAAGACTCCTGGGTGTATGAAATGAGCCCAGCTCCTACAGAGTAGAAGCCCTGCTCCCTCGCTGCCTTTCTGTGGAGGCTGTAAGGCTTTTCTAGAGAGCAACAGAATTGCAGCAAAAGTTTCCAAACACTTAACAGACAGATATAAAGGGATCACATTTTAAGCAACGAAACCGATGCAGCCTTAGGATGCAGCCTTAGGACGGAAAATGGCAGTTGTGCTGTGTCGTTAAAATAATGAGGAAAAAAGCAAAGGATCATTTCTTGAATAGAATCTGTGATAAATAAACAATAGACAAGGAGCGTAGGAGACAAATAAAAGATTAGACATCTAAGGAGTCCGTTCAAGTATAAATTTGCATCACAGTTCAGTTAAACATGCAATGCAAATACCAGCGTGTTGGAAATCCTGCTCCACCTAAAAAGATAATATGTATGTATCTCTTCAGGCTATGTGCTGCGTTCCAGGGCAAAGTACGAACCTGCTGGTCACAGTGGATCTCATAACTTAGATAAAATTTAATGTAAAAATATTAGGGCAGGGCTCCCAAACTAGAGCACCTCTATACGATAGCATACCCCGACCAAAAATGAACACGTTCTTATTTAGAAAAGTACTGTCTAATGTCAACAATGAGATTTTCATCAAGGCACCTCTTTTGTATTTCCTGTAGTTCTAAAAAGTAGCTTCTGTATAACTTTTTTCCATCTTAATATTAAATGAATAAGGTTGTTTTGCTAAGTCAAAACAAAAGCTTGTGTTGGAGAAAACCAAAATTGTGTTGAATGTCATTCATGTGTTTTCCTTAGAGCTACACTTTCCTCTTTAACTTCACCTTACTGATTTTTTATATTTATCAAATCATATTCAATTCAAAACCTGGCTTTCAAGCACTTTCCAAGTCCGTTAAGACTGTCATGCTTAGTCCCATCCACAAGTTGTATCTAAAAGTACAGAACATTCCAATTACATTCAAATATTCCAGATCACTATTCTAAACAGCAGGCTAGGACAGTTAGAAAACTGGATTCCATTTGAAATTCCTTTCAAGTGTGTCTGAAAGATACAGCCAAATGAGAAAAGCCTTTGAGAAGCAACATAAATTAGAAAAAAAGTTTAGGAAAAGCCTAAAAAAATGTTTTATCTTGGTGGGAAAAGATACCAAGAAAGATGAAGTAAGTCTTCTAGTATGTAGAAAAAGTTCTTCTAACAAAAGGGGCTGTGATCACTTTTTCTCCATCTCTAATAAGATAAGGAAAAGGAAAGACCTACTTAATATATATAGGAGGGCAATAAAGCTGGTGAAAGGGCTGGAAGGAATGTCCTATGAGGAGCGGTTAAGGACTTTGGGGTTGTCTCGTTTGGAGAAAAGGAGGCTGACGGGCAACTTCATTGCTCTCTACAGCTTCCTGAGGAGGGGAAGTGGAGAGGGAGCTGCCGATCTCCTCTCCCTGGTATCCAGTGACAGGATGTGTGGGAATGGTTTAAAGCTGCGCCAGGGAAGGTTTAGACTGGACGTTTGGAAGTATTTCTTTACCCAGAGGGTGGTCAAACACTGGAACGGGCTTCCTAGAAAGATGGTCGATGCCCCAAGCCTGTCAGTGTTTAAGAGGCATTTGGACAATGCCCTTAATAACATGCTTCAACTTGGTCAGCCCTGAATTGGTCAGGCAGTTGGACTAGAAAATCATTGTAGGTCCCTTCCAACTGTTCCCTCGAGACACCTGGTAGCCCAGCTTCCTCCAATTCTCCAACTCCTCCAAGGGGACACGAGTGTCAGTGCTGGCCACACAGCTCAGGGGTAGCCTGAGTAACATATGTTGGGGTCCAGCCCCTCAAGAGTCCTTGATGCCTGTCTGCACTACTACCAGCACTCAAGCTAATTCAGGTAGGTTTGCACAATCTGCAGTCATGTATCTTCACAAAAATACTACTGAGCTTCAGCACCCATCTCCGCCTGCCTGCCAGCATAGGAAGGGCACGCAGAGTGCCAGTTGTCAACCATGCCTATTTAGGAAACCAGAAGAAAAAAAAAGAACTCAAGAAATGTCTTTGCTCTAACTTCATCAGTCAAGGATATCATCTACTTAGGAATTCCACCACAAGGAATATGAGTAAGGGCTGTGATGTATAATTTTATAACAAAAGGCATAAACAAAGAGGGAAATTGTGAGGGTGGGAAAGGAGCTGTATATTTCCTAGAGACACAGCTAACCAGGTAACAGCAGTGTTTCAGATCACAATGCCCAAGCCTTTTAAGCAGGCAGTTACCTTACAAAAGATAACAGCAAAGAACAAGGCAAGTTAGGAGCAATCAGAGCCATTTCACAATTACCTGTTAGAGCCTTCCCGTACTTTGACAGACATTGCAGAACACAAAAGAATATGTATATCAATTTCAGCTGTTGTTTGTGTAGATCTTGGTAGCCTGCAAATGCACATGCCCATAGAAGTATGTGGTTTTACAGCACCTTCCGCTCCTTCCACTGGTATGGAAGGTCTGGCCCACGCTAGTAAGGAGCTCAAGCAACCTCACAGAAAGCTGACCAGATCTGATCTGTCCACAGACTAAGCTGGCATATAACAGAGTGCTTCAGTTCCTTGGACCAGCTCACCACACAATCATACAGTGCAAGAGAAGAGGCCAGAACTGGGGGAAGGATGGTACTGCTTCAAACCCCACTGAGATCACAAGTTGCTGGGGAATGTCAGGTTAAGAGCCACCTGTTAAATATTGGTGCAGGGAAGGAATGGTTGTCACATCAGCCCATACAACACAGCTCAGGGAAACACAGTACCACACCGTACAATCAGGAAACAGCCAGCAATTTAAGAAAATGAAACTAACTCCCACAGAGTGGCTCGACAGATAACTGGCCTGCAATAATCAAAGGAATACAGCTGCTCTTTACATGAGCACTAAGATTATGTAGATACAGGCTTATGCCTGTGGAGATTCCCTCAGGCTGTGAGCTCATCAGAGTGCACAACCGAGCAAGGCTGGTGTGAGTCCCAATCTGAACGTCAGTTCTGCTAGCTGATAAAACAAGAACTACGTAGAAATGATCTATGCCGACCTGCCTACTGCTCCTAGAAGACTAGCAGGTCCTGCTGTCTCTGGACTGGTTGCTGTCAGAGTTACAGTGCTTGCAAGACTCGTCCCCAGGGAAAAGGATCATTTGCAGTTCACTCAACTTTCCCTATTCAGTAACTGAGAATTTAAGTAAATGCCAGGGAATGTATGTTCCTGCGGGCAGAAAAACATGAAGAATACAATGCAGTGATCACTGTATATGTATTTGTGGGTGTTTCTGATTGGCATTTGTCATTTCACTTTCATTTCCTTTCTTTAAAGAAAAGCCTCAGGAAGCACAACCCTAGAAGGAAGGAGAGTAACGTGCAGGAATTTTTGAGAAAGAACTGAAGGGAGGATGATGGGCCAACAGAGGAAATATGAGAGAGATGGCCAGTCACATCAGCATCAGGAGAAGACAGGCCTATGTAACTAGTAAGTCTTTTTAAAGAAAAGTTGAGAGGCTATTGCCAGAGTAGACACAGAAGTTATTTACCTCTGAAAAGAAAAACCTCTGGAGGCCTCTGTGTTACTCCACACCTGAAAAATAGAGCAGATGCTGGAACAGGTAAATATCAGTAGGTATCAGTAAGACAGCAAGGAGAAACAACATAACAAATGGGTGAGTAGTAACTTAGGGAACAAAGTAAAGAAAAGAGCTGATTTTTTTTAAAAAAAAGGGAATAAGAAACAAGTTTTGTAAAAGATCATGCAAATGTTTTTTTCACTAATGAGAAGAGCTCAGGGAGCTGGCTGGATTATTTCAAGTGTTGGTGCACAATGTGATAGGAGGAATTATTAAGGTAACAGAAATATAATGAGGTAATAATAATGGAATATAGGTGTCAAAAGATAGAGTAAAGGTTGAAATGGCAGAATAATATTGTGCCTATAATGATTTGACAAATATAAAGAAATCAGAGGAAATAGCGGGAATCAAAATCACTCTGGAAGCTCTTGTAACTGGAAACTTGAGAACTGCTGGCAGTCTGATCTACAGATCACACTGGATATGAACAGTGATCTCTAATTTCAGTAGGCAAAGAAAATGCAGAAGGAATGGTATCATTATGGGAATTACTAACATACATTAGAGAACAAATCCTATGAGTTGCAGAGGCGGACAGGATTTCGGTGGTGAGTTTCCACACCAGTCACTGAGAAACAAGATAGTATTTTTGACTCAGTTTTGCTGAATAATGAGACTACAGGGAAAGACCCGATGTACAGTAAAAATTTTTATTTTAATAAATAATGAAGTCATTCTAGAAGAGTTAATTTCATGCTGGAGAACCACATCAACAAACTTCATGCTTAAATGTCTGCAAATGGCATCTGAAGGGAAAATACTTGTGGGAAAGGGATGCTGCAGATGGCCAAATAGGCAAGACGTACCATACCAAAAAAACAGAACTGGTTAATGGCAATAGCTAACACAGAAAAAGAAAAAAAAACAACCCAAAACCTTGTGAAAACCATGGATGAACAACTTAGTCAAAGCACAGAGAGTAAAGCAGCTGAAGCTTGTCTGTCTCACAAGACTGGTGGTATTGAAGCTGACTAGTAGTAATGATAGATGAGAAAATACAGCTAGCCAGATGTACCAACAATGATCTGGTTAATATGAGGATATATTGTGGTGCACAGCCACCCAGCCAGCAGCCGCGAACAGGGGGTAGGTAACCTGGAACAACAGGCAAGTCACCCTAACTGGCAGCAGAGCTGTGACCCTATAAACTGGGATGAAGCTGGGGAAACTCAACAGACCCTCTGGAGCAACAGCTCAATTTGGGCATTGCTTGGATTCCTACAGATGAGAAGTAACCAGCTGCCTTAGCAAGCACACACAGCTACGGAGAGAAAACTTTAATGATCTCCAGGGAAGAAGGCTATGCCTCTATAAACAAAGGCACCTGCCAAAGAAAGCAGTCGCTCTCCCCCAAGCAGAAGGATGCAACAATGGTTCACATCCACAGTGCTCAGGGCCAGCAGCATCTAAAGCAGATGCTGCACTTCATGGCACTTGGTGTTCTCGGAGTCCCACATGCTGAGTCAAAGACAGTATTATTATTTCTTATAATTTTTCATACCAGAGTGCTTAAAATAATGTCAGACCTGCACCATAGCCTGGAAAGGTGATGTTTTTATTGCATCAGTTTTATTGCATTAGTTTGTATCCCTTGGCCTTGACATGAGAATATATGGGAGTGTTTAATGTACAGCCATACCATTCTATCTGCTGAGGATGCATTCCTGAAAAGTGCAGCAATTAGGTATTCAACAGGTAGTGATATAATTTTTCCGATAAGAATTTGTGCAATAGCAGACGAGTGCATGCCACACACATAGCTAAAGTACGTAGGGAAGCATATAAGGATAGAAAGCAATAGTAGTATGATCAGCATCAACAGCTGGAGGAGATGCTGGCTTTTCCACAGCTGGCTTTGTAGTGGCTGGAGATGCAGTTTGCTTTCTAAAACTTGCAGTACCCTGGTGACCTCAGCTAGTTGTTCTCAGAACAAATACAATTCTGAAGGATTGTGGTGGATTGGCCTTGGCTGGCTGCCAGATGCCCACCCAGCCACCCTTTCACTCCCCCTCCTCAGCAGGATAGGGGAGAAAATAAGATGCTAAAGCTCCTGGGTCAAGAAAAATATAGTGAGATAACTTACCAGTTACCATTATGGGCAAGACAGACCTGACTTGAGAAAAATTAATTTAATTCATTGCCAATTAAAATAGAGTTGGATGGTGACAAACAAGGAAAAAAACTAAAACAACCTTCCCCCCATTTTCCCAGGCTCAACATCACTCCTTCTTTCCCAACTCTTCCACTCCCTCCCTCCACCACCCCAAGCGGCGCAGGGGGACGGGGAATGGGGGACTGTGGTCAGTTCACAATAGTTTAGTCAGTCCATAGCTGTTCCTCTCTGCTGCTCCTTCCTCCTCACACTTTTCCCCTGTCCCAGCTTGAGTCCTTCCTACAGGCTGCAGTCCTTCATGAACTGCTCCAATGTAGGTCCTTACATCCAATACAAGGATTTTCAACCTCTTCATCTGCGGGATTGGACACACAACTGCTAGTGCGAGCACTCTTGCTGCCACGCTTCTGAATAAATGTGTTTTAATGGTCGTCATTATCTTCCTCAGGTGCCTGCTGCTTACCATGATCATTCAAGACAGCCAAGGCAAAGGATGAAAAAACAGGGTAATGGCAATGGTCAGTGAAATGAGGTATTGTAAGATTGGTGTCAGTACTGCGAAACATTGGAAGTAGAAGCAGTCAATAGCAGGGTATTACAACATAAAGCTTGTTCACTGGGCGCTGGAGGATGGTACAGTGCAATACGAGCCCACTGCCTAAGGGAAAACATTTCTGGAGTAAACTATCCACAGAACTATACCGAAGCTACACTTCAAATCAAACTAGTTGTTTGTACCAAAGGAGACCAGGAATAAGTGAACGTATTTGCAGTGCAGTAAATCAAGCAACCCAGGTGAGGAGCAAGTCTATAAGCCTAATTATTCAAAAGTGCCTAAATTGAAGAATATTCACATCTCTCAAAAGCATCTGTTGCATTATTTCCCTTTTTGCCCCCTCATTCCAGGAAGGTTCTGCTGATTTAAGACCATATGTCTAATTAATTGCATTTTATTAGGTAAGTATCGCTCAATGTTTCCTAATTTTTCAAGTTTCTGGATAGCAGCTCAAGACAGTGCTGTGTAAGTGTTTTAATAAAGGCATCCTAGAACAGAATTCTTGCATTAATTTCCTAAGAGAACAATGATTTCCCAAACAGGCAGTTAGGAAGAAGCAACCTTTGTTGGTAAAAGAGAAAGCAAAAAGGGAGGAGAGCATTAGAACCTCCCAAACACCCTGCATCTATTTCCTCCTATTTCTCTGCAACACCCAGCTTCTGACTTACCCAGTCTACAGCATTTAGACACTGTGTTGGAAGGATAAATTAGAAGCATGCAAGGAAAAGGTAAGGAATAATAAACATTCTCTGGCAGGCACTGTCATTTCTCTCCTCTAGAGATGGGTGTTTCCCACTCGGAAAAACTGATCATGTCTATCAATGCTCTTTCCTTCCTACTATTTCTGACCCCAGACTTCTGTTAGAAGTTTATAAACTAATTTTAGGGGTTTTTTTCCCATACTTTAGAAGAGCAGTTCAGCTGGATTTTAGCTGTTGGATTTCCTGCTTGAACAAAATACTTGTATTGAACAACTATAGGAAAAAACCTGCAGAACAGAACAGTTACAGTAAGTACTTGCATATTTACTTCTAGGCAGGAATATTTTATGAAGACCTGATCCCTTTTCTTTTTTTTTTTTTTGAGACATTAATTTTATAGATAAGATGATCTATAATCTACTAAAATAAACTCTTCCAAATCTGTTAAACATCTGCACAAGAAAACTGGTTGTTACAAGATTACAGTGAAATAATCCCAAGGAATTGTCCTCAAAGAAATTATTCTGCAGAAAAAATATGATAAAGTTTTTCCATGCTGGAAAAGGACATCTTTCAAGTATTTCAGTCGGCCAGAATCATTAACTATCCCGTAACATGAAATGTATAAACACTGCAGTAAGTCTAGGAAATTAAAGTATCCCATTCTGGAGCTTTATCTCATTAGGGCGTTTCCAAACACTAAACCATGGAGTAACTGTTTTAAGGACATAAATATGTTTGCTTTTATGTTAGGAGTAAACTGTACCTCTATTAGAACGTCTAAGTTTGGTGGCAATTAAAATCATACTTCTACGTTGCTGGGTTGAACAGTGTCTCTGAGCAGAAGTGCTTTAGTTTCAGTTTCTCTTCTCAGCTTTTAGACACCCTGTCTAGGTGGAGTTCTTGGTGAATACGATAGCTACTTCAGCCACGGAATAAAAACATGGAGCTTCTTTCCCCCTGCACCCTCAATTTTTGGCAATATGTGCTCACCATAGTGGCATTTTAAAGAACTAGAAACTAGTTTTTCTTTTTCTGTGAGCAAAAGGGAGGGTCTGTCCAGAGAAAATGCAACTGCAGGCGTCTGTAGCCCGCAGCCCCACTTTTTTCTCTGCTCTCACGGTTCATTAGTTAAATCAGGAGGCAGCTTGGCCAAAGGTAGGACAGCCATTTTCCCGCGCTAGCTATAAAAAATCTTTACTATTGCTTCTCATTAAAGTTTACAGTTTAGGAAATC
This sequence comes from Calonectris borealis, assembly GCF_964195595.1. Taxonomy (NCBI): domain Eukaryota; kingdom Metazoa; phylum Chordata; class Aves; order Procellariiformes; family Procellariidae; genus Calonectris; species Calonectris borealis. The sequence goes on from NC_134313.1 coordinate 144,945,037, forward strand.
AAATAATAAATTGAGGAAAACTTGGCGCTAGGGTGACTTAGATAACTGAGTGTTCTTTCAGAAAACAAAATTTCACTGAAAAAAATCTAAGAAGTAATTTTGTCTCAGGAACACTCAGCTACAAATAAGAAAAGGTGCATGGAGGAGACCATTACCACTAATGCAACAACTGTAGCTGGGTGCAATTCCATAAAGTAAAAATTTCAGATGAATGAATATAATTGTCCCAAAGCAAGTGAGAGGATAAAGTAAAATTAAATGCTATTAAGGGGCATGATTTTATTTTATTGTGTTTGTTTCTTCAAAGTTTTTTGCAAAAAGTCCACATTTACTACGACCAAGTGGATTGTAAGATGCTCTTTTTCCTGTCACTTATCTCCACAAATGCTGCTGAACAACTTGCTTTTGTTTAATTTGAGAAACCTTAGTGAACACAACAGGTACTGAAAAGGTAATATGGAAAAGATTTTCCTTTCATTTGCAATAGCAACAGCTAAGTAATCACAGCAGTATCTTTCCATCCCAATGTCTCTTCACAGCATTATTCAAGCAGGTTCTGTACCTAACCACATCTAAGGGCAAAAAAAAGGTTAGATTTCTCTGTGCGGTTGATTTTTCTTCTTCACCAAACTGGGAACTTAATGAGAGCCATTTGTGACATGTACACAACATGATGGGTTAACAATTGGCTGAAGGGTTGGACTCAAAGCATTGTAGTAAATGGAGTAACATCTGGCTGGTGGCCAGTCACTAGTTGTGTTCTCCAGGGCTCAATTTTAGAGCCAGTTCTCTTCAATGTTTTTATCAATGACCTGGACACAGGAGTGGAGTGCATATTAAGCAAGTTTGCCAATGATACTAAATTAAGAGGAGCCATTGATTGAGAGGCCTTACAGAAAGATCTTGATAGATTAGAGTACTGGGCAGTCACCAACCATATGAAATTTAATGAGGACAAATGCCGGATTCTGCACCTGGAATGTGTAATCCTTGGTATATGTCTAGATTGGAGGACAAGAGGCTGGAGTGCAGCCCTGCAGAATGGGATCTGAGGGTTTTGGTTGATGGTAGGCACAATAAGAGTCAACAATGTGCCCTGGTGGCCAAATGGAGTGCATTAGGCACGGTATAGCGAACTGGTCAAAAGTGATTGTCCCACTATACTCAGCACTGGTGTGGCCTCACCTCGAGTACTGTGTGCAGTTTTGGGATCCACAATATAAGGATATAAAAATATTAGCATGTGTCCAAAGGAGGGAAACCAAGATTCTGGAAGGACTAGAGGGCATGACTTAGGAGAAGCAGCTGAGGATACTAGGCTTGTTCAGCTTAGAAAAGAGGAGACTGAGAGGTGACCTCGTTGCTGTCTACAAATTCCTCATGAGGGGGAGCAGAGAGGGAGGTGCTGATCTCTTCTGTCTGGTGTCCAGTGATAGGACACGAGGGAATGGCTTAAAGCTGCATCAGAGGAAGTTCAGACTGGATATTAGGAAAAAGTTCTTCACTGAGGGGGTGGTCAAGCACTGGAACAAGCTCCCCAGGGAAGTGGTCACGGACCCAAGCCTGCCAGTGTTCAAGAAGTGTTTGGACAATGCTCTTAGATATATGATTTAACATTTAGGTTGTCCTGCATGGAGTCAGGAGTTGGACTCGATAATCCTCATGGGTCCCCTCCAACGCAGGATATTCTATGATTTTATGATTTTTTTTTTTATTATTGGATGGTCCATACAACCACAAATATGTGTCCAAATGACCACAAAGAGGTATCAGTCACAATTTTTGTGTAGTGTCAGCTACAGAAGTGGTTTAAAAACAGGATTCAAATAAAATAATTCTGTAATATATCTGTCTCTTATAAGTAGCTAATGCCTTATATATGATCTTACTTCGCATTCCCACAATGTCCCCTAATTGAACTGTTGTATTCCATGTGGCAGATTACACTAATGAAGAAATTAATGATTGATAATAGCAAGGAAATATATGTTATTCAGTTAATAAGCTATTATAAATCGCTTCTTTGGTGATTTTGTGATTTTTTTCTTAAAGAATGGAAAATGCAAACACTGACAAAAATGAGAAAACACATTCATATCAACATATTGAACAGTGGACAAAAGAGGAAGTCAAACAATGGGCAACCGAAGTTGTTAAGTTTAACCAGAAATATGCAGAAATCCTGTTTAACCAAATGTGACTGGTTTTACTTTGAAACTGATGACTAAAGCAGATTTTGTGGAAATGGACATACCTCATGGGCCTGCTCTTCAAATAATGTATTTCCTGAAAGAGCATGACATTCTAGGTGAAAGTTCTAACCAGGCTGTGGAACAAGAAGGCACTGAACAGAGTCTTGATGGAGAAGGAGAAGATGGAGAAATTGCAAAGAAAGAGCGCAGGAAGAAATATGGGTCATTTAATTCCAGTATACTGCAGGACTCTAAGACAAAAAAGCAATGAAGTCAGCTGACAAAAAGAATGTATCAGATAAGCCACTGTCAAGCAGCCAGCACCCAGCTAGAAAGATGTGTATGCCATATCCTTTTGATAATTTCAATAATGGTACTTGATACACACAGTATAATATTCTAAATGTCCCTGAAACAGGGCCCCTCAATCTCATTGATCCCGCACATGAATTCAAATTACTTACCAACACAGAGAAGGCACTTGAAGAGGATGTCATGATGAAATTTAGCAATGAAGTCTTTAGATTTGCTGCAGCCTGCATGAACTCCTGCACAAATGGCACTATTCATTTTGGAGTACGTGACAATCCACATGGGAAAACTGAAGGAATAAAAGTTACCAAGAAAGAAGCATACATTGACCATTTGAATAAATTCATCGGAAAGTACTTTAATGAGCAATACACCAGCATTGCAAAAGCTTGCATTAGAGAACCTAGACTTGTGGAAGTATTATTACAAAATGGAACTCCATCACATATGTTTGTCATTGAAATAGATGTGGTTCCCAAACACTGCTTCTGTGATACAAAATATTTCTCTACCAACACGAATACCAATACGAATATAAGAGTAAGAGTTGGAAAAAAGCTGTCTTCATCCGGGATGGAGCTAGTTCCAAAAATATTCAAAATACCAAAGAATTTGAAACTTTTAAAGGTACCTTGACGGCTTTAGCAGATTCTCGTAAAAGAGTAGAGGAAGAATACAACTTAAAGCAAAAGAAGTCAATGAATGAAGGACTAAAGCTAGTTAGTCTGCTCACAGGTAACAGGGACTCAGTGGATAGCTCTTATTACAACTACTACATTTTAGTAACAAGCAAGTGCCACCCAAGTCAAACTTCGCACTTAGACTTTTTACAGGAAATAAAATGGTTTGGTGCTTGACTTTGATTTTGAATCAGAAATGAATGGTGTGTTCAAGACTTACAAAAAAAATCGAAATGCCAAACTTTGCTTCACAGATTATTATGAAAACAAGGTGGGTTCAGTTTCTGAACAAGCTGAAAAGCTGAAACTACATCAGGGGACCAACTGGATTTTCTGCAACAGTGGATCAGACTTCAAAGGCAATAACAAACTACCATTAGATCCCGCTTCATGGCAACAAGACAGAGCTGCTGGTGTCAGAAAAATGATTTCATTTCTTTCACACAAAGATGTAAAGCAGAGTGGAAACTTTCTAATAGTGTTTCTTTTGCTTTCCACAGTGGAAGATTCAGCGGATCCCGTTACTGAGACTTTTATGGCATTTTACCAAGAATTAAAGGGACTAGAATACATACTCTGCATTTGCATTGGTGCAGGTACATACCAGCGATGGAAAGATCTTCTGCAAAATTAGTGAGGAAGCACTTTCAAACAAATGTGTTTCTAATTTAACCCTGCAAATGGTAAATGGTACCATCATAAAATTAAAATCGGTGACGCAGTCTTCTGAAAGACTTCTGCCCTCTGTTGGTCATTCTACTGTTCTTCTAAAGAAGAAAGAAGACTCCATGGCAGCATTGGAAATACTTTGTGAAAATGAATGCAGACACAGGAATAGAGAAGGATGCAGATAAATTTAAAAATTTCCTGAAAGAGCGGGAAGAAGATTTTTATCGAGGTGGTAAAGTATCATGGTGGAATTTCTATTTTTCTTCTGAAAATTATACTTCAGATTTTATCAGAAGAGACAGTTATGAAAAGCTTGAACACCTAATTGTGTCTTCATCTAACAGTGCTAATCAATCGCCTGTAAAAATTATCAACCTTTACCACCACCCAGGCTGTGGTGGGACAACATTAGCTATGCATATCCTTTGGGATCTCCGGAAGCGATTCAGATGTGCTGTTCTGAAAAACAAACCAAGTGATTTTGGAACACAGCTGACAATTTTAATCACCTGTGGAGCAAACAACAACACAGGCTATTTACCAGTGTTACTTCTTGTGGATGATTTTGAAGACCAAGAAAACGTCTATTTTCTGCAGAAAGAAATTCAGGCGGCTATAACAGAAAAATGCATTTGGTGTGTAACTCCTTTAGTGATCATTCTAAACTGTATGAGATCTCAAACTCCTGATGAAAGTTCAACAATCAATTTCTTGAACAGTGTTTCTTTAGAACATAAGCTTTCTGAAAAAGAGCAAAGGGCCTTTGATCAGAAACTAAAATATATTGAAAAGGTGCATCCAAATCCTGACAATTTCTATTCATTTATGATTATGAAGAAAAACTTTGATCCACAGTACATAGAAAAAGTGGTAAAAAATACCTTGCATAACTTGAATACTGCCTCTAAGCCAGCAAAACTTGTTTGCTATCTAACACCGTTAAACTCATATGTAAGAACATCTACAATTTCAGTATCACTATGTGAAGAATTCTTAGGAATTAATTCTCAAGAGATTGGCTGCAGTAAAGATAAATTGATAGAAAAGATGGGAGTTTGTTCCAATATTCTAATATATGATCAGGTACATGAATACACGAGATACAAAGATCTTCGTATCATTCACCCATTGATAGTATCACACTGCCTAACAGAATTGAAACTAACCTATGACTTGCCTAAAAGTGAAATTACATTGCAGTTATTGAAAGAAGATTTATTTTATGAGACCTCATTAAAGCAAGACAAGCTTATTCGTGATATACAAACCCTGCTGATTACTAGACAGCGCAAGGAACATGGCGATGAGTCAGACACATTGTTTTCCCCCTTAATTGAAGCCATTCATAGGGAAGAGAAGTGTGGTAAAGTGGAATATGTGTTAAACCAAGCATCTGCTAGATTTGAGCAAAATGCTTACATTTGCCAAGCCTTAGCAAGATACTTCTACATTAAAGCAAGGAGATTTGACTCTGCATTATACTGGGCCAAAGCAGCCAAACAAAGAGCACAACACAATTCATACATATCAAATACACTAAATCAAGTCTTTAAAAGTAAGCTAAGATACTGCATAGAGTGCAAAGCAAAGAGTGAAGTCCTAACAGCTGAGGAACTGAAATACTTGCTAGAGCTTACTGAGAATGCTTCACAGGCTTTCAGAGAACCTCAGCGGCAAGCTGAAAATGCAGACAATGAACAATATTTGCAGCATCAAAAGCTTAAAAGAAAGTTTCAAATGTACAATACTGCTGGTTATCACAGAGAGATAGAAACTGGTCTTTACGTTATTGATGTCCTTTGGCATGTTCCTTTTTTCAGCAAAAAAGACTTACAGTGTAGAAAAAAAATGGCAAAGTATCTATCAGGAAATAGTGTTTTGAATGTAGATAGCCCTAACACAGAAAGTGAAATGTTCAAGGTTCTTGAACATTATTCCAGCTTTTTATGTAATTTGCGATCACGGTTGAAAAGGGCATTTGACTTTTTTGAAGACTACTTTGTATTTTTCAAAACACAGACCAATGAAAAAGAAATTGTAGAAGCAAAATTGTATGAGAGGGTTCAAGAATGTTTTGCCAAATACATAGAAATCTTTTGTAATTTCAGTTTTGAGCAACTGAAAAGTAAACAGGTCTCAAAGTGGCCCATGTCTCAGTATATAGAAGCATACAGGGACACTGTGGAGGCTTCCAAAGCAGGCGGACAGAGAAATAGAAGACATGGTAAAAGCATATGCGTTTTTGTGTGAGGAGAATGGACAAGCAACTCTGCCAGACAAACAGAATATGACTTTGGCAAATGTTGTTCTGAACTGCATTAAACCTAAATCCACTAAGTTATAACCTTCTAAGGTGTTGAGAAGTCTGCTTCTAAGCATTCTACAGGAAGTGGAACCAACTTCACAGTGTGTAGAGCCTTGTTGTTCTGGCCCCAAAATAGAAAACAACTAAATGAAGATTCCAGGAAAATGGAAACTTTTGTTAGACGCTTAAGTGAGTCTTTCAAAGAGCTCTATGGTTCCCTGCATCCAGGCAGCCTCTGGCTCTATTCTATCTGGCAAAAGGCATTGGCCTGAACAGATTTGTTCAGAAAGGAAAAATAAATCAGCTTTTAGTTCACTTTCAGAACAGGAACTGAATTCCCTCTGGCAGAGTGGAAATATCTGGAAGGAGCAGGCTGTTCAAGATCTTTTGCTTCCTTTGGATGGAAGAGCTGAGGGTAAGGTTATCTACATAGACTATAGCAGCAATGAAACCTTCAGGATACCAGTGCAGCCTGTTCCCTTATGCTTATTGAAAAATGGCCCAAACATAGAAGGAGTGTCTTTTTACCTTGGGTTCTCCATTGCTGGTCTCCTGGCGTACAACACACAAAGTCTGTCATTAAAACAATAGGTATTGCAGTTTCTCAGCTACAAGGCTTTTTCAGGCAAAATTATCCTTGTATTGGTTTTTGGTTTGTTTATTTTTTGGTCAACAATTACAAATTACAACCTCAGGCTGTCTATTGTATTTCCTCCCTCACTATGTTAGTCTTTCAGTCCCATACAGAATTGTCTCTCTACTGTCATTACTGCTGTTTGGACTGTTCAGTCAAACTGAAATGTTGGTGCAGTTAGTCACGTAGACTGGTCACTACTACTCAAAGTTCTTTGGTTGATAACAACATGAGAAATCATTCCAAAAAAAAAAAAAGATAATTATAAAAAAGAATATTTTGAAAATGTTATTTTTAAATACCATCACTTCGAAGAACCCTACTATCTTGCTAGCTTTTTTGCCACTGCTTGTAATGAAGGATGTCTCACCATGATTTTCATACTCTTGTATAAGTAATGTAAGAACAAGGAATGTATGTTAGAAAACATGTATCATGTAACATTCCCTGATGCTCCACTGTATCTGGTGTCATCTTGGCACAAGGGTAATGCAAAAGGCCATTCAGTTGCAAAGCAGCATTTTTTTCTCTGTTGTTATCATACACACTTGAATAATGAAATGCATTTGTATATGGGCCTGTATTAATAGCCAAGCTGTACATCTTATGGGAGGACACAAGCATTGGTCCTTTAGCTTGTCAGGGCATTTCTAAATATGTGATTATTAAAGATACCGCTACTTTCTACTGTACTGTAAAAGCACACACTGGTTGGCATTTGATGTCCATATTAAATAGATTTTATTCTTTTGAGGTGGGTCTGCTTCTGCTTTATATAAAATTGATCCAGTTTGGTCATTCCTTTCCTTATAAATTCCATTGTTCCTTCCAGTGATAGATTTCTTATCAACTCTGATCCTTGCAAAAACAGGCAATTTAAATGCTTAAAGTGGTCATTAATTTCATTACTTTCCTCATGTGTATAAAACTGCCTGCTATGTATAGACACAATTAATGTTCCAAAAAAAGAAAAAGATATTGGTGCAAAGCACCAGAAACAAGAAGTTACTACTGTCTGGGGGGGTGCATATGATTCATGAAAACCAGAGGAATTCAGTGCAATTAACTGCCTGAAGGAGGTCTGCAGGACAGCTCTTTCATCACCCCACAAGTCCTCTTTGCTCTTTGTGTCAGGCAAGGAGGCAGGCAAAAATAAGTGACATCCCAACAGATTAGTAAAAACAAATTGATAAAAAGAAAAAGAATAAAGCGGCGGACCATTCTGCTGTAGTGCGGCTCTTCTTTTAGTTCTAAATATGGATAAGGAGTTTTATTATATAAGCCAGACTGCTTTTTAACTCTAGCCAAAATATAGTTCTCTCGGCAAGAACGCACACTTCATTTTAACCTGTATCCACTTTGTTTCTAACAGTATACTTTTATTTCAGATAGGGTGCTACCGTATCAATCTTCATGATGATTCATTATTTGTTCTAGTTAGTCCTCAGGATATCGCAGTACAATTTATCGCTGACTAAAGTATTTACCCTTCCAAATAAAGATTTACAGCAAATAATTTGCTATGTCTTCATGGCAATTGAAGACTTCAGTCTTCATCTCAGTCAGTCACATCTCCTAAGAACTGCAAGTATTTTTATGTGCCCAAACTCAGCTGAGCTGTGTAGGGTGGCGCATGGGGCACACCCGGCGGGGTGCGGTGGTGGGCGGCTGTGGGGTGCCCCTTGGCAGGCGGCCACGAACCGCCCTGGGCCAGTCGCAGCCAGTTCCAGCTGGCTCCAGCACCAGTGCGAGCACCCCATCTCCCGCCAAACCGCCGCCATTCAGGGCAGCCCGTGGCGATCAGACAAGTTTAAGAAAGAGCGGCAGCTGTGGTGGGCAGGAGAAATGGAGGAGAAGATGCTGGAAGGGGACATTGTTGGGGCATGGCTGGAGACACAATTCTGGAAAGGGGCAACCCTGAGGGACTGCAGCCCACGGGTGACCCACACCAGGGCAGGGACACCCCTGAGGGACTGCAGCCCATGGGTGACCCATGCCGGACCAAAGGAAACAAGAAGGAAGGAGCAGCAGAGAAGCAGAAGGAAAGAATCAGAAGCAAGGAGCGGCAAAAATAAACCACTACACGCTGAGACTGACCTCCTCCACTGCAGGCTCGTCGCCTTGGCAGGGGGATTGGGAAGGACTGAGCAGAGGTGAAAACAAGGGGAGTTGCGGCTAGGAAGGGGGAAGGAGAGGTGTTGGACTGAAGTTGAAAGGGGAAGAAAGACATTTCCCTAAGTATTTGCTTAGTTGTTTGTCTTCTCGGTTTCTCAATACCCCAATCAGTAATTAAACGTTTATGTTAATTGGCAACAAATTAAGTGAAACTCCCCAAGTTGAGACTGTTTTGCCCACAATGCATTTACATTTACTAACAACCCTTGGTATCTGGCACTGCACTACACGCCTGTGTGAGTTTACAGAAATACAGATTTTATTATTTGTATATATCAGGCTGTTTGTTATAAAATTGTATTTTTATCAGTAGTAGCTCATTAATAAATATAGATATTTGATAACATCCTTAATTGCGCAGTGTGGAACTGTATTTCATGATACATATCACACACAAAGGCTGACAGAATTGCTTTTTACAAGTATTTCCTATTTTTCATTACTTTGCAAGACCATTTTTTTCATGGCTCAAAACTTTGTTAATCTTTGTATTTTGAAAACTAAGCTCTCCCATGCCAAATATCTGCCTCAGATGTATTTTATGTTAATTAAAGCCAAAGGGCTCAGTAGCTTCCAAGTGTGAGGTCAAGAAAAAAATATGTTGTATTGCCTATGTTAAACAACTCTACCAGCTTTTTCCAGCACGCTCAGGAATTCTTTGGAGTGGTGTTTAAAAAAGGGTTTACTCTGGTAGGAGAAAAAAGGTAGGTGTGAGGGGACATTTGTCTGCACAAGCCTAATTTTATCGAGTTGCAAGGCCTGAAAAGACTGCCATTTATATATGGGCATATGCAAACTTGGGTTTTAACAGCAGAGCCTATACACAGATGACAGCCCCAGAAGCTGCAGGTCTGGGCTATGATGGGCCAAGTCAAAGCTAAGAGCCTAGCCCTGCGCTGTCAGTGCTGAGTCTAGAAACCTGGTGGAGACCTGATACAACCTACATGAGCCAAAGCCGTGTTTGCAGGAAGGAGGAGAGGCAGGGAGGCCCAGTAAGCTGTTTGACTTTCACAAACCATTGCGATGCTATCTCAGCAGCTCCCTCCAGTTGCTGATGGAGCAACCAGGGTCCCTGCTGCGCCCAAGCAGCATTTGTGGACTGTGAACTCCTGTGTAGGATCAGGACCTGAGGAATCCTCTCCTGCAGGAGTGCAAGGCCTGCAAAAATCAGTTTAGGGGGTGGAAGTTAAGAGTACTGAGGATCCTTCTCTGTCTAAAATCAAAGCTAGAAGTACAGAACATGGAGGTGCCTTCACAACTGGTGACAGAAAGGAAAATTTCCACTAAGGAGATCTTAGGGGAAACAGCTGCTAAGATTTAGGATGAGAACAGTGGCAGGGTCTAGACTAGGCAAGAGGGAACAAGAACTGAGAAACAGGTATCACAACGTGATGGGACAAGAGGCAGATATGGAGGGCCACGATGTTCAAGGGAAAGAAGCTCAATGGAACAAAAAAGCACACAAGGGGGAAGGGAAGGGAAGGGAAGGGAAGGGAAGGGAAGGGAAGGGAAGGGAAGGGAAGGGAAGGGAAGGGAAGGGAAGGGAAGGGAAGGGAAGGGAAGGGAAGGGAAGGGAAGGGAAGAACAAGGTCAGCTGCTGACATGCAGACTAGCAATCATACCAGCTGATCAAGCCACAGAAAAGGTGTGTGCAGGGGTGTGTAAAGTCCCTCAGCTCTATGTCTGAAGGGGATTGTACTTCCTACAGGAATACTTCCTGGGCTGAAGACTCTCAAGATGTGCCGACACAGCAGGGACTGTATGACTTATGAGGTAAGACAGAACAAATAGAGATTCTCTAGAAAAGAGAATGTGGAGGAAGATACCCTATCTTCTAACAGATAAAAGGCTGCTGTGAAGAAGCTGATAAAAATGCAGGTAGTAAAATGTTCTCCAGGACCAAGGTGGGCATGGAGTGAGGGTAAAAACATACCGTAGGAAGGATTCAAGGTATACCTCAGGAAAAAAAAAAAGTATCAGTAAAAGAGATGGACTGGGATAGACTGGGATAGGCTGGAACATAATGGGAATCTGTCTTTGCAGGTATTGAAAAATGGAGTAGGCAAACACTTGAGATGATAGATTCAGTAGTAGTAGGTCATCCACTCTAGAACAGTCTAGAGGATCTCTTAAGCTCCATTAAATAAGAAATGCCTGCTAGGATGAAACTCCCCTGCATAGGACTGCCCTTCCTTTAATGCTTCAGGCATCTACCCAGTCTCCCAAAAATTTTCTGTGGCTTTGAAGGCATCAGAGCAAAGGCCTGCGTACCCCAAACCCTCCTCATTGCAAAGATACTCGGATTGCATCTGACCTAGCAAAACGTTCTGACATAGCAAAAAGTTCTGCTTCCTCGTATATCCCTGAGGAGCCAAACTGATGTGGAGAGATGGGTTGTGGGAGCACAGAGCAATCAGCTACTGTAGAATTAGCTAAATTCTGCACCACTTTTTTGTTTGACTACAGCTAAGACTATTCCTGCAATGTAGTTTTATCACGACAAACACCTTTTTGTTAAAAATTACCTTTCCCACCTGTCAGGTATTTTAATAGCTCCAACCTCAAAGGGAACAAATAAAAGTCACAAACCAGATACCAAAAATAATGAGATTTCCATCCTGAATCATAACATTTTAAAAAAATGTGGTTTTTACTCCGCTTTTTGGCTTGAAACTACTCTGTGTTCGTTTGCAATTGTGTGTGATGATAGTTTCAGATTAAAAAGTCAATTTATGCAAAAAAGTGTGCTTCCCTCTGCCCATATGGATGGAGATTCCACTTACTGTCTGCACACTCCTAAGAGAGGAGTAAAACTGCCTCTTCTCCTAAGAGAGAGTGCCAATTGTGCATTTCCTGTTACTGTATTAACTCTTTCCCCTTGTGCTTTCCCACACAATTTCTTTATTTACCTGCTATGCCAAGTCTATAGAACACAAGTAGGAAATGAGCATCCAAGAACACAAAGCAACTTCTTTATGTATCAAATTTTCCAAGTATTTCTCAATAAAGATTCAAGTGAACTCTGGGATCCGTACATGTAAAATCTTTACAGCATCAGAAAGTAAACTAAGAGCTGAGTAAAACCCTAATACAATCACATTTCTTTAATTTACTGTTTTACCGATATATAGAATACTTAACACTTATTTCCACATGTACAAGTCTCACATTCAAAATATTTTTTAAAATCTTTCATCAGTCTCATTTCATTTGCATGAACTACTTAAATATATTATTATTTAATAGACATGATATGTCAAATATTTAAATAGCTAAGTCCTAAATTTAATCCAGATAGCCAAAAATATTTATTCTCCACGTGGCATAAGGTAAGCAATTTTATGCCACTGTTTTTATCTGTAAAATGGAACATTAGTATGACTCATAGCGAAGGTGTAAGAATAACTTAATATTTGTGTGTCACTCCTGCTGCCTAGTCCTCCTCCTGCCTCTGTCTGGTGGAAGGAGCAGCACCTCTATTAATCACGCTTCACACTTTTATTTCAAAGCAAAACTGTGTGGCCCGAGGCTTTCTACAGAACAAATACACTTCTGTTTATTTCTGGATTGTTGGGTTTTTTCTCACACAAATGTGTACGAGACTTAAAAGACTCGGGGCAGAAATAAACTAAAATATCTGTGGAATGGGAAAATAAGGTAGGAGGAATTTTATCACAAATGAGAGCTGGGCTTATCTACAGGGCCGATGAGGCAGTCTTGCATGGCAGGAGCAACCAAGATGATTCACATAAAAACGCAGCAATAGTGAAACTCTGAGGTGAGCCCAGTGCTGGGCAGGCCAGGAGCAGCCCCCGGCCCAGGGAAGGCTGTGGGAGGAAGGCCCTGAGGAAGAGGCCATTCCCTGCCAGCAGCCGCCACACACTTCACCAGTATGGGTGCTGGACGAGAGATGAACCTGAGGGCTTCTGGTACATGCAACAACCCGTGTTTCCACCAAAAGAAAAAAAAGCGCCACAGATATTTAATTCTTAGCCACAGAAGAGAAAAAGGGAAAAGAAACCAGCGCTCCCGGCCGGTGTCAGCTCCGGACACAAAATGGCAGGAGGGCGGGAGCCGCGAGGGAGCTGCGGCCCGCCCGCGCCTCAGGCTCTCCGCGGCGGGGCGGGCGGCGGCCAGCAGGCGGCGCTGTTGCGCTGTGCCCGTCGCGCTGCGCCCTCCCGCGCCGTCCGCCGCGGCCCGCGGGGGCTCTGCGTGGGCCGCACTCCTCGGCCACGGTCACGCGTGTCCCGTCGAACCGCCAGAGGCCAAGGGAAAGGCTCCGATGACGCCAGCAGGGCGAGAGAAAAGAGGCGCTTTGGCCGCTGTAGCAAGAAGCCACTGAGAGGGATAAGGAGAATGCCATCCACATGTGGCAGGGGACCACCGCAGGAGAAGTCCCACAGCTGTGGGGAAATGGCTTTAGAAGCTGCACAAGAGCAACCACGAGTAAAATCCATTCCGAGTGGGATAGGGCCTTCCCCTTCCCGACTACCTCGCTCCCGTGTTGTGAACCCACGTGAGGGCAACCACCAGCGGTGTCACGAGGGGACTGAGCGTGGACCTGTCTGAGGGTGTCACCTGTGCCAGGGCAGGGGCAGGCCCTCTCCGTCGCTGCCACCGTTTTGGCAGATGCTGAGCAGAAGGGTCAGAGACCGATGGGGCTGCAATGAGCGACCTGGACTTTGTCCAACCGCAAAACAGCCAAGCTGGGATGCTTCACACAGGGCCCAATCCAGGTGGCAGTGTGGCAAGAGTTAATGCATCCTTAGTGAAAGAGACAGGAGCAGAGTGGCAGGGCTCAGCTGGAGGGACTTAGCCTTGCCCAAAGGGACCCAGGAGAGCCAGCACCACGGGGAGTTTCTCACTTTGGGCTGATCGCAGTTAGAAACACAACCCACTCTCCAGTGAGGGGAGTATTGGCTGTGACAAATCCGTATTGCTTTAATTTGAGGACTCTGCTGCAGAAAGCTTTTTCTGGTTTCCCTTTGCCTATTGGAACCACAAACCTTCAGTTTATATAACCTGTCACAAGACAACTTCTGACTTCCTCTTCGTAGGCACTTGCTTGTTCCTGGCTGTTGCTTAAAAGCTTGGAATGAAAAACGTGCTCTTTCCTACTCAGCAGCTGTGTTCCCTGAGAGGAGCTTAGGGCTCCACCACTTCTTGCTGAGCCAAACTGTAGCACCAGCTTCAGCGCAGCTATGGCTACATTGGGAGAGGTCTGGCTTTGCAGCAGATGGGACACTGAAGGAGAAAGTTGCAATAGCAAAGAATACAGTAACAGTTATGAATTAATAATGATAATAACAAGAAGGAGTGAGAAAGAAGGGAAGAAAGAAGACTGGTCCTTGTGCTAGCTTCTCACCTTCTTCAATGATAATTCCTGTATTTAAGTCTTGTAAGTCAGGGAAATGAGAAAAGAGCACAAACTGACTGTTTTAGTTCAAGCAGTCAAGATGGATCCAGTTTATGCATATGATGGGATGTGTGTGCCCCAATGAAACAAAACATAGGAAGAGCATACCTCAGGCATGCTCAATACTAAAAATGCAATGTTGTATGAGTTACCACACTGACCAGTGAGCTGCACAGCAGAGGAACGTAAGAAACAACAGCTGAGATCCTTCGAAAAACTTCTATTGGCATCAGGGTATAGGAGATTTCAAGATAAGGATGATCAGTGTGGCCACAGGGGTCATTTGGGAGTTACATGTTGGTATATGGACGTGCTCTCCCAAAAGGCCAAGTAGAAGGCAAAGATAGAGCAGGAATGAGACTCTTTTTAAAAGGAGAAACACAATGGCATTTTAAAGTCCTGCCTAGTTAAGCTGTTTGTAACAAGTCTTGCAAGTAGGGTTTCTACAGAAGAACACAAAAATACAACTAATCTTTATGGTTAAATTTCTTCAGCCTGCAGTTGTCATGAAAAGGCAAGTATCAAAAGAAACAAAATGGGCATAATAGCAAAGAGAAATCATCTTTCTTGAGAATGAGCTGAAATGTCAAGGACTTAGGGTCTACAGTGTGCTGATAAGACACACCGATGTGTGAACTTTCCCTCCCAGAGCCATCCATCTCTATTATCACTGCCTGGAGATGGTTCTGTGTCAACTTTGCATCTGCATCAGTAACTCATTCTGTTCAGCCATCTGTTCCACAGACATCAAACTGTTAAGAAGCCCCAGTACAGCACAATCTAGTCCAGTAACACAGAAACAGAAAAGAAAAGAAAAGAAAAGATCTCATTACCATTTGAATTCACAGGCTCTCCTGTGATACACATACAATATTTTTTATATTGACATGAACATGGTAATTTGGTGAGTAAATTCTCGGCTATAACAAAGAGATTAAAATAAAATACTTAATATGCAACTGCTATGTTCAGAAGCAAAATAATTGTTGAGTTAAACTAGGGTTTAAGGTAGTTGTTTCTCACTTTGCAGTCTTTAACTGAGTGAAGAAAACATTCCTGTTAACTAGGATGGCTATTACATCCTGCCATTTTAACTGCTGAAGAGTTCACCACTAATTTATAGTCTGAATGAGATAGGCATTTAAATTCCAAGATCTCAGAAGAAAATTATGAGAATAGATTGTTGACAGGTTTCTGGTGCAATTTGAGGTTTCTTGTTTTGTTTTCATTTATTCAAGTCCATATATGATAGAGACTTAGGATTTTTCATTTCAATTGGCCATGTTGTCTTTCTCAATTAATATGTCCCAAGAGCTTGTAAAGTTATATCTGCCTAATTCAGTGGCTTTTGATATTTTTTTCTAGGTTTTTTAGCACTATAGAGCTAGGATAATTAAAGGCCAGAGAGCTGGATTCCATTCTGGCCTGTAAATCTTCAACAGAACTGGTGCTGAAGTTTCAATAACAAAATCATTATTGTGAATGATTACTGAGCCAGAGAAAACCATTGATTGACATTCAGATTCTTAACTGAATTTGCAGATGCTGCGAAGTGAGAAGATTTGGTGGGAGGTCTGTGAGAGGCATTGAGACAGGATCTTACCCTCACATTTTGAGAGAGCTCTCCTTCAGAGAAGCACTGCACTCCAGCATTGCTTTTGGGCTCGGGGAGACAGGCACTGCAGAATTGTGCAGGAGCAACATGCTCAAGCCTCGTTTAAAGGAAAATGAACACTGTGTTTAAAACAATAATCCCTTTGACTAATTAACATGTGATCTGATTGGTAAATTAGCCTGTATGAAGTTTTTGCTACCTCAGCTCAAGTATTTCCAGTACCCAGGGGCTTTTGTTTTTTAAAGGTAACTCTCCCAGGAGGGAGGCAGAGATTCTGCTTATACATTGGCCCCGTATACTCTTAACACATTATTAAATGTAATCATCTGTTGTGATGTAATCACCAGTGAAGAGAGCCGGATATACAGTCTGATACGGTTTGCGATGGTGTAGCATGCATCCCATTAGATATACTATACTCTAAGCCACGTGTTCAATTCTATTATGTTCTAAAGGTTTAATACAACCTTTCTGGTTTTACGTGATGCTCTGACCTGCTCGCACATTAGTAGTGCACAAAGCCTGTCTTTGGAGCTGAAACTTGCTCAGCCTTGTTGCATATCTTTCATTTCACCTCTATCTTTGTTTTATATAACTCTCCCCACACTGTCTCTTGGAAAGAAATACACCAGACTTGTGTCCCCCAACAGAGCTGTGGTCTCTAAGGAAACTCGTGCATTAATTAAGGAATCGTATAATGGGTATGGTTTTGTTTTGTTAACCAGTGCCCCAAGGAGCATCATTTCACTTATGTAAGTATTTTATCCCTCCCCCCACTAGCAAATATCAGCATATTTCTGTTAACTGTCATGTGGGTATGTTCAAAACAATACTTATGAGATAAAATTTTGTCTTTTGAAATAGCAAGCAAATTGGCACATGAATGTAATTTCTGTAGTAACTTGGCGCTGTCTTCTCTGGTTACTGTTGTTGGCCTCCTCCTCAAAATGTTCTAGTATTGAAGCCAACACCCATGGCCACACACTGGGTGTGCTTGGCAGCTGCAGGGCCCAGATGCCAACCACTGGAATGCATTTTATGTACCAGTGTCTCTGCCTGTGGCTGGGTTTCCTGGCCAGCCTTTAGCAAAGTCTCTTCTCTGGACTCATCTGGCTCCAGCGCTTGCTTCTCTTGCAGCTGTGGAACTGAAGCAAAAGCAATTTACAGATGAGCTGTCTCACCATTCCAGGAACTGCTTGCCTGCACCAGCTCCTAGCAAGATGCACACACTGAGTTCTTTTAGCATGTGAAAAAGAGATGTCCCACTTGCCTGTATTCATTGTGGAGGACTAAGGGCATGCATTGACAGGGGTCTGAAATGGCAGAGCACCCTGGTAAACCCAACAGACACACTGAAAGGTACTTCTTGATGTCAGACATGGAAGCCACCGTCCACTGAACTCCCGAGAGAGGCAAACCTGCAAGAGACTCCAATTTCTCTGTCAAGTGTCTATTCCCAGTTCCTTTTAATTAAGGCCCCTGAAAAGTACAATATTGGCTCAGCACCAGGTATTTCGCTTATATGGACTTGCATCACTCTCTTCAGCAATTAGTGTGGTGATCTAGGCATGGATTTATCTCTACTATTCCAGAAGATCTAAAAAAAAAAAGAAAATCCACCTGGCAAGCAAGCTGTCTCATTGTCTGGTTATATTTAACAAGTATGAGATAAGACTATATTTCCACAGAAGATCAGTTAGTGTAGCATGCAAAAATACAGCTTATTACCATGTTATTTACTGAGTAGCTTTTTGTAGTATAATTATTAATGTTTTCTATTTTGTAGGGCTTCCGATCTTAACTCTTTTGCTGTAGCATTCCACTGTGGTTTCTCTGCTACAGTACCCTCTAGACTTTTACATTTGTCTGGAAACTGGCAGCTCACTAAAGACATGCCAAGCAGAACACTGGAGGTGTGTTTTGCTACACGCCCACGATACAGTAATTGACACAGCTGCAGTTACATGCATCTAACTCCGCTAGAGAAACATACCCAGCTTCTGTTACGAAGCTACAGTAGGAAAATGTTGACGTATTAGATACTGAAACACTCACCCAGCTGAGACTGAATTGCATCCATTGACTGAAATACTTTTAAATGTCTACAACACTACAGGGTTGTACTTGCTTTGGTGTGCACGAGGGTAAATTCATTGAAGGGTGTAGTCTCTCAGCTTCCCAGGTTGTATTTAAGAATGGCTGTAACCTGAGAAAGTGTACAGTTAGGTAACCATCTCATCTTCTGAACTGTATTTAAGAACAATTACGTTGACAGTAGAAGACAACACATCCAGTACATACACTTTTGGACAATGTATACACACACAGAAATGAAAAAGTGTACAAGATATAACTACATGCTCAACTGAAGGTGTCCTTTAGGAAAAAAAGTATGAATTTATGTTATATTCTTTAAATAATATTGTGCAAATGTATAACCAAAGATTATGGAACTGATTCTTTTCTGCCTTAGCACTGATACAGCTATGTCTTGTAACTGTATTTACTTCAGTACTATCATTCCTGCTGGCATTGGTGCCACTGGGAGCACCATTATCTACTGGTGTTGAAGTAATCTTTGTGCAGATTTCTCAATGCGCTTTTTTCAGTAAGGCATTTTTTTAATAATAACATTAAAATATAAAATTCTACAGTGTGGTACTATTTGGTTAGGAGTCTCTAAGATCCTATTCCATGTGAGAGTTCCTCTCCTGATGTTTAACCTGCAGAAAAAAAATAGAGTGTCTTATGAATCAGTACAAGCATTGTTAGAAGAGGGAAAAAGTGTAGTAAAATGGTAAGAGGCTAGTGAAAAAATTCAAGGGAAGATAACAAAATGTAGAAACATGATGACATAGAATTCAGTGTAGGTAAGTCAAGGAAATCAAACTACTTGTGCATGTTGATGCACTATAAATCAGCTGGGAAAACCTATCTATTATAAACTAAAAAAATCCACTCCATTTTTAACACTCATTGAAAAGCAAGCAAGAAATTAAGCCACTCTAACAAAAACATTGAGAATAATACTGTAAACATTTTAATGCCACATGGAAACAGTTTTACCTCTCTAACCTGAGTGTTAAGATCACACAAGCTCAAAAACAATATGGCAAATATAACTTTATTTTTACTCTCATTAATTCTTACGAGGGCAAAGAAAGATTTCAACAGAAAGGCAGACTAAAAATTTTGAGGCAATTTAGTTTAGGGAGAAGGGATATTAGAAAAGAAGGTGAAGTGTAGAAAATGATGGTGTAGAGAAAGCCATTTAGGCATCTGTATTTTGCTTCTTATATCCCAAAGAGTACATACAGTGAATTAGTAATAAAGAATGAGTGTCAGTGAGTGATGTTTTCTACATAATGAATGTCTGAAGCATGCTATTGGAATACCCACTGAGACAGAATGCTTTGCAGTATTTTTTATAAAATGGTTCAAACATTTGTTTGCATCATATAGATGTTTTCTATGAGGTTTTCTATGAGCAAGACAAAATCTGTCAGACATACCCACCTTCAGTTTGTAAGAAGCACATAAGCTAGCTATGGGATACATTCACCTGAGAGGCCTTTTACAACACGGCTCTCAATGATGAGTGTTCCCCTTTTGCAGAATTTGATTTTCACTATATTTAAGTATATGGCGATCATTCTGAACCTGTTTATCAAGGTTTGCATCACATCTTTTCATTCATTTAAATGCCTGAAAAGGAAAAATATAGGTCTATATGAATATAAGCTGCTTTTCACCAGGTAAAAGTGAACTCAATATAAAGGTACTCGTGGGTACATTAAGTCTGCTTGTAACATGTGCCAATTGATTACCCAATCATTTCCCTTGGACAGGAAGGATAAAATAAATAAAAAGCCCAACAAAACACTGAACAATCTCAGGGAACTTTGTTGAATGACCTCCCAGTGACGGAAGAGTCAAACTCTTCCTTAGCTTGTTGTGGTTCGACAACCACACGTTCCTTCTCACTTTGATATTTCAGCTGTTCTTTGAGCCCGGTTGCATCTTGATGCACATGGAGGCAATTGACACATGGGTCTGGTACTTTAAGCAGCAGGTGGGAAATGAAGTGGAGAAGTTATAGACGTTATAGAGAAAGGGTAGGATTAAGTAACAGGCATGTTCTCTTAGCCTCTGATATTAAGAGAGCTCATCTCATAAGCAGACCTGCTTAATGTTTTAAACATAAACCTCTGAGGAACTGATATTCATGTTTCAGTGAGTGGTACCCTGACATCATTCCATAAGTGAGTTGGAAAACAGTTTCTTTGCTGATGAGAGCCACTGTAGCGTTTGTTCACTATGACATTTTCTGACTAGCATATAAAATGGAGGTCTAGACTTCTATAACAATCTTAACAATACAGTGGTTCAACCAGTTTAAAAGGGCTAATCTCCAATTCCAGTAGTATCTTAACACTTCCTTGCTTACAGTCTTGTTTCGTTTCAGTAATGTGAAATGGTCCTTCCATTCACACTTTTGAAAGAATAAAACAAAATCCCACCAATGTGGAATGGTAGAATGGAGACTCCAGGTTCTCCTTGCACTAGTTTTACCTCTGTGTAGTTGCATTACTTCAGTGGAAGTAATCCTGGATTCATGCTAATTATCCTAATTTGAACTAGTAAGACTAGAAAAAACAGGCAGCACCCTTCAAAGATATACAGCTGCTTTTCAAGTGTGAAGAGAGAGTCCTCTTTACGTGCCATATACAGTAAAAATCAGAGTAGGTATATCTCTTTTTTACACCTATTTTTCACACAAATTATGGGGGCATACACTACTGGTCAAATTTGAAGGTGAAATGTTCATTCTTGTTTTTTCTGAATGGACATGAAGGATCCCAGGTCTACTATTAAAGTAAAATTTGAACGCGATCCCTGGCCAAATTCTCCTTCCCTAGTAAACAGCACAGCTATCCATTAGCGGTTGTATATACTTGCAATGTAGATCTATATGTTCATAGATAATGTATATGTGATGTACCTATATATACAGTTTTATACTATGCGGATAGATACCGTGTATATGTACAGTATTATCTTCATAATGTATGTGCAATATCTTGGTGGTATTAGTGATTAAGGACAAAACATATTCTGTAAGTTGTGTAATGAAGGGATGGTATTATATGGTGAATATGAAATCTGTCGGACTTCCAGCAAAGCTGCAGCAGGACAGCTTGCATCCATCTCCTGTTTCTCAGAGGCAGAAACAACGGTGGGAGTAAATCTTCTAACAAGTCTCAATAGACAAAGATTTTGTTCCCATTCTTCCTGCCTCATCCCCACTCATTTTTCTCTACACTACTTAAAGGAATTATTACTTTTCCCTTTACATTGTCACTTCATCCAGTCCAGCCCTGAACCTTTACTGGTTTTGCATCTTCTCTAACATTCTCACCCCGGAAATTGCTGAGCGTGCATGTGTATGCATGTGTCTGCACATGTGTAACTGTCAGAAATGTTCCTTTATATTTACTATGTTATTGAACATTTGAGATAAAATGACTGTTAAAAAGAAGGGGCCTCATCTAAGTGCATTCTTTTAGAGCCCAGCATGGGTTTTACAGCTCACAGAAACATGCAGACTGCCCGTATTTTTCTTCTTTTATGGAAGAACATTGCATAGTAATTGGTGTTTGTGTTTACTGGAGTTCACATCTCGGGAAGCAGTTCAAAACAGAATGCAAAGGAAATGTGTTACCAGAGAGAGGAATATGGAGAAGTTAAATAGTTAATTTTTAGTAGGCACAAATCACATTTCCATCAAGTGCAAGCAGTCAGCTGTTATTGTAGGTCACTAAGATACAATGAATTATTTTCTGCAGTTCGTGGAAAACATTAGGCAGCTGTAATAAAGTCAATGGTATTTCCTTCCTTACTGAAACATTACTTCAGCAAAACCCCCTGTTTTGTTAAAACGCCATTTCATGCTTGATAAAATTTCATTTATTTCTTCTTTTTATAGTTTTTTATTTCTTTTATTGATTGCTGCAGACAGAGAAAACACTGAGGGAAAAATATCAGAAGAGGCTTTTCATGTTCAGATGGATGACGATTGATGTAAACTAGAAAGGCTATAAATGGAAGGGGGAAGGGAGCGCTTCAGTGGCCTTTATATAACATAGATATTCAGTCCAGGAAACATACCACAACATAAATGTCTTTTTAAGACGTTAAAACTCAGCTTAAACAAAAGCTAGAGTATTTCATACCGTAGTTCATCACATTTATTTTTCCTTATGTGTTTATCCGTAGTTATCTGTTGTAACATACAAAGTTACTGTTATCAAAGTTTATCTTGCTTTATAAACATCTATTTAAAACCTGCATAAAGTATCTTTAATAAATCCCTTTTATCCCTAATCCCTAATACATCTTTTACTCTTGTTTTCTTTTAAGATCTGATGAGCATGAAGAATTTAAGCGTTCCTGGGAATTCTGAATGAATCAATTAAGAGATGGTAAGTTTTCTTTCGGGACACTAATCAGTGGTGAATCTCTCAGAACACTGTGAAATGAAGAACAATAGACCTTGACTGTACATATGCAAAAACTGGTCAGCCAGATGGTTGTGCATTATCAGGGAAACACTTTTACGTTCTACAGGGAAACAGCAGCCTCAGTGTTTCAAAAATATGCACAGTCCTATGGACTGGCTCACAAACAGTAGCAGCTGGACCTCAAATTAGGTACCCACACTTTAGTAAGCAAACTAACATTACAGCAGAGGAATGAGAAAAATGTAGGAATTAGTAAGGGTTAGAGGGGCATGTTTGGATGGGAGGTTACAGCATTTTCACTAGCAGGACAGGGATATACAGCTTGGATGAAACCTGCAAAGACTTTTGTAAATGTTGCATTAACAATTGGCATGCTTGCTTTTTTTAACATTGTTAGCACTGTATTCGTAAGATGGAGTTTCCTTCCCCTCCTCCCTTTCAAACTACTTTAGCTACTTCAAATATATGTCCAGCTGAATATAAGTTTGGAAATACCAGATCACACAGCAATTTTTCCTGAAAATTCAGGACCAGTATCCTTGATCCTGGAGAGCTGGTGATGGTTTGTAAAGGTTTTTAAAACTAACATTGCTGGAGTTGATAGATGCTGGCCCCATCATAAGAAGGGGTATTAATATTTCTCTCTAGAGAAATGGGTCGTGTTTGTGCTTAGGAAATAAACTATCTAGCCTAGAACCTGGCTTTTTGCCACCTGTTTGCACCATCACAGCATGGTGGCTTTCAGGTGAGGGCTTCCCTGACAGGGAGGAGCTCATGTTTTAAGGAGTTCATTCGATTGGACTTATACTTATCTCTGGTTTATAATGTGTGGCTGTTACTGCTCTGTCATCCCCAAACTAGTGGGACAAAGCAACTGGCGAAAATTGTAGAAACTGTGAGGAATCCACCTCCTCATTCTGCTACCTCAGAGACTTCCTGGGTTGCTGCTAACCTGAAGCTGTGAATTTGCAACTGGCAGATAAGGAACTCAGCTTCTAGTGCAATCAGCAAGATTTAAGTGCCTAGTCAGCTACAGCATTTTTGAAACTCTTACTACAAATCTACTTGAGACCCTTAAGTATTTTTGAATATCAGCCCTCAGCTTCTTACCTCACCCTAGTGGAGCAAGACCTTCCATCTCATATCACACCTTTTGTCCATCTCAGCTATATTGTCTATTGTCAGCTCTTTGAAGAAGAGCTTCTCTCTGTTAGTGTATCTACACAGTGTACAACGTCCACCCTGGCTAGTGAGCTCTATCATATCCATGAGCTGGTCTGCATTTGGCAACCTGTTAGCATCAGGAATGCTGGGTAGAGCCATGGTGATTTACATGCAAGAAAAACTCTAAATGGCATAGCTGCAGAGAAGGACTAACATGGTCTGAAGGGGAACAGAATGAAGCAAAGAAGGTGGCTTACTTAAGCTAGTAAAACAGTGGTTGATACTTACTCCATATAAGAAAATCAAGAGTACAAGACTGAGGGCTGGGAAAAAATCATGGAAGCTGGAGGACAATGCAGCTTGCTTTTGGAGACTTTTATTTTCTGACTAGGTCTTTCATTAACATTCAACTGCATATTTTGGAGAGGGATTGGTTAATTTAGAAATAAAAAAGATTGTGAATTGTGCTGTGAATTCTGGACTAGATATGCATCAGGAGCAGCAGTGAGTTAAGGGTAAATCAGTGTATACATCACATTCAGATATGTTTTCTTCTGCTCTTTGTACTCACTGGTGAAATGTTCATTCCCTATTACCAGAGTTCTGTTCATGTTTTTAGGAAGTGATAGTGGTTAGTGGCTCACTCTATGTTGATGCTATTTTCTGTGTGCAGTTTCTAATCTGCTGCTTATTTTACAGCGCCCTGCATGTATATATGATGAAGTTAACAAAGCCAAACATACTTCTGCAAATCTTTTCTGCTCTTTTTTTCTACCTACCATACATTTTCTTACTACGTTATTGAGCATTGTGGATATGAATACAGCTTGCTGCAGTTTCTTAGGAAGAGCTGATCCTTAGGAGGTTCATCTACCAGTAAAGCAACCAACTCAATTGAATTGCCCCATTTTAAGGTTGGAAAACTAACAGGAACAGACTTCAGCCCAATGTGGAGGTCTGCATGGACGTACACATACTCTCCTGCACCGTAAGGCAAGCCTCAAGAGGTACAGCTCTAGCAATCTAGGCTCACTTGACAAAGCTGTGCCTTGGTAATATATTATTTGATGCATTAGCAACACAAAAGGCTGCTTATCTTTAACCAAACATTTCCAGAATATAGGCAAGGGGTTACTAGTTATAAGTATTTAGTTAAGACAGGCCAAAACGGGAGTTATCTGCCCTTTATTATTACTTGTCTTCCACCTGCATTCTAAAAAATTCATATAATTTTTTTTTTCCTTCTATATGGTCCCTACCCCATAATAAAACCCTGTTTGTGCCATAGCTTTAGCAGCAAACAGACCCACAAAAAGCTGTGAAATTTAACTCTATGGAAAAAAACAAATGGTATTAACTAACAGGTAATCAACTTTAAATCACATTTGAAAAGTCACCAGTTTGCAGCTTGTCTTAACTAACTATTTGCCAATAAGCATGCCTCCATTCTTATACATCAGAACCTTATCTTTCCTGCAGTTAAACTGAGCAGCTCATTGTCTCATCAAGGTTAAGATCACAAGAGATCATTAGATCATCCAGTCTAATCAGTACATCACAGGCCATCGCTTTTCACTCATTCACCGCTGTACTCTATCTTGTCTTCAGCTAAACCACGTATTTTAAGAAGATATCCAATTGTTCTTCAGGAAAGAGATTTCTCCATTTCCCTTTGGTAGTTTGCTCCCTGTTTAGCTACCACCGATTCATACTTTTGTTATTCTGTTTCTTCTTTATTCGAAGCAAGTCATTTTTTAGTCTTCTGATAACATAAACAATTGTGGATTCTTCTTGTACATGATTCTCAGGCAGCCTGGAATAACTTTGCATGCTCTCCAGTTTCTCAGTATTTTTTAAAGTATCTGACACCACAGGTGGGATTCATTTAACCGAAGGAGAAGCACCTACGGTGCCACAGACAGCCATCTTCAAGCTATTTTAGGATGCCTTTTATAATGAAAAGAGCATCACCTTAAATGTGTTTATTTCCATTAACTATGAAAGTCAGCTAGAGATTAACACATGCAGAAGTCTATGCTGTGAGTGTGTGTGATTAAGTGAGACAAATTCCATTGCAGGACTGTGCGTAGTATCATAATGTTGGCCACACCAACACAATTCACAGAGGTGCCATCATCCCTCTTGTCCTTCTCAATGCTCCAAATAAATGTGTCCAAGGATGTATGTATCACACTAGGTGTTCATGTGAAGCTTTATCTCCAGCATGACCTGTAACTTCTGAGTGTTTCTGCTTGAATAGACACTGTAGCTTTGCAGTCCTGGTTTAGTTAAGGATATGAGCAAGGTAAGATACAGGGAGAAGTATTTTCTTTTTCTTAGGACAGCTAAACTAACCTTTTCCATATAAAATTTTCTTTGCTGTTTCCCAGTCAGAAGGTGGTGGTGTCATTCCTTCTTCTTCCATGTATATCCTCTATTTAGCTGTGTTAAAATGTGTCTTGCTGGGATGGGATCAGTTTATTACTTAATCTGGTTCCCCTGCATTGTTCCAGCAACCATTTCATTGCCTGCTAGCTTCAGCACAAGTGGTTTCATATTTACTCCCAGATCATTTGCAAAACTGCTGATTAGTATGAGGCATAATAATGACAGAATGAGTCTCCAGGGAAAAATGGTTCTGATTTGCCAATTACTTTTTAAAACTCTTGTTAAACTTGTCCATAAACTGTTCTAATGCACGATGCACTGAGCAGTGGCAATGCCCAGCAGAGTGCCAGGTAAGACTTAAAACATCGTATGAATGACACTGTTTCACCTGTCCAGTTACTTTTACCAAGCAAACTTGCAATTTTGTTTAAAAATGGCAACAGTTTAGTTTAGAATCCTCAATTTAAAGAACATAGAGCTTTAATGAAAAGCATGAATTCCATTCCCATCCATTCACTGTTAACTGAGTCGCATGCCCTATTTCCTATTATTCTGCCTGCGCCTGATGTCACAGCAGCATAATTTCTCAGGCCTTCCTTTATGTCCTTTTAATATTGGATCAATGTTAGCTCATTTCTACTCTTCTAGACTTTCCTCACTATTCCTCACTATTAAAAACAGCATTGGCAAATTGACATTTCCTCAACCAACTCTGTAAGGGACTTTTGGGTGCTAGTTATCTAGCTTGCTGATTTAAAAATGTTTATTTCTAGTAGATGTTGTTTAACATCCTCCACAGTTACTAATGGGCTGCAAACTACTCCATCATCTACGCATGAGAAATGTGTAATCTTGCTTCTTTCCAGATATGGGACAGAAACATTTGACGAGTATTTCTGCATTTTGCACAATGCACATCAATAATTTTACGTGTCTTTTAGAACTGAATTGTAGAATTAAACTGCTCAAAGAGTTCTGACTTTTCAATAACTCTTTATTGCCACTTTTTATTTAATATAGCATTTCTTTGTGTATATTTATATGTGTATATATGTGGTGTAACTGAGCTCTATAAACCGAGAACTATAAAGGGCATGCATTCTTTTAGTAGCTATCTACAGTGGTTTTCACATCAAACATCTTTAGAAGTTATCCTTAAGACTGGTCATTGGTTTTAGGTGTAAGCAAATGGTGAAAGTTAATTTACACCATATTTAAAAATAGCCTGTAGCAAATACTGTGTTTAGAGTCATGAATATGACACTACATGGTAGCCTTTGTATAGATATCTTGGATATCTAATTTTATATATTCCTTTGGGAAAAAAAAAGAAAAACACACATCCACACACGCTGCATTGTGCTCCCATGCAAAATGCTCCATCACTGCTTCCTCATACCAGTCAACCTGAAGTGGTTTCTTCTTCAGTCACTGTGCCTACAGGGACGCCTACATTACTGTAGTGCTATTTTAGTAACAGGTAAGCAGTGGTAGCTCTAACTGCACAAAACACCTTTAGTATAGTTTTTATATAGAACTTAATCACACAAGATCACCATACACAGTAACAAATAATAGTAACTTTTCAGGAGTTCACCCACAAAAATCAGCTGGCAGGATGGAGGCCCCAGTACATCACCTGACTCATGATGAGGAGGTTGGATTTTAAATTCTCCAGTTTCAGTTGCTTAGGTACCTGGCTGGTCTCCCAGGGCTTCCTAGTGATTAGTGAAGAGACATAGGCTCCCTCACAGGAGAAGTCAAAGCATATGTTTCAGTCAGGGTCCTGCTGTGATCAACTTCTAAATCCTCTCCTCTCATCTAGTTCTTACTTATGACAAGAAAAACACAGATCTGTGGTGAGCAGAAGTCTGAGCACCGGCTTTGACAAGGTCCTTGTTGGCCAGTAGGTGAGTCAGTCACAGCTCCGCTCAGTCACATCAGTGCAGATCTGATACTCATGTAGCTGGAAATGGAGTGTCCTCTGGAAAGCTCCACAAAGAGAAAGTGACAAACATCAGGGTTGGTATTTGTGGTCAATAATCCTTCAGGCGTTTGTTATCAGCAGTACAAGGTCATTTAGTCTAACAGGTCATTGTGGTGATGACTTAAACGAAAGAAAATAGCACGTCGCTGGTTACGGACAGACCATGTAAACAAGGTGTGGACAGACCATGTAAACAAGGTGTTTCGTTAGAAGCCATGCATACTTGCGCGCACACACACAACCCTGCAGTCAACTCTACTGGTATCAGAAGGCCTGTCATTCAGGATAAATGCATTCAGCAAATCTAAACAGAAGGTGACCATCATCCAAAAGCAATAAAAAGGACCTAAGAACCTCTGGAGAGCCAGAAAGCCTTCATTATTTCAGAATCATTTGTTCCTAGAATAGGGTGTTGACTATTCAACAAAAGGAGGAGATATCTTTTTTTTTCCCAAGCAAACAAGGTTAAAAGTATGCCTGGTTAAGAAGCAGAATTTTTTTAGTATTCCTAAAACTGAAAAGGTTACTGTGGCAATCTTTGAGAGGCATGTAATAGCTCAGGTGTCTACATGTTAGTCAGGCTGCGTTAGAAGGACCTGTTTATACCTGAAAAGAAGCTAACTCAGTTTTGCATGTTCTTTGACAGTTCCATCTTCTGTGCAAACTTTTTCTCCTGCCATTTTTCCATTTTTTTTTTAAGTTTCTTTCTGGACATGCAATATAGAAGGAAAATAGTCTCAGATGCCTGCAGGTAGAACAAGTACTTCAGTATAACAAACCATGCTGATCTCATTAGTCCTGAGACGGCTCAGGTTAAAAAGGGAGATGTTCACAAAGAGCATAAGAAAAAATATATATCACATTAACATTTTTGTGTCCTAAAACTAAGAATCAATCATGCCTCTTGGCGGACAGGCTGAGTGCTTAATCTTGAATATAGGCCCCAGCAGATGGTTTAACTTTTGGATACTCTCCATTCGAAAGAAAGGCAGATTTAGACTGTTGCTACAGGAGATTCTCCACAAACACAGGGAGTTCTTTTCTTTTCAGCGTTTGCACTGGAATCTTACAGGCTCACTTACACAGCTTACAGAGAGCGTCCACATAATTTATGGCTGTAGGAAATATTGGATCATTTGATACAATTTTACAATTGATGTTTGTAGAAAGCAAGGCCCTTTTTTTTCACATGAAAGCAAATTTGAGTTAGTTTAATTTTAAGGTGGTCTTGTAACTCATTTCTAATTGAGCGTCACAGTCTTTGGCATGTTTCACCAGTTAATGTGCAAAGGGACAAGATGAGCCCTTTGTACCACCAAAGGGGTGTTTGTCAAAGGGAATTCTACATGCAAAATGCTTATTAAGTCATGTTCACAAGATTTTTGCCTTTCAGTTCATTTTTGTATGAAGAATAAAAAATCCCAGACAGTGATCATAGAATCATAGAATCATAGAATCATACAGGTTGGAAAAGACCTCTAAGATCATCGTGTCCAACCGTCAACCCAACACACCATGTCCACTAAACCATGTCCCTAAGGGCCTCATCTACACGTCTTTTAAATACTTCCAGGGATGGGGACTCCACCACTTCCCTGGGCAGCCTGTTCCAAGGCCTGATCACTCTTTCAGTAAAGAAATTTCTCCTAATGTCCAATCTAAACCTCCCTTGGTGCAACTTGAGGCCATTTCCTCTTGTCTTATCGCTAGTTACTTGGGAGAAGAGACCAACCCCCACCTCACTACAACCTCCTTTCAGGTAGTTGTAGAGCGCGATGAGGTCTCCCCTCAGCCTCCTCTTCTCCAAGCTAAACAACCCCAGTTCCCTCAGCCGCTCCTCATAAGGCTTGTGCTCCAGGCCCTTCACCAGCTTCGTTGCCCTCCTCTGGACACGCTCCAGCACCTCCATGTCCTTCTTGTGGTGAGAGGCCCAAAACTGAACACAGTATTTGAGCTGCGGCCTCACCAGTGCCGAGTACAGGGGCACGATCACCTCCCTATGATTAGCTCAATATCAAAACTGTGTTTTGAGTGGTTCCTTTTCTTTCTGTGTCAGTGTGATTGCCCTGAAAACAGTATGCATTAAAAGAATGCGTGCTTCTGGATGACATGAACCATACATCCAAACAGTGTTGGGATAAAATGTGCCGTAGCATCGTGTTAAGGGAATGGGATTTCTGAGGAACGGGTGAAGAATCACTTTGGGAACCTAGGTTCATACAATCAAACTGTCTTTTTCTAGATGTCATTCTAGTGTCTAGATCCTAAATGACTGAAGGCATTGAAAATCTTACCATTGATGGTGCAAGGCACAGGATCAAGCCATTACCTTGCAGACTCACTTAAGAGGTACTGCCCTACAATGCATGAAGTCATCTACAATTGTATGTAGTAAGTGATCAGTGCCGACTGTGCACCGTGAACTTTACACCCATTTTCAAATAGATAGTAGGTGCTGGATAGCATGAAATCAGTCTCAAGTTTATGTTTTATTTACAGATTTTGACTTAATAAATTTTTAGTCAACTTGAAGTAACATACCATTTTATCATGTTTAGCAAGGTTCCCACCCACCCAGTATTTTTCCAAGCTCTGGGGATTTTTAGGTTACCCTAACCTGCTCCCCAAAGAAAATTTAAAAAGCATTTGAAGCTTGAAACAAACAGCTGCAGAACATATCTCCATAGAGAAATACAGACAACTGCATGGCCACTTCCCCTGTGCTCTGGACTGCCCGAGGGTAAGCCTGCTCTGATCCAGACACCTCGTAATCACATTTCTCTAGCTTTGAACCAGACCTCATTTAACGGGATCTCAGCACCACAGTAATTGGTTCAGCATCAGAGCTGCTTCATGTCTGGTTGACCTAGAGCAACTGCCCAGTTATCTGTTGCTACCTGAAAAGCTAATGAATTCACTGCACCATGCAACTAGTAGATAGAAAAAGTTTACACATAACTCACAGAAGCACCATCCTCAGATTTTAGGTTTCCTCAGCCAGGGTCCATCATTTTGTGCCGTGTCTGTATAACAGCATACGGAGTTCTTGTCCACCCTTGGACTCCCAGATGTTGCCTTGATACATGGAAACAAATCCATGTAAGTTATATTCTAAATGTAAAAGTACCATCACCATCCACTTTCCTAAGTGTGTAGCAGATATTTTCAGTGATATTTGTTCAGGTAGCCTGGATGATCTTTTAAAATCTATCTTTCTGAGATGTTGTGCATCCACAACTAGTGCTGACTTTAGGAAAAGCTGACCTAAGCACCTTGCAATATCTGGCCCTGGGCACAGGCAATTCCAGGGGGCAGCCTGACCACATCTGTGGTCAGTGTGTTGCACAGGGATTTCTATTTGGGGGGATTTGCCTATTTTAATAAATTGGTAGGTTAAACTGTCTTTATAGTCAGAAGTGCCTTATAGGGCAATTCAGAGCAGGCCAGTTAGGAGATTATCTTCACTGATCAGCCGCAAGAGACCCACACTTTTTTTCCTCTCACTTGAGGACTATGTTTGTCGTAACCAAAGAAGATGACCCTAAAGAACCTATTCTGGTTCATAGGTTGCCATCATAGTTATATTTCTAGATGCCTTTCAGATGTACAAGAAGCACTTCAGTTAGTTTTTGTCACG
Source organism: Calonectris borealis (assembly GCF_964195595.1). Lineage (NCBI taxonomy): Eukaryota > Metazoa > Chordata > Aves > Procellariiformes > Procellariidae > Calonectris > Calonectris borealis. Next base: position 144,976,732 of record NC_134313.1, read on the forward strand.
TGTGAGCAAGTGAAGGTCAAAAACAGAAGAGACTTATTTGAGATGATAATACTAAGACAAAATATTGATATTCAAAACACTTGAAACTCTCCAGTCATACTGTTACTTTGATTTTAGTTTAATTGAATTTGTCCCTTTCCCAGTATTAGTAATTTCTGGATTGTTTCCATCAAACTTCTTTATTTCCCCAGTTGCAGTTTTAAAAAATTGCAGTATAAAAACATGAAGAGAAAAGGAAATAGATCTTTTCTTATAAAGTCCTGGGTGCTTTTCTGACAACTGTAATCAGGGAAAAAAATGCTTTTGGAAGATCTGTTACTTACCTCTGTACCCTTGTTTGTTCACAAATTCTACTTCAGATTCTTCAGAAAATTTTTCAGATTTCAGATAGTTTTCATAAAGATGCACTTCTCTCCATTATGTTTCTAGATCTGGCAATTATTTAATCAATAAGCTGCTTTATTTAAGATTTTTGCACAGATGTCAATTTCTACAAGATTTTAGTTGCCTTGGGAGCATACAATGATAGAATGAGTTTATGCTCAAAGAATGATGGTAAGCAGCTAATTTATAAATGGTATCAGTTCACTTTCAGACACACTTTTTAAGTGATACGTACTTTGTGCATGTTACAGATGCTGCATTTTTTCTTCTAGTGAACTTAATGCTCTCAGTGGAAGAAAATACTATGTTGGTCTGTTTCTCACTAGCTAAACTGCCTTCATGAAGCCCTTTCTGCTCCTATAGAACTGGAATGGGATAACATTAGTTTATGTCACTGCAATTAGTTTATTTGCATTTGGCATCCAAGGACTGTGGGTGTTGCATGTACACAGCGACAGCACAACTAGGTTTTAAATAGATTTTGGATTTAAAAGCCATTTTAGATTATACAAATGCTATAATACATTCCATTCTGTTCCTTTCTCCTCTGTTCCCTTTTCTCAGTATCCCACTCCTTATTTTCTGAATCAATTTTTCTGAAGCTATTTTTCTTTCTCCTTTTATTGTTGTATCTTCAATTCTTTTATTTTTCCCTGAATTATTTTTTTCTTTTCTCTTTTTCTTGTCACTTTTTCTTTCCCTTTCTCTGCTATTAGTTTTATTTCCATTGGAGGATCAAAAATTTTTGCCAGAAAAAACTTACCTTTGTCCAGGTCAGAGCAGCAGCACTACCATAAATAGGTCTGATTTTCAGCTCAATTACAGGTTGTGTAGAAACCTGGCCACTACCAACTTGCACTCGCCCTGTACTTCTGGCACTATTTGCTTCCATTTGCAGAGGATATCCAGTGACAAATTTACGGTGTTTTTCTCTATCTAAAAGGTTCAAAGTGGTGTAGCCAGGAGTGGTAAGGAAACAACATCTGGAAAAGGTTGATGTAAACGTGTAGTGTTAGCTACTGTGCTGTTCTACACTGATATGCAGTGCTGCCAAGGTCCTTCCACTAGTGCATGCTAGAACAGAAGTAGCAAGCCAGATCCTCTGTTGACAAGCTAAACTTCCCATTTCTTCTGCCAGTAGATGCTTGAGTTCTTGGAATCCTTGCTCTCCAGCAGTCCTGAGTAAGGCTTCCTCAAAGTGAAGTGAAAATCATACACTTATTTCAGCTCGCATGTGGCTGCAGCAACATACTTCCTTTTTTTGCCTCTGCCTTTGCCTTATGACTTCTACGCAAACCTCATTATCACTACGATTGTGACTATTTATGAAGCATATGTTGCATGGCATGTGGATGGACTCATAACACAGATGTATCTTACATTCTTAGACTGTATGTGATGTGATGACTTTCATTCTATTCAATTGTATAAACTGTGACTTGCTGCAGTACTGTGCGTTACTAAGAGCCTGAAACAGAGCGCTGAACAAGCTAATACTGCACCACAGTGAAATCACAAGGGAAAAATACATTGTTCCATGTATATCCCAGCTGAGATTTCAAAGTTTGGGAGATGTTGTGTATCTAGGCAACGAAATAGAAAGCTGCCTTTCTGGTCCACTATGGCATGGGGACTTCAGCTGTATTAATAGTTTATTTCAGGAGTTTTCAACCTTTTTCTTACTGGAACTTTGATAGTTTCTTAAAACTTCCCTCTTTTCTTATTATTGGAAGAGTGCAGCACACAGTACTTCTAAAGTTTGAGATTCACCATCAAATACAATATACTTCAGCATTTCCACCTCTTTTAAAGTTTTTAAAGCCTGTGTGCCTTCTCCTCTTTCCATGCATCTTCAAGCAGTTCCATCTGGATAGTCAAAGTCAAGGCAAAAGTTTTCATATAAGACTGCGGCACATGAATAGAAAAATTCTAGTTTTATGACATCTTACATCTGTATATGATTCACTATTAATATAATGATTAGACAACATGCACAGAGGTCATGTTTTGGTGTGACTTTCCATTACAGGTGTGATACCAGCACTTCTACAAGAGTAGCAATGCACCGTTTTATCTGTACATGAACACTGTATATGAACAAAGATTAAAACATGGAATCAGTAGAATGTAAGCAGTAAAAGGAGACAGGTATATGTGGGGCAGACTGTAACCAGATTACACAAGGGTAAAGAGAAAATAATGTCTATTAGACAGGAATATAGAACTGAGCTGGCAGACATCTTTTTATGACTCCCATGTATCTTACTAGGATAGCTAGCCTTGTACCCTGCTCACCAACTCAGACCTCGTCATGAGGTCAGAATATGTTTTTTGTCTTCTGTGTCAGAAGAAATTTACTGTTACTATTTAATAATAACTTCTCTCACAATTCAGCAACAACTGCCTATGTTAGTGCTTCATGATAAGAGAAAAGAAGCACTGGGGACTTGTGAGGGGGAGTCACAGCTATACTACTAAACAGAACAGGTTTGGGATTGTTCTCTTGCTCTGATGCACATTTAAGCCACCAGGTTAAATGTGCATTATTTAAGCAAAAGGAGTTAGCCATGTGTTTGTGCATCTTATTTCTCCTTCATCCAGCACAGAGTGGACACATCTGAACTGTCTACTGCGGACAGTCACTATTACAATGAATCACAGTGCATATCAAATGCCTTTCCCAAGCACTGTCTGGGCAATTGCTGACTAGCACAAACCAAAACCATGCCAATGTAACAATTAAACAGTATGGAAAATTGGGGATCCTGCCCGTGCTTTGATTGTTAGTATAGACAGGGCTAAAAGTACCAGGAACAGACTGTATGGAAATAGAACCAAGCAGCAGTATTTCTGAAGATAGAACTGTTGAGGGCTATGAAGCACTGGAGCAGGTTGCCCAGAGAGGCTATGAAACCTTCATCCTTGGAGATACACAAAACTTACCTTAAAAAGCCCCAAGCAACCTGAACAAACTTTGATATTCACCCTGCTCAACCAGAGACTGCTTAGGACAACAAAGTGTTCTCTTTGGATAGGTCCTTTATTGCTAGGGATTCACCAGTCCATAAAGTCAGGGTGGGAGATGGGGAAGCAGATACACTATGACTGATGGATATCTGGGATATCGCAGCATGTTACTGAAAGAACGGCCTATTTTGTGGCTTGCCGTTATTAATCAAAACTTGTCAGGCATGGCTATGCTGCAGATCTAAAACTGCACTTTACTGTAAACATTCTAATTACTACTTCCAACATTTGGCTTTCCTTAAAGCCAGAAAAGTAGTTTTTAACTGTTTTTATAGGACAAACATTGGTAACCTGGCTCTCCGAATAGACTTTTTTCCCAGGTCTGTAAACTTTTTGCCTAGAGTTTTTCTTGGGTTTTGTTTGTTTGTTTTTAAAAAGCCTCAGGAATTGTCTTTTTTGCCTGTCCTTTTCTAAAGCTCTAAACCTGAGCCAGGATTTGGGAGGACAGAATCACAGAACCACAGAAGAATTTAGGTTGGAGTGGACATCTGGATCTCACCTTGTAGATTTAGATGCCCTCCAGCCCTCAAGCACTTAGATCAGGTTGCTTAGACCTTGTCCAGTCAAGTTTTGAGTATCCTGAAGGATGGAGATTCCACAGCCTCTCTGGGCACCTGTTCCAGTATTTGGCCACTCTCATAAGATTCTTTTCCCCCTTCTATCTGATCAGAATTTCCATGTTCCAACTTGTTTCTGTTGCCTCCTAGTCCTGTCACTAGTCCTCCATCTTCTCTAAACCCTTGCATTACGTAGGTGAACATGACAATAAAATCCCCATTGTCCTCTCAGTCTTTTCTTGAAATCATGTGTTTCACCCTCCAACCAGCTTCATGGCCCACTACCAGATTCATGGTAGTACATCAATGACTTTCTTGTGCTGGTGGGGACCCCCCAAACTGAACACAGTTCCACAAATCTGGTCTCACAGGTGCTGAACAGGAGAGAATGACTTCCCTCAACCTGCCAGCTATGCTCCTGCACAGCCCAGTGTGCAGTTGGCTTTCCTCACCGTAAGAACAACCCAAGTGTTCATGCTCAGCTTGTCCAATAGGATTGCCAGGGCACCAATACTTTCTGCAGAGCTGCTTTCCAGCCAGTTGTCACTCAGCCTGTACTGTCGCATGGCTGACTCCATTGAAGGTGCAGGACTCTGCTCTGAGACATGAGATTCCTGTCAGTCCATTTCTCCTAAATAGCAGACCTGCCTTTCACCGTATCTCACCGCACTCCCCTCGAGATAATGTCATCTGTGAAGCTTCTACAGGTGCATTGCATCCCAACATGCAGGTCTTTATTAGACATTAAATAATATTGGCTTCAGTATCAGATTGATCTCTGAAGAGTATCACTAGTAACCATCCACTGGTTGAACTTTGATCACAATGCTTTGAGCCCAGCAATCTAACCAGTGTTCCAAATATCTTTTGTCCACCTAACTAAACAATATCTCACTGATTTGACTATGGGAGGCCACACTAAAAGCCTTGCTGAAGTCAAAGTAAACATGATCCACTACTGTCCCTCTGTCCACAAAGCCAGTCATCTCATCATAGAACGCAATCTGATCGGTCAGACTTATTTTGCCCTTGGTACATCTACACTGGCTGTTTCTAGTCACCATCTTGTCTTTCATGTGCCCAGAAATGGCATCCAGGAGGATTTGCTTCATAGTCTTTCTGGGATCAGAGGTGAAGCTGACTGGCCTGTAAATGATCCCTCTTTCCCTTCTTGAAAATGAATGTGACATTTGCTTTTCTGTCATTAGAAATACCTATATTGCTTGTTGCCATCACATTTGAAACCTGGCAGTAAACCCACGTACTGAGCTGTGTTCTGGTGACATAATCCAGCTTTTCTTGTTGATACAGTCTCAAGATCCTCAGGAGAAAAACTGTAAAAGTGTAAAATATGCTGATTGGTAGTGAGCTCAAGTATTTTTTCTGTTTCTTGCTGGAAGTATAGATAATACTCCAGACATGTCTTAGCTGTTATCTGTCATTCTCTGCCTGGGGACCAGCCACAACAGAATTAACTTGTTTGTTTTTTTTTTTTTTTAGCTTTTCTAATAACAGGTTGAAATATTGAGCAGGCCATTTGTAACAGAGCAACATTAGAGCATCAGCTGCTGATGAAAGTGAACTGATGTAGCATGAACACCAGTGCTCAATAGTATTCATATATTTATAGTTTCTAAGACTGGACACTTGATAACACCTTGAGAAGGGTTAGAGCTTACAGGGAACTGAGGGCAAGAAGGAACAGTGGTAAACTGAAAAGCTTGTTGAGAACAAAGTTAACCAAAATTGATACTATTTTAGGGATGCATGGCTTAAAAAAACATGCTCCTTCTTGCTTAAACAGTATCATTGTTTTGTTCAGCTGATATAAGTAGTCCATGCATTTATTTCTGAAGTACAATTCACAAGTGGAACATTAAGCTAACAAATTTGCCTGGGAGGAAATCTGTATCCTCATTACTCATCTGAGTCAGGCCAAAGAAATGTCTTTAACTGTTCTTTTCACTTCTGATATTAGTTTTTGGTTTTGAATACAATGTGTTTGTTAGTTGGGGGAAGTCCAACAAACTGAAGACAAGTTTAAATGTACTACGCAAAAGCCAACTAGAGCTGAAACAATTTTATACCTAATAGTTGGAAATGAGGCAAACATAATAAACTGTGAGCAGTTTGTTACGTTCTCTGTAGCAGTCTTAGTTGCATTCTGTGAACCAGAGGAGCTGAGCCTTGCTTTACATCACTGTGGGTCAGAAGAAAATCCACTAATATCAATGAAATGACAAATGCAAAGCCTGTATGTGTTAAACCAGAATCAGACCGAGGAGGAGAGCACTTAGGCTTGAAAAACTTGATTGGGACTTATACAGCTGTATTTAGTAAAAAATAGTGATGTTTGTAAACAGATTTTAGGTAAAGGAAATTTGTTGGAATTCAGCAACAGAAAATCCACAGCTGGGGACTGATTCAGCACAGGCGGGGATTATGCAAACTCCAAATCCAGTCACATACAATAGGAAACACCATGTCATATCAGAGCAAATAAGGAGAAATGGTAGGGTACTTTTAAACCATTAAAGAATTTGGGAAGAATAGATATTGAGAGTTACTTTTCTAGTTGCAGAAAAATAATTAAGGGAAAAAGTAAGGAAGGAAAAAAAGAAAACACTAAAGAGATGATAATAGAAGACAAATCACCAGATTAGAGGAGAAATAGGAAGATCAGAAAAATACACTTAAATCTATATAAAGTCAGTAAAACAAAAAAGGAAAATCACTCTTAAGTGGGAATGATTTATGATTATAAATACAATGCCCCATCTCAACATTTATAGGAAGGAGATCAAGATCTGTTGAGAAGAGACAATTTTAGATATATTAGAGGGGGGGAAATGTGCAAACCAGAAGATTATAGGCACTAAAGACAGAAAAAGCATTAAGGAAAAATAATATATATCTAAATATTTTAAATTAAATGATCAAGGAAGACTTGAACTTTTGACTGTGGCAGGAAAATGACTGAAAGGGAACTGGCATGGAAATAGGTGAAACTCTGAAATGAAAAATGTAAAAATTCACTGGAATTAGGACAAGTTCCTGGAAACGACAGTATTTTTATCAACGCATCCTTCCAAACTTGGAAAGATAAACCAGGAAGCTGTAGATCAATGGACTTAACAACAAGCATATGACAAAATCTTGGAAACAATCTTAAAAGATATGGTATGGCAGCAGATGGAAAGTACATTTTATTGTCTCAGGCAGATGCTTAACAATTTCACAGAACTCTGAAGGCACATCTTCCTGCATTGAATGGGTGCAGTGAATGCAAACAGGCAAAAAAGCACTTGACAGAGCCCAAACCAGTATCAATATTGAATGAGAAAGGCATGAGCTACAATAAGAAACTATGTGCTTAAATAAGAACCAATCAGGCAGAAAAGCAGGAGGAAGCAGGTCTGAAGATACCAAGAGCAATTAGAAGTAGGACTGAAGCCTTACACAATGGCCACGACACTCTGCCATATAGTCCTGGCGTAGATGTATTACTGTGGAAAATCAGTCCACTCGAACTCTTTATGTGGCAGAAGGGTAAAAAACTATGAAGGAGAAGAAATATTAGTTTAAAATACCTGCTAGTAAGATTAATTTAGATTATTTCACTGGTACAAGTTTGGTTTTAAAGCTTCAGATGAAGCTTCAGGAAAAACAGGCAACTCAAGTTTTTGTGAGATCCAAAGATCAGTTTGGCTGTGTTCCCTGGGAAGTAAAATGACTAAACAAATGCATATCCATGGGCTCATAACAATGACTAAATTTTTGTAACTCATCTGGTAAAACAAAATATATCCTCAATCTGACAGGCCTTGGATAACTTGCACACAGTAAAAGAATACCAAATATTTCTCTGCTGTTGAGGAGAAAGACGTATTTTCTGGTCCTTCTTGGATGTGAGAATTGGCTATTTTCCCATATATGTTTGTCATTTGTATTCTGAATGGACAACAGGGCAAGGTAACACACACTGCACTCAGACATACCCTCACTTTAATAAAAGAATCTTGCACTCTGCTGGCCACTGAAGACTCTTTTTCATTACTATTTTTTTGTATTTTTGATGTTTTTCTGCTAGACGTCTCTCTATCGGTATGAGGAGCTTCCACACAGGTGTGATCAGTGGTGATACCTGTTCACCAAGTTGGGAAGTTAATTGTATTTTTAGCCTACTGGTAGTCATTCTGCCTACAGCCTGCTGCTAGAGAAAGATTTGGGGTTCAAAGTATAGGTGCTTTTTCCCCTTTACCATAGAACTACCCCAAATATGTGCCAGTATTTGGGGAGTAGAGAGACAAGTCTTGCATTTAAAAAGCGAGGATCCCACAGTTGCAGCATTGACCTGATGCAAGGAGATGGACTATCTAGACCTAAGGGTGTGCACTGAAAAGAGCTTATCCCAGCTGCAGCCTGGCACTAAGACTCTTGAACAAACTATGCAGACTACCTCCCTTCTGCTCCGTACTAAGGCATGCTGCATGGATTCTTACACTTTTTTGTCTTACTTGTACCTGTAAAGAGAAACTGATACCTAAGTTGTTCTCATGCAGCTTGGCTAACTCAACAGCCACTGTCTCAGACGGGGTGTTCAGAAATCACCCAGAGCCAGGGAATTTGCCAAAAGCTATGCTTGCATTCCTTATGGTCAGTGCCAAACAAAAAAAGCCTCCACCCAACTCACCTGTGCCTTCCAGTTTACTCCTACAGAAACCAGTTAAGCATTCAGATCCTCACACAAGACATTATCGGAGCTGTAAACATAAAATACAACAGCTTAAACTGAAGTTCTGCAGAGTGGGGTTACCACAGCTTGTACCTTCTGTGAACTGGGTTGAAAGATTTTCATTTTGTCATTGCAGAAGCATTTAAGCAACAAGAAGTAAAGGGCTTTTGCACATGCTTTTGCACAATTGTGTACATTGCTGAGATCTTAGCTTTGTGTGGGAAATATCAGATTCTCAGAAGATGTAATGAAAAATGGAGAACTAGTAATTGTACAGAGATTATTATTGTTTCGTTACTCCAATGAGAAAACAGTTTATACCATCAAGTATAATATATATGCTAATCAGAGTACCTTATCTTCAATGCTGACACCAAACAGTGATTCCTTTAACAGACTGACCATGTTCTTTCACCATGGCAATTTAAAAGCTTCCTCATAAATATTTATCATCCTTCCAATCTGAATCTCTGAAATAACTGCTGCAAATGAACTTGTTGGCCTTACCTACCAAATCCGCAGTATTTGGACTATTTTGCCTCTTTTTATATCACCCCATCACTCCATGTGGTGCATCAAAGATGCCAGCCTTTGTTTTCCATTTATCTGCCTCTCTCAAATCTGTTTTCCATGCTTTCCTCCCTGGTGTTTCCTATGCGTAATCTTCATAAGCTTTGTTCCTCAGCTGGGTCACAGGACCTTTATTTTCTGCACTGTAACTCTGCAAGACCTGTTTTCAGAACAATTTCTTTATCTGCAATAAACTAAATGATTGAAAATAGCAAACCTGAGGGACGGTTTAGAAGTCTCTTTACTTTCAGTTCTCAAAATTGACATTGTCAAGATGTATTCGGTTGCTATATGGCAACTTTACTTGTACTTTTTTTTTTTCTCCTTCGATCTACCCAGCCAGTCTTTACAATAGGGCACCTTCTCTGGTGTTTGTGTAGTATCCATGAAAACAAATGATGATTTGTTTTAATAAATAGCTATGATAAATAAATAGAGAAATACTCAACTGTAACAACGCTAGAAAAATGCAAGCTCAGTCATTTATATGGAAGTCACAGAAAGAATAGTAATTCAAAGCCTTCAGTTCCAAATGTGGTTTTACAGACTTCCTGTATTACAATTTGTTCTGGAAGAGCCCTGAGCACCACACAGGATCCGAACTTTACTTGAAATCAATGTGACAAATTTATCTTTGGCCAAATTTTGTGAGTGGAGTTAGGCCAGATACAGAGTTGGCTCAGTGTCTGTAGTCCTAGCCTGCCTGGAACAAAAGTTAGACACCATAACAATTTCGGTTAAAGGTCTTGGATTTGTCTTAGACATGTTCAAAAGCATCAAGAGGCAGCTATTTCTCTGAAATAACAAATAATTGAAGTCACCATTAACATTTCTTCCCTCCAAATATAGGAAGGCACAGTATAAAGATTGTGTGGATTTTATGCCAGTTAATTTTGTTGACTTCTATAAATGACATGACTTTAAAAATCATTACACTAACTATCACAGTGAGGTTATACTAAACATTCTATTACACTAAAATTTCTTTGAGACACATTTATTACTAGCTTACTTACTGTTATTTGTTGCTAATTGTTGAAATTTATAGCAGCAAATTTGATTACTTTTGCATATGATCATATTTGAAAACGTGCACATTTTCTGTTTTTGTCCATACTCCCTAAAGACCTTTCATTTGCTGTCATAGAATCAATATTTTGTCTGTGAGATGTAATGCTAGTTTTTAATACTTGATTTTTTAACATAAAAAGTAACGATACTGTTAAAAAAAAGAGGATCTTCACCTTACATTGCACTTTAGGAAAGAAGCTGAGAAATATGGCTGTAGCCAGCTCTCTCCAACAGTGTTAATTGTTGTTTGATTTGACAATGCAAAGGGAAGTTGAGAAAACTGTTTCTAAAAATCCCATGCCATAACAGTTAGCAGTTGAATTTAAGGAATCATCCTTTAACTGTAGTGAAACCCGTTTCCCCAAAGTCCTGTGGACATCATTCTTCTAGTCATAGCCAGATAAATGAAGATGCTCCCTATTTTATTCTCATGTGAACATTGATCTGAAAGTGAATATATATCTTTTGTGGTTACTGTGAAGTTGTACACATTAGAATGGTGTTGGGATTATTTTTCAGTTATTTGCATTCATTCACAGGAACTTTGTTTTCAATATGCAGTCAGAAGCAGATTTTCTGGTAAAACTGTCAAGAGTTGCAGTTGACTTTTCCAGGTAGGGTAACAATTTCAAATACAGAGTGAACTACATGAGTTTCTTCTATGTTAGCCAGCTTCTTAAAAATACATAAAAAGCATTTTAATTTGTTTTTCAACAAGCATTCAGCCAACATGTCTGTTAACACAAGAATCTCCTAGAACAGCATTTAGTAGTAGAAACTCAGCGCATATACAGCATCATGTTTAGAGACCATTCAGTTTAGCAGCACTTTGAACTTGGTACTCTGATACAGGTTTCTCAGTCTACGTATGCTGCATGGGAGTTCGCACCTTTTCCAGGCCATTTTTAAGCAACACTGTTCTGTATTATGGTAAACTGAACTTGAAGCACATAGTCAAACAGTGAGCTGAACCACAGAAGCTGTGATATAATCTGTTGTCACATTTTTGGCTTTAAATGTCAGCACTATTATAAAGGATGAAGAAGTGTATGATAAAAAACTGATCATGCATATCAGTATTTTAAACAACCATTCACAGATCAACCACTGAGACGTTAAGCATGTCCATCCTTCTTCTGTGGATGATCTTTAGGGTCATTTGTGTTCGCAGTCACCATTGACAATAGCCACTACCTTGTACTGTTACAGAAGTACTATGTGTCTTTGGCTTTTTGGTGCTGTGCAATTGGATGTAAACCCAAATTATTTAAAAAACATCACTCAGCTCTGCATAACCTTGTGCCACTTCTCTCATACAGAAAATCACACTGGTCCTCTACAAATCACCATCACCTTACATAGGACTGAACCTTTTTCAGCCAGAGTATTGACTTCTAGCACTGGAAACAGCAGAATAATTGATAAAAGGAGCAAATTGCCATCCACGATGTAGAGCAGGCTCATGATGGGACGATACATGCCTTTTTCCACTGAGCTTCACTGGTGTTTTTAAACAGGAGAGAGATGTTCAGCTCAGCTCCAGATGCTAGAGGGAGGTGTGGACACACCAGCGTCCCTAAACTCTGCCTGATTCTGCCTGCTGTTACTTGTTCCAGTAACTAGCTTGTCTCTCCTCACTCTCTTTCTTATCCCATCTTCTTTCCCCATCATTCCTGGTATGAGTGCCAGCTGTCAGCCCCATACTTGCTCAGCCGGTCCCAGTTTTTTATTATGCTTCTAACTCTCCTGACTCCCCGACTTGGTCTTATAATTTCCATCATAGGCTTCTACCACAACCCATGTGCCTTGTTTCTCCTCTGTGGTCACTTCATCCAGGGTGTTCCCTGAACTGTATGGGCAGAACATTAGGAGGCTGCTTGCCTTGGTGCCTAGCTACAGCAGTGAAAGCTTGTCTTTGGATAATGTCTTCAGCCATGGTCTAATTAGCATCCAGGCAGAAGATTCCGATGATCATTATCATAGGCATGATTGTAAGCATGATCAGGTGACACAGATTATTTCAAGACTTAAACAGGCAAAGCACAGATTGTTCAAATTCTTAAAGATTGGCCTAATGTGATAAGTTTTTTTCTAGACTCAAAAAAGTCACGTCCCTCACACATCCCTTGTGCAAAATATGGCACATAGACCTATTCACGAAAGCACTTTTAAGAATTTGTAATAGAAAGATAATGCTGCTCTGTCATGGGTTACGTTTGAAGAATTGGATGTGACATGCAATTTTTAAGATCTTTTAGCAGAATTTTGCAGTTGTTTTCTCCGCCTCTTTCTGCTGCTCTCTACTTTTATCTTCTCCTTTCTGTGTCCATTTCACTTCCTTTCCTTTTCATTCCTGTCTCCATATCCCCTTCCCACTCAATTCTAAATTATGCTAGACAGAGGGACAGTGAAGGAATCTGGAAAGATTTACGTCAATAGGCAACTGAGTTTTTGTTTAGATTTGTAATTCTTGGGCCATTCTCTACAAGTTGATCTTGCAGAATCTTAGACATTCTCTCCCAGATAGGAATTGTTGTTCAATCGGTTTTCAATATAAAGTAGAGGGCAATTGCTTTTTTTACTCAAGTTAAAAACAGGACTTGGTTGTGTTCCCTGATAATGACAGTCACCCTGGAGACAGCAGCCAGGTGGAATTGAACAGGCACCATCCCTGCTCCCTTTACATCTGCTGCATCCTCTGTGTTCCCTTCATAGACCTGTGTCCAGCTGCATCACTTTCTCTAACCTGTCTTAAATCAGATCAGGTAAAGCAAAATGAGCCAGAAATGGCAGGGTGATGACTACCACCTGCTAGTTTCTCAGCAGAAAGCTCTCACATGATGAAAAACACCAGAGCATTCTTAGAACAGGTCCCTGTTTCCCTGTAGAAGAAAAAGTCAAATTATATTATTCAGTCTCTACATTCAGAGTAACTTGAGGGGGCCGTATTCAGGATTTGCATCAGGATGGCCAAGGTCAGAATCAGGATTTTGCTGCCATCTTTGTAGTAATTATTGTCCTAGAATTGCAGTCAATTTCTGGTGGGCAGATCACTTTCTCTCCAAAAACAGTTCCTTCTGCAACGACCCGCTCAGCTGTGGAAGGAGATCTGCCAGCTGAAGTTCACAGATTTTACTCATATGTGACACAGAGGAATTCTGACCCCAGTTGTGTGATTGGGCCTGTGGTTTAAAATTAGTAATAAACAAGTAATAGGACACGAGTCAGTTACGACTGAGATAGGGACTGGAGAAAAAAAAAACACTGAGTGATAACATTTAAATATAACTCCAAACCACAAAACGGAGAGATGACACCTTTCTCCTCTCCCACAGAGTCCGACATCTAGTTTTCAGATTCTGGCCTCTGAAACTTCTGGGTCTGATTCTTTGATTTGTTCTTAATAGCAGGGAAAGAGAAAGAATACAAGTTCATAGATACAATTTAATTTATACTCAAATGCACATTTATTATTTGTGTCTAGATTTTGAACCAAAAAGCCCAAATGAACATGTATTGCCACCATATGCAGTCCTGGTCACTGGATTCTTCTTAAATCATGGAGAGGAAAATTAAGTGGTTATTGTTGGATTCTCTGCAGTACAATGTGTCCAAAACTGCATTGAGATGATGTCACAAAATGCTGCATTTTTTCCCAATTATGAAATGAATTATGGGGAGCTAGCTCACCACAGCCAGAATTGTTAAAACAGCTATTTTGGCTGATACACTGCTGTCCAGCCAGAAAACACAGGTGCTTTGTTTTTAAGTATTTTTTTTCAAATGCTGTGTTTCAAGGTTACGTTGACCATCTCTTTCTCACTCTCTTCAGAATTTAAACAGTAAAAGTCCCATATGTTGAGAAATATCTGAAGAATTCAATCCTCTGCTATTTTCTCTTCTAAAAAGAGATCAAAGGAAAAGCTACAATGCTCAAAAACTGATAATATCTATGATGGCCAAGGTAAATTTCTGTCTGACTGTTTAGAAGAGAGTACAGTGTTATTTAATAGTTTTTAACTATTCAGTTCTTTTTAGTGGGAGATGTGAAGTGTATTTCCTCCAGTTTGACTCACAAGCTCCTTAAATGGGTGGCATTAGTTTGTCTAAACACCCTTAGCCATGTTCAGGCCACTGTAATTCCAGAGAATGAGAGCTCAAGTTAGAGTTATGGCAGAGATGAACTCTGAATTCAGTGCTCATTCAACCAGTTCAGCAAATTCAACCAGTTTCCTAAAAAATGTTGTGCATACTCATTAAGTCAATTCAAATTTTCATAATTTTTTCTTACTTTTTGGTTTAAGTTTTTAAAAATGCCATTTTCGTTTTTCATTATCTTTAAACCATCCTTAAATGAGACATCTGGGTTAGGTTGATCCATTTTAGGAATTTGGTTATCTCATCCAGCTATGTCATCCTGAATCATATATTAGTAGAATTAGTAGAATATTCAGGGAATTAAATGATTTTGTTTTAAACATGGAGGCAAGTATCTCCTGGTGCCTCCCTAAGTAAGGAGCACTGGGCCAAGTCCTCTGCTGGTGTAAATCAGCACTGATCGGAATCTATTCTATGTCTCTGATCTGTAGTACCATCTCCCTTCTTATCATTACCAATCATGCTAAATATCAGAAGAAGAATGCAGACAGAGGGGGTTGTTATCTCTACTAGCAGATGGTGACTGCTGAGGATGTAGCCTACAGTCTGAGATGCCATTCTCCTGCTTCACAGGGAATGAGAGACTCTAACACCTACAGATACAATAATGGAAAGACAAAACTTCCAGTTTCAGCACTCTTCTACCCTTCTTTATTCTCTATTTACGAGTGAAGATCTTTCAGAAAAAAAAGTTCTATGACCCATAAGTGCTCCTCCAAAGAAAATCCTGTCTTTATTCCTGAGTAATGCATAGGATTAAATTCCACTGCATCTGGGGAGGAGACAGCATCCTGGTCAATTAAGAGATGAGGCTGTTTTTTGGTTGTTGTCTTCCGCAGCCTTGCTTTAAAAAAGTAGTGAATTGTCCAGTTAGTTTTTACCCTTGTTTTAATTCTATTTTTCATCTTCCAGTGACTCCAAATGGGCTGTGTATTTTCCTAAAACTGTGCCATTAATAGAAATAACTTGCCCCAAGTCTTCCATTTCATTACCTTGAGAAACACGTTGAGTCCAGCACCAGCCATGTAGCCAACAGAAAATATGTGTGGAGAGAGGGAGCTTCTTATCTAAATTGCACACTAACACTGAAATCCTGATCTTAATAACATCTGTGAGAGGTGAGAGCCTGAAGTCTGGGGTGTAAAGTTGGGAATTTGCACAAGCAATGATCTCAGCTTGTAGATCTATACAGAATATTTCTTCTTACCTGCCCCAAACAGAAAAACAGCATGTTCTCCTTTTAAAATAAGGACCTAGGATCTGAATCTTACCTCCTTGTATTTTCCTTGTTCTGAACAGGCTGTGTCTTGTTCTAACCAACTAATACTGCAGTCAATTGTGGAGTGAACTAAAATTGGAGATTTTTCAGATCCCTCCCTGAAAAGATGATGGCTGAAATAGATAGTCATTGGCAATGTTCCTCAAGGGGGCATTCTAATACATTATTTATATTGTTCATGTAGGATAAGAGAAAGTCATCAGGGTATTGGTTCAAATACTCAAAACTCTTGTTTAAATTCAGAGCAATTTACTTTTCTACCAACCGTGTAAATTAGTAGAAAAAAAAAAGAATAAATTGAAAAATGTAAATCTTTTGATAAAATACATCTAAGTCTGTACAAACCATACAATCAAAGCCCAAATATTGAAATTATGTTAGCAGAACTGGACTCTTTTCAGATTTTCTCAAAAAGAAAAACTCATTCCATGAGTTACTGGAATATAGATGCACCCCTAATAAGAATGAGTTGATCACAGATAAGAAAACAAATTAAGACATTATCTGTGGAGTCTACAGAAGAATATGGCTAAAGTGCAGAAGATTACAGTTTATTTATTTTAATTTAGTAGAATGTCCCTGTCTAAAAGGTGATTAAAGGTACATTTTGAATGAGAATATAGCAGAAAAAAATAAGGGATGAAATAAAATCCAAATTGGTGCTAATGGCTGTTCTTAGACAAATAAGCAAATCAGTGTTGGATGATGCATCTTTACAAGCTAAAATAAGAAAAATCTTCTTAAAATGATTCTAAATACTGGAGATACATGAGAGGTGTTTGCTTAAGCAAATATCCAGTGTCATTAATAAATGCAGACTCTGATCTATTGGCAGATAATCTCGCAGTTTTGAAATGGTCTACAGGAGCTTTATTCATCTCAACCAAGCAGAATTAATTGGTTGTTCTGTAATACTGAAAAACAGCTGTAAAAAAAATAAGGCATAACCCATAACTGTTGTCTCTTGATCCTGAAGAGGCATTTGAATGAGTCAGCTTAAAGTTTGTCTTCTACATTTTACAGTGGATACAACATCTTATGGTGACTAGTTTCTCACAAGAGCTCCTTTCATAGGATTGGACTTCCATATAACAAGCATATTCATGTGTATCTTCAAAGGGGATAACACTGAACCCTTTAGACCCTATAGAAGAACATGCCAAAAATATCACTTCCTCATTATCTTATTTTATATAGCCATCTTTTACATATGCATAAAATTATTTACTACAGGAAATTAGCAATACACTTATAGCTTTGATATAAAAAAGTGAATGTTAATTTAAAGGGTGAACATAGGCTAACAATGCTTACGAAAATAGAACAAATGTTTCCCACAGCACTGTCTGGTTACAAATTAATTGGGCTGTATTAGACATTTTAGCAGTCTCCAGTACTTAAAGGTATGGATTTCGGCTCAGCTTGAAGCAGTTTAAGGTATCTGGTTTCTCAAAAATTATAAATATTTACTAAACTAAGCTGGTTTTAGGTAATTGCAATAAAAATAACAGGATCTGTTAAGGGAAAAGTTATCATGAGGCAAATACTTCTTACAGAGGTGAACTCTCTCTTTCCGTTTTATGGGACTGATTCCATTTTGCACTAGATCTGCCCCTGGCTAATTTATATTATCCTGAGTAAGCTGAAATCAAATCTCCTTTAATACCTGTTTACAAATTCTGCACCATTACATAAGGAAGGTTACACTGGAGAAAAATTGACCAGAAGCATTGGATATGGCAGGTCCACTGTATGTAGGGTGGTTATAAAATGATCCCATGCTAATTTTACAGTAGTTTTGTGCTTGCAAATGGTTAGGAAATTAAAGCGGACAATCAGTGCCTTTCATATGTGTTCCTTTATGTTTACTTGAAGGGTTCCTAGGAAATAACTTAACAGAAGCTAGCAACACCCTCAGAAAGTCTTCTGGCAACTCAAAAGGCGTCCTTAAATTATCTTTGGATGAACAGATATTTTTTTCCTACTAAAATTTCTAATGATTTGGAAAAAATGAGCCAGATGTCAGTTGGATCTCCTGCACTACAAATTCCCAGCCATTCTCAAAATTGGCAGTCAGGCTCAGGGAAGACTCTGCTGTGAGGAACACCAGGACCTGAGCAGAACCAGCCTTAGAATTAAGCAGCTGCAGATGGACATAGCACTTCTACTTGCAGCTTTGATGTAATACACCAGACAAGAAGCCTGAAACTGCCACTGGATAGAGAAAAACAAAACCCAACATGCCTTTCCAAAAAAAGTTGACTCTTCAGAGAGGTTTATGAACTTCGTACAGTTATTTTCAGATAGCCTTTTGTTGCGATTTCAAAAGAAGCACCTATTAAATAACTGACAAAAGTGGACTTTTTTTCAGCAGACAAACCAGTATAACAGACGTCTAAGATCATTACATTCTTCTGAGAAAGCAGCACTCCTGAAATCTAGAACTACATTGCATCAGACAAACTACCAGCCAGGCTCATTCATAACTTGCTTTGCTAGAATGCCACAATGAATGCAGTTAAACAGAATCAACAAAACCAGTTCCATATATAAAGATAGGAATTGCACATGAGGAACCTTCTCTTTCCAGCTGGCCTTCTCACATAAGCTCTTTACATACAATTATGAACCTCTTTTTAATCACAGTCTCTGCTAATTTTAAATACCACCGTTCTTCTGCACAGTGTTTTAGCTTCATCCCTGCTGAAACACATCTGGCGTGATAGGATGATAACTGCTTTTGGTTAAAGCATGGATGAGGAACTCTGTCTTTTCTGAGGTCTTTTAGACACACTTGGCAAATTGCGTATCTGTACTACACAGTGTAATGTTACCCAGGAATAAGGAATAAAAGGATCGCATGATTGGGAGCCATATAAAACAACACTAGAGACTAGATCACAGATTCCTTATGCCTGCTTTAATCCAAGAGACACACATTTACCTGCTGGTGAGTAAAGATTTCCATGGACTTCATTTGGAGCCTGCTCTGTGGCAGGTAACATATCATACAGTTTCAGAGGGTCATCATCAATGAGACTAAACAGAGAAAGTAGTATACAACAGTCAAGGAGTCTTTCTGGATGCTTTCAGGAGACAGTGTGAATTATAATTACAGGTTCTTGCAAGAGAAAACTTCACTGTCTCCACTAGAGTAATCGTTTTCCAGGTCTAAAATATCAGTGTGTGACTTTGGAGTTGGAGTTGGAACGATGGCTGAGTTGCTCAGGAAAGTTGAAATAATGCTAGTGCTTTTGTTCTATTACATGGGTTTTGCTCTAAACCTCTGTGCTAGAACTAAAAATGTGCGTTATACAACTAGCAATTAGGAAGATTGAAGTTGTATTACTCTTTCTGGGCCTCATTGTATGATCTTCAAAACCACGGCAACAAAGATAGCTTGTCATAATTAAAAGAGAGCAAATAATACCAGTCATGTCTGGCTAGCCACCTCTTTATTTCAAAAGTAAGACCATGTTCAAACTTCAGAGATCCAGTGATATAAGATAACCCTGGCTTAGTTCTGTGTGGGAAATGCGTCTTGTCCTAAAAACATAATAACTATATTCAGCAAGACAAGTGCTGAAGGAGATCTAGCATTTAATGAGTGCAGAGAAGACTAAGATGCATTTTAATTGAAGGTATGGAACTATTTGTCGGCTGTGTGTGGTTTTGACAGCTCTGCAAAAATGGCTACCGCTTCAAAATTCACACTGGTAAATTTGCTATTGAGCTCCATATAGAAACCACAGCATGATGTAACACTGCATGACTTGACTGGGAGCTGAACAAAATGGACTAATTGCTAAATGCGTGTGAGAAGAGGTCCAAAACTAGGATACCAGATACAGACATTTGACTTGTTTGATGCTTTTGCTTTATGTTTCTTTAATAAATATGAAGTTAACTTAGGACAAAACAAAATTCAGGAAGAATAACCTAAAACTGGTAAGACAGAAGGGAAATTGAGAAGCAGATTTTTTCAGTTAAAACATCAGATAACTGGCATAGTAACAAGACCCAAAGACCTCATAGCTACATCTACAGACTCATTTACAGCTGTCAAGGTGCTCAGGCTACTGAGATGAAAAATGTGACACGTTTGCTCTACTTGCTAAAAGCTGAAACAACGATGAGAGAAGTCTCTATCTGGTATACCTCTGTCTAGGGTACCTCAGCTTTTGCAATTCATATAGAATGAATCAAAGAAGTCTATCTCCCTGCCTGTGCTGAGGAAATTGTTATGAGGAGTGAAAGAATGAAAAGAGAGGTTAAAAGAAATAAAGTCTGAGGGAAAGGGAAGAGCTGACTTCAGTCTCATGGGATTTTTTTAGCTTGCCCCTGAATCTATCACCATAGATTATGTGGTTTAGGAACCTCATCAGAGCAAACTGTCACTTCCCTCCTACCCACATGTTGGTGTCCTTTGCCTAGAAAGGAAAGGATGGTGCCTGCCTATGCCATGTCCTAATACAGATTTTGTGCACAACTACACAGAAGAACACAGAAGTGCTCTAAGAGCCTCTGCTGGACATCGACATCGTACTATTTTTGCTTTGGAGAAGTTCACTGGAAACAAGAAAAGTTTCCTTTCTTTTTTTTTTTTTTTTTGTTTTAATATCCCAGAGCATGCAATTTAGGCAAATGTTCATTTTATTTAATATTAACCAAACTAAAAGTTCATCCAAACTAGTTATCAGGCATGATTGTTCCCACATGCTTGAGACATCCTACTGAGGTAGAAGGAATTTCCTTCTGAAGGTTGTCACTCCTCTCCAAGGAGTCAGAGAGTGCTTTGAAGGCTCTCTTAAAATAGACACCTCACTTTATATAGCCGCAATCAGGTTAAATAAAACCTACCCATGACAGTTGAGACACAGACCAGTGAATCCAATAGAAAGATTCATGAAAACGAATGAAGTCAGCAGGACTGCTTAAATTTAACCATCTGGCATAAGTTTTCATGGTTAATTTTAAAGGCAAGGCTGTTCAGCACGTTGCAGAACCATTACTTGTTTTACACCTAAATCATACATAAAAATGTAAGTACATGAATATTTATGTGCTGAAGAAAGATCAAGTCATAAAGACTTATGAGAAGAAGTGCTGGAGCCCAGCTGCCAGAAACTCCTGCAGAGCTAACCATCTGTCTATAATCACACATCTATCAGTTTTCTGTCTGTAATTACACATGCCTGTCAATGGCCCCCTCATCCCGAATGCAAGCTTCAAAGAATTCATGTTTTCTCCTGAAAAATCTGATTTTTCCTCTGCTTCCTCCTTCTCCCCTTTTCCCCTCCCCAAGGTAACTCTATGTACCTTGATTAGTTCTGCTTTTTTTCTTATTTGGGATGATTACACTGACATCATACAAATGGAGAATCGGTATTTATTCTGAGGAAAGAAGAGTCTTTTGAAGATGCCAAGAAAGCATTTATTGGTAAGGTGACATTTTCATGGACCAAATTGGACTTGCCTTCTGCTTCCAAATAAACTGCTATGAAAGCAATTGTCTGTGTACTGAATGTCAGATTTTAAGCAGTTGTCTAGGATTCTGTTGCAATTTACTATTGCTTTATGGGCTCTCAGACTCACTTAGGCAGAAATGTGAAGATACAAAATTAGTGCAGCATAAAGGTGATCTTGGATGTGTACAGTTGTAAGTAATTCATGTAATATATACCATTCCAGTGGTGACAGGGGGTTATGCCTTATATGATTAGTATTAAGGGAAAGCATGGAAAGTAATCAAATAAAATCCAACATATGCTGATTTATTGTTACTTAAAATATACAGTGTTTGGAGACAGGACCTTCCAGATCCTTTTTCTTTTCCACCTGGTAATCTCCACCATGCTCAGTCAGAGTAAGATGCATGTTTCTCCGGTACATCATTAATACAGCTGCCAGGGCCACAGAAAACAGCTGAGCTTGCAGCATCTACTATGTTTTCTCATTCTCTTGCCCAGTAGTAAGGAAGTAAGCTCAGGACTCAGTTTCAGGTCTCCTGTAAGACTCCTGCTGGCTTGTCCAACATCCCCTGGCTCTTTAAAAGAAACTGAAATAAACTGTTTCCTAATGATTTGTATTGGATTCATGCTGAGAAATCCCAGTTCTGTGGCTGCCACTTGGATTGGTTGCACCTTCCAAGAAACACAAAACCCGTCCTTCTTTCCTCTGATCTAGACCCACACCCTTCATTAGCTTCAACCCCCTTTTTTTAATGACCTCCATTAGCCCATGCATGAAATGGCTACAAACATTATTCTGTCTTCTTCAAGGAATATCTTCAGCTTGGATTCCTCCTTCTCGTTAGGGCCTCCTAACTGTTCTAAGAGACACTTCAACATTTCAAAAAGACATTCTGAGAACCCCAAGAACTGAGAAATAAGGAAAAAGGTTTGCAGAAAAATCTCAAAATGTTAAATAACACCTAGTTCATGGTAGAAGAGCATCTAGCAGTGAAGCATAAGAAGCCAAATGAAAACTAGAATGGTAGAGTATTTTGTTTAGAATAAAAAGCTGGAGGAAGTACAGATCAGAGCTTTAAAGTGTGGTAATACGCTGAAAAAGAATTCTGTTAAAAGGTTATATAGGGTTCATTCACTCTCGGAACTGTACAATTCTACAGTCCTTGTTAGGAGATATGGAATGCAAGTTTATGTTGTGTACATAAACACATGTGTCTCCTTTATTCTAGGGAGAGAAATAGGAGAGAAGATGTTATTCCATTCTTTACTTGGAGCTCCTCTTCAGCAATATGAACAGGGAGGTTCACATGCTTGTTCCAAGTGACTTCTACATTTAACCCACTGATATGTTAAAAAAAGGTTTTTAGAGCTATGCACTGAAAAGTCAGTCTGTGGATTGAAAATCTTTTAGCCTCATGTAGGAGGGACACTACATCCTCCACAGCTGAATAACAATTTTGTTGTTTCATGATGAAGCTACAAAACCTGTCCCTGATATTGGTGCAAAAAATAGAAGGAAAGGTTGCTAAAAACACTTTGTATGAGTAACAGCACAGCTGTAGCAGGACCTTTGGGTTCCTGGAGTACACCTTCATCCTCCCAGTACCTCCCCCTCTTATAAGATCTGAGGATTATAAAGTAATGTTACAGAAAATGATAGGGACGAGTAAAATCTCAGCTTTAAAAATTTTTTTTTTTGGAAGAAGTCAATGTATCCTGACAATCCTATGCATTAAAATTCTCAGAGAGTGGGATTGTCTGGCGTAATTATTGATTTAGGTAAAGAAGGCATCGTTTTGTGTGTGCATGCGGTCATGAATTACCAAATGAAAAATTTGCTGTCACTCCCCACAGAACAGGGGATATTAATAACCCTGTCTATGAATTGTCCTTACTGACTGTCTAACACTTTATCTGTTTGTAAAACTACCAAACTGATCACCTTGACCCGAGATTACTGGTTTAGTTTTGGGTTGCATCAAACTTTTTTAATCAGAAGGATAGTAAGTGGAATGCTCTTGTTTGAGTACATTTGTCTGGGTGGATAGGATTCATCAAATCTACATTTAGCCACCTAAAAGTTAAGTGTCTAGTCTAAGCTCATCCTCAACACTTTCTCTACAGTGAGTGGAGGGAAAGAAGCCCCCTAAGATAGTTGTGTAAGGTAGGTTGGATGAACTACCTTCTGGAGTTACCCTTGTTTTTGCATTGACTGTAGAAGGACTCTAGATGCCTGACTACAGATAGGCACAGCTCTGAAACGGCTGAAGTTAGGCATGATAAATTTCATCAGTCTCTGCATGAGAGTTCAAATTCATTACTGCAGCTCAGTGAGAGGAGGCTCACCTCATGTTTTGCGGTTTTATCTTAGGATGATTAGCCATTTTGACCCCACGCTTCCTACCCAGAAGAGAAACAAACAGACAAAACCCTCAAAAATGCTTGCGTAGCAGTATGAATAAAGAGGTATTCAGAACGTAAAGGGCTCTGCACAAATACTCCTTGCAGTATTCACTCGTCTCTGCTGATGTGTATGTATACATAAACTGACTACACGAGTCAGTAAACTTTTCTGTATCATGTTGTTAACATCCCTCAAACCTGAAAGGTTGGGCTATCTCTGAGGAGTAAAAACAGCTAAATTTCCATGCCTGTTTTGGGGGTTTTGACACAGAGAGGGTTGCCAGCAAATGTGTGGTAGTTGTGGGTTTTGTGATGTGGACACCTGGGCTGACACACGTATTTCATTTTGCCGCTGTGTGCTCATTAGATAGCAATAACTTTCTGTTGCTGTTGCACTGTTCTACACACAAATCTGTGACCTGGAACAGGAAGTCTTCACAGTCCTTCACTGATCTCCAGAGCGATGCTGTCTTCCAGTCCATGGTCACTCATCACAGAAAAAAGTTGATCTGGGCACAGAATGGATCTTAAGAAAAAGAAACTGAAAAACTGCATGTGTTTATTTGCAAAAGTGTGTGTTTTTGTTTAATTGCATTACTATTGCTTTGGCATTAAATCAAATTGCTAATCTTTGTCTAGCCAGCTGTCTGTATTTTTGTCACAAATGGATGGAAAATGCAAATCACATAAAAATGAGACACTGACAACTTTAATCTGCATTTTCAGATTAACCAGAAGAAACGTGCTTTGTTGCTTACAAAATACACTGTAGTTCAATATAGGTGAGTGAAGGAAGATGCCCAAGGCCCAAAAAGCATGATGTATTTATTAATTGGACACTTAAAACAGTTTGTTTTTCTGAACCTTGATCGTCCCAGATCTACTTTGCATTTCACTTCATTCCTTGCCCTCTCTATTCGTGGAAAAACCTCAAAGGTTTTAAATGAGTTGGTTCAAATACTCTATATTCAAACATTGGGTGGAGAAAAATGAGCCATTCTGAAGTGCTTTGTGAGCTATGCTCTTCTTGGAGCAGCTGATTTAATATCTGCAGCTGCTGCTAGCAAACAGAAAACCAGTCTCCTTTGTAACTTCATTTTACTGTATGTCAAACCTCAACTGCAAATATTTTGTTTTTAAATAATCAAGTGCAACCTGATATGCCTGAACAGCAGCACTTTATTGCCACTTTATCAGCCAGAGTTCCTTTGAAGGGATGCTGGTGACCAAGAAAATTTGCCAGATCAAAATGGTTATAATTGTTCACTTATTTAATCAAGTGCTAAAACAATGCATGTAATTGTATTGCCAGTGATATATTATTAACAAAACATTTTGTTGCTATGCAGTTTTTCCTGCTTTATTGATGGTTCTTTTCTATCTCAGATTAGCAATAATCCATACAAGCAAGTCTTACTTGCTTGGATCAACAAATTTAAAAACATAAGTTGCCTATTTGCTTTATTAAACATAGTAAATCTACTTGACAGAGACATCTCCTTGCTTTTATATATTTCTTGTCGACAGCCTTTTCCAGTGTAGGTCTCTCAGAGTCATCGTATTATATTGCAGGTAGGTCGTCACGGGCTTTTGCAAAAGGTTCCAGGCAGCAATGGACATTGTGTTTTCATTTCCCCCTGTGATTTGACTGTCATACTGCAGGGTTTCTATTGTAAACATGACAAGGGTAAAAGTGTGTTTCTCTAAAATTTGGAACTATTGGGATATTTGAAAGAAAAATCCAACCACCCTGAGTGCATTCAGAAACCCCCAAAGCACAGTTCAGGCAGCCTCACCTCCCCAGCACAGATATCTGTGCTTCTTCTCTGCATTTTCAAGTCACATTCCCCAGCACTTCAGAGAAGGGAAAAGGAGCCCATCACAATATAAATGAAAGATGTATTTTTCATTACTCCTGTCACTGGAAAGTGCCAACAATAACCAAGGGTTTCACAGAGAAGAAAATCAGGTCCTTGTCCAGAGCAGGCAGCAGTCTGGAGTAGGTGTTTGTATATGCTGGAGATTACAGGCAAGCAAGGTAAGCGAACACGGAATCACCAAAAGAGGGAGAATTAAATAGCATAGCTCATTAATTCTGCAGTCTTTAGCTTTACTTTGTTACAGTTAACCATTGGTTTTGTCTCATTGGTTGTTAACAAGTCTGTCTTGAGAACATGCAGGCTGGTGTGGGGAAGACCTCTGCTAGGGCTACGTTTTGAGGAAGGTTTAAGTGTGAAGAATTACTGGTACTTCATGGCTTTATAGAAGGATGTCTAAAGACAAAAATAACAGAGAGGGATTAAAGAATAGTTTTCAGACAGAGATCTGGAAAAAAATCTGACTTAAGGGAAGTGAAAAAAAATCTAACTTAAGGGAAGTTAAAAAATTCTGAATTTATGGAAGCGCTAGTGAAGATGGTCCTGGGAAATGTGGAATCCCTGTTGTTGAAGGAAATAACAGGTTAGACAACATCTGGTAGTGATGAGACAAGTCTATCTGATACTGCTTTGAGGAATGATTCTTTTTACAATTCTTTAATAAATACCTTCACAATGATGAAGGGGTCTGGATGTGGGAGTGTTTTTAGTCTGGGTCCCTTTCAGTCCTGTCTTTGTGATGGAAGAAGTCAGTGAAAGTTTTTGTTGCATTTAATGTAAAAATATTTCTTATTCTAGAGCTGTCAAGGTTTGATTTTAAGAGTTCATATATAAATAAATAAATAAGATAATTTTGGAGATTCACAAATGCATGCAATCCAAGAGGCCGCTCACTCTTAAGCAAAAATGTTACTGTGCCCAAACATTTGCTCATATCCACTTTTGAAGCTGCTGTGACCTACCTTCATATTACTTTGGAAGAGGCATGAGTTAGAAAGTAGGCAGAATATTTTTCTGACTTGTCTCTGGTATTGCTTTGGTTTTGCCCTACCTAGAGAATGACATTCACTGAACTCTCTTCAGTGTTGGGAAAATGGGAAGAATTGGTTCACTTTTCAGATTCATTCTGAAAGTTCATTCTGTATGTTCAATTGTGCATGTTCATGACTGTCCAAAATCTGTGTGTGATTTCAACCTACTGCTTCTGAGTGGTGCTCATTGCTGAATTTTGAAGCCTGTACAAAGACAACAGAGTAGGCTGTCAATTCTTATTATGATTCATGTCATTCTAACTGATTAATTCCGTGAAATATGGCATAATCATGCTAGGCTAGACATATGTCAGCAAAACGACCTTTGTGAAAAACACAGGACAGCCCCAGCTTTACCCTATTTTGGGGGGGTTGTTTCTGAAGGAGGCTGAGGGAGCTTTCCTACCTTCATTAGTTTCCTGATCCTTTTTCCCCAAAATAGGAAGAAAATTAGATTCATCACTCTCTCCAGAGTGATGAGTTTAATGAAAAATAATGGTTTCTTGCATATAGCAAATTTGCTTTTAGCTATATTTACCTTCTTCTCAAGGCAGGTACAGGGCACTCCTTTTCTTGAAGATAACTTTGAACAAGGATAAAAGCAAAGTGGCCTCAGCAGCCTGCTAGACTCATTTTCCACATTCATCCTTCCTTCCTGTCCGCAGCTCACACAGGGAAGATGTCAAAGGTGACAGCTACTGGAATTTTGCAATTAAATGTTTGTAACATAGGACCATCTCTTTCATTTCCAAGGTAAAAAATGATCATTTTGTTCCAAATTTCAGCATTCCCACACCAGTAATGGTGTGGGAGAAGAATATTGCTGCCTAACTTTTTTTTAATTAATTTTTTTTTTGATGGTGCAAGGGAAAATATTTCTTTTTTAACACATTGGTTTTATTGGTCCTGTTGACCTCTGTCTTTGGTAGACATCCATCACAACTAAACACAAGGGTTGAGCATTTGTTTCCTGAGAGAAAAGATGAGTAAAGTATAGGCTTTACTGATAAGAAAAATATCAAGTCATCAGGAACCTTTCTTCTACCCCACTTAGATGTATTTTTTTACTTTTTAAAGAGAAAAAGGTTGGTATGTTAACACTAATGGTAAGCATTTAGAAAAAGAGAGACAACAGAGAAACGTGTGACTACATGAGAAAAAAAGGTGTGTGAGGGTATTTGAAGTAACATAAAAGGCAGAGTACCAAACTAGGTCTTGGTCAAATAACACCATGAAGCCTCATACAGTTTTTATCTTCCATAGAATAAATGAGAAAAGTAGGTAGATTTTTTGTTCCATATCTTCATTGATTGAATCAAATTCAAAATAAAGAACTATCTTGGATACAGAAAAAAATTATTATAAATGTTAAAAGTATCCATTGGCTGTGAAATTAGAATGAGAAATTAGAGTATGAATTTCTTTCAAAATCTCAGCTAAAGCTTATTGCCATGATATTTTGAAAGGCGTGGACCTCAGAGCTGGGAAGTCCTTACCCTTCCGTTCTGCTTGAAGACTAAAATACCTATTCAGTATTATGGCAACAAAAGTATTTTGGTACTTCTTATGACCAGCCTCTCATAGGGCCTAGGGTGATACAGATGTATCTATTACATCTTGCTGTTGTCTCTTTATAAAATGTGCACGTAATGAATGCAGGGGAACAGAGGAAGGGGAGAGAAAATGGAAAAGGGAAATCCATAAAGGACCCAAGAAAAATAATTGTTGACCTCAGGCTAGGCTATCAAACAAATCTTTCAAGGTAAAAGAGTCCCATGGTCTAATGATGTAGATGATTCACCCTGCCCAGGATGCTTGAACAATTATGAAAGAAGAGTTCTCTGACTTCTAGAGGCAGCAAGAACTTCAGCAGCTTCCAGACATGAGATGGACAGAAAAGACTTCAGTCCAGGCCCTTCATTTCCTACTCAAGAAATGCAATGGCGCTTGCAGGTTAGGATATACAGGGCTGGGCTGTATCACTTCCACAGGACATTCAGCCATTAGGGGAAGGGCTGAAGGACAGTGATAAAGAGCTTTCTCTTCTTAACACGAGCCAGGTGGATGGACATTCATGTAAGATATTGGGCCCATATTCAAACTATCCAACTTTTGACACATAATTGAAGTAACTGAACCACAAGCTTAATTATTCTTGTTTAATCTTGGTTCTTCCCTCTGGAGGCAGTTCCATTCATCTAAGGTCTAAATTGCTCTCTAGAGATTTCTAGGTCTTTCTGGGGAAGAGAGCTTAGTCTGATCTCTTAGCTTAAGTCTAAGGTTAGGTCCGAAAAGTCCAGTCCAGAACCCACAGACATTCACTTTTGCCCATGGAAAATGATCCAGAAATTGTAGGTCATTTACTGTTTTACTCTATAGTAAGACCTATAGAAACAATATTTGTTCTCCTTTTACTCTCCTTTTGTTTCTCTCCTTTTAAATTTAGTTTAAAAAAAAAAGGACTCTTATTCATAGTGCTTGCTTTGTTAAGTAAGAGCTTTAAAACATTTGACAGTCATTTATCCTGCGTATACCACAAACAGCAGACAAACTGCTGTGCAGCAGTTAACCTATTCAGAGCACTTAGGGTATGAAACACTGCAATGAATCCTGAACAATTCCTGCTTACCTTTCTGGTATGTAAACTAAAGCCATGCTTTATTTCTTTTGGAGTTATGTTTTAGCAGGTGTGTGTTCCTTATTTGAGCAACGAACATTTTTCCAATCATTTTTATGATTGCTTCTTTGAAGGTAACTTCCTGGAGATAGATCCAATTGCAAAGAATAATTCGCAGGGTCCTTGTCAATCACTAAAAATTGAAGTTACTGATAGAAAACTGATGTGGTCAGAAGATGAAAGAGCTATTTTTTCATTTTCCTGGGATCTCCAGATCCTTTGCTTTTCCTGAGCCCCTGGATCCTTGTGTTCCTGCTTACATCTCAGGATTATAATTCTGAGATTGAATTGTTACTTTTTTCAAAGATAATCTTATTTAAGCAAAAAACGACCTCTGGCTAACATTTTCAAAAGCACATCAGTCACTTTGGAGCCTAAAAGGAAGGATGTCAAAGGTTCAAGAGACGTATGGGATGTGATTCCCATTAACTTTCAGTGGTCAACAGGTACCTAACTAACATTTGTGCCTTCAAAACTATTGCATTAGTCCCATTTTTAATAGTGCAAGGGGCAAAAGCAAAACTCCACTGGGACATTATGTTTGCATATTCCCCTACACAGTGTTCCCTGTTCATGGACACAAGTATTTTCAGTTTAAACTTCCTAACTCTAGGTGAACTTGTAGTTTAGCTACTCAGAATCTAGAAGTTTCCAACTAAACCTCTCAGTGACCTCTGCTTTCAAAATTCTAATCTCTGGTTTAACTTAGACTAAATTCAATTTTGGAGTTTAACAAATTTTAAACCTGCAAAAATAAATTTTAATTCTACACCATAGCCAGTCTTCAGAATCATTTATGTTTTTAACATTTAATTTCAGGGAGAGCTTGTAGGCTCCAAGTTTGGTCGGATTTTGACATATGCTAAGACTGTACAATTTAGTTTTGTGAAAGAAAAAATTACAGAGTTTAAACTCTAGTCTGTTAGGTTTTAGTAGATTTTGAAGCCTAGCAGCATCATCTTTTCATAAATGAAAAGAAATCCACAGATTTCAAATACAGGTCTTAACTAATTTCAAACCTTACAATATCTGGTAAGCAACTCTTGTGCTTCCCGCTGAGGTGCTGGGCATTGTGGCAGTAGATCTATCTCACCATCAATGCAACCAGGAAAAAGAGAAAACTAAGTTTCAGTGGTGCGTGGCAGTGAATCTAATAAAGGAAAGAAGAATTGATTTATGAGGGAAAATTTTTTAATAAATAGAGCAGGAAGGATGAACTTCATGTAAACCAAAATGGAATCAGGCTGCTGACACTAAAAATAGAAAAGGTAAATGGAAATTTTTTAAGTTTGAAGGAAAGCTGGCAGGTGAGGAAGATTTTGGAATGCTGCATCCTCTAGATATGAAGTTATAAAACCCTGTATCCTTGAATAAAAGATGGAACAGCAGTTGATACAACTGAAGAGGAAACAGTGAAGAACAGCTTCAAGTAAAGTCTTGTTTAAGCAGAGGATGTAAAAACAGACAAGCAGGCTGACAAGAAACTTACATGGATTTCAACATATATGCTAGAAGTCTAAAAATTGCTGGATGAACTTCAATACTAGATGATAAATGAAGATACTAAAATAGCAGGCAGTAGACAGAAACTGGTTGAAGTGATGAGATAGTGAAATATTGAGGGTGTAATATCATGCCTGTCCCACCAGCCACCCAGCTCAGAGAGTGACAATGACTGTGACATGCCAAGGGAGGCAAGGGAGCCAACTGGGCAAAAAGCACAGCGATAACTGGAGAGTTCATTTATGCCCATGTAGACTGAGTAAATATCTTGAAAGGTTACAGTGCAGAGACTGAATTTTTTGTTGCCCTCCTAGACCAACTAGTTAGCAATTCATAAGAGAAAAGGCAACTCTTGATGTAGTCCTAAGCAGTGCAAGGGGACCGATGAAGAACCCGCAGGGTAGGAGGGGTAACAACATGTTTTAATTCAGGATCCTTGTTACAGCATGAGTCAAAGTATGCTACCCTCTTCAGCAGCATTTCATTTCATTAAATTGAGAACACTTTTTAAAATAAAATTAAAACTGTAATCTAAGAGGGTAAAATATTTGCATGTGGCATGGAGATTGTTTTCTGGCATCATTTTATAATCTCAAGGTGAATGAATAAGATCAATCCAAAGAGAACTTAAACAGTCACACAAAAAGCCCAACCGACCCAAAAAATCATCATATTTAAACAATAGAGGAGAATATTAGAAATTTAAAGAGAGTAGCTTGTTCTTCAAAAAGTAGAAGTTGTGTTCAGGTGAGGAAAATCTTAGAGTATATAAGATTCAGCAAGTTAACTGTAAAGCCATAATAAAACAGGCCAGATAATATTCTGAGGAATAACTAGCTGAGCGGATAAATACTACTAATAAAAACTTTTTCAAACATATCAGAAGCAGGGAGCCTGTCAGATTCTGCCAAATAGGTGATCACAATTTAAAAGAAGCACTTGAGAAAGATACAGCCATGGCAAACTTGCTAAATGAGTTATTGTACTGATATTCATCACAAAGAGCCTTAGGGAGAATCCACACAGCCTTTCTTCAGAAGTGAAGAGTTTGAGGCACTGTATCAAATTGACGTGTCAGCAGAAGAGGTTTCAAACAAATCTATCCAACAAACAGGAACAAATCACCAGAACCAGATGTTCTAAAGGAACTCAGATTTGAAGTTGCTGAACTATGAGATGTGCTATTTAGCTATGTCATCACTTAATTTCAACCAATACCAACTAAATTAAAGGAACTAAAGCTGGCCAATATACTTCAATTTTTAAAAGGGTTTTAATAAAGATTTGAACAACTGTTCCTTCTGTACCAGAAAAAGGGTATAAAAAATATTGAATTAAAAGGTATTATAAGAGATTAGAAGTGGCTTTAAAACGCCTTTTGCAGAAAAATCATGCCTCTCCAGGCCACTGAAGATTTTTGCAGGACTCCATTTTAGAAAAGCATCAATGGATTTCCAAAAAGTCTTTGACAATGCTCCTCAACAGAAATTATTATAAATACCATTGGAGGAAGGTGATTCCATGAATAAAATAGTAGTTAGCAATCAGGGGACAAAGGTATGAGTAAATAGTTGGTCTTCGCTACCTGCAAAGTCTCTAGGGAGTTGTGCTACAAAGACGAAAAAAGAAGGCTCTCACGATGCCATTTGATAAAGTGCACTAAAAATGGCACTGAAAAGAGAAATCTTGGGCCCATTTTGGTTAGTTCCCGTAAGACATCGGTTCCATGCCTAAGACTGCTCAAAAAAATAAAATACATGTTGGGAAAGAAAGCAAGCATAAAGTGGGAAAACAACATTATGCTACTATATTATCGTTTTGTGCCAAAAAAATTTAGTATTGTTTACTGTTCTGGGAAGCCTTTCCTAAATATTTATGAAAGAACTATTTATGAATAGATAATCAGAGCTAGTGAAAGACTTCTATACATGGAGAGATTGCACAGGTTAGGACTTCTAGACCTAGAAAAGAACAATCTATGGAGGACAGAGTAGAAATTCAGAGGGTGGTGAAAGGAAAGGATGACTAGAAACAGTAACTCACTCATTTACACCTATCTCAAGAATAAGGAATCATCAGATAGAATTCTCAGACAGCAGATTTAAAACAAACAAGAGGAATATAAAGCACGCAATTTCATCACACAGCTCATTGTCCAAGGACACTTTAAGTACCAAAAGTCTAAATGGCTTCAAAAAGCATTTACAGAAAGTCTATGATGAAAAGACATTATGTGACTCAGGAATTCCCCAAAGCACAGATTTCCAAAAGCAATACTCCCATGAACAGTAGCTTCCCATATTCATCCATTGTTCTATTATTTTCCACAGTCATTTACCTTTGGCCATGGGTTTAGTGAGACCATTGATTAACCAAATGTCCTTGTGCTTTTTCTGAGGAATCTCCACACACCAGAGCTGAGGTGTATATTCTATACTGCCTTATGTCTTTCAGGTGACACTTTCTCAGTAGTGACATTCTATGCAGCCTATAAATCCACGAATGGGCTTATATATTATCTTGGTGGAAGACAAAAAAAGGTCTCCAAAGTTACTGGCTGCATTTTCAAAAAGGAAATTGTTGCTTCCATTATAAGTTTGTCTTATAAATTCTTTGGAGCAACGGTTGCTTTATGTTGTTTTCTGCTTCTTTCATGTAGGGGGCCTAATCCTGCGAAACAACATAATTCCTCAAGGTTCAGAGGAAAGATGTCTCTGCTCCTCCTGCTCCCAAATAGCTGTGCAGTTATGAGTACAGATCTCCAGGTCTTAGCTCAGAACTGTCTGTCTACCTGTGCTGTGGCCATACTGCTCGGTGACTCCAGATGTTGCTATAGATGCAGAAATACATAGAGACAAATCTAAAATCAGACACTGATGAGCATTAGGTTTTGTAAATCTAACATGAGCTTTTCTTCTTTTAACCAATCTAATCTGTCTCCAAGGGAGTATATTATTCTGTTTTACTTTTGGCCTTCTTTTGCTGGCTGACCTCCCCGTAATTAAGCCAACCCATTGGAGGGCCAGCATCTTACAGCTTCTAAGACATGCACGGCCAGAAAGTCATGTGTCTTTTCTGCTTGATCTGACTTTAAAATGAGAAGAAAAGGATTAAAAACAAGCAAATGACTCTCCTAAGAGAGAAGGGAGAAAATCCAGCTGCTGGCAGGCACACAGCAGCAGCAGAGCAGGAGCGTGCTTCCCCTAGCCTTCGTCCTGGGCCCCTGAGTGAACGCTCAGGGTGGTCCCCAGGGAGCTTGCATGGACACCATAGTCCACCCGGCACGAGCTCGCTGTTGCTCCCGCAGGACTGACTGCAGACGCACAGCAACGGCGTTGTGATGTTACATGAATAACTGTTACATTGCATGATGGTGATTTTTATGACTGTGTCAAGAAATAACGGAGAGAAACAGTTCAAATAATTTAATTAAGCCATGCAGCACTGAGAACAGCTGAAATTACAGGACACCAGGTTTCATATTGGCACTTCTAACACGTGTTAGAGAGAAAGTATTTCTAGCTACTCCATACAAAGAAAAATCCAAATACAGACACAGTAATTTTGACTTAAATGTGTCTTCTTTGATTGACTTGTTTAAGTTGAGGAAGTGATATTAAATCTGCAAGCCAAAGTACCATTTTTACTAAAGGTTTTTGCCAGTTCCATGGTCTGGGTATGTCCATATTTGAGTGTGGATCCAGCCTGAATTTTTTTCTGTCAAATAGGCCTTTGGTACTGTAACTTTAATCCGTTCTTCCAGAAAAGACAGCCACACAAAAAGCCCTCATTTCATGTAGATGCACCTGCTTCAACGAATGATGACTTTGTTCCATTATTTTATCTCTACACTTATCTTTATTGCAACAATGAAATAATTCTTGCAGTACAAAGTAAATTCTTGAACTGACTATGTATTTACAGTACATAAAACCACTGAGAAATTTACCCACTGATTATCCCAAGCACATACTTCAATACTTCTCTAAATACAACAGGCAAAGATAGAATATAGCTTTTACTTGAAATAAGACATCCAATGTTTCAGACTGTTTCAAAACTATATTTCGTCTCCAGCAACAACGTGCTTTTGTGCCAACTCCTAAATAACCATAAATTTCTTTTTTATAAACCTTAATGAATAGTTGGCGAAGATGCTGTAACTATTGGCTTCTACCTTTGAGCAGAAATGGAAAAAAAAGTGTACACTGAGTAAAATGGAAAAAAGATCACAGCAAGCCCAATGTCGCATTTTGCATTTAATGTGAAGGAAGCCTTGTTTTCATGGTGTTGCAGTTTTCAGTGTTTTTAATCTTAAAGTGGCTGATCAATTTAAGGTAAGTGGCAGGCATTTGGCCTGGTTCCCAGGCTCTGCTTTCCTCAGAGAGAAGAAAGGAATCAGTCAGACACACAGACAAGGGGCATCATCGGTGGCTCTCACATTCCAAGCATTTTAGCACAGATTAAGTTGGAATGGTTTTACTGTTTACTGAAATCTCCTAGGTGTTGCATTTTATCCCCCTCTGGCTGTGGTTATCCAGGTTGAGCTTCTCAGGTCAGGACCTCCGTAAGAAAAATGGCTTGTAGAGCCTTGAAGGAAAATACGCAGCACAGGTCAAGACTCCTTATTAAAATGCAATTTCAGCAGCTTATTGCAAAATGTAAGTCCCCAGACAACAGGTAATTTAGCAGTGAACTTTTTTCCTAAAGCTTGCAGCAAGGCAAGAGCTGTTT
This sequence comes from Calonectris borealis, assembly GCF_964195595.1. Classification (NCBI taxonomy): domain Eukaryota; kingdom Metazoa; phylum Chordata; class Aves; order Procellariiformes; family Procellariidae; genus Calonectris; species Calonectris borealis. Next base: position 145,012,209 of record NC_134313.1, read on the forward strand.
TACATGCATTCCAGAGGAAAAAGCGAAGATAATCTTCTTAACAAGGACAAAACCTCAACACTTTCTGTGTCTGGAAATAACCAGCAGATAATTAAGTGTTATTTTTGGCCCTTTTTTCTTCCTTTTAGGTGCAATAAAGTAGAGATTTCAGTGTCTAATAACAAATTCAAATTTGGCTTTATTATGTAATTGTGAAAATTTAATAGGTGCTTTTAAGAGCTCATGTCTTACATGACAATAACTTTTTATAAATATAAGCTATATGTTTTAATATAGTCACCCATTTTGCAGACACTCAGGGCCAGATTTTTTGAGATATTAGAGTGACAAATTAGCTCAGGCTTCCTGGAATTGCACATGCACAAAGGGCACTGTGTGGGAGAGTTCGTACTATTCACATTCATAGGAGTTATCAGATGTGCGACTGTTTGCAGTATCGGGATCAGAGGTATGAGTGTGAGGATATGACAGTTGTTGGCTGCTTTCTTACTGATAGCTTTATAGTTTTAAAAAAACTTCCTTACCTCCTCCCCTTTTTTCTAAAGCTAGTTATGCCTTCAAAAATAAATTGAAATGCTCGGTATTTTCTGCCCAAAAGTGAACAGGTGGTTTTGGAAATTTAAGCAGAATCAGCGCATGAAAAAATAGGGGGGTATGCTTTTTTTTACAAGTTAAAACATTTTTCAGATATATACTCTAGCCAATTTATAAACAGTTTCCTCTGAAATTGTCAGTCTTTCCACAGCTTGGGTTTTAATGACCCCTAATAACACATTTGAAGATATTCGTTCCTTGAACGATATATTGAAGAATAATGTTCCAGATGTATACATGAGCATGCATATGCATGTCAGTGATTTGACTGAACTGAACTGACCCTGCCGGATGCCTCTGGAGTCCCAGCCTCACAGAAACACCCTGGGAGGTATCAACACATTGCAACCAGGTGCCAGCGCCTTTCTGGAAAGCATCATTACATAGTCAAAGCCTCCATCATTAATGCCTTTTTTCCCTCAGTTCAGTCTTTAAAAAGCAACGGGTGAATTCAATGGGGAAATTTGCTTGTTTAATCAAGCCAGTTAAATTACAAGGGGATACACTTGTAGTCTTCAACTAGGAGATAACGAAGTGGTGGTGCAGCAAGGGTTTGTGAAGGCTCAGATAGCCGTCAAGAGCAGGGTAGTGCTGAGGATAATGAGGAGCTGCATGCAGTCCATGCACACCGCGAGGCAGAGAAGGAGTTAACGGCAGCCCCTAGGAGGGGCAGGAAGCCGACCAGCTGTATGCAATTGCAGCTGCTGCTATAAAAAGGCTTTGCCTTAGAGGATAGGGAGTCACACTAGAAGGGAAGGAAATTCTTCTTGTGAACTTAGTTCAGTTTTGAAGGGAAGGAAGTGGGTTCCTGATGGTTGGGCCTTGGGGTCTCTGAAATTCAGAAGATCTTACAAGTATTTGGTGGGTAGAGTGAATTTGTCTTTGGTCAATGGCCCTTGCTTGCTCTTGGAGTTCTCTAGCCTTAACTTTCTTCAGAAAGCTGTTTCTGTAAAGCTCTATGTTCCTGTTTAGCAAAAAACTGTTGAATACTGTAAAAGATAATACTGTATCTCATACTGATTTTTCTGTCCACTGCTGTGCAGAAGCCCAGTGCTGACCCTTCTACAAGGGGAAATTGTTTTCTTGTGGGACTGTTCTCATGAGGTCTGCGAAAGAGAACGAGGTCTAGGTAGGTCAGGAAGGGGTGTAAGATGCTGACTGCATAAACTTGTAGCAATGCTCTCCCAGAACAAGGCTACCCTTGATAGATGGTTCAGCTGTAGAGGGAAGGAAGCATCTTCCTGACAATCCTTGAGGAAATTGCTTAACCTTTGAGGGGAAGAGACCAGAGGAAAAGGGCTGCTTTATATAGCCAAATAAATACTGTCATACATATAGAGATGTTTAAAAAAAGCAGGTTTTTGACTTGACATTGATTTATTCCATATGTTGCTATCTTCTTCCTCCTCCCAGCATCTGTATAAATTCTTCTGTGAGGGATGACCTCAGCTGAATATGTCCTGGTAGTACAAATAGATTCTTTTTTTTTACCCCAATAAAATATACTAGCATGTTATCAGAAACTATAGGTGAGATTCTTCCATATCTGTTTTTAAGGTGAAGGCATACATGCAGGTCAAGCAAAAAGAACAGCCATAGGTAAATAAAAATCGTTTCTAACCGTGATGCCACTGTTCTGTTGCTGTGCAGGTATAGCACATAGCACACAAACCCTTTAGCCATTCTTGGACACCAGCTTTCTTCTGCTGGCTCTGCAGGCTGGCTGGCTCTTACTTTCCTTTGGCTAGTCTGTGGAAAACAGAGAGGGTTTTATTAACCAAGATTGCACTGCTTGGGAATGGTTTGTAGCTTGCCAAACTAATCACAGCAAAGTGTCACAAGATTAGATTTGTCCTGGCTGACTAATCCAGACTCTTGTGAGACAGAAAGCAAGAAGTAGCAGAAAAGGAGTAGGACAAGTAAGATCTAAATAGGAACAAGGACCAGTTGTGCTGCTGGATGCAAAAGAAATAGCGAGTCTGATTCCCATTTGTATTTGAGATCCTCTGATACCAGTAGATGAGAGAGTATAATGGAGTTCGGCACAAATGAGATGCTGATGTTTGCCTCTCAAATTGCTTGGGTTGTAAGTGGTCATGTCAGACACAGCTTTCCCAGAGAGAGCTAGAGAAGTCCGAGCTCCTTTCTCTTCCGCCACATGTGATTGATGAACAGGTCGTTGTACCTCTAGTGTCACATGAAATGGCCATGGCTGAACCTGCTTGTACCAAGGTGCAGAATAATGGTAAACCCAACTCTGGCCTCGTGGTGTGCAAGGGAAGTCCCAATTTTACAGGCACTGTGAACCACATGTGGCATGGTCTCCATTATCTAAGGAGATGGAAGACAGCAGCTGATTGACAGTTTTGGTTCCTTTCTTCTAGCCCAAATCTTCAAATGCGGCCCATTCAAAAGAGGTTTTTGAAGAAGACTTCTCTGTCTGTTTGCTTAGGGTTTGTCTACACAGAGCTCTGCTATGCCTAAATGACTCTGTGATGACCCTTGTGCAGTACAAGCATATAACTAAGATGTCATGGATAGGAAGACATTGCTAATCAGTGAAACGGCTACACATCCCACATGAATATTCTTTATCTATACCGTATATAAAGTAAAACATGACTTAATATATGTTCTTGATTTTATTGTGTTCAATCATTAGTTTAATTCTGGGCATACAAAGAATTGTTCTAGTGAAACTTATTCCTGTCCAAATGGCAAGAATATGAGGAAAAATAATTTTGCCCTTAATTCACATCCTACTTTCATCCAAATTAACATTCAACTGTGGACGCCCTTGAGAAACTCTGCCTAACATTCCTATATTATGGAATAATTGCACTTAATAAATGAGGTAGGAGGGGAGGCCTAAACTCTCTTAAAATGGTTTATTTATGTTGTTGGGGTTTTTTTTATTTACCCAAGCAGGCCATGCTGGGGCATCAGGCTGTCTCTTGTAGACTGCATCTGAAATTATAGGCTTGGTGAATGGTATCAACAAAACAAAAATTAGGTCAGACAGATGCTTTAATGGTTTAGTTGACAGAATACCAGAAGAATAGCAGCCAAAAGACCTTCATTTAATCCCCAGTTAGGTCATTTATTATTATTTATTTCTTACAAGAACATAATGATTAAAGAGGAGACTCATCATTCGGATTACACACTTCAGATGCTCATTTGAAGAAAGCAAAAAAATGGGATTGTTGATTGCTGATAACTGAGCTAATCCCCCAAGCTGTTGGCATGACAGGCAGTATTCTTTTGACTTCAGCCAAAATTTTTAACAGGGAAATCCTATGAAAGTTCTTTTTCTTCTGAGAGGTTGGTAGGAGCAATGCTCTGTGGACATCTGGATTGCAATCGTTAAATCAGAAGGTCACTTACATCTTTACCAAGCTCCTGTATTATTTCAAATTAGTGTGTGGCATCCCCCTCAAAGGTAAACTGGAATATAATATACTGTGTTTGAAATCTATACCCATGTACTTGTTTAATAACCTAAAAAAATATTTTAACAATTGCATTCAGTCTCACAAAGTGTCTGTGATTGGCCACAATTAATTATATCCATATTTAAACCGACATTTTGGAATATAGGTGCCTCTTACAGGCAGTTTTCCATTAAGTTTGTTTTAAGTCTATGAAGCCTGACATTTCTCATGCTCCAGGTCACAATGCACACTTTCATAGGAATCTATAAAACATATGAATAAGATTGCTTTTAGAAACATATGTTGATTTTCTGAGTATATAATGGTTATTTTTTTAAAAAAAAAAAAGTCTTTTATTAGAAGGAGCTTTGGGTGAATAGCAGGAAGTTCTTCAAATGCTCAGATGCTTGAAAGTAAATCAAATAGGCCAGGATATTTGTTAATTAACTTCCCCACCAAAAAGCTGTAGTAACTGTGGAATTCAGATGTTAGCTCTGCTTTGCTGTAGCCGTACCACACATTGCATCAACTTTTCCAGACAAAATTTAGAAGCCAAATTTTAAGACTCATGCACTTAGCTAATTCATTCAATGAATTTCCAAGCAAATTTTTAATTATAAAAAATGACAATTAATTTCCCTAGAATATTCATAAAATCCTCTGTAGATCCTACCTCTTTTTGTAGGTCCTGTATTCTATTCTTTTTCTTTTTTTTTTTTTGTTGTTTTTGGTGGTTTGTGGGAAGGTGTTCTTGTTGTTGTTTCTTATAGATGAGTTTTTACAGTTTTCAGGCCTCTAGTTTAATACAAAATTGGGGAGAGGGGAGAGAAAGAGAAAAATAAAGGAAGGAAAGAAGGAAAGAAAGAAAAAGAAAAAAAGAAAAAAGCAAGGAAAGAAAGAAAAGGAAATTACTGTGACATGCAATTGTTAAGGTATCTGATAAGGTGAGCCCCACTTTTTCAACAATTTTATTTAATGAGTCCAATTCATCCTGTATCTAGTTCAATTGACATTATCTAGACATTCACAAAGGATTAAGTTACTATTGAGTGCCATAAAATGACCTTGCTAAAGTTCTTTTACAGACCAGTTTAATAATATTTCCCTCCTGTTCATGCAGCAAACGGAATGTTGTCTTTATGTTCACAGTTCTTTGAAGAAGGCAGCTAGCTCCTCATTTGTTCCCACATTTATCTGCAATAACTTACAGATGCAGCTGATGGCATCTGGGTATCTATCTGAGTCAATGGTAGATGCCTGAATCTAGAAATTATAGTTACTTCTTTCTTTCTTTTTTATTTCCCCCTTCCTTCATTTTGGCCCTCCTCTAATAATAGCAAAATTCAGAAAACATTGGCAAATATTTTTAATTTTTTTATGAATCAGGTAATTTGTAAAAAATTTTAAAATAGGTTCTTCATAGTTTTTCCTACCCTAACATATTGCAGATTTGTACAATGTACTCATTAGCCTGCTGGTGAACAAACTGAATCATAAATGAAAATTTCAGAATTGTCATGTGTTTTTTTTCCTGTAAGTGACATTTTACTGATTTTTTGGAAATGGATAATCTGTTGTGCAGTGTTGGGATTTGTCTAGCTGGTTGATCTTGGTCAGTCAGTCTTGAAAGGAAATGGAGCAAAGAAAAAGAAAAGCCAAGAAGTGATGGGTAGCATAGATGAGCAAAATCTTCAGTTCACGAATGCAGGTAGAAATTTTTAGGACAGCCTGTTAGCTTAAAGACTCCATATCACTGTCCATAAGAGCATGGGTTAATCTTGTAGCCTCATATTATTGCATTCTGCCTGTCTAAATCTCCCTGTCACATCAACTAAGTATTTCACTCTTCTCTACTTCTCGTGCTGAAACTTTTAAGTAGTGTTCTGGTATCACTGTAATTGTTGCCTACAGGTGGCTGGCTTTCCCTGGTGGGTGTAGCAATACCTGTCTGCAGTAAGTTTGCAAAGCATTCGGGAGTCCTAAAGAATGACATACTATATACAATTCAAATGCAAAACCTAGTAATGGGCTTTAATATATACTTCTTTTTTCCAGTCATTTCATGGCACTCTGATGCTTTAAAAGGAGAAAATAGGTTCTTCCCATGACAACAGGTATTTTTAAAATAAGGCATACATTTTCTACATTGGAATAGTTAGCCACTGGAAGACACATGCAAAAGAAATAATTGATTCTCCATCTCTTGATGTATCTAAATAAAGAATAGAAGCTTTAGTGAAAATTACAGTATAGTCAAACACAAGGTATTACGTTCAGCACAGACTGAGTGACATTTAATAGACTCTGATTTAGGCAGTGAGAGTAAAAAGATGGCTTGTGCTATGTCAGAGGTCAAATGAAATCCCTGTGCCCCCGTCAGTCCTTAAAATCTGGAATTAAAATGGGTTAAACATAGTTTTGCACTAATGGAAACAGAGAACAGTCAAAATATAGGACAGTGGTCCCCATCAGAGCTTGGCTAAAAAGTCAGAATACTGTAACCCTATTTTTACAAGATGTCATAGGATTAATGGTCAAGATATCCACTTACTTCTTATTAAAAAAATACAGCATATCTCCCTTAGTATTGTCCCAGCATTAACCAAGAAAGTAGAGAAGCCCCCACTGAAATATCTGTTTGTCCTTCAACACCATAGCTTGCAGTCTCACATTCCAGTGTTATCTTAGGTTAATTACAGACCTAGAACATGTCAACGGGTATAAATTAACCAAACTGAGAAGTCAGGTAAAATATTTTATATGAATATCAGAGGAGAAAATTCTAGAATAGTACTATTGCAAAAGCACGTGGACTAATAATCTGAGTACACTTCACCCTGGAAGATATTCTGGAGCAACCGAAACAATTTAGGTGATATTATTCACTGGAGTGGGTAAGAATGGGAAATCTTAAGAAACTAAGTTGTGAAAAAGCTGAGATTTTAACAGCATAAACAATATATTCTTCAGAGTAGAAGTCATATCTAAAATCTTAAAAGCTGCCGCATTACTGTTACTGTATTAGTATGCATGTTAAAAAATGATCTAAGAAGGGTTTTGAAACAACATGACTACCCAGCCTCCTCACAGTCCTACAGAAACTGCAAAGTGCAAATAAACATAATATAACCTGACAGGATTTGGGTAGGTTATAAATTTGTAGATAAAAACAACCTGGGAGCCGTAATTTACGTGGATTTCAAAAAGTTTTGATAAGAAATTAATAAGGAAGTCAAATAATCATGGATCATTGGGCAAATGGCTTGTCTGGATTAAAAAATTGTTAAATGATAAAATCAAAGTAGTAATGAACAGGTGCTCTTCAGAGTGATAAAAAATAATAGTAAGATATGCCGGTTGCTGCTATGGACAGTGGTGTTATTTGATACACTTAGAACCCGTGCCATGAAAGAGGAAGTAAATTTTTTGTTTTGGAAAGGTATTACATTATATTATATTCAAAGTTAAACACCAACTGGAGCAATAGGAGAGGTAATTGGCTATTTTGAAAGCCTACTGGTTGTTGCTCTGAGAACTGAACTTTAAGCTGACTGAAAGCCTACTGGCTTTCAAAAGGGTTTGATAAGACCTGAAAAAGGAAATAAAATAATCTTGGTCTTCCAAGCCATTTTTTTCATTGGAACAAGATAAAAATGGGTAAGTATTATAGGGAGTGGAAATTCCAGCTGCAATTTCTCATTGAATTCTTGTACCATGGCTGAAGGTGATTGAACACCAGAGGTGAAAATTATTTTTGAATCAACACAGCACCTGACTGAAATATTGAGAATTCTCAGGGATTCCACAGAAGCTCACAGCCCATCTGCTGTCCCCAGCTGTTCAACAGTAGACCAGAAACACGCAAAGGCAGTACATTTCTGACAAAGAAAAGGAAATATCTCCTTCAGCAGTGTGCAATCAGATTGGAATTCATCACTGCAGAAGGTAGTTGCAAAACTGCTGCAGATGGATTTTTAGAAAGGATTGTTCATTAGTTGTTTGTTCATTAACATTTGTAGCTATACAAGCCAACCCTGTGATAAGAGTGCGCAAACTTCCTATGTCAGGGCATAGGAAATCAAGACTAAACCTCCCTGCATACATAGCTTTTGACAATGACAAGCAATGCTTAGTTGGGAAGATTCTTAAACTACTAAATTTAGTGATAGCTTGCAAATCTGATAATTTTCTGCCTTTAAACCTGTTCTTGAGGCCAGACTGCCTGCATGAACTGTTATAGCAGCAGTTCTCAGGGTTCGCCAAGCTGGACTCACTGTGAATCTGACCTGAGCCATAGACACAGTCAGCTTAAAGTTCAGTTCTCAGAGCAACACCAAAGAGAAGGAAATGTCTCTGTGAATGGATATTACAGAGTATGGAGGTGGGAGGGGAAGATCTAATAATCATCAAACAGTGCAACGTCTGCTTAATTTACTATCAGCTTTTCTAACGTTCAAAGGCTCCTAAAATCATCATAATATATTTTCCTCCCTTTTCTCTCTTTCAATTGTCCAATCTGAGCTGTTCTTCCAGGTGCTAACACTTACAGTTAGCAATAGCACAGACAATAACACAGTCCCCATTCCCATGGCAAAACACATCTTGTCTTTCCATCTTCTAAACCTTCCATCTGTGCCTATGATGCACAAATCCAGTATCCTTTTTCATCAGTTATCATCTCCCTATTTCCTGTGCTTTGTTTTCTGTTCACATCCTCTTCATTCCACATGCAAGCTCTCTTCAGGCTATTTTGTTCATAGTCTTAAACATCACCATCAAAGGACTTTTTCGGCTTTCTCTGTTCAGCATACCTCATCCCTGGGCATGAAAAAAGTGTGGGAAATTATACCTAAGACCTAGTTATTTAGAGCACTTCTTACACTCCATCATCTTGTAATGACTCAGAATAAGATATACCACTTGGTTTATTGCCTGGATAGGAAGATGTCCAGGTATCTTTTTGCCTTTTCATCAGTTCTACATCTATAGGCTTACACTTCCTATCATGAACTTAATTGCATTTGTTTTGATACTGTGCCTATTGGAAGTAATTCAAGGAGTGTTGCTCGAGATCAGTATTCACCTGTTATATTCTTCTAGCTCCTCCTCTTTTCCAGCCTTTAAATCATATTAGAACGCGTGAAAGACAAAATGTTTTTTTTTTTTTCATGTAAACAATACTGAGTGTTCAGCACAGGGCAAAGCATCCATATGTTAACCCCTAGCTTTAGAGATGCCCATACTAAGAAAGCTGACACCCTCGTGCAAAAAAAACAGTTTGTGGCTCAGAAAAGCAGCTGAGAAGAACCAAGTGAAAGTGGATCACACTGGGCAGCCCCAGGCACTTCCAAATCTCTGAGGGGTTCAAGGCTAGACGAGTCACAAAGTATTGATATCTGTTTAAAGCCACCTTCTGTAATAACCAAACCACTTGGCAATTGTTCTGCATAATAATTTACTTCTTTGTGCCTTGTACATTTTAAGTTTTTTATAGCAGGATCTGTGTTAACCTATGGCACTCCATAAATGACTACATCCCCGATTACAACCAGAGATGTAAATGAACAGAGATCTACTAGGGACCAAGCTGGCAGAGCAGAATAGCTCATGCCCAGATAAAAGTTGTCTCTAGGGTCTGTATTTATTAAATGTCTTAGAGCTCGTATGAAGCTACGAGTTTGAGGAAGAGATTTTGTGGCAGAGTTGGATGTAAACAAAGCCAGTATTATTAATGGTCCGTGTTCCATGTGATTCCACAAGTCTGCAAGTCCGTAGTATCACAGTTACACCAAAAAATGTGAAAACACTATATTGCACGCACATTCTGCCTGCCTCTAAATGAAGATACAACAAATAATAGCGGAACCAAGCCAAAAAAACCTTTTCTTACTCCTGCTCAGTGGATATCCTTTATTTGTCGAATGAATTTACTAGAATGCTATATTCACAGAAATTTCTATGCATTGCTGTGGGACACATTGTGAAATTTGGGTGAGTAGCTCAGATACAACCTTACAGAATAAACCCTGCTGTTGAACACAGTTGTGCTGGACCATCTTGGAGGTGTCTCCAGCAACAGCAGTGTGCTGTGGGCTGCACCACAACTTTAAGAGAGAGAAGAAAGTAATCAGGATATTCTCAATTTAAACAACAAAGTGCAGTAAAACATAGTGCTGACATGTTTCAGCAAAGTGATTGTTAACTGACAGGAGCTCTGTCCCTTACACAAACCACAGCAGGCTTTATCTGTAGGAGCAGCCCCTTTCACTAGGTATGCCAGTACACGTTTCTCAAATTTGTTGAGAGTCAGCAGCAAAGCCCCAAGATGGTATTGGCCATCCAAAGGAATGAGAATCCTTTTGCAGGTTCTGCAGTCCTAGGTTAACAAGCCATGGGCATGAAAGTAGAGTGAGAATTCATTCACCACAGTGAGAAAAGATCCAGAATTAATGGTCTCTTGCATCCCCTAGAAAATGATGGCAGAAGGATAAGGAGAAGGATCTGTTTAGCATGTCCTGTCTTGAGTATTTGTTCCGGGTACTGACAGCAAGGCTGAGAGGTTGGCCAAGTGCACATTCAGCATTACATCTCAGGGAACTCTGGTACAGAGCCAAAATGAAGCTGTGCCATCTGAAAGACAGAGAAGGTCAGGATTTTGACATCTTATAATTTGGCTAGTTTTGGACAGATCTACATAGTTCCCACAAAAAGCTTTTTCTTGACTCCAAGATTATACTGCTGCCAAATTTCAAAGCCTATTTGAAAACCATGGAGATATGGAAACTTTTCAAACAAAATTAATGATATTTTAATGTGGTTGAAAGCATTAGGCATCGTAGAGATAAGGGGAACTCATACTGCCCCTGTCTTGTAGTTCAACTGTTTATAAAACAACATAGCATAGATCCTTAGAGAATAAAATTAGACTTCCTCTTCATAGATACTGTATATCTTTTTTTTCAGAGCTGCTGTAAACCAGAAATAAACAATCTGTTATCACAGCCCTGTTATATGTTATGATAGACATATTCATGTATAGCTGCACACAGCAGTGGAAAATACAGGTTGAAGGGGCGGGTAAAAGGATAGATACATGTACTGTTTAATGCTTGGGGATGAAACTCATTTAAGTCAAGAACGCTTTGCTCTCAGATAGTTAATAGCAAGCAAATCAGGCAATGCAGAGGGAATTTGCAGTGAAAAGGATCCCTTTCAGTCTATATTTCATGGTTCTCTTTAAGGAGGGCTCCCATCTTTTCTTTTATTTTTAAATCAATGTCTTTTATAGCAGTCATTGTGCTCCCTGTCCCCCCCACTGAAACAACAGGATGGGTTTCAGTTTATCCCAGTGGGAGCCCAGCAGCCTGGAAGCCAAGTGGTGGGATATCTTTGTAACTGCTTGGCAATTCCGACCAGGACAAAAGTTCTCCAGCAGGTTAGAAAGATGGATTCAACGACTATGGGGCCAAAACAAACCAACAAACATTGGCCAAATTAACCCCTCAATATAAGTTATTTATTGTGCTTTAGCCTGATAAAAACAAGAATGAATCTGGTACCTGATGTCTGGCTGTTCTGGCTCGAAAGAATTCTGACCTGATTTTCAGAGGTACCCACAGCGCCTGCTGACTCCTGTGGGAGAGGTTCACCCAGCACTCCTGAAAACCTGGCCAGTGATTAACTGTAAATTTTCCCACAGTATAAGATGCCTTTTAAAATACTTTCTAAGGCATTTTTTTTGAATCCTTTAAGATTTATCAAATCTGGAAAGAACTTCGGGGGGGGGGTTGGAACTGCAAGCTTGATCGTTTAGCTGCTGTGTTAAGTGGAAAAAGTGAACAGAAAAAGAAAATGGTATATTTTTACTGAAGTCTCTAGCTCTCTTTCTGTACACGTACCAAGTACTTTGGGAGGGGGGGGAAGGTGCCACACCTAAAACTTCATTTTTCCTCAAGCAACTGTTTTCTGTTTTTTATGGCCAGAGAAAAAAATGTATTGGCATGCCCTGAGCCAAATATGCACCTGTGCTCGGCTGCGGCTCTGTGCCATTCCCTCGTTGATATGACTGGGTCTTTAGTTGTGATTATGTTTGTCAATGAAAATACTTTTATTTCTGAATTCAAAGACCAGATTTACATCTTCTAGGCTTCAAGATAGCTTGTTGTTGTTGAAGCCACTGTGGAAAAAGCCGTATTTAAGCTACAGAAATATTTCACTCCCAGTAGAGCTGTTACTGACAAATGAGTCACAGAAGCTGTAGAAGGATATTGGTTTATTCATTTACTGGATCTAATGCATTACAACTAAAACATTCATCATATCTAACATACAGCATATTGTACATTTACTAATAACTAGCGGAGTACTTTTGTCCTTTTTAAATTGCTTTTGCCACCACACCTTAAAAATGCTAAACTTTTCTTGGCATACAGATTCAGTTCTTCCCTTGGGCAAGAATGGAGTTTCTCCTATTTCCCCAATATTCCCTCTTTATTTCTTTGTGCACTGAAGTCATCATTCAGATAACAGAAATGAATATGATTCCGGCAACAGTGCTTATTAGAAAACTACTAGTCCAGAGCCAGAAGAGGGAGCCTAGAGAGCAAAACATTGTTTGTTTGCCACCAACTTCAAGGCTGGATTGTTTTTTTTGTTGAGTTGGTTTGGTTTTTTTAATAATTGTTCCACAATAGATCTGCATAGGGGCATAGAAATGGGGATAATAAGAATTGTCCTCCTCAAGTTTCACTGTTATGCAAAATACCATCAAAGAGTAGAATGCATTGACCTTTGATCATCAGATTTGGAGAAGACACACAGATGCCATAGTGCAAAGCTCAGACTTTTATTGTGGATCTCAACCACTCCACTCATCATACTCCCACCTTCTTTTGTAGATGTTGGCACGGAATAAAAAGCATTTCTACTCATAATCTTCATTTTCCCCAGTCTCATCTCCAAACTCTTATTACAGTGTGGGTTTTTTTCTCTCCTTTTCCTTATTTTGGCCACTTAAAGAAATGGGGAAGGATCCTCCCTGCTGCCATATTTGCTCAGTTGTCCCTGTCCTGTTTTATATGGGTCACAGGGATCACTCCTGTAACAAGCTCGGTTCTCCTGCGGTCCCCAACCACGAAGAGGAATTCCCTCAGCTCCTCTGGATTCCATCAGAGCCACACACGATGCCCTGAAGCTGTATTTGTGGCTCCAGAGCCACAGACTCAGTATTGTTTTGTATGGTGGGAGCCAATGTTCCCTCTTAAGAAACAAGTATCTTTAGACTAGATATGAAGTTCACTAAAATCAGTTTTCCCTGTGTCTCGGGACCATTAGGTCATCAATATCAATCAAGTGTGAAGAAGTAGTAGAGAGAAAGAAGCAGCCGATGAAATCCATCCTGAATCCTTGATTCATAGAAGTGAGATGTACTTCTGCAAGTCCTGGCAGGAACCAAGAACAAAGTATTTCTTTTCATACATTTCTTTTCATGAACAAATGCTACAGGTTGCCTGGAGAGGTTGTGGAGTTTCCATCCTTGGAGATATTCAGAAGCCATCAGCACATGGTCCTGGGCAATTAGCTCTAGGTGATCCTGCTTGAGCAGGGGGGTTGGAACAGATGACTTCCAAAGACACCTTCCAACCTCAACCATTCTGTGATTCTGTGGATATAAGAACCAACTTCCAACTACAAAGAACCAACTTTGTAGACATAATTTAAATTTAATTGAAACTGAAAGGTAATTACTGTTTTTTTCAACTTATATTGGTTTATGGTTTTTACTATCTTGAAAAATATGTTCAGCCTTCTCTTGCTTTTTGTTTAGTTTTAGCTTCTCTGCTTCTTAGTTTCCTTAGATATCAGATCTCAAAATGCCACAAGAACAATTCTCTGATGGTATTTCTGACCCAACTGAAAATGTAGAACATCTAGAAATCTCCTTTTTTTTTCCGCATTGCAGGGGGATTTCTAGATCAAAGGGGCTGAGAAGGAGTCTGGCCCAACTATATAGCAAGACTCATCTGGAAAATAGCTTCTTTCCCAAGCTGATCACAGAATGTGATACCAACTTCAACAGTAATTCAGGTGCTCAGAGAAACTGATCTCGTGGTTTAATACAAAATTTTTGCATTTCCTAAGCTGTGTGTTTTAAATTACTACAATACTTTACAATATCATCAAATTTTGCAAGACTGTGTCTCATCACCAACCATTACACTGTAAGTTTCACTGAAAAAAGCCTGATTGAAGGAATCATTTTGATGAAAGTCTGGTTTCTACACCACTGACAAAAGGCTTGAACTGTGGGGCCCTGTTGTTTAAAGGCTCTACTTAGTTAGATAAAGCCTGTTCAAATAAAAAATATCAACAAAAAAGCAAATGATGCTAAACCTAATTGACATAGGTTATTGTTATTCACACTTTTTATGGAAATAGGTACAAATCAAAAGAGGTTCCCTTCTTATATTAAATGGAGCCAACTTTTGAATTGTACTCATTCCAACTCCTGTTGCAGTCAGTGGGTCTGCCTAAAATGTAGTCAGTACAGATTTTTGCCCATAGAGTGCTAGTACTCAACTACCTTTTTTGGCACGCTTTGAGGCAAAGTATTTTTTCCTGTTTTCTAACATTAATCTCCCACCCCTGGATAAAATGAACAAACTCAAAGAGAACGGAGAGTCCTGGCATCCATTTCAAAAGGTAGTTAGTGGAACTAGGAGCTAAAAGCAAGCCTTTGATAAGAAACAAACCATGCTGATTTAAAAGAATGTTTAATATAATAGTATATTTCCTGTAATTCATAATCCCTACTTCCTTGAGTCTAAAGTATTCCTTTACCTTTTATAATTTTCATTCTCCCTTCTGGGGTTCATGAAAGAAGATACCTTGTATAATTATTACCCTTTAATTAAAATCAGAAACAGCCCAGAATTGAGAGATGCCTGAAAGGGCAAGGGAACAGAACACTATGGAAGGCTTTAGGCTCGGAATCCCAGAGACTGCTCTGAATAACCTAATTTTAGGCATTTTAAAAAACCTATTTGGTTTTTAGAGTTATGATCATGCATCATTTTTTCAAGCTGTGTATTGTCAGCTCTGAAAGATTTTCAGACTGAAGCCGTTAGTAACATTTTGTTAGCATCGGGATAATGATAAGTCTCTTTAATTTTTTTATCTTTAAAAATTCCCAAAGGACCAATTTTCCCCTAAAGCTCCTAAGCACAGTCTTATTACTGATACCTCAGGCATTAGGGGTTTAGAGTCCAGCATCTGATGATAAGGTTCCAAAGCTGAACTGCTCAGGTTAGTTTTCTGTTGTAAATCCTACAGTTTACCCACCCCCAAAAAACTGAGTAGTTGATTTTCACCCCCCTGACTTGGAAGGCACAGAGCATTCGTCGTGTTTTCTGGGTAGGTGCAGTTACCTTAAGGAAAGGCACATTCCCCTACACCGAAGAAGGCATTCATCTCACCTATATTTGGTGATCTAAAAGATAGGTGTTCAGTTTAGAAAGAGATAGATACTCATAGCATGAGTCATCTCGTCTTAAAATAAATAGTTAAGAGCAGTAGTATGAATAATTCTCTGGAAGTGCCTAGCCTGTAGTAACTATGAAGGGAAACTAGCTAGTTTGTTTAGAGTAGCTGCCTAAGTTTTAGACAGCTAGAATTCGGGAAGATGGACTTCTCCATAGTATCTGACTATTGCATGTCTTTCAGAATAGCTACATAAGCAGACAACTCCTATCAGACAATAATCTGCAACTATAGGAATAACATTTTGAAGGTGCCTCTGCCTGATGAAAATGGTCTTTGCTAGCATGGCAGGGAATGACCAGCTCCTGAGTGCGGACCTGGCACGTTTGCGGAACCATGGCAAATTTCTTGTTAACTTGTGTATCTGCTGTGCTAGAATACCAGATCTATTCTCACTCCTTTACATATCAAAAAGCTTATTTATTTCATAATAATATTTATTTATATTGCATTTTAATCCCTCAAATGGGGAAACTGAGGTTTAAGGAAAATGAGTTCGCATTTTTCCTCCATTTCAGTTACTTTTATGCACTTCCAAAGCCTATTTCAATTAATTGGGACTGCCATATATTTCTGAGGCAAGAAGAAAGGTCTAGCCATTGACTTCAGTGGACTTCAACAGACCTGTTTACCTTGTGGGAGTCTGGCTATCCGGATCTATTTTTTTCTCATATGTTTGCCCATGGATTCAGCTTCGGCAGTTACAGGGTTTTAAATACTACGGTATAGATCTCCAGCGATACTGTTTCCAGTTGGAAGACAGATAGTAATTTGCTCAACTTCTATATTCCAAATGCCTGAACTGGTATGGATGTACTGCAGGAGTCTTTTTTAGGCTTCTTTTGCTGCCAAGTAAAATGCTAAATTCATAGAAACCTTGTTCATTTACTTTAAAATTATAATTTTACAGATTCATTGCAATGGGTACATTTAGCAATAACTCACATAAACTCCATTTTTTCAAGAACAATGTATATTTTCCTTTCTGCTAAAGAATTGAACAACTAAATAAAAATCAGTTTCCAAATATCCAAAGTCCAGTGGATGGGAAGACAAAGGCATTTCACGTCAGTAACTTTTGTTGATCTTTTAGTGCCATGATGGGCATTCAGAATAACCACTTTGTAGTTTCATTTTAAGTTTGTACATTGGTTACTACCCTGCAGCAAAAGGCAGTTGTGTGCTTAATCTGATGTGTGCGGCACTGACAGCTTACTTTGCTGAGTCAAATTTCTTGTGTAGCTGATAAGCAATAACCACGGTTACTGGTTTCATTCCTATGGTTTTTCTATGCTGAATCATTAAGAGTTGATATAACATTACTGAACAATTAGTTCTGTTGCAGCACTCCTAAATTTGTTCTTTTGGATGATGAGCACCAAAAATTTCATTGATGGATAGTAAGTGGAATTAGTCCATAATCTTTACCCTCAGATCTCTTTCTTTTGGTGCATGAATAAGTCCCCAACCCATTATGGAGATATAAAACATGACTTTGGAAGTAGGAGCCTCAAGTTAGACATCTAAATAATAGACCTGTTTTTTAAAATCTTTAGAGTCCTTGAAAGCCTCTGAGTTCCCAGCAGCTCCCCTGGAAGCTCATGCAAGCTGCTCGATGAACTTTTGAAAACCAGGCATCCCATTTGCATGCTTTTCTCCCTCAAACTTTAAATAGGTTTTTTTAGAGGAGCTGTCACATCCGATACAAAAAGCTGTCGCTTTTGATGCATCCCAGTGTCTGTAGATTTCCAGCTAGCTCTGTGCCTTCTTCCCTTATTATGGTAGCTCCTACTTAAAAAAAGAAACATTTTAAACATCATAACTATAAAAGCAAATTGCCCTAGTAAATAACAGTTGGTTCAGTTCTAAAAGTTACTGAGCCTCTTTTGGAGGTGCAAGAGCCTTGAACTTTCTTTGCCTTCAATGAATGGGAGTTCAGCTCCTCCTTGCAGTCTGAGACTCCCCTGAGCACAATTTTGTGGCAGACTGAACCCAAACTCTTCAAGAATTATGCCTTTTACTTTAGTGCATCAATGCTGGGCCCTGTATGAAGTGAAAGAGTCTTTGACATACACAAGTACCCTTTCCCTTTCTCTCCATCACTCAGAAGGCAGCTTTGCTTGTCATTATACTGTAGTTTCTGATACTTAGGGATAATTTGTGTTTGGGGGATGAGAACATGCTCCATGTCCTGGAAAGCATGCATATATGCTAGAGAAATGCTAAAACAGTAGCAAGAGATCACTAAGACAATAAGGAAGGAGGGCATGGCTATATCAATAAATACTTTTGTTTAACAAGCCCTAGTATACAGCAACATGGCAAAACAAGGGATACAAGGGGAGGAAGGCTGCAGCAAAATGTCTGTGGCCTTGCTGCCTGCTTTGCCTGCACCAGAAGACAGGGACAACCTCTGGCAGGAAGAGGGTGCGATGGCACTGCTGGTAGCTGTGCTGGGCCAGCTGGGTCCCAAGCGCCGCACGTCTCCAGTGCCTCTGTCTCTCCCTCCCCTTCCCTCCTGCGGCGGCAGCAGGATCCAGCTCAGCTCTGCAGAGTCCTGTCCTACCTCATCCCTTGGCCCTGCTGCTCCTTTTCCTGAGGCAGGAACAACCTGCTCACGGATCAACGTGGCAAAATTCAGTTTTTCCTCCATTGTCTCTGCCTTGCACTAGTCTTTTTGTCTCCATTTTCCTATCCATAAATTTCATGCAGTGTTTTTACTGAGTTTAGCAGTTTTGCAGGGCTTCACAGTGTCTTTATAGAGTACATTGAGGTTAGGTATCATTGCCTGGCCCTCAAAACTCACGGCATCTCTACCAAAACCCCCAAATCTAATAGTTTTCAGTTTTTTCCCAGTTTTCCCTAATTCAGGGGTCTGTCTCAATTTTTTTGTTAACAACACTGGAGGGGAACATTGATCATCTACTGCTTTCTCAAGTATGGCCAAGACAAGAGGTCAGGGGATGCATTCTTTGGTGATGCAAAGCATGGTAAGAAAAACTTCTGCCATGTGATCCCAACCTTTTACACTGTTTTTAGAACAGCAAAGAAAAGGATTCACATTTTCCTAAGGAGACTGAAGCTGATAGAAGGAACCTTGACAGAAGCGATATTTTTTGTGGTGCCACGTGACTTTTTTTTTTCCTTTAGTTATGCTTTCAAGAGAAAAGGCACTCCTATGCAGCATGTTTGTATTTTAGCCACCGCATGCTCATGCAATAAAAAAGTAAAAATTGCAATAAGATTCTTATCTTGCAATAAAATCCTTTGGATAATTAGTCTCTGATAAACAGTGGTTTAAGTATGGGAAAGTATTCTAACTATACAATAGATATAAGAACACCTTTAGTTTTTAACTGCAACAATCTGGTTTTCTCTGAATGGCAGGTGTTACAGCAAAGCTGTTACTTGTAACCGTTAAGAGCTTTCAAGGACTGTGGAAACAATATGTAAACATATACTTGGAAAGAAACTAGTCTAACTTCTGCCTTCAGATAGACTTATGAGAAGCTTATTGTTCTTCATAGATTTTTAAAATTACTGTCTTAATGACTTTTGTACTACATTACTATTGGACATTTCTGGAAACAGCTGTATCCCCGAATGCAGAAACCTGAATTACTGAATTCGGTGTACTTCAGTTTAGGCAGTAGGACAGTGGGAGTTTTCGGGACTGAGACTATAAATTGGACATCCAAATGCCTTGCAAGTTACATTTTGGTGCATTAGTCTTTCCTGGAATTGAGCCATCTATAAGAACAAACTGAAACATTCGGTCATGGAATTAGTATGGAGAGGTTCACTTCTGAACTATGCCAAAGGGTAGATGTGGTCGATGTTTTCAGTTGTGACATAAAAACAGATCAGGGAAGTTTAATCAGTGAATCAGAGAGACCTAGAAAGATTTCAGAAAGAGCTGCTCTTACACCAATAACGGACAGGCTGGATGAAGGAGGCTGTATACATCTATCTATCATCTCCTTTATTGGTTTCTGTTCTTCCTTCTGCTTTGTTTTTTCCCTAAGTACTTAGAAAATATGTGCAGTAAATTTTGACATGGATAAGCTTTTAGGAAATAAAAGTAATAAACCAGCTATGTTAGTCGGGTGTTAGAAATCTCAGAAGTACATCTAAGCCAATCTGCAGTGAGGAACCCCAGTTAGTCACTGGGTTCTGTCTCTCCATCCTGGTGGGAAGGTGCTGCAGGACCTGTCCAGCCCAGAAATCTGGGTTTACTTGCTGTGGAAAGTGGGGCATAGAGAATAGGGAAAGGAGGAGGAAGAGGGAGTTGTACACACCCTGGTCTTGCCCTGACATGGAGTACTGCAGCACTCCCAGGTCTCTCAGCTTAGAAGGAGCCCAAGTATTTGGTACAATTTAGTTCATAACTTTGTCATTTATTAAATCTGATTTCAATATATTTACATTATCACAAAATACGCAATTATACAGTTTAACCCTCAGGTAATTATTTTGCCTTTTAATGTCATCTTTTTTTAATACCTGGTGAGGTTTTTCAGCGATGTTAGATCTTGTTCAGAGCAAAATATTTGAGCTGTGTGTGTACACGCATGTGTGCCTATGTACACCCACGCTTGAAAGGTGATGCAATTTCCCATTAAAGTTTGGGATATTCTTAGCTAGGAAGAGCTAAATAATGCTTTTACTTCACTGTCATAAATAATGACAGTGTTCCCTTGTGTAGAACCCTTCACAGTCTTCGTCCTGTGAAACAGGGATAAGGGAATCACGTTAGCAATGGCTGGGCTGGTGCACATACTGTGTCTTATTTGCTCACCTTCATGTACTAATAGCAGAGGCAAGGCTAGGAACTTGAATTTTGGGATTTAATTCCTAGTTCTAGGCATCAGACAATTTCCTTTGTCTTGAAAAAGTAATAGTAGAGCAAGAAACAGATAGTACTATGCTTAAACTCTTCTCCTAAGCATACGTTATTAACCACTGTCAGAGACTGCACTATAGAGATCTTTATTCTGAGCCAGTGTAGCTGTTCTTTTTTTTTTTTTTTTTTTTTTTTTTTTTCAAATTGACTGTTGCCATTATCCGGTACCTGAAATCCCATGTTTACCTCCTCTGCTTGGTATAGAAATTAGAAATGTGACATCCTGACATCAATGTTGGCTTTTAATAACTACTGCACATTGCTTGCACCAGGCATGAAAACAAAAAATTAATTTTCTAAAGCAGCTTAAGGAGTGTACCCCTTGATGAAGGCCAGACTGCATACTCAGAACTGACCATCCTATAATAGTGGTCGTACAAGTAGGGAATATTGGCAGGCATCCATTGTACATAATCTACTGCATAATTGTATTTGATAGAAGCTTTCTGGTATGTGTGGATAATAAACAGCTCATGTATTTATGAATCTGGAATGTTCCTAAAATGAGTTAGTGCATGCTCAACATTAGTTTCCCAAGTCTTTTTCATACTGTAGTATTACATTACATTTACTAAACAGATTAAACTGTATTGCAGCCTTAAGGGATACATTATTCCTGTGGACAAGCAAAGGCATTTATGCAAGTAACACTGATTGATTTTAATAGAAGTTATGCATGTAAATCCATGTGCAATGAGATCACGTTATACTCTACAGAATACTGGCAGAAGTGCTTTTATCCTGAAAACACACCTGCCCACTATTTGCAAAGTCTAATTTTCCTTTAAAACAGTGGACAGCAACATTTTATAGCCACTGTTATCTACATGACTTCAGCGTACATTGCATTTTGTGCCTGCTATAGAAATATCGAGGTCTACACAAACATACAGTATAACAAAATCAATAACAGTGACAATTTGGATTCAATAGCCCTGTATTTCTAAGCCTACGTCATGGGCAACATTAAAGAATTGCTTACCAGAAGCCATCGGTCCCTACCCTATGGCACTAGGGAGAGATGAAAAATCAACAACAGCCTCCATACCACTCGAAAAGGCAGCTATTCCTTCCACATTACATAGGTATAACTTCACAGAGATAAGAATAATATAGTCAATTTTGTAGGCAGTGTAATATGTATAATGTATAAATATTTATCTTTATCTAATAAAGTTTCTAATTTAAAGTGTGTGGGTATTTTAGATGATGTGATAGGGAAGTATATTGACATCATTTACCAACATTCACAGCACTGTGCTTGTCATTTATGATAGTTTACACATAAGTGGCATCACTGGATGCCAAATACAGGTAAATTATACTGGCTGGTATAAGGTGTTGTCATTCCTACTGATTTTGGTTGCTCTTAAAGTTTTTCCTTCCTTCTTATCCCAGCTTTCTAATCCATGGAATTGTGTAAGGCAGACCAAGTTTTCTGCTTTCCAAATCATTGCTATGTATTTACCAGCTACCTGGGAAGAAACAGAGATGGGTGCACTGATGTGACACTGTAGGCAGAGTGATCAGTATTAAACACTTACTACTAAATGTTAGAGAGCAGTTAGCTACAGGGTTTCCATGTTCCCAGTGCTTTTCCGGCATATATAAAATGACTTTCTTATCCAAAATATTATGCATTCTGTGACAGCTGTTGTTGATGCTTATATACTATTACTGTCTTTGTACTCAGGAATGGTACGTAA
Source organism: Calonectris borealis (assembly GCF_964195595.1). Classification (NCBI taxonomy): domain Eukaryota; kingdom Metazoa; phylum Chordata; class Aves; order Procellariiformes; family Procellariidae; genus Calonectris; species Calonectris borealis. The sequence continues at coordinate 145,034,384 of NC_134313.1, forward strand.
TCAGAAACGCATACGGGAGATGATCCTCCCTAGACGGGAGATGATCTCAGAATGACCTAGTCCATCCCAGTTCTCAGGAGCAAGATTAGATCATTCCCAAAAGATATTTGCCTCTTACGGTTGCCTGACCCTGTGCTAGAATACTTGTACTTGACTATAAGCTTGTCTTTAGAAAGTGTTTTTTAATGCCTAACGTAGATTTGTGCTGTAAATTAAGCCAATTGTTTCTTGATATAGATCAATAAACAGCACAGATCTGATAGACCCATATAAATCAATCGATGATACAATGTAACTCTGTTATTTCTACATAATAAAACACAGCTCCCTATTGCAGCTGCTGAACGGCAGCCATTCCTTATCCCCTCCATCACTTGACTGATATGACACGATGCTTCTTTGATGTTTTAGGGCAGCAGTTTCTTACCAGGTCCCAGCAGTTTTACGCTATTCATTTTTTCTGCAGTCAAATGCTACATAATATCAATATATTAATTTTCATTACATTTATTTTTACTGACAGACACCGGAGATTGTATGTGGTCCTATTTCTATTTGATTTATTGGCTAAAGTTTTTTTTGATTTATTGGCTAAATGGTTTTTTGATTTATTAGCTAAATTGGCTAACTTACAGTGATATCATACTTTGGGCATGTTCCTATCTCGTACACCAGTTTTTCTAGCACGCTATGACAAACATTACTGCATTTTTCATTAAGCAGGAACCAATATGCAGTTTCTCTCCAAAATGTGACTATACAGATGGCATGCTGGGGTTCTGGGTGAATTGGCAATTTCCAGATCAAATTTGCTTGATTCCCAAGTGAAGCACAAAAAAGGCTTACTGGCCACCCACCGGATAAATGCCATGTGGGCTCGGGGATAAGGTAGGTTCTTTCTGCATGACAGAAGGAAACCCACAACTGGAACATGTATAAGAACTTGGTCCACGCATTATCTACATTCAAAGTCTGCTCCCTTTCTGTGAAACACTAACAGAAGAAAATTGTATAAAATCTTGTATTAGTCACTGTCACCAACAGATAAGACTATGTTTACTCAGGGCCAGATCAGCTGAGTAAAGTCCTATTTTCTGTGGCCAACTTTCCTGATTACAGCTACACTCTAAATAAGTCATATTGTGAGTCATTTTTTAAGACCTGAATGACACAAAAAGTTTAGGATTATGGTGTACAAATCAAACAGGGTTTTCTTTGAAAGCTTCCTTGGACAACATCAGTTTTCACAGCTAAAAATCTGTCTCTCTTTCTCTCTACACTGAATGGGAAACAGAGATTAAGAATAAGCGTTCTACAAAAGGTGTGAAGAAAAAAAGGTACAGCCATGCACTGAATATATATGCACTGATGTAAACACACTTATCTGAAGCAGATATAAAAGCCACCAAAACAAATAAAAAGAGGAGAAAGGAAAAGGGAAGAATCTTACCCATGCCCAATATTGTTGTAAAGAAGTGTAGAATATAATGCCAATGAGCAATGACTACAAATTAGGGAAAACACTTGGAAGAAAATAAAACACAGGTCCCTTTCTACTGTGTCCCTCAATCGTTGGCTACTGCCAACTTCAGGGTGTCTGATATTTCTGCCCTATGAGCCCCATTCCAAAAAGTTTTAATCTTGAGGCCAAGACAGATACCTCTCAGCTCAGCACTCTGAGCTGAAAGGAAGAGTGCCAGCAAGAGACCACAGATGGGAGATGGCACCAGCTCCTTGGGAGTCCCACCTCATGCTGCATGCCGCAGGGTCCTGGGATGAGCTGGCAGTGCCCGTCTCAGCAGACCCCGCTGGCCTGCTTCCCCACTGTCACTCCTGTTAGGGATTTGGATTACCTAGCAGCTTCCACAGCGGCCAGCCCGGCTGCCAGTCCTGTGGCATAAAACGTACCACCAGGACCCCACCCTCCTGGACACTGCCTGCAGCGTGCATGCCACAGTTTGTCTACCCCTGCGCTAGGTCATAGGATCAGGGCTCCATAAATCTCCACCTTCTTGCTCTATTTTTTCCCTACTGATCTGCAGTGTGATTTTCAGCAAATCTTTCCCCTTCTCTATCCTTCCATTTCCCTGGCTCCGACCACAAGCAATTTGGTGCAAAGACTGCCTTTCAGTATGGTGCTGCATAGTGTGGCGTGCAAGAGGGGACCCAGCTCCTAGCTAAAGCTTTGAGGGAACAATGCAAATACAAATAGGGAGCTGTTTTCTTGACAGTAGGTATACATTTTGCCCTTGATCTTCCGTTGTGTAATAATCCCCAAAGTCAGCTTTCTGAAGAAAGCCAGTGAAGTTCGCTGGCTCTTGCCTTAGGAGCTGGATAAGAAAATACAGCTGGTGGATCCACTCAGGTGCATTCCTTGGAGTATTCAGACACTATTGGAGCAAACAGGCTTGTGTTAGTTGTAGGAATGCTTTTCACATGGCACGTTTCTTGGCCACTCCTGCGACTGGTAATTACTAAAGCATACACAAACAAATATGGGGAAATATGTGTATGCTTAAATGCCTAACATTATATTATGGTTCTTTGTACTAAGAAACAATAGCCCCACAGTATAGTTTATTACTGTAATAACAGAAAGATACAATTTGTAAAACATAAAATGATCTGCTATAAACAAAGGCTCTGATTGAAAGAAAAATAAACTAAACAATCATGCTGTAATTGGCTTAGATACCTTAATCACTGCCAATTATGCAGTGGCTGCATACATTTTACATGGATTAGACAGTATTTTCTCTCACTTGAATTAGTTAAAACATTATGTGAATATTAATGAATTATTTTTCTGTAAATATGATTTAGATTTTTTTTGTGTTCTTGTTCAACTATCTAAGAAGATACATATGGGAAATATTTTAATATTTCACATTGGAATTAATTCTTAGTGTTCAGTTATATCACATTTCTCATTACACCTATACTTCATTAAAAGTAGCTTTAAAATATTTAGTATATATTTATAGTCCATTTTCACACACATATAACACAGCTAATGATAGGTGAAAATAATTATTTCCCAAGTTTGGTATGAGATGTGATATCTGAAATATGTTTTCAGGAATAATTTTCTATGCAGTATAAATACTAATTGTTTTGTTTATAAAACCTCTTTCAGCTTGCTAAAGGGAACTTCTAAAAAGCCGTAATTTATGCTACCATTTTAAAACAAATTCTGGCTACTGCAGGTTCTAAATATTCATATTCACAATAGTTGACTGATGTCTCTCTACTACAACAATAGTTCGTCTCCCATCAGTTCAGGTGTTTTCTTGAAGATAAATGCCCAGAAAAATTTGTTTAAAATCATGTTAACTGAGACTGAAGATGCAAGTTAACAAACAAAACCCAGCAATAACACCATAATCAAAGCAAACTATTTTCCAAAAGCTTTATGAAAATCTGTACTTTCAAAAGGAACTTTCATGCTGTTTTGTCGAACACTTCTTGTAAGATCAAACTGTGAATCCCCAGCAGAACCTCAGCTGTTCCCGAAACACAGATAAAATACACAAAGCAAAACAATACACCGTGTCTCATCCTTTCTGAAAGTCTTAGTCTATTCATCACACTTCTTATTTTAATCAACTGCTTTATACTCATTCTGGTAATTGCTTGTTATCCATTTCCACACCACTGGCTTATTCATTATTTCCAGCAAAACATTACAGACCTCATTTTATGAAAATGATTTCTATACAGCATGTAACATAATTTCTTTTTGGTTTTGATGGAGTTTGACTGCAGTTTAATTCCAATTCAAATAATACATTAGAATTTTCCTTTTTAAATGCATTTCAGTATAAGTTGTTTCTCTTTTTTTGCTGTGATTAAAAAAAATACTAGAATCAAAAATACTGGAATTGAAAAATATTGAAAATCCTGTTTTCACAAAGAAAAAGTTGATGGAAAATTGGAAAACAGTGATGTAGAAAGAAATTTCTTTTCTTCCTCTTTTGATACACATTCCCAAATTTTTGTTTTTCCAGAACAAAAAATACTTTAGAATTAAGTAAGTTTAGAATTAGCAACAAATGGTATTCGGAATTCATTTCATAACAATATTTAATAAGCTTCTTAAAACATTAATTTCCCAAAATAGCTGTAAATTTCTAAAAATTAAGAAGTTTTCAATTATAAAACAAATAAGGGATTTATTAATTTCTCTATGGGGAAACCTCTGTTGCTGATAAAAAATAAATGTATACTTACCTATCCTAAATCAGAAATGTTAAAAGTAGAATGTTGTTTTCATGAAGACAAAAGATTAAACATTTTTAAAGGTTGTTATGAAAAAAAACACCTTTATTTAAAGTGTATTTTTTGATTATTTATAACTATTCTAAAATGTATATTATTTGAAACATCATCTTGACTTTGAACTTTAAAACAACAGTAGATTTTATATTTTCAAAGAATTCTGACAATTCAGGTAAGTAATTTCAGCCTCTACAACAAATTATTTGTAATATCATCCATTTTAGCTGATGTTTATATTTAATCATGTTTGATAATTTCTTCCTGAAATCACTTAATTTTTATATAAAGACAATTGAGAAAATTGGTTTAGGTCATTTTAGAAGTTTGTATAGCTTCTTTGAACTCTCTACTTTGGGAGACAAAGTAGTTTGATTACCTGATCTTCAGGTGGAGAGACAGAAAAAAAAAAGTCACATAATTTTTTGAAAAAGTCCCTGAAAAAAATCTGAGGATCATATAAAGCCACATTAACTATGTGGCATTCTTATGTTTTAAATTCATTCAGTTTGATAGCATGAGCATTATAATCTCCCATGGCAATCTCTATTGACATCACCACACAGAAAGGCAGATAAAACACTTCTAAAGGACAGAACCATTACATATACTCCCCCAAAACATTGGGAGAGTATGGGATGAAAGGGTGAGTTTGTGCTGAACACTATTCGGAGAACGGTAAATCAGCACATCTGAGCATAGAGGTAAACATCAGGGGACTGCAGAAATCTCCCTTCCACGTTCATCCTGAACGTGAAGCTGCACATTTACCTGGTCAAAGGACCCGGTGCCCCTCAGTCCCTTCTCAGGAACAGAGCCCGACTGGAGTTTAAAGATCCAGAGATTTTCAGGGGGAGACAGCAACCAAGACTTCACTTCTCCTTCCCCAAAAGTGAAGCCTTTTGCATGTAAAGTGAGACAGGTAATGCCCCTGGAACCTGAGGAGGTTTTTCTGTACCAAGCTTGTTACAGATGTGTAAATATTAGGTTAAAAAAGAAAGAAAAGAAAGAAAGAAAAGAAAGAAAAAAGGAAGGAAAGAAAGGAAGAAGGGAAGAAAGGGAGAAAGAAGGAAAGAAGGAAGGAAGGAAAGAAAGAAAGAAAGAAAGAGAAAGAAAGAAAGAAAGAAAAAGATTAAGAAGGTACATTTAAGAAAACCATAAATGTTACAAAACAGAGAAACAGAGGAAGGTAGTGTATGTACATATGAACCTTTTAATGTGATGTGATTTTTCACATCTTTAAAAAAAAAAAATTTGATCTGTGTATTTGAATCTTTGACACTTTCACATTTAAAGGTTATGGGGTTTGCTGTTAACTTCAGTATATTTTTCTGATAAATCCTGGACTTCAGAAGTTGTTGAGGAATTTCTGTGATTTAAACTAAAATATATTATGAGCATAAATTAAGTTCTTGCAAAGTATGCATGGTCTCCTGCAAACACTCACATGCCACTGGCCTTTTTCTTGAAGGGGTGAGTGGTACCAGCTCCCTCTTTTCCCCAGGGGAAATCAGAGGTCTCTCTTCTGCTCTCAGCCAGTTTCCCCTCACCAGCCCCCCAGCTGCTGCTTCTAAACCTCTCAGAAGGTTCCTTCCTCTAGGAAGGGCATGTGGAATTGCTGGGGTCAGTTTTGAAGCCAGGAAAACAAATTTTATTTAATCTATACGATTTCATATGTGCTTGGTAGCCCCGTGAGTCCAGATAGAGTAATTATATTATATGCCGCTTTGTGATATAAATTCTTTTTGTTTGTACAGTATTAGATCTATTTTTTTACTTATTCTAAATCGGCGTATGATGCCACGTCCTCGACATACACTTCTTGAGTTATAAACCCACTTAGTTAAATTACACTTCCCGTTCTAAGAGGGCATCTGGGTCCACTCCCTCCCAGTTAAACCACCATAAGAGCTGGTTCTGGAGCTGGACCATAATCATCCTTGAGGTCCAGAAAAGCATGTGCTGGAGGGTACCAGCTGGGAGAACTGGGAATTAGGCACTCCAGATGTGTGTTTTCCCCCATGGAGACAGAGTAGATAGGCATCTGGTTTGTGATTTTTTTTTTTCACGGTGAATTTCAATATTTGTAGGAATCGGGTCCCTAAAAAATGTTCTCCGCATCAGAGAACGGGCTGACGCCGTGCCCAGCTCCTCCGCACACCCTGCCCTCCTCGCCCCCCTGCCCCCTGCATCTCCAGCTGCAAGCCTGTCCGGGCAAAGACTTTGCTGGGGGGGGTTGTTCTTCAGCAATGAAGTTTCTTGATGCTTCCCGAAAGCATTCGTGAGCGCTTACTTCCTGCCGGAGCTCTGCGCTCTCGGTGAATGCAAAGTAGCAAAAAAGCACAGAAGAATCCGCGTTTTTCTGGAGGAAAAAAAAAATGGTTATTTCCCTGGAAGGGAAAAAAAAAACCAAAACCCCAAAAGGGTTATTTCCCAGCGCCTTGCACACCGAGCCCTAGGAATGAGTCAGGCTTCTCAGTGCTGCCGCAGCCGGCTGAGCCCGCGTCCGTGCAGCGCCGAGCACGGCGGCGGCGGCAGCGGGGCCGGGGCCGGGGCCGGGCCCTGCCGGGACCCCCCGGGGCGCCTCGCCCCGGGCCATGCCTGGCCGCGGCGCTCGCGGCGACCCTTGCGGTATGCGGCTGCCTTTGGCAGAGGCACATGAAGGATTTCATTGAGTGTGAAGACAGAGAGCAGAGACAGAAAGCAGAAGGAGGCGGCTGCAGCCTTTGTAGTCGGGGAGGAATGCGGAAATGTTGAAGCACTATGTCAAACTTTTTTGAAACGGGGTCAAGTCACATTCAGCCAGCGTGGGAAAGCAAGGGGAAAAAAAAAAAAGTTGAGGAGAGGGAAAAAAAAAAAAAGCAAGCTGCTGCTGCTCCCAGGCTGAACAGAGGCCGAGGGAGCGAGCGAGGAGAGGCAGCGCAGCGCAGCGCAGCGCCAGGGGCAGCGGCAGAGCAGCGGCAGCGCCGAGGGCCGGTGCCCGAGCCCCGCACCGGCAGGCTGCGGCCGGCGGGGCTGCGGTCGCGGCGCTGCAGCTCCCCGGGGGCCGCCGGCCGCGATTTTTATTTCGCGTTTTCATTTTCCCCGGGCAGGGTGGGGGCGGGAGGAGCGGGCTGGGGGACGAGTGCGAGCTGCCTTCTGCGCCAAGGTGCAGCCCGGCGGCGGCAGGAGGATGCGAGCCGAGGGCGGCCGAGCCGCGGAGCAGCTACCTGTGTGGCCCGGGCGGCCGCTGCCGGGACCTGCCGGAGACATCGCCATGTGAAGGGGCAGACCCCGGGCCGGCTCTCCACCCCGCCTCGCTCAATGGGAGGTTTGTTTTAGGGAGGACTCACCCCTTCCCTCCCCAACACCCCCCCCCGGGGCTGAGGATTATTTGGGGATCTGGTGGCGGTGGAGGCGGCCGTGGCGCACACCAGGTAACGCGGGGCGCCCATGTGCTCCGCGCACCCGGCCCAGCGGCGTGGCCCGCACGCCGCCCCCCGCCCGGCCCGGGGAGCCCGCGCCGCGCACCCCCCCGCGGACGGCGCCGCGGACGCGTCCCTTCGGCGGCCGGGGCCGGGGGCAGCTCGCCCCGCGGTGCCGCCGCACCCCCATCAGGGTCGGCGTGGGGGTGCCCCCCGTGTCGGTAGCCGTGGAGGGGGCCGCGGGGGAGGGGGCTGCCCTCCCGGGGAGCCGCCGGGGGGGTCCCCTCGGCGTCCTGCCGAGCAGCCGAACCGGGCCCCCCCCTCCGCCCCCTGAGGGGAAGCGGGCGGACGCGGTTCCCCGCGTGTCGCCCGCCGCGTGTGAGGCGCCCGCGGAGGGGAGCTCGGTCCCGAGGCGGGGGGTGGGGGCCGGGGGCGCCCTCGGTATCCCGCCGTGCCCGGGGAGGGCGAGCGGTAACTTTCCACCCGGCGCGGCGGCCGCGCCGAGGCAGGCCCGCCGCCCCCGCGGCCACGCACACGCGCGTCGCCGCTGCCCGCCGCCGGGGGGCGCCCTCCGCAGCGGCGCGGCGCGGGGGTGCGGGATGCGGGGCGCGGGCGGCCCCGCGGGGCTGCGGGGCAGGTGTCCCCCGCGGCGGCGGGGACAAGGCGCGGCGGTCCGCGCTCGGTGCCGCCCGGAGATGCCGCGGGCGCGGAGGTGCGGGGGGCGCGGGGTTGCCCGCTGGACGGGGCGGGGCGGAGGCAGCTGGCGGCGGCGGCTGAAGTCAGCGGGGCAGCGTGGTGCCTCTGGCTGCAGCCGGGGAAAAGTGGTGAGCAGCGGGCAAGGTTTCCCTCAGATTGCTCTTCTTTTCACTGCAGCTAAGGTGTAAGATCAGCATAAATGTAAAAAATACCTCTGGCTTTGTGTGTGGGTTCCAGTTAGGGGATCCCCGGCTGAGCTATCTGGGGCACTTAATCCTCACACGGTAAAAATGCAGTGTAGGAGAGGGTTACAGCCCCGGAGGTCACAATATCATTGTATTAAAAAGGGGCAGGGGGAAAGGAGAGGATCGATGTGGAGCTTTGTGAGGGGAGAGGATTTGCCCACAGTCCTGCAGAAAGTGTGGATGAAACTGGACGCAGAAGGAAGCGCTTCTGCTCTCCAGCCTCATGCACTACACAGCAGAGCGTGCTGTTCCTGAAGACCATCTTTCATCACGCTGTTCTGCAAGGAACTGCCAGTCACACATCCAGTGGCAGCAGTATCCACGGCCAAAACCTTTGCATGTTCATAAGTTTGCTAAAGTGTACATTTCTGAACCTACCTCTAGCACACAATGCTCGGTAACATATTATTATCATCATTTAAGTGTGTACATATTTATCCTCCCCACAGGCGCTTTGAGGCAGGAACTTGTCTCTTGCCATGTGTTCGTGCAGGGCTTAGCACAGGGGAGAGCAGATCAAGGCTAAAACCTCCAAGTGCTATCATTTGGAAATAAGTAACAGTAATATAGCATGGGATATATTTCCAAGACCCCACCATGTGTGCTGAAGAAGCCTTTAAGTCCTGCAATCCTGACATAAGTTCCTGGATATAACTTCCTCTCACATGTGCATAGTTAGCTCTGCCATCCCCATCATCCAGGTCTCGCAGGATCGTCGTATTCAGCCCATTGCTCAGTAAAATCCCACAGCGCGTGGTTGCTCTGTGGCTGTGTGTTGTAGCCTCTGTGCAGACCATGATAACTATGTAATGTTGTATCAGCCATGCAGGAACGTTGATACATGTGTCGCCCTGGTGGTTCACCTCTTCCTTTGTACCACGTTTTTGCTTTGCATATAGCTATCTACTATATTAGCTTAATTTTCTCAGGTTTTGAACGATGCAAAGTAGTGAAATAAACTAAACTCAATTTTCTTGCTTGGTTTGTCCTCCAGATCTAATTGGCTTTACACAGACAATGCTCCCAAAGACTGTATGATAATTCCCGGTGGCCGAACGAGGAGGCACATTGGGGCCCGTACAAAAGAGGAACGAGAACAGGAGGGCAAGAGCTTCCTACTGCCCCTCTGACAGAGGTACCAAGTGCGTGGCGCATCTGCAACGCGAGCGAAGTACTAGTTTTCAGAAAGCGAGCGAGACCAAGAGCTGCCCCGAGGCACTTGCAGCACGGGAGGAAGAGGAGCAGCGCCAGCATGGATAAGGACAGCACAAACCTGGCTGACCAGCAGTATGAATGTGTGGCTGAGATTGGGGAAGGAGCCTACGGGAAGGTGTTCAAAGCCCGAGACTTGAAGAACGGAGGTCGCTTTGTTGCACTGAAGCGGGTACGGGTGCAGACCAGCGAGGAGGGGATGCCACTGTCCACCATCCGGGAGGTGGCAGTTTTGAGGCACCTGGAGACGTTTGAGCACCCCAACGTGGTCAGGTGAGGAAGTGGGGCAGGTGTCCCGATCAGCAGGGTCCTGGTTTTAGTACATGAATTGGGCAAGCAAGAGTTTGGGTACATAAATGGACTGGACACTAGTTTGGGTTTCTAGATGAAGTGAGCACTAAACTGTGTACATGACGTGTGGTTTGAAGTTTCAGCAGGCCATGGTGCTGCCTGCCAGACCTCACCTCATCCCTGTGCATTGCCTCCCACACACACAAACACCCATCTCCAGAGGCATAGGTGTGTGACTTAAGTGTTTGAGTGGATGGGCAAGGAGCCATATATACACTATTTCCTCAGGCATAAGAGAGAATGAAAAAAACCCAACGTCTCCCTGGTTTTGTCTCAGGTATTAGTTCTGCCAGCTGCAGCTGATTTTTAGCAGCTCTATTCATTATCGAAATGGCAAAGATTATGAGAGCGGTAGTGGAATGTGCGTTCTACCTTTTTAGATGCTTTTATAGAGTTGTAGATAATCGCGTTAAAGAGAAGTAACAGTTTAAGACTTCAAGCTTTGCAGGCGGCCTTACGGTTGAATACTGTTTGACTGGTACTAATTTCACCGCATGCTGATGACTGTGCTACCAAGAGTGCAACAGTACAGACGTCAGACCTTGCTTGCAAAACGGTGGCAATGGCCCCAGGTTGTCCTTTCTGTCATGTCAGTACCATAAACCCCGGATAAATGACCAGATAATCTCAATGGTAAGGCTGGCCCTACCGTAACCTCTTACATTTTTCTGTAGCTGGAAACCTCCAACAGCCTGTGAGCATCTTTTATTAATATTATGAACTTTAAGAAGTAAGCTTCACTTTGCAGATACCCAGGTATGCAATGATTTGAAACTGGTCAGCATCTTGCTGATGGTGCTGTATTAACAAGTATATTTCCTGTTATTTGCGTTATTGTACGCACATATTGCGTAGCAAAAGGAAAATATTTTATACTTTACTAACACCAAGCCTCTTTCAGTCATAGAGAAATAGATACTCTGAAGTTAGAGATGACCTTCAAAATAGCTTGTAGCTGTGATCCTCCTGTTTTAGGGTCTGAGATGAGGGGGTTTATAGTAGGTGCAAGAGGAAAGGTGAGACAGAGAATAATATTTAAAATACAAAAGGGAATAGCTAGAGGTAAATTCATTTTTGTTCATCTCAAGGCAGCGTAATACAACAGTCTCATTTCTGTCTAAACTTAATAGGCAAAGCATGTGTATTCTGAAATACTGATAAGGGAATATGCGTCATCGGTCTCACTGCAGTGAGGAATGGGATGCAGGCTGCAATTCACACTTTTCCATTGCTAATCAAGCAATTCTACAATTTGGTTAATAACCATTATTTTGACTGGCACCTAGTAATGCCAGAGGCTTAGTGAATACATTTCAAAAGTGGGGGTAGCTTTGTGCGGACAACGTGTCATATTTGATCACTGAATCAAAGTGCTGGCTTGGTTTACAGAGGAGTGCACACAAAGTTCTTCCTTGGCAGTAGAGATAATTGAGAGTTCTCAAAATCTCTGAAATCCAGCCCAATAATTTATGAGAGTAAATGAGGATTTAGTTGTCCAGGTTTAGACATTTGCAATTTTTCTGCCATTGAGATCTTTCCATATGAATTAAAAGGTTTTTTTAAGAGCTTTCTAATCCCGAATCCAGAAAAATCATGAAAAATAAAATTCTTGTTTTCCAAAGAGCTATTTGATTAACTGACTGTGCAGCTGCAGGCTTGTTTTGCTTGGGTTTAAGTGCAGTGCAATCTCAACATAGGGTTGCATAAATATATTGAAGCTTAAAATATTTTTACAAGTTTGAATGAAAATTCATTCTCTGCAAGCAGTAAGTATTTCAACCAGTAATATGAGAATGTAGTTTCAATATAAAAATCTCTGAAAGTGCGTTCCAGGTCCTCATAGTGGTGTTGTGAAGCCTGTACCTTTTGCCATAAGCAGCATTTCAGATGCAAGGGGTTGGGCTGTGATGTGTCAGGATGCTTGAGACCTCGGCTGCACGCCTTTTTGCACAAACAGGCAGGGGAATATGAGAAGCAATTTCAAACATTATCTCTTCTAAATGGGAGGAATGCTATTTAAAAACTCACCTCGGTTGTGCAGGTTTTTAATCTGTAGAGCAGATGAAGCTATAAGTAGCACTTTGGAGTGACTGAAATCGTATCCTTATAGTGAAAGATTATTTGAAAATATTTAAATGCCCCAGTTCCATTACAAAATTCAGTAGAAGAGTTTGTAATTTATTGAAATCAAAGGTCTATTTTTGTATTATGTAAATATACTCAGAAAAGGAAATACTGTTAAAGATGATCTGCAATTTTAAGCAGCTGACCTAGCTGTACTTAATTATTGAACATATTATGCTCACAAAAATGTTTCAGCATGCATTCTGGAAACTGGTATCATGGCCAGGCTAGTAAATAAAAATAATGGCAAATGCATTGTCTATATACTGGATTAAAGTGTACATCATTTTCAGAGCACTGGGATAACAACACAAGTATTTGAAATCAAACTTTTTGATTTTCAGGGAACGTCTAGCTTTTTTTCTGAATATTACGGGCAACTAGCCTGAGAGAAATAAGTGAGAACTGCAGATATAATGTTGAATCTGTTACCTCTGAGTAATGGCATGTGTGATCCATGAGTCGCTCAATGCAAACCGACAGTCATTCTGTGAGTCAAAATTTAGACAGACTTCAAACAGAGGAGCCACATACACCCTGTTCTCGGCTGTGGTACTCTGGCATCAGCTGACAGCAATGGCAGAAATCACTGGCCACATGTCATTATGCCGAACCCAAATGGTAGGTCCGGGCATCTCCAGCGGGTACATTTAGGAGCTCAGCAGGCCAGGGCTTCTCTGTCTCCATGAAGTGGTGCTGAACGTGAAGAACAGTTTGGTAAGGAAAAGACCAGGTACTTGCTAGGCAGAAGTGGAGCTCCATGGCCTTGTTGGTCGCAGAGCCATGTCGCAGGACCAGCATTGCTACTGCAGCCCAGGTTTGTCATAGTGGTCGTAGATTCCTTTCCTCTAAAATCCTGAGAAACGCTGAAAGCCAAAACTGGTTTCTAGTGATTGGCATTGGGGATGGAAGAGAATTTTCTCCATAAAGTAGAAATGTCTAAATAGCATAGAATAATTTTAAACAAAATATTTATCGTATTTTTCCGTGCTACTGCTCGCTAATTATGAGAGCTTTGTTTTGCGTTCCTTCTCTCCAAGTCTATCGTTTCCATATTCGTACAATGAAGAGATGCATTTTTCGCAGCACAGTTGCTTTTACAACAATAGATAATGAGGATAGATAAGACTTCACTGCAGAAGAAAGCAAAACAAGGTTTAAGATAAGAAGTGAAAGGAAGTCTAATCTTCATCAGAAAAGTGATGGTACTGGAAGTCTCTGGAAATATATATATAATGGAAATAAGGCCTGGAGGACTGATCTAAAATTTTGTAAGGCTGTCAAAAATAATATACAGAAAGGCATGGGGAAAATACAGTTAAAGGATGATTGCTATGTGCTTAAAATCCTCTCCTGTTCACATTTGCCTTTGTATAGAGTTCCCCTCCCTCAGGACATCTTACTCTATTCTATTTATCTTCACAAAACAAAGTGAAAAATAGAATCTTCAAGAGTAAATCTTACTGTGAATCGCTCTAAAATGAGGTATGTTGTAGGCTTTGAAATGTCCTTTTAACTGGTAGGATGATTAAGGTGCTCCTCTAGCTCACCTTTCAGATAATAAGATGTAATGCTTTACTAAAGCTTTACTATATACAGTAGTTAAATCTGGCAAATGTTGGTCCAGCACTTATGTAGCTTAGTGCTGTTCTGTTTGGGAAAAATGAAATATATGTAGACAAAGGACAGGCTTTGCCAGGAATAAATGACATATTAGATTCAGGAAATTCCTGTGTGTAAAACTGGGAGTATTCCCTGCTGCAATATATCTGTAAAAATTCTTCTTGTGATTATAATGCTAAATTCAGCAATATATTGTGTTCATTTTATCTCTCTCCTGTTGGTAATCAGATGGATAATTTTCCCCCAATGTTAATCATCCATCAAACTGTGAATTTGCACTCTGGGAAGGTGATATACAAGACAGAATACTGTAATTCTTGCTGTGCTTGTTTTCTAACATATATATATTTAACAATTTTAATAGTGTTAAACCCTAAGCAAATAGAGCAAACCTTCAAAGCTGTATATTTTTGCTTCCTGGCTCATAGTTTTTTGATAAATACAACTTTTTTAGTATTTTCATGGGTTAGTAAGTCTTCAATTTTAAAATAACCAAAATTATATTGAATATAATCTATTAGAATATAATCTAATCTGTGTTATTATTGCAAAGGTAAGTGTCAGAAATCTTGCCATTCAAGGTTATCATTACCATATAATAAGGAATTAAAAATCTTAGTTCTCTCCTTCCTGTTAACTTGCAGCTAATTGACTTAGGTTCAACAGAATGACCCACCTAGCTGGAAGTGTTACTCTATTCTTCAGTCTTTTTGTTGTACGGATCAGTGTGGGGGAAACCCAGTAATTATGAGTATTTGCACAATTATGCCATGTTCAACGTTTTATGTTATTTTATATCCATTGAAAGATAAACATAGCATCATAGAATCATAGAATAGTTTGGGTTGGAAGGGACCTTTAAAGGTCATCTAGCCCAACTCTTCTGCCGTGAGCAGGGACGTCTTCAACTAGATCAGGTTGAGCTCAGAGCCCCGTCCAACCTGACCTTGAATGTTTCCAGGGATGGGCATCTACCACTTCTCTGGGCAACCTGTGCCAGTGTTTCACCACCTTCACTGTAAAAAATGTCTTCCTTATATCTAGTCTAAATCTACCCTCTTTTAGTTTAAAGCCATTCCCCCTTGTCCTGTCACAACAGGCCCTGCTAAAAATTTTGAATGACACTGTAAACTGCCCTCTGTGGTACAGCAATACTGTCATGTTGCTTTTTCCCTGCTTTTGCAGTCCAGTGGTCCATGTTGTCTCTTGGTTTGCACTTGAGTACTTGATGGAGCCCATCAACTGATGCCCTTGGCAAGGCAACCTGAGTGTGGGGGGAAGAGGCTGGGGCACGATTGACTCCCCCATCCCCATGTGCCCTGACATAAAGACCAGCACTTGGCTGTGCTCAAAGGTCCCAGAAGTGTATAATGGCTTGGTGCTTAAAACTGCATTATACAAAGATAGAAGGTGTATTTTTATAAGTGTTTTAAAATTCCCTGTCTAACTTGATAGAGCATTCAGACTTATCTGTAGCAGGTCATCAATACCTAGCTAACCATTTGCAAGGCAATTTGAACTTGTAGTTGTTTTGCTTTGTTCTGTTTGTTAAACTGAAATGATATGGGAACGTGCAGAAGGAAAAGAATTTCAAAAAGCAGTAGCTAATTTTGTTTCTCTTTCCAGTTTGTGGTGATGCTGATATTGGCTGCTGGCTTTATTACTGTACTGTTAATAAGTTTAAAGGATGATCTTCTCAAAATCATTGAGATGTTCCATCCCGTCAAGTGAAACATTTCTATTTTTGGGGGTGTTTGTCTCCAGTGAATTCTGCTTCCTTCCTTATTTCCTTTTTCTGCCAAGGTAATGTTAAACTTCTAGTGTGTGACATCATTCTTACAGATCAGCAGTGTGCTGTATTGTGCGATACAATTTATTTTTGTGTAGCACCACTCATATGGCATCTGGCAGGCCCTTGGAGGGAAAGAAATGGTTACCTCTACATTGCTAGGTACAGGGATTGTCTTGCACAAGGAAAGAGTAAAATAAGATGCAGGGATGGAGTGAAGCAGAAGGAACTGAACTCGAAACTTGCCAAGGTTAAAGGGATTAATGTGGCAGATGAGTCTCAGCTGAGGTAGAAGAGGTGGATGAGTAATGGGAAGGAAAAACTGAATGAGCTTCAGAGTCAGTTTTAGTCTAACACAAACAGGATGGTCTTCAAGGCAGATGTGAAGACGGGAAATGCCTTGGCGGGAGAGAGGCATTTCCAGGCTGGAGAGTGGTGGTGGTCGGAGGGGAAGGGAGATGGTCCCTGCACTGACCGGCCACTGCGAGGAAGAACACTGCAAAGGTCTTGGGGAGGGGGGGACTGCCTACCTGGAAAGGTGGCTTCTTTCGTGGCAAGAGGGCAAAGAGGAATGATATGGCTGACACTGAACAGGGTTTGGCAGTAGGTGGGATTTGGAGAAGTTTGTTAAGTTGGCAGAGGACATTGTGAAGTGACTGTACATGAATGCTGGCCTGTCATCATCTGCTTGCAACCCTACAGTACACAGAATAAGCACGTACAGGGAAAATAAGTGATATTCTTCCTGTCCATATGAATTGTTTATTAGTAATGGATCTGATGATTTAGTTTGAATACATGGTCTGCCAGAAATAGGACAAGATAAGAGCATGTCAGGAAGGAAGGGTTGAATATGGAGTAGCTTTCTGAGCCTTAGGAAATTCAGTTTCTGGAGTGAGTACAAGCTTTCTTCAAAAAGTATTTTATCTTATTCTGAATCTAAGCTTTTTACAAAAAACATGTTTCCAGTCTTTGTGTGAGTAAATGTTAGTCATTTTAGATTATGTCCAGTGCTCCCTTCCTTCTTTAAATCTGTGGATGGTGGTGTCTCTGCTGTTCTTGGAGAGATCTAGTCTTGCTGGACCCTTCCCAGAATGGAAAACAAACTCATTTCGCCACAACAGTTGCTGGTGACAGCCTGTGACTGCCAGGCAAAGCGTCAGCATCCCCTGGGTTAATGGAGTAGGGTCCAGGATTCAAAACTGAGCCTTGAAAAGGACAGGAGAGTGGATGCTCCACCCCAGCATCAGGGGCCAGGGTAGATTAATTGGGACTTTCCAGTTTGCTTCATGGTACCTCGGTGCCAGCTGAAGTGCAGAACAGAGCATGGAGAAGGAAAGTGCTCGCTTTCCAGGGGTTTGAGAGAGGATAGGCTGGAGACCGTGACTTAGCAAAGCACTAAGAAGAGAGTCACTCAGGTACACTCACTGGGATTTAAGCCACTGTTTCAAGTTTAGTTAGTTTAGATGTAAGTGCATTATCAAATAGAAATAGCTATGATATTAAGTGTGCACTGAATTTTAAAATGCTTTTCTGAATAGAGGTCAGGGACGATATACATAAGAATATGAATCATAGATATTGATTCTTATTCATGTATTACATTAACTGAAGCCTTATTTCCAGAGAATTTTTCTATTAAAAGTTAAAATAAATAATGCAGAATAAATAATGCAGAATAAATATCCTGATATAGCAGTAACATGAATTTGGCATCAAGAGTGGTAATTTGTCTTTGTAGTAATTCTTAGTTGACTTAATTTAGTTCTGAAGTTTTAAAATTATTTTATAAAGTTTCATAACCCTAAATAAAATAGAAGTTGCTGTTCATTCCAAAAGTTTGCAGCTGTATATAGAGCATTTGGGTTTTACTCTTTGTATGAAATCTAGTTGTTTTCCAGTTTTGCTGAACAAGTTGATTCTTAATGATTTAACAAATTATCAAAGGATAACTGTGCCCATATAAATCTATAAATAAGATGTGTTTTTTCATTCAAAAGAGAGGAAATCTCTCATCCTGTATCAGTTCTTCATATGTTTTTCTTATATTCTGAAAAATATTTTAAATTACGCATGCATGATTATTTAACAGCTATACCTTTAAACTATAAAGCGTTTGTATCTAATAAACAAACCACTTTAGAATTTTCCAAGGAGTATTTTTTTCCATCGTGTACTTTGACATTTTCCATTTGGGAAACCTCTATTTGGGAAGCTTTTGATGAGATGATTGTCAGAGAGTGGAAATGTGACTGTCGATTTCCGAACTGTTTCAAAATACGTCATTGCATCTAAATTATTGTATTGATTTTCCTATTTATTTATTTACCCGTAGCCTTTGAAAATTTGTCCCATCCTTAGAAAATGTTCACAAGGGAATATTCCGCTAAATAATCCTTTTAAAATCAGGCCTTAAAATTCTAACAAGTTGTGTTTTCTTTAGGCGGAATAAAGTATGTTTTATATGAGTAATAAGAAACTCTTCCATATGATGCTTTAGATGTCTTTTTAGGGTTTTAGAAGAAGATGGGTCTCTAGCATAAAAAGCATCCCACATAATTTTAGGACCAAGTGATGATTTCAGATACCTAAATACAGAGTGTACTGGAATGTGGCAATTTGCTGATATTGGTAGAGTTGCCCTGGGGTAGATTTCCCATGACATACCTAGCAAACAATTTACAAATTTAGCAAAAAGTTCCATACCGTTTTAAAAGCATTCATACAAACACTGACGGGTTATCACTCTGGATTATCATTAACAGGTGGCTGATCTTTTCTTAGTAAAAGAAAATAAAAAAATAACTTGCATATGAATTCATCTTTGCAGGAATTTCCCATATTTAATAATTGAAAACTCAATTCTAGTGCAAATGAATCATACTGAGTTTAAATGAAACCTATTGAGTCTGGACTTTTGCAACATTAGTCAGTGCAGAATGTTACATGTTTTGATAGAAACAGAGAAAGGAAGTGAGAAATAGAATGGAAAAGCCTATGTGATTTTTTTTCTTTCTTTTATGTGAAGCTTTGGCTAGTCTTTTAATATCTATTTGAAGTGTGGTCACTATGATAAATAACTGAAGGTGTCTGTTGCTGTTTAACAATGTCAGAGAATTCCCTTCTCCCTGAACTCAATTAATTATAAACTGGAAATTTCAGTGCTTTGTTCACTGTTTTTTAAGTTAGCATATTTCTAGGAGCTTTCTGGGAATGTAATTCCTAGCTGCACTGGTGCTTTTGTTTCTCTTCATCTGTGGAGCCAGGGCTCTACTGTAAGGATAGAATTCTATCACTATTTTTTTTTTTTTTTTTCACATTTGATGTGGTATTTTGCATACAGCTGCAGAGTAGACAGTTACCTTTGAAAAGAACATTTGGCTGGTTTAATTTGATTAGAGCAAACCACCTCAATCATTTCTGAACTAAGACCGTTTTCATTTTAACTTGGCAGTAGGAGTTGGGAATGTACTGACTGTGCTTAGATGTTTGGGGGAGTTCTGGTTTGGAGACACAGCTACCGCCGAAGTGAAACAACCTTAGAGGACTTTGCCCACTCTGCTCCTTCCCCATAAAAAGGGAGGGCTGTGAAGCCACTGAATGTCACATTTAACTTTCACTCATTATGACAAGGAATTGGACTCCTTATGAGTGTTTCTATAAAAAGTTGGAAACCTTTAATGCACAGAAATACATAATCATACATTTTTTAAAAACCCCGTGATATTAAAAACAGATATAGGATATGAAAGTCTTTTGTTTACAACAAACTTAAACACCCCTAGCAACAGCATTTTGAATAAAGTTATAATAAAATCCAACATATAAATAGAAATATGGTGGGTTTCTCATAGATATATTCTACCAATGTTGAAATTGTATCTCTTTTAGTAAAGTTAGTAAGATTCCCACATTCTGTCATTCTCCTAGCTTTGACTTTCTACCCCTTTCCTCATCATATAAATATATTGTGATTTTTTTATGTTGCGTATTAAAGATGAAATTAGATTCTTCAGATTTAGAGTATTATTTATTATATAGGATTTTTGCTTTTCAGTTCCCCTCACTGGTGATCATTTTCCTAGAAAAACTATTGTGGCTGTCTAGAATATCAATGTGTCTCATAATAAATGACAGCCCTTCAATAAATTATAGTCAGATAGTATTCTCCAGAAAAGATGGTTCTGATCTTTAAATGCTCTGACTTTGCCGTAGTGGATCATCATATATACAATATTTTAACAAGAAGATTACAGTTGAAGGAAGATCTTCTGGTTATTCTTGTGTTGTGTTCTGAAAACCAATATGCACAGTTAATTGTTCATCTATGTGAGCAGCCTAACACTCGCTACTAACGGGGGAATTGCATCCACATCTTCCAGCTAATCCAAAATCAGCTGTAAATTTAAGGCTTCAGTTTCTGCTGGTGAAGTTAAAGTCCATAGAGCTACACTGATTCAAACAGTTCTGGCTGTTCAAATCATAAATTCCTAATGTTAAAATGAACAAAAATGTATTAGGACAGGCAGACAGTGCAGAGCTGTCCCATCAAGCATGCACATTTGAGACTTTACCATTCAGATTTTAGGTGCTGCAACTATTGAGTTTACCAAACTGGGGTATAAAAGTAGTTCTTCCATTAGGAGGTTTTTCACTGATATGGACTCCGAGTTTCTGTTGACCTGTTTTACTCTTCCTAATTACATTCCCTTTTAGCACCACAAATAATTCCTCTCTAGCTTAGTATGTACCCTCTGAAATATTTGATGTCTATCTCTGTGTGGTCACCTAAGCAATTTGTGCCATGCTGTGCTTACCCCCAAACTCCAGGTTGCATCACAGACACAGTCATTTCAGTGCTATGTACATCTCCCTTCTTCAAGAGAAAATGCTTCTATGGCTACAATTAGAGACTTTCTGATTGCTGTACAGGATTGGAAGTTTATGTCTAACTTGTTACTCAGTAGCACAGCACTAGAAGCTTTGTTATTGATTCCCAGGTTTCTTCGGGACGGTGAAAGTTAATGACCTGTATTATTTTTCTCTAGTAGGAAGTAGGTTATAAGGTGAATCTCATTTTGCTAATTTTATCTAACAGCACACTTTGTTTGTGTTTGTGATCTTTACAACATAGAGATTGAGCAGCATCTGCACTTTTAATTAGCGTGTTGTTTATCCTTAGATAACCTCCTAGATTATTAATGGAGATAGGCCTACCCACAGATCTCTGTGGTTTCCTCGCAGACATCTCTAATCAATTTGTTGCCTTAATGTTCATCTCTGCTTTTTATAAAACGCTGAGCAACAAGTTTTGATCAAAGCCATAATACCCATATCCAGACAGGTTTGAATCAATGACTGTAGTCTGAAAATCAGAATTAAACGTCTCATTAAACTTAAAAGATTTGGCATCCTTGGAAGGGCCCAGACAAGTTAGTACTTCTGTAGAACTGAGCACCTGTATCTCTTCGTTGCACGGAATCCCGTTCATCACATTGCCTTTAAGTTTGTAACATCATCGAAAAAAACAAAGAGTTACCTGTCATTACTTAATTCTATGCTGCTTATTATTCATGTTGTCTCTCTACTTAAGAAATCAAGAAGGCTTTATTACTTTTAATTTTTATTTGGTCAGATTAAAACATTTTTTATAGATGTTAGTTATTTCAAAAGCAAATCTTTATGCAGTAGTGAAAAAATACAAACAGCAATGACACTGGAACGGAAGGCTACAGCAGTACAACAGCAAGAATAGTTAGGAGTTGCACAGAAGAGTCAGGTAACCTATCTGACTAAAAATGAAAGGTATTTGTGGCTACAGATAAAACCCAGATAGGTGAATAACATTGAGGAGGGAGTCTCTTTAGAAGACATTTTCAGTATATTGGAATGTCCCAAATCAATAGGATATTGTGATATCTGTAAGAAAATACATTTCAAAGACTGCTTGGTTTCCAGTAACCCAAAGTTGAGAGTGGGCAGGACCATTCTGCAGGAACAAAACGTAAGTCATAAAAAGCAAATTTAAATCTTCTGCCATCCTCTAGATCAGTGAAAGGATATTGAGCCTATAATTCTGGAAGAAGCTGGCAAGTCAACTAAGTTTACTAAAACAGTAATAAAGGACAATTTCAACCACTGTTCATAATAAAGTGGACAAATGAGACAAGGTTTAAAGACAAAACTTAGAGACACCATCAATGAAGCAGCTGTTCCTGGAGTACAAGGAAGAGAGAGCACTCTCTGCATAGCCTGAAGTAACTTGCAGTAGCTGGTTTAAGAAATTCTTATACAAGAGACGCAGTCATAGTGACCACAATAATTAAATCTGATATATCAAGTTTGGGAAAGGGATAGTTCCCAAACTTGATGCAGTAACAACAGGCTTTAGAAAAGAGAGATTAAGAAACAGGAGGTAATAAAAAATTCAACAGTCAAGAGGAAGGATATGAAAATACTTAGATTTAACATGGTGGGTACTTAAATAGAGATTTGTAGCCACACATTTTGTCGCTTGGGACATACACCTTTCCTTGGTGTGATGCTCTGTCCAGCCACTGGAAATCCTGGCTGCTGCTTTGGATCTATAGCCCCTTCCTGGGTGCTAGATATAGCAGGACAGTTTAAACGAATGGGTTCCTCAAACTCTCTGGAGGGGTGGGGGATGTCAAAGGGAGACACCAAACTTTCTCTACTCCTTTTATGACTCTGCTCCAGTATATCATGATGGATGCACAGAAGGTACACATAGCCATGCATAAAAAAAATAAAACAGGAATGTAAGATAATTGTGAGCAGACATCTAGCTTTAACCATCTGAATATTAAAAGTATACTCCATCCTAGTCATTTAGAGTCTCCCTATAGTGAGTGCAGAGAGAGGACGCGCTTTCCGAGAGTAATTCATCCCATCACCCTCCGTACCCACTGTGGAGCAGAATGAATTGCCCTCTGGAAATGCCTGCCTCTCTCTTGTTGACTGCAGGGAGAGCCCAGGTGGCTAATGCAGAGTGGACACCCAACTGTAGCCTGATACAGCTAGGTGAGAGAATGCCAGTTGGTACGGTTCATGTTTGAAGGTGGAAAGTGGAAAAACTAGTAGGGAGTTTGTACAGCAATTAAGAGAAGTTACAAAAGCAAATAGGAAATTATTTTGGGGGTGGGGGATCAAAAAGCTAGTATTAAATCAGAGGGCACTTGAACTGTGATGAATTAGAGGAGGTAACCGAATAAGAAATTAGTAGTATTTTTTTTTACCGGTCTATAGTATATGGATTATTGGTAAGGGTTTGTACAAGACACTTTTTTTATCAGTTGGCAAAAATGATGTACTTTCCCTAATAGCAGAGTGTGGGTTTCTGTGAAATGTACTGACTTCTGACAATCTGCTTCTAGTTTGCGCTTGGCATTAAAGTACTAAGGGGATGTAGCTGGAATGGGTGGGCATTGCCTGGTTATCCTGTACCCAATTTTAAGCTCCACCAGAAGCCATCAAAACTTCTTAATCTTTTACAAAGGGAAGAGTAACTGAAGATGTGTGTTTGAGATGGCCAATCATGCAGTCTGCAAGTGGTTTAAGGCACCTTTCAAAGCTTTCTCAGATGTAGTTTCTCTTGCGTATTTTTCTCATTTCCCTTCACTCAGCCATACTGGTCTTATACAGGATTTGCCACTAAGTGGGCTAATTATCTCATTATTGATAAAATTCTGATGCTACACATAGTTTCATTGCATCAAATTCCTTTTGAGCAAATTACGTGATTTTACAATTGCAAATCGTTGGAAAATTCTGGTGTCTAACTTATATTCCACTCTGAATTATCCAAAACCTGAGTGCTTGGTAAGCAGTGGTACTATACCCTTATCTTTTGGAATAGTTTTTTTTTAATTTAAAGTTTTATTTTTCCATAATTTCAAAACGTATCAGCCTACATTGCTTGGTAATAGCCTGCAAAATTAAAATCAATCAATAATGCTAACAGATTCTGCTCCGTCATTTTTTATGTTGAGTGTCTGTTGGAGTTCTTTTATAGCTTCATTTAGAAAGCTTGAAAACAGCTTTTTTTATTATTGAATTGCTAAGACAATATAATTGTAGTAAAGCAAATAAGCTGCTCTATTAAGCTGTTTGGATATGCATATTACTTGTGTGTGTGTGTATATACATGGAAGAGGAAAACCATGAAAATGTCAAGATTTGACTGCATTTATACCAGGAAGCTCAGAATTTTTCTTTTGTAACATGGATGAGGATTATTAGACATGTAGGACTGCAATTAGTTTAAAGTCTGTGCCTTAAAAATGTCTGAACAGTTTTCTTTTTTAAAGTTAAAAGAAAAAAATTGAAAGGGAATGAGGGCAAGCCAGGAAAAAAACCATCCCAAAAGCTAATTGTTTTTAAAAAGTTACATGACATTGAAAATTGGAACTTGGAACTGAAATGCCATCTCACTCCTTAGTATAATAAAATAGTAAATTTTATTAAATGTATTCTGGAAAGAGTAAATGAGGATTATAAAGCCTGATGTGAGTGGCAAAGAGCCCAGGCAATACCCAAAAGAGTAAACATCTAATGGCTTAACCTAACTGGGGCACAGTCTGCTGCAGCAGGCAATTGAACAGGGGATGTCAATATTTAAAAGCAGCAGAACTAATTTTTGAAACAGATGGCTTTTTTCGTCCTATGTACAGTACAAATATATGTTTTTAAAGGCTTTAGGGAATATTGAGATGATGAGATTATGTGTCTCCTTTTAATATTGACCCTTTTTTTAATTCTTCAAATCTTGTAAAATTTAAGGTTACTTTGATCTTTCTTCTTTCAAGCATGAAATTGCGATCTTTAAATTGCGTTATTCACTCACTTCCAGAACTCATTCATCCCAGAGCACATCCTTTATACAAAAATGCAATATCATCTTGTCAGCTTTTAAATGGAGGCCCTTCTTAAAAAGACTGTTGAGTTCTTTAAATAATTTAACTAAAATTTTCTGAATGGACATAATTGTCATGGCATTTCTAATATATTGATCACTGTCATTTTCACAAGCCTGAAAAAGTGTTCTTGTGCTTTGGAAAATCTAAATCCATGTCACTTCTCTGCCCTCTGAAGTGAAATCAAGCGGACTGTACTGCGCTTAGATCAATAGTCATATACCATAGGGGCTGGCGTACAGAGGCATTCATGGAAATGAAGACTACTGTGTCTTCCTGGATTCAGCAAAAAAAAAAATGCTCTACTGTGTATGTTTCTTCCAAATGGACTGGAGACAGTTATTTCTCAGTCAAATATTTTCATAATCCAGACACAGATTCTTATTTCAGAACATATAGATGCCAGTGGTGATGTTTGAAAACCAAGACATGCCTGCATGAAAAGTAGGTAAGGGAAATCACCAGAAAGTTTGAATTTTTCTTCACAGAAAGTCACTTCAATTCTGTGATAACTCAGAAAGCGGCTGAATGGACCTTTATAAAACATATGAACTAAGTCACTTCTAAGTGGAGACAGCTGGGGTCTATTTAATATCCTGTGTAAAATGGTAGAGGTCAGCTTCCTGGAATAACTTAGGAGTTTTATTTCACAAATATCCTACTGCTGCAGGGACCTGGGGTGACGGTGAGGCTGTCGAACTAAAATGCGCCATAAGGAAAAGCTCCAGGGCCGTAGCTCTCGTTCTAGCTCTGCATGGGATGGTAGGAAGCATCTTGTGGCCTGCAGTATTTGCGCATCCTCATAAATGTCTGTTGCGTGGATGCTTATTAATGCAGGCAATTAGTCTCATTTTTTTCTTCCAATCTTATATTCTTACGATTTAGGCATTGGGATACTAATGGAAAATCATGGAGAAGTGACGCTTTGGACAACAATTCTCAAATGTACTGATGACCCTAAATACCTACGTTATTTTGTAATTTGGGACCTTGGTTCCTAAATCGCTTAACTTATTTTGACAGTTTTATGATGTCTTTTTTCCCCCTTGCAATTAATGCAGCCATATCTTTACTATCTGAGATCATACATTTCCTTAATGTGTTCCCTGCACCTATTCAATTTAATTACTCTTGACTGCTTGAGTTTGGAATCTTATTTTATTTTCTAACTCCTGCTATTCCATTGTATATTAGCCATGTGGGTGAAAAAAAATATATTTGTCTTTGTAGGCCAGTGCCATTGGTAAGTGTTCACTCACACACACACAGAAGTTACACGATATAGCAGTTGATATAATTGGTAGTCCAGTGATACCCTAATTAAAAGCCTGTGGTGCAATAAGCATGAAAATAAATATAAAAATTGTACATAATTAATGATGTCCAGTGTGATTACATATATTTCACAGTGTGAAAATTTGGCTTTTCCTTGACTACATATTTAAATAGAAGATAAATGGAAGCTTTAAAGAAGAACTAAGAGGGGTAATTGTTTCTGTGAGATGGAAAAAAGATGGAAATTGAAAAAAAAAAAAAAGTAGTGTGTCACTGGAATAGGCAAGCTGACCACAGACAGAAAAGGCTTTTGTAGACTGTGCTGATTCTGTGGGCCCTGTATGGTGTGTAGTGTTGCTCATTTAGTCAACTGTACAAAGGCTCAAAACCATCAGCTGTGGTATAAGTTTCTGTGCTGTTTCTCTGAACAGAGGTAAATAGGATGATTGTAGGGTCTGGGGATGGATTAGAGAAAATAATGAGGAGCAACTCCTTCAGCTCTCGACGTCTCTTGACTTATTCTTGAAATAAAAATAATTACATCAATAAAACAATTCATCTATGGCTTAGAAAGGGTTAGAACAATTTCCATCTCACCCAGTATTATTCTGAAGTGAGAAAGAGCAGATAGCTTAGGGAATGGTGTAAGAGCACAACAGACCCGAAGTGATAATTCCTGGCAAATTAAGGCTTGATGGTTTTGATACCGACTTGCTCTATGATCTTAAGTAATCTGTGTCCACTGCTTTGTAAGTCCATGCAGCATTTGCAAGCAGATGTGAGCCAGCCCTGCCTCGTTCCCAGGCAGATGCCTACTCGCTCTGCCGGTGCTTTGAGCCAGCTGGAAGCCGCGTAGCCATGTTAGCGCTGCGGAGCCTCAGCCATTACGCTCTGCTGTCCTCAGATCTTCCTCAGCTCAGCCTGGGCTGACACTGGCTGCCCGGACGTCGCAGAGCACGCTCTCCTTTGCTTGCAGAGCTTGGGTAGATGTACTTTGTTTGCATTTGCCTAGACGTAAAAATGTTTTAGCGCTCCAGGAACCAGACCTTGTTTTGCAAGATTTATTATAGTTTGCTCATTTCTTTCGGAAATGTGAAAGACGTTGTTGCAAAACATCCAAAATACAGTTTTGTCATGTATTTACATCTGACATACACTATCGTTTACAAAATGCTGAATTTATTTCAAAACCATCCATGCATTAAAATGTAAACCCCCATCTCTTGCTGCTAAAAGACGCCCCAAAAGAAATAGTTGCCTTTGCCCCGAAGTAATAAAACAGTCGAATAAAATTTATTGCCAGCTCAAAATGCTACTAACACCTCATTTTCATTGCCAAACTCTGCAAATAATCTTTAATTTGTTTTCTTTTACATATGTGTGCAAGAGCTTAAAGGAAATACTTAAAAAGCTGTACAGCCTGTAGAATACTTCACTCCGTGTGCATTAATCTTTAAATGGCTGGCTCACAATGCCGTGTAAACTGGCTGGAAAAGGAGGAAACGTGTATTAGACATCTACCTGAAGAACTGGAGGATAAAAACATCTGAGAATCTTACAGAAATAGTCATTTTTCGTTTTCTTTGCATGTGCTATGAATTAATTTAAAATTTAAAAAAAGACAGCTTAGTAGAAGAAATGACACGACAGCCAAGGAGCTTGTATGGCCACGTGTGAATGACTGTGAATGACTGTGAATGGGGAAAAAAGCAGCCATGAAGTTCACATTTTTAAAAACTTGTAAGATGTAATGTCTTAAATTCAGATGAAACGTCTAAGGAATTTGCATGCTAATGGAAACGAGGATCCCTTTTTATGTATCGAGTGTTTAAGAGCAATTGCCCCTTGGCTAAATTTATTAAGCCAGAAAAATCTTGTAAATTTCTATTGAAGATTTATTAGTCCCATTTGTTTCTGTTCTGTACAACATGAATATTAAACTCAATCCTGCAAGTTTGTCACAGGTGAAACTCCCTTTCAAATTAAAGAAAATTCTGGACCTGAGCCAAAGCCAGTTAAAAACATGTACTGACTTCATGACGCTTAGGTAAAGGCTCTTGTGTGCAGAGGTTTTTAGTATTGATCCTGGTCTGTGGGGGTTGAGTGAGTAGGGCAGAGGAGTTTTCAGTGTCTTTTTTTTTTTTATGTCAACGTCTCTCTCATTTTGTTTTAAGTTCCTCATGAGAAGGAATATTTTTAAATATCTTCAAAAATCAATTGAACATAATCTGGAATCCCACCAAGTAAAATTGCTCAGTTATGGTCTTCCGGGGAAAGAGTCATCTCTCCTAAATTCAGTTAAATTCAAGCATCTTGTCTAAATTAGTGATCTAGGTGTCTTCCATAGCAAGCAGGG
Source organism: Calonectris borealis (assembly GCF_964195595.1). Taxonomy (NCBI): domain Eukaryota; kingdom Metazoa; phylum Chordata; class Aves; order Procellariiformes; family Procellariidae; genus Calonectris; species Calonectris borealis. The sequence continues at coordinate 145,062,667 of NC_134313.1, forward strand.
AGAGACAATACCCCCCGCCCCCGAATGATTCAACCAACCTACTTCTTTCCCTTGAATATATGGAGGCCTACATGACCCGTTCAGACTAACCACCAAACCCCTGAGCAGCTCCATTACATGAGTTATATCTCTTCCACAGTAGCTGAGAGGAGAACTTAGCGCTCCGCGAGCTCTACTAGGCTGTTGTGTAGATGGATGGCATTTGAACTGTCTGATGATGGGTAGCCAAAGACAGCTGCGTTCAACGGAGTTGTTAGTTTTCTTGCAAGCCTTAAATCTGCCTTCTGTACGGGCTGAATTTAAGTGTTACCTTACCTTTGTATTCCCTTAGTTTTGATGCTTTGGTTTTACAATAAATATCCCCTCACTGTTTTCTTTCTCTCATAAAGTTATATATTACTCTCTGCCACTCAGTTTTTCTTTTAGAAAGCAATTTATAAAGAAGAGTGCAATGTTTAGGTGCATGAATCTGGCTGCCTCCCAAAACCTGGTCAAATCCTGTTTGTTTTTCTTATCCATGTCAGCAATTGCCTTTGTCTTTCGATTTTTGGAAATCACCTGAGTGCTATTTACTTTTGGGCAGATGGGATGTGATTCATAGCATATTGAGTGGTGGCAACAGGACATGGTACAGTGTCGCTGGGAGGTCGGTTGAGTTCACTGTGCTTCCTTCTAGGTTTTGCTGAAGTGAATGGAGGAATTCCCTTTGTCTGAAGTTAATGGTGCCCCTGGCATCACGGCACACGGGCTTCTTGGGAATACATCTGGCATCAAAGCCTGATCAAAGTCATTCCCCATATCAAGTGTAGCCAAAAAGCACTGTGAACTGTGTCTATTTTTATGTCCCTTAACCTCATGCAGGACAAGCATGTATGGAAATCAACACACAAAATGTAAGACGCTTTTTTGGATTTTCACTTGGTCTATTGCTGAATGTGGCAACTGCGTTCACCGCCTAACCACTGTGCTTGCCTTGGAAGTGGGTAGATATGTCTGGTCCGTTTTCAGGAAATTTTGAGCAGTTCTAGTGAATCCATAAACAGATTCTTTCAACAGATGTAGACATTTTTTAAAAATTGTTTTCATGCGGTTTAAATATTTTGTGTTAAATTGCTGTTTCCATTTGTAAGATAACAAGAACTGTTCATATCTGTTGCTGTTTTCTAGTTCCCCCGGGTAAAGACTGGGAAAGCAACAGTTCACAGTTTTGTTCATTTCAGAATTTAAGGAAAAACAAATATTGTGATGAACTTTTTGGAATAAATCATGAACGTCATTTTCAGAGATGTATGGCCATATTCAAGAATTAATTTAAGTCCTAAAGGTAATTAAAAAGTTAGGAAGGAGAGACTGTGGTACAGATGAGGACACTGAGGTGCAAAAGGGGAGCTCACATGCAGGGCCCCAAGTTGTAAAGTTCTCACTGCATGGGTAAGAGAAGCCAGACCAGGAACCACAAACCCCAACTATCATAGTAGGTACGGGTTTAAATGGCGTACAGGGGTTTACATTGCTCTGTCCAGGTAATGATTGGCTGAGTATAAGGAAGAGAAAAATGACCTTTTTGGCCTTTTGTCTTTCATTCCATGTTCACAGACAATGAATTCTTTTTTTTTTTTCCTTCTCTGCTTTCATTTCTGAAAGGTACCAGGCATATAGGGGAGACGAAGCTTTAGATGATGTATACTTCCTTAGAAGTCACTTAGGTTATTTGCATACTCCAAGTTAAGTACAGCGTAAGTTCTTTGGTAGTTCAGGGCTAGCGGATCGTGCAAGATCAAGATCAATGACAGGTTTTTTCTGCACACTACTACCCTAACTCCAAAATTGCATTTTTGTACTGACAGATCTAATAACGTTTCATAAAATACTGGTCAAAGCTTGTGTTATGTCAACTGACCGTGCTGTCATAGCAATAAACAGACTCTGTAGGAAGTTTGCACCTGATTTCCCAGAATGGTGCTTGTTTCATTCTCTTACCAATGATTTTCTTTGCTGTAATGTCATCTAGAGAGCCAAGAACGTTGTATTTAAGAAATGATACATAAAAATAAACCTAAATATAAACAAATGGGCATGACAGTGAACCATGCAATGTTTTACTGTTTTACTCCTATGTATACTAATTGCTTTCTGTTTAATACATGGATATACAGCACGTTACATTAAAAAGCCTACAGATTTCCTTAATAATTCCTTGAATACATTAGAACAGCACAATTCAAAGGACTAAAAAGTATTAATTTGGTTGTCAAATTAACAGCTGTCTTTACTAGCATATACGCTATTTATTTACTCTGTGCATATCAGTATTGTCAACTTCAGCCAATTTAGCCTTTTATTTTCCTTTAGGTTTTTTTTTCTTCTGTTTTCCTGCTCTTTTGCTTTTGCAGTGGAGTTCACAGTATTGTTGAACCGTGGAAGTTTTCCCTTTCTAAAAGTCAGTTTTTGGTCCTTCTTTGAGAAACACAGACCATTTGGTCCCACCTCTACCTATGAAACGTTGTAGAAATGTATTTTCTTACAAGGCTTTGATGTGTCTGTGTCTCAGAAATCACTACAACAATACTTTTTCTGAGGGTATTAATCAAAACTGTTGTTAATGCCAGTAAAAGGACTACAGTAAGACATTTTGCACCTAGTGCTCTCTCTTCCCTCCTCATCACCATCACCATACCAGCTTTGGGCTCCTTTCGGCTGCTGCCAGTACTGCCCCTTCTTCCTAGGAAGTGGTAGCAACATCATCAGGGCTCAGGTGTATTTGCACCATTTAACAATCCCCCTTACCTTACTTGTTCAGCGGCTCTAACTAGATTTGCCTTTCAGAAGTACTATCAGTCTGGCAGTGGTTGCTTGTATTCCTGAGGGCTTAGCGTACACTGAAAGGTTACTTCAGATTCAAACAGAACCCGAGTTTTGCGTACAGCCACCATCCCCCAGTAGAATTGCGGCTGTAGCGTAACCTGGAGGTCATTCAGGAACAGCAGGCCCTGCAATTCAGGGTAAGCATCAAAACAGTAGACCTCTTCTGTCATCTTCTACAGTACCTGCTTCTTGTTTTTTAGGTTTCCCCATGCATCTCTGAAATGCAAGAGCTTGGAATCAAATTTGCATTGGAATTACTTACCACTTAAAAAATGCTGAATTAAACACCTTGGGAACAGCTGTGATATTGCAAGCATTTAAAAAACTATATGAGGTGGTACAGAGTATCAAACAGGACTTTTTTTTTTTGCTGAATACTTCTTATATGGAGTGGAGGGTTATTATTTCCTTTGTTATTTTTTATATGTTGGCATCACTATTAAGTCTCAAGTGTAGATAGATTAGATTATTAAGCTACTAAAGAATGAATGATTTATACTGTTGTAAAATCTTCCGCAGATGAGTTGTTGTTTTTATTTAAATCTAGGAAAGAGATGATCAACTTAGATTTAGATCCTGTAGGTTTGGCACAAGCATGAATTCAAAACATAAACTGAAATGTGGAGTCTGTAACAATGAGTTTGACTGTGAGCTACACATGAGTAAAGACTGGATTTTGTTATATCCCATCTTGCATCAGGTACAGCTGAGAGTCCAGAATAACTTCTGTGCTCCTTTCATTTGAACTAAACAAAATCAATATTCAGACATAAGTTTTATTTACATGTTGAGCAATTTAGGGAATCTAAAAAGGAATGCAGCTTTCCCTGAGGAAGGTATTCAACAGAAAATCTAAAACACTTAATAAAAGATGCACGTGCACTGCCAATGAATCGGAGCATCTTTAGTTTGTACTCTGAACTGGAAGCTTATGGAAGCTTACTGGAAGCTCTCACTACTGTATAACGGCAGGGTACATGACTCTGAAAGGCAGTGTACATTTGCTTGCTCCAGGGTCACATGAGAGCACTATGAATAGGTCAGACCGCTATTGCTGATCCTAAACTATCTATCTGTCAGCGACTGTCTTCGTGATAGGCCATGTTATTTTTCTGTTTTGGGGGTGACTTGGCTTGTCCCTTGCAGAGGGAATCTGACAGTCTCTTTGGTACGGCAGCGCTGGTGTAGGCACCAGCAGGCTGGTGTTTTCCCTCGGTAATGGCAATTGCTCAGTGTGTGGCCAGCTTGGATTTAAAATCAATTGCAATGAGATGAAGCTGTTAATGGACTGGTGAGGAGTTAAGTATTTCAAAAACTGGTGAACTGTAGGAGAGTCCTGAAAGTGAAGTTCTGCAAGGCAAGATACTGTTCGAATTACTGAGCCTGACCAGATCCATTTCTGGTCCTTGCCTATTAAAAATAATCTCCCTTCGCAAAGAAGGTGAGCAAGAAATGGCAGTGTGAGGGCTAAAAAAGACAGCACGCTGCTATAAACAGAGATGCAGAGGATGTCTTGTCAGGCATATTTTTCCTCGAAGTAAAACTCTTAACAACTGAATCTTTTAGTGACTTGGGTGGCACAGTGAGAAAATGTACTTGGCCTTTTCATCTTTTGGGCACAAATCTTGGCTTCTGTTGAAAATGAAAATTAGTTTTGGTGGTTCCATCAGAGCAGACATTTGTCTGCATCACAAAACATTCAGTCTGGCACCAGGGCTCGTCGTTGCTCGAGTGAGGCCCAGCGCAGGAGAGCAGGGGTGTTGCAGGTCAGGGCTGCAGTCGGTACTGAGCGTTGAAAGCTTGCCCAGTCAGCCCACACTATCGGACTTTAGCCAGTGCTATTTACTTCGCTTTCAAGAGCATCTATTTCTCTCTGTCACTTTCTCTGTCTCCCTTCCTCACACACACTTAAAGAACAAAAACATCTTTTATACAGCTAAGCATTTTAAATAATTTTTCCAAGTCAGAAAGGGAGAGAGACTGGAAAAAATTACAGCACAAAGCTCAGCTTGCAGATGAACGATTGCCTTGTCATCCTAATATCCCCCTTCCTTCCCTTAAGCCTCACTGGTGAGTGGGCTATAAGCAAGAATATTGGCTGGGCTCTGCTGGAGTAGGTCTCCAGGATAGGACTTTCTGCTGCCTTGCTTTCATCATGCAATTGCTTCTTCGCGGTAGCTCTTTCTGCTCTGTGCACAGCAGATAATGAATGAGTGACTGCAGAGCTGAAAACATCTATCTGCATAACATCTGCCTGTCCTAGATAAATTCATTTATTTTATCTGATGTTATGTTCTGCCCTTTTCTGCTATTTGCCTGAAAGAGGTTTCTTCTGAAGACAAGAAGAGATCCTGCTACTCTTTCCTGGAAGGGTAGCAAAGCAGGAAAAACGTTCACAAACTCCAAGAACCCAGTAGAAATGTAGAGAATAAGGATTGGAGACGTAAAGTTGCCATGAGCAGTGCAGAGATACCCAAGCTTATTTTAATTAATCGAGTTTGACTCTAGGCATCTGACTGCTGCTGGATGGAGCTCACAGTGGGCTAGTTTACCGTGCTGCAGGCAGTGCTGTGCTGCCACGCTGTACGTTTTCAGGACCAAGGTGGGTCAGTTGAGCATTGTCTACGTGTCTCTGCATTATGTTGCAGTCTGCCGTGGAGGCATATCTGAAGTATTGATGCACATTGGTGCAGCTGCAGCTGACGTGACAAGCAGATTGGGAAACTCCTGAAGACCCCACATGCTTTTGAAAGTGGAGCTCAGGTCTTGCATTGCTATGTGGTTTTACAAATGTTATCCCAGAAAAAAGACACTTAAAATATGAGATACTTTGAACGTAGGGGCCTGTTCATCTGCATGTGCTCTTTTTTCATCAATAGTACTTCACTAAAGTACCTTTGAGCGAGAAAAATCTACGTCTGAAATACCAGCTTTCAGAGGCATGGAGGAGTAGGTGATTGCTGATTAAGATGAGACAAAGCAGCATGTCCTGAACAAAGGGAAAGAGCTCTGTCATATGTTTCAGAGTGTGAAGCTCTATTTCCTGTTTTGCTACGTGGGACATGGTTCTCGTAACGCACATGTTCCACTCCACTTGCCCAGCTATTTTCTTCTTCATCTGAAATACGACCCCTTTGGTGCAATACACTGGGTATATGTGATTCCAAGCAGAGACTGGTTTCTGTTAGCAGAGTCTTTTTCCTCTTCAAAAGCAAGAAAGGAGAAGGTAGCTAATATTAGAAGTATGGGGAAAACTTTTTTTCAAGGAGTGCGTAGTTTAAGAAGTTGGGGTGAACTAAGGGCTTGTTGCTGAATGGCTTCCAGAGAACAGAAGAGTTTAAGGCTGCTGCTGAAATTTGGACTCAAAGGATGCCTGACTGTCATTCTTCAATGCTTTTAGGTATGAGAGGCTGAAATTTTCTGTGCCCTTGAAAATTATGGACTCACAGGATTAACCTGAGCCAAAGGCAGTGAAAGCAGAAGCTATTCAGGCTCCCCCACATATTTGTCAATAAACCTCAGTCATGACTTGTAATAGTCTTGGTATCCCAATCTTGTGGTGTTTGCGTAAACACTGTCAATCATATATAAATTCTGTGCTGGTTTTCTGTCATGTGGATGAACACCTCTCAGAGTTAGGTTGAGACCACCAAACTCTTTCCATCTGAGTCTTTGTCCAGACTTACGAAACCTTAAAACTGTAGCATTTTACTATGCCACTACTTACCACACCACAGTTGTCTTAAACATTTCTCCTACTCAGAAATCATGGCTCCAGTTCTCTTTCTCTGTCATGCATAAGCTACGAAGTAACTCTCCCTAGGAAGACGCTGTTCCCAAGAAAATTGAAGTAAATCACGTTACTGAAAAACTTTAGAGGGCAAGGACTGTGTTTTTGTTCAGTGCTGTGAGTGACCAGCAAAGTAAAGGGTTATGTGTTCATGTTGCATTAGTCCTACTGCAATAAAAATAACAATAACCCTTTGGATGCATTGGCAGCAAGTATCTAATTCTTCAGTCTTCCCTTTGACTATGATCTGGCTAATTTTCCAGATGGACTTACTCATCTCTTTGACAATAGCCAAGAGAACTGATGTCCTGGAGTTTTTCGAGTCTTACAGTCAGATCTGGTTTTTGATATTTCTTGCAGGTGGCTTGGGTTGATCGGTTTGATCTCCATTGCTGTTATCTCAGTTTGCTCAGGAAAGAAATGTTTATTCCACTTGAAAGTGGGTGACTTTATAGCAGTTCTCAGAGCATCTCAAAAGCAAGTCCAGTAACATTTAAGGACTTTCTAGAAGCAGTTACCAAATTAGTACCAGTCAGTAGACGCAATAGTTTTCAAAGGAATTGGCATAACTATGTCTTTTCTTATAAAAGCATTAAGCATTCAGACTGTATACTGTAAAATGCAGATGAACTGAGGTTGCATTTGTCAGATTACATGTGGTAAGAAGCTATGGAGACTTCAAGATGCACCATCTAGTTTTCTGTGTTCAAAGAAACCAAAGTAATTTTGTAGGAAGGCAGGTATTCTGCTAGGTTATAGTAAGATCTGCTAGGCACTAGACACATAAAATAAAACAGAGACATAGATTTGCAGCTGATAAGCTTTTTTTACTTTAGTACAATTAACTTGAAAAAATGTCTGCATTAAAACACAGGTACTCCGTAAGTGTCTGTTCAACAGTGTTCCAGTTCGGATCGACACATCAGGCGGTGTGTGACTCCCAGCCAAACATCTTGTTAAATACTTGCAGGATTTCCCATAGCGGATCTTGCTTTAATCAAATAATTCAAACGTTTCTTTTGTAAGTACAATGGAAGGGCAGGGCTTGTGTTTACAAAGTATTCAGTATGGAAATCCTGTATTAATTGAGGTACATTTACTTCACTTAGGACGATGTCCAGATAGTAACTCTTTAAATAAAAGCCTTTTGCTGTTGCCTGTTCCAGAGAGGCAATCACATGCAAAACCAACCCGTCACGTACAGAAAATCATGAGGAAATGGCTTAAGAGATGTGCCCTGTAGACAGCAGAGAAGTTCCTAGCTAAAGAAGACAACTTTATGGATTATTTTCTCACAGTGGATGTAAAAGAATATAATTTATAAAAAGTAGTTTTATCCCTGTGGAAACTACTAAATGAACAGGCTGTGTCTTTCTTGATCTATTTCCAGAATGATTAGCACAGACAATGCCAGATGTTGTCTTTTTGTAGTACCGTGGATTCATATAAGCTGTGCTTTAAATTATTATCTATTTTCAGTGAGTAAACACAATGTGCTTTCACCCAGCTCAGTGCAGGATCTGGAGTTTTTATTATTAAGAGTAAAGCACGTAGAGTTTCACATAAAGGGTGTATAAAAAGGAAAGATACTATTATTACTCAGTGATAATATTATTAGTCAGTAATAGGTGACTAGAATTGCACTCCCCTGAGTTCCTTATTTTTCTGTGCCAGAAAATACCAGAATCAAAATAAGCCACATACAGAAGAATTAAACAGAGAATCAGCATTTCCCTCCACAGTGAGTTGGAAATTACATATTGCTTCTATATTCTATACAGTGAAATCTTTTTTCCTTTTTTTCTTAAATTATAATTCTGCTGTAGTTGAAAAGATAATTTTGCCAGTGTATTAAATACCTGGCAAAAAAGGTGTTTTAGAACATTTTTAGGTAAATGTAGGTCAACACAAAGGAATCATACAGTTGGAAATATTTTCCAGTGTTTATGTTCAGATGTTCAGACCTGTCTGGCTCCTCTCTATTTGCATGTGTTGGGGTTATAGGCAGTCCGGCTACATTCCACATTGATTTATATAAATATATTACAGATTATTAACCTCCAGCCAAATACCAGCAAATTTCACTTTTCAGGAAGGTTTGTGACTTTTCACAAAACTGATTTACTGTGTACAAGACATCTGTCTTCCGTGTAAGCCCCATTAAGGGAATCATAAAGAGAACAGTATTTGTCTTTGCGCGGAATGTGCCGAGACATTTGCTGTTACAGTCACTATGTTACCATAATAATTTAATTAATATTTGTTCATACGATGATTACAGATTAAGTACAGATTAGTCTTCTAGTAGAGGTAGGGTGACAGTCTCTCCATATTCTGTAACTCCGGTTCCCAAATTATTATTCACTGAAAAGCTTCTTTGAGCTAAAAGGAATGTGCATGCATCCATTTTCAAAACATGGTGGCTAATAAACAATTTTTAAGTGTCTGACCAAAGATTATTTAAGAAATGCTGTTAAAGTGGGACACAGCCTTAACATGTTAAATCTATATCATCTCAAGTGAAACACACTGCTCTCTTAAATCTGAATTACAGTCTTCACAGATAGTTGTGCCAATTCTTATCTTCACTTCTCTTGTGAAATATTTTGAGATTTAAGGTAAGAAGTAAAAACTCAGTACAAAGTGTTTTCCTCGTCTGTTTGTCAGATGTCCTCTTTGAAAAGCAGTGACCCCCAAGGCTTTGTGCGTGATTTGTTGTCTACAGATCCTGCATATAAAGCCTTTAGTCCTAGGACAAAGAACAAAAATATTACTTGATAATGCTATCAGAAATCCTGCACTTTGCACAAAGTAAGGGAGCAGTTACTCTAAGAGGATGAAAGATACATGTAATAAAACAGCGTAACTGCTATGAGGTTGACCAAAATAAGCAGCAGTATCAACACTGCTTTGGTTTGTTATCAATGATAGGTTCTTCAGTTTAACTGTATAGACTTTTTTCTCAATAACTGTATTCATATATTTTTTAAATCTACTGTCACCTAATAAAAGTAGTGATTGATTTTCTGCCTCGCTTCAGAGAGAAAGGCAATCTGATCTGTACAATTTAAAACTAAGTGAATAAACACATTAGTAAAGTATGTGAGCAGGGAACAAGCATCCTTCCATCTGTAAGATGGTTTCCTATTGTGATTTTGTAGAAGTGGCACTTGAGGAAGGATAGTGAAAGTCACTGGTATGGGTATAGGTGTGAAACATGGAAGGATGGGCAGATGTTTTTGAAAAAGATAAAATAGTGATTAGAGCTGGTACGGTAGATGAAGTGGAGAAGATGAGAGAAATCGTAATTAAAAAGAGAAGACAATAGAAAATAGGGTAATCAGATAGGAATGTGACATTATGAAGAGCTTTGCAAATTAGTTTGAATTTGATGTTGTGCAACAAGGTGAAATGATAAAGAAATTTCAGTAAAAGTGATGAGGGAAGAAAGCTTTCTTAGTAGTGGCATCTTGTGCACAAAGCTTTTTTCCAGACTGTATCCTGACTCTGAAGGTATTCCATGCATCCAGGAACTTGAAAGTGTAATCAACAAAAAAATTCTGTTTCTGCTAAAGAAGATGTAATTATAAAGCCATGTAATGGTCAACATGGGAGTTATGTGGGAAGAAACTGGAGGTGCATGCAAACACCCTGTATTTTTTTTCTCAAAAATGTTTCTCACTATTTTCTTTTTTAAATTACTCTAAGTGCTGCAGCATGGAACGTGGATAAATATCAAGCCATTTTCTGTGGCTCTGTCACTCTAATCCGCTCTGTCCAAAATTTTTTTCTTTTCATGTAATTATTTTACTTTGAACAGCAGATGAATTCTTAATACTTAATTCTATTTCAGAATCCACACATGAAAGAGAGATACGATATTATTGATGTATCAGTAGTTATCTGATGAATCGAGAGCTCAAAGATTGCTCTACCTTTGGAAAGCTCTTTTTTCCATTCTATATACTGTAAGAAATTTAAATAAACATGTATAAGCTGCAAGGTATGTATGTCTGTACTGGTTCCTGTATACTTACTTACCTCCTCTTTTCTTTTCCTCTTCTCAGATTGTTTGATGTGTGCACCGTGTCACGAACAGACAGAGAGACCAAGTTAACATTAGTGTTTGAACACGTGGATCAAGACTTGACTACTTACTTGGATAAAGTTCCAGAGCCTGGAGTGCCTACTGAAACTATAAAGGTAGTTGAGAAGAAAGATTTTGGATATTATTTCAGAAAATATTAGATAGGAAGGGCAAAGAGATAAATCACAAAGACAAACTGTGTTTTGATTCCGTAGGATTTTGTTACATCAAAACTGAGTAATACCCAGCTTGGGACATGAATTGCAGCACAAAGATCTGTATTCACTAACAGATGTAATCTCTTTGTGGAAATGTTGCACTTGGGGTTTTTTTTTTTTTCTTTTAGATTTATAAATCCCCTGAATCTCTACTGTTTTACCAAATGTAGCATTTCAAATCATTAAGAATGTCCTTTGCTTGCAGCTGTAGGCAGATGATTCCATTATTGTTTAGTCCAAGACTACTTGAACCTTCACTAGCAGGTGTCTGGTAGAGTGCTGGATATTGTTAGAATGGATAAAATAAATCCTGTGCTCCTATCCCCTTCCCTTGGCTTTGTTTCCCCAAGAGACTCCTTTTGTTTCATGTCCCTCTTGCCAGAAAGGTTTATATATGTTCCAGGAGCAGGAAATGTTCACCCTGGACCTGTGGTGAGTTCTGCAGAGGGTGGGCTCAAAGAAGGGGTTAGCCATGACCAGTTGTTGTAGACGCTGGGAAGGCTTTCAGTAACTGGAAGGGTGGTCATGAAGTTTTCCCATCATGTTATCTCATATTCTGCAACTGTAAGGGAGGACCTTTTCCCAGGATAGGACATGCTTGCGTTATTGGTACTAAAATATGTATACCAACTCCTCTTCTCTCCTGGGGATTTCACAGTGAAGTGCTACATTGAGGATCATAGCTTGAAATGTTTGACAAAATGTTTACGCCTGGGAAGAGAAGCAGAGGGATTGATGTTCCTACATTTTCACTGTGTCTTTTTAACATTTCTTTTGATTTTTCTTTTTTCATGAGAAGAAATAATTTATGCTTTCAGAGACGGATTATCTTGCATTTGTATAAGTACTTTCTGGAAGTATGTCGTGTCATCTTAGTCTGGCAAAAGTCCTGAGGGAGGAAAAGAAAACATGAAACCTATCTGAAATTTAGTTGTTTTAATTTTTTTTTTCTTAACAGCTTCAAACTTAGGAGTTGTTTGATCTTTCAGTATAAAATTAGACATAAAACTGATAAAGATCTTTTCGCTTGTATCAAAGTCACAAATGTATAACATCAGTCAGTTCCAGCAACCGTGTTTTTTAAGCAACCTAAGTGGATAAACTAAAATTTAAAAAAAATGGATACAGCTTTGATTCAGTCCCAGCAGAAGACTGGAATGTACCTCTTGCATTTGAAGGACTCGTTTATGAAATGCTTTTAGGGTTCTATTTCCTTCTAGGTCTTCGAAGCTACCTAAGGGAACTGTATTTCGATGTAACTAACATTGTGAAAATAACGTACAAGGCGACTGACATATTATCTAACTAAATATATTGAAATGGATGGGAACTGAATGACCCAGCCTCTGAAATCTCAGTTTGAAATATCTTTCGAGCTATGTTTCATTTAAAGCAAATAGAAGAGGTGAGCATTGGACTAAAACATTTGTCATTTTCTAAAAGCCTGTTCTAAATTTGCGCTAGTAGACTGCAATACATATGTGTGAACATACATTTCGTGAAGGTTATACACTGGTGAAGGAAATTGTTGGACTTACTTTTGAAAAGCACTGTTCTGCATATGTGGTTTACTAGTTCAACCCAGTTGATATATCTGATAATTTGGCACAATAAAAGAGAAAAATTTAGCCACACAGAAACAAGGAGGAACAATTCTGGTCTTTTATGTACAGTGCAAGTTCCACTGCAGGCAGTGAAATTAGTGAGTGTAAAATTCAGCTTGTGGTACATACAGCTCTTTTTAAATGGGTGAGGAAAAATGTAAAATTGCTGTTTACTTGGTCGTCGCTGTTGATTTCAACATTTGCACAGTAGCTGATGTGTTATTTCTTGAATTCTGTTTGGCACGGGAAAAAAGAGAGATTCGGTTAACTTAAGTTGCACCCTGTTGCTTCACTATTTATGTGAAAAAACCCAGTTCATGGAGGTACTTTCGCTCATAGTCAGGGCTGCTCACATGAGGAAGGGTCTCAAGGCTTATTCATAATGCATTTCGGTACCTTTCTAATGATACAGTCTTTATGGATATTCCTGGTAGAAACTGAAGCAAAGCACAGTTCTGGCTGCGGGGAAATGTTGCCATTTTGCAGCAACTGAGCATTTAACCCAGGGCACATACATCGTTAAATGACTAATCTGACTTTTTATAGTTTGGCTTTTGAGGTTAATATGGATTTGTACTTCATTTATTTTCCAGAATTACAGAAAATTTGTGTAGAGTATTTCCCCTCACCACTAGCACAGTACAAAACAACTGCCAGTATTGTAAGACCATCTGTTAAAGTTCTGCATGTGTCAGCAACAGAGAGGTGCCAGATGAGCCGAGTAAGCTCTGGGTAGCTTGAAGTTGAAGGATCTAATATACCTATTTGGCACCATGGTGTAAACTCCATGGTTGTAAGTGGAACTTGAATGACATAAAATTACTATGAGAGAAGTATCAGCCCCAAAGATCTTTTCTGTGTGAATTCACTACCATCGTTACATATCATTTTGGGGAGGGAGACTCAGCTTTTCCTGGTTTGGGGCATGCTGGGGTTTTTAGTTGCCAACTGTCAAGGGATACAAGTGACACCAGTCACAAATTTTAAGAATTTCCTTCATGTTTAGCAGATAGTAGTCAGACTGTAGCAGTTCAGAGAAACTAACCGTATCGGTCATTTAAATACAACTAAAGCTTTTGTCTTAATGCTGCTCAGCAGTGCCTTTCCAATGTCTAAAGCCCTGCAGCAGGAGTCACCCCAGAGGGTATTTTAGGAACATATCCACAGGTGCCCATAAAATGATAGAAGAGAGGCAGTCTCCCTTTGAGGCATTGCCTGGTAGTGGGAATACTTACCCAGGATATAGGGCAGACATGCTCACTTCCCCTCCCTGTCGCCAGGAGCATGAATGCTGTAGTCCATTTCTGTGGCTATAGCTCTGGCTACTGCGTTCTAGGGTATTCTGGACAGAGGTATTTTAAATCTTTTCTGCTGAAGCACTTCCATTACTTTTTGAAGGAGGATACTTTGCGCTAGAGGGATGGAGAGCATGACTCCAAATACTCATGGACATGGCATTCATCTTTGAAAGAGAACTATGTTCAAGCCCTTAATGTAATTAATATGTCTTTGTAATTACTGGATTATAGTCCTGCTCACCCTTGCTGGCTTCCTCTGTCAGACCTGATTAATATGTGTTCCATACGGGATGAATCAGAATCAGCAATGACAACATCTTCCTTCTTTCCTGTCTACCCATCATCTCCTCCCTTCTTTTCTTCCTGGGATACTCTTTAACTTTAGGGCAGTTTATGTGGAAATGGAAGGTATGAGTTCAGTTTCCTTAGGACACAGCTGTTAGTCATGCACAGGTCTTTGCTAATGTTAACGGCGTTAGCAGCTGAGCCTCCGAGAGACCTGGCTCATTAGGAACTTTTGTTAGTTGACATAAGGATAGTGGAAATGGGAATGATATGTCTCTGCCACAGAAAGATTTAAAAAAAAAATAGTTAACAGGCCACTAAAGCATTTTGATGTGTTAGCTTTTGGGACTGAAGCATGTTTAAGCTGGGTGGTCACATTTTGATGTGATGCTTGTGAGGCTGGCATGGTTTTTTTGATCCTAAAGGATTTGGATATGGATATGGTTGTTATAACACTAATTACGTTTTTAATATGGAAATCATGTGCATGCAAACAAATTTATGTTTATTGATTTAAGCTATTGCAATGTATATAACAATATTTAGCTTTAAATTAATATATGCATGTGCTGGCTTGGTATATAGAGCTGTAAATTAAGTGATTTAGGAATGGCTCTTTGGAGTTCCCTCCAGTCATCTTGCTCTGCTGGGCCAAGGAGTCTGTAAGAATGCGAGGGGATAACAAACTGTTACCAAGGTTCTTTAATTTTAGTAATGAACAAAGTTAACTTTGTGAGGTAATGTCATTAGAAGTAAAATTCTGGCTTCTTGCAATAGTTTTCTTACAGCTGATCAGAACTTAGCCTTCCCAAGCCACATGTGCTAACTGGGCTGTGCCTGTTTCAATCGGACAGTCCAGTGAGGAGGGAACAGAACAAAGGTCTCCAGTATAGCAGGTGCATACGTTATCTATCATGGGATGTTAGAAGAGCTGGGAATGTCCTTCTACCCAGGTCTGTGATCTGTGAATCTTCATGGTATTCCCCCCAGCCTGGATCAGGGCAGCCAAATCACAGAGAGAACAGGGTTTAAGGTGTATCTTTTTCTCTGGTGTTTCCTGATTCCTCACTCAACTGAATGGCTTCTGTGGATATTATTCTGTATCTCCTTTGCATAGGAAGCCTAGATCTCTGTCTAATTCAGGGATCCAGATTTTGCTACTTAGATGCCTAAATTTAGAAAGTACAGCACTGAACCCGATTTCCTTTTGTGGATTTATCTGATCGTAGCCCAAAAATTGGATTTTAAAATATTACCCCCAGTGCTAGAATAAATATTGTTGTTGCATCCCTGTGCATTTCCTGTAACTTACATTATCTGCTATCAAACCAGGCAGACCGGCCACATCTTTGCAAGACTCTTAGAAAATTAATACGAAGATTGCTTCTCAGAAAGCAAACCAGTGTTCAGTGCTGTGAGGTGAGTCATCAGCCATCTGCTACGGTTGTACCTACTCAGTCGATCACGTATGAGATGTGGAGCAGATGTCACACAATCATGCAATTCTGAAAACAACACAAGATATTCCAGGAAAACATATTTGCCAGTACTGAGAGTCTTCAGAGTGTGGCCATATTTAACAACATCCAAGTTAAAAGTCACTAAAAAAAAGAGCCTACTCAAATTAATAAGAAAGATACTAAAAGAAGAGCTGTTACTAGCATTTTCCTGTCAGTACTTTTGTGGTAAAGAAAGAAGCAAAACTTAGTGAGGAATTTAGAGTCCACAAATAATGGATCAGATCCCCAGCTGATACTAAGAGGTGTAAATCCATTAGCTTCAGTGAAATGATGCCCATTTACAGCTGCTAAGGATGTCATTCTTTGTGGACCATTTTGCAATAAATTCTGTTCTGAATAAGTATTAGGAATTAAAGAAGAGTTGCCACTATAAATAAATGAAAAACAAAAGGACTGAACTGATATATTATTGTGGGATAAATCTTTTATTTTTTTCTCTGTTATCCCACTACCAGGGGTTGGACTGCTGCATGGAAGGGTAGCAGGAGAGAGAGCAGGTGCCCTGCACAAGCGGCAGCTCTGAAGGAACTAAACCTTAGAAAGGGTGGTGGTTCCCTGTGTTGCAGGTGGTGTCATTTCTTCCCCATCCTGCGCTGCATGTAGAAACGCAGCCACAGCTCCTTTGGTGCGGTGGTGCAGGCAGTAATGTACGGTCTGAGCAAGGGGCTAGGAGGAGTCATGATTCGAATGAAGGGACTGCTGAGCACAGGATGCTACAAAATATAATGTTGTATCCACACAGTTACTTCTTTAGCTTGGACCTTTTAACAGTCAGTGTACAGCCACTGATTTTAATTATGGTGGCGTTAAATATCTCCAAATCCCTACCATTTCCAAATTCAAATGCAAACATTTTCAAACTGATGATAATGTATAGTTGGTTTTTTGCAGTGCTGTAGCCCAGGACTGCCCAGACCTCCATTGCTTGCAAACTGAGAGCTCATAAAAATGTGAGGCACTCCAATAATTTTAAATCACTCTGTCCTGACTAGAGTGATTTAAAATCATTGGAGCGCTTCACATTTTTTCATTTGTTCCAGTTTGGAAAGCAGTCAAGCAACATTGTAGCATAATGCATGAAAGCAACCTGCCAGAAATAATAATTTTAATCTTTCAAAACAATGACACTGAATTAGAAATGTCACTGTGAAAAGATGTCTATCATGGACTCTCTAAACAGACATCTCAACCTACTTTTCTTTTACGGCCCAAACTCTCAAGGCAGCAGTACAGTCCAGTAGGCCCCTAAGGGACACATCCTTTTTGAAGTCAGAAGGAAGCTATTGTTTCCAATAGATGGAGGGACAGAAATCATCTTTATTCAGAAAGTCAAAGGAAATTAAGAAACTGAAGAGATTCTGAATTGTGGGCAGGGATGGAGATTGAGCCTTTGGTAGAACAAAATTTATGATCAAGTCATTGCAAAATTGCAGTATTACAAACACTGGAAGTGAAATGTTGCTATCAGCTCATTTCATTTCTGTTAATTCTGCAGAGCTGAACGTTGATGTGATGCAAAAAAAATCTTACGGATCCTACTGCTCTGGATTCCCTTGAGATGCTCTCGGATTATTAGTGACACTGGGTCTTTGCTATTGGAACATCAATGTGGTAGCAATTGCTATGTGAAATGCTTTGATGACACTGAAGGAAAGAAAGGGAGCATGTGGTAGGAATAATGCTCAAGCAGGTGTAAAAGTGGGGCCAGACTGCCAGGCAGCACGTCAGAGACAGTGCCAAACTGTTCCGCAGCGAGCCAGTGGCAGTTCCTCGGAGTGGAGAGTATTTTCGAGATACTTTCCTTGGTCTTGTGGTGGTGGTATATAGTGGCAACTTGCTCTGCAAGTAAATCCTGCCTCAGTGGTCAGCAGAAGCGTCATTCACGTTTTCAGAGTCTTTTCATCAAAGATGAGATGCCACAGTTAAAGCAATTAAGAGAAAGCTGGTGCAGCTCATGGTACACATAAAGCAGTGGCAGAACAATAGACTGAAATGTTTGGATTTACCCATGTTCTAAATTTTGCTTGCAAGCCATATGTTACTTTTGACAAGTAATTTGAAGGTCGGACTAGAGCAGATGTGAGATAAAGAGGAGATATTCAAAGAGCCATTCTTGATTTTTATGGGGGCAGATAGGGATCACTTTCTTAATAGTAGTTTCTGCACTGGAAGGAAATCAGGCCCCTGTGCCTCTGCATACCCACAATGCTATACTTCACCCCAAAACAAGCACACAGAGATGGGGAAGAGGAGACAGAATGACACAAATTGTGACAAGGCAGATATTTGGAAAACCTAGCCAACATGTTTTTTCTTGTTGAACTCTAGATTCTAAGGGTTGAACTCAGCTGATCTGGGACAAGAAGCATTGCAGCAGGATACCTTTCCCATCTCAGCCAACCCAGGTTATTGCAGCTCAGATTCTCTATACTAGAATATTCACAAAGTGTCCATATTTATTCACAGCAAATATACAGCTGTATAGTGTAAAATAATTCCAAAGTTGGCCACAGACAACTCATAGATATAGAAGATAATATAGTAATCAAATAATTTTTTTATAAAACTTTTCTCTATTCCACTCCAAGAGAAATTTAATACTCTTACACTAGCTGTATGCACTGCTTTTATGCCAGTGAATAGGCAGGTTATTGTATCCCACGGTAAAAATTAATTTCAAGCGTGTTACTTCAGTGGCACACTGGTTTAATCAAGATATGTTGTGTTTGTTTCTTTTCTTTTGTAACAGATGTATTTAGCTTATGCCAGAGAACAAAGTCCCATACAAATGGATAGGAATGGAATTTTTTTGTATTGCATGTTTTCATATGTAGAACTTAAAATTAGCTTTAAGATTTTTTAAATTATTTATACATATGGGAACATAAGCACACATACATATATACATATAATTATTGTAAAAGTCCTCTAACATATTTGCAGAAAAAGTGTTGCTATTTGAGCAAGTGGGAGAAAGGGAAAGGGAAACTTGATGATGACTCTACTGTCGATGAAGTTCATGATCTCAAAATAGCTGTGGACCAGAAGGGGCCAGAACTGGCAGCTCAGATGCTCAGAGAAGGGTCAAAAGTACAAGAATACATAAGGAGTAGCACCAGTTCTCCTCCGGTGCCTAGCGAGTGGTTTGGTGTGTATTTTCTTTATATGTATACACATGAAGGCATACTACACATACACGTACACATATATATACACATGTATATCTGATGATTCCCAGAGTCCGTCCCATAGGCTTATGTTTCAACTCATCATCAGATACGGCTGAGCTGGAATGAGAGCTGTTACATTTATAGGGAAGGAATAAAATGGGACCCAGCCGAGGCTGCGCCTCTCCCTCCTACTCAACGTGTCGCATCAGAGGCACATGGAGAGCCCACGTCCCACCCACCCCTGCAGACACCAGAACAGAGATGGTTCCTCCCTGCTTCCCATCCTCTGGCCATGGAGAAGCTGCAGAGAAACACCAGCCAGTGGCATCAGCCAGCTACACTCAGCTGCTGAAGCAACCAAATCCAAAATCTCTGACGCTCAGAGAGCTTCCAGCGACTTTCAACTCAATGTTCTCTGCCTGTGCTAATCCCATTTTCCCAGCCTTTTCTTCCTTCCATCCTTCCCTTCCACCTTCATTTTGTCACCTCACTTTCACTCTGTATTTACACTATATAGCACTCTTCTCTTCTGTTCCTTCCCTTCCTCCAGAATTTTTCTCTCCATCACTTTTCTTTCCATTCCCTCCTAACTGACTCTACTCCTATAAAAAAGTAATATCATGGAACTGTCACACTGTTTCTCCACCTGGGGTCTGTCTTGTCCATTTTATTTGTGAGCTTTTAATGGAAGAAGCTGTGGGAAAACCCCTGACTGTATAGTGCCCACCATAATAAGTCCTCCTTTTTGGCTGGCCTTTACACAATACCTTGTTAAACATGAGTCATAATAATCAGGTCCTACAACAGCATTATTTGTCTAAAATAGTGCTTCTCCTCTGCTCTGCTGTTTCCCCACCATAGCCACTTCACACATTTACACAACTGCTTCCTTTATATATCAGTGCTCTGTAATCAGCGTATGGTTCATGTTACAGGTTTCTCAGGTTTCAAAGTGAAATAAAATAAGCTTTCTTCCATTTTGAGAATATCCTTCTTTTTAAGAAGTCCAAACAAAGACACACATTATTAGTAAGTTCGCAAGCAGCTGCCAGAAGACAGAAAATTTAGAATGGAAACACAAGTGAAATAACAGAAATAGTTTGTTGTTTGCTCTTGGTGCGACAGCAAGGGAAAATATTTGGAAATTAAAATGATTAATTTATTTGTAGTTTTAATAAAGCAGACGTGGTTTTGTAATATTTGCCAATGTCGGTACTCCAGAGCACAACTATGGGTCAAATCCTTCTGTGGTGTAACTGTTGGCTTCTTAGGGTTCCTCCAGGGGTGAGTGTGGTGCAATGCTATTAGCATCAGTTAGCAAGCAGCCTTTCATTTGTTTTCATGCAAAGCCTGAACAGTTTGCAATTAAGAAAGAGCAAATTACAAAGGCTCAAGCTCCTAGATCAAATCTGTCCTTAATTTTTGGGTTGGAAGCCTTATCCAAAGACTCATAAACATCAGTATTTTAGGTTCTTCTTACTTCTCTGTTATCATTACAGCTATACAGTATACATAAAACATTTAAACTCATGCTGGAATATATATCTGAACCTTCTGGTTCAACTTCAGACCTTAAAGGAGAAACCCCAAAGGGAACAGAGGCTCTGCTCCAGCAAAGCACTTAAGCTTCTGCTTAATTTTATGTAAACAGATTGCTCCAGCTTCAGAAGTGAGGTTGAAAGACTGCGAATTAGAGGAGCTAACAGAGGAGAATCAGTTGTTATCCTGTACTACTGACCTGATGAATTCCAAGGTTAGAGCAAAGAAGAATTGAAACCGTTGTTTCTGTAGTCTCAGATTAGTTATGAACATGCATTTTGCTTGTCTTTAAATGCTTTGTCAGAGTGAGGAAGTAGTCTTCCCTCAAAACTTATGTGTAAGCAAAGTCTGTGCCTTTGGAACCAGACTCCTGACTATTCACAAAAGTGTGTCATAGTTGGTCATCATAGTAAACTGACTCAGTAATGGAAAAGGGCTCCGGAGGATCACAGGTTTGACAGACTGGTTTGTTTATTTCTTTTTTCATTAATATCATAACTGTTCTGGCCACAGAATTTATCCCATTTGCCTTGAAAATTGTGACCCTTGAGAATACCCATTTAAAAGAAGAAGCTGTTTTTTACCATCGTGACCAACTCATTAGAAGCCAGCACATTATATCTTTATTAATGCTGACCAGTGTCTTATACCATAAAGGGTCCATTGAAATTAGTGGCTTAATTGCAAAAAAGGTTACTGCTCAACAGTTTTCACTGTTGCTAAATATGTGACTTTACGAACACCACCATAAAAATTCTAAGTATTTCTAAAATGTCCCACTTCTTTGGTCTATGCAACAGGAAGCATTGCACTGTAACTTTAAAATGCCAAAAATAATCAAGAAGACATGTTAGCCATCTCTTAAGAGCATTTTGTTTCCAAGCCAATAAATTCAGCTGCTGAATTTTTGTCCTTTGTTTTAGGATGTGACAGTTCTGTTGCATAACTACAATTAAGGAATCTCAGAAGGCTCCGAAATGTTACAATATTCTGTGGATGCAAACGCAGAGTCGTTTTTCGTTTAGTTTTACAACAGGGAAGGGGCACTGGAATGGCAGCATGTTGCCTTTTTTTAACATCTAGTTTATGATTCATTCTAAAATATTCTTTCATTTGGAATTAACTTCAGATATTCCTGTTCTGACAAGCAGAGTAAATATTTTAGCAAGGACTTTTTAGAGAGAAATTTTGACAGTAACATACTCCTCCCTTAGTGTTACAAAGGAAATACTTGCTATCCAAACCCAGAATCGGCATTTTAACGGAATTGGTTCCAAAAGAATACGTAGGATGTTACAAATGTAAAATGCATTTAATGAAAGAGTATACAGATGTCTTTCATGTATTTTAAATAAAAATGTCTAATTTGAGACTTGAGAAAGTCAACAGCAATCTCTGAGCCATATGCTTGTTATTACAATAGTATGTTGTGTATAACTGTCATTCAGTGAGAAACAACACAGACCAAAAAGGGAAAGACATATAAAAGCATGAAGTTAAAGGAGGAGAGACCGTCTTACAAAGCATTTTTTATTATGTTTTTCCTTGATTAGAATATATCTCTTTCTTGCTTTTTGTTTGCTCACATAATTCCTGCTGATGTCTATAGGGCTTACTGAAGACATAGGAAAAGGAGAATAGAGGCCAAGCTGCGTGGGCTATAGTGAACCAAAACTGCAAAGAGATGCATACTTGACAGAGAGTTTAAAATAAAAATAAACCACAGTTTCTTTGCTTGGTTTCTGGAGCGGAAAGTCGCAAAACAAGCAGAAAACTTTTGGTTCTTGATGAAATGGTTAGTTTAGCTTCCTTACCTCAACTGTTCTGACTATTTCAGACTTTAACCTTCTTTTCAATGAAAAGAATTTAGACCTAATTTGACTTAGGTTTATGTCTGTGAAACCGGGGCCTTGGAAAATATTTCAGAAGTAGCTTTAGCCTTATGTTTGCATTTCGTTCTTTTGCCAATGTGGTGGAGGTAACCTTGATTTGCTAGTTAGTGGAGTCACACTTTATTGTGACAGAAAACTAAGAGCAATCCTTCAGTGAAAATAACAAAGACCTACCCCATGGTGATTGATGAGAACGTTGTACAAGTGAAATGAGCTGGAAAGTCATCATCTTGTCTTTTCCTTTGCCACAGGAAAAGCATAACAGAGAGATTTCTTTTCTTCTGGTCCTGATAAGGAATCTAACGAAGCATAAGGAGAGGTTACACACCATGGAAATGTGTTACACCCAGCTGCTCGCTAGCTTGCAAAGCTGCAGTAAATAATATAGTTGCTATTTAACAAACAAAAGAAAACAGAAGTCCTTTGATAGTGATCCCTAGCCTCTCTCATTTGCCCTTCTGAAGATACAGTTTGTTTCTATTTAACTGACTGTCAGTTTGGGATAACATAGAGTTTGATATTGTATTGTATGATTAGTAATGGTTTTTTCGTTGATAGGGAAAACAAAAGACTTATCCTTCTAGGGCCTGATTCAGCAAAGCACAGATCTATGTGCTCCAAGTTGTCTGGATCGTAGCTACTTTTATTCTCATAGGTTTTCCATGAATGGTTACATGGAAAGAAGACATGTAGTTTTCTTTTCCAAATTGGCTTACATAATTAATAGCATACTTTTTTGCTTGTCACAAGTTACCCTTTTGAGAAGCAATGATGCATTTGTCACAAGCTACATTTGTCACGTGCATCCTTTGTGACACTTTACTTTCAAAAGATACTTCTTCATGGAAGCAGTTTGTTCCATTGATTGGCTCTTTTTACAAGTTAACTTCTAACATACCTTTGGCTTTTTATTAGAAATGTCTTAGAGTTTGTTTTGTTTAGCATTCAGGAAGGTGGGGGAAGGGAGACAATACCATGCCTGTGAAACATTGGAGGCAATCTTCTCCCCTCCCAAGAAGACTGTTGACTCTCATGTAGCACCTTTCCCCCCATCCCCAAGCCTCACCCTCACCCCCAAAGCAGAGCTGATTCTTGTCTATTGTGCTAACATTAAGAAATAAGTAGGCTCATCACTCATTGTGTCACTACGAGTTGAAGATGCCTCCTTTTTTAAGAACCAGTCAAGTGTTCAAAAGAAAACAAGGTGAGGTTTACACTAATTTACGCTCATGTAAATCAGTGTCATTTTGCTCAGAACCGGAGGGGCCATGGCCCATGGCACTTCGGAGAGACTCAGCAGATGTGTGGGACCATATCCCACCACTGCAGCCACAGCAAACATCTCGGGCACATCACTACCTGTTACAGTTTGTTGTATCTGAAATCCAGAGATGAGCTGCTGAGGCATGCTAATAGCTGGCATCTTCTGCTGATCTACCTTGCTTGGTAATCACCTGGCCTGTGGGAGGCAGCAGCCCAAAGAGATGGTATAGGACCGCAGGGCCTGAGAGTGAGTGAGGTGAGAGAGGAAATGGCTGAGTGGGATGGGGTGCAGCGAAGGCGTGAAAAGAAGGGCCAGAACTGGGGATGGGGCAGGAAAAGGCAACAGGGCACATGAAGGGAGGAAAGAAAAAAGTAAAGGAAGAGGTAGGAAATCAGAAAAGAAAGGAGAAAGTGATAGACCATGTAAGTGGAAGGGAATGCGCAGCCATTCCCCTAGTCTGGTGCTATCAGCAAACTTCTCATGCTTTCGGTGAAAACAAAAGACTTCGTGCACTTGGATTGACTCCTCTTGCAAAATCTCTTCTCTATGCTTTGTCTGCAAAATAAAGTGCTTGCCTGTTCCTCTTGTAAAGCTGTTGGTTCAAGAGCTATTGATTTTTTAATTCAACATAATAGAACTGCAAATGAATTGCTACTGTATATATGGAAAACAATCTGCTGAGTGCTTCCAAGAAACAATTCTCTTTTTCTCTACTTTTGATTTAGGTGTACTAAGGCATCAGTAAGGTTCTCATCCTGAAGACTATTTTGACTATTGCAATGCTATAACAGCATTGCAAAGCTATATGTACAATACTTGGATTGGGGCTCCTGGCCAAGCTGGTTCCAGTAGGCCACTGTCCCCTCTCGGCTCTTCCTTGAAGCCCATTTCTACTCATAACTTATAGCCAAGAAATCTTTCCTCTTGCGTATATCCTTGGTTTTCTTGAAGGTTGTTATGCCTTTATAACTGAACGCAAATTCTAGATCTTTGGAGTACTTAACAAACATTAACCAGTTAATCTTTGCAACACTCATGAGGTAGTTAACCATTATCCCTGAATTTATAATATGGAGCAAGAGAGGCAGCAAAGTTAAATGAACTCCTGTGACTACAGCTCAGGTAGTAATTGACTCCCATGTTGAGCTATTGTACAGCACTGACAAGCATCACGATACTTCTGCCATGCAAGGACATTACAAGCAAAAAAAAATTATTGAAAAGTGTCTTTTAAAAAGTGCACAACTGAGCTTTATTTATTATGTATTCCCTGGAGAGATTAGGACGGGATTGTCTTCTTACTCTCCTCTGTGTTCATATCTTTAATAAAAACTGTTAACTATTTATTAAAAGAGTGTCTAGCTCTAGAGAATAGCTGTATTTCGATGTCTGGTGTCATGCTGACACTTCTGTCTCGGAGAAGGTTGGCTACATCTCTCTGAAAGTCCTGCTGGTTCCGATGAGTGTGGGAGGAAGACGGAAATATTAAAAAGCAGTAGGACCAGCTCAGGTCTTTGAAAACTGATGGATAGAGTCCCAGTGACTTCATTGGGCTTTGGTTGTGCCTAATACGAGGCCATTTTCTTCCTCAGCATGCAAGTGTCATTCATGACTATGCTGAATCCCTAGACATTTTTATGATGGAAGCAATCAAGATTAATTAGGCCTAAAGTCCCAACTCTACAGTAGCCCCGATTTCTAATTCACAAAAGTGACTCTGCTATCCTGCCAGCCCCTTTTACAGTGCCTTGAGCTCTTATGTATCTGTATATGTCATGAAATATATTTCCTTATATATCAGGAAATGCAGCAGACCTGTGTTATAGTAAGTTTAAACAAGTTTTCTCCTAAACAAAAATTGCTGGACTGAGCTTATAACTCTGAAGGAGCTATAGGAATTAGGTGCCCAAGTCCTATTGATTTTAAATCATGTTTGGGTTTCTAATCTGTAGGATCCTATTGACTGCTTTTTTCTCAGTTTTAAAAAAGCATAACTTATTTTCTTGTTGCCGTGCAGGTATTTCATAAAGAACCCATGCATTTTTAGTGGATACTGTTTAAAAAAACAACTGAGAGAGAAATTAAAGGAACAGTCTTCTTGAGCCTTTTGTGTCTAGCCAAGGATTTGACAGTTTTCAAAAAAGTCTTGGCTGAAATATTCAAAGCTGTCTTGGGTGTAGGAGATCTGGTCATCCAAATCCCCAGGATACTTCTGAAATCTCATCCTTTGTTGTTGTGTATCAGCGTATAAACAAATCTCAGCCTTCTTGATGGCACACTGCAGACAAATCCAATGAGAATTTCTGCAGAAATGTCAATAATGAAGCCAAGGTGTTGATAGACCATTAGGAAGAGTAGTCTGTCATAAATCTCTATGTATTTACATAATTTGAATCCTCCTCTGGACCAGAATCCATGTGGTCTAAGCTGTTTGCACATGGTTTTGAGCGTGTTAAGATGTTAGTCTTTGTTCTGAGGTTAGCCCTTCTTGTGCTCAGGTGACAAGGTAGGGCAGTCATCTTCCAGGGCCTTCCACAATTATCTCTAATGTCAGCTTAAGTTAGCAGTCCGCAGAAGATAAATTTACAGATTTACTTTTCTAGGAGACTTTACCTCCTAAGGCCGAAGCTGTTTGTAAAGCATTTTTCTTGATGTATGTGCACAGCATTGTTTCAGCTTTCTAATCACTGACCAGCTGGCTTGTTAGTGAATAGAGCTGTGGGCCCCTTGCCACATTTCATGTGAGGTCTTGGCTGGGTGGCCAAGCAGGCAGCCTGCAGCCAGTGTCAAAGCAATTCAAGAGGTATTGGCACAGCAGTGTCCCCATTAATTTCTGCTTGTCACATGCTGTCATGCAAGTTACACCAGAGAGGAAATGACCGTTAAAAAAAAAAAAAAGTACGCTTGTGGCACTTGGTCCCCTGCAGACGTTATCCCCGAGGTTAAACAAGTGGATACAATTAGCTGCTATCCACAGACAGCTGCAGGGAAGGAGAAGCCGAGATCTGGGCCCCACAGCAACGTGTCTTTCCTGTTAGCGAGGAGTGTCGCCTGTCAACATATGCCATATTTTTAACCCTTAAACCCTGGAGTTTGAGTAAATTAAAAAGAGCTATTACGACCAACAGTGTCACGAAGATGCTGGTAAATAACTTTGGTTGTGCCTAATACGAGGCCATCTTCTTCCTCAGCATGCAAGTGCCTTTCACAACTATGCTGAATTCCTAGACATTTTTATGATGGAAGGAGCCAAGATTTGTTGGTACCATTCCTCATAACAACCAGTGTGAGCGGCACTGGAGGAGACTCGGCTCGTCCGTGGTTGATAATTTACTGTAGTTTGTAGGTTCTGGCAGCCAGTGAGACAGTGAACTCCTCCCAGAAGCATACTGAAGTAGTTAAAGGGAGTCACATCCAGCTTTGTGGATTTTCTGGGTGAACTAATCTCTGATTACATCAGGAGAGCTTCCACAAGGATTGAAAGAAGTGATGATACGCTTAGGATGTCCCAAAATACAGCTTGGGAATGCAGAAGCAAAGTCTATGAAGAGGAAATGGCAATGATGTCCCACAATGAGAGAAGGAGATGATACATACTATTAGAAGCAATTAAAAATCTTTTTTAAAAGCTGAAAGCACTAAGCTCTACTGAGAGGTGATAGAGATAGGGGAGTATACACAATGCTCCAGAATAGATTGACTTAGTCAAGTGAAAGTCTGGGTTTTACCCCAGAAGGAGGAGGCTCACAGCATCAGTTGAAGGAAGGATGACTTGCCTTGTTGAGAAACATGACCATTAAAGAAGCTGGAATTATATGAAAAGTGTACTCCAGAATTCAAACTGCAGCTCTGCCCCAGCTATCCAGCTTGACCTGATGTGACGCTTAGATACCAAATTTTGACTGGTGTCAGTCCCCAGACATGTGCCAGAAGGGGCTTCAGAGCCAATGCATACAAATCACGGATGTTATTTCAAGTCATTTGTATGGGGCTTACCAACGGAGTGAGCCAGTAAAGAGTTTGGGGGATTTCTTGGTTCATTTTAGTCCTCATCTCTTTTTCGGGTGGTGTGAGGAATAGAAGAACAGAGTGGGTAACAACTGTGAAAGCAGCATGCACTGTGAGAGACTACCGTCTCCAATACAGTTTTATGAAAAACTTGTAATAAAAGAAAGGAAGTTTCCCAGAAAGTATTTGGGGATTTACAAAACTGTGATAATACATCCAGAGATACGGGGAAAAAATCTGTTTGTTTGCTTATCTAGACTCAGATCTATAAATTCTGCTAAGAGCTGTGCCTTCTATTGGTTTTTCCACAGAGTGGAAAGGTTTGAGCAGTGAAAAAGATTGTTAATCACAAAGTTACATTTACCTGCTGTAAAAATTTCACAGCCAGGACAGGACTTGGTAACAGTGCCACATTTGCCAATTTCTGTCAAATTGTTAAAACAAACTTCCCCTCTGTTCTCATTTAATTTGCATGTATTTTCTCTTCAAAATACCAGTAGCCAGAGAGAAAATGTTATGTGTTTCATTTGCATGTCTGGTAATTCCACTTTGATAGGATTTTTTGGTACACTGAATCACTGAAAATAAGTAAGTAGGACAATAATTACATAGGTTTCCTTTCAGTCATGCAACTTCTTCTCATCAAATATGAAAAATAACAGCTGATAAAATTTGAAAGATCTATATTGCAAACTGACTTGACAGGTGTTGAGCTTTAAAATGAGAAATTGATGTGGAAAGACTTACAGACACTTAAATTAATATTGATCTGCCCAAAATGAAATGCATCCACATGTGTGCCTATACATGTGTATGTACGTCTGTATCCCACAAATGTTAAGTACATATTTCTTACACTGAATTTGGTCTTTGGTTCACAATTACTGAGATCAGTATGAAAATCTGGCAGTATTAAGATACTGGTAAAACAGACATGTACTAAGACTGAAACTTTTGAAGACCTCTAAAATATTAATCCAGGTCTCTATTTTAAGGAGGGCAGACAGAAGGTTACTCAGAAAAGTTCCTTGAACACAATCGGGTGCATCTATTTGTCTTAATTTAGTCTTAATTATGTTGCCTTTGCTGCTGGTGAGCACTGGTGTTCGGGGAGCATTTGGAGCACTCCAAAATATGCTTGGTCAGGATCTCCTGCAGCAGTACAAATTCAGTGGTTCCCTTCTAACTCAGAAGGGACAGTTGGTGAGTTTAAGCAAAGAGACTAGAACATGTTAAACCTGCTGTGGTAGCTATGAATTGAATTCAGTCTACAAACAGGAGCATGACAATAAAAGGAAAATAGTGCCTTGGTATATTGAAAGCTATTACAGACATACATAAAATTCAATCATAAACTTACGGCAATGCAATAGCGTTGTTAAGCCTCAGTTTTTTCAAAGACTACCATGGACCTTTATAATTCAATTAAAATTTTGCATTTTTCCTGGATCTTGTACACAGTTGCGGTACTTTTGCTTGAGACTGACATACAATGTTCATGATATACAGCAGGTCTGTGCATAATAGTGACGTTTGCAAGTTTTACTAGATTGACTATTAACTGATTGACTGATTATTGTATTCCACAGTAATTTATTTAGGACTTTCTAATATTGGTTACCTTACTACTTCTAACAGCAACCAAAATAGTCATCGAAACAGTGTTTTAGAGACTCCAGTCCTTCAGGTATTGCATCTTTTAAATTGTTATACAAACAGTTCTAGCCATTAAAAAAAACAACAAAAAAAAACCCCAAACCAACACGACTGTATTCATTTCAGTGTTTATACCTTTGCAGTGGACTAGTACGGATAACATTTCCTTGAATCGGATTACTCAAAACACTAAAATGCATGTATACCTACAGGCATACTTTTGTGAGTGTGCTTGTCTGCGGGGTTCTTCATCCTAACAATTGGATAATCCAGAATCACTTGTCTGAGCTGTGCTTTCTTTCTTATAAAAGTAGTTTAAAATAGATTAGAAACTGTTTATCAGAACGTATTTTAAAATATCTGTTAATCTACTCTGATTAAGTATTAAAGTATCTTTCGTATGATGAAAATAATTTTACAATTCAAAAATAATTACACAAATATTTTACTTCATAGTTAAAAATATATATAACTGTTAATTAATTTTCAACGAATTGTTTACCTTTAGGGTAGTAGCATACAAAACACCACCAATTATTAGACCAATTCCTTGCATGAGCTTGGCAGATATTAGTTCCCTTCTGCTAATAATACACTAAATGAATTTGCTGTATTTTTCTCTCTGCACAGCATTTTATTCTATGAACAGAAAATGAACATTTTATCTTGTACAGTAAGGTTGATTAATACGAGTAAGTGAACAGGTCATTTGGATTTATTGTGCTCTTATCAAAACAGTGAACATATTTAAATTAAACATGCTGTGAAATTCACGTTCTCTTGGTACTCTCTAGTTAATTGACAGGAATATCACAGCAGTCTTCTCTTCTGAGGGATGACCCTTAGCCTGTAAATACTTTCATGGAAAGCAATAGGATTACTCTGAGATAAACTGTTACCCAATATAAGGAAAAGTAAGAGCTCTATATCCTGATGTGTATTGGGTTGGGTCATGGATGACTCCTGAGAAGCTATAGTGTGGCTAGGTGAAGGCAAAGAGCAGAGCCACCTCCTCCTCTTTCTGAATGCCCTGGGGGGAGATGGATCAGAATAGCTTTCTCCTGAGAGAAGGAAAAGGGCACAAGGGCAGGGATCTATCTGCCTCTTACTGTGTCCCAGCCCCTGCACCCAGCCAGCTGCATGGAGAAGAGCATCCTGCAGCTCCATAGGCTGTGGCAAATTGCTTCTCTGCCCCCGCCATTACAGTCATGGCATTCTAGACAGGCTGGTGTGATGGGTTCCCAGCCCAGTGTGAGGACAAGACTTCAAAAAGAAAATCACTGCATTTAACAGGGAGTCACTACGTTATTACTAATGCCTTTGGGATTCAGTGTAACAACATTAATCATGTCTTTTGCTATTCATGTATCTGTACTGTGTAATTCCTCAGGAATGCCATTGTTTTTTTGGCATTAATTAATGTTGACTGTTTTTTACAAAGTATAACCATAGAAGTGCTGTAATTATTCTGCTTCAAAAATAGGCCCTAGAGAATGTGAAATCTCTTTAAACATTCATTCCAGCATGTTTAAAAAATACCCTTTAAAATGAAAGCAGTTTGATGGTTGGGGGTTCTGTATAATCCTGTAGGATATGAAGGAAGCCTTATCCTGCTCCTCTTCTGCTCAGAGAAGGTCCTGCTGTTCAGTGAGAGGCCTTTTCGTCAAACTAGCTTGACTGATTCATTACACATTGCTGTCTAAAACTCATCCCCTTTGTTTACACTTGCGGTTGTCTCTTATGCAAACACTCCTACAGGAAATGTTCAGGACAAGTATCCCAACACCTGCCATCCAAAATAGGCACATTCCATTTTGCTCAGGAGAAAGAGAAAAATGAGTTACAAATAGATAGAAACTCTGGGTGAAGGGTGCAGGTTCTTGTGCAGATGTGTGAGATACTCAACAAGGAGTAGGAGAAATGTTAGGAGATTCCAAAGGATTGTTGTGTTTTACAAAATGTTAGCACAGAAATTGAACAGGAAGAGGAAAATAGGCAGGTAAAAAAAAAAAAAGCTATAAAAATGCCTGTGCATTAGTACAAATTTAGGGTCTGCTGTGGTTGGCAGAGATCTGTATTGTGTTGCTTTTATTTGGTGATACGACCGAGTATATTTGTGGGCTTCCACAGACTTACTTTCTCTGGTATTAGGAACTATTATTACCATGACCAAGGGCAACCTGGTTAAAGATTTTTCTTTCTTCACATACTAGTCAACAGAGGAAAAATGCGAGCTTCACATATGAGCAACCATTCATATGTGTATTTTACCTCTGGGTGCATGTGTTCTCTGAAGACATATTATTCTTGGAGTTTTCCTTCAGATTGCATCGCGTTGTGTCCCCCTTTACAAAGGCAAAATCTAGCAGCTATGCCTTTGCCACGGTGGTGGGTTAGCCTAGCCCAACAGCCAAACTCCCACCCAGCCACTCACTCACTCCCCCCCCCCCTCAGCAGGATGCCTACAGAAAATAAAGAAGAACAAAGAACAAGAAAGCTCATGGGCTGAGATAAGACGGGGGGTTGCTTACCAATTACTATCATGGGCAAAATAGACTCACCTTGGGGAAAATGAACTTAGTTTAATGCCAATTAAGATAGATATTTATTTGCTAATTCAGGTAGTGGGGAAAAAAAAAGGCAAACATTCAAAGAACACCTTCTGCTGCCTTTTTCCAGGCTCCACATCACTCCTGACTCTCCCCACACCGAGCAGCACAGGGCACGGGGTGTGAGGGGTTGTGGTCACTCCATAGCAGCTCCTCTCTGCCGCTCCTTCCTCCTCACACTTTCTGCCTGCTCCAGCGTAGGTCCTCTCCACAGGCTGCAGTTTCCTCAAGAATATCCACCTGCTCCAACGCGGGTCCTCCACGGGCTGCAGTGTGGATATCTGCTCCACCATGGAGTACCTCCTCTTTCTCCTCTTCATCCTCCTCCTCGTCCTCCTCTCACCTTGGTGTTCCCTGTGCTGTTTCTCACTCCTTTTGTTCCCTCCTCCTCTTTCCCTCCAGCCTTTTCTGCCCTTTCTTAAATATTTTTTACGGAGGCACCAGCATCTTGGCTGATGGGCCCAGCCGTGCCCTGCAGTGGGTCCGTTGGAGCCAGCTGGAGCCGGCTGGAACCGGCTGTGTCTGGCATGGGCAGCCCCTGGTCTCCCCTGACAGAGGCCCCTGCAGCCCTGGCTGCCAGCACCTGGGCACCCAGAACAACTCTGTACTTTCTGTTTTCTTTGAGTAGATGCTTGAATTATTTAGTCGACAGCCATGCCATCCTCTTTGGGATTAGGCAGGCAGAGTACTCCAGAAAACCTAGCTGGTTTTAAACAAGAAGTAAGTTACTGCAGGCAATTGACAGATATTTTAGCTGGAAGTCAAGATGGTGGGTGACTCTTAAAGGATCAGAGCGGTATTTTGAAAACCAATGGCTTGGAAGGGATTTATGGATCAGAAGCTGGAGGAGGGTTAAGAGGGGTCAGTGAAGCGTAGGGTCAAGAGGGAATAGGACAAGGAGGAGACAAAAGTCTGTAGGAAAAGTCTGTAGTCTGAGTCAGGAAATGTGAGCCATGAAGCCCGCCTTTGGCAGAGGCAGAAACAGCAGCTGCTCAGCCTAACCCAAGCCTATCCCCATCCTCGCTGACGCCAGAAGCAGAATATGCAGGACATATTCCTGTGTATTATTGAGACTCATGACATAATATGGTATTGCTTGAAAAGTTCATTGTAATTTGGTCCTGACATTCAGTGCTGATAGATTCAGTAAATATCAGACTGAGCAATGCCATCACCGATACCATATATGGTGGAACATGCAAAAGATGCAGCATTTCCATAACAAATTTTGCTCCTAACTGTTTCCATTATGAGGCTTTTACAAAATTAAAGCTACATATTTGTCTCTAAGGAAAGTGTATTTGTTCGTGGCATCCCAAAATAGCTGTTTTCAATGGAGTTACAGATAAATATTTTAGATTTGTGCATAGACCGCATTGAAAATGTAGCCTGAAAAGGGAAAACATTGTAAAGCCGTGATTATCTGAAAGTAATCACGGTGGAATAATGTATATATCTTCAACTCAGGCAACAACCATCTTAGGTTTTGTGGTATTAGAAACATGGCATAAATCTCTAATCTGAAACAACAGGCGCTTTTCTGTGTCTATGTTTGTAAACATACAATATCCAAAGAACGTCTGATAGACGTCAGTAGAGGTTTGATCATGACTCATTAGAGCTTGTTCCTCAAATCTGCTAAGGCATGAATCTTCTTGTTTGTCGAATAGAATTGATCATTTGTCGATTAACTTTTGAAATATGATTTTAACTGTGATTCCAAAGTATGGTATGCCTAGCTACCACAGAAAATTTCTCAGGGAAAAGCAGGCATGGAACAAACTAATCCTTGAGGCACATGAAGACTCTCTTGCAGTTATTCCTACATCTTAGTAATTGAGATAATATGGGGTAATCATCACTAATAAAAATGGATGCCTTTCTGTCAGATGAGTGGAATTATCCTGATTTAATTAGCTAGTGATCTGGCTTGTGCATGTTTACGGCCTTTATCCAATTTTCTAGCAAAGGTTAGTATCTTCTGATATTACGGTATCAAAGAAAACACACAGCCCAGAGTCTGATGTTTCTTGCAAGTGGCTGACTAAGAGTTATGAAGTCATTTTCTAAATGTGAGGCCTAATGTTTTTTGACTAGGCTTATGTACAGCACAAAATCAATCATTCATTATGGATAAAAAAGTAATTTAAAAGCTCTCTCTTTTGTTTGCTTTGATATTGAAAATCTATTTGTGCAAACAAATATCAAATTCTGAGCTGCACAATTTGGTATTCTGTATTTAAAGTGCATAATAATAAGCCTATGTCATGTGATTTTGTTTTCTGCTCTTTTTCTAACTGGCTGAGAATTTAAAAACAGGACAATAATGAATCACAAATAGTAAATGGTCTTTTTACATCAAAGGGCCCATCTTTACACACATGAATCTTTGGACTGTTCTTCCAAGATAATTTTGAACTGAAATCTGTTCATACGTATAATAGTAAGCAATAAGGGGTAGCAAAAGAGCATAATTAACAGTCCAAAATGAATATTAGAGAATAGCCTGTATGGACTAACTCTGAATTTCCTGGAAGAGGAAATTCAGCACTTTTTTCCCCAGTTTTCCTTCTTCTTTCTAATACCTTTTAAATTTACACTTTCCTGGTGCACTTTTCTGCAGCACATCTCATTTTTTGTGTGTGAAGAGCATTTCGGTAAATGATATTTATCTTTTGAGTCCTGTGGGGGGGGAGGGAAAGATATACCAGTTTCCATTTTCAAATATTTTCTTTTTTTACCTGTGCCTGGAGGAAGACTCTGAATTTAGAAACTGAAGACATTGCTTGCAACTTGCAACTAGCAGAGCAGAACTGCATTTGCTGAGCTTGAGGAAGAAAGTTGAAACAAAACCAGCATCAGTTGTAGGAAAAAAATATTCTTGATGCGTTTGGTAACTGCAAGAATGAGTTTACATACTTGACAAATGAGTAGGATACAGAAATGTCACCAAAAAGGGACTCACCAGGGTCTACTGACTAATCCTTAAGTTCTTCAAATTATTTTCTTATTTCATCTGTTATTATGTCTACCTGGAATAAAAAAAATTAGACCCAAATTCAGTAAAACCATGAAGTACATACTTAAGATAACCACGCGCTTAAATGTTCTTGGCTTGTTCTTCATATCTAACCCTAACCCTAACCCTATATAGACTGATCCAAAGACTTTTCGGATTTGATTTAAGTTATAATAGCACAAAGTGAGCAGATATGACATGTATGATGTTTCTACTGATGACTGAAACCTGCAGAGCTGTAGTCCTAGCTCTTTCATATATTTCTGGACTGCAAAGGGAGATTATATAAATGCAAGAGGATTCAATATGCTTTGTATATCTGTTTTAAAGGTGCAAACTCTATTATACTAGTTATCAAAATTATCAGATCTCAATTTTTCCTGGGGAAGCAAAGGGAATACAAGGCATCAGCTAACAGGGAATGGGATTCAGAGGTGATACTAATTAAATGCTGTCACAGCATCCATAGTTCCATGGTAATATCTCCATCAGGGTCTTCAAATAAAAACTGATTACTTTATGAGTAGCCCGTTGTTCCTACTGTTTGGCAGACAGAGTTATAGGCTAAAATGGCCATGTTTTATGAGAGGTCAGATTAGAGCTTCCAGCCTTAATACTTGTACATTTTATAATACTTTCTGTAGAGATTATCAGGGAACATTACATGAAAATAATAATTTTGTATTAAATTATATAGAAATGTCTATAAAGTGTAGCTTGAAAATGCATCCAGCTAAAGCAACATTATCAAGTTGAATGTTTTGAGCTATTTTTAAACCCGTTTTTAGGTATCATTCCTTTTAATAGTGTGCCTTGAATATTTACTTGAAACACACCCAAGTCCATAGAGAAGAATAAAGGCAACCAACTTCAATTTATCCTTCTTCCCTTTTCTCATGTTTCATGCCATCCACCTCTCCAAGATCATTTTGGTTGCTAATAACAGGATTGGTGGACACCCTGCTGGATGGCTTTTGGAAAGGGTATATGTCACCAGCAAACACAGAGCTAGAGTTTCATGAACTCAAGTCAAGTTTTGACTTGTGTTTCTGCATACAGAAAATAAACTTCTTCTTTATACTTTTTGTTTCTTACTTGTTGCAGCATCTTCTTGTAACAGCCTGTTTTGCAAATATAATTTTCAAGTTGACAGTATCCTTCTAATTTGGAATTCAGGGGATTTCTAGTATTTAGTTTTGAGTCTGTTGGTTCATTCCTTTCACGTTACTAAGATTAATGTGAAAACATGAGTACAGATGAAATAATA
This sequence comes from Calonectris borealis, assembly GCF_964195595.1. NCBI lineage: Eukaryota > Metazoa > Chordata > Aves > Procellariiformes > Procellariidae > Calonectris > Calonectris borealis. The sequence continues at coordinate 145,098,758 of NC_134313.1, forward strand.
GTTTCTTCAGCTGTGGAAATGTCATGGAAGATTGCATCACTATAACAAAACAGAAAGCAAAATGAGAAGTGTTACTTATGATTATTACACTGATTTAATGCTAAACTTTGATCTAAAGGTAGTTTCTGTTCTATTCAGTAAATTCTATACAACAGGTTTTGCCAAGTAAACTTTTTCCCTCTGTAACATTAAATCCTGGCAAATTTGTCATTTAAACAGCTTTTCTGATTGAAACAGATCCTTGTGCCTGTTGAAGTGAATGATAAAATTTCACTTCACTGGGGTAGGACAAAGCATAAACTTGCGAGATGCAAAGTGGTGTGTGGTTTAAAGTGAAGAGTAAAAAGCTTCTATGTATTTTTCTTAGTTGGACAGCATTGTTTTGAAGTTGTCCTGGGATTTACAGACAAGCTCTTGCTATTTCTTTTAAGTATGTTGACCAGTCTTTACAATTCTATCAATCAACCTCAAATAATTCAACTAGAAACAATACATTAACTTGATAAGGACACCTGTTCAAGTCAGCTGGTTCTCACAACATCCTGTCCATTTTATATTAATAGTTGTTTTTATCTCCTGTGCACATATTTAAGTCAATATTTATTAAATTAGTTTTGCAAATTATGACAGGGAGTTTACTTGTTTGCCACCTTGTCTTCATAATTGCATATTGATTTCTTCTTTATATTTAGGACATGATGCTTCAGCTGTTTCGGGGACTGGATTTTCTGCATTCACATCGTGTGGTGCATCGGGACCTGAAACCCCAAAATATCCTTGTAACCAGCAACGGGCAGATAAAGTTAGCTGACTTTGGCCTTGCACGAATCTACAGTTTTCAGATGGCTCTTACCTCAGTGGTAAGTTTCTGGAGGCTTTTATTTTTCTTTTAATGCAGCAGTGTGCTTTACTCTCTATGTTCCTGGCTTTTTATCCCATATTATGATGCTGCTTCTAAAACCATCTCTGCAATTGAAGTTACTTGTGTCTCCGAAAACAATTGCTTTCCAGGCAGGATTGAAGTTGTTGTGGTTACTTTGTACCAGTAATCAATTACTGATTACTGGTTCTATATTAAATCATGACTGGTTTCTGAAGGATAGGTATATGCTAGTTTTCTGAAACTCCGTCAGTCTAGCTTCTGTTGTGATACTGACTTCTTTTGCACATTAAGCCAGATAGGTAGGGTGTTTCTGAAGTACCTATTTTAAGATAAAACTCTTGCTGATCCTCAGGTATCTTGCCTGAAAAAATACACAGATACTTGTGAAAATGCCACACTGTCATGCCTCTGATTTTCCATGTTTGTGAATATGGGTTCAATGCTTGCTCCCATATGTTACTGAATGATTCCAAATAGGGCTGTGCTGGAGGCAGCTCAAGTGGACCTGGCAGCCAAAATCACAGCTATTATTTCGCAAGCCAGCTGTTAAAGAGCACCACCAGTATCTCTAGGCCCCCTGCCACTGTTGCCCCTCTCCCAGCAGCTCTCCTGATTGTCCTTGGCTCAGACATGAGCTCACTCTCAGAAGGTCTGGCCCTCTCCTGAACTAATGCTGGTAGAGAAGTCCTGCCAACTCCTCATTTTTTGACCCCGTTTCCACGCTTGCTGGCCCTGCCCCCAGAATCAGCTGCTGTTAGCTTGGCACAGCATCTCTGAAGTGTATTGAAGAGTAACCCTGCTGCATGCATGTTGGGTGTCATTTGGTTTTGTTGCCTGCTCATGAATTTTTTTGTTTCCATTTTCTATTCTGACTATCAGAACTGCCATGGCAGTATCACTTATGCTAAAGACAGGAAAGGGAGAACTGCTGAGAAAAGAAACTGAAAGGAGTCCACTTTGCGTTTTACATCATATTGTAGAAATTTTCCTGGCTCACATTGACAAAAAGCAATCCATTGTTATTATTAGTTACTGTAAGAGTCTTCCCATCATTGTGTGATGTAACTATGACGACATACTAGGTTGCGGCTTCAGTGTGAATGAAGGCAGGAAGCAACAGAAAACAATATCATCATCTTGCTAAACATAGGGAAGTATCCTCGTCACATAAACGATATGTAAACTTGTGTTTTGGGACTGGTTTTTTTCATTGCCTGTAGGATATAGCCTAATCCAAAGCTGAAAGAATCTCTCTGATGAGGTCAGTAAGGATTGATTATGTTGTAACTCAAAACGGAGGTTTGAAGAAAAGGAGAGAAAGGTTGTTCCTGAATTGCTGTAATTTTTCATTTCCCAGTTATCATTCAGTAACAGCTTCAATGAGTATTTCTATTGATCCATAAAATTCTTAAAGCTAAAATTGCAGAGTGTTGTAAGGTTTCCAGCAGGCCGTTTTTTAAAAGTTTTGCATAAAATGAGGAAAAAAAATATCTACAGAACTGAGCAGAAGTTTGTCCATGATCATGTAACCTGCACAGGAAGGAAAGTCAAAAGATCCAGAAATAGAGTGCATCTACTGAGGCAAAAACGTACCAAGTCCTGCTTGTAAGAGAACATTGCCAGAAATGCTACACAAAGGATGTACGTATGCTCAAGTATCTAATACTTCTGTGCTAAAAATCATGTTTCAAAACCCATTAGTTCCTTTAGCACTGCTGTGAACAACAGTTGTTCAGACTAAGGGATTGTCTACATGCAAGTTTGTACTATGTTCCCACAAGCATTCAATTGTCATTGCAGCTATGCTAAAGAGTATTAAAATAATTGAATTATTCAGTGACCAATGACAAAGTATATGGGCATAGACGCGCATAATGGCTTTCACACCTAGAACTTAGTGTATCGTTATTTTCTTATTAAAAAAAAACAGCTATGACCATGGCTTTTTTAAGTTAAAAATTTATTGGTTTTAAAACATTTAATGTTTAACACCTTCAAAATCAACTCTTGTCTGGGTACGTAGAAACCTATGGAGGAGTGTTGCTTACAGCGTGATATGTGGTGTGGTTTTAAATGTCAGTCTTCACTGCTCCTACAGACTGAGTGCTGGTTAGAAACTTTTACTAAATGTGTATTAGCTGACACAGGCCATCAGTTTTCCTTTTCTGAATGTAACTTCTACCTTTGACTAGCTGCTTTGGTGTGCGAATTCTTCTCTTTTTTTCCCTCCATTAAAACTCAGTACAGGAAACAAAGCTTTAAAAAAAAACCCTGTTTTTTAAACATAAAGATATTCTTGACTTTACCATTCCCAAAATAGTCTAAATTGCAGTTCTTCACCAGGCAGTGAGTAAACTTTCATTGACTTCAGCAGGACCAGCTTTGTTTTGAAGTGTTTGCAGAAGAAAATGTTGCATTATAAAAGACAGCATATATCTACACATATATCAATTAATAGAAGTCCTGTCTTGCAAGGATTTGCTTCGGAGTTATGTTGAAAAGTGGTAGTGCAGATAGCCCAGTGATAAAAGGCACATTGCATGCGCTATCATTGTGATCAATACAAGGACTCTGCAGCATTTCCTTCAGAAGAGAAGCTTACTGCAAGATAAACTACAAGAACCATCTTTTGAAGCATCAGATCATTCCCAAGATGCATCCTCATTCATTGCTCACAAAGAAACTCTTCAGATGGGACAAAAAGAGCTTGCCATGAAAGTAATCCAGTAAAAACTAATCCAACCCAAGTACTCTGGGTGCTGCAAATGGTAACTTCAAAGCAGTCTCTCTCTGATAACCAGTTATTTCCACAATGCTAAAGAATCCTTCTGGCAGATCAGTCGTCCGGGCATATTGCTGTCATTTGAAGAAACCTCTTGATATTTCTGTCAGTGAATGAATAAAAGATTCAAACTAATGTTACACAGGCTTGTGGGGGCAGGGTGGAGATCACTACTCCCAGCTGTGGTCAGACTGAGAACTGATACAGGTCTGAAATAACAGCACTAGAAAGAATGAGGTCGGGCAGGGGTGTCTCAGGTGGTGGGTGATAGGGCACGCATTTGATTTCATACAAAGTTAGATTCTTTTTCAAGTATTGATCTTGGCCCTTGGGAAAATTTTGAATAGGCTTTGTGATAACAGAGAAGCTCCATAGGACAGAGGAGATGGATTGATGTGACTGTGTAATTTTAGAGTTTGATAGCAAAAGCTGATGAACTGGTGCAGAAAAATGAGCACTCAGTTCTAACTTTCTCAGAGCAAAGGAGCAAGTGGCTGTCTGGAAAATCTGAAGTTATATTATGAAAAAGAAATAAGCCATTTATCTATTTTTGTTGACTTCTAACTGCCTTAAAGAAAGGAAATGAAGCTGAATCATGGCACACGAGAATGCTAAGTGAGATAAGCACACGCAGTTGTGATCACAGCATCTAGGTGGAGCTGAGGTTGTCCAGCTTTTAAAACCTGACTTGCGTCAGGATCTGAGTGAAACTGGCAAAATGTTAGTGTTTGTAACACACTCATAATACTTTCTTTGAAAACATGTGTGCTTTACCTTAGATGGCAGCACTATTGATGGGTTTTTTTCCCATGAAATGCAAACAAAATTGTTTTATGTCTTCCTTTAAAAAAAAACCCGCTTGTTTTCAGATTTACTGAACATCAGAAGGAAAAACACATCACTTCCTCTACTGATGCTCTAAGTTGTTGAATACTAGACTCGGTTAAATTGACAGATAAAAAGAGAAGACACAAAAAATCCTGCAGTTACTGTCAGTGAATAATTTTAAATTACGCTAGCATTTTATTTGAGTGTTTCTTCAGGATAAAAACTTTCCATCCATTTCTGGCAGTCACTTCAGCACAAATGGTTTACATGTCACATCATGCAGGAACTTGGATTTCATTTTGCTGGTATACTAGCAAGGGAGCATAAAATAATTTTCACTAACTGGGCTTACTTCGTAAAAATAAATATATAAATTAGTTACAGCAACAAAAACAACAACAAAAAAAGATAGAAAAACCCTTTTCCAAAGAGGAACGAGTGCTTTCCTGTTTTCTGCCCACTGTTGCATTCTAATAAACGCCACCTGTTAGTAAATAATGTGAATGTAAACTCTCGTCTGAGCTAATATGATAGTTGAGAGCACAGTCAAAGAACTTTCTTTTGCTTTGCCTTGTTTTTTCCTTTTCTTTATGGCCGCGTCTTCATGATACTATGCTTCCCAAAATCCACATATTTATTTGTATGTAATACACCCTGCAGAGTCCATTCTTATGTTGGGTATGTTCCAGCAGACCTGGACTCTGTACAGCTTTAACCTGAGATGCACTGGAAATCCCTAAATGGACCTGATTCAGCAAGCTATTTAAAGCTCGCAGTTAACATCAAACGTAGGAGTAGACCTATGGAAATTAATCCCCTGCCTCTGGTGAATGAAAGTCAAAATCTGGGCTGTGTTAAAGAGTGCCCTAATGGAATCAGTACAGTGACACTAGATTTTATCCCATGCATAATTTGATAAGAGCATAAATCTTCCTTCCTCTGACAGGTGGAAGTGACATTGTTTTGGTATGCACTGAGCCTTCACTGTTGTGAGGAAGCTCATCACTTTAGGTCTGAGCCCTGATCTCCAGTTCTTTCTTCATGGTGCATTTCTTCAGTACACCCAAATGCCCCTGAAAAGGAAAATGAGTCACAGACAGACATCCAGAGGATCAAAATATGCGTTGTTGAGCTTGTCAGTGCTGTTGCTGAAAGGTTGTGGCTATTTAGGAATGCAGTATGATTAAATTGGTTGGCTTATTTAACGAAAATCTGTCTTCCCTGCTAACACAGAGTTCTGCATAAAAGAGTCCATGTATCTGGCTTTGTGAAGAAATGAGTGAATTTCTCTGATATTTTAACATCTGGATAGCTGAAGGAGTCTTTATTGCATCCTCCCAAACACCCTATAGGAAAATTATTTCCATCGCATAAAATGAGTCATTTATCTCCGGAGCCATCTTAAGAACAAAAATCATTATCAGCACATTGACAGTAAAGCCTGCAGCTGACTAAAAACATTTCAATATATATTTACGTTGACTTCACTCAGATCAGATGTTCACTAAGAGGGCTCAGATTTATATGAAAATAACAATGAAAACACAGATTGCTCAATGTCACAATGTTATCAAAGGGCAATACAGAAATACATGTGGACAAAGTTAGGAAATTAGAATAGAAGTTTCTTTTATTCATCTGCATTATGATCATATAAGATCATTTTCAAAACCGACTATTAATTTTTGTTGCCCATCATAAGAAACTTTAAAGTTTTTAAGACTTGTCTGGAAGAGCAGTACTAGCTGCACTCGTAGAGAGACTGAGGATTTATAGCAAGGTTGTTATTTTTAGAAACACATCCTAGACATAATATGCTAAGGATGCCGTTTCACAGTCAGCATAAGTAGATGTAACATTTCTACTGCTGCTGAAAGGATGGTCCTGCTTTTGACCACATACTCCCACCACTTCCCTTGCATCGGCATTAGTGGTCGCACCCTTGCAATCCGACTGAAAATGAGCCCCATAAAAAGTAGTTATTCATTTTCAGGTGGATTAGCAGACGCAAATCACTGAGCGACCACATGAGTGAAAGCACTGACACACAGAGGAGGGTGAGCAGAAAGATGGGGTCATCCACTCTGTAGACACCACAGTCTTAGATTTGTTGGAGTCAGTTATGAAACCACATCTGAAGTCTTCAGCTGAGGACTCAAATAACTAAACTAACTCAAAGGCGGAAATGTTTTTTCAGAACCTCACAACTCATGCTGACTTACGCTGTTTTGAAGATGTTAGATGAACCAGCTACTGGTTCATTTAAGGCTCTTACTGTATCTGACTTTAACAAAACTTCTAAGGGTATCTGGTTTTTCCCCCCTCAGTGCCAAGGCCTGGGTTCAGGGCTCTGTGCTGTTCCTCCACAGCTGATGCCACAACTCACCCTCTAGACCCGTCAAGAATGCAGGGAATGCAACCCTCTGCTCTGATTCAGGCCCAGGTTTATCATGAACCATAAAAAGCCTATCTTTTAATCTTTCAAAGAAATTATTTCACAGTACACAAGCAAACTGGCTCCACATGAGAGTATTTTCTGTACCAGAAAACTCCTTTTCAGAGCTGCAAACATTAGAATATATATCATGTGATGACAGAGTTTGTCCACATTGAGCTGAGCATGTTTTGCAGCCCTGCAGCTGCACCAATGCAACCTTGCAGAATAAATTTACCTTGTGCTGGTGGAAAAAGGGAAAAAAGGTACAACTTCTAGACAGTTCATATCAGAACAAAGGAAGTTTTGCTGGGCTGGACCAAAAGTTGACTGTGCGCACTATCAAAGGATAATGTCTAACAGAGGATGCTTAGGAAGGAGAGTAAGAATCAGCTTTCAGCAATCAGAAATTTAGAAATTTCCAGTGCTGGAGATTGTATCTGGATCATTGTCTATAATAATTACTGAAGTACCCATCCTCCATAAATTAATCTACTTACTTTTTGAACCATTTGGGCTGCAGTTAACTTCTGCACTGTAAGAAAAGCTCTTTATTTTGTTTGACACCTTATAATTTTACTTGGGTTCCTCTTAATTCTGCTTTTGTGAGGCATTCCCTTTTCACCTCTGGGTGAAATTTGGTATTATTTTGCAGCAGTACAATTCCATTGGTGCAAGAAAAATGTATTCAGTGCAAATAGGCCTTCACATGTTGACATGAAGATAAAATGAAATGTTCTTTTTTCTTTTCTCTTTATTTTCCTTCTCTTTGACTTGAGAAGATACAGTAGATATTGTTAGTAATCGTATGGTACTGACTTACAGTTTTCATACAAATATCTGGTGAATGGACTTTAGGATGTAGAAGAACTGAATGTATAAGGAACAGGCTGTGTTTAATCTGCTTAAAAAAATGAGGGAGAGGGGAGGTTGTAAAAGAGGGAAAGAAAGGCAGAAAATTACTACTGTGTATTTTCTCTATACTATAAAAGAGCATCCTGCTATTGTGTGACTGTACTTCTATCTTCTGTTTTCAGATATAAAAGTATGTGGTGCATTTCCCCCACCCAGTGATTTACATCTTCTTTGTACTATTTTTCTGTTGATTTAAGCGGGTCTGTTTTTACATCTACTCCCAGAGATAATTGAGTGGGTTGGATTGTAAAAACAATTTGATTGTTTGACAAGGTCTCTCCCTGTGTATTTACAAAACTGTTCCCACATAATTTCAAACCATCCTGAAACACTAAAATACGGCCTCAGGTTATGCTGTTATCAGAGCACACAGGGTAAGCAGGCATGGGCCTGTTTGGTACTTGAATGTGAGACAGCCAAAGGAAGAGGAGCAGAGAAAATAGCATATTCTCCCTGGAGCTTGTGCTATTCCAAAGTGAAGGCAGGTGTCCGTACACTGCTGACAGAAATGTTCTTAGGGCTTAATATATAATAAAAATGAGTTGCTGACACGTTTTTGCAGTGGCAGGGAAGTATCCGTAAATTTTCTCTGCTCACTGGCCAAAGTCCTGCTGTAGAAGGTATTTCTGAATGAAAATTCCCTTGTACAGGTACACCTAAGGAAATTTCTCTTAGCCTAACAATATTTAGTACTTGTTCAGTGTTGCTGTCATGGAATTCTAGAGCTCAAAAGCAGAAGAGACATGAAATCATCCAGTCCTTTTGTGGCAATCAGGCAGGATTGTTCTCTGTTATGTCATTTCTAATGTTTTGTCCATGTTAACTTTAAATGTGCCAAGAAACAGGGATTCCATTTCTTCCCATGGGAGCCTGTTCCAAAACCTCTATATAATCATTCTCAGAAAGTTTCCTTGATGTCCAGCCTTCAGTTTCCCATTCTTAATTTAACTCCATTATATTCTTTGTTATTATATGCTGAATGGTAGCAGATGGCCAAGGTCTTGTAGTTGGCTCCCTGCACTAGAGAAATCAGTTACATATTGCTGTATACATTCGTCCCTGCAAAGCGTGAAAAGATAATTAATTTGATAAACAGTGGAAGTATAATAGTCCTAGATTATCCAGATTTCAGTAAATTATAGGGCACCAGTAAGTTCAACTAGATTTCTCTAGACTTCCCATCTTCCAGAATTAAGTGGATAAATCCAGAGGAAAATATGTTATGCTAAAAGAATTATTGAGCTACAAGGTGAATTCCTCAGTTTTGGGGATCTTACAGATAGCTTGGTAACAAGCTGCAGAGATCACAGGCAGGCTGTGAGTCACTGTTTAGATGCACGAAAAGAACAAATGGAAATTTAGGCTATTACGTGTAGGATATTTTATTAGAAATAAGAAAATACTGATGCCACAACACAAATTAGTTGACCAGTCCTCATCTAGAATACTGTGAGTTGTTCAGTTTCTCTGTGATTGAGAGGTGTGATTTTGGACAGGAACAGGTATAGGGAAGGACAGATTTCTGTCTAACGATCAGGGAAGGGGGGACACTATTTTCTGTGAGGCAAGAAGAACCTGACTTAATTTAACAAAACGAATCATGAGAGTAGATACAACTGATATCTAAAAACATCAGGAAGGAGACAGAGAGGGAGAACATGAGTTAAAAAAACAATAGTGACATGAGAACTAGTTAGTTTAAACTGGGCTTAAATAACTTTAGACAGAAAGTTAGAAAACAAGTAGTGAGATTCTGAAGCAACCTACAATAGAACCAGTGCAGGCAAGAAATATAACTGATTTTGAGAGGGCGCTTGATGAATGTCTGTGATGCAGTTGGCAAATCTTGATGACTGAAGCAGTCCATTCCGGTTCCATATCTCTGTATTTGCCCCTTCAAGATTTCATGTGCATTATATAGTCAATTTTATCAAAGAGATGCACTTCACAAGCTCCACCCTGAATGGAAACAGCTTTTAGCGGGTCAGATCGATTGGCATAAATGTCAGAACAAAATCATTTTCCAGAGAAAGAAATGGTGAGCTACTTAGCTTTATTAAGATGAGATGGAGCAAATAGTGGAGATGGTCTCATAAGCCAAAGGAGGCTACAGTTAAAATAAAGGCTAGCATGAGAGCTCAAAGAATTAAAATGAGACATAAAACAGAGAGACACTCCACTGAAGAAGTGAAAAGACAACCTGGAAGTTTCCCAAATACGGTTGAAAGGTGATCTGAAGGCAAAAATGGAATCTTCTTTGGGACAGCAAGTTGAAAAAGTCCAGATGGAGTGGAAGTCTGGTTGCAACATTCCCCATCTGGAAATGGGATGAACCTGGCAAGTTACATCAGTGAACGACAACCCACCTGACTGCTGAAAACCTGATCAGAAGGCTTTCCATGAAACAGGGGATGCCAGAAGAGCTTGGATAAACTTAGAACTGGCTAACAGAAATAACCTGCAACAAGGACTTGAGCTGAAAAATCAGCACATGAAAGTAAGCAGAAACGTAAGCTACTGTGGAAGTAAAGTGAACACCTGAATGTGAAAATGAACCTGTCAGGAGACTGTCTGTTTATAATTTTTTTACTTAGTGTGCATCCTGCAGACTTACCATTTCCCAGCTCAAATAATAGAAATGCCTACTGAAAATCCCAGGGAAGCTGACTTCAGCATTGTACTCTATATGAATGGTGAGGAAAAAGACCAGAAAGGAGCACTTCTGGTAGCCTAAGTAGCCCAGCTCTGGTGGTGCTTCAGAATTTATACTCAGCCTCAGCTATCCAGATCTGCTATAAGGCCATGATATATATGTCAAGGACAGCCATCAATCTGAGTGGGCTTGGATACTACTAAGAGCTAGAGAGAGGAAGAAGAGAGGGACACCTGAGGACACTTGCATTCTTACAACACGCAGATACCACAGAGTCTGACAAGACATGTTAGCAGTGATTGGGTTTTGCAATCAAGGTAAAGCAAAGAAGCCAAAGGCACTCTGGGGATCTCTAAGATTTGCCACAGAAATTGAATATTTTCTTATTGAAAGGAATCAGAAGATGATATAGCCACAGAATCTGCTTGTCTGAAACTCAGGAAAACAGTTCTGTGTTTAAAAGACAACGGAAAAGAAGATTCTGATCTCTAAGTTGCCTTTGTAGGTAAGTAGAAAAAATGCTGTATTTGGTTTATAAAACAAGAAAAATTGACATCAGTGCCAAGATTGAGAAATAATTCAGTTAAATAGAAGTGTCATGAAAGATGACTGCAGAATGCTTTTCAAAAATACAGAACCAGCCAAGACATATTAGTATATACCAAAAACTCCCAATATAGTTCAGGAAATTCCTCCAGACTGAAAGTCAGACCTTGGAGGTACAAGCAGTGGCTTGAGTTTTTGTTTAGGTCAGACAGATGAGTAGCAGTAGTCAAAATTGGTCTATTAAAATGTATAACTGGCTCTATGAAATGTGCAGAAAGGTCATAAATTAGTTACCGAATGAGACATGCTAAAAAACTTAAGTAGGAGATTTGAAAATAAAACTTCTAATTGTTCTGAAATGCACACAGAAGTTGTCTGTTGTGAAACTGGGAAAACTGAATTTGAAAATGGAGTCTGTAGAATTCAAGTGCAAATGAGAACAGCTAAAGTAGTGGATAAACTAATGATTGCTTTGGATTTTGCTATCTCTGTAACGAATGCAAGGCAAAGTTGTTCTACAGATACAGTCTATGAAAATATCCTTTAAACTTGTGATCAACATGGAAGAACTGATTTGTGGGCAACTGGTTTGCAGTTAGCAAGTTGTTCTGCTCTCCAGGGCAACTGTCCTAATGACATAGGCATCTTATAGTAGCCTTCCAGTAAAGAAGAAAAAAAAAGGAATGACTGCATACTATTTGAAGACTCTACATTTTTGCTTTTAAAGTTCAGATTGATTTGAAACAGGATCAGAGTTTTGATCATTTGCTGAGCCTGAGTGACAAAGAGCAGATGATAAAAAGAAAAAAATAAAAACAACTAGCATTACAAAACATGAGCAATTAATCGAGTAAGCACAGATACAGGAGAAAACTGATGCGAAAAAGGAGGGAAAGCAACCACCTGCAAGTTCATGCTGATTGTGTTCTGACGTCTTGTAGATTTAAAAAAGGAATAACAAGAGCAGGGACTTTCTGCTTAGGAAGCAGGAGGTTTTTTTTTTTTGATTTAACAAAGATATAAGTTGTACCATGTGGGCCCCATGCAAGATTGTAACCATGGAAACCTGCCATGTAAACAGCTAGTTCATTGTTGACCAGCAGGAAAGAAGAAATAAGTTTTGAAGAAATATGTAGAGATAGAGATGTGCCTTCAGCTAGTTCTTGGGCTTTACCCTTAGCTGTGATTCCGAAGAAAATGACAACACCGTATTTTGTGTGGCTATTAACATCCAAAATTAATACCTTTAACTTAAAAGAATTATTGTTTATTACAATGAATAAATAGTACCCTTAATGCTGTAGTACTTGTTTTTCACCTTGATTGTTAGTAGTAGATAATGTCAAGCAGGTCCAAAGGACAAGGAAAGTATACTAACTTTCAAAAAAACTTTGGAGGCAATTCAGAGCAAAAGGTCTTTGGCTGGGACAAGTTGAGTAGCTAGTGGAAAAGGCAGTCCACAGTATTTCTTTCTCCTATTCTGCACAGATTCATCTGCTGTACTTAAGGTAAATTACCTGGTTTTGGAAGAAACATTTTTAACAGCCTTATTCCTAGCACAAATGATCTGAAAATACATCTGCTCTGTTCTGCAAAACAGGAGGAAGAATGCCTAGTGGATGGTGAGTTGCTTCCAAAAGGTCTTCCAAAGGTCTTTTACCTTGCACATACAATCTATGAATGGAGGAGTTTCCACTAAAGCCAAGAAACTTGCATCTGTACAGAACTGTCAACTCCACAGCCACCCACCTGTACAGATGTCCTGGTTTTGGCTGGGATGGAGTTGATTTTCTTCCTGGTGGTTGGGGTAGTGCTATGTTTTGGATTTGGTGTGAGAATGGTGTTGATGGCACACTGACGTTTTAGTTGTTGCTAAGTAGTGTTTATATAGTTAAGGACTTTTCGGCTTCCCATACTCTGCCAGGTGCACGACAGGCTGGGGGGGGACCATAGCCAGGACAGCTAACCCAACTGGCCAACGAGGTATTCCATGCCATGTGACATCACACTCAGCATATAAGGCTGGGGGAAGAAGAAAGAAAGGGGGGACATTCGGAGTGATTTTGTCTTCCCAAGTAACCATTACGTGTGATGGAGCCCAGCTTTCCTGGAGGTGGCTGAACACCTGCCTGCCGATGGGAAGTAGTGAATGAATTCCTTGTTTTGCTTTGCTTGCATGTGCAGCTTTTGCTTTACCTATTAAACTGTCTTTATCTCAACCCACAAGATTTCTAACTTTTAACTTTCCAGTTCTCTCCCCCATCCCACCGTGGGGGAGTGAGCAAGCGGTTGTGTGGGGCTTAATTGCTGGCTGGGGTTAAACCACAACAACAGAGCATTGTGTTCCTATTACAGAAAGTTTATTTATGCATTGACCAACATTGCAAAGTTATTTTAGGTGAAAAACTGTATAAAAGAACAAGAGAGTAAAACTTTTAAAATTTTCAGTGTTGGAAATGGTTCTTACAAGTTCTTCTCCTTTGCCTATCCCTTTTCAAAACCCTTTCAAAACCCTTTTTGGCTCATACTGGTCACAAATTCTAGAGCTTACAGTTCCATGGCAATATTGTCACAGCAGTACCACAGACTTAGATGATAATCTCAGTAGTATGGAAAGAACTTAAGCCACGCAACAAACCCCAAACATTTAGAGGTGCTTAAATCTCTACAGTACCTTCACTGTTATTTGTATGAGAGAAAGTTTGAGAACAGGACAGATTGAGTGCCTTGGTGAAGTTCTGATTGCAAGTGCAGCCCTGAGTGGAACCATGGGGAATATGTTGGCAAAGAAACATGCATCCTCAAAGGATTTTTATTTTCTCCTTTCATGTAGTGTACAGAAGGACAAATGTTTATAGCTTATTCACTGGGACAGCTGTGATGATCCCCTGCTCAGTTAAAAGCTTCCCAGACGAGAGCATCGTAATATGTGAATTGAAAAATTGTTTGGCAGGTGGAATTTAGTATCGTCTTTGGATAACACAATGATGGTAGCAGATGATAGTAGTCTGGAAGTAAAGATGAGATACAGAATCAACAAGGAGTGGGGAGAAACAGCAGGTATCAGTGAAAGAAAGATTCAGCTGTGCTTAAACTGTTACACTGTTAAACTGTTGCACATTTTGGGATTTGGAAATCCCTGCTCAAACTAAAGGAAGAATTTTACTCAGTGGAAGGCACAGAGAAAGTGGAAAACAAGTGCAGGATATGCCATGGTTGTATGGCAAAGAAGTTTCTTCCTAAGAGAAAAATAGATTCAGCTTGCTACAGTATCCCTAAGAGTACCAGTGAAGCACATGGCTACTGATGTATTTGGACCTCAGCATGGAGGAGAAGCCCATCAGTCAGTATTAGCTGTTAGCAGTAGGCTAAGGCTGCTAAGGCTGAGATGGCTTTTTGAGATGGCTGAGGATACACAAAGCAAGGAAACAAGAGGCTTGACAGTAGCAGACATTGTAATGAATTAATTCTTCACTAGGTGTGGGATCCCAAGCAAATTGCACACAAACATAAGGGAAGAGTTCTGGTAGGAATCTGCAATTTTGAAACTTTTCAGTCAAAGCTGGAGTTTAGCTGTGTACCTTTATAGAACAGCACAAAAGGGACTGGAATCAGCATATAATATTCATTCTGATAGCATACAGAAGTCATTAAAGCTATAGTGTGCCTCAGCATTCATTATGTCTAGATATGAGCTAATGATCTACATTTATGTCATGCACACTGCGTGGATCTGCAGGGACCATGATTGTCCTGACAGGAATCAGAGAGATTTGGACCACTTGGTTGATGCAGAAACTGTCCTAATTTGGAAGACCTCACATCTTTCTGAGGAAAAATTAGTGATAATCTCTCCTAAGTTAAAAATGCTCAATGGCTTATAACATGTACAAAAGCTTTTAAAAGATGGGGGGGAGGAGGGGGTTGATACTGTCCCAGAGGGCTAGGAGAAATTAGGGGATAAAAATCAATACTGAAGAAATTCAGAGAGTACTATTGTCCAATGCTGACCTGAATAAATGGAGTGGTGAGTAGGAAGTCAAGAGATAGATCCCACGGTAAACTCAGCATTGTCCAGCCAATCCCCACTGAGCACCTATCAAATATATATACATGCTGCCAGAAGAAAGTTGAAAAAACTGTAACAGTGATAGATTCCCAATTAAGATAAACCTACCAAGGCTTTGTAGGTTGCCCGTGTCACAGGCAACCTATTACTGTTAAAAGCAAAAACCATTTCTTGGGCATATCTGAGAAATAGTTGAAAGGAAATTGGACAAAGGAGGAAAAACTATAAGGGGACTTGGAAAGCTGTATGAATATCTCCTGACATCATAGAAATACTGTAAGTGGGATTTATCTGACCAAGTGTAGACATCTAACTCTAAGCTAGTCCACTGATCAAGTAGCCTAGTAGTAATCAAAGGAGATCTCCTAATCAGTGTAATCAGTAAAGTGAAGAGTGAGTTATCTCAACTTAAAGAAGACAGTTAACATAGGTCAGATGAATCAGACTCTAAATGTATCTACTTCTTTCCACTACTGTCAAGGGTGACAAGTTCAGATGTGAACATCTACATGGTATTCAGATCTGAAGTCAGCTGAGATTAATCCAGCCCAGGTCAATCCTGATATCATTGCTGTTTGGGCTCTTGGTGAGTCATAAAGAACATCACTATCAAGGATTCCATTGAGATATGGGCAGAGCTGATACTGCTCCCGGTGAAATGACGTCTAATTGAAGCATAAAAGCAGTGGTATGTTTTGGATAAATCTGTAAAAGCAATTAAGCACTTTTCTGGAATATATAGCTGAAATAATAAGAACCACCACTCAAAATACATGCCATATGCAAGGCCAGTTAGGAATCTAAGCTATGTGGCTGAGCAGGTTTGACTGAAATCTGAATGGAAGTGCAGAAGAGCCAGTGGTGTTTGACAAGATACCTGTCTGTGAGAGTGAGAGAAGCAATGGGAAGCAGTGCACAAATACATACAAGTCACACACAGACATCAATAGGAACATATACAGCAAAACGCTGAGAAAGCTGAGGGCTTCTGGGTGGAGTATTTGGAATAAGTTCTAGAGGAAAACTATATCCTCCTGTTTGATTTGTCCAGGGAAATGGGATTTTCTACACCTTTTTTATGAAGCAAAACAAAGAAATACGTGACTTCCATCATCACTTCATGTCTTCTTGCCCCTCCTCACCTAGCCTATAAAAAATTAATATATGAGTCCTCTGTCTTGATTAAATTTTCAGGCAGAAGACGCTATAAACTAATACAGCCTGAGGATGTCGTGTCTTTGAAAAACATGGAATGTTTTTTTTCTATGTATACATTGTTATATACATAGCAGAAACATTTTGGGTGTAAGAAAATGCAAGGCCTAAATCTGTGAGAATCTTACTACCCCTAAAAGTAAGGTATGAGCTTGAAAATGAAAGCTGTCAGGAGCTGCCAATGTATAATATCTTTGGGAGTACCGTAAATCAGTTGAGGCTTTCTAGAGTGGTATGAACGTCTCATAATACCACTTATAGCAATAATTTTCAGAGAATAATTAAGTAAAATATTTTAATCCACTTGGAATATCAATCATATTAAGATAGATGCTAACTAAGTGCTAGTTTGTACTAGCACCACTTCTACTGACTGGCTGCATGGAACAGGCAAACTAGCTATTTAGTTCACTCTGGCATAAAGCCTGGCACTTCTTTGGTGATGGTGAACAAAAATTTTAGCTCTTTTACAGGGTTCACCACAAAGTATGGAAAACAAGAAGTTTTTTCACAAAATGTTAAGACCATTCATGGAAACCCAGTTGTTTCTGTTTTTTTTTTAAATGCTTTCTATTAAAGAGTGTCACTGAGTTCTTCAAGTGCAAGAAAGGAGCATGGCATGGATATCATGTTAGAGTGCATAGAATTATGTTGAAGATTTTGAAATTCCAGTAAAAAAACAGATAGGAGAACCTTTGAATATTTTTTAATTGGGGGGGGAGGGGAAGGGGAGGTACTTTTTCAGGTATTCTGTTGGGGGGGTGGTACTTTTTCAGGTATTCTGTTGGAATCAAAGTATAATCAAACACACTTTTCCTGACTATTTTGTATTTTTAAACAGCTTCAGTGTGAGTACTTGAGTAAATTTCTTCTATTCACTAAGAGTAATATATATTTTTTATGTTCATTAGAGGTAGTGCAGTTTTGGCTACCTTGCAAATATGTTATTGATCACTTCAAAGAATATGGTTCCATCACTGGTACTGTAATTTCAATGACAGTACATCTCAGAAAAAGATTTAGCTAATGCTTTTTAACCCTGCTTTATTTGGATATATATTTTTCACATGATTCTTACATGTTCTGCTTCGTATTGCATTTGCAAGGACAGAACCAATCAAGTCATTCTTAAAATGCAGCAGATGATTGCTGGAAAATTTGAAAATCTTGGTGTGCAGTTTAGTATGCTGGGTTGATCTGGGTGCCATGTTACATTAAGAAAAAACATATCTCAAAACATGCTCAGTATAACATCTAAACAGAAAGGATCAGAGGTAGATATATATCTTCTTAATGTAATGGTATTTTCCTTAATTTTGTTTGCATATTTATATTCTGGCTCCATAAAATGAAAACCAGCTTGGAAACATAGCTTGAAAATTGGAAGTGCTTTACTGGTTTACATTTTTGTATGGCTATTGCAGTAGGTCGTAATAGCCACATACTTCAGCTGGTATAAATCAGCATAGCTTCGTCGAACTAAGCCAATTTATAAGGTGAATAAGAGGGTCTGTCTTTAAATTAACAGTGAATATTTTGCATTTGGTTTATTTTTATTTTACATTCAAATTTTGTACTTAATTGTCTTTTTGTTTCTCTTTCGCTGTCTGATGCTGCCCAGACATTGCTTTGAAATGAATGGGACTATTTAAGTTAATAAAGACACAGCTGGCACTGTGTAGATTCAGTGCTACTAAGCTATGGATAGATTTAAGGGATTTGTAACACTAAAGACATCCTGCACCTTATGTAATTTAAACACCAGAAGAATTAAACAAGGAGGGGCCTGTGCATGGTATCAGTTCTTGTGGGAAAATATGCTTCAGTGACTTACTGGCACTGGTTTTGGAATGTGGCATTTAAAAGTACCTTTTTACAGTGGGAAAGAATTTGGTCAAGAATAAACAGTCTGACCTTGTGAAATGGACCAAAGTCTGTGCATAACCTAGTTCCAGAAAACCAGTTTTCACCAGTCTGTGAAAAAAAATAACAATCAGTTTATAAAAAATGCAACTAGATTTTCTAGAGAAAAAATAATGTAGATGGAACAGAGTGAAAAAAATTGTTATTCAACTATGGACCTCTCTGGTTTGTGGGAAGCTGGCTATGAGCTTTAAACATGGTTCAAACCATAATTTCAGAGGACATTAAAAGCAGACAGTGTCATACATTGTAAGGTGAATTCAAGTCATATATGAGATAAGTGAATAATTTTCAACAGAAATCAAGGCCATTTGTATTACCGTCAATATCTGAAAATGTAAAAACCATGATTTTGCAGTAAAACTGAATTTATAGTATGAGCTAAGTTTTAAACATGAAGCTTGGTATCTCCAGACATAGTCACTTGACTAGCAAGGATCTTTTGATACAAATGAAGAAGAAAAAAGGTGGAACAATAGAATGACTCCATTTTTGGTTTAGCTTCAAATTTTGCTGATGGTGAACTGGCACACTATTATTGAATCTCCATGGTATGAAATCCTAGCTTCAATGCAGTCAATGGAAAACATCTCTTTAACTTCACTGTGGCCAGGATCTCATTCCAGGTTTTCATATTCTATTTGAAAAAATACAGACACTTTCTCTGAACAAATATTCAAGCTGCTTTGGAGGAGTGGAGTATACAGAGAACAGCAATGACCTTCGGAAATGGTATTGATACAAGTGCCTATCCAATTCACGAGCTTTGGCCACAGAATTCTCACAGGTACTTTGTACAATACAACCTCTTTTTTTTCCCCCTAGTGTTAACACAACAGTGTCAAAATAAAATATTAAAATTCTCTAGGCCTTGCAGGTGATCCATTTATTAATGCAAGAGTGAATGAAAAATCTTACGACGGTTCAAGAATATGAAGTAACATTGAAAGACACTGTTGAATAATACTTTGAGTACATCATTTAAAAACTATAGTAGCCACTTGAGATCCACTAATGCAACAATCATTGCTGCATAAAAATGAAAATGTATCCATAACTGCAGGTATCAGCAAAACTACTGAAATAGTAACATTTCCATGTTATAAAATTAAATTTGAGTTAAGCAGTAATAGATACAACTGTTTAAAAAGCAGTATTAGATAAAACAAGTGAATAGAAGAAAAAAATATGTTTGCATCAGGTAAGTTCAGATTAAAAATTAGAAAGTGTGTACATTAGGTTTTGACAAGTTTGGATAAAGAGTCTGTATTAAGCCAGGAAAGAAGAAAGCCTCTCTTAATGTAAACACTGTTTTCAGATTTTTATAGTCAATGTAAACATCTTCTGAACTTAGCCTGAGTTTCCTGAATTCTGTCTCGCTCTACTTTGTGTTTACAACATCAGTTATATATTTACCCTGCAGAGATTTCTTGAGGCCCTAAAGGGGGTGGAGTTCCCACCCTGCTGTTGAGAAGGCTCTGTGCACATTCTATGTATAGTCTCATGTGACAGATTGACTACTGCACTGCTCCGGTATCGAACTGTCAGGTTCTGAAAATGGGGGTCGTATGCTGCTAACTCTGAACATATGCACAGATTTACCCTTTTCTGTATTCTTGGACGTTGCCACTAACTCACAGAAAAGCAGGGACAAAAACTACAGCTGTTCTTAGAATTTACACGCAATGATACCTTTTTCCCCAAAATTTGATTTTTTTTTTTTACTTCATGTGTACATGTTCTCATTTCCCTTCTGTTCTGAGTGATGTTTGTCATCCAGATCTGCCTGATAGCTCCGACCCTCACCTTTTTAAAGAAATTTTATTATCAAGAATGGATTCACCAGGAAGGGATTAAGGAGCTATTATTTACCCTTCTCTACATCATTAGTGTGCAGGATAGTGTGCAAATACCAGGTTGTCTGAGAGGGGAACTGCTATGGTTATGCAGAACTTACTTTTCCTGCAGTTGATACACCACAAGTGTAATCTGACCCTCACACTATTAGCAAGTAAAATGCATAAATCTTTCAAAAACTCTTAGGTTCATGCCGAACCGAGGAAGCTATTAGACTGACTAGAAATAAAAATGTTCAGTATAAGTGGATGCTAATTCTTGTTTGTATTGAGTATTCGATATGACTGTGTGTGTTGTGTCACTCCTTCTCCTGGGTACTCCACTAGTAAGTTTTTCTTTTTATTTTTCACACCAAGGGATGAAAAAAAGATTTTTTAATATAAGAGAACTATGAGCATCTTCCCATATCATAGGCATCTACAATCAAAAATATGCAAAATACCTGAAGCTTTTTAAGTCATATTAAAAATCAAGAGATTTTTTTTCCTCTATACCTTCAGTAACATCACAAGCAGTGGTAGTAACTAGCATGAAAAAATGGAAGGCATTTTATCCTTTATCCTGAAGAACAGCTGAAGATGAAGGGAACCGTGTATTTTGTATTTAATATGCATTGAAGTAGGCTCTCTGTTCACTTGTTGCTTTCTATGAAATTGAAATGAGATAAGATTTTAATATGGTTGATATCCTGGTCTTAATTTTCTTTTTCAGTGTTGCTAGTCAAATCATCATGGCAGAGAAGCTTTCACTTTGTACCTTGAGATGTTCACATTAGATTTACATTAGATTAATAATATGAATAACTCAATAGACAGTGGCTGTAATTAAGCCCAAAAGTCTGAAAAGACAGCATGAATATTGAACAATCATATCTGTGGGATCTAACATTTTCTTCTAAGGATTCCCTACATATCCTTTAGGCTCCAGAACCCATTCAGAAGTGTGAGCACAAACCTCTCAATAATTCCTGGTGAGGCACATGCTAAAATGGAGAAGAAAAGCCCTTTAATCCTGAACATTCATTTCAGGACTGAAATGTCCTGCTCTGAACAATGCTTTGGGTATTTCCAATAATTAATGTGTCTGTATAGGCACCTTGTCCAAGTGAGGAACTCAACAGAACTCTTCCTGCGTGCTTCCACCACAGTCTTCAGGAAATCTCCAACTGCATGGCATGTATATGTATACATCGGGCATTGGGACAGTATTTACAGTGTAAAGGATTCCATATTTGGTCAGTGGAGCTGAGGATGATGGGCTGTAAAATGAGGGAAGTTATAGGACCGTCCTGTCAGGCTAAGCTCATTCAGAGAGACTACGGATTTATGTTCTGAGATTAGGAAAGAACTTGTCTACAGTTAAGCCTTTGCTGTCATAATTCCCTCAGCAGAAACAATTCCTTTTGAGACTCCTTCATCATGGAACAGAAGATCATTGTGTTAAGAGCTGTACAAATTTGAATCCAAATCTAGTTTTCTTTCGTAGCCTTTTTTGAAGACATTTTATCATACTATATATTTATGGTCAAGCATTAAATTTTTCCACTATGGTAAATTCCTAGTTAATATAGTAATTCTTCCTATTAGTCAACGTAATTATTTTAACCAAGGATTTTAACGATATCTCCTATTCTTCAGAGGAAAGACAATTTCTTTTTGTGAGTGTGTTACTCTCCTTTGATATTTGTAAGCATCCGTGTGTAGTTATGCATATTGCTCCTCATTCTCAGGGTTTTGTTCTCTCAGGAATGCAATTAAAATTCATGTAAATTAAATTACTGAGTTTTTACATTAGTATTCAAGCTTATTTGGACAGGAAGTGAAAATGGGGAAGAAGTTTGGAATTGTAGGAGGACCTTGACCTCTGTTACATCTTCAATGACTTGTCATAAGTATACTGTAATATTTTTTGAAATTGTAGTGTTCTGGCTAGAATACAGTCCATCCTATCTCTTCCTTTGAATTCTGCTTAGCACAGTTCATACCATCTTTGTTTCCTGCAAATATTGTAGTGCATCCATCACAATGGCACATCCCTAGCAGTCTGTGTAGACTACATAGAGGGAGCTAGGAGAAAAGAGAGCAAAAAGAAAGTGAGGAGACATAAAAAGACTGGGACAGTCATTGCATTGACAGGGAAAATGAGGCCATACTAAATACAATGACAAGGATTTTTTTTTGTTGGATTTTGCTTGGTTGGGTTTTTTTAATTTCTTGTTGCTTTAGGCCAAGGAGTGTTTGAATTCACTTTTATTTCCAGTTGCTGCTTTGCCTTCTGGACAGAAGATGCTACTTTTTTATATGCAAGCAGTTTAATTTACCACATAGCTCAAATTCTTTCCTAGTGAATATGTGAAATATTATACCCTGAATTTGCAATTAATATGACAAATGACATCGGTTTTGTTCTATTCCCTGCTAAAGGTGCTTCACAGACAGAATCGTTCCAACTCAATTAAGTGCTATTTTAAAACTAAGTAAAAGACATTCCAGAAACTTTTTAAGTCTTGTCCTCATCTAAAACATCCTGACTTGTTACATTATCTTTGTGCCCACATGGCCACAACAGAAAATGTCTTGTGCTACTTTCCATTCCTATGATGGGTTGGTGCATGAACAAATCAAAACCACTAACATCTGTGTTGATCACTTGCAGACTTAACATGGCAGTATACCTATTTAATAAAAGAAAAATTAGTGAAGTTCAGTAACATTTCCTCAGTTGCCATAGAAACCATTGCATCTTATATAGGATACTTGACTGCTTTTGGGCCCCCATCCTTTGATATGCCAAGTGTCTCTCTGTGAGACCTTGATGTCCTCATCGCCTATTAAAACTGCAATCAAAATCAGGCAACAAGAACTTAAATGCTGTGACTTGAAGACAGGCAATTTCTATCTCAGCTTCATCTACTCAAATTACAACCTACTACAATTGGCTTCCTTTGAACGGTCTGCAGCAACGAAGAGGTAAACTACCCACGCGGAAATCAGGGCCCCAGTTCAGTGTGCTGAAATTAACTCATATGGTGGGACTTTACAGCATCAGATCCTTTCTCTGGCAATCAAATGCACTTTTTGAGTTGTGGGGAGCAAACTTTTGCATCACGTTAGCCAGTTCAACATTGGTCTAACCTCAGCTGAAGAAAATGGCACTGTTTTCCAGGAAAGAAGAACTGACAAAGCACTGCCTGTGCACCTAAGCCTGCACAGCCAAAATCCCAGCTGACACAGTATTTTGAGTCATATGCTGGCCTTAGTATGAAAGGGAACTTCAATTAGATGTCTATTGTGTTTTCAAATATAGAAGAATGGCTTTGTGTTCAATGGATTACCCCACTGATTAAGACAAGGAAAGAGATGCTGCAAGGGCATATAGAAGGAAAGAATTTAATTTCTCCCATTTTATTATATTTCAGAATGTATTCCACGTACCAGAGCAATTAATACATAAAGTAAAAGCCCACGAACATACTACGACCATGAGAATTTCCCAATAGACAGAGGTACTGGTACCTATGTATAATTAAACTCCCAGCACCTTCCGTGTCCCAAAAAGCAAATAGAAAGAATGGGGGAGGGAGGAGAATCATGAAGGGAAGTCTTTTTATTTTCTTCTTTTCACGTGAAGGTTTGTAATTAAAGGGGAAAGTAAATTAATTACATGAATATTAAAAGGTTACTCTTCTATTCTAACATTTGGTCACAAGTTGTCTAATGAAAAGGAATGCAGGCTGGAGGGCTGCCATGCCTTTGCTTCTTTCTGCAGAGGGCCACAGGCTGAAGCAGTGATTGTGCGTGACAGATTCTGGGAACAATGAGCCTGCGCACAGATCATCCAGATGGAGCATGCTTTTCTAAATTACACCAACAACAGGGTGGCCCACAGGCAAACAAAATAGTTAAACAATACATAATAAAGTTTTTATTTGGTATTTCCTGTGAGCCTCTGCCAGTTGCCAGGGAGTGTACTGTATTTTTCTTTTGCTGTATTAATTGTTGACCACAACTGGCAAAGACCCAAACTATCAGGGACAGATAAGGGGGGGAAAATGGCATCTGGACACTAAAGCCTCAAGTGTACTGGGAAAAAAAAGCACAAAAAATTACAGCATATATCTGGAATTTTCCAACTAACGATGTGCGGATGTGGTAGCGCTAGGGAAAAAGAGCCAAACTGAGCCTGCTTTGTTCACTAAGAGAGGCCCCCCTGTAACATTCCTTTTAGCTGTGCATATTTTGGCTTCAGTTGTGCAGTTTTAACTATATACTGTGTATGGAGCAGTTCAGTTGTTGCTGCATGAATCTAATGATTTTGTTACAAGAAATAAAATGATGTCAATGCATATGCATTTTTGTTGTTGTGAGATGTTTAAACAGAGGCTGTGTTTTAAATGTTAAATTATAGGTGTTAAGTTTTCAGAGGGAAGAGGGAGAAAATTTCATTAAGTACAACCCATCACAGCAACAGCTGCAAGGACGAGACCCTCAGTAGCCGTGAATGCTGCCTTTTTATACTCATCAAGGAAATCAGTCCTTACAGTTATCTGGTTTAGGGAAAAGCCCACAATATAGCATTAGCACTTGGATAAAAATAGGAGGCTGCATAAACATGCTAGTTTGGTACTGTTTTTCTGTTTTCTTTGTCTTTATAAACAGTTAAGGTATTGGCATCTTCTTAAGGAAGTTTTATACTCCTGATTTACTATACGCAATATAGTAAGTGATTTTGCTACTACTAGTACACAGCAAAGATGAGAAGAAACAAGAACAGGTTGCTGTTGTTTTCTTCTACAGGTAAAATAGCCTTGCAGATACTAGGCAGTGTCTCCAAAGAAGATGAAAGCTGGTGTGAAGACTATCAATATGTATAGAGAAGAGAACCAACTGCACTAGGCAGTGACAGGGTTTGCAGCTACAGCAGGTCTGTAGTTCAATTAATGGAGAAGAAATTATTGTTATGAGCTTAAATTGTCATATATTTCTACAGCATTTTTAGATGTACTTGGACGATCTTCCAGTGACCAGTGGCCCTCGTTGCCACAGGCTTGTTTTCACTTCCCAACTCACATGCTCTTTCTGGCGTTAAGACTTTGTTTTTTTCTTTGTTTGTGTTTTTGGTTTTAGGGCAGATTTTCTTGTGATTGGTTTTAGCTGCAAAATATGGAAGTCATCTCTTCCATTATTTCTTTGTACATGTGCAGTTTTCTTCTGTAAGAAGAGAAAAGTATATAAAAAATGGAATTTTTTCACTTGGTATTATATTCATATGCACGTTATCAGCAGGACTGAACCTATGGATCACATAAATTTCTTCAACCTGAGCTAGCAGAATATCTGGCAGTAGTGGATGGCTGTCACAAGTAACTAATTAAACTAGAAGAAGGTAGGATGTGTTGCCAGAGGATTTTCCAGATTCCCATTCATCTTCCAACATACAACTACTGCTATTCCTTCCTCTCAGACCTGTATTGCTACCTCTCCTCCAGCCCAGTCTCCTCTCTCTACTAAATCTAGCTCCCACCCCAAATCCTTTGTGAAGTCTGCCGCCCTTACCAACTTCACAGTCTCCACTGCTTTCAGCTTCAGGCCTTCCTCAGCAGTCCCCAACTCCTTTAAAAGTTTTTGTCTAATCCCAGTCTCACATGCCTTACTGGTCATTTTTCCTTCTTCTTCTCTCCATAGCTCACAGTCTTCTTTCTCAGTCAGTGTCAGTTACCCCAACTCTCCACACACACTCCCACTCCCCATTGTTCTTCAACCCAACAAGGGGATGTCTTAATCTCTCCTCTTAATCTGGCTTTCATACGCTCTTCCCCCAGTGTGTCCAGCTATTTTCAACTCTGTGGCTGAGTCTGATAGGTTCCTCTTCAAACATGGCATAGACGATTTATAGAGTGACAGGCTTTCTGCACTCAGTCAAAAGTTTGAGATGCCATGATATCCCGCTGAGCCCCCTGGAGCTAGCCTGAAGCATGCTCGTTGAAAACAAAACCTTCCAAAAGTGCAATAATTTATACTAGTATAAATCCTTACTGAGCATGTGCTGTTTTTCAGATTTATGACATGGCCAAATTTGGAGCCAAGTTTTACAAGGATGGCAAGAGGTACCTCCTTGACATAGAGGCCAAGTCCTACAGCCCTTGTTCCAAAACACGAGGGCACCAGAGCTTCCCAAAAAGAAGGTCACAAGAATTTAAGATGGGCAAACCATGTATTTTTCCCTAGCCTCACTCATGGAAACCCCTGAATGGCTTCAACTGAAATATTCCAATAAAGCTGAGTATATTCCAGAGAGATCCAGCATGGAAAATATTATTGTAATCAGTGAAACTTTGATGAAGTTAAAAACTGTTGAAAATAGGGTCTTATACAGATAACTTCGGTAACAGGCCATGCTAGAAGCTTGAATGTATTATATATGTGCTGCTTCTGATGGTAGAAGGAATCTGCAGAGTTCTGAGAGAGTCTCAAAGGACTCTTTCTGCTTCCCTCCGTAAAAGCCAAGGTGCAAAATCACTCAGTTTTTACTAATATATGTGCTGTTTCCTATGCATGGATCTCTTCTTCATGCCCTTATAACCAACCATTGTGTATCCTACCACATGTGGAAACTGATTCTTATTCACTTTAAAGACCCTCTACACATTTCCAGTCCCTAATGGCATCTATAAATGTAATTTATTCACAAGTAGGGATGTCAGTTCAGAACAAGCTGTCAACGTGGTGTAAAAACACTAGATGAAGAAAAGGGTCAGATCTATGGTAGAGATGAGTATGGCTAGCTACTGGTCACTGACAGGCATGAGACTCCTTAAGTCCTGTTGAAGTCAGTGAAGTTCAAGAGCAGGTCTATGCTTAGCAACATAACCTGCCGAAACCAGGACAATGTACTGATACCAAAATTCCTTTCCAAATTACAGATTCATCTTTTTCTCTCATGAAAATGAAAAATCATATATTTGCAACCTAGTGAGCTATTATTCATCATAAAATATGTAAAACTTCACTGGAAGTCAGTTTAATTAGAATAGGCTTCATTTCCCGCAAGTACACTGGTTCCTTCTCCAGTCAAGAACAAGGCAAGTCTTTTAAACTTTGAAAAAGAAGCTGATTTATAGATCACTTATTATGGGAGCGGTAAGTAATCTACTTTGTACTTGCCTGAGATGTAATTGATTAAAATTACATTTGTGCTTCACGTGTGAGCTACAGCACGTGGCACTCTTGTGTACAGCATTTCCCGGTCAACTGTCGTTCATCCCAGGTCCTAGAGACAGGAACGGCAGGATGGTTAAGAGATGTCATCTGCAGTACTCTACATTATTTTTCAGTCTGAAGATTACACCCCAGAATTGTTTTAAGAAATTGATTTCAAGGCATGTTGCCATACTAACACTTCAATTATTCAGAAGAAGCACTAGAGGCCTCTTTTATTGTTGCTGATAACACCTTTACTGTAACTGAAAAGATTTAAAATCCGTTCTTTTTTTTTTCATTATTTGTGCTGTTCACTTCTGTTTTCCTTCTGCTGGATTATGCTAATGGGTTATTTTAGTCTTGTTCCTACTTCGTTTCAAACAAGTTTCATTTTCAGATTTTCTTGCAGTAGCCCAAAACAAACCAAAGGTTATCTGGTGTTTAAAGATGCTTTGTAAATAAAAAAGCTTAAGAAGGGGTCATTTAGACCCATGTTTTGTAAAAGCTTCATATAACAAAAACTAACTTGATCTAAATTCAGCCTGAAAGTATCCTTCTAAAAACAATCATACTGTTAGCTCTTGAAAACACTTAGTTTCTGATCCCACAATCATTAGTGATTTTAAACAACAGTAACATAACTTCATGATATTAACAAAAAAGAAAAATATTCTAAACTAAATATGTTCTTTGTTTGCCATCATAAAAAGATGGCAGATTTTTCTTGCAGATTGCCACTTTCCTAGAAAAAATAGATAGTATTTATTAGATGGAATTGTATACTCTCTAGAAAACATAGGTTATTTCTAATTTCTTGTTTCTAAAACTACTTTTTAAAATACTAACAATTAAAACCAAGGATAGATCTAAATGTAAATTATTCCACTCTCTGAAGATGTCTTCCCCTAATCACCCAGAGCTTCCATTGAAATCAGTAGGAATTACATGCGTATTTGAAGTTAGGTTGGATCTTTTTATGAGATGTCCGGTTGGCTTTTTTAACACAGCCTAGTAACATTAGCCTTCTCATGCATGACATTATTTGCTTCAGAAGAATACATGAGATCCTATCAGCTTGTTCTGTACCTTCTCTACCTTTAGATTTAGACCCTTAGACCATGCAACAACTTTAGGGATGTTGATCTGTGTCAATCCCAGAGCTGTTGGCACTTGGTCTTGGTTTCTCTACAGAAGCTCTGGCTTCTAGCACAGCTTCTCTCTCTTCTCTCCTCCTCAGTATCCATGAAGCCATGCATTGAAGTATTTTCTGACCGCATGAGGATGTTATTTACTGGACTTCCTCTGAAAGTTGATGGAGGGGGGTAGGATGTTGCTGTCTCTATGTGGCTGTTAATGCTGTGAAAGTTTTCTGGAGGTGGCAGGCACTCTTATTCCCTTGAAGGGAATATGTAGGCAGTTTTTTGCTTGGAATAAGTGCTTCTGAGAACAGATCTTTGTGGGGAAAAGGCATGGACAAGCATCATGATGATAATGGGGAAACACATATAGACTATGAAACTGATTATTCCAAGGTCAGCTGGTAGTCAGCTTAATGTTATCACAAGAGCCCTTGGCTCCCTCTCTGAGACCATTAGAACATTTACACTAGTTTTTGAATACTAGTTCCCATTTGATTTATTCTCCCTTTTCAAAGATGGATTACATATTGCGATAAACATTTTAGAAGGCCTTTTTTGTACGTCCATTTTTATCATTTTTATAAGGACTCTTCCTGAACAGTTAGGAGCCATGAGTGATTCACAGAGCAGCAAAAGGGATGTGACATAGGAGGAGACCTCCTGAGTATTGTATTTTTCATTCTCAGGCGGGAGAGGGGCAAAACCTTTTAAAGTAGTAGATCTCCATTCCACACCAGGTGCTCCCTTGTGGTGTATCTCCATTGTGCCAACGGCAGTTCAGCCTGTCTTCAATTTTAGTACCATTCCTCTCCCGAGGAGACCCCAGGAGAAGGTGTTGCCACCAGCAAATAACATTGCTACTGATTGGCCAGAGAGAACTAAAACATATCTCTATAAATTGGATGTTTCCTTCTCTCCTGGCGACTCAGTATGCTCGGTGTTTCACAACCCCTGTGCCTGTAAACTGATGTCCATTGCCTGAAGCTGAGAACATTCACTTTGTGACATGCAGAATACAGCTAAACCCAGTTCTGGACTATTAAAAATAGGTCTCAGTGCCACAGCTCCAACAGCAAATGCAGAGTATATATATTAGTCCACACTCCTTTAACCACTGCTGAAATCGGAGTCTGTCAAACAGATGCCTGGAAGTGGATTTGGACTCTCAGAGAAAGTGTTTCCTCTCTAAGGCCTCTATGCACACAGTGTGCAAGGGGTTAACAAGGGAGCTACTTCAAAAACAGAGGCAGAAGGTCATTGGCGGCAACAGCAAAGACTCCTACAGCCTGCCATGGAGAGCCTTTCACCCGGCATTTCCCACCCAGGGGATTGTAAACATTGGCTCGCAGCCATGGAGTCCTACAGAACTTCTCTTTACTTTCAGCATATACATTTATACGTCTTAATGGAAACTGAAGCACGGCAAGTTATTCCTGCATGTCCAGAAGGAGAGAGGGAGCTTCTGTTCAAGTTAAAGAGATGAGAGAAAGAGCCATTACTCACGCTGGAATTTGAAAACATAGAGATATGCTTGTTTAGTGGTACTTCACATGTAACATAGCTGCTGTTCTCAGGCAAACTTTCTCAACTCACAGGAATGTGTAGAATGCTGTCACTTAATCAGAATCCAGAAGAGCTCTTTTATCTGCCATTTGTTAGTAACTAGCAATATTGTTCTTATCTCATTGTCCTTTAGCCTGATGCAGTGCCCTCAGACATGAGAACTTGTAACATGAAAGCACTCATTACCTTGAACATTCCCGTTTGTATTGTCTTAAGCTATTATCTCTTTAGCTTAAATAAGATGCTTTGTATCAATTTTGAGAGAGATGAGTAATTTGTAGAAGTCTGTTCTACAACATCATTTTCACAAATAGAACATTTTATATTTTTATAAGTCTATAACCACTCTGGAGTAGAGTCTTCAGTGATCTAGACAAATTCAGGTCTTTTTCATCCAACTAATACAAGATGATATCTGTAATTAATTTCCCTTGGAACCTGGCTTCTTGAAAATAACATAAATTAATCATACGAGCTTAATTGAGAAATAAAGCCTAGCAAGGTCTAGTATTGGACCAACTGTAACATTCTGTTTTTCTGCTAAATCTTCATATTCTGAATATCAGTTTAGAAAATCCTCTAGTGTTTATAAGGAAATTTTCTTTTGGATTCTTTAAAAATCTTGGGCTTCACTTTGTACTGTGAATCCTAAGTTTTGGCTAGTGAGTAGTGTATCAAGTAGCAAGGGAGGAGATGTTGCTTCTTTCTCCACAGAATAAAACAGAGTGCTGTCTTCTAGAGTTTTTATGAGCCCCATCCATTAGAGTCAGAGAGATGGAATACAATCTGCCTAGATCCAAAGTAGAATCCAGCCTGGTTAATGTAATTAATGCCTGCTTTTATTTTTATCTAGTGATGGTCTAATGTAAAATGCATACACATTCCAGAGAGCAGTATCCAGAAACTCGGCTCCTCGCCCCTTCCAGCTGATTGTTCTTAAGCACTCAGCTACTTTCAGACACAGTCTTACCCCATGACTCATATACTCCTGGCAGAATAGTGACTTGGCTTCAGCAAAGACAAGGAAAGAGCTGTCACCCAGAAAATCCCTAGCCTAGTGGTCGAAGTATTTGCTTGGATGGAGGAGGTGCCAGTTAAGTCCCCTTCAGGCTGAATTTCCACTTTGAGATTTACATAATAACATCTGTACAAGATGTTAATGTGGATGCAAACACATATTGCTTCCACCACAACTCTCAGTTACAGGCTTCACCAGGTAGGACTCCATATGGACTTCTGTTGAGAACATCGAGGTATCTCGGGTATCTGTCTGCCTAAACATGCATCACACACAGTAGAGCTTCAGCTGAAATGCAGATGCTTGTTTCTCCAGCACAGGTTTTTCTAATGTGTGTGACCATCTACACTAAAGACCCACAGACACTTTCAGACTAAGAAGAGGAATTTATGAGTAAAGATGCCTACAAAGCTCATAGCCTTGGAAAGTCAGCAGATTGTGCCCAGCATTTTATTGGTCTTAAGCTCACAAAGCTACTTAAATGTGAGATTCAGACAGCCACTGGTAGATGAGTGCTTCTCCTAGGAGTTGATGCGAGAAGCATTCATCTACCAGCAGCACTAAGAGCTGTAACCTTTCCCCAGCAGCATGGCATGGTATGGTGGGACCTCCCACAGCACCTGTTATGCAGCCACACAGCTCTCCTTCCCCAAAGTAGTTGGGGCTGTGATGCCCCTGTTGGAAGTGGAAACTTGTGCTCCTAGTGATACAGACTCTATCAAGGCTTGAGTAGGGGCCTGGAGGCAAAGTACCAATTTCATTGATAGCCTAGTATAATATATAAAAGGGCTGGTGGAGCAACATCTGTCAGTGATGCTCATGTGAAGCAATAGCTTACAGTTAAACCTCCTGTATTACAGCAAAACCCAAAGGGAACCCGATGTTGCAAACAAGGCAGCTTCCCTGCAGTAGAAGCTCCTCTTGGGATGTACCTGCCCTCACGACTTCGCAAGGTGCAGACTTCAATCCTATTATCACCATGATGGCTGACATGAAGCTGGACCTTCCTACACCTATGGCATAAAGAATTTGAGCAACTCTAAACACTGCAAATCTGTTTAGATTTGAGATTGAACGCAGTAGATTTTACCATGGCTTTAAATAAATATATGGCTTTAAATTGAAGTAAGTAAAAATGTAAATGATACCATAGAGATGAAACTCCTATGAAAAGCGTTTCAAGGGCTCCTTGAAATTACATTTGGGAAACAAAACCCTCATGAAACATCATTCTTTCTAAAAACAAACGAGAAAAGAGGTTTGGAAATATACAGGTTTCCAGAAAAAAAGAAAATATGAACTTTCTATATACAGATGCAATATATGGATAGGTGTATATGTTTATACATATTTAAACATACCACAGATCATTAGAAATGAGTTGAGTTTTGAAGTAAATATCAGCAGGACAAGGACCTGCTGTAGACATGTCATTTCATGGCAAAACCAAGGAGTGGATAGAAAGGACAAAAAGACATAGAAGTGAAGAGAGCCCAAAGTTACAACAAGGATTTTTAACAACGGTAGCTAAAATGTAGTAGAGATATGAAATTTCTCTTATGTATCAGCTTTATAAGTTATCCAGACAAATACCTTAATTTTAGATGTGCCAGAGACTACTCTTGTCCAAATCAGACTTTCAATATAAAAGACATTTGGTGAAATATTTTCAGATTAATTGCGACTGAGCTTATTTTACCTTCATTACACATTCTGGGTAAAGATTGGGTAAGCTCTTAGTCAGCAGCTAACCTGCTTATGCACACATGTCCTCTGATCACCCTGCCGTATGCAAGCAAGGTACACCTCTTTTACTTATATACCCTGATAGCTATTTGTATTCTTACTTTCCTGTTCAGCTCTGGCCATTAACTCAAACTTAGTTCATAAGTTTCATTCTCAACTGAATGAAAACAGTATCTTGTAGAAGTTGTTTGCACCAATTTTCCCCTTTTTTAGAGTCCCAAGCTGAAAAACTTCGTTTTATTCATAGTATTCTATAACAATTCAGGATCCTAACAGAATTCTGTGTTAAACTCTGACCCAGTCGTTACATTTGCCTCAAAATGGTACAGGGTATTTCTTTTTGAGAGGGACTCATTTGTTCAGGTCAATTTTGATGGTCGTGTTTCATTAAAAACTTTTTAATTCCACCTTCTTTCTCGTCTAGAAGCAGCTGTAGTCTCCATGGTAAAGCCTCTCACCTAGAGAACTGGCAGTATTTAATCCATTCTTTGAGGCAGTATTTTCTTTGTGCATCATCTCCTTTTGTTAAAGATGGTTTGAAACAGAAGTGGGCCCAAGTTCCATGGGAGAGAGGTCTGTGGTGGCCTTCATGGTTTTGCTTTATTTAGTTTTTTTCTGTTCAGAACCGAAGTCTAACACAGCACACCAGGAAGTGGGGATACTTTTTTCTATTAACCAGACTCTGGTTTTCTAGTAGCGATGGAAAGCTGGTCTTCATTATAAAGCTAAACCATAAGTGGTAAGGCTCAGATTCTCTAGTCTAGCCATGATGAACTCAGGAAGAGACCAGGCAGTCACAAGGGCAGCTTCTGGGGATCTCAGCATGGAGCCGACCATGGTTTGGTCCTTGGCGCAAGCTAGAGCTACATGCTCTCCTTCTTCAGAGACTGGGCATAAGCGATGTGAGAGACTCTAGAAGAGCTGGATTCCACCCAGTGGGAATATGTAGGGTGCTAGATGAATTGGTTTAGTGGCTACCTAAAGACGTAGAGTAGAGCAAAGCAACTGGAACAAGGCCCAGCATCTGGTACTAGAAATTATGACTGTTCCCTCAGCTAGCTAATACCAACAGGTGACTGACATGAGTGGAAATGTGCCAAATTGCTGCAGCCAGATCCAGAATAAGACCTGTATTCCAAGGCACAGTCACAGGCTGCCACCCTTTTAATGCTTAGTTTCTTTTGGTATTGTGGAAGGAATTCTCTTTTATCTTATAGTAGATGTTTGAGCTGATCGGCATAAGAAGCCAATGGTATTTATTTCTTTCTGCCTTTGTGGATTTTTCAGCTCTGAGATAGATTATTAGAATTTGCTGTTTCAGTCTACAAATTTTGTTTGATTATTGAGTCTTGAAGCATGACTGAAGAATTGCTACTTTTTTTTAAAGCCTGTCACTCTCAGTGTTGACAAGTATCTCTATAGGTAAATACATTGCAATATCAGCACAAGCCTCATTGCATGCAAAGCTGACCACTTCTGTAAAGAACTGAGGTGTCCCATATTCCATAGAAGGCTGCTCTGCAGCTCAGAGATTAGGGCATCATGGTTTTGATTTTAATACACAACAAGCCCTGGCAAGTCTTTCTTTGACTTTCATAGGCTCTGGATCAGGTACGGCAGTGTTACTGATATTATTTTTGCTTTTTTCTTTTCATATAAAGATAAAACACTTTTCAAATGAAGTTTCAGGTAGTGTCTCAGAAATGTTCTCTGTATGGTGTCAGTAGAGAATTCTATGAAATATTCTGCTTAATGGAAGTATATTTCCTTGTATTAGTTTTGAGGTAAGTTCTGAATTATCACTAATAGTTGAAAATATTACCTTATCTAAGAGCCAGTTTTCCTTTCTAGTAGATGTTGCACATAGCTGCTTAGTGCACAGAGACTTCTGAGGTAAAAACCACTGAATGTGGGTAAAGTATCTTCCGCTAGTGTTTATAGACACACACATGATGTGCGTGCAAACACACACACACACACACGTGCACTTCTACTGACAACGGATGTACCTAGAAATATCCTTCAGCAGCACCATCACACTGGGTTATGTGGTTCTTCCTAGAAATAAAAAAAGCAAAATTCTGATTAGTTTTGTGTGTATAAACCATCAAAGAAATGAATGGCTTCTTTATTTGTCAAGTTATCTTGCAGTAGATGCTAAAACTTGCTTTCTTCAAAGCACAAATGTTTTCGCATCAAAAAGAGGAGATCACATTCTAAAATAACAGCTTGATAGTGGGTGGTAGATGTGATCAGGATTTGTGTCTTCTATAAATAGATAATTCTTTGCTTGATTTAACTATGATGAAATAGTAACAACAATCCTTCCACTTTTCACAAAGCAGTTAGTTAAGCTTGTGCCTAAAACAAAGACTAAATAATAGAGAGAATAGAGAGATAAAATTGCTCTTACCATGTGCACTTTGTGAGACCCATAGCACTTGAAAAGATGTCATTTTTAGATATATTAAACCTTTTGTCAAGAAATAAAGTGCTTTCTAAAAGCCACCAGGGTAGCTTGGTTCACTTTTACTTTGAAAGGGAAACTATTTTAATGTTTCTATAAACAGACAAAATAGAATCATCTTCCTCTAAGAAAGAAACGTTCTCTCCAGCCATACCTATCTCTGCGACGGAACTGAAAACAGTTACATAAGAGTGGAAGAGCCACTACTCAAATAAGAGATTAAACATATAATTATTCAGGCTGATATTATCCCTGGAAACTAAAACACATTGTATAATGCAGTGATTATTACCTTCTCCATCACAGTTAGAAATAATAATAGGTCTTCAGAGATAGTTTAAAAAGAGTCCTAGGCTTGCTTTATAAACGCAGAATGCTCACAAATGACTTAAGGATAGTGATGGGAAAATACAGTAAGACAGTCCCCAGCGAGTGAAGCAGACACACTCCTCTTCCAAACCAGGGATGAAAAATATGTTGAAGTCATTCTACAAAGGCTAAAAAGCCTACACTACCATCACCTATCTTGGCCTTATTACACCTTTCGGACAGGCAGGTTTTGGAAGAGCTGTCTCCCTGTGCTGGAGGTTGCTGTACAAGGTGCTGCAGGGTGCAATGAGGCATCATCCTTCTCTCCCTTCCTCACCTCCTCTCTCCTTGTGCCCCCCTTCCAGCACACCCCAGACTACCCCTTCCCTTGTCTCCTGGGACCACACACATACACGAAAAGTTTCCCTATATGGCATAGGAGTGCTCTGCTCCCGGAGGTCTTTGGGGTGTCCCTGGGGGGCATGGAGGCAGAAGGGGAGGTGGGGAATGTCCCCACCGCTGGAGCAGAGCAGCGAGGGGTGATTCGGTGCGTGAGAGGGCTGGAGGCAGCCGAAGGTCTGCCCACGCAGAATAGGGCCACCTTGGGCTGCCCGGGGAGGCACAGAGCAGCATGCAGGGCAAGTGTCAGAGCCTGTGATCCTGCAGAAATTGATACAAGGCATCACCTTGTAACTTAGTGTCACCTACCCTCTGAATTGCCACTGCTGCCCTGCTCAATCCTGGTTGTCAATCACTATTCCAAACTGCAGGTGATGAAACATGATTAGACAAATTCTTTCTTTTCCTAAGCCATTTTTAATATTCCATTGACTTCATTTTAAGTAATGTTACACTGTCAGACCAGTGAGCTATTTTTAAGCATATTGATTTAAGAAATTACATTTCTTCTTGTCAGACTCTGTGGAGATTCAGCACAGTGTGTCTAGCAAGTGAGAGAGGTGCGTTGGGGAGAGAGAGTCCCTCCGCAGTGGAGATTGAAGCCAGGCTTCAATCAATATGCAAGCCCAGATTTTTAGCCATCTGTAATTCTGTCCTCTCCAGCTAGTCTGTGGTGAATGTGCCAGGTTTAATCATACAGCTGAGGCGAAATTTCTACAAAATTTGAAGAAAATTGTGCAAGTCATTTTAGAGTCCCAGACATGAGGAAGCAGCCATGCAGTAGCAGCTCCATAGTGAAGATGGCACGATTCCACTTTAAATCCTCCTGAACAGTTTGAGGCAATAGATTTTTTGTGAAGTTGGGACACTACAAAGCAACACTAAAGAGCTATATTCTACATGCTGCACCATATGTTCTATAGCTATATTCCCTCATTTTTAATCAAAAAGAAAGGACAGAAGTAAATGAAAAAGAGTCAAAAAGATGCCCCAAAGATAATGTGAAAGCCCTGTTAGTGAGAACTGAACAAAATAACTGATTTAAGAACCATGTTAGGGAACTTAAAAAAAAAAAAAAAATCTTTCATGAGGCTGAAATGTTTTAAGCAATGAAATGAGCCAGTGTCTAATGGCAAATATAATTAACAAGATCAGCACCAAAAAGAGTACAGTAGAAACCACAATCACAAAAGCAAAAGATTTGGAAGAAGATTTTTATTTGGATTCAAGGATACTTTATCTGAATTTAAGCATCCTGCTAATTGCTTTTGTGGCATGATTTCTATGAAAGCTAATATTTTAAAAGGTTTTATAGGCCTCTTCAAAGTCTCCTCAGAACCAATTAGACTAGAATTAATCTCAGCCATCTTTAGATGTCTTAAAGGAAGATGTCTACATGTGGGCCAGTTAGATTCTCCTCATAGATGGTAAGCAGTTGCAGCGTGTCTTCATCTGACCTGTACAACACGCTTACAGTAAAATAAGATCAGTTGCTGGGTGAGATGAGGAGTGGGCCATGCCTCCCCCACCCCATCGCCCTCCTGGAGCCCCCTCTGAATCAGCGGAGATGAGGGAAGCATAGCAAAACGCCTTCTCTCTGGAGTGAAAGGAAGACCCGGGGCCACAGCGTGACTCACTGGCTAGTAGATTAAAGAGTGCCAGGAAACATTCGTGGGTACTGGAGCTCAATTGTCTATACTGTTAAATTATTAGAATGGTTCCTGGCATGGTTTTGAGTTATGCCAACCAGCCTTTCCCCAGACAGTTCCTAGGCACAGTTAAGCATGGACCAAAGACCATTCCCAATAAGCAGTTTGCATGCGGTCACCTTTTTTGGGAGGCTGAGAATTTAATAATATGGACATAGGCCACTCTGTGCCTGTTGGTCTCAGTGCCAAAGGAACATTTCCTGTCCCATTTAATTTCCTAGCACAGACATAGCCGCTGTGTTACAGTCTGATCCCTGCTTTGTTCCTGTAGCTGTGCAACTGAGCATTGGTCTGTACTTAAAGTCTGTGGCAAACCGAAATGTAGTCTTTTGTGTCTATGTTACTCAACCCCATCCCTAAAGCTCTGTTTATCTTTGTCCTTTTTGAACTGTATGCTATTCAGACAGCAACTATATTTGGAAAGGACTGGGTATTGTGCAGATCCATTTAAATTAAGCAGTTATCCAAAAGTGAAAATCTGCTCTGTAAAGTAAATGGAAATTAAATGAGACTGACACAATGCCTAGATCTTGTGTTCGCATTGCTAGCGAGCTGATACTTACCACTAATTTGATTTTTCATCAGAAACAGGTACCATGAAGTGCAGGATTGAATCTCCTGGGGCTAGATGGTCCCAGATAGCAACATCTGTCAGGTATAATAAGGCAGAAAGCTTTATTTCAAAATAAAGTTCTCTTTCTTCTTTTGACTCTAAATGCAGCTCTCCTCTTACTTCTCACTGAACACATTTCCTTCTTTAGGGGGTCAGACACAGCCTCAGTAGACTTTTGCAGATGTTCTTTTCCTTTCTAATGCCTCTCATACCCATTTCTTTTATTTTCATCCTGAAGTGCTGCCTAAATCTATTGACAATTGTTAGAAGCAGTGATATGCAGCTACTGATACCGTTCTTTTCTGATATCATCCTATCTTCTATCTTATGTGGGTAACAGAAACATAAAATGTGCACTGGAAAAGGAGCATAGTTACTCCTTTAGGTACGTACTCCGTATTAATTATTCTCTTAATTAATCTTTTCATATGTAGCTTAATCTATGACGTAGAAATGTCATAGAGTGTCCTCTGCGCAGGCAGAGTGGGCTGAGAAGCTAAAGGGGGAAAAGGAGCTAATTTGACCCAGGAGCATTTGGACACAATTGGAAGAAGAAGGGTGTGAAATTTGGGGGAGTTTGAGGGTGCAAGGGAGCAGATGGGGAACATGAGGGAAGGCAGAGCACATGGGACGCGGCGGGGCAGCAGGCTGTGTCCACCCGGACGTTTGCACATGAGCAGCAGGGGGTTGGGCGTATTTGGTGATGCTGTCAGGGGGGCCACTGGCATGTGGCAGAAAGGCAGAGGCAGGGGAAAGGAGCCAGGGGGTTGGGGGAAAGCTGGGAGGAACCTGGCTGGTGTAAGAGAGGAGCTAAAGAGGCCGGGCAGGGTGAGGAGAAGCGAGGAGGAGGCAAAGGAGATAGATGGGAGGACTAAAATGCAACATGGTCACTAAAGCCTACAACCTCCAAAGTATGTAGGAGTCTTACACTGAATTTAGGATCTCCGTCAGCATGTGAGCATGAACCCCTTTTCCTACAGTGCAATCACCATGTGCCACATTACGTGTGTGTCAGGTTTTCAGGACAGGCAGAATTTAAGTGAAATGTACCAATGCAGGTGCTTGCTTTTGGCATCCTAAAAATGGGACTTGATCAAGCAGCTCTTTATCAAGTGCACTATGTCTCAGGGAGAGCCTGTCTCACTGGTGGTGTGGCTTACCTAAGCAAAGCATTTTTTCATTCTAAGTCAGAACTGTTGCTAAAGAGGAAGCGATGATCTAGTTGTTCAGCCTCACCATATCCTGTGTTCGGAATAATTTTCATTTCTACTTATCTGCAAATGTCAATGGAATGTCCACAAATATTTTCTTGGTTTCTATGGTAAGAGAAAGAGAGTGTGAAACTCTGTGTCACAACCACTGCATCATCTGCATCATCCTATGCTTTTCAGGAGAAGACCCTAACCACTAGAGGAGTCATCTGTGGCATTACTTGTGTGCAAACTGAAATTTGGTACATTTTGATCCCTTTCAGGTTCACATTTTGAAACACAGACTTGCATATTACAAAGCATAAAGGTTACTTCGTCGCTTTTATAATTACACAGTAACGACAGAGTATATCAAAACAGCTCAACACAGATTACTTCCTCTCTGACTATAAAGCAATCTGGTATTTGCTGGAATTTAACTGTAAGACTTTGGAAATCATTTTTTTAAAGGTTTAAGTTTCCAAATCACTCAGAAGTAAAATCTCCCAGTCCCCTGTGTACGCATGCATGGAGCGTAGCAGGGTGCAAATGCTTGGGGAACGGTGCCAGTAAGTGGTCACGTGGGAGAAGCAGCTAACATGCTGCACGCTTCCGCAGCCTTCTGAAAACAGCACTGTTCCCCCTGAGCGAGCACCCAGGGACCTGCCACAAGCTGAAGTGCTCAGGAACTTTCCTCTCAGGGAAGGAGCAGCTGTCCTGTGCCACATTTCTCTGGAAAAGGGACTTCCGTTTGGGGCATACATTGTCAGAAGTATTCAACCTGTCTCAAAACCATGCATCCCCCAATCCTTTGCCTTTGAGAGTGCAGAGCCTTAATGTGGCAGGGCTGATGGGATTGGGGAAAATAAAGCACCCTTTCCCTCTGTGTGAGAAGAGCCACGTGGATCTCAAACCAGGAATCATGAGGTTTGGTGGTACTCTCACAGATCAGAGGTCACACAGCTCTTGCTCCTGACACTGCGCCCAGCCATTGACAAACAATAATGGGTTGAAATTGTTATATCTAATTTCTTAAAGCAACATTTCTTCAATAAGCTTTTCCACAAATGTACTGAAAGAATAAAAGTGCAGATCAGTTTGAGAGGGATATCTGCATCAGGAAAAATATGTATGTGTTTTAGGAGGAATTCTATCTGACTCAGATAAGGGCAGCTCCAGTAAAAATCCCTGACCTCCAGTTACATTTGTCTTCTTTCCCTGGAGTGAATCTCTGAAGAAACTTTTCTGGTTTTCATAGAGATAAATATTTTGGAAAAGCATCACTGGTATGGTACTAAATCAGGAACAAGACAAATTGAGTTAAATAATGCCCAACTTCCACACAGGAATCTGTTTCTGTGGACAGGTATCTGGAAGTCTAGCTTGCCAGTGCCGTACTTTGCACTGTGTTATTGAACTGTTTCAAAGACAGATTTTATTAATAGAGATGAAAGTGTTTAAGAGGACTGTTAGCAAATATGACCACTTGTGCAAATATCCGTGAACCTTCCTTCAATAGCCATTCAGTCGTTCCAAAGGCTGTCAGGGCATGTAATGATTGTAATAAATGTTGTATTTGCTTTTGTTTCAGCTGGCTTTGACCAGCAAATTCGGCTGATTACTTCTATTGTTATTTTTGCTTAGAAGACAATTACATTGTTATCATTAAAAAAACCCACTCTTCTTACATATTTCTTTGTACTGGTCTTGAAATTCAGAACTCACTATCCTAGTTAACATAATTTTAAAAGTTATTTTCATTCTTATCTTTGCACTTGTTTCTTTCCAAGATTTTTGCTTTGTTTCATGCCCCCCCTGAATGCTGAGTCTCCCACCTTTGTGTTTGTTGGAGAAAGAAACCAATAATTGTTGAGACGCTCCCTGCCCCTAGATTAATAGTCAGAGGTTTAAATTATAGCACACACTAAGAAAATATTGGTATTTAGCTGATGATCATGTGTTGTTATGGCTGGATTATTCAGGAGCAGGATACTCCTGTGGCTCTGCGATTATATTCTAGCAACATAATAACTCACACAGGACTCTGAAGAAGCTCCTTGTGTTCTTCTGTAAATATACTGAAGATACAGTCAGCCTCATCTGTATTTGGTCTATTTGTGGGAAACAAAAGGATAAATATAAACTGTCCCATCTCTGTTGTGGGTCCAATGTGCAGAACGCATCAAAGTACATCGATAGAGCAGTGCCAGTAAAATTCCCATTAGGTCTCTACAACATGTTGCGACCTGACCACCTAATAGTCTAAAAGCAGACGCTTTAGGTGGCATACGTCCCTGGGAAGAGCATATCATTTGGAAATAAACTGTGAGAGCATTTAGTGCTGGTCTAACCAGCAGCATGTGGTCAGAGTCAGTCATACAACTATAAAGGTCAGGAATCTGCCAAGGATCCCTGTGCTGTGTTGCTTAGTTGAAAACTGAGTTTAAGGTACATCTGTGCGTGAGGAAACCACAGTGGACAGCACTGAATGCCTTTGGTAAGGGACAGCTTTGGGGAGGGTTTGACTTAATCTGCATCCAACGGATAAAAAAATGACTTATAATTTCTTCAGTTTCTTCAGAAAAAACTTTTGAGATAGGTCAGACATGTTTATCCAGGTTGGCCCGCACACTTGAGCTAACCCCATTTCTTTTACAAAAAAAAAAAACATAAACTATGAAGGGCTTAGGACAGACATGGGCTACAGATTCTGATTTGTCGTATGAGTAAATCCACAGTGTACCTTAGCTTATTTGTTTCCAGTTTGGCTCTGGTGACTACATCTAAGGGGTCCACAAAAGTTGTCTAAGAAAAGGAGGCCTTGTTCAATAGACTAACGTTTGCTCTACAGAGAGTCCAGATCTCCACTGGGAAGTGTTTGGGATCTGTAAGTTGCAAAAGCTTCGAAGAGTTGTTCTGGTAGTATGCTCTGATATTGTGATATCACATCAATGCTATACTCTGATATTGTATTTTTGTTGTACCCTGAACCGCACTGTTCTTGACAAGAAATGGTCTCACTTCCCAACTCATCATCACTGCAGCTATCCATACTGAGATTTTTCATACAGGACCCTTTTCTATGCACTGGCCAAACCAGTGTGCCCTAATCTGTGAGATTTTACAATTTGCATTAAACTATATGGGAGCTGTAGACACAACACATATGAGGTTGTAGTTCTGTAGCTAAACGTGCTCTCTCTTATGTTCCTTTTTGTTTTACAGGTTGTTACTTTGTGGTATAGAGCTCCTGAAGTTTTGCTTCAGTCCAGCTATGCAACGCCAGTTGATCTTTGGAGTGTTGGCTGCATATTTGCAGAAATGTTCCGTCGAAAGTAAGAAATACAGTTTTATTTTCTTCATGTTTTTCATTTGAAATTTGAAAAAAATGTGCAGTAATGTCTGGTACAATACACTGGATCACGTTTATATTGGAAA
Source organism: Calonectris borealis (assembly GCF_964195595.1). Lineage (NCBI taxonomy): Eukaryota > Metazoa > Chordata > Aves > Procellariiformes > Procellariidae > Calonectris > Calonectris borealis. Next base: position 145,141,653 of record NC_134313.1, read on the forward strand.
GGCCCGATAGGATGTTTTATTGCAGCGCAAAATGTAAATACCCATTGCAAATTCATACTTGTTGCCATCTTGGAGTCTTTCTTTTTTGGTGGGAGTCTGCCTCAGCTCTTGGTAAAGCCTGTATGAGCATTGTTGTATTCCTGTAACACCTGAATCCAAATGCAGATAAAAGTGGGCGAGAGAGTCTGTTAATCAATTTGAGTAAAGCTGGATTCTGGAAAGGATTTACTCTGAGGAAGTCAGGGCATGGTGGTCAGCAGATTCTTCTTGCTCTGGAGTTTGTGCATTGAAGTGTCAGGTGTTTGTTCATAGTCCCCTCTTGGCATATTTGAGATCTCAGAAGTCACTGTAAAGTTCATTTCTAGAGGTAGGAAACAGAGGTAGGATTTTTTTAAGAATAAGCTATTTAGCCTGAGTGTAGGGTAACAGAGATGTTAAATGTAGTCCAAAAAAAACACATAAAAGGCTTTTTTTTTTTGGCTGATTTGATTAAATTGGCTATCAGAACTCTCTTGCTACAAAATATTACAGCTGGATGCAGATGAGCTGTGAACGTGAGCTGGTCCTTCCCCGTGGAAGGACTCTAATATGGACGTTGTGCCATGTAGGGTGTGGAGAGGAACAAACCCCCAGGAACCTTACAAAGTAGATCTGTCTTGATGTTAACCCAATCACATGCATTTTGGTTGAGCTTACTGCAAAAAGTGCACGTTGTCATCACCTGGGTGATCTCCATGTAGAAACTGTATAGCATTTTGTAACACCCACTGTGAAATCAAAGAATATACATAAAGAAAATGTGAAAGAACATGATACACTGGGTGGCCTAAAAAACAAAATCAGGATAATTTACAAGGAGAAGCCATACTGCAGGGGCCTTCAGAAACAACTATTTAATTTATACAATGTGAAGTTCAAAATACTAATTGAAGTCTTGCAAAATAACTTTGGGATTCTACTACTTATTAATGTTAGTATATGGAAAAATAATTTTTCTTGGGCTTCTTGCCAGGTCAAATGGCCTGGGTAGAATTATTATACTCCACCCTCTCTGTCTCTGACTCAGAAATGAGGTCAGAAAATGAGAGAAAAAAAGAATGTGAATTTTAGGAGTATCAGTTAAACCCTCCATTACAAATTTTTAAAGATTTAGTCTTATCCCATATACTGCCACGTTCACAATAGCATTGAGCCATTGATATTTTTTCTGATTTAAATTAGCAGAGTCAACAACTTCATTTTAGCATTTGCAATAAGAATGATACAGGACAAACAACTGAACACAGAACTTTATTACATGCTCAAAACTCTCATTTTTTTCTCATTTAACTTGCAGTATTCTGACAGGTAAGAAATATTGCCATATATAAGCAACCACCGATTTAATTTTATTTTTCCTTTTATGATGTATGAGCCTCACTGACTCTCCAAATCCAACACAGTAAATTAAATTAGGGAGAGTTAAATTTTCTACTTGTTTACAAATGCAAATATTACATTAATATTACAAAATCAGAGGTTTTTTTTTTTAATGGAAATGAGATCTGACTTGAAGCAGAGTTTGATAAAACCAGCACTTCTATTATTCTTGCCAAATGCAGGGTCAGTCTGACATTCTCAGTCCTAAATTTGGGAGACTATCAAAAACTGTAGAGGTCAGGAATCTGCCAAGTCTGTATGTACTATGTTGTTTCATTGGAAACAATATGACTTTCACATACTTCAGTATACAAGCATGATTTGGAAGACTAACCTCAAGGCTCATTGCCATAAAGCTACAATGAACAGCACTGAATACTATCTCCATGGACTGTTGTATTGGGTTAATGTTGCAATACTCTCTGTATGATATATGTTGTCTTTCTGATTCTCTTGATGGATTGCAAAAGAAAACCCATGTTACTGTGACCTTGGTAGCAGTACACTGTAAAATTTTGCAAACACCGTGGATTATTTCCAAAAGATTGAATAAATGCAACAGCTATTTTTGCTGGAAAATGGTAGTGCCCTTGGGTAATCACCAATCTGCATTTCCACTGGTGTTGATAGGATAAGAGTACAAGAATGCAGCTAAAGCTTAGAAGTAGATGTTGGTTTGACATTAAGACAACCTTTTTTTTCACTGCCTTACTGGGTACTTGTTGCCTTCTTTCTCTACTCTCTTTTGTTTTCTCTTTGAAAGATTTTAAAGCTCTGTCATTTTTAAGAAATGTACTGAGACTTCTCCGGGCTTTTTTATATCATGGAGACTTCACTGGAATGGGTTTCAAAATAAAACACTACACAGCATCACAAAGCATATCAGAATCCTCTTTGTGCCAAGACATTTGACAGTTTGAGTTTGCTAGAATCTAGTTTTTTAGGCTGTTACAAACACAGTCAGGGTGCTGTAGGTTTGGACAAGTGTAGGAAAGAAGTGAGCTCTGTATAAATGGTCCGGTCCCTATGTTACCCATTGCTATGTCTCTAAGTGGAAGGCACCTCATTCAATTTAAATCACCCTTAATCCAAAACAGTTTAAGACAAATGCAAACAAAGTATTTGTTTAAGAAATAGGTCGGAAATACACAAAAGTGTATAAAGGAATTCATAGGCACACACACACACAAAAAAAGTATCTCTGTCTAGATACACCTAGAGTAAATTTGAACATTTCTCTCACCTTGGCTGATTCACCTAAACAAATGACACCTCTCAGCTGAGGACCCTGGTCCTCCTGCAATCTGAGGTTTGTATAAAGTCATAGCTATATTTAAAACATGCACATTTTAATTACGGTGCATATTTGTAGGCTTCTGCATTTGCGAATGCACAAAGGTTGTATCCTGAAACCCCTCGCACAGATTCCCAAGGATCCTACTCTACTTACAGATCAGAAATAAATTGCTCAGTAGTCAGGTGTATGTGTAATGTATGCAGAAACTATTTGGCTTTGTGCATCTTTTTCTGTCCATGTGCACTGCTGATGAGAGCACCCCCAAATAAAGCATTGCTTGAAAATTTCCTTGTATGGTTGTTTCAGTTTTTAAATTTCCTGTCTAATTAAGTAGGTTGCAGTGACTTCTAGACACATTTGGATGGGCTGTCCTTATATAATGAAAGTGTAAACATATTTGTCATAATGACTGTTTTCTTTGTGATTTAAAAGCTCTGTGCATTGATAATAATAACCAGTAAGGAAAATTGTAAGGTATGCTATGGCTTGCTACCATATCACAGAATCCTTCAGAGATACAGTTGGCAGGACTGACAGGGGCCTGATGGCACCGGGGCATCCTTCGGCACAGCAAGAAGATTAGTGGGGTTTTTTTAATGTTTAGGTAAAAATAAGGATTACTTATAAAAAGGTTTCACTCTGAGGCTGAGCATTTTCCTGGCCAGTAGGAAAGGGCCTTGTACCTCCCACTCAGTGAAAAACTCATTAAAGAGAAAGGCAAACATGGGAGTAGCATCCACTTCTGTCTACATAAATGAAACTCTTCCAGCTGGCTCAAGGACTGCAGGCAGCTTCAAAGCAGGAAGCCATGGCCAGTGTTTTAGGGAAGAAGGGACTGTCTCTCTTCTTGCTTGGATTAGGTAATATTTAATCAAGGTGAATGAGTGTGAGAGGGGAGGACGACTGGAATCTGAATCTGGGTGAAATGTTCTATAAAAGAAAGCAGGGATCACCAGTCTTGGACTCTCTTCTGAGTAGGCAGCCTTGAGAAAAAATGTCAAAATATTTCAATGCTTAGTTCTTAGTGCATCTATACATGCCCAGTGTTCAAAACCACGATCCTACATGATTTCAATCCTGCACAGACTAGGGTGTTAGCAGGTGTGTATGTGGGACTAATTGGTCAGATATCTATATAATAATTCCAGCTAGGCAAGTTTAAGTATAATATTGCACAAGCAACTGAGTTTGTCTCACTTGTAGTAAATATAGAGCTAAAAATCATCAGAAGAGACCATCAGTTTTTGTAGCCTATGTTATATTCACAGCCCAGTCAAGCTGAAGAAGTCATACATTTGAGAGTGGCCAGTGTTGTGACTGCATGTACAATCTTCACAAACATTACAGGTACCAATTCAAACCCAAAACTGGAAAGACAGTCCTCTCCCAAAAACCTTTTCCACCTCCCCAAACCAAAAGTAAACCAGTATTATCTCAGTGCCCTAAACTTCATCCAGCCGAGAGGGAAATTAATTCCATGCACATGGGCTTCTTACTGAGACCGTTCATGCACCAGCTCCATGGTGTTTTAATCAGCCTGCTGTTGTGTTGGTAAGATCATCAGTCCCAGAATTTCATAAGCCACAAGACTGGCACAAATAGCATGAGGTTATTATTTATTCATTTTTAAATATTAAATCATGTTTTTAGCAGTTGTCTCATTTTTCAGCTTACTCTGCCAGCTCCTAATATATGTGAGACAGTTATTGCATTACCAACCATGCTTGAAAATTGTAGCAGCAGATAAAAGATGCGTGACTAATAAAATACCTATGATGGGACAAGTTCCCTGGTGGGCACAAACAATGGACATAGGGAAATAAGCTATAGGCATATAAGTCATCTTCCAATGGTATAAATTTGTCCAATTAGAGTTACATCTCTAATAGAGTGTCTAGAAAAGCCATGAGCCCAGGTCTTTGTTGCTCTAGGTAATGTATACAGATGTGATAAAATCAAAGCTTAGAGCCTCATCTGGTGATGTGAGCACTGGATTTGGGACCTACAGGCTGCCTTTAATCATAAAACATTTAACAGTTTTAAAAACACTAGCAATACACATATATTCATTCTTAGATACAATAGATTACAGTATGGAGTAATTCTGAAGCATCTTTCACACTAAAATATAGTAAATCTTTATTCCCCTTTCCAAACAAGCAATAGGTTATTAGTAGAGTTTGAAATGCAGCCATCAGATCCATTGCATGTACTTTTTCTGTGTTGACTCCAGAAGCAGGTGGTACGATATGTCTGTGGAAGGAGATGGGGCACCCACCTGCCCCTGGATTCCACCTCTGCTGGAGAGCAGTCGGCTCTGCAGCTTAAGTTTCAGTTAATGCTTTGTGGGATAAATATGGTGGTTGCAGATGAAAATAGCCAAGTGTAACAGAACACCTGTTTTTAAGCTGTCTCCAAAACCTGAAGCTGGATAGGAAAGTTTGAACTTCTATCACTGAGTGAAAAGAATAACTCTTTTTAGCTGGATCATGTGGTAAAATCTTGGCTTCACTGAAATCATTGTTGAAATTAACCCTGATTCAAAGGGGATTGTAACCTCTCTAGAAACAATTCAGTACAACAGAGTGGCACAAAGAGTGGTGGAGCTAATCTCTGTTAATGTGCATAGTGCAGCACTTAGTTGGAGTGATCTCTGTAAAAGACGGTGTGGCAAACTGGCAAGGAGGAAAGGGTATTGCATGGTGGTGTCCCAGCTTCCATTCCTTGCATTTCTTTCAGTGATCCTGTACAAGCTTTCAGTTGCCTTATCTGTGAAATAAACCTTGACAGGTAACTCCCCAGGACTGTGAGACTTTCACTCAATATACAGGTTGCAATGTATGTGGAAGATATGAAGAACTGTCAGTTGAACAGCTGAGGCTGGAATTCGCAGTGTCTCTCTTCTGGTCTTCATGAGACTGTGTAGCACAAGCAAAAGAGTGTGTTCAAGATAAATTTGCAAGAATTGAAGCCACTCTGCTAGTATGATTGTTATTATGTCTGCTAAAATATCACACACACACACAAAAAGGTAGCTTCAAAGGAAATCGGGCCATGAGTATGTGAGCTACTGCATGCATGTCCTTATCCAGAGAAGGAGGTACATACTCCCATTTATTACCAGTAGGCAACAAAGTAGTAACTCGTAACAGAGCCTTCAGGTTCTCTGGTGCTTTGAATGGAACAGGCAGTTTTTATCTCGGAAGAGATCTGCAGTCCAGTTCATCCTTGAGTCTGTTCTTCTAACTAGCATCAGTTTCATCATGCGCTCATTTGGTCTGAATTAGCTGTTCCTATAGGTGCTAATCTCTCACAGATGTAGTCTTTTAAGGTTGCACTTCGAAAAAATTAGGTATACATCTGGCAATGTATGTTCAACAGCAGAACCACAGGTTCTCAACTGCCTAAGCATGTTTTTCATCTGGGGAATGAAGTAGAGAGGACAGTGGGCTTTGACGAAAGTGATTCACAGAAATTCTGCTATTGCAGAGAATTGCTTGGTAATTTGAAATACTGTGTCCTCTACTCCAGACATATCCTGGGTTAGTCATTCCTTGTGATGAGTTGCTTTGCTGTTGAATGGTCTTGAGGAACAGACAATGAATTTGTAACTTTGCAAATGCATACCTGACAGGAGGATTTATCTGTACTATGTGACCCTCACTTCAAATTAAGTAATAGTATGTCATCACTTAAAAATGTTTTCCATTAATATTGTTCAATTATCTAAAGCATTGGGGGAGCAGAAACATTTGTTTAAAGCCTGTAATCAACAGTAAAGTATCATATACTAGAACATGGCTGGACGGCCGAGCCCAGAGAGTTGTGGTGAACGGAGTTAAATCCAGTTGGCGGCCGGTCACAAGCGGTGTTCCCCAGGGCTCAGTACTGGGGCCGGTCCTGTTCAATATCTTCATCAATGATCTGGACGAGGGGATCGAGTGCTCCCTCAGTAAGTTTGCAGACGACACCAAGCTGGGCGGGAGTGTTGATCTGCTGGAGGGCAGGAAGGCTCTGCAGAGGGACCTGGACAGGCTGGATCGATGGGCCGAGGCCAACTGTATGAGGTTCAACAAGGCCAAGTGCCAGGTCCTGCACTTCAGCCACAACAACCCCAGGCAACGCTACAGGCTTGGGGAAGAGTGGCTGGAAAGCTGCCCAGAGGAAAAGGAGCTGGGGGTGCTGATTGACAGCCGGCTGAACATGAGCCGGCAGTGTGCCCAGGTGGCCAAGAAGGCCAACGGCATCCTGGCCTGTATCAGAAATAGTGTGGCCAGCAGGAGTAGGGAGGTGATTGTGCCCCTGTACTCGGCACTGGTGAGGCCGCACCTCGAATACTGTGTTCAGTTTTGGGCCCCTCACTACAAGAAGGACATGGAGGTGCTGGAACGTGTCCAGAGGAGGGCAACGAAGCTGGTGAAGGGCCTGGAGCACAAGTCTTATGAGGAGCGGCTGAGGGAACTGGGGTTGTTTAGTCTGGAGGAGAGGAGGCTGAGGGGAGACCTCATCGCGCTCTACAACTACCTGAAAGGAGGTTGTAGCGAGGTGGGTGTTGGTCTCTTCTGCCAAGTAACTAGCGATAGGACAAGAGGAAATGGCCTCAAGTTGCGCCAAGGGAGGTTTAGATTGGACATTAGGAAAAATTTCTTTACTGAAAGAGTGGTCAGGCCTTGGAACAGGCTGCCCAGGGAAGTGGTGGAGTCACCATCCCTGGAGGTATTTAAAAGACGTGTAGATGAGGCCCTTAGGGACATGGTGTAGTGGACATGGTGGTGTTGGGTTGACGGTTGGACACGATGATCTTAGAGGTCTTTTCCAACCTGTATGATTCTATGATTCTATGATTCTATGATTAGCAGCAAAATACTATGCAACTTAATATGGAGCTTGTTTTTCTAAGTACAGTACGTATTCTTGCCATAGCCCAAGTGCATCAGTGCAGGCAAAGATGTGACTGAAGATACTTTGGTTTGGACAGGACCAGAAGAGAGGACCACATATGCATATAACACGCCATAAACAAAACTCTGTCTCAAACTGAAATCAATGGAAAAACATAGCATGATTCATGGAAAAATCACCAGGATTTCTGTAGGGAAGGATTATATTCCTTGTCTTTTTAAAATGATCTTTATTAAGAGTTGTTTTGCACATGTTGTGAATTGTCACCAAACTGTGTTTTTAACTTCTTGCTATGTGTATGGATATTGCAGATGAAATCCTGGTCATACTGAACACAAGAGAAAGAAAAGCAACTCTGACTGATGGTAGTGAAGACTTCAGTTTTGTTTTACATTTCTGCACATACAAGAATAGTGCCGTGAACAGAGTCTGAAAAGAGACTCTAAAGATAATAGAGGGACTCTAAAATATGAATACTGCCATGTAAGGAATTGTGAGGCATACTTCTATGACACGGCTTTGTCTCATTTCAGATGCATTTTAATTCTTTGTCAGTTATTTTCCTGTGCTTCAGCATATCTGATCATTTAGTCCTCACTGTTTTAAGTGGGCACTGTAGCTATGCAGCAGTAGGAGTATTTTGCTTTGCCTACTAGATCCTGTATTTTTCCATATGGTAAAGTTTCTACCTTTTTTTCAGCTCTTAGCTTAACCTTCCCTTTTTGTGCTCTGTTCTTTTATTTTCAATATATTTCTGAAATGCCTTTCAAAAGCAGAGAGAGAATAGAGCTCTAATAGATTTTCAAATCTTCTTTATGTTGGAAAGAAGAGAGAAATAGAGGGAGCAGAAGAGGAATCCATGAAATTAAAAAACAAGGATGTATAACTGGATATTGGGAGGAAAGATATTATAAAATCAAGACAGTACAGACATCTAGGCAAAAAGCAACTGAGTAAATATAGCCATGAATGCTGCTTATAAGTTGGGTTTTCCATATAAACTGGCTAACATCTTAAATGTGGTTTAAGAGAGCACTGTTCTCTTTATCATGCAGCAATTTTAAACACACACTTTGCAATCATATTATCTGGTGTTTTCCAGTGAACTTTAAACCAACGTATCTAGTGGACCAAGAGCTCGAAAGTGTAATCATTCACTTGTCTGCTTGCTCGCAGTTAGATTTTGGTAGCAGGAAAATTAAAACAACAACTTTTTTTTCCTTTTCTGTTTTGTCTTTGTTTTAACAAGCAAAGGTGGATGTTGCAGCTTACAACTGTAAAAGGTACACAGCTTGATTTGCAACCTTTGAACCAAGGTACTGTACAGTTCTGGCCTGAGTTTGGTTTTGCCATTTTTGGAAATTATCTTGTTTTGTTACAAGAATGATTTAAGTTGCAAGTGCCATGAAAGTTCACCACAGTCCAGACCAACTGTACTGGGAGAAGGTTCATTCCTTGGAAAGATCTTGTCAGCATTCAAAATTCTGTGCTTTGCACTTTTCCTCCTTTATTCTTCTGCCATTCATGTGCATGTGGGTGTGTGGGAGGCTGATGGTTTTTCCAAGCCAGACCTAATAAAATAGGATTATTTTTTCTTCCTCCCCAGATAAGTGGCCAGCCTATCACAAAGATTTTTTTCAAGCATGTTTTAAGTTGAATGGACCCAAGCCACAATTTAGCTTAGTGACCTTAGTGATCTGATGGAACAACAATGACATTTTGCTTCAAACTTAACTAACAAAGGAAGGCAGAAGACTGCACTTGTTCATGTTATTCCAGTTTTTGGATAAGCAGGATTGTTTTCTGTTTAATCTGACCTCTGAGGCAGAACTCTTATTAGCTTTGGGCAGAGGACAAATGCATATTAGTGGAGAGAAGGGCAAACAGTCAGAATAATACCACCAATTATCGAGTACAAAATAGATGAATTTCCAAGACAGCATCACCCCATTAATAGTAAAATTGTTTGGTTTTTAACGTGTTGGTTTTTAGCTCACATTTTCCCTAAAGCCTTTTCTAGCTGATATCTTTCTAAGTGTCTGCAGTTGGGCTGATTGATAGCCGTTAGTCAAATCCAGTAACTGTATCGGTCTGTGGTTGGAGATGAGTGGTAAGTGAGTGCCAGGCCATTCACTTGTGGTTTTCCTTCTAGTTTCCAGCTGTGCCAGACTTTCAGTCAGAGGAATAGATCTGTTGGTAAGGGAAACCGTTGATAAACCATAGAAACCAAGAACTGTCACTACCCATGACAAAAAAACAGAAGGGGACCTTGAGGCAGGGGTAAGACGACCCGCAGAAACAGTGTTAGCTGACCAAGTTTAATCTGACTGTTACTTTCAGGTGTGGGGTCATATCAGGCCAGGCAGTGGCCAAGGGACCAGGGCCAGGTGGCTCTGCGCTGGCAGCTGGTGGCTGCACACAGCTCAAGCCCAGCCGGAGCTCATGAGACAGCTCCCCTCCTGGAAAGCTTCCCATAGCTTCTTCATGTGCAGGTGGCACAGCGCTAGTCTGAAATCCCCCTGAACACGTCATCCTTTAAAAAATATACATTCTTTAGAGGGGTTATATTCCAGTCTGTGACAATCTGAATTAGCCTGGCCAGAGGTCAGAGGAAAAGACCTTGTGGCTAGGAGAAAGACCACAACATGTCAGTCATGATGTAGATATTTGTAAGTCCTTGGTGTTAACGTTGTAGCATTTGTAATGGATATTTGGAAATGCAGCTGGCAGCAGAAACACCTGGGTCCCTCATGCTGAGCTGTGCTCGGCACAGCTGCCGACCAGTCAATGTGAAGGTGTCTCCTTTGTGTCTTCTGGAGCGTCTCAAAGACAAGTTCATCCTTGGGATAAGCCAGAGCAGCCTGAGGGCTGCTTTGATGGTATCCCCAGCTGCAGATGGCTTTCAGCGGTCACTCCACCAGCCAGAGAACAGGAGAGAAGCAGAGCAATGCTACCCGTGCCCCTTCCTCTCCAACACGGAGAGGGATAGCCAGCTGTACGCTGCCCAAAGACTTTCCTTTTGAAAGGGTCTCCTGGCTCTTTCACACAGCTTCCCTCTTCAGGAACTTGGCTGAGAGAGGCTTTGCTTTTTGCCTAGAGTTTGGCTGGGGGGAGCTCTGTGTACTTTTGTTTGACTCGTAATAGAACTAAACATTGTTTTTATTTACTTTTCTCTTTCATAAGAAAATGGCTACAAAAAGGTATTTAAACTCCAAGTGGGTGTACAGGATCCTTTCCTGGACACTCGTGCACCCCGGAGAGGGGGGAGAAAGACTAGATTTTAACTGTGGCTCATGTTGCTGAGCTCCCAAGTGTGGTTTTTTTTCCAAATTGAGTGTCTAGTCAGAAATTTTGATCTGGGCAACTTTACTGAGTTTTCTGTATTTGATTGTCCAGAAAAGAAATCTAATAATTATCTACCATTGGTCAGTCGTAAAAACAGTATGTAATAGTTCAGAAGTATATAGGACAAATCCGTCTCGCATTTGTGTCTTTTCTTTTCAACAGCTTCGCACTAGCACTTCTCCATATGTAGATGCTCACCAAAGCTGTTAGATGTTCTTTACAACTAAAAAAAATCATAAATCTGCATGAAACAAGTGGAAAGTGCACCTAAAGGAACAGACAACAGCAGGAGTTTAAAAACAGCTAAGGACAGCAGAGCAAAACATAACAGCTTTCTGAAACTTTATACTACTTTGTACCAAGTAAATAATTGGCTGTGAGAGGAGACCTCAAAATGTCAAAGAGAAAGCAAGAGGAAGTCTGATATTTAGGTTTCTGGAAAACCATTTCTCCAAGGGAACCGCAGTGCCCAGAGGCCCTGCTGCCTTTGTGGAAAAGCTTACCTACGCCATAGGGTTCAGACCACTGCAGAGGACTTGCCAGCTGGTCTGGGAGTCTGTGCTTTGGCTGTAGTTGCAGATATCAGAGACCTAGATAGAGTCATAATTTGAGGAGGAAGGGAGGTGGCCACAGCCTCTCCTGCATGTGCGTGCTGACTGCCACAGAGCAGCACATGTGGTACCCACACGTAGCTGGAGCCGCCTTTGCCATCAGTCCTCAGGGTCCTGGTGTTGGCCATGTACTAAAAAATAGAGAAGAGGCATGGCAGGATACAGCTCACACTAGTTCCTGTCCCTTCTTCCTTTGAAGCCACAGTTCGCCTTGTGATATGAATACAAGTGTTGTTGCCTTGCTTCTAATTTTTGTTTGCACAATGCCTGTGGCACTGCCATCACATTTGCTTGCGTGCTCTGCTTGACCTGCCAACACACTGGCCCTGTACAAATGAGACACAGCCACCATGCTACGCTGACTCTGCTAGAGACAGAGCCAGGATTTGACAAGTCGAGAGCTCTTCTTGTCAGCATGTGACATGCCTGGCTGCCCTCTTATGCTGGCGGCATGCTTCATTTTGCAGTCTTTGAGGAAACAGCGGTCTGGCTATGCATGGTCAAACCATATGACTTCTCCCAGAAACTCATGTGTAATGTGCTCTGCTTTCCTTTTATAGATGCACTGAATGCATACCGTCTGGAAGAAATTCTAAGACAATCTCTGATGCAGTATTTCTTCTTTTACTTAAATATTCTCCATATTCATAGCTTCTCTCCTAACATATTCAGGTTTGTCAGTAATAAGTGCTTTTGGAAAATAGACATTTGTCAAAAAGAATTTCATCCAAGGGATTACTTCATTTCCACTCATTTATTCTACTGAGCTGGAGTAAATTGGCCTGAAGATTCAGTTACTATTGATTTTGACTGAGTCTGAATCCGTTATCTAAAGATAAATGACTCAATCAGCTATATCATCCAGAATTGGACCAACTATAGTGAATTATCAGATCATTTTTATTAGATTATGTCCATGAAACAAGTTTTATTATTATGTCAGTACAGTATACACACTGTTCTATACAATTGAATAATTTTTTAAGTGCTCTTTATATCCAAATAATCGGAGTGCAAGCTTTCAGCATCTAAAGAAGTATACATAGCAAGAGATTTTTCAGTAATGTTCCTATCTGTAGCTGTTAAATTAAGCCTGTTTGGCAGGAATGAATCATACTCTGGCGCTTAAGAATGAAGATACGCCGTTACAACTAGATCTCATCAGACCATTAGCAATGAAAGAGTGTATGTACAAAGTCAGACCTGTATCCTAGCTGGGAGTCCTACCCACTGAGGCACAGAAACAAGCTTGCTTGCTTCTCTCCTGCCTTGGAATCAGTTTTCCTTTTCTGGAAAGTAATTGCAAAAGCAGAGGTAGGGGTTGCTTATCTCCTAGATCTTTTAAGAGTTTGATGGTGAGGGCATTTTGCCGCAAAGTGAGAGCAGAGTTTAAAGAGGGCCCAGACTTTCTGGTAAACTCTCCATTTTTGGCAAACACTCCAGCCACAACTGTATGAAAAGCAAGGCATAAAACAGCTTACCATGGAAGGAAGATTTTATTCAGTTATTCACTTAGTCCAGAAGAGGATTCTGTTTTTTTAATTATGAGCACATCAGATTTTTTTTCAGAAGTGACAGCCAACTCCATCTGGATTTTGGGGAACTCCTTGTAGTGGACATGAAGGTGGTGAGCAACCTGGTGATGTGGGGACTGAAAAGTTCAAGATGTGGGGTGGCTGAAGGAGCTACAGATGCTCAGTACTTCTGAGACGGAGGAAAAATTCATTCTGTAAAAACAGAATTGTATGCTATTCCCATTAAAATAATATCAAAAGCCAATACCGTTATGCCACAGACAACACAGAAGCAGGGCTATGGCTCAGTAATGGCAAAGCAGAGATAACAGCCTAAAAGTTGTCCCAAAATTAATTTGGGAAGTTTTGAAACACACAAATCTACAGCATAAAGTATGTTAACGCTGCAGTTGCATAGGGGAGGGTGGCATCTGAGCAGTGTCGTCACCTGGAAGATCTTTTTTGGTTTTTTCTCTTTAATATAAAAAATAAACTTACTCTTTCTTTTGGTCAGGATTCAAGTGGGAAAAAAAGATTTCATGTGAAATCACTAATAGCTGAACAGGATAAGTAACCGTAGAGCTCTCAATAGGTGAATTCAGATTACTATGCACTGTCATAGGCCAGTGAATGTAAATATTGCAGCTTCTCCAGCCTGAGTTACAGAGTGTATTGCATGGGACAAAGTAGTGCTTAGGGCAAAGTTATATCTAGTTTAACTGGCCTTTGAAAACTGTATCAGTTTTCCTTGCATGGTTGCTATACATACTTTCTACCGTAAATGTTTATCTCAAGTTTTTCTGCAGGTGTTTATTAATTCACTGTAAGCCAGCACAGCTGCTAAAAATTAAAGTATTTTCTTCACACCATCCTTCTAATCCACTTTCATGTCTTTTGACACTCAGACTCAGCAGCTGGAGAAAAAGTTTGAAGTTGAAATTTCACCTCTGCTCACATAACAGTTTACTGTTTAGTACTGAAATGTTTTCCCCACCTTTCTTGTCTGAAGGGTTGTAATCCCCTTTCAGAGACTTTTTTCTGACCAAGAGTGTTTTATTACAGCTGAAGGTGATGAGATATATTAGTTGCAGCGGGGCGGCAGTTCTTCTGATGTTTCAGGTTTATCTGAAAATTTAGAGAGGCTTAGTGCAACAGGTGCCATTAACACTGAATATGGGGGCAACAGAAGTGATCATAGATCAAAACATGTACTCAATACCACATAGGAGCAGCTCGAGCCCAGTTGGAGAGAAATACCCAAGGATTCTCTCTCTTAGCTTATAATGTTTTCCCAGAGGAAAAAAAAAAACAACACAACCTTTTTCTCGGATTTTATTCTGTATTGACAATTTTATGTTCTAGATTGTGTAGAACATTTTGAATTCTATGTTTCCCTTCAAATATGGAAATTTGACATCTATTGGAGCTCTCTTTTCTGAATTCTCAGAGGGTGCCCATGCATAGCCCCTGTTACCTCATTATCACTCTGTCAGTGTACTACTCCAGATGACAGAAAATATTTTGTCTTTCAGATTTTTTTTCTGATGTTTTTATAGTTGGATATTTGCTTTCCTGCCTTACTCTTCCCAGCTCTAGAATTTAAAAAAAAAAAAAAAAAAAAGTTAGACTAGTAATTTAGCCAAATAGATGTACCATTTTCTGTGTAACTCATAATGATGGAACTAAAGCATCATTTATAACACTGTCCTTTCTCATGATTTTATATTATGTATTTAGAGTATAAGCTCTTCTATCTATAAGGTATACTTTAGTCTGTGAAGCTCCTTGCTAGCATTATTGAGAAAGAAATAAAACCCTAGAAAACCTGGGAACACTTACTTGGATGTTAATTTGCGAAGTATCTTTGGGCAGATTGAATGAACCACTATGTGTAGTATATGTGTTCCTTGTACATTAACTTGCTTCTCCTTTGACATAGAAGAATCCGGGGTAGGTAAGAGTTCGTTTCCTTCGGGCAATAATTATGTGTGCATAGACTTTCAGCTGATACAAGAATGACAACACTGTTACAAGAATGACAACACTGTTACACATTTGGTTAAAAAGAGTTTGTTCCAGCAGAAATCAACCTAAAAGCACAAAATCTTTTCGTTTAATGCTTTAACTGAGAAAGCAATCTGATTGAAAATATATTCAGTTTGTGGAACATGAATTGGATTTTAATTAGAGACTTGAAAACCATTATATATCCCCTTGATTAAAACTGGTTCCAGCATTAGAGGCACTCTCAGAGCAAAGTCCATTTTAAAAGGGTTTTTTAGACCAGTAAATATGGTAAATGTCAACTGATGAGCTTTCTCAGAGTCATCTTGGCATTGCAAGAAAGTTGTGGAACTATAAAAAAATAATTCTGTATCTCTGAAAACTGGGATTTGAATAGATTTTCACAATGAAATTTCGTAAGGATAAAGGAGTAGAACTTTCATGTAGAAGATTGCTTTCATTTCAGTTGCATAATTGATAACGACTAGGAACAGACTTAAACTCCTATTGCTTACCTTGAAGTCAGGTCCTTTGCTGTCATACAGATGTTTTAAAACCACTTCTTTAAAATACAGCATTAAAGAGCACCTTCACACTCTGACTAAAATATGTCATTTTGGAGTGCTGTCTGCTAGATTTTTAAGCAAGGAGTAGATTATGAGTTAAATGAAAGGAGCGGTGAAAAACAGCTCTGGCATGCTCTGGAAGGAGGATTTACATCTTTTCAAGGAAAATATAGGCAAATTTGTTCACAGCACAAACACCTGGAGGTGAGGATTTTCCTGAGCTCTGCGTGGACACACACACACTGCCTGAACACAGCATTCTGCACACTGATTTGCACCATTGCTTATGTGAGTGAACTGGAGAGGAAGGAGCCCTCTTGGCTCCTATCCATCCACGTAGGACAGCCTTTATCTAATCCATAGTTCAACTACTGCCTTCAAACCTTAAAACTGAGTTGCACAAGAAAAGCAAAGAAGCATGGCAGTTTTAGAGAGTGCAAATTTAGAAAGGGGATATGAAATAGATTCATGAGAGAGAAAAGAATACAGAAAACAAAATAAGACATCACGGGAAGAGCACGACCATATTGTGTTTGTCATACCAGTAGTTCCTTCAGGATGCTATAAAAATGCAGAAGCCTGCAGTTTAGTTATATAATTAAACTTCAAACTGCTGACTGACAAGATGATAGATGTAATTTAACTGTGTGCAGTGATGAGGTGAGTGTTTAACACACAAACGGTTAAATCATATTGCTGGTAGAACTGTCAATACAAACAAGAGGAATGCTTCTTTTCCCATTCTGAGCAGAGATCATACATTTTTTTTTTCCTTTCCCTTTTTCCAAGGTCAGTTGTGTACATATTTTCAGGACTTGCTTCAAATGTTGGGACAGTTTTCAAAATGCCACTGTTACATCAATGCTCCCTGAGCTCAGATAACGACTCTTAAAGCCCTGGTGAAATAAACCTACAAATCTTCTGGAGAAGCAAATGTCCACAGATAAGAGAACTGTGACGTGCATGCTGAGGGAATAAGTGAAGGACGTTCAATCTATCAAGGCTCTTCCATTTCAAAAAGTAGTGTTAAATGATGAATGCTGAAGCAGTTCTGCCCAGGAACAGATGAGATCTGCCCACCTTAGAGCATATTCTGGTCAAAGATAATATCTGCATTTACCTTACTTTTTGGGTTTTTTATATATATGTGTATCCTTCTGTTGAAGCACTTCTTTTTTCTTACAAGAGGTTGTGAAACCAGACCTCACTTGGCTTGATCCTGGGGTCATTGATGTATGTGATAAAGCTCCCTTTTATGTCAGTGGTGGGGGACGAGGCCCATCATTCTGCTCCAAGGCCACCTGGGACCTTGAAACATGATGCTTACATGAAAGGTGTCAAGCAAATGTTAAGCACCCAGAAAAGGATCTTCCTTTGCCCAGTTGCTAAGGGAACTTTGAAGGTGCTTGTATTTTCTCTCATTTATGCTCTTTCTCTTGCTTTTTGCTGTATTTTTAATCAACAACTGCATCTACATAGTAGGCTGGCCCTGCTTTGGTCGTAAAGCTGTACACAGTGCCTCTGTTTGGTTTCCCTTTTACTAACGTTTCCCTTTCAGTTATGCATGCAAAGGGAACATGCATATCCATCTGCAAATTTCTTGTGATTGGTCCACTTTACAACTCTGGCTCTTCCCAGGCTGCCAACCTGTATGTTAAAAGCCCTCAGAAAGTCCAGCATCTCCATGTAATACAACCATTTGCAGAAAAGCAGTGCAGACTTTTCATGATGAAAACCCGCATCGGGAAATGTTCATCTGATGAGCAATCTTAACTCCAAAGTGGATTGCCAAAATGATGCCTGATCTTTTTTACTGTGTTCTCTCTCACTATTAATATTCTTTTCTATTTTACCTTTTACCTCCTCTTGCACACCAGTGGCTTGCAGCTTCCAGCCACATTTCTAGCAGCTTTGGACGTATGCATGAACAGTGTCCTGGAAGCTCGCTGTACCAGCTGGGCTCTTCTCTTGTTGGCTTGTATCTACACACAGCTCAGAAAGCAGCTTGCTTTCTCAGTTCAGGAAGAAATCCCTTATGTTTCTT
This sequence comes from Calonectris borealis, assembly GCF_964195595.1. Classification (NCBI taxonomy): domain Eukaryota; kingdom Metazoa; phylum Chordata; class Aves; order Procellariiformes; family Procellariidae; genus Calonectris; species Calonectris borealis. Next base: position 145,159,355 of record NC_134313.1, read on the forward strand.
AGGAAATAGACAGTATGTGCATTTGGGGGTCAGAATATTATCTTTAGTTTTAGAATTCATTTACTTCATTTTAAATAGCAATGGGGAGGAAATTCAACACCCTACAGCACTGGAAGTTTGCAGTAGTTTTTCAGAAATTACCTGTTGTCCTTATCTGCTTCTGTCTACCGGGTGACATGAGAAACCCCAGAGAAAATAATAACTATTGAATTCTTTTTATGCATTAGATCTTATTCTAATAATAGGTTAACACTGACATAGCCTCAATGATATTAGAGATGTTATTCATGATTGTGGCACTATCCTACTTGAAAAATGATAGATTTTGAGTAAAAAAATGGGGTTGTTAAGGACTAAAATGAGAACTCAAGATGGCTGATCTGTTTTCTGTCAGATTTTAGCTGAAGAATATTTCCTCAGTCATAGTGTTTATCTATGTCATCTTTCCTCTTATATGTAGGAGAAGGTAAGTTTAATAAAAGTTTTGAGCAATTTGTGATCAAGTATAATAAGCTCTACATGAAGTAACTTCTTCCTATGCTGTGTCTGGCACCCACCCACACAAAGATATTATTAAAGGGAAAGGAGAGGGAGAAGTACAAAATATGTTACGTTTAAAATGAGAACTCTGAATTGCACAACAGCTGAGGCAAGTCACTTGTGACTGGAAGTGGGTAACTGTCCAGAGCATGCAATGTTGTCAGCTGTGGCCTGTTTTCAGAGTAAAGTTTTATACTGTACCATATTCATTTTACCTATCAGAAGGGCCAATGATCTTCATCTTTAAACAGTGATATGTATTTTTTCCTTTTATCTTGCCTTAGTTTCTCTTTTCATGCCTGCAGTACAGACTTTTCCAGGGGATCTGTCAAAGAGAAACAGTGGTGGGAACAAGAGTGAGGAATCAGCTCAGAAATAATCCCTCTGAATAAAGGTTTCCACAGGACAGTCCAGATCATGTTATTTCTAGTCATCTCATAATTCTAGTTTTAGGTCTTATTTGTTTTTAATTCTAGAAATGAAAATATTTTCTTCATAACAAGTAACTAAGAATCTGACAAAATTTGCCAGCTATTCACATTTTGTAATATGAAAAGAAAAAAAAAAGTCATTTAAATATATCTCTGACTCACAGGCTATGTAGCTTGGCATGTTTCCCATGGCACGATGCAGGATTCCTTGGCAAGTGTTTCTTGGCTTTAGCTTTTTTAGTTTCTTCACCATCACCTTGTTGCTCTTACACACACAGACATACAAACTAGACTTTACTACAACCTTACCAGCTTCTAAAATTCCTTGTACCACTTCCATGAACTGCTGCTGTATTCTTTCCCCTTACATTTTTCTCTCCACTATGTCAAATTATCATGGACTTTCTCTTTCAGCACCTCCCCCATCTTGTCTAATGCCTTCAAAGCAGCAGCTACGTCTTCTGAAATCGCTGCTCTTCTTCCCAACACTTCTCCTTGCCATCTCTTCAGCCAGACTGTCTCAGCCCTATTTGCCTAAAAAGCAAGTTTTACCTTTCCCACCCATGATGCTATGATGCTCTTTTCATCTTAGGGAGTTCTTTTATGACTTTACTGAGTACATGTGGATTGCCAATATACAGACTTTTCACTAAGCATATTGTATATATTCAAGTTAGTAATCAAGAGATTATCCTTACTGTTTTTCTGTGATAACAAGGAAGGGGATGGGATTCCCAACTGCTTTGTCACCACAGTGAGCAAATGGACTAGCAGAAAGAATCCAGATAGTTACTTTGGAAGTTTTTTCTTACATATCTGGAAAGATACAAGGCTTGTCTAGCCTTGGAGGCACTTGTATTGGCAACTCTAGAATTGTCATGATAGCTCTATAATATGTTTTGGTTAGAAAGAGAATTTCTTGACTTTTTTTCCCCTCTTCAATACTGTTTTTCTTCACATGACCTTTCTTCCATGTATGCATTTTACCTGTAGTTTAATAACTCAATGTCAGAAATTGAAAGATAGTTTCCAACCAGAATGTCACTAATTGGTTCAAAATGTCAGCCACTATCAAGAAACCTGCAGAAATCTTTTCCTGTGCCTTAATGCATGTGGTTTTATTAGACTATTTTTTTCCTCATGTCTGCACTGCAGTATAGACTAGAGTAGTGCTTATCAATATCTTTAATTCCAATCTTTATGAAAATTCTAACTTTTCTTATGAAAAGTTACAGACCCTCTTTGCTTTGTAGACCAAAGGCTGAAAGTAAAGTCTAGAAGTAATGTGGCCAGTTTACAGTTAAACCTCATGTATGTCTTGGGTGTCATTGCATTGTCATTGCATACAATACTTTTAGAATTGCTTTGGCATGTCCATGGAGTTGCACCAGGGAAAGTTTTTCATGGAGACTTGCTTAGGAAATGTTTATACCTCAGTTTTTACTGAGTAGCACAGACATGAAACACAGTGTCTATAAAATAAAATACTCAACCTTTCAGATACCAATATCCAGTTCAGATAGATAGATATTCAGTGAAGGTGAAACTTAGAATGAAACAACAACATGGGCTGAGTATATTCCTTTGGACAAGAGAAAAGAGCCTAAAGTTGGTGAATGGTGAAATCTAATTTGTTCAGCTACGTATAAGCATGAGAGCCTTTCGGCCAAAAGATTAATGGTGCAAGTCCTTCTAAACTATAAGCAGATGGTAACTTTTTCAGGATTTGTGAGGTTTTACATTGCAACCTTATGTCGTGATCTGTATTTTTATTTCTGTATTATCAGAGAATCAGAGAATGGTCGAAGTTGGAAGGGACCTCTGGAGGTCATCTGGTCCTATCCCCCCTGCTCAAGCAGGACCACCTAGAACTGGTTGCCCAAGACCATGTCCAGATAGCTTTTGAATACCTCCAAGGTGGGGGGTTCCACAACCTCTTTGGGCAACCTGTGCCAGTGCTCGGCCACCCTCACAGTAAAAAAGTGTTTCCTTCTGTTCAGAGGGAACCTCCCGTGCTTCTGTTTGTGCCTGTTGCCTCTGGTCCTGTCACTCGGTATCACTGAAAAGAGCCTGGCTCCACCCTTTTTTCACTCTCCCTTCAGGTATTTATACATATGAAAAAGATCCCCCCCAAGCCTTCTCCAGGCTCACCAGTCCCAGCCCTCAGCCTTTCCTCATATGTCAGATGCTCCAGTCCCTTAATCATCTTCATGGCCCTTTGCTGGTCTCTTTCCAGTATTTCCATGTCTCTCTCATACTGGGGAACTCAGAACTGGACCCAGAACTTCGGGTGTGGCCTCACCAGTGCTGAGAAGAGGGGAAGGATCACCTCCCTCGACCTGCTGGCAACGCTGTTCCTCACGCAGCCCAGGAGTTATATGCATCTTTGTGTTTGACTGCCATATAAAAAGGCAGATAGATTTATCCTGTGAAAATAGTCACAAGACTCATAGCTAATATCCATTTAATTGTGAAGCTGCAATTTTGTACCTCAGGAACTAAAGTACATGCTTATTGACTCAGTAGGAGTTTATTTTAGCAGCACAGGGTAGTAATACATCTTCATATCTGTAGGCTAAGGGCATTCTGGTCCTACATTAGACATGAAAGGGGTTTTCCTCCATTCAGTGGGCACCATTCCAGAGGCAGTGGAAAGTGGTCTAGTTCCAAGGCCTGGAGAAGGAGTGGTCAAACAAAATGGACACCTGCAGATTCCCTGTAATATTTCCCTCCTCCCCTCTCCCTAAAAAATCAAAGAAGCAACAACCAACAAAAATAGGAAATCATGGGGACACAACACCATCTGAGACTTCTTGAGCAAATAGGGAAATTAAATGTCTTAGGTGCACTGTAAGCCTTTTCGTCCCATCTTCTTCCCTACTCAAGTGTGTGTTTTGTAAAGCAATGGTGTTGGAGCCCTCAGAGCATGAATTTTGTAGCACGCAAAGTCAGGGAAGGTTGGGAGGATCGAGGAAATACACAAAAGGCAAGTGTATTCCCATGGATAGCCCTTTCCTCCATTGGAATATCCCTGTTTCCTGAGACACACGTGCACACAAATTTTAGGAGTTCTTTGAAGTCAGAGGACAGACTCACATCTTCTGCCACAGGAGACAAACCCAGCTCCATGCCTTTCCCAAGGGAAAAAAGAAGGAATTCTACAAAATCAGACTCTCAGAGTTTAACCAGTCTTACACAGATTATCATCTGAGAAGAGAATATATCCCCAAGTAAGGACTTCTGGATTGAGCTTGCGTAAATAAACCTCAGGGAGTGAGTGGGTGAGTAAGTCAAGTGAGAGATACCAAGAACAAAGGTGAAATTTTACATTTCTATGGCTGCTAAGAATGCTCCCAATTCAGTGGTACTGGGAGAGCTGATGTCCACCTTTAAGAAAAGAATTAAAAAAACAATCGGCTTGAGTTGAGTTTTTATGTACTGGACTTGCAATGCTGGCAAATCATTACTAAAGAGTAACTAGTGCCAAAATGTGAGACGAGATCTTCATACAGTTGCTGATTAAGTGGATCTACTTCCCCAATCATCCGTCCAATATTCCAATTGAACCTCCAGCCAAAATTCATGAGGCAAATTTCATTACATTACTGGTGCCTAACCTGGAGCTGGCATTCTGTTGTAGTCATGATGGTGGGATGGATAGGAGGCTGAAAGATGAATTAATAACACTTCATTATGATGAAATATCAAAGTATGTTGGAAGGTCACCTTGTGTTGTGTAATTATATATTCAAAAGAATTTAAATTCTTGCTTCAGCCCTTAGTGAATCTGAGACAGCAGCAATGATGGGAAAAACCTCCCTTAGAAATCCCAAGAATCATACTTGTTTTGGCATGACACTGCCTAAGGTGATTTGCGAACAAGGCTGACTTTGCCAAGCTTTCACATTAACGCAATGTTCAGCATACATTTTAAAACATTAAATCAGCTTTCCATTTGCATGGATAGGATTATTTGATTGTGTAGATTTTATTAGTTTAAAGGGCCCCAATACTCTAATGCTGGAGCCAAAATTAAATACTCAAAGTAACCATATGTTAATAATTTTAAGCAGTCATTCAAAAAAATGTCTAAGGTTGTCATATTGTCTGACTTTGGAAGATATGGAGTGTGTCTGCTGCCACAAACAACACTAGGATTGTAGCTACTGACCATTTTGAAAATGAGGCTCAAAACTTACAGCAGAAGTAGATGCTCCTCCCTGAGTGAAGTTAAGCTTTTTTTTTTGTGGAAGCCAGTATTGCTGGATACCTTAAAGCTTAAAAAAATACAGAAACCTCTACGTATGAGTTGAAATGGTCTTGTCAAAGAGGCAGTTAGTAAATGTCATGTATATCTGGGAAGCAGCGCATACCATTATTGATGATTTATTCAGAATCAAAATAAATAAAGCCCTTTATGGGCAAGTAACAAGCCACCGCATTTTACCCCATCAGTTTCAATCTGACGTCGTATAGTTTCAAATCAGACTTGATGAAATCGTTCTCTCAATATCCCTACGCAAAGCAGTTTGCAGTGTAAGTTGATACGACCTGAATGGCAGCAAACATGAAGGAGACAAAATGCATGTTTAGTTCATCAAAGATGGTCAGCATGTCTTCCAGTTATTGCTCTGCTTTTTTCTTGGTGGCACAGATTTCTGCAGAGATTATGATGTCTAACTGAGAAATGTCACAGTGCTCTGGGTCTACTTACTGTATTTGGTGTGGACCTGCAAGGTAGGCAGTGACATGGAGCTCTATTGTCTATGTGAGAGTTTCAAGATGTAAAGCGCCATTTTTCAAATTTAACTATGGTTAGCAAAAGGAGATCCAGATTCTACACCTGCTCCTGCGTATGAGCAATGAGAGGGGAAGGACTATAGCTGAGTATTCCTTGTTCTGCCAGTGTAGATGGGAAAGGACTTCTCCTATGAAGAGCAACAGTGAAATGATGTCTTTGGCTATCCCTGCTGTTAAGGACCTGTATCAGACAGAAGAAAAGGAGTATGCAGAGAGAGGCAGGAGAACGGATGTTTCTCCATAACCAAACGCTGCTAGTGAAAACATGGGAATATGCATTGTTTGTCAAGTCACCAAGTCTCAATTGAACAGTTTTGGAAACTGTAACCATAAGTTTACATCATGCACTGTACTCCGAGAGCTGTGCTCCAGAAGAGGGGGGCAGCCTGGCTATCAGTCGACCCAAGTTAGTATCTCAGTTTGCAGTGTGTCTGAATTGCATTTCTTAGGGTAATCTACCATTTGTTGAACCAAAATGGTACGCAACATCTGGGGCCTGATTGTCACAGATGCCCTCATTCTTGGCTGGATCCTTAATCATCCGTCAGTAGTCTGTTGGAATGTCTTGGGAGTTTAAACATAAAATTACACTGTTGATCACACCTTACTGAATTCAACACAAAGATGGCAATACAGCCATGCAAATCTGAATTTCATATTTTACTTAGGCACTATGGGATGATAGTATTTTATAAATCATGAGTGAAAATATTTTAAATTGCACTTTGGAAGGAAAAAGTGTGTACCCTCTCTGAAAGTATTTTTAGTCGCTGTTTTTTCTGAAAGCCTTTGGTCATTCAGACTATTAATTTGTTTCTTTCCTGAACATATCTTTATTTATGCAGCAGAAGTATTCCTCTCCTTCAAGGTAAATTCTGTACCGTTTCACAACCCATTCTTTACAGACCTTCATAAATCCATTGTCATTTATTTGACCCCTTAAATCTAGGAGCACATTTCCAACATACAATATACAAGAAATTTAATTTTGAATTTATATCCATAATAATTCATCTCTAATTTTATTATGTTTTAATGAATTGCATGACATTCATTCCGTTTTTGTCTCTCTAAACAGCTATTTAAGTATGTTCTTTATAGTGAAAACTATTTTGTTAATTATATAATTCATGGGATAGTATTAGTTGAGAGAGAGAAAGTTATTTCCTTCATGTTAAAGGATGCAATTAAATTCTCGAAAGTAGCATATTCAAAAATACGTCTCATCGGTCCCCTTTTTTATCAATTTTAGTAGAAACTTGAAAGGTACACTCACAGACTGGATAAAACATGGAGGCAAAAGAAGTGAGGTCTCAAAAAAAATAACGTTTTCACCCTACGTTGGCAGCTGTCAATGACGAATATAAATTCACATTAATTAAAGCAAGTCACATCCTAAAAATATTTCTTTATTCTTTCAGACCACTCTTCCGTGGAAATTCAGATGTTGATCAGCTAGGAAAAATCTTTGAGTAAGTAATAACTAGTTGCATTATGTCAATATCTGTTTAACATTGAAACACTGTGAGGTTTCTTTGCCATGTTTTTATGCAATAATGTGACTAGAACAAAGTATTCCTAGAACATATTTCCTATTGCTACCGTATGCAACATGATATTTCCGTGAATTCTGTGTCAGAGTGGGAGGAGGAAGCAACATGGAATATAGTTCTGCAGAACTAACAGCCATCATCAGGAAGTTATGAGAGACTTCTGTTTCGGGCTTTTTAAATCTCTTAAACATATTTTGCATGTACCATTCATGCATATTCCTAAATAGTTAGATCCAAGAGATTCTCTTCACGTAAACAAACACAGAGGTTTTATTTTTCAGTAATTTCTTTGTGTATTTCAGAAAACAACATTAGAATACTTTTAAATTGTTATTAAACTGAAATCTCTAAGATGATTACCAACAGCTTCTTTGCAGAAAAGACTTCTGTACATAAGGAAATATTTTAGCTTTTAAAATATACTGTGTAGCCTGTTAAAATGATTAACAGTCCATATTTTGGTCAGGAAGGTAACTCTGAGAACAGAAGGAATATCAGCATTTTAACATGTGCTTTGTCAGAGATGAACTAATTGGCTTTATTTTCAAACCATTTTACAATTCTAGGAGTTTGTGGTTTTCTTCTTCAGATATATCAAATACATTGAGGAGGTGGGGAGGCTCTAAACTTTCTGAGATAGAATAATTCTCTTCCAAAATATGCTCTTAGTTAAAAAACAAAAAATTAAGTTACTGATATTACTGATATGATAACAAGTAGGATTATATCACTTTTTCTTGTAAAATCTCTTCAGAGCAAGGAATGTTTCTGAATGTATAAGAACCATGTAAATTTAAGATCTGATGTATGTATCATGTAGTTAGGAAATCAAAGCCACGTAGGGCTGGTCCCACTCCAGGGAATGAATGCCCATTTGCCTCTGCACCTCAGTCTTCCCTTTTCGTATGGAGGGGCTGCAGAGATCCAGGGATCTGGATGAAATAAGAAATAGATAGCAGAGAGAGAGAGAGAGAGAGAGAAGGCTGAAATATTATCCTCTTGAAGATATTCCAAAGAGAACATAGTAAAATTTCTAAGGAGAAGAGCTTAAGCAGAACAAATAATGAATTTCTCTAATCATTTTTCCGGTTCTCAAATCATAACAGATCTGTTTCTAAACATTTTTATTATTTAATATGAGGTTCCTAAATTGCAGGTCTTGATTTCACACAGTTGACTTCCCTTTCCTGCATACCATACCAGTGTATGTGACTCACTTGCGTGGTTAATTTGTCATGCGCTGAATAGCTCTTCCTGCCCAATCCAGAAAAATCAGTCTTTAAAGTTTACTTTTTCTTCTTCTGCCAAAGCTACTCCTTTAGTCCTACAATATTCTGCTTTATTAAATGAAGACAGTTTTGATACATACAACGTATTTTATAATTAAAAAACACATAGCTGTGATTTTTTTAAGGATTTTGATTTGTTTATGACATTTAAGGGGAAAAATCAAAATTAACTGGGCTAGGATTAAATGCATAGCTGCTAGCGGAAGCCTCCGACAGGGATCTTTCCATCCCTAGGGGCTGACATTACCTGTGCAGAAAAGAACTCATCAAGAAGAGAAAATGACATGCTGATTTTAGAAGAAATTCCTTATTACACATCTACTTTAAGAGAAAGTTTGGGTTTGCTTCTTTTGTGCAGTTCTCCTTAAATAGTTCAAAAGTTTCTTTCTTGGGTTCTGGGGGGGTTATGCTAAATAGTGTTTATTTTGTGTTTTCACAGCTGGAGAACCCCCTACAGTTAGGCATAGCTCTTCTTGTAGGAGGATTCTTTCTTTCTACAGTAGTGACTCATTCTGCAGACTAATTTGGACAGAAAATAGTTTCAGGATTTTCATGCAATCTGGACTGATGTATTCTTTCAGATAATGGGGCTGTGGTCTACCTTTGCTTTACATGTGCGTTCTGATTTGCGTCAGGTAAAATTCCACTGCGTTTGAGGGTAAATCCCTCTGACGTGGCCCAAAACAATCTCCAGGACACCATCAGCGTGTGGGATATCCTCATAGATTTCAGGCTAAACGCTGCAATGGTTTGAGCAGACTTGTCTCCCATTGTGATCAATGGGAGTGGAAAGTACTTGGTGTTTCTCAAGACCAGGCCTGAACCTTTGGCAGGAGGTGAAACTCATCCAAGATACTCCCAAACTTAGTCACTGAAATGGTAGTGCTACCAGACCAGAGTGAGGGCATCTACTCAGACATTCATTATGAAGAGTTTTGAGTACTACATGAGTATGTAACTAAAAATGCCTCTCCTTTCCATTCTTGGTCTTGTCCACCCTACCTGTCTGACAGGCTGCCTCCTTGTTTCTTTCTGTTAGCTTTGCCTGTGCCTGTGCTTATGCTGCCCTGTTCATGCTCTCTCATGCAAATGTTAAAAAAACTGGGACTAACCAAACACATTTGAATAGCAGGTTAAACTTCATTGTTATTTAAAATATTTAACTCCCCCATCTTCCTACGGTACTATTTGTATTATATTTAATACGGGTCCAGATCCTCAAACAGCTAATCACATGGCTTTAACCACCGTGGCCAAGGGAATTGCCCTATACCCCCACCGTACCTGTGGTGATAAAAGTCCAATTAAATTTTTCATAAAAATTTAACTTATCATTTCCCAAGAGCTGTGATGTCTTCAGATGTAGTAAAATTAAATTGTCCTGAGATTGTAATTGCTTTGTCCTTCTAGCCATGCTGTTGGTTTGAGGACATACTAATTTTTGGAGGTATTTTAGGTGAGCCAAATTACAATCTAAAATCCATGTAGGTAGATGTGGAATAATTCCACTAAGTTCACTGAGGTAACCTATGATTTACATCAAAATGTTTGGCCCATGGCCTCACCCAGTCTTACTACCAACCTCAGTAAGAAGAAAGGTCAATGCTGCTCCCTAGTGGCATTGGGCTTAGTGCAGACCCAAGCATTCAGTGACGTTTTTTCATGTTCCTTCTTGTCTTACCCTGTCAGCGTTTCCATTAAAAACCTCGATTTTACAGGCTGTAAAAATTGGTTTTCCCTGAAACCTGACAAGTAATATATGGTCTTTTCTAGAATTTCCATCAGAAACTGGCGTTTCAACCCCACAAATATTAACATCAGACTAAAACACGAAATGTATGAGACATGATCCATCAGATTTACCTACTATTTAATTTATTTGGGTTTTAAACTTTAGCATGATTATTTAATAAGTATAAATATCTTCTAGACTTTAAAGAAGAAAGAAATAAATTATAAAAAGAAATTAAAATATTCTATTAAAGGATAAAGAAAAACTAATATACAACTGAAAATAAAAAAATAGACACTCAAGTCCTATGCCACTTCTGAATTGAGACTTTAAAACCTGTATTGTGAAGCAAATAAATTGTTTAAATTTGGGCAACAATTACTGCACATAGCTTTGAAGCATTATGAAACATCCCTTTTATTGCCTTACCCTCATCTTGACCCACACTCTTCTCTCAGTCCCTATTCTTGTGAATAAAGATCCTTGCATGCAATTCCCCTTTGAAACTTACTGCTTTTAATCATCCTGGAGCGACATATGTTGCACCATCCAGTCAAGAGCTGAGCAACTTTCTTCCAAAGCACTCAGCCCTGTTTCAACAAAAAGGCTCAGAAAATTGAGACCTAGGCCAGAAAATTGTGCTGGCCACAGAATGTTTTCTACCAAGCACACTGAGGACCTACACTCATCAGCCTCTATTCACAGAGATCAGTGCACTACTGTACAATTAATCTAATTTAAATTAAAAGACTTATGAAGTAAACTGCCACTCAGTATAATCAATATAAAGGGGAGACTGCATAAATGTTCAGACCTAACGTTATGTTTTTCCTTTCACAGTGTAATCGGACTCCCAGAAGAAGAGGACTGGCCTAATGACGTTGCCCTTCCAAGAAATGCTTTCACTTCCAGACCCGCACAACCTATTGAAAAATTTGTACCAGATATTGATGAACTGGGCAAAGACTTGCTTCTTGTGAGTTTCTATTTGTTGTTCTCTAAGCCACATGACTGATAGTTCCCACTGTGCATGCAACATGCCAAGAAACATTTATGTTTCCATTTAATGGAGTTATTAAAGAAAAGCTCAAACGTAGGTAGACAAGTTCATGTAAATCTGTGAAACATCAGCACAAAGACACCACCTTTGGCTCAAAAGGTGTCAGAGCTGAGAATAGTTATAGACTAGGAAACTGTCAGGGAAGTACCTGTTTGACCTGTCTTTAGACCTTATGCTTAGATCCTCATTACTGCCCACTTTGTGCCACTGATTCAGCCATTCTTATAGTATAAGCCTGACGTGAGTACAAAAACTGATCTACCATTTTTCATGGTATGGTGGATCGAGTATAAAGCAGAAAATAGGCTGTGGAGGCAGATTACATCTGCATGCCTTCTATTGAATGCTGAAAACTTGAGATTTAGAATTCACCAATTGTTGCCTCTTACAAATGGCAGGATTGAACAAATTGTACTGGTACAACTGGTAACACTGAATTCAATTAGATTATTTCCATTATTTTTTATAGATATGTTATAAACCCTAGCCCTGAAGTTCAATCTTGGAATGGAATATAGGGAATGGCCTTGCCTCAGTTTGCCTTTTGCGGTGCTTGTTGAAATCTATCTCAATTTGTTCTCTGGAAGCCTTTAAAAGATCTTGGTCCACATGGGCTGGGTAGAGTGGGCTCACTGCAACTCTTGCATGACTTGTTGCATCCCTTCAGGAACTGCTGTCTCTGGCCAACGTTATCTCTATAGAACAGCAGAGCGTCCTCCATTGTCCTTATGACTGCAGCTCCCAGCTGCAGTAAGCTGGACTACATCTGGACACTTGAAATGACAGGGGAGAAACGCATCTGTTATGCTTGCAGGCAGTCTGGAAATGGAAGCTAGATGTGAGACAGGAATTAGATTCTGGGAACACAAGAAATAAAATATGGCAGAGAGCTCAGTGAGTGTGAGACATGATGGGAGGGAGGAAGAAGACAAATATCTATGCCTAGAAGGTGAGGTGGGAAGGGAAGCTGTTCCTGTTAGGCAAAGAGATGAGAACTGTGAGCCACAGATGAAAGGGGAGAGTAGGACTGGAAGTCACTGGATTAAATTTCAGAAGTTAAATGATAGAAATTCTGATACAAGAAAAGAAAGTAGGAGTAGGAAGTGGTTAGACAAGGATAGTAGGAAGAACACTATTTGGAGGTGAATGAAGGAAAAGAGGAGAACACGGTATAAAAGGCAAGGCTGTAGGAGAGATTTCAGTGCTGGCTGGACAAAAGGCTGGGATAAGGACCTGGAAAGATGGCAAGCAAAATACAACTAGGAAGAAGAGGAGAAACTGAACACAAAACATTAGCATACGAAGGCTATAGAGTCAAAGACCCAATACCTATGGAAATGCTGAACCTAGGAATGAACATATTCCTTATGATGCCGTCCATGTTTGTATAACCACAAAAGTACAGTGCATTGAACACTAAGAGGATTCAAAAGTCATTCATGAAGAGTTGTTCCCTGCAGTCTGTAAGACAAATGTCCTGTGCATGTGAATTCAAGAAAACCTGAAGGCTTCTGGGATTTCCTAAACTATGAATACTTGAATTTTCTAACTTGTTATTTTCTATTAGCGTTGGGGATGCCATATTCATATACTATGACCCCACTGCTTGTTTTAATATGGATGGTCATCTTATCATGCAGCACCTACTGAGACCCTGTTGTGTCTCATACTGATCATAAATTGAAGGTGGCATGCATTAATGTATATATGCAATGTTAGCACTGTTAACTGTATATTTTAGTTAAAACCAACTTTTTTTCATACTTACAGAAATGCTTAGCATTCAATCCAGCCAAGAGAATTTCTGCCTATGTTGCCCTCTCTCACCCATATTTCCATGATCTGGAGAAATGCAAGGAGAATCTGGATTCTCACATGTCATCCAGCCAAAATTCCAGTGAGGTGAATGCATCATAATGCTGACTGAAGATGAACCATAAATGAACAAGACGTGTAGCTGACAAGGCCACTGTCCCATACAAACCACATAGCTGTTCTAGGAAGATCATTATTTGGAGGTTTTATGCACTTATCTTTTATTTTGGGATTGTGATGTGCTTATCCAAGGAAATCAATCTACTTTACTTTCATCAGAGCAACACAAGGGCCAGGGGTTTGACCTGCTCCCATTGCAGCTTTATGTTTGTTTTGGTTTTGTTTTGTTTATCTACCTGGGAAAACTCCAGACAAAGAGAAGCTGCTGATCAGTTTTGCTGCCATTTTATCCTTCTAATATTGAATGCTGCCAGTGTGGAGTAGGATGAACGAGTCACTGCCAAAACATGATGCAATCTCTCTCTCTAGCTGCTGAAGCATGATTTGGTACTTTTTTTATTATTATTGTGTGATCTCTTACAGTGATATTTAAATAATGGTATTGAAATATCAGATCTCTGCAATCTGCAGTTAACTGATACATGCATTAATACATCCAGCTACTGTTCATTCATAGCATATATGCAGGTGCTTCCCCACTTGAAAACTTGGATGGATTATTTTATCACTTAATTGCTCTATAAAAATAGCAGTGATTATGGTGAACGTAATAAATGTCTCAACTTTTAGGTTTTTTCATACACAAACAAGTTATTATCTAGCTACGCTTGTGTGCATGTTGCAAAAAACAAGTGTTTTAAAAAGCTTCTAGAGTCCTGTTCTTAAAGACTCTTTCCGTTTCCAAACGGTCGGTTTGTGTTGAAATCCAGGCACATTGTAGCCCATCATCTAACCCATCATTCCCCCCTGGAAACAGCTGCAAGCACATTTTCTTTATCTCATTCCAAATTTTCTGATATGCAGCTCAAAGACATGAACAGAGCCAATGAAAATCAATACAGATTTTTACCTTCAACGTGTTCTGATTATCAGCCAAAAAGGAAAATAGAAAAAATATTTCCAGTTCAGAAGCAGAGAATCCTATACCTGTAATAAGCACAGATATGTATTTGTGCTGAATTGTATGCTGTATACTGCGCTGCCTTACCTGCAACACCCCTCCATGCATCACAAGTGCATGAACTTTACTGTCTCAAAATCCCTCAGATGTCATTTATTAAGCAGACTTGTTTTCTATGCAGAAATGCATGAGCTTCTCTCCTAAACCACCATGTGGGTATACTGGCACATGCTTCTCCACTAGGCTTAATGTGCCGTTATTGAATGTTAAAATAACTAAGCAGTTCACATGCCTTTGTAGCACAGTTATTTTAAATATTACATTAAATTTTTATATTTAGTATTTTTACCTTAACTAAAATATATTTTCAGTATTTTAAAAAGAAGCTTTTATTTTTTTAATACTGTACTGGGAAAAAAAAAATATTTTAAATCTACAGAAGCTGTTCCCTAGCATGACTTCAGTGCATTTACCTGGATATGACCTGGCGGAAAATATTGGTCCAACGAGTTAGCCCTTACCATAAAATCATAAATATACGCTATTGCAGTATAACTGATGATAAGTGAGGCAGCTAGCTTTGCTTACTCCTGTGATAGTCCCTTAGGCTTCTCTCTTCCTCATCTCTATTTCATCTTGTCTAGCTAGTGAGCCAGCATTATATCCTCATTCACAGCACGCTTGGCAGAGTTGAGCAATATAATTTTTCCAGCTGTGGCACAGGAACTTGTAGCCGTCTCCCTGGCAGGTTTCTCAGTCCTGTGATAGACTGGCTGTTGCGGTGAACTTCACTGATAACTCTTTTTCAGGTATCTGCACTGTCTGGGACATGGTCCATTGCTAGGATAGTGGGTGGATCTTACCTGTCTCTTGGATAAAGCTTTTCATTACTGTTAGACACATAAGTATGCGACGTATGGTTAAATTAAGTCTGTTTTAAATAAGCCAAATTTTAAAAGTACCACTTGCATGTATGCATGCAGTGGCCTGTGCTTTTCTTCATGCCCAGAACGATGCCTATGCAAAACTTGCCAGCATGAACAGGCAAGTTGCAAATTAGGCTTGGCAAGAGCATGCACGAGGCATCTGCACAGAGATACTACAGATGCATAACACAAGAATTTTGGAAGCTCTACGAGCAGCGAGCTGAAGGCCAGGGAGCGGTCACAGCAGCTAACCCTCTAATCTTGGCCTTGCCTCCGTCATTCTCTCTGTTCCTACATCGCAGGGGAACTGCACTGGTGTTGTCCCAGCCCTGTTCCTCCATGGGTCAATGGATCTTGTCGCGGTTTGTGGGTGTGAACATTCATAGAAAAGGATGGGCCAGAGTGAAATTTTTGCTAACCATTTTTAAACACTAATTAGAACAACAAACAGAGCCAAATTTCAGGAGAATCTTGCTACAGTAACAAATAGAAAAGTTTTGTACAGTTTAGCACTTTTAAAAACATTCCACATTTTACCTAGTGCTGAGCTATCATATATACTTTATCAGGGCATTCAGCTGGCGTGGCTTTCCAGCAGCTGTCAGGGAACTCTCCCAGAGCCCTCCAAAAACTAACAGGGTGAAAATGTAGGGGAGGAGAGGGTATTTTCAAATTAGACTCAAAACTCCCAGATAGAGATGCGCATCCGTTCCATGTTAGAAGAGCTTGTTGTATTAAGCTTAGCAAAGCAAAGGCTAGAAAAGAATATGATTGCTGAATGTAGGTACATTATTAGGGTAAAACAAAAAGGAGGGAACCCTTTAAGCCAAAGGTTAGTGCTGGCGCAAAAACTGGTGAGAATACGGAAATCACAAGGAAGTTAACTACTGGAGTAGTATTTCCCAGTCAGTAGTATCAGAAGTAGAGCTCAGAGAGCAGCAGAGAAAAACAGGGGCTGGCTTATGGAATCAGAAGCAGAGCTTCTGCAACGTGGTGCTGTATGTTGTCTAATATAGGATGAGGTTATAAATGGGGGTATTCAGGAGAACAGCTTGAGAAGGGCTGCACTGATGGTCATGTTCTGGAACATCCTTCCAGTAGGAATGGCAGGAACAAAAAAAGAAATCTAAGTTCTGTCTTGGCAGTATTGCGGAAAAGATTTATCTAATGGGGTCCTTGTGGTAGCAAGGGCCTAGATTCGAAGGACCAACGACTTTTCAAATGGCCTCCTTTTCAAAATCTATTTAGGAAGAAATTCCATTTGACACACCATAGGCTTACTCTTATTCCAGTCTTCCCTGCCAAACCATGGGGCTTCACTTACACTCGCAGACTGAGAAAGCCTGTTCTCTGGCTGGGCAAAGCGCTGGCACTGGCTAAAATCATGCCAGGACTCATGCTCTTACGTAGGCAGTACAGACAACTGTGGGACTGTGCTCGAGCCCATGCCCTTGCTCTTTTTATTTTACTTGTATAGCTCTAGTATTTGAGTACCTTCACTCATTACTGCCGTATGTGTAGGATGTAGGAATTGTATATGTGAAAAAGAAAGTGCTCCTTGACACGCATGTTCCAGACTGTGATCTGGAAAAAAAATCTTCGTACACCCTTTAAATAAGAGTTCAGAGTGCAATTATTCTTAGCAATAACTATGCCTGTACGTGCTCTACAGGAGCGGTTCAATAGCAGCTAAAAACCACTGAATAACAAAAAATATATTACAAATAAGTATAGATGTTCACATCTCCTAGAGAACCCACAACCAGGCACTGTGCTCTTCTCAGCAGAGAACAGGGTGTTCTAAGTAATGGAAGGAACAATTTCTATCTCCCACCAACCTTTTTTTTATCACTACTGCATAATTCTGCAGGAAAAACAGACCCAATAGCCAAGGGAAAAAAATCACTAAAGCCAGCTAGTGAAGTGCTAATTGCTGAATCATAGCGATACATCTGGAGCAGCCCTTTTCTCTCTTCACCCTGTCTCCACGCTCATTCTAGCTCTCCAGTTCTTCTCCTTCAGCTCCCTTATGGAAACAGGTTTCAGTGACGCTCACGGGTGCTATTTCCAACAAGATTCTTCCAAATTTTCAATAGCTACACAGTGTCAGTGTCCCCTATGTCGCTATTACCAAGTGTTGCTTCTTTTAGTCCAGCAGCCCAGAATTGATGACTAAAGAAGAATCTCTTTGTGCACCTCCTTGCTTAGCCTTAGTTTTGCATACACCTATGTTGCCTTCTGTGTGCCAAGTAAAATTCTAGAAATAGGGTTTGTGCATATTTCTGTGTAGGCTGTGCCCACACTCCAGGTTTTTTTCAGCCTATTAGTCCACAGTGGTAAATGTTAGATTACCTTTCTCTGTTGTTTCTGTCCTAAAACAAACCAAAAAATGAGGACATCGTGTTTGCAAAATATTGAAATTTGGTGCTATGTGTACAGAGCCTTTTACATGAAAGGAATTAGTAAGTTGTAGCATTTGAGCATCTTCTATGTGGGGGGTGATATCCAGCATCATAACTCTTATGTGGTTTTTACACTCAATGGTTGTTTTGGTGAATAAGAAGAAAATACTGCACTACTTTTCACAGGTTCACTCACTGTCTTTGAGAAGTATGTTTTATTATACACATAATTCTTTCTGCTGTTAGGTATTAGGCCAACTTTAATAAGGAAAATAAAGAGAAAACATGCTGTTTTGGTCTTTTAGCCAACAAACTTGGAGCACTTATCTGACTCACAACTGAAAACACATCAGTTGTCAGATATGTATATGAATCATAAACCACACAGTTTGGTTTAAAAGGCCACATAAATTAATTATGTTCCATGTATAAGACAGTTGAATAATGAGGAATTTTATTCTAAGAACTATGTTTTATAGAACCACTTTGCTAGTATTTTTCATATACAGTAGTTTCAAGAATAGATTGATTTTTATATACAATGTGAATTAGAAGATACTAGGCTATTAGAGTGATTTTGTTGTGTTATGCTTGAAGCTTGAATTGATCACAAGCTTAGGAACCTAACATATTTATTTTATTGCTACAAAACTGCTTCTAAATATCAAGATCATCTTTGATGTTAACAGGATTTCACACTTCTTTTAATGTGTAAATGATTTTCTTCAAATTAGTATATCAGAAAAAATGTTTTTCCAAACTGCAGTTGTGCGGGAAAATTTAAGAAATATATTTTTACTTTCACAGAGAATAATAACATGTTATACACTGAAATCTTCAGTAACAGACTGCTAATAAGCTTTTACTTCTTTTTGATTACTAAGTATTGGAGTATACAGATTACTTTACTTGAAGAAAAAATTCAGAAACCATCTCTAGAAAAGTAAATGGGATGTTATATGTTTAACCTTCCAAGTTTCATTTTCATATTCAGTTTTTTTGTGCAAGTACAGTTCAGGTGTGCAAAAACACGACTACAATTTTAACAGTCTAACAGGCTGAGTTTTATTTGTGAGCTATTTATTTTATTATATCTCTTTGTTTTGAAAATTGTTAGATAATGGCTGTAATATAATTCTAGCTTCTGGACCAGACTCTGTAACCATCAAACTCCAGTAATTTACGTAAAACAATAAGAAGCTTTCTCATCGATTTAAATGAACTAGGCCATTAGAAGAAGAAAGATGTGGACGTAAGAACTGACAAATATACTTTTGCCAAGCGTTATTTCTTCCCTTTAATTTGAAGCTTAGCAAGTATTGCATACTGCTATGCAATATATACACAATATAAGAACCATAAAAAACACTTAGGAGTAGTGTGCACAGATAATATAAAAACCAGCTCATTAGGTTCTTGCAGAAACCAGCTAAAAATCATTCTTTTAGCTGAAACACTCAAAATTTTGAAACTTATATATTTTTCTATCAAAAAATATTCCTGAAAATTATGTATATGTTTTTAATTCAGACAGTGATAGGCACCCAAACAGAACAGAATCAAATAGGAACTTGTTCTCAAAATTGATTCTGCAGGCCAAGTAGATACCATCAGTCCTTTATGTGTTCAGCGGAAGCTGAAATTAGCCAGCACCATGCTTATGTGAGCCTTTTGCTTTCTGGGCAGAAAAGCTCAAGGTTGCTGTGAGTAAAGTTGTTGGAAAATTTGCTTTGACCTAAATAAAGTCCTTTGAGAGCTTCTGCAATATTCAAATTTCCAGCCTTCATTGAAAGACTGTGCAAAACAGCTAAGATAAATCAAAACTCCCTAACCATATGGTATTTTTTCCTTCAGATTAAATGTTTTATCTGTGTTAGAATATATTGGTGGGCTTCATTCAGCCCAATGTCAATGAGACTTTTGCATGGCTAGAGAAAGTAAGAAGAGATTCTGCTATGGATATTTTGATACTGGGTGATTGTGGTAGAGTAGATTTTTTGTTTCCAAAAAAGATCAGACAAAAGATATTGCCTTCTTTAAGAAAAAACAAACAACTGACACTTAGTAAAGATTAAAAAGGAGATTTTAAGGAACTATTGGGAAAATATTGTTGGGATAAGGGAAAAGGAGCGTATTTATAACATGAAAAATGTAAATACAAGCAATGTGTATTAAATATGCATTGAAACCAATACTTTTTCACTGACCTTGCAAAGTTGGTAGGGTATAATGGAAGGAAAGAATCCAGGTATGAACTTATTCTAACTACCATTTTAATGTTCATTTGCACTAAAGCAACCTATACTATTTGACTGAAAGGAGAAGGGAAAACAGGTAATGTTTAACTTGTGATTTACTTTGGTGACATCTACCTGGATATGCTGTAAAGCTCTCAAGCTTGCTGTCCATTTTTGAGCGAGCTAAATTTGCATCCACACTATTTAGCTTTCTGCACCTTAAACCCATCCACATGCCAGAAAAAAACACATTTTCTAGTGTTTACATGGATACTTGCTCCCATTGACATGCCCATGTTAAACCCAGCCAAAGACCACTGTCCCTTCCACTGAATGGAAAATGAATTTTCACATACTGCCAGCTTCCTTCATGCAATTACTCCTAAAGAGTTTGTGATTAATGTTCTACAATATGCAGCCTTTCCTCTTATTCCATGTTTTATATGTATGTCATGTTATGCAAATCCTCAGCCTTTTTTTTAAAAAAAAAAACAGTTCTTGAATGTTAGAATCAGTTGTGAGTAGCTACATGAAGGAGAAAAATCGTGAAGTGCTGCCAAGATAGGAAAAATGGGCAGAGATTAGGAGAGTTCAGGACAATTTTGGCAAGTGATTTTGAACATGTGGAAAAGTTACGTATAAGTGTAGGGGGAAGACTTTTTTCCCACGTGTTTTGTTTTCTCCTGTCATTCACTTTCATAAGCATAAGATGATAAAGCAAGACTATTGCACAGGATTTTAGTTCCAGATACTTATTATGTCAACTCAAGTCAAGAGTTCCAGTGCAGTTTTTCAACATAGCAACAGCTCTATTTTTTAAATCAGATTTTGCAGAAGCTAGAGGTTTTTCTGTGTAGATATAAAAAAAAAGTCTTATGAGACAGCTTGAGAGCAGATTAAGCTGGCCACAGAGACGCTGCCTGTAGTTCAGCTGCAGACATGGAGAATGTACAGCTCTAATGCAGGAGGGTCACTAACAGTGTCCGCTACTGTGCAATATTGTTGTGCATTGCGAGCTGGCTCCTGCCGTAAATTGAAAAGCCTTTGGCAATCCAAACGGTATGTTTTTGAGCACTTGGATTTTGGTAAGATTATCCACGTGCAAGTTTTGCTGGTCCAGGTGGTTCACCATCATAGAGGAGCAAGTCTGAGACCATAGCAAGTCTGTCTGACACCCAGTGTAAGTAATACTGCCGAACCATCTGCCATGGA
Source organism: Calonectris borealis (assembly GCF_964195595.1). Taxonomy (NCBI): domain Eukaryota; kingdom Metazoa; phylum Chordata; class Aves; order Procellariiformes; family Procellariidae; genus Calonectris; species Calonectris borealis. The sequence goes on from NC_134313.1 coordinate 145,180,433, forward strand.
AAAAAAGTCTCTTCGTAAGTTGTACAGCAGGAATGGAGCCTTCCGAGCTGCTGTGCCAACCTGAGAGCTACCGTTAACTAGTGTTATGCCACCTCCAAAAATACAGAACACAAGGCCTGTGTAGCATTTTGTTGTGTTTAGTCCCTGTGTGTGGGTGGCTGGGGAAGTGTTGGCACAGAGCAGCTAATTTTGGTCCTTCCATTAAGCGTGAGCAACTAGGCTTGGCACAGAGACAAATTTCACAGTTCCAGGGATGGGAAACCTCTAATTCTACACAGTAGTTCTCTGGCATTTGTTAAATACATATAGTGATAGATCACCCAGCCACTCACGCTGTCCTTTCCTTATCCTAGATCATCCTACTGTGACACTGTGAAAGCAGCCCTGGGGAGTCTACTCCTCAACAGTCTTTCAACACCCTGCTTCCTCTTACTGCAGTGACACTTAATTACCTATCACTTGTATCAGACCCTGCTGATACTTCCACAGCCACTTAAGAAGCTGTGAGCTAAGTTACTACCTTGTGATAGTGATTGCCCCCCAGGCAGCCAATGATTTGTACTATAGTTTTTCCTTGCTTCTCATTAGGAGCTGGCAAGTACTACAGTAGAATATGGCAAAGCGTGTGCTACTTTTACACTCTTTGGTTCAAGCAAAGAGATGAGCTTGATTAGATTGATTAGATTAGATGAGATTAGATTGAACATAATGTGTTTGATCAGCCAAACAATTTTTGATTCAGAAGATTATTTACTAAGTATAGAAGATCCCTGGACATCCCTGTCTGTGATGTACATGTTTACAAGAGCAGCCAATGATGCTTCTCTTACACAGAAGTTTTTAACAGACAATAAACAAGACTAGCAATGCCAGCCTCCTATTGCTTACCCCCCTTCCCTTCCCTTTCCCCGAGATCACTGTTCCCAGGGAAACGTTTCCTCCCAGTGTGAGGTAGAGCAACTATGAAACAGTTCTTCCTTATATGAAGGTCCCCAACTCTCAAGATAACTTGGGTCCATGTAGGCAATCCAGCTCATTCCTTTGCTTTTTGTTGTGACAGTTTTGAGTACAGAGCCCTGCCACAAGTACTAGGCACAGATGAACCTTAACCCACAATATATTCTCCCGAGGAAAAGTCCTTCCAGGATCTAGAGGGAACAGTATCTTACTCTTTCTATGACAGTTGACTTTTTTGTATTTTAAACAGCAGTATTGTAAGAACTCCCCTAAGAAACCTCTCTCACTACACAGAAAGGGTGACTGTGAATTCTGGACATGGTGTGGGAAAAGACAAAGTGTTTTATTCCAGGTGGGTGATGATGTATCTCAAACAATCATCCTTCATTGGTGATAGGGGGCGAAAAGAAAAGGGTTCAAAATATAGCCTGGGTCTGCAGAGCGCTAGTTAAATAAGAAGTGCGTCTCAATCTTTGTCCAAAATCCATCGTGATTTCTTGCAGAGACTTTATCTTGGAGTGCCTTGTAACAAAGGTGGCTGTAACCATGGGTTGCAACTACAACAAAAAGTACATCAGAAATTGGATACTGGCAAGAGGTTTGTGGATGTGAGCCTGTACAAGGTGGCTTATATGAGCTCAGTGGGGACGTGCTTGTCTGAAAGTATTGATTGCCATGCACATTTTGAACTGAAGTTACCTATCATAACGTGATAGAAGGACTGCAGTGTCATGAGATTAGAGGCTGAAGGGACTGCAAAGATTGATCCATCCTTTCCTTTTTCTCCCCAGATGTCTAGCAGCCCAGTGGTTTTCCAGCTTTGTTTTGTTTTGCTTTGTTTTATTTCACCTCCACCACCACCATTCTCCTTCCTATTGTGAATAAGTCGTCGAATAGAAAAGCATTCCTCTAGTTTACCAGCTTAAAACCAGAGCAGGCCAGCACTGTCTATTTTGATCACTCTCCGGTGGTCAATATTAAGGGAAGAATTTGTCTCTGTTCAGATTCCAACAAATAGAATTCAATGTCCGTGACACCTTCCTTGCATTCAGCACTGTTAAATAACCTTGCTGTCATTCTCCGCCGTGTTCAAAATCTCTTTTCCTGGGGACTGAACTGCCCTCCTACAACACACTTAGAGTCACAGCAATGTGGGCAAAAGAAGTTTACATTATGGAGGTGCTTTTCGGTAAGGTATGAGAGCCGGTTCCAATTGAAACAGGGCCTGAGAGTCGCGAGGACTCTTAGCCAGGACCTTTCACAGGCAAGGCAGTCACTTCTGTTAAAGGAGAAACATATTTTAAAATACTTAAGATAGAGAAAATGTAAAGATGACATTTATTTTTCTGATAGAATCTGTTTTCTACACAAAGCTGTATGATTTTGGCACTGAAACCAAGCCCACAGGCACCCATTTATTCTTTCCTTTCAGACTTTAATGTCTTTGTAAAATCTTTTCAGGCATTCAGATTAATGTATTTATGGTCCGTTTCATTCCAATTCATTTAAGTGGTCTATATCTGCCATTGAATCTCATAGGGGTTTTATTTTTAATGTAATATTTAGCTGCATTACTTTGAACAGCTTTAAAAGTATAATGTCTTTGAATGCTCTAGTTAAAGAAAAATTATACCCTCAAAATTATGTCTTAGAAGTTGAACTGTGTACTTTGGAAATGATGTTTATATTATAACTCCCGAAAGCACCACAGGGTGCTTTCATCTCTTTGTCTGTCTTCTACTTTCTGTGTAACACTGTGTATTTGTATTTCCTCACTAGCTTGATACTCTTCAGTCTGAAGGCCCAAGTATGCAAACACATGAATACTGTACCTCACCTGAGCAGTCCCACAGAGCGGAGAGGGGTTACTCATGTGAGTGTAGTTGCTCACGAAAAGTGTTTGCAGAAAAAGGCTTTCCTTTAGTAATTGCCTGTAGTTGTGAGGACACATGGTTCATAACAGCACCAAGACACCACTAAATGGGGTCAGTGTTTATTGAAGATATGGTCACATTTATCTGCAAGTTATTTGACATTAACCTAAATTATTGCTATTATAATTCAGTATATTATTTCTTATGAAAACACACTAGTCCTGTGAAAGGGTAGTTGCCAAAAAATGTGTCGAGTCTTGCTGCTTTATTGCTTATTTGCATTTAGTATACATTTGGGTTGTTGAAGTGAAGCTAGTTTCATAGAGAGGTAGAAAGCTAGATCAGTCAAAAAAATTATAAAGAAGCTCCTTGCTGTACATTGAGTTTTGCAACTAGAGTAGTATGTGTGTTCGGATGTAGTATTTTTTATGCTTTAGGGTATTTTTGTTTGTTTTAATATGTAAAGGAATAAGCAGATTACTTTGAAATGCTATTGTAGAGCTAATTTTACACATAGTGGGGGAATGTTGTCTGAAAAATTAAAATTAGAAAACATTACATAGGCTGCCTTTGGCTTTATTTTGTGTGTAGCAGGCCCAGCAGGTATCTGCCGATTCCAGATGCCTAAGCCAGGGGCCAAGTTTGTGTGACATCTTGTAACTGAAGAAAGTTTTTTGCAGTGATAAAGCTGCCCGTATGGGCTTTAAGTAAGATTGTTGGCTAAACAAAAGCATAAAGGCAGCAAATTTAGGTATTTTTTATGCGTGGACAATTGCATGAAATAGGATTGGGGTTTCAAAGTATTTTAAATCATTTAGCATAATTTACTCTTGTTGTAACTCCACTGACTGAAGTTAAATTAAACCAAGAATTTGACCTTGTAAGTCTACAAATTTCAGTGTCGGGCAGCTCAGGTCTATATAAAGATACTTAAGCTTAGTAAATCAGCAAGAATACTATATAAATGGTAACGTGTGATAAAAATCTTAACTCTAGTAACATTACTTCTCTCAAAATTTCTATTCATTACTTTTTTATACAGAAGTTCAGAAGTGCACTTCTTAGTGGCATTGGGATATGTGGAGAAAAGCATGACGCTGGTACAGAAATGTACCAGAAATAACATTCAGTTCTTACTGCTTCCGACACTCCATGTGTGCCTAGCTTACATGTTACAAATCCCACTGAAGTTAACTGAAGACATGTATAAAGTAAAGCCTGTTTGTGACCCTCACGGGATACTGGTTTCAGAATCTGCAAGATAAGTTATGTTCTCAAAAGGCATTATTAAAACTTGCGTTTTCAGGTTTACAGAATAGTACAAACAGTGAGGACAGCTTCTGAGACACATCCAGAGTAACTTTATTAACCGATATTACATCAGACCAACATCCATTAGCAAATCAAAATCTGTCTCAGTACCTTTATTTCTCAGTATGCTTTTACAAAAAATAACATAAAAAACATCCAGACAGTTAAAACAGCCTCTAATGCCGTTTGGCTTAATTTTTCTCTTTTTTTTTTTCCCTTTTTTGTAATAAAACATCATTTGCTCTGGAGGTGTCTAGGATTTGATAATTCAAGGAAAACATGCAAAGCAGTTTCGAATATTTTTTTTATTCACCTTAGGGAATATACTCAGCTGGTGAAAATCAGCATAGTCCTGTTGATTTCTACAGCATTATATCAGCTTACACCAGCGAAACAGCTGGCATGTTGAGTTTTAGCATTTCAAGTCACTTTACCTACATATGCAGTAGGATTTTATTTTGCAAGGCGGAAAGTTACCTATGGTGCAAACTGTACTACCTAGACTACCATTGATACCTATTCACAGGACATGATTTCACTGTATCACTTCATACTTGAAATTCATGATGTTCTTTTAATCAGGGTACAAACATGAAAAGGTGCGTGTGTTACTGTTTCTTTTAAAGGTGCATCATTTTTTTTTATTCTGTGTGCTTAATAATTACTATTCAGTGTTCCTTACATTCTTTGGGTTCAGCATTAAAATCATCTATGTGTGAAACACAGTATCACCTACAGAGGTACAGACAAATGTAACAGTGATTTCTTGAATTGATACTCAAATATACTGGTTTACCTTTTAGTCATCAATATGACATCAAGGGGCTTCAACATGCAAACTGTGGTATATAAAAGTATTGCACCGTTGCTGTACATGAAATCTTGCAGCCTCTCTCCTCTTCTTGCACAGCTGCTGATTACCATATACGCATTGGAAAAAAGTATGTTTCTGCTGTACAGAATGGCTGGGAAATAACACAGAAACTCTGGAAACTCTAGAGCTCCCTTTGCAAGCTTCCAAACAAAGCCCTTTGATCTAACTGCATGCCTGCTCTGTGTCCCAAATTTCGCCCTATGGGGGTTTCTGCTTTAAGAACAGGGCTACTTTACGTTGACTGCATTGAAGTTCATCGGAGCATACTCTTTCAAGCATGCACCTTACCATATAACATATTCTTTAGCTTTTACAAGTTTGTAAAGATGGTTGACTGCAAAAATAATCATGTGTCAATACAGCGAAATTAAATTAAGGCACACAGAAGCTTATCAATATTGTATTATATCAGAATTACAGTCCTTTGGAACTGAACGTTTTGCTGCTGGCAGTGCAAGAAAAGCAAAGTTGTGTATTTATTGTTGGGTGCTGAGGGTTCAGTATGAAAATCCATGTAATAAAAATTTTCACGGTGTCAAGTTCCTTTTAGTTGTTCCCAAATTATTGGAAAGTAAAAAGACAAAAAATTAGTTTTGTATTTAAAACTGCTTTCCTGAGGTTTACTTCACCTTTCTAGCTATATTTTTCTTTTATCTAAAAATGTAAAATGAATACAAATGCAGTAAGTATTGTATATTAAATACAGAAAATTAGCAACATTGTTTCCTAGTTTTTATGCTTGCAAGTGTTTTTCCCAATACCCTGGGTTTTCTAGAAAATCAACAAACATACACACAACCACACACAGAAACGTAAGCGCATGCACGCCCTGTCAAGCACCTTACCACATACCTTTAGTTTTATAAAAATGTAACCTCATTTTTCCTGATTTCTCATTTCTGAACTACTTTATTGCTCACCTTGGATGAATTCCGTTTAAAAAAATTAAAATTTGAGTGATCGCTTTTTCTTTCAAAGGCATAAAATGGTTGCAATTGCTACGAACGCTATATGGTTCAGCATTAGTTTGTCTTTACTGAAATCTTTGTTTTGGTTTAGGCAAGTTGTGCTGTAATTCAGCTATAATGGCTCTCAGTCATTCATGAAACGCAGTATTTTCCCCAAATGTTACTTGATCCAAATGTTGCGCTAACATGTGTGGTATTTGTGTATTCCTAAAAATTCTGCTGCTTTCATCTTCCACCTTTTAAGAATCTGAGCACATTTTATTGATTGACTTCTTTTTTCTTGATCGGCTATAGATATGACTATACCATTTCCGGGTATATAGAAATGGTAAAGTGCGTGTTTTGAGTCAAACACAAAATGACACAACATCAAACTCTAAAACCAGATGCATATTTTTTGCCTTCGCTCCTAACCAACCAAAAAATCCTCATCAAAACAACTCAAATAAAGCTTCAGCTTATTGTAAAGATCATTAAGTGCTCTTTAAAGCAGGAGAGAAGTAGTTTCTACTAACGAGGCCTCCAATGAGCCACCAGACATAGGAATCTAAAAACTATTAGCTCAAGCATCCAAACAGATTTCTGGTTGAAAGCTCTAGACAGAAATGACTGCAAAGCTAACCAGACCCCAAAGCCACGAAGGATTTTGTAACTTAAACCCAAAACTTTGTACTGCCCCTAGAAAATATAAGGACCCATGAAAGTCCTTTACAAAACATAGTTATATAGACAGCAGATCTGATGCAGCATTAAATAAAAACAGTGGCTACCTTTACATTATGTGACATTCCAAATTAGTCTTTAAGCACATTAGAAGATTACGAACAGTAGTCCAGCCAGGGACAGACACAGAATCAATTGCAGTGAGGCTGAGCAGAACCATCAGCGTCGTAAATACCCGTATTAGCCATAGCTAATGCATTGTGAAAAAGGGAAAAAATCATGGAAGTATTTAACAGATTAAATAAGAGCTACCATACAGATCTGGATACTATCTGGTGTTTCATCTCTGATAGTGCTCAGGGCAAGATACCACAGAAGAAAATCTAACAGTTTGGGGACAATTATGGAACAAATTCTTCATATGGGAATTTTCTTCCTAGCCCCCATCTGTGAGAAGGTGACTTACGCCCCACGTGAAGTTCATAAAACCCAATTACAGAAGAGAAAATTAAAAACAAAATCCATTAAGCAAAAATACTAAGGACCTTGTAGAAATAGGCCCAAATGTTACTCTTTTCATTATTCACATAAATGTTCTCATCCTCTTCGCCTCAAAATTATCTGATGACACTAGATGTCACATGCTTATTAACACCATAGAAACAAATTTTCATTTTAAAAGACTTAAAGGCGTTGTCTTTGTCTATCATTTGCCTGCCATTTACTGATACATGGAAAGCAAGATTTACAGTCTCTGTATCATTCCTTGTTTTACACCCATCAGTTGTGTTGCCTTTTTTTTTTCCCCTTCGATAAACAAGGTCATCTTTCAGTCTCCTGTCACTCAGAAGTCCTTTCTCTAAGTATTTTCATCCATTTTTAGACATCAGATTTAGCTATCTGAATTGTCTGGCTGGACTCCCAAGCCTCCTTCGCAGCCAGGGAAGAAAAGCTAATGGGAGTTTAATTAAAATCCTCCGGCGTGCCCAGCGGCGGGCTCCCTCCTCCCCACTGCCTGCTCAGGGAGGGAAGGCCTCCCCACCCCCATTCCTGCAACGGCGAGTCTTCCTATTTCCAGGCAGCAGACACCAGCTCAAAGCCACTGGAGCCTCACGGCGCAAAGCGTTGGATGAATAAACTCTCCTGGTTCAAATTTGGTCAAAACATTTCTGAAAAGCAAGCCTGTCCTGGCAGACTTGACGCAGCTTGGGTATTGCCTACACTGCTGCAGCTGAGCTGGAGCCCATGGAGACCTGCAGTCCTACCACCGTGTCAGCGCAGGGACGGACGGACAGACAGCCGTGCTCCCACATCTGGGGGTACCACCGAGGGCTGCGGCAGCGCTGGGGTCAGCCTGCACAGGCGCAGCGCGGTGGCGTTAGTCACCTAAAACTGGATTGCGTGGGTGTACTCCAAAATGGCCCAAACCTGAAAATGTGTTCAGGGTGAGGACATCACCGTGCTTCACAAAAGGGGTATGGTAACATATCTAGCAATACTCCTAACCTTATTTTGTATATATTCTAATGCAGTTTGTTTCTTCTGTCTTCAATGTACTTCTCCAGCATCACAGGCAGCTCAGTGAGAACTTCAGCCTGATGCGTTTCCAAAATAGCCATCCCTGGTTTAGAACATACCATTTTCTGAGGAATTAGTTATCCCTTCCCTTATGCACTATCTTGCAATTTTCAACAACAAATTTTACTTGCAGTTGAGCAAATTTTACTTGCCATTCTGGTGCAGTCATCTTGTTTGTTTTCTTCTAGTTCCTCACAGCCTGCTCTTGGTTTTACTAGGCAGCTTGGTATCACAAATTCCCATGGACTCACCAATTTTTCCAGCTATTGCTAAATATGATGAACACAGCGATGCTATTTCAGAACCAAAACTCATTTGTGCTTTGTATGCTTAAAGTATTAATATGTAATTACTTCATTTTTACAAAGCTAAAAACTAACGTGGAGTAATTTTTAATGGTAACATTAAGGACGTCTGAAATTCTGAGTTAGTAGATCCTGGTAATTCCCAAGCTTCTTTTAGCTTTTGCATTAACCTAATGCAGTATTAACCTGGTCAATAGTACATCGTTCTTTATTTTGCAGCACAGATAACTAACGAGTGATGAATACACACTTTTTTTTCCTTCTTTTTTCAAATAGAACCCCATTTCATTGAATTCTATGCCAGGACAGCCTGCTACTTCATAATAACTTAGTCTATGCATCTACTGAAGGAAAAAGGAAAAGGAAACACCGCAGTTCCGCCTGTAACCGACCACTAGATAGATCAAGAGGAGAAAAAACCTCACAATGAAATTCTGTCCTCCCCCGGGATGTCCGCTCCAGAGGCGCGCCCCAGGACGCAAGTGCACCCCCACATTTCATTTCCCCCCGCAGCCGCCCCCCGCTCCCCCTCACGAAGGCCGGCCCAGGGTTTTCTCCCTGCCGGCAGGCCGGGGCGTTGCGGCCGGCGGACGCCTGCCCGCCGCGCCGCTGGCCCCTCACCGCCGCCGTCACAACGACGCTCGCCCTCCCGGGGCCGCCGCCGGCTCCCCGCCGCTGCCGCCACCCCACCCACGCCCCGCGTTAAACCGCCCCCGCTTTCACCGTCCCTTCCCGCCCTTCCTCTCCCCACCGCTCCGCCCACCGCCTCTGCTCGCCCCCGCTGGCTGCGAGGCCTCGCCCGTCCGCCCAGGGGCCGGGGGAGCGGAGCGGACCGGAGCTGAGGCGGGGCGCTAACGGCCGCCGCCCGCCGGCGGCGAGGGGCCGCTCCGGCCGTGGTGGCGCCGCGGCCCCGGCAGGCGGCGCTGCGTGGCCGCCGCCATCGCCGCTCCCCGCAGCTCGGCGGCTGCTCGGGGCCGAGCAGGGCCGGGGCGCCTGCGGCGCGGCTTCCCGGGCGCGGGGAAAGGGCCCTGGGCTGGGCCGAGGCGACGGCGGGCGGCGGCGCAGGGTCTCGGCGGCACCATGGGGAAGCGGGACAACCGGGTGGTGAGTAACGCGGGCAGCCCGGCGGGGAGGCGGCGGCGGGGGGCCAGGCCGGCGCGGCGGACGTCGCTGAGATCCTCCACACCCGCGGCGGCGGCACCTTCGGGCGGGCCCCGGTGGGGAAGCTGAGGGGAGCTGGGCGCCGCCTCAGCCCGGGCAGCCGCACTGCTGCGGCGGCCTAGGCGGGCCTGTCCGCGGCCGCCCGGGGCGGGGGGTGGAAGGGGGCCGCCGCCCCACAGCGAGGGAGAAGAGGGCCGCCGGGCCTGCGCCTCGGCGGGCGGGAGGCACTCGAGCTGTTTAGGCGGTGTCGGGACTGGGGGGCCGGCCGACCTCGGGGCCCCGTGCCGCCAGATAACAAAGGCGGGCCGTGCGCTGCGGACCCCCCGGCGGGGGTGGGCGCCCCGGGGGAGCGGGGCCGGGCCTGCCGGAGGTCCTGTGTGGGGCGTCCCTCAACGTGGGCGTCCCTCAGCGTGGGCAGGCACGTGTGATTACCTTGTCAAACCCGGCAGCAGTCGTGACTGATGCCTGCTTTGTGATCTGCTAAGTGAGGATGATTAAGAAGCTGGCCTGGTCCTTACAAAAATAAAACGTTCCCGGTGGGAGTGGCAGCATTTGCTGAAGTCGCCCTGATCGTCACTAAGCCCTGTCCCCTTAAACTCGGCGTTCAGCTCTACCTGAGCGATTTGAAATTTAGCTTTATGCAGCGCTCTGCTAACCTCGGGAGCCAGTGGTCAGAGGCCAAAAATGCGCTTCTACACACCCGATTGCAGAGCCTCGTTTTATATTGTTACCACGTTTATCTCTCCTCGTATTTTTCTTTAAACTTTTTTGTACCAGTTAGCCATTCACCTTATGCTCATGTTTCATTAGGCATTGTAAATTTACAATTAATGGGTTTCATGATTAAAAACAAGTCATAATACTTTTTTTTCCCTTTTCTTTGTCTCTTTCTACCATGTCCTGTGAGTTCATATTCAGATCCATTCAGGGAAATGTCTTTGCTTACCTTGGTGGAATAATATGTGATAGACATGATGGACATATACATTATACAAATGGATAGCTAAGTGCCTTTGATTACTTTATTGAGGCATCAAAATGATCGAGTCTACTGAGAAAGAGTTGACAGGGTTAGACAGCAAGACCCAGCCTATGCTTGAAATGTATTGCCCTCTTGTAATGTTTTTGGGTGTGTTTGGGTGTCTATTTATTTATTCTTAATTTTCTTTTAATAGGACAGTTGAGATGCACCTACCAATGCTAGCAAATCTTTATATTCCTATATAAAGGTTCATTATGCCATGATGGCTGCTAGCACAGACAAGTTATAACATAGGACCCTTTGCTTCTCTTCTGTGATCGTAGAGCTTTCTACCTGTTACTCCTTTTCCATGTCCCTTCTGAAATACACCATCGTTTTGACTATTTGGAGATGGAAAATAAATTCGTTTTTTTCACACCTGCAGGATACTTGCAAGGCAGTAACAGTTTGTATTGCTTGCCCAGAGAACCCCAGCTGACTGAAGGTGCCTTATGCTTTTGATGAGCATGAAAGCTATATAACAAATACCTTTTAATAACTGCTTGAGCAAACTGCCAAAAGAAGAAAATGAATGTGCAGACAAGCACTTCCTTTACTGAGCGTGCGTTTCTGTGCTCTCTCTGGCTAGTGACATGCAGTTTGGCAAAATAGTGTAAATACTTCTAAGAAATGTTTATTGGCGAAGTAATTCTTCATAAATAAACCTGTTTTTGAAATTATAAGAACATGTTTTAAGACGTAAATTTCGTGGAATATAGAGCAGTATTCAGTTGTTATGTGCTTGCTGCCAGAAAGTTAAAGAAAGTCGCTTTCCAAGGAGGGAGCTTCCTAGCTAGTTGTCTGGGGTCGGTTTGAGTAAGTAGAAAACAAACATTTGACAGTTGTAGCCTCTTCTGCAGGTAGAGAGAGAGAGTTTTGTTGGGGCGCAATAGGGTGTTCATTTCAGGTTAGCTCTGGTAAGAAAGTAGCTAATTTTTATTTAAGAGCTGCAAGAAACCTTGGTTTTAGGAGTATTATAATTATGTAAGAAGCTAGAGCTTTCAGATACAAATTCTTGAATGGTAACCAAAAAGAGTTGACTCACTTTGCTCACTGGAGTAAGCCAAGTCATGAATTACATTTCTGTTGTCTTCTCTAGTGGATCTAGTACATTGAAATAACCTTTGTTTAATGAAAACCGTGTTCAAATACTGCTTTCCTGCATTGCTAAAGGAGCTGCTTTTCCTTTCAAAGCTGAATTCAAATGCAAAATTTTTACTCATTTGTAGATTTGTAATATAATAAAATGCTAGAGTTAATAATGTGGATACGTATCTTTAAGTGCTGTAACTACTTGAGCGCATACATCCACCCGGCTACAAAAGAAGATGCCAAGCTGAGATTAAACTAGTTTAAATTGGCATACCTTAGCGTTTACTTGCCCATGTTTGTTAGCCTTTTTGTGTGAATTAAAGCAACAGAGCAAAGCCCCAAGAAATGGCAGCAAATATCACTCTTAGGGTTGCAAAGTCAACTTGAATCAAAAACTGGTCCACTGGAAAGAGTCCTCTGATTGCTTCGGTGTGGTCCACCTGATGGACCGTGAGCCAAATTCAGTGTGGGGAGTGCTTCCCTCTGGCCCGCTGCCCCTTTCCAGGCAGAGCCCAGAGTCCCTCTTCCAGGACTAAGTATAGCCCTAAGAGCTGAAGGCCACCAGCCTGCTTGCAGTCCAGTCCAGAAACCCAGCGTTGCTGTGGCCACTGCTTCTGTGGTGGGGGGAACAGGAGGGGCCGCAGCAGCTGCTGCTTTTGACAGCTTTCGCAAATGGTTGCTTACTGTGCATGGTGGCTTCTGAATGCTTACTTTGTGGCCTGACAAAAAGCAGTGTCGGACATGTAAGAGCTACACATACGGTCAAATCTTTACTTTAAATCTATAAAATGTTGTACCCTCAAAAAAGTTATCTCGGATTGGGCAGCCAAAGCTAGTCATTGTTTTGACTATTGAATTTTTTTTCTCAACTCCAGACAGTAAGAACAGTGTGTGTTACATTTTGCATAAGTAAATTGTGACGTGTTGGGATGACATAGTGATAAAAGCCCATGAGGTAAGGGGGTACATGTACCTCCCTTTCGCATGTGCAAAGTATTACTAGCATTAAAAAAAACTGAAGATTTTTTTGCTAGATTAGAGTTTTTCCATTAAATGCTGAGGTGGATTATGGATTCCAAGTTTTACATTCATCTTTTATAACCTATTACATTTTTAGAGTGAATATGAAGAGGTTGCATGGGTTTGAAAGATGGAATACCTCATAACATTGGGTTTTGGGGAGTTTTGTATTTTTTTTCCTCCTTAAAATAGCCTTAACTCACAGAATTTTCATAGATGTGTAATTGTAGCAGAGCACCACCACTTGCTTGTTTTGGTTTTGTTACAGCGAGAAACTTTATGCAGAATTTGTTGAATCTACTATCATCAATTTTGAGCAGAACTTTAAAGGCATAAGATCAGTGAACCAGAGAGCAAGAGCTGAAATTTAATTACATTTTCCATATCCCAAGGAAGAATATTTCAGCAATCGTGATACTGTACTCAGTTTGCAAAATCATTGCTCGGGAAGGGGAATTATTGTAAGGAACACGGTCTCTTTGTGGATGAGTTCTTTCTGCCACAGTGTAACTCAAACTGAAAGCACTTACCTGAGTCTTTCTGCCAGACGGAATCAACTTGGTTTAGTTAAATATTTTATGTTTTTAGAAACAAGTCAGAATTATTTTTCAGTGACTGAGGAAAAAGTTTCTGTGAAGAACAAAAAGGACAGATTTTGGTATCATAGCACAGCTGATGAATTTTACATTTCTTTTTGTTGTTTGATATTCAAGGCTTATATGAATCCCATAGCTATGGCCAGAGCACGAGGTCCTGCCCAAAATTCGGGACCAACAATACAAGACTACTTGAACAGGCCAAGACCAACATGGTAAGTAGCAATACTTGTCTGCCCTTCTGAATAAAGTATTTCTTGTCTTTTACTGAGATGACACGGTTACCTACCTCCTCCCCAGAATACACATTAACAAATTTTGAAAGATTCCTTGTCTCTGGCCAAGCTGTTCTTTTCTAAATATGTATTCAATCTCCTCTTTTAAAAACAACATTATTTCATTTTGCATATTTCTCATTTGTCTTTAAATATTTTGCCAGCGGTTTCTCAGAAGAGGAAAATGTTGGTCATTTTACCTCTTTCACAAATCCTAATACCTAAAGCCTGCAGATATATTTAGTTTTTAAATAAAGTCATCTCTAGAAAAACATTTTGCTGGTATATTCTTAGAACACAGTTTACCCTACCCAACAAAATCATCACTTTGAGATATTATCAACAACTTACTTTATGTTCAGTCCATTTTGCCCTGCTCATAAGACATTAGAGAACAATTTACCTAATTTCAAAGTTAGCTTTAGATCTTTCGGAGGGGTTTAGCGACTGTACTTAAGTTATTAGGGTTAGGTTACCATATGCATAACATCTAAGATGCTTTCATTTGTCTTTCTGTTGGAAGTTCAGCCAAAGCTAAACTTCAAAAAACCTACAAAAAGTTAGACGCTGAAGAAGGTACTTTTAATTGTGAAAATAAAGTAATTGTGATCTATCATCCTTTTTATGTAGGGAAGAAGTGAAAGAGCAACTAGAAAAGAAAAAGAAAGGATCCAGGGCTTTGGCTGAGTTTGAAGAAAAGATGAATGAGGTTGGTAATGTTATTAATATGTTAATACTTGATTCTTCTTATCTTATATGCTACTTTTCCTCCATTATTGTTAGCAGCACCAAGTACCCATAATATTTCACTTCACTCAAGCTTTTAATGAGTAAATATTTTGTTTTGTTTGTATCGGATGTTAAGGTTATCCCTTAACCAATGAAGATCTACTCTCAATTCAGAGAAACGCTGTATAAAAAGTTTTCAAAATTGCTGCTGAATAAAACTTGAACTTTTCATAAATGTAAATATAGTTACACAAATGCATATGTTTATATTAATAAATGAAACTCGTGCATTTTCCAGTATGATAAACTAATATCTGTTGTGGTAATCTTCACTTGTTTAAGGTCACACAATCCAAATATATTGGAAAGAGGCGTATTACTGGAAACAGATGTCTTTGACAGGGAATGTACATGTAATACTGATAAGGGAGAAGGCACAAAGAATGGCCTTTGATATAGAGACAGGACTATAAAGCACTTCTTTCACTCTCATCCTAAATGGATTACATTCCGTGCTGGTTCTCTACCATAAATGCAGCTGTTCTGATGCTTGTGTTCAGTACCTACTGGAAATCAGCACGGTGTAAGAAAGTTTCACATATAACTCCTGTTGTATACATAGGAAGAAATTAGTATGCGATGAATGTAACTGTTCCTTCTTGGGTTCTGGTATCTTGGCATAAGCTTCAAGCAGTAGTCTTCATCACTGTGTGCAAGTTTCTGGTTGAAGTAGATTGTGCTCCTCCTCTGTTATTGGAAGGGCATAGTACCTCTGCTCTTGCTATGCCTTTTTGCCTAAGAAGTTATACCAGTATTTGGAGGGTCATGGGGTGCTATTCTGTGCTCTGTGAGTTTTGGCTTAGTGAGTTAGGTTTAGTATTTTATCATGTTCCTTTCCTGTTTGTATCTTTGCTTTATTGTGAAATAATTGAAACTGGCATGGATAGAAGATAACAGCCTTTCAGTATGGCAGAAGGGTAGGAAGGGATGCAGGGTATCGTGAAGTGGCCATGAGTTCTTCCTAAAGCTCCTAAGAACAAATCTCTGAACGGTTGAAAAGATTGTAAGTCTCTGAATGAGGTGCTCTCTCTCCTATATTACTGACAGATGTTGCGCTTTTTTGTTTAAAACATAACACTAGCACAGTTTCAAAATAATTCAAAGAGAACGCCTGCCTAGTAAAGCACAGGCTGTTAAAGACCCCTCAGGTAGCTCCGGGTAGCTGCTATATCAAAGTGCACAACCCCCTGCAATACTGTGTAGATGTTACCTTGGACCATGGAGACACATTACACACAGCACTGTATCCTGGCTAATCTGCCATGTCTCTCAGCAGCGTTTTTCAGCTCATTCGCAGTATGCTGACTTGGGGATCTGTGTATCATTGCATTGCACAGGTATAATCTTACTTAATTCCTGATATTTCTGTCCCTTCAGCACAATATGTGGATTATCGTTGCTTTGCCAATACAATACCAATACAACTTCATCGTGAGGAAAGGGGGGATCAGAATAATAATAATAAAGACGGGAGCACTTGACGTGTCTGACACAGGATGCAGGAGTAGGGCAGATTGAAGATAGCAGCCTTTCAGTCTGATGGGAGCGGGTTGGATGTTTCGGAGCTCTTGAAGGGGGGATTTTAGGTAGAGCTAGAGACCTTGTGAGGGATTGAAAAGGAGGAATGAGAGGAGACTTTTATCCTTGCAGCGTGCTTGGCCTAACAAAAATAAGAGTGTTTCTATGAAGATGTGTATAATAATTTAATATTCTAATCCTTATTGACACTGACAAGGCCCAGACGCTAGAGACACCCATACATTGACGAAGGGCCGGGAGAATTTGTCTTGAAATTTTGCTTCAGGTGACTTTAAAACTAAGACAAAATAGCAATTTTTCTGGTAGGGTGCCCTGGCTGTCTAAAGTGCTCTAGCAAGAACACTGTGATACAAAAGCAAAAATATCATAATTGATGACCTTCAAGATAAATGACAATCTCTTAAATCTAAATAGCTTGAACATCAAGGTGTGAACTAACATGGCATTTCGATGAATATTAATCTGTAAAATCAAATGCATTATAGCTTTGGTTAACATTATACGTTGCTTATTTTCTGTGGGTTTTGTGAAAACGGTAATGTCAGGTAGAGGACAGGATTTTGAAAAAGGTCTCTTAAAAAAAGCTGTTTGGAAATGACGCTCATGTCACTGTTTCTGTTTGGTTTTGTTTTCAGAATTGGAGGAAAGAACTGGAAAAACACAGGGAGAAATTACTGGGTGGAAACGAGAGTTCCTCCAAAAAGAAAGAGGTAAGTTATTTTCAATTTCATACAGTCTGTGTTTGGAGCTGGATTTATCGATGCTGCCAGTACAGAATGTCATAAATAAATTTTAAAAGCCAGCATCACTGTACATAAACCTAAATGCACGACAAAAGAACGTGATGCCAAAGTAACATTTGTTTTATTCTATTTTTAAGAAAAAGAAAAAAGAAAAGAAGAAATCTAATAGGGTGAGCAAAATTTTCAGTTTTCTGAGCTTTTTTGCTTTGGTGTTGTTCCTATTTGCCATTTAAATTCTCTTGGAAAGAGAGCGTATAGCTGTAATTTTGATTTTAGCTGTTAAATTAACTGATTTTTATTTGAGGGGGTGGCGTACATTCTGTACAAGGAGAATTTTACTTCTGTTTAAAGGGAGGAAAAGCATTAAATAGATATTATTAAATGAATAATGTTAGAAGTGACTTTTTACAGTTTTATTTAAGAAAATTTATGTAAGACCAGCTTCTTGGAAGTAAAATACCATTGATAATACTTTGCAAATGAAGACATTTTAAAGAGAGTGTTTGGATGGACTTTTGACTACTTGCCAGACAAAATGCTGCATCTCACAAGCTTCACTTTTTGTTGTGTTTGGTCAAGTTGTCTTCATCTTCCTCTTCTTCATCAAGCTCTGATTCTTCCAGCAGTTCTTCTGATTCAGAAGATGAGGTAAGAACTAACTTAGTAGAATCTAACACGTTTTGTTCATGGGGCTTATTTAACACAGATTTTGGTAAAATATTTTAGAATATTGTTTGAGGGCTTGGTTTGCATAAAACTATTTAATTTTTATGCATTTGGTACATATAATAAAGTTGTGAATTTTAGATATATATCTGTTCAAGAATTTCTTTATGAACACTATAAATTTTGGGTGGCTGGCTTGTAAACTGGATCCATTTCTGTTTCAACATTGAATTGTATGCTTTTTCAATAGAATCCCCCATCTAATCATAAAAATGCAAACACACCATTTTTACTTTTTAGCAAAAATCTTTATTACAGATAATCAGATTCTACAGCACACATCTAAATAATAAACAGAATCTAGAGAACCTGGATTTTTCACCAGTTTACATTTTTTCAATGCAGAAGAGTTATGAAGGTCCTCCGCTAAAAGAATCAATTGTAGTGTACTTTATTCCTCAAGAGAACATGATAACATGTAGGAATTTGGTGTTCCCTATTTACATTTAATGCAAGTCTTTAATTCTAATGAGAATAAATTCAGGGTTGTGTTTTTCTTTTTTCCTACAATATTTGTGGATAGGATAAAAAGCAAGGGAAGAAAAGAAGGAAAAAGAAGTATCGCTCCTCACGGAAATCTTCAGCAAGCTCAACTTCTGAATCTGAGTCAGACAGCAAGGTAAATATGCAGATGTGTTACCCTCGGCAAGTTTCCTTGATGTGTGTTATAAAGACAGAAACATTTCTAACTTTCGCATATCAGTATTTTTTTATCTTCCAACTTTAAAGCCATGCATTCTTATTGTAGCTGAGCTGCGCTTATATCTTCCAGATGCAATCAGGAATCTACCTCCACTGACCACAATGCCTGCAGAAATAATTTGATATTTAGAAAATGAACATGCTTTATTCCAGCAATTTTTAGCTATTTTTCTGAATTCAGATATACGCAGCTTTTGTGCTGCTCAAATGTTTAGTTTTAATACTACATTAACACTTAAAAAAATAAAATGTTTTGTGAAATTCTTGTGAATATGCTATTTAATTAAACACCAATCTGTGAAAACATAGATATTGCAGGATATCAGTGGCCAGAATATTGCCTTTCTAAATATCTGTGGACTCCAACAGTTTCCTGTTGGAGAACTGAGCCTTTCCCAAATGCATATTAAATTGAGGGTATCTTTTTTCCTTTTCTGAAAGTAGGGCAATGTACATACACGGGCTTACTGAATGAACAAAAAAGTGGGGAAGATACATGAGGCAATTTGTTCTGTTATGTTAGCATTTTTCTGTGTTACAGTGGATAGTAACTGTATACTTCTTGCCTATATATTAATAATACAGCGAGTTGTTAAGATTCTGTGTGTAGACTTCATCACAGGCTTTTACTGGAATACCTAATTCAGTGTAGTATAAATTGTGATGAGTCACTGTTTGCATACACCTATGAATTTGTGCTAATGGGAGTTTGAAAACTTTTGCTACATAAAGAGACACAGAGATACCCTTACTGCTGAGATTGGAAGGCAGAAAACTTCATGGAAATACCTGCTTAACCCTTGCCTGATCAGTGGAGATGGGCATGGATAGAGAATAAAGACTCCAGGCTGTTATATGTTAGATATATGTTATATGTGGTTACAGTAGTGATAGCTGGTATCCTTTCCAGAGGCTCTCTACGTGTGCTGTAGGTTACTCTGTAACCTCATTCCATACAGACTTTTTCACACTGCTGGTTAAGGAAATTAGCAGCTGCATCAAAATTATGGCTTTTTCGTATTTTTCCTGTTAACTGCAAGGTAGAAAGAACAACTTTGAAGAATGACCTTCAATAGACAGGAAAAGACAATGGGTCAGACTGCTTTTGGGATTTCTACCTTTTTCCTGAAATAATTTTGTCATGGTTCATGTTTTTCTTTCTATTTAGGACAGCACAAAAAAGAAAAGGTCAAAGGAAGATCATGAAAAAGAGAAGGTATTTTTGCTCTTGAAATACTTACATCAGAATTGTATTTTACATCCATAATGGAGCACTCTCTCTCTTTTTCTCTCCCCCCCCCACCCCCCCCTCCCCCCTTTAATTCAAATATGGAATGCCTCAATTTACACCTATGGAAATTTTCTGTCCAAAACTACACAGTCAGAAGGTATTCAGTACCCCCAATTTGAGGTAGACTTTTAGTTGGGTTCAGCTCCTGTTTTAACAATTGTCATTAGTGGTGGAAACTGCTGGATCTGTTTTTGTTATGAAGGTAAATGAAAAAAGTATCGAATCTGCTGTAGTAGATCAGTTGCATTCTAGTATTTTGGGTTTTATCTTGAGCAGTCACATTGAGCTAAAAATATGTGTGATGATATTTCAGTGGCATGTCTGGTACAATACTGGCTTGTTGCTGTAAATTAAGGAACATAAAACAGAGGATATATTTCTCTAAATGTAGTCATAATTATAGATATTGTACTTATGATGGCTTTGAAAAATTCCACAGAAAATTGTATTAGCTTAAGAAAAATTACCTTATTCTATCTTTTCTCTGAGCGTGAAAACCTTCTCTCCTTCCCATCTCACCATTTTGTACACGCATCTGAGGACTTCCTTCCTTCCGTTATGTTTAATGCAAATAATCTTGTTGACTTAAATTTTGGTTATTTCTACATACGTGTGAACTAACAGTGCTCTCAGAGTCCGCCCTAGTCTTTCTCTCCAGTTACCTTTGTTACCAGATCGGCCTCTACTACTCCAGTCAACAGTACTGACTTTGATGTACAAATTCTCTATTGCATAAGGCAAATGTGTTGATTTTTTTTTCCTTACTCCTGCTTCCATTTCACAGAGTTTCCATTTCCCACCAACTCCTTTTAACTTTGAGTAGCTTTTCTTCAAAGCCCAAGTGTCTACCATAGCCCCTTATTCTTGGTTAAGCTGCAATGCTACTTTCACACATCTTCTGAAAGCAAAGGGCATTTGGGGACTAGAGGTCTTCCCCGTCTGAAGGCACCCTGTCTCTCAAATGGGCTGTGTCACGTGTACTTTTCATGAGTACTTTTGGGAAAGGATTGAGGTACCTGTAATAGACTAAATAGCATGGCTGAGATGTGTGATCCCACCTTGCAAAAAGATAATTAGCAAGAATTTTTTCAGTTTCTGGCCTTAGAAATTGAATGGAAGTAGCTTCAGTCTTAGGAACACCTTGCCTGGTCCAGAGCAAAGGAGGGGCAGGGGGGAAAGTAGCTCATCAGAGCAATCTCACGCAGCATCAAAATTTTAAAAATTAAAAAAAAAAAAAAAGGTTGTCCCTTAAATATACTGAGATTCAGCTGGCAAGGACAGCTTGTCCTGGTTGGACGCAAATATAGAGGAGCTTTTTCTTTTTTCTTTTAGCTTTTTAATTTCATCAACAAAGCAAGAGTCTGAAGCTGCAGCGTTTGTATGCGCATGTTGAGACATCTTCATTTAGTCAGTAGTATTTAAAAGTGGTGAAACATTTTATTTTCAGATGCTTACTCCTCCATGTGTTGTTATTTAAAATAAGAGACTATACTGAGGTATTATTCCTCTCACTTTTAGAAGGCTGCTGTATCTTGGTAACAAGAGAAAGGAATATACACAAAAAGATTATTTCCACTAAAAGCATTTTAACAGTAGGGTGATTTCTGGATGATGTGTAATTAGTTTGATGTCAACAATATTTAAAAATATTTCACAACTTAGAAATAATATTTCAATCTAAGTTTTAAGCAGCAGTTTTATAAAATTGGAAAGGCCTGACTTTACTCACAAATATATTGCTTTGTGTAGGAAGGCAAAAATCACCACAGGAAAAGGAAGAAAGCCGATCGTGGTGATGGACCTTTGTCATCAGAATCCTTATCAGAATCAGATCAGACAGAGGAGGTCAGTGTGAAACCTCAATTTCAGATGTTATAATGCTCTTAGCTTACTGATTCGCGTGAGTGAATGAACGAACTAGCTTAGATTTAATATATTTTTGAAACTGTTCTGCTCTGTACAGTTGAATTTAAGAGTGCAGCACATTCAAAGTTGTTTGTATTTTTCTCTTTAATAAAAACTTTTAGTAAGAATTATTTAGTACAGCTGCTATCACCTACAAGTCATTTTGAATTTATTTTCTTGAAGATTTTCAACTTTTTATGGATATTTTTGAGCTCAATGAAATGAGGCTACGTGATTGGCGTGGTGTCCTTCACAAGATTTCTCTCTGATGTTTGTGAACAGATTGGCAGATTTCAAGATGGCTAAAATTTTTTGGCTCCCTTTTCCAGTGAATTAAAAAATTTTGGACGTAATAATCTTACTGTCACCCTTGTGTGTATCTACTTTGAGGGTTTGTATTCTTGTAGGATTACAAAATTTGGGAAGGCTCCAGTGTGTTGCATTTTTTCATTAAGAATTTTTGCCACATTATTAGCTTAGTAATTTTACCTTTATCTCTCTGCTGTTTCTTGTTCTGCTATGTACTAAAAGCAGAGTGTGTTCCCAAATCGGATGTTATAGGATAATGCGTATTCTAGACTACAACACAGTGTTTCTCCATGGATTATTGTTCAGTATGTTCTACCACTGTTGTGCCATCATTCATTTACATGCAACAAAAGCTCAAAATTTTATTTAAAACAGCATTTCCAAAGCTGCTCTGCCGTTCATTTGATTTAGGTTTGTTTTTTTTTTTAGGTGCAAGCAAAAAAGAAGAAAAACAACGAGGAAAAAGAGAAAACAGCAAGTATCCTTTTTACTCATACTGTAGTTTTAGGATATAAATACTCTGTATTTGGTTAATTTCCAATTTCACATTTTTCAGTAATACAAATGTTTTATAGCAAAAGTCTACTGTCACATGAATCTAAATTAACAATTTCTCTATTTAGCTGCTGAAGTCAGTTTTTCAATTATTGAATTAAAGGAAAAATTTGTCACTATAGATATTTGTCACTATATAGATACATATGATTTGAGATTTACGAGTTTAACACTTATTGTAGCATATATTTTACTCTGTATCAACCTACTAGAACCACTAAAGTATTGGGTAGGGTAGCAGTTTGCCACACAGACATCAGTGCTGTTCCTTTGTTAGTGTTATGTATAATTCTTCCTTGGTAAGCCCCCTCTAGCAGACCATGAAAAGGGTGTTAGGACATAATCGCTGCAACATCTATACTAATACAAGTCTTCCCCCAACCACATAAAAAGCTGTCAGCAACCTGTTGCTTTTCTCAATTTTGTTGATTTGTTTCTGTTGGTAAAAGTAAGAGGAAGGTTCAGCAGTGATTTATATAGAACTCGGATTCATCACATGTAGCTGAGGCTCCTCAGTTAGGAGTATAGTGATTTGGAGATCCGAAATGGCCACTCAAGGTGTCTCTGTATCTTTCTCTCTCTCCTGTCAGCAACCGTGTTCCTAATTAGACATCTCAGTTGTCTAGATGAGTTAGGGCGAAGGGAGGCTTACATTAGTCACCTCAAAATGCAAGCGTAGGAGTATCAGTGATACTCAATACACATTTTCCATGGAACTTGTTTGTTTTTTCATAATCATATAAGCTGTTTGCTGTAAAATTTCTAGTGACTGATTGTGGTTTTATCTTAGAAGAATTGTGTATATATGTATAAAACAAAGCTTTTATACCAAGATTGTTTTGTTTACATAATGCCACACCTATTCAAGAATTCCAGTTGAAATTCTGCTTGCAAAAAGACAAGATTGTATCTCTTAGCTTCTGTGTTACAGTGATCAGGATAATAACTTCAGGACTGAATCCAGTAGGGTTAATTGAGTGTATTCATATTTACAATTGAGATCATTATTGTTTTATTTTAAATGAAGTGCAAGTGCTGGAGGTTCTAGCTAAGTGTAGTTTAACTATTTAGTTTTGCGCAGTAAATATAAGCACTTACTTTAAAATAGGTAAACATCCTAGTTATTCCCACACATACAGGATGTCACTGCTTGTCAAACCACTTCGTTATTACTTTCTCAGAAACCTATAAAGCACTGAAAATCATTTAAAAGGTTAGGAAATGTAATAGTGACAGTGATGAGAGGTGTGAAATAGCCAGGCCATGATGGAGATAAATTGAAGGCTGTGCATAATAGTGCAAATTACTGGGTAAAATATGAATTTTCTTTTTGTGATTTTTCAATAGGCTTTTATAGAAATCTTTTTTGAAATGTCTTTGTAAAGATATCCTTTCCGTGCTCTCATTTTGCGTTAGCAGAATTTAATAGACGGCAATTTTATTATACAATAACTTCCATTTAATTTTACTGTTTTTTTAGGATAAAACAAAAAAGAGAAAGAAGCACAAGAAACATGGTAAAAAGAAGAAAAAGAAGATTGCTGGTTCAAATTCAGATTCGGAATAATATTTAAAATAAACAAGACTATCAACAGAAGTGCAATGACTAAAGGAAACTTAAACTGTGAAATGACAGCAAACTTTACCAAACTGCATGAGTTTTCCTGTGTTTTAGAAATATTCCTAATCTTTCAGTAGCCAGCCAGATGCAGCTGTGCTGGGAAAGGCCATTGTTACTGCCTGCTGCTTAATACATGAGGTACAACTTTTCTAAAATTCGAGTAAGCGGTGTTCTATATTTGAAACAATATGAGATGGTAGTCCAGCTGAGGTGTAAAATATTGGAAAATAAGAGTTAAACTTTTTAGGTAGTAAAAGTAGTCTTTTGAAGCATTAGTCACAGTCTTTATTTGTAAATCAGGACAAATAAAATCCAAAGTTCATCCTGCAGGCTAATATTATACATGAACTATTACAAGCTGGTGTCTGCTAATGGCATTTACAAAATGGGAAATTAATGATAACATTTAAAATGCTGCCTTTGTAGAAATGTTTATCATCTGCCCCATTACTGTCTTCATGCTTATGAGAAAGGGAGTGCTACCATTTTGGCTAACTGAATAGGGTGCCTTTGCCTTTGATTCTTGCAAGTCTCTGCGATTTTTAATCCATGCAGCATCTCTGATTCTAGGGAAGCCAGAACTATTGTCAGCAGACTTTTTCTGAATAAGCAGTTCTGGGCTTCTAAGCATGTGCTTCTGCATTAAGCAAGAGCAATGACATTTTGCAGTATAACTGACATTCAAAACCTGAAGATTTTACCTCTGCTTCTTTGAAATAGCGATAGATCTTTGCTAGTAAATATGCGTATTTCATTTAATGTAATTTTGGTTTAGTTGAACACTTCTTGCAAACACTGGTAGCTTTCTTTGCATTATATTTAGAATTGTTTTGCATGATTTGTGCCACTTTTAAATTAATGAAATGCAGGTAATCGTTTGTTGTAACCAATTCTATGAATTACGTTCCACATGCAGAGTTTCATGTATGTATTTAGTTACTCTTATAGTTAAGTTCATTGCTGTGTTTAAGTGCACACTTGCTGAAGATATTTAGCATGTAAAAAGCAGGGTTTTGATACCTTAACAGCTTCATATTGAAGCTGATTTTACTCTTAAGCAAGTTCAGTGGCAGACCTGTTACGTGATGTGTCTTGTTAGATAAAAAAACTACTGCCAGAATCTCATTAAAGATACTGTTTAAACAGTTTGTATTTATATTTTTGTACTTGAGGGCTACAGAATGTTGACCTAAATCATAAAGCAGTTTTACTTTAAATTAGTTGCTTTAGAAATTGAAAAAAGCTTTTATAAACTAAATGTGCACGCAAGAAAACACAAGCAACCATTTGATTTTAGTTTTTACATGAAATTCTCGTTATATTTTCCATTGAAGTACCCATTGCTGGGCCTCCTGTTAGCTTTTAAAAACTGCCCGTCCATCCTGAGGGTCAACTGTAGATTGTACTCTTGATCCACCCCTTTTCTCATTGCACGGGTGCTAACTTAGGACTTACCTCTATTGCATACAGATGTTTCAAATATTGTATTGCCAAGAATTTCAAGACCTTTTAAGACCTTGATTATTAGTCTGCAAACCATAACTAAAAACTGGGGGAGAAAGATGGTTTCATATTGCCGTTGTACAGAGAAATTGACTTCGAGTTAAGTTCTTGGGAAAATACCACCACTGAGTTGCAGTAATGTCCCTCTAGACCATAGTAAGAATATTTTCATCAAATATTTTATACTGTTGGGCTTGATGTTGCCGATTCTAGACACTGTTTTGTCAGTGAGGTTAAAATAAAGGCAAGATGCAGTGAACAGTAGGGGTTTGGTTTGGGGTTTGTCTTTGGTTTTGTTGGGGATGTCTCCTCTTTAAGTTGTGTTGCAGTTTTGGTAAAAGATCTTGCAGTGAACCACAGCATAAACCCTCTGTCCTGTGTGATACCTTATTTGACTTTTACACAACTACCTGCAGCAGAAATAAAAATGAAAATGAGAGCCCCAGTCTTCCAAATACATAAGCCGGTATGTCATTTTAATTGTCTGACTGTCACTGTTTGTTCTGGTCAGCTGTGTGCTTCAGATGCTGCTGTCATGCTTTGGAAGTGGTGCAGCTGCTCAGGGGGCTTTGCCAGTTCACAACAAGGCTGCTTTAATACTGACAGTGTTTCCAATACATTGACAAATACGTTGCGACTCCTCTTGCATCCTCTTTTTTCCTGAAAGAAGAGTAAAGCCTGGTCACAACCCGTCAGCTTTCCCGATTTGTACACGCTGGGTACGTGAGGAGGTGCGGTGGGTTTCAGGTGGCACCAGGCACCCACAGCCGTGTTCCACGTTTGGGCAGTGGGACAAAGCAGAAAATGAGCAATGCGGGAACAGAAGTCTTTTAATAGCCTTCTGTCTTCTGACAGCAGATGAACAAGCAGTACTGTATGTAGTATTTCATTTTTAGCTCTTCTTTCCAGAAACGTTTTTAGAAGTTCGACATTCAGTTATTTTCTTTTATACAAGTGCTATTTTTTTTAATGTATTGATAAACATTTCTCTTCGTTATGCCCAGATACATATATGCATGTCACCAAGCGGCACCGCGGCCGCCCCATCCCCCCGCCCCGCTCGGCCGCGTTGCCAGGCAGCGGCGGCGGGGAGCGGCGAGGCCGCCGCCATGAGCAGGAAGAGGCTGCAGCAGCTGGTGGACTCGCTGGGCCGATCCGCCAAGCACTGTGAGTCGCGGGGCCGGTCCGCCAAGCGCTGTGAGTGAGGCTGGGGGCGGCAGGCGCCCCCGCCCGGCACGGCACAGGGCCGCCTCAGCGGGGCGGTGGGCTGCGGGAGCCGTGCCGCCTCCGCCGCCGCCTGAGGGGCGTTCGCTGGTCCCGGCGGCCTCCCGTTGTCCCCTGTGCTCATTCTGTGGCCTTGCTCGCCACCCCCATCCCCCACGGTGGGGCACTTCCCGCCGCCCCTTAGGAAGAGCGGGTGCGGGGCGGAGGGCTGTGGGGCAGTCGGTTTAATGGCTGACACCTGAGGTGTCCGGGCCCTGTAGCTTCCCCGTGCCTGCCGTGTGTTTTTACCAAGTTAAGTTATAAAATATGTTTGCTTGTGTTTCAACTGGGCAGTTAATAAAAGCGAAGTGGAATGTCTGATCAAGCTCTTCGACACGCTGGTGGCCGAGTCCAGCAACCGCTTTGCTGCGGTCGGCTTTGACCGTAACATGTTCAGAGACGCTCTGCACAGCGCATTTGGCATGACCGATGACATGATCATGGACAGAGGTGAGACTGACAGGTCTAAAAAACATGTAGGATTTTAGTTTTACGTTGTCGACCCGATTCCTAGGCAAAATAGTGCCATCTCATCCCTGCAAGGACAGCAGAGGAAGAGTTATGCTCAGGAGCTGCTGAGTAAAGGGTATCTTTTTTTTCTTTATGCGGAATAGTTTTCCCTTGGTTCAGGATGGCTCACGCTCCTGTACGAGGGGGACCAGCCAGAGGCAGGTGTAGTGCTGTCCTGTGGCCGTTTCTATCCCAGTCACTGTAGTGTCGTGACAGAAGAGGGCAGCATGGTGTCACTTTCCCCTCCGGTGGTTCCACCGGGAGCTGCAGTCACTGCTGCCGGTGGACGGCTCTGTCTCGGGCTTGGAGGTCCCAGAAATGGGAGGTACCCATTCTCTTGGAGTGGGTAACTTCTGGAGTCGAGGTGCTGTGAAGAGCACTGAAGGGACTGGGCAGACAATCAGGGAGATGAGAGTAATGAGCCAAATAACCCCTTGCAAATATAGTGATTTCACAGAGAAACACGAGAGCCATGTTTGCAGTTACTGTGAAAGTCACGTGAATGATCTCTGGTCTACAGGTGTCTAGAGGAGGATGTGGAGGAGGCATGAGTGCCATTCCTTTCAGAAGGCCGCCAAGAGCCACCCCTTGGTTCAACTTTCTCCCACTTTCTAGCAGGAGGGGTATTTAAATGCCATTTTATGCAACAAGTCAACTGTGTCTTGGAAAATGCCTTACATGGACACATTCTTAAAAATTATTTTAATGCTTACATACAAGGGGGCAGATTTCAGTTGCAAAAGCAAAGCTATTGTTTTCCCATTCCAAAATGCTTGGCTGTGCGTGTAGAGGGGTTTCTGTAGCCAACTTACTAATTAACATTCTAAAATATAAGTTAGTGATAGACGTTAGTTGATGCTTTGAATTATATCTTGGATTTGAAGTACTATGTTACAGGCTGTATGAATAGTGAAGCTGCAAGACTGAAAGTTTCTTATTTCAGGGAAGGGAGAAGAAAAAAGATCTTGGTACATGAAAGACAGGAGAAGGTTATTTTTCTTTGTATGTTTAAAATATTTATGTACTGTTTCTAGGATTACTTTCTCCAAGGTTTTCTGACACAAAACCTAGTAACGAAAATCCTCTTCCATATGCAAATATGCCTTAGTGTAAGGGATATTGGTTTATTTGGTTTATGTCTGCATGGAAGCGTACTTCCTGTAGTTGTTTAAATCGGGAAAGCAACAGATGAAACAAAACGTCTTATCCCAGCAGGATTCTGGAGTGGAAGGTCAGTAGACTGAGGGGCGAAATCCCCTTCATTGTTATGAGTTAGAAAGGTCCAAGAAGGGTAATCATACCTTGATGAAAGCAGAGAACCATCTTTAGTAAAAATATGTTATATTTTTATTGAATTTAAGAAAATATTCATTTGTGTTTCCCTATTACATAAATTTAAAATGTATCTAATACGCTTCTCAGTGTTCCGCACTTTTGATAGAGACAACGATAGCTGCATCAGTGTGGTGGAATGGGTGGAAGGCTTATCAGTATTTCTTCGGGGGACATTGGAAGAAAGGATTAAATGTAAGGTTTATCTGCATGCCACTATTTAGTAGCAATCATGGAATTTATGACTATTAAATTGCACATTGCATTTGTTATAATTTAGTAGTTACTTCTATAAAGTATTTGGTAATTGAAGAGTTTTCTTCTGTGTAGTTTAATGCAATGAAACTGAATACAGAATGGCTTCTCTGAGACAGAGATTGTTCTGTATAAGCTGCTGGTATCATAGCTGCCACCTTATTTTGTTGCTGACAAAGAAAAACCAGCTTTTGAACTGAAGCTTGTTCTACGGTATACAGGTTTTTTGACAGAATATATGTTTTTGTATTCACACACAAAATTAGAAAGAAGCAGATGTAGCTCAAGGGTGATTTTGGCTGAATAACACAGTCTCAAACCAACCTAGACCTGTGCCAACATTCATTTACTGGCACAGCGGGGACGCAGCAGCAGTTGCATTAATTCTAGCAGTTCTTCAGCCTGGAAGCATAGATGGAAAAACTGAGTCTATTTGTAAGATGGTCATGAGAACCTCTGCAGTAATGATGGAGAAAGATAGGAGAGAAAAAATAGCAAGAACTCCAGAATTTTAAGAAGCAGGAAAAAAAAAGGGGGGGAGGGAAGTATAACAGAGAAAGGGGAGTGACAATATGTTGTTTTCATAGTTCCCAGTTTGCAGCATCAGCCATCCTTAATGCCCTATATAAATTCATCATAAAGCATTGCACTGGAAGGTGGCCTGGGATATAATTCAGTACGTCAGTACAACCACAAGCAGTAAAACATGCAGCCCTGCTGTAAGCACTATAGAGTATACTAGTGTGTAGGGATATACAGTGTTGTCTGTCATAAATGTATGCCAGTACAATTTTTCACTGTAGGCTTAGTCTTCGGCGGAAGAAAACCTCTTGTGTTCCAAAACAGAGAAAGTTTTGTTTGTTTGTTTAAATAAATTTTGTGAAGGAGAGTAAAGTTTATTATGGTCATTGATTTCTGATTCCAGGGAAGTAGAAACAATTAGAAGATAAATTAGGCAAATACTCATACCTAAAATACTCTGTTACAGAGATTTTCTCTTTGCATTAAGGGATACTTCTGTTGTCTTTTCCATGCTAGTATAGCTCATTCTTCTTTTTACTCTGCTTTTCTAATTCAGCTTCTGAAATAACTAAGATGTGTTCTGTAGGTGCAAAGCCCTTCTGATATTGACAGCTGGTCCCTGCCATGGGAAATTTGGCTTCTAAACCAGAACCTCGTTTATATTCTAAATAGACAATTTTAGAGATGTTAAGATCTGTAAGTTACTACGGTTTCTGTGAACTGAAGATTATTCATTTGAGGAGAAATAGATTTTAACTATGAAGGGTAAATAGACAATAATTGACTAGTATATGTATCGAAATGTGATACATATATTTCATATATAAATATTATGTATGGTAAGTGTGGCTCAATAGATACGCTGTACAATATACAACTCACATTTTCTGTCTATGGTGTGTGATATAGCTTGTATGAACTTGAAATTCATTTCTCTTTCAAAAAGACTGTTTTGAGGTTTACGACCTGAATGGTGATGGATACATTTCAAGAGAGGAAATGTTTCAAATGCTGAAAAACAGCCTTCTCAAACAACCATCAGAAGAAGATCCTGATGAAGGAATTAAGGACTTGGTAGACATAGCACTGAAGAAAATGGCAAGTACTTACTTGCTGTGATACTTGAGTGTCTTCCAAACATTCATTAGCTGAACCTTAGAACATTCCTATGAGATAATAGGAATACTGTGTCTGATTTATGGTGGGATTCTGAGCCACAGAGTTAGTTATGTACTTGAGATAAACAAGTCTCCTAAGGAAAGCCAGAAATATAATCCAGATCTAATGAGTCCCAGTCCAGTATCCTCACATGAAACTGTTAATTTATTATGTGACTGTATTATAAACTTTATGTATCAACTAGCACGTGTATGTGTGCATACACACATGTGCATGCCCAGTCAAAACAAAAGCCCAGTCAAAAGTGGAAAATTCAAAAGCATAAGCTGCGTTTATTCCAGTGTTAGGCATCTGCTGTAGCTTTATTATTAAGTACATTTGTATTTAACTAATTGATCATGAAACGTCTTCATCCAATTTATATATTCTATAGAATAGTATCTTCGAGGTTACTCATGTAAAACTTGTCATACCATGATTAATCTAGGCTATCCAAATCAGCCAGGGACTGTGTTTCAACATTTTCATCAAATCAAGAAAAATAACCTCCCCTCCTATGGTGGTGTTCAAAAATCTCACTTAAAACCAGGTCTTGAATCCCAACTCCTTTTATTTAACCCCATCTTTCCTATTTCTCAAACCCACCCCTTTTGTAGAACCTCAGCTGAAAGGTCCATCTTACCCTTAGTTCTTGACAGTGCCAAGTCTACTCTCACACGGAAAGCAAACTATGAATCAGCAATTTGTTCACCTTTCGAGCATCTACATGCTCAGCTTCCCTGCAGGTTGCATCCAAAATGAACACCCTCATGTTCTGGGCAGTTGATAAGTGGGCTATGCTAGTCCAAGCACGAGCGCTATGCTCTGGACATAATGAATCTTCATATATGTAAGAACGTACTATAAACTAATCATGTACATAATCCTGTTTCAGCTTTTCCACAAGAACTTAATAAAGCTCTGATATGTGTTTGAAGAATGTCCAGATCTGCTTTGTCTGCTGGGCAGTTGTCTAAGTAGGATATTGCCGCCCATCTCAAATAACTGAACAACTAATTATTAGATACCCAAAAATGCATTTGTGGAGTTCGTCACTCAAAGAATTAAAAACTACTCTTTGAGCAATTGCCTGTAGGTACAACTGCATTGTGACTAAGCATACGTCCAGTCCCATGATAACCGTTTTCATACTTAAAAGCATTTGTCATGAACATGCTCATGCCCTGCTCTCCCGTGTGCTGAGGAGGGTAAAAGGTAGAGGGTGCCCGGCCACTTGTTTCTCTTAAGCATCCAGTGGCAGGTTTTCCTGTTCAGGAATCTCTCTCTCTACATAGCTCCTTGCCCCTGCTTTTCTGGCCATTAGAACCTGTGCTCCCTGCATGTTCACCAGCTATGATGGTTCCATGGCTTGGTCTTCAAAAACTTTGATTTGGCCCTGTGGCTTGAACGCTAGTCATATCCACCCATCAATCTTCACTTGAAGCGTTTATTTTTTATGGTTTAAAGAAGTACTTATGCTCACCATAGCGTCTGCTGGTATTTTAAGCTGCCACGTCAGTGAAACAGGAGGTTTTCAAATTGCAGAAATACTAAAAACACAAGGATGCTTCTTCCACCCCCAGAGGAATATTCTGCTATGCTGAGATTCTGCAGTATGAAAGAAGTGGGCTGGCATCAGCATGCTCCACAGTATGCTTCTGGGTGCCATACGTGAAAAAGACAGGGCAGAAGTATGCCTACTATAGAAAACCACTAGGGTAAAGTATTTCCAGCCTCATGAATAGGGTGTAGCTACACTCATGATGTAAATACAGAATATATCCTAACATTTTATCCTACTTTGAAGTCTCCTACTTTTAATTTATCTCAGTGTAGCTGTACTTGAGATTTGTCCATGCAATTCTCAGCTCAGTCTCTTCCCATGTTAAAGTTTTGCCTTCTCTGGAATTCTGTTAACAAAGCCATATGAGATAGTTGAGCTTGCTCCACCTTTTATGCCTTAGGTAGAGGCAAATGAAACAGATCTTGTCTGAGCAGAGACTGATGGCCCAAAGCAAATGACTTTTGTATACACTCAAAGTAGAATCCCTGTGAATAAAATGTCTGTTAAACAAAAAGACAGTTACTACAAGTCATCATCCTTTGCTGAAGAGTTCCCTTCCTTTTGTAGGACTATGATCATGATGGCAAGCTTTCTTTTATGGACTTTGAAAAAGCAGTGAGAGATGAAAATCTTCTCTTGGAAGCCTTTGGACCATGTTTGCCAGACATAAAGGTACATCAACCTTGAGTTTAAAAAAAATGTGCAAATACTTCCTGTATTATTGTTAAGGAGTTGTACGTATTATGGTATTAACTGTCATTACATGGGGCCTGCTGAAGTCAACTGATAAATGCTTCAGTTGTGAAATATGCATGTGCTAAGTTCGTATCTACCTTTCACAGCACCGATGTTTCCTTATACAGTCAAACACTGGTACCAGAGAATATAGGAATATAGGAACACACTGTTAATGTTTGTCTGACCTGGGGCAGCAATATAACGAACGGTCCTCAATGAGCGCCCTCTCAGACTAAGAAAATGAGACTGTTCTCTTGAATTGTTTATACGAAAGCTCTCCAGGAATACAACTTTTATTTTTCTTTCTTCAGTGCCACTGGCAACACCGCCACCACCTCACTTATAGCCTCTTTTGGGAGAGGCTGGTAACTTTCTGCAAAAAAAAATACCTTGAGAGGGTTCTTCATCTCAGAGTGTGGCACTGCTGTTTTTTAATTACATCTAACTGGACTTATTTATTAGCAATACATCTAATTCAATGGTTTTTTTTTTTTTGGAAGATGTTAATTTAGAACATGCTCATTTCCTCAGTGTTAAGTTCAACTGTGGAGAGTGTTTCTGCTCTATAATAAAGAGTAATTTTTTTCCTAACCCAATAATCATTATTCTATTTGAACTGCATGTCATTTTTAAATACTGAAAGTTGTGCCTTCATAGAGATGGAAAAACAAAATTCTGAAATACATGCAGTGATTCCTAGAAACAGAAAAGTTGTGTAAGACTGCTGGAAACAGGGCAAGTTTTCATTTGCTGGAAACCTACACTTCCTGCCAGCTCACCTACCTGGTAAGCTGGAGGACAGGAAGAAAGAGTCTTGTAGCCATGACTGCAGGCTCTATTACATCATGTCAGCTGCAAAGCAACTGTTTCCAAAATGCCAGACTTCTCCTGGCAGACCATCACAAGACTTTCAAGGGTTTGGGAAAACCCAGGTAAGTACCCTGTTTTTTACACCAGTGAAAAGGTTTTAAAAAGTTTCTGAACAAAACTATGTTCACTAATCAGCATAGAAAAATGACTTGCTTTCTGTCAGTGTTGGTAATAAAGCAGGTACACAATTCAGGCTAATCATGGCAAGAAGTGGAAAACTCTACTTCTTGCTTACAGTATTTCTGCTCTCTGTTCTGTACCCTACTCAACTGTTGCCTTTTTACTAGGTCTCTAGTTTCACAGTTAAAAGAGAACTCTATTTACATTTCAAGCCCTAAAAGCAATAAATTAATTTTGGCTATGAGCTTTACATGAAGAAAACCCGTAATTTACTAGATTTCCCAGTAGGATTATGTTGGAGAATTTTAATTGTACCCCTTGACACAAATTAAACACTCATTTGTACTTAAATATATTTTTAAAAAATGTAATGAACAACTTACCGGACAGAGTCCTAGCACCATAAGCGGTTCTACAAGGAGTCCGCAAAGATGCGCCACAAGCCGATTCCTTATGTACGCTTGCACCAGCACCAATCCTGTGAGCATCAGCATGGAGCACCTTTGCCCAGCATTGGGATCATCCCCCCAGCGCCAGTTCTGCTGCCCAAAGGTGGTCCCTGGGCGCTCCCTCTCCAGGATTGTTACCGCACAATGCTGCGGATACTTCTTACCTCATTACCAAGGGAAATTTCACTCCTTTACATTGTCATCTCAGTCTCTTGTCAGTCTGACATTCTTGCTTCCAGCCAGTTTAGCTCTGCCGTTCTGCAGCTACACCTTCTTGCCCTCCATGCCAGATCATTCCTTGGTCACACATTACCCCTGCCGAGCAGTTTGAATTTCCCCTTCAGTTATAACTTTGAATGTTCTGACTGGTCTCTTGGTGATGACATCATTAATGCTATGGAATTTACCTTTTCTAAGCTAAAAAGCAAGAAGTAGCCTAAGTGTAAGGACTGTCACTGCTTACACATTTCAGTTTAGCATCTTTTCTGATTAAATTTAAATCCTTTAGTTAATTGAAAATGAACCTTTTTTTTTTTTTTTTTTTTTTAAAACAGAGCAGTATGGCATTTGAACAGAAAACTTTCCCGGAAACTCGTAAACTGTAACTCCAAGCAGAATACTGTTGTAAGGGGTTTTTTCTTCACTGTTCTTCATGGTATAGTAAAAATAGGAGCAACTTGAAATTATTACTAAGTTTCAGTATTCCTTTACTGTAAAAGCTACTGAATAAATAGAATTTACTTCTATTACTCTACCTAAATACAATTCTTCAATGAGTTATGAAATATGTTACAGTATGAGGTACACAGGACAAGATTGCAACAATAATATATTATACTCGTTTGTTCATTCCAAGAAACGATACAATTTTTCTAAGCAAGGGAATTGCTTGGAAATACAGTATAAAATAGTTTTATTTTTAACGTAAAAAAATAAGTATTTTAAACTATATCCTTTTAAAAATGACTGTTGGAAGATGCTGCCAGCAGTATCTATATTCTTCTTCTCTGCTTTACAAGTGGTTTGGCTGAGCTACTCCCTGGCTTTTCCACAGATGTTCTTGAAACAGAATCTGCTACCTAAATTGGAAAAAAAAAAATTCTTAGTAAACTGTAACCACTCCATTTTTATGCTAGTTTTAGAATAAGGCCATGTCTCCAACGTTTGAGTATTGGGAGGGATGTATTACTATAATCACACTTGTATTGAATTTTCCTGCAGAAAAAGGGAAAAAAATTACACCACAGGCAGCATTAAACACAAGAGAGGTGAAACTTAGAAAATAGAAGTGTTAGCAGTACCATTTTTGTATTTTAACCACACAAACTGATTTCAGATACTCAGTGATAAAGTGTTACGTATCTTATCACCCTTCTCCCTACCAGAGGTGTTTTCAAAGTAAGGTTTAAGTAAGCTTTTGAAAAAGCTTTCAAAGTATGCTTTTTAAACTCAGGTATTTCAGGAGGAAGAGGGAAGGGAAAGGAAAAACCTGTTTTTTGACACATAGTTTAGAAATGTATTTAATATAAGGGGTGCTTATTTATCGATTTGACTGGAAATAAGCTCTTTCAAATCAGTCTAGTCAGTCATAGCCAAGGGAGCTTTTTCATATCTTAATTTAAATGGAAAGTTTATCAGGAGTGTTTGACCTGCTAATTGATTAATACACTCCATAAAAGGTTATATAGTTTAGGACATGCTTCTCAGCATGGTTCTGTACATCTTTTAATGCTATAAGTACTGTTGGAGCAAAATTGCATTGAACTCCAACTTCATTATTTTTCACTCCCTTTCAATCAGAAACCAGAGACAAGTACCACACTGGAGTCAGCAGGACTACCTCCAAAGTTATCATGCCTCCCCACATGGAAAAAAAGTGTAGTTTACTAAAAATCATTTAGGATCATGCACTGACACTTATACTTTCTAAGTGTAGTATAAGAGGTATGGAGTAGAATGGCCTGCAATATTCTGCATTATGAAAGAATTAAGTAGTAAGAACGCTAGCTTTAAGTGGCAAATAAACTGATAATACTGAAAAATGTTGAATTAATTTATCTTAGGGTCTCTATTTTTATGGATAACAAGCACTTAATATATATGTTTGAAAATGAAAATATCAGAACTTTCAGAATCCATACCTCTTTCAGTTTATTTCTAATTAATGTAGCTGAAGTATTCAATGAATCATCATCCATATCCACTTTAGGTATTTCTGGTAGCTGTGGACCAATAACGACTTCAGTATTGTCCGCACTTGCTCCAACAAGGGAAAATTTGTTACCTTCTTCTCTCTTCCTCTTACGTTCTTGCAGGTGAGTTGTACGAGGCATAAACCTATCAATTCCATTATCTATCGGAACTGTTCTTTGCTGCATTGAAGGAGTTGGTGGAGTATGTCCTCCCAGCTGTACGTTTAGAGTTAGGGATGTGCTTTGACTGAAGTACCCAGAAGTTTCAGCACAATTGTTATCATACTGGGGCAATGTCAACAGATTCTGATTATGATTCCCAGATGGATATCCTGTGTTTTGGGATACCCTGTGAGAACTTGTAAAGCAGGATGGATCCCAGTTACCAGCTGTACATGGCCCTGGTGTACTCCACGGACAGTCAGAGTTCTTTGAGACCGTCTTCTCAGGCCGCTCTACTTTCTTTGACACAAAACAATCTTTAAAACAACAGAAGAAGTAGCTTCACTATTTCATGTCATTATTAGTTCTAACACATAAGACAAAAAACATTTAATACAGTTACAGAAGCAATACCAGTGATACTTTATTCCCAGCCGCCTTTCTGTGATTCTTTTTTCCTAAGTGGCACCTTTCAAACTAAAGTTTTTCAGCCTACTTTCTCTCCGCTGGTTTGTGAGGAATGCCTGAGCAAAAGTATTTCAGCCGTTTTGAGAACGTGAGGAAAATATTTCTAATGTTGCAAACCAATGATTTTTACCTCCTGTTATGATTTCAGGAAGGCCAGGCTGTCTTGCAACATTGAAAAAAGCAGGTGTTTTGATGTTAAAAATCAGTGATTTTACTCCCTTTAAATATCCTCATGCAATGAATAATGATATCAAAGTACATAAGCACAAGAAAGGAGAAGCCTATGCTTGGCCATTTGCTTATTTCTCAGCTTGCCCAGCCTTCAGTGCTGCCTGGGAACTCTGCAGTACAGTAGCTTTTGTAAACCCAGTCCATTCTTAGCATTCCTCCAGTGCCGATATGCATGCTGGAGAAACTTTCTGTTGAAGGTTTTGGTGTAGTCACCTTCCTTACAAACTGTCCCTTTGGGCATGCCTGAACAAACTGGAACAAGCGTGAAAAGATGATCTCAAATTTCCTGCCAGTGGTTGAAATTTCTGATAACGTTTTGAAAAGAAAACAAAAAGAGAAGGAAATAGTTCATTATTAAAACGTAAGCATTTCTTTATTTTAGTCTTAACCAAAAGCAAAATGTTGCTTTGAAAAAGATACAGCGCTCTAAATATTGAAAGATGTCTCCATGCTGCTGCAAGCGTACTTAAAATGCATCTTTAAAACAGCCAGATACCAAGCATTTTCTTTAATGGGCACTTTAAACAAAACCCCACCCACCACTGAAGTGAGATGTTTATTACAAACCTCTTTGATTTGTTGCTTTTGCTACGTACTTTCTTCTATCCTGCAACTTCTCCCTAGTTTCTTGGACCGTTTCAAATTCTGGAGCATAGCACACGTGCAGCAAACTACCAAAGAAGCTTCGTTCGTCCATTTTTTTCTTGGCCACCCTGAAGGGAATTAAATTGTATTGGCAAAACTGAGGATTTTACTTCAACTTTCTAGAATCTTAACAGATTGTAAACAAAAAAAGGTGTAAAAGATTAAGACAGCAAGAGGCAGATACTGCCCTGTCCAATACCTTGCACATTGCAGATTTTGGAATTTTATAAGATAAACTTCAGTAAATTGCTCTGCTGGATATTCATCTAGAGCATGATACTCTTCAATGGCACCATATAATGCAAATTGTTCAACTAATTCCTTCATAACACCTAATGCAGGAACTCCTTGGATTAGTAAATAACGAGATTCCAAGTTGATAGTATAAACCTGAAAAAGAAAAAAAAGAATACTCTAAAATGTTCACATTCTTGCTTTACTGCAGAAGTAAGGAATTTTCCCTGTGTTTTCTGTTGTTCCTCAAATCCCCTCAGGATGCTGAAAATCCCTCTGTACTCTGTCTTGATTTTGGACTCTTGCAGGAGCAGTAAGTGCACAGTTATCTGAGACCTCTTCATCACTGAGCGGGAACTGAACTCAAGCTTCTTACTCAAAGTAGAACACAAATTAGAGTTGGCTCTTCTGCAGCAGGTCAGAGTACTGCCATTTGCTGAGTGAGCCTCTGGCCAATTTCCTTGCAAGACTGACTAGTAACCAGTTAATATGAAGCACTGTCAAAATAAAGGAAAAACCACTGTAAAACCTGTCTTGTTCACAGGCAGAGGCTACGCAGGTAAAATGCAGGGAGGAAAAAAAAAAGTACCACAATTCCTTGGGGCAGATCATGTGCGTGCAAAGCTGCCTCTTCACTACAGTGATGAAACAGCATATGTTTTTAAGACAGACAGATACAAGTACAATGCTGAGAGAAGCAAGGTCTTCCCCCAGGAGATTAAAAAAACAAAACAAACTACTCTTTTCTGCTTTGTGTAATGACTGTCGCACAACACAGGCTCTAAGGAAAGTTCTGTGACAGCTCAAAACGACAGGTAGCTAGACCATAAGATCAAAGGGAATTCATTCTGACTTGTTAAAAAAAACATTTAGATTGCATGAGCTACACATCCTTCTCAAAAAACAGCAAATGCAGGACAGAGCGAACCACTCAGGAAAGCAGCTCTCAAGCTGCCATCATAAAAGATACTCTCTGTAAATAGGTCACAAACTGTTCTTGTGATAGCAGCTTACTCCTACCTGCTCTCTTTCTCAAGTCAGCCTAGAAGGCGCCTTTACAGCACACTGTACCTTCAGTGCACACAAAAAGCAAATCCAGTGTTTCTGCTGCTGTAACGAAAGGTTCCTGCTACGCAGCAGGCAAGGCCCACGACGTGTGGCCTTCCCCTCACCTCCCCAGGGGCTGCTGGACACCAGAGCGCGAGTACAAAAGCAGCCTGGTGCACGCCAGTCCTGCC
Source organism: Calonectris borealis (assembly GCF_964195595.1). Taxonomy (NCBI): domain Eukaryota; kingdom Metazoa; phylum Chordata; class Aves; order Procellariiformes; family Procellariidae; genus Calonectris; species Calonectris borealis. The sequence continues at coordinate 145,219,762 of NC_134313.1, forward strand.
GAGCTCAGTGGCACTGTGCACCGGGCCGCGTGTTGGCTGGTTTTACAATGAGGGTGGTGAGACCCTGGCACAGGTTGCCCAGGGAGGTGGCAGATGCCCCATCCCTGGAAACATTCAAGGTCAGGTTGGACGGGGCTCTGAGCAACCTGATCTAGTGGAAGATGTCCCTGCCCACGGCAGGGGGGTTGGACTAGATGACCTTTAAAGGTCCCTTCCAACCCAAACTATTCTGCGATTCCATGATTCTAATAACGGCACCATGCAGCTCCGCACGTTTCCTTGCGCTGCTCTTAACCTTTGGTTTGGCATTTCGCACAGAACTAGCCTACCTGTGCTACAGGCATTTCCGAGCGATTAACTTACAAAGCGCAACGTGGGAGTTGCCAGATTTACCAGACCCAACTCCAGCTATTCCTCCAGCTGCTGCCGCCTGCCCGAGCCCACGCCCCGACGCACCTCAGCAGCAAGGAGAGAAAAGGAACCGGAAAACACCCAGAGCGGGGACACGCGCTAACAGAGACCGGGCGGCGCCGCAGCTGCAGCTGGAGGAATGCAGGGAGCTCGGCTGCTGAGCTCCCCGCCCCCGACAAGCCGCGGCCAACAACCGCGGCCGCGGGCCGGGCAGCTGCAGCGCCGCCCACCAGCGCTGAGGACGAGGGGCTCCGGGACCGGGGCCGCCCCGCTCGGGTCCCGCACCAGCAGACCCGCGCGGCGGCCCCGCCCGCAGCGCCCGGCCGCCCTGCCACCGGGGGCGGCCCGAGCACGGGCCCCGGCGCGCGGAAGGCCCAGGCCGGCCCCACCTTCACGGCGCGCGGCCTCCGCCCCTCCCGGTACTTGGCGCGCGACTCGCAGACCCCCAGCTGCACGTGGTGCTTGCAAGCGTCGCCCAGCCCGGTGCTGCTGCTGTGGCCGGCCGCCATCTTCCCATCGCGCCCCGCGTAGGCAGCTCTAGCCGCCTGCCGAGAGAACAGCCAATCAGGCAACGAGCAGAACTCTCATTGGCTTCCACTGAGGCGGAAATCGACGGTGTCGATAAGCCAGACAGAGAGAGCAGAAGCCCTCGATAGATAAGCCAATCAGAGGCAGGGAATGGGTACATGCCGCGCCCGCATTGGCCGGCAGTGGGTCATACCATTGTCTCGGGGGCGGCAGGGGGGGAGAAGGGGGAATTTCGGGAAGGCCTGGCCCGCTCGCCCGCCTCCGGGTAGGCAGCTCCCTGCTCGGGCGGAGCGGGCGCGCAGTGGCGCCGGGCTGCGGGGCCCGGCCGGCCGCCGGCATGTGGGGCAGCGGCAATCCCGGCGGAGGGGGAGCTGGAGCCGCCGCCGTGACGGTCGTCCTGAGCGGGACCCGGGACTGCTTCCTCCACTTGCCTCCCGTGCTGGCCTCCCACCTCCGCCTGCAGCAGGTACCGGGTCGGCTCCGCTCGGGGCCTGGGCGGAGGGACGCCTCAGTCAGAGAGGATTATGGGAGAGCACCGTCTTCCCCCCCCCCCGGCATCCCGTTGCTATGGTGACACGAAGAGCCCTCCTCCCTCCCTTCACGCGTCAGCCCTCCCCGCCACCAGCCGCGGTGTCGCTATGGTGACAGGGCGCGCGAGCCTCCCCCTGCAGTTGGGGGACCCCCCCCCCGGAGACGCTGCTGCTTTGTGGCCATAGCAACGGGGAGCCCCGCCCCGCGGCGCCCCCCAGCGGGAGCCCCGGCGCGGCGCCGCCGGCGCTGGCGGCCGGGCCCCGGCGGGGCGGCCCGTGCTGCCCTCCGCGCTTCTTGCACCATGCGGAAAAGCTTGCATTGCTCTCCCAGCGCAGTCCTGCGGTGTTGGCGTCTGCGTCTCTCTCAGCAGCACGTGTTTTATAGCAGTTTTCACAGTAACTCACCAGCATTAACCGAATAACGTGTAAATTAATCTCTAAGGTAGGAGGTGAGATGGTAAATCCAAGCCGAATCGTAATTCTTGGTGACGTAAATCTGTCACTATATATTCCTGTATAGAAAGGGACTCCTGCCATGCAAAATCCTCTGAAGTACATGGGTCGGGTGCAGGAAGCGCGCCTTAAGGAGCGTAAATAACATGTCACGCATGAAAACGAGCAAAGCCTGCGTCCGTCCCTTCTGCGATGAACACAAGAAGGAAGGATCTGCTAGCAGGACAGCCGGGATGAAGAATGGCAAGAATGAGCGGGTGAAGAGGAGGGGGCGGGAGCGAAGCTCGGGAGCGGAGATGGCGGCCGCAGGCCTGGCAAAGCCCCGCTCGGCCAGGCTGGCCTCGCCCAGCCTGTGTAACCTGCTGATTTCCCAAGGCCAAAAAGGACAGTTCACAAAAGCAAAATCATCTAGACTTGTGAAAATATGCTCTTTTTTCTTCGGGGTAGTAGAAGGAGGTTGGTGGGGTTGCAGGAAATCCGGTATAAATGTTAGCTTCATTTCTGCACGGTTTCTGGATGTTTTACAAACTTGCTGGCAGGAGAGAGGGAGGAGTGTAATTGCCTTGAAGTCTTGTAGCGTCATTCTGTACATCGTTGGTTATGGTGGGCTTTGCTTTTACTTAATGTGATGAAATATATGATCTTCGAAATCTTGATAGAAATAGCATATTAAATGCAAGCTCTTGAATAAAAATGTTAAAAAGGGGATAAATAAATATGTTAATAGATTATACTGAGTAAATCATATAAAAACTTAAATGGAATCAAAAGCTAAATCTAATTGCAGAAGGTATTAGATAAGTAGATGATAAAATGGTCTATGAAACTCAATGTTATGTGAAGATTAAGACACTCGGGGAGAGGCTTTATCTGTGTGAATACGAGGAAGAGCTGTAAATTAAATATTACGTTTGGTAAAAGGATCTTGGAACCATTGTAGATATTCTCTGAAAATGCTTTCAAAGTTTAATAAAAAGTCAAATAATATTTGAAATTATTAGGATACAGTTGAGAACAAAACAGAAAACATCACTATGTAAATCTGTGGTATAGCCACAGTGTACATTGTCTTGGTCACTTGATTTTCATAACAATAGTCATTTTGGAAAAAAAAAATACAGAAAATATCAGTTGAGTGATACAATGTAGGATACAGTCTCCTTATATGGAACTTGACTGAACATACTAAGATTCTTCAGTTTGGAATCAGAATAGCTGAGCAATTCTGAAACAGATTGATAAAATCATTTTGGTCTGAGTTTGTGTGACTTGTGACTTAGTTTACACATTCCCCAGCTCATGAAAGCACTCTTGGAGTCCATGCGAATGTTAAAATGCATGTGAAGTTTAAGCATATGCTTATGTTTTTTCCTCATTTGGGAAAAAGAAATGTGTAATTATACTTTTCTGTAAGATATTTGTTTGATAGACTATAATGCAGAAGGGAAGAGGAATTCTTTTCCTTACTTAAAAATAGTCCATAAAAATTAAAAGGTGTTTAAAAATTGGAAGCATGCACTGCTATGTTGAGAGTTGTGCAGATAGGTAATGTGGAGAAGAATTCTAAGGAAGATCTTGGTTATTAAGAAGTTGGCCAGTCTGCCAGAATTAAAAAAAAAATCTTGTCATTGCTGATAGAAACACCCTTTACTAACATGTTGTAAACGCTGCAAGTTATAGTTAGGGAATATTAATTAAAATAGGGCATGTAAAATCCAGAAAATATTTTTAATTCCTTTGATCTCTTTAATCAAACACGGTTTAGGTTGACTAATAGTCATCTTATTTAGCTTTATTGATGTTAATTTATTTTATTTCTTTGAAACTCATAGGGCCAAGCTGTGAAAGTATCCTGTGGTCATCAGCCTGTATTTTTGAGCTGGATGGAAATCAGGCATCGAGGTCGCCAAGGTGAAAATATTGCAGAGATTAACAGACAGTTAGCAGAAAAACTTGGCATTACAGATGGAGAACAGGTTTGAAATGCAATCTTTTTTCCTTATTTAAATAAAGAGTATATTGCAAGATACCTGAAAAGGTAATAATTTACAAGTTAGCTATGACTTCTTGTTTCATCTATTTAGACAGTTACTTCATTTATATCTGCTCCTAAGAAAAGTTAACCGTAATGAAACATCTCAAACATGAAAAGATTTGCTCATTAAATCATTAACAATTGACTAAATAATTTTAGGATAGGCTTGTGAGTAGGTTTTTGCAGGGCTGGAGCCCTGCACTATCTGCAGTGCCGTTAATTTTAGGAAAATACACTTTTAAGCAATTGAAGAATTTGGGAATTACCTTATGAGAATATTTTGCCTGGAGTTCCTGTTATTTTAAATTAATTATTGACTTACTGCATATTTCTTCTTGTTGGACTTATTTGGGGTTTAAATTTTCATCCTTCTTTTTCGCCCTTCACCATATGTCCCCGTGTGTCCTCTCTCTTTGAACATGTATTTAAATTGCCTCTTACTCTTGGACACTGTCTTAAACTTCTTGTAAACAATTCTTTCATTGAACAGAAGTTGAAGAGATGCCTAAGAGGCAGGCAGAGCTTTGTGACATGGGACTATGAAAATCTCAACATGCAAGGGTTTTTTTTATATTAATAGGTAGAGATTTAAATGAACAAGAATAGAAAAGTATTACTCTGCACAGTGTTACTGTGTACTATATTCATATATGCCTATTCTCTCATATGGAAAATTTTATTCAGCATAACAGAAGACATCAAAGAATGTGGCTCAAAGCAGTGTATTATCTTGCCTTGTTTACTTTTCTAGCGTACTCTCTCTAGAAGTGATGTATCTATTTGCAGAACTTTACAATTTACTAGTTCAGTGGCAAGGTAACTACCCTTTCTTGTTCTAGCAATTAATAGCCTTCAACAGAAAAACAATTGACAAGGAAAACCTGAGAAAACCTCACCCAACTGTTGCCTGAAAATAATCATCCGTACAATCGAATGAATAAATGAATAATTAGGTAGTTTTGCCATTGTTTTGGATTCAGAAATTGCATGTTTGCTGTGTTTCATAATAATATGCTCTTCTATTTACCATGTTGGAGAAAAGATATTCCTCTAAACTTTTGCTCCAAACTGAGGACCTAGAGGAATTTAAAATCAATTGTTACTTTTATAAAAGCTGACCTGAAATAAATCTCTCTCAAAGGACAGGTAACTAGTTTTATATCAAGAGAAATTGAATTAAGTTTATTTAAAAATGTATGACATGATATTGTTTGCAAATTGTTACTTCCTGTCCAATGGAACCTTTGGTAAAAATTAACTTTTGAAGTATATGTTTAATGCTTTCTGAAAAGCCTAGGCCACAATAGCTTTTATCATTCTTCCTGATACACAGGACCTCAACACTGTTCTGTGGAAGTGGGGCTGCTTCCTGTGAAACCATTCATAATATAGCTGATTTTGCTTTTGTATTGTACTTTTTCCTCATTTCTTCATCTGTTTCCGCCTTATCTAAATTTGTGCACAACGTGGTGAATTTTTCAGCATTCTAGAGTCCAGGACATTTAAAAATAAAAATTGAAAAATGAAAGACAGCTATGTGATCAATATGCATTAAAAATTGTTTGTTATCAGCTGATCAAGTTCTTGATGCTTTTCACATTCCCTTCCATTCACAGTGTGTTGAAGTCCTTAGGCATGCCCAATGCAATCTATTTCCAATATGTTGAACATCCATCTTCTGCTTATGAATTACCTAGTGTCATTAAGAAGATATATGTTCAAAGTAGTGAAAACGTATCACGAAGGAGATGTCAGTTTTCTAGTTGAATTAAAGATGGAGCTTTTCTGTGTTTAAAAATAAGAAGTTAAATATTTTGAAATGGTGTTTCTTCTACTTTGGCCAGGTATTTCTTGAACCCTGTTCCCATGTCTCCTCCTGTCAGCAAGTAGAAGTGGAACCACTCTCAACAGATGATTGGGAAATTCTGGTAATAAAACCTTTTCCCCTGTTCACATCCTTTTCTTACAGATGACGGAGATTTTGACACAAGCAGTTTTTTGCACAATGCCCCATTCTTTTTAGCCCCTAAGGAAATACTACATGTGGTGGGGTTTAATTGTATTTTATATTTCAATGGTGTATTAGAAAGAGACGTAGAGTTTTTGTCTTCAAACAAATGTTGAAAATGTATGCAGTATTTAATTTATAACCACATTTCCCCAGGAACTGCACGCTGCTTCTCTTGAAAAACATCTTCTTGACCAAATTCGAATAGTATTTCCAAAAGCCATCTTTCCTGTATGGGTTGAACAGCACACTCACGTTTACATCAGAATCGGTAAGCAACAGCGAAGGCTCTTGTGGCACCTTGAGTAAGTTGTTTGCAAGAGTGGATGCATTCATTGACCTGCTTTGTTCATACTCAGGTACACTTATGCCAGCAGCCCCCTATGGGAGATTAGAGCCGTGCACGGAGCTCCTGGTACTTCCCAAAACACGCGAACTTGAGGAAAATATCACCAGCACGCCTTCCACAGAAAGTGATATCTTGCTTAAAAGTTTTGTGAAAAATAACACGGAGCAAGAAGAAACAGTAAAGGATCCTTTTGCCAAACAACCTTACTTAAAGCCAGGAGTCCCTGAACAGAGTAAGGCTGATGCAAACTTGACATTTGGCTCAAATGTTCTCCCAAATATATGGAATTTCATAGGGAGCATTTTCTCTCATACACCTGAGCAGAAACAAAAGACTTTGTGTGATAAAGATGAAATGAGCACCTTCAAAGACAAGCTGCTGAACTTAATTCACATGGATTCCATTTTTAGAGTATGTCAGTCCCAGCCTCCCAGCGTACAGAATGCATCCGCCACTCATGCATTTCTGAAATGCAATGCTATCCATGTTTTTCCGTGGAATTTAGAATTTATTGATTTGGATCCAAATCCTGTAGTATCTTATGGGAAAATAAATGAGCTGCTTTCCCCAAGACAGCGTCATCAAGAAGCAAAGCAAAATCTGCCATTTGAAAAGCAAAAGCATTTGACTAGTACACAAGACAAAAATCATTCTAATTCTAATAGCAGTCAAGCATCCAGTGAGGGATCTGTTGTTCAAATCGTTTGGAATGGATTTGAAGACCTAAAGAGTGTCATAGAGTATGGCCACAGTGGGGAAGCCCTACATGTTGGAAGAGTTTGGGTCAGTTTAAGCACACTATCTTTTGGACTTTTTATTGGATAATATTTTCTATTGGATAATTGTGGAACTGGCTAATTAATAAGCAGTTTTGGGATATAGACTTTGTGTTAAGCTCTCAAGTAGAGTATACTAGAAACAAATAATATTTACTAGAGCTGTGCTTTGCTCAGCACATTCTGGACTACGTTACTTACCAGCATCCTCCAAGATGTATAGTGTACTCTGGGTTTCTCATCCTTAGCATTTTTGCACCAAATGGGGAAAATTCTTCAGTGTTTCTGGAGGGAATGCATGCTTTCTTCAAAATCTGTTGGTAGCCACTGTATTCAGGAGAATGTGAAAGTATCTATTTACATACATTCAGTACTGCATAATGAGATTCTTCTCATCAGTTATCACTTTAAAATGTGCTTTGGACTCTAGTTGTCATCAAACTGTAAAGTAATGGGATCACATATCCTAGTGCTACATGATGTTTGCAAGTGCTTTTATATACTCTTTAAAATAAATCTTAAAAGAAATAATATCAAATAATTAGCTTTTATATAATTTAAACTATTTTAGTTTTTATATATACTATTTTGCAAGGTGCCACAAGTCCCGATGTGCAGACACTGACATTTCAGCTTGTTCTGATAGAACTACAGCTTGCTTATGTTCTTTCTTTCCTGGAAGCACATATGAGATCAACAAAAATAGATAAAATGCACTCCAAATCACCATTTGACTATTTTGACATAATATACTTCTCACCATTCACTTTTTTTTTTGTTGAGAATGAGAGCAAGAGTCTGCAGTGGTCTTTACCACTAAATCTTTGAGAGACGTAACAATTTTCCAAATACCAGCAATCATAAAGTCTGTCAGACTTAATAAACATTTATGAGATGTTTTCAATTTGGATATATGTTTAAAATAACACAGAATATTTGAAAAGTAGTTTCCTTTTTAAAAGGGTAAACTGACTAGTACAATTTAGGGAAATAGGATTTTCTCTCTCTGCAGATGTGCTTATTTCTGATCTGTATGATGGCCTATTTATATTTATCTGCCCATGTAAAATTAATTTTAATCAGCAAATGAGAGTTGTTGTTTTTCTTCTATACTAAAAGCATTCTTACAATGTTCTAAGAATTCCTCCTAATTCTTCTTTTTCAACCTTTTGGGTTTTATTTAAAGGAATTAGTAGATGGTCAGCCATAGTAAGCACTTTCACAAATAGGATAAAAGGCAATTAGAAGTGTGCATGAGAGAACAAGATTTGGATACCACCACCCATTTTATGGTTTCTTTCTTAATTCTCTTGCAGATTACAACCAATAAACAGATCGATGATGAAATGTAGAGGTTCTGTAGTGATGAAGAAACTGATGTTGTACTATATATGCAATGTTATAACTGTTTTACTTTCTGATATTTCCTTTTTCTTTGCTTTTATTTTAAATATTTCAGATTCCAGATGGTCTGAGAAAAAAACTATGTATCGAAATACATTCAACAGTCCGAATTAAGTCAGTTGAATCTATTCCTAAAATTCCTGTATCTCTTAGACTGCAACCCAAACAGAACTTAGTGAGTTGATATTCTTGGTCACATCTTTGTTCGTATATTGGGAAACTGATAATGTTGCTCTGGTCAGGGTTGGGGTTTTTTCAATGTTTGTTTGTTTTCATTTGTTAGATGATAGTTTGGAAGTTGTCTATCATGTATGATATCATTCCAAAGGAATTTCTTTTTTGAATAATTCCTTGCTTTTTCTTTTTACTATGCAAGTCATTTAAATTAAGAAGATGCTGTGATCCACTTAAACAAGGCTTGTCTGGTAATAGTATTTTGTATTTTGATCAATGATACTGTAAACATCAAGCCATTGAATTTTGTTTTGCACTTGGTAAATATTTCAAATAGTTTGGCACGTTATCTGTAACAATTTCCTATTTAAAGGAACTGGCAGAGGTCACAGAGAGTAGAGGAAATAGAACTTCTGAATTTTAACTCCTAGTTTCCTGAAGCTATTAGAGGAATGCTGTATAGTACCTTTTAAATGAAAGAGTGTTCCATTATTCTCAAATTATGAAATTTTCTGATGTCTTTCTTATTAAAAATGATGTTGACATCATGAAGGAGAAATGGCATTGGTAAGGAAAACATGCATTTTCTGTTTAATTAGGTATCAAACATAAACAATTGCTATCAAAGTAGCAACAATAATCAATAATAATTTTGTATCAGACCCTCATCTGCAGTACATTAATACTGGTTCCAGCCTAGCAAATTTTAAGTCTATACATTTAGTCCTATAAAAACAAAAACAAAAAAGAAAAAGAATCATAGAGTTAAAGAGGAAATATCCATTTTAAGTCTTCTGGGAGAAGACGTGCTTATACTCCTCAAACATTGCAGTGCCCAGTGGATTTCCTGAGAAAGACAATTGCAGTAAAATTATTATAATTTTTTTATGTGCCGTTTAGGTTTTTACTTCCTTTTAATGCTGATATTTTTTCCCCTCATGCTAAAGATTTAATGTTCTAGACTTATATCATTGAATCCCTCTGTTTTTCTGTAAGTGAGACATATCCAGTCTTCTGAGTGAGCATCTGTGACAGTAAGAACATACTCTGTACCAGTTCTTACAGTCTGTCAGATACAGCTCTGGAATGACGTATTTCTTCATAATGTATCATATGCTTGTTTCTGTGCAACACTGGACTGATTATTTCCCATGTTAGCTGCCCCTCAAAACTTTAAAAACAGCACTTCACATCATAGCAGGCCTTATGCGTGGCTTGTTCTTTATTCCCAATATTCTATTTTGGTTTCTTACCTACAGAGGAACGGTTGAACTGCAGTATTTTTTTTTTTTCTATTCGAGTTAAAAGAGTATTCTGTCAGTAATTTGCTGAAATCATAGAAAGTAGTTATGTGTGCTTTTATGTTTTAAATGCAGATTTCTCCCTTTCTTTCTAATTCATTTGAAGTTTTTTTAGTTCTTGGAACAAACCAGACAAACACAGGAAGAAATATGACAGTAACTTTCATTTTCCTTTCTGAATACTGCTTCCACGATCTCAGTTGATTCCCCCTTTTTTAGACAGGAATTATGCTTCTGTGATTAGGAACTCAGCCAAAATATATGTGATCTAGACTCAATTTCTTTTCCTATTCCATTTATCTAGGTGATCTGAGATAAGTTGTTTGATCTCTTTGCCTGCCTGTTGAAGTTTGTTGTGGGTGCCCCTGATCTAGATGAGCCCAGGCTTCTTTGTATAGGAAGCAGGGCATACAGGGAAGAGAGGGGTGTAATGAGCACCCGAAATAAGTCACTGATCAATGCTGGTTCATATCTTGGGTGCTCTTTCGAACCCACGAGCTGAGCAGTGCTCTTGGATCTGGCAATACAGATAAGTAAAAGAATAAAAGCTTTTCCTTGCCCTCACATCAGTGTTCCAAAGATAAAATCTTTAGAGCTGGTGGAAGATTGAACTGTTGCCGTAGCAAAGACTAGACAGGTGCTTTCCATAGAGCAGTTGATAGAAATGGTGTTTGTTGGCAAAATGTTATTTTCTATATAAATAAAACTGTTACATCGTCTTCCATCTCTCTGCTACCGTAAGAGAAACAAATGCCTCATGCATAGGAGGAAAACAATTTTACTTACTAACACCCTGTTTTGTTTAATTTCCCTCTTTCTTTTTTCCTATTTAGCATAAAGATATACATGAAGATGATGTTAAATCTGCTTTCAGTTCTTGGCTGCAGGATTCTGCTACTGATGATCTCCCATGGATAATGGCAAGCACAGACTGTATACATCTGTCTGTTAAAGAAGGTAAGGAATATACTGTCCTGTGCTGTAGCTGTCTTAACTGTCCATTATGGAATTTACTTAGGCAATATGCCATTTAATCTCTGTATACACCATTTAACGTAACAGATATCTCTTTACACTGAAACGGTAAGCATGAATTATGCTTTAATAATGATTAACTTTTTTATTCTTTCATTTTGGGTTATATTGTAGTAATTCAGAATACACTAATCTGTTTCATCTTGTGAGGAATAAAAACTGAATTTATTTGGAATTTTAATAATTGTTCCTTGGGTTTTTACAGGAATGGAAGAGTTTTTCCTTAGTGTAGTGAATCCTACGCACATTGAAGAAAATAAGTCTGAGAATATTTTTATACTGAGTCCCTGTTTGCTGCAAAAGACTAATATACAAGTAAATATCACATAGTATCAGGTATCAAGTAATTTAAATTGTTATATTTGGTTAAAAATATATTACATTTTATATATAATGTATTTTGGTTTCCCTTTTTAAATAAATAATGTCAGTCTGTTCATTAAATTAAATATCTGCATTCTTTATATGTTATTTTATAGCCTCAGCATTGGTGAGATTCCAGGCATTCCACACTAGTTACTGAATTTCATAATCTATATTAAATTCTCAGAAAAATCAATTAGAGCAGAGGAAAGTCAGTACTGTCCAAGTTTGAGCATACTATCCTTATACTTAGTTGTTCCTTCCCTTAAGACCTAAACCACTGTAAAACTACTTCACAGTGTATCTGGCAGGAACGGTAGCTTGTTCTGACAAAGATGAGGCATATTCCCCATTCAAACCTACCAAGTCACACTGCCTTCTCGTTTATATGGTTTCTGTGCTTCAGTCTTTCCTTTTTCAGGAGAATAAATATTTCTATTTAATATTAGGATTACTGTTTCCATTAATAATTCTGGTTGAACCAGTGCCCGTGACTTCAGGTTTATGGTTATAGGAGTGGGATAACATTTTTCCATTTTGAAACTGATACAGTTAAATTTTAGCAGAAAATTAAAGTGTCCTGTTTTGGCTTTTAGAATAGATCTTTTTCTGTAAAATTTAGGATTCCTGTTAAAAAAAAAAGTAAAACAAGAGCTTTATTTCTATTGGTAGTAGAGAAGTCCAAGAAGACTTCTATAAATTGTGCTACTGACTGGTTCTAAGATGAAAGGGCGAAATGCATTTCTTAATAGCAGTGTCAGCGTCTCCTACTAGCCTGTTCTTACCTGTGAACCTCTCTGTTAGCCCTGTTTGCCTGCTCAGCTTTCCCTACTAGCTCCCTGGTGAACTGGACTGAAAAATTCATGCGGGTGAAAAAAGCCAGGCGTTTTGTCAGGTTACTTTTCACCCAGATCAGACTCCGGATCTGATTCATTATCTTGCCTCTCAAGTGCTTGTGCAGCACAACAGCGGAGGGCACAGGAGAAGAAAAAATTAGTTACAGGCAGGGAAAGAGATGATGGACTGCATAGTCTGTTGTAAACAGCACTTGGCCTAACATCTAATCACCGGTTGTTACATCATTGTAAACACTGGATTGTATTTTGGAAATAGTTGTGGAAATAGTTGTGGAAATAGTTGTGGAAATCGATGCCACTTCACCAATGCATCTTTCTTTCAAGCGCAATGAGCTTCGACAAAGCATACATGCATCATTTTCTTTACACAATTCCAAAAATCGCCAGCCACTTCTATACCCTTCTTCTGTAGTTATATTTAATGTAAAGTACTAACTATTTCCTTTGTTATAGGTTCTTTTACATCCTGTAACTAGAAAAGCTGATGGTGACAGCCAGCCACCTATGCGTGATACAGACAGGAACCTTCCTTACCACACACTAAACGATTTAGGGTGAGACATTTTCGTAGTAGAAATACGGGAGGGAACGGGAATTAAAAAAAAAAGAATATTGGTGGAAATGCAGATTTTTTGAAAACTAAGCCAGATCTAAAAAAAAACGTGGATCTTTTGGCTTGTGTCAGGTTCAGACCTTATTCTAGTGTACGTAGATGGTTAATTTTGTCCTCTGAATAGTCTTACTGAAGTGAGCAGAAGACTTCACATGACTAAAGGTACTCATGTACTGAATAATTCACCATGTCTGACAATAGGATGGGAGGTCTCAGAACTGCGTAAGTTTCAGAAGAAATACTGATAGTTCAGTGACTCTTGCTGTGCTTCTAAGTGGTATGAAACAGACCTCTATGTAGCAGTAAGGGATACTGGGGTTGTTGGAGGGTGTTTTTAGCTGGGGTTTCCAAATGAAGCAATACTTATGATATGTTGCGGTCTGTCTGTCAATCCTCTTCCCACAGTAATTTAAACCTGTTTACTTGTTTAACTAAATTTAATAGTATGGGTCTCAAAGAAACTTAGTTCATAGTTTTATCAGAATTGTCATCTGGAGAGAGAGGAGAGAAATTCAGAATTGAATTCCTCCACCTGTAAAAAGTGCAATGTAAGCTCAACAGCTACTTGGTTAACCTGTGAGGTGGCTGGTGGCAGTGGTATAGTCTGGAACTAGCCATAAGAATGCTGGCTTTTCCCCAGCCAATGACTAAGTATAAGGGAAGACAGTGGTACTGTGCAGCAAACTTGAGGTAGGGATGCAGCAGAGGGGATACGAGAGACTGGAAGCATTGTGGTAGTATGCTATCGGTGCTGTGAAAGGCAACTGAGTATATTATGCTGAAGAGGGAACAGGAACTGATCTAGGGGTAGTGTGGTAGGGATGGGATGTGGTTAGAGTAGAGTAGAATAGAGTAGAATAGAATATTTCAGTTGGAAGGGACCAACAATGATCGTCTAGTCCAACTGCCTGACCACTTCAGAGCTGACCAAAAGTTAAAGCACGTTATTGAGGGCATTGTACAAATGCCTCTTAAACACTGACAGGCTTGGGGCATCGACCGCCTCTCTAGGAAGCCTGTTCCAAGGGTAGGGGTATTAGAAACCAGGATTCATTTGTTCATTCCATTTCTACAACACTTTTTGTTTAAGGTTGAAATACAAAACTGATAGCTGTTTGTGGACCTGAAAGGAGCACTGTTGTGTCAAAAGTCGCAGAGATTTAGGACCAGTGAAGGATAAGGATGCCTTCAAATGCACTATGTGCTGCTTTTCTGAAAAGGCAGAGAAATTTTCTGACCCGAGCACGTTCCATGTTTTACCAATTTGTTATATTCCTTACTAGGTTGTTATTCAGACACTCAAATAGATGAAGCCCCAAAATACAGTTAGCGCTCATCTTCTGAGACCTACCTCGTGCTAGGGTGGTGTAGAATGACTAGATAACCCTTCCGTTGTGGGGGTGTTCTGCAATGTCTGTCTGTGTCCCCTGTGTCACCACTGCAAAATAAAGGTGCTGTCTCTTCAAATTGAATTGTCTTTAGCTTTTTCTTGAAAAGGTGAAGTACGTCGAAATGTGTCAGCATTGAAACTTCACCCTACTGCAAGCTATTACTATTTATATCGTGTGTACTGATGCTGCCCTAGGCCATTTAATGTTTTATTTGCTCTGCAGAGGAGTGGACAAATTAGGAACATCTTCCTTTGAACACATAAGCCACAGTCTTCTGGGGCGTCCTTTATCTCAAAAGCTGGCTACTATTGCTGTAGGACTGCGAAGTGGAGGGGTGCTTCTCACAGGAGGAAAGGTACACACTTTACTACTCTCTACTTGCAAACCCTCCTAGATTGTTTTCTGTCGTTACAAAACTGTTTTCATTAGTTTTCTTTGATACCATGTGAATTCCAAAGAATTAAAGAGCAAGCTGAAAAAAGAGCAGCTAACTGAACAGAGTTAATTCAGTGAAACATCATATTATATATATACGTATACACACTATATGCACACTTCATCAATATATATTCGTATTTCATGTGTGTATATATATATAAAATATATATATAATGTAAATTTTAAAGATTGCTACCAATGCAATTTCAACTTGTTCCCTTAAGGGATGAATCTGCTTTGTGTTTATAGTATAATAAACACGTGTTGTCTCTGAAATATTTGAATGAAAATAAGAATACAGTATTTTCTCCTGTGTTATAACATAAAATGGCAGTGGAGTTGATACTCTTATTTTCCTGTTGCCTATTATGGTGATCCATTTAATACCCTATTCCACTGAAACTAACAGATATTTTAACACTGAACTCAGTGGAATCAGAACGCTATTTGTAGTGGATGTATCCACTCTGAATTTCTTTATACTTGTTTCACTCTAGGGCTTTGGTCTCTACCAAGTGATATAAAGACAGAACACATATATACTTTTGGTGAGGAATAAAATCAGTGTGTGTAGAGCTTTCCCAGCTTGTTAACTGGTGTATACTGTGCAAAAACTCCACAGAAACAGAAGGAAATAGTTCTGTCAATTTCTTCACATTTATTTTTGTAGGGAAGTGGAAAGTCAACATTAGCAAAGGCCATCTGCAAAGAAGCGTTTGATAGACTGGATGCTCATGTAGAAGTAATTGATTGTAAAGCTTTAAGAGGTACAATAATTTTTTTTTAAATCTCAAATGTTTGCTGTATGATGAAGAAACACCATTATGAAGTTATTATATTTAGTCTGAATAATTTTTCTAGTATTATTACTGCTTTTTCAAGGATATTTGATGCCCCACAATGAGCATCTTTAACAGTCTGATGAAAATACAGCTGCCGTAAGCTTATTTCTAATTGTTACAAAATAGGAAGAAGTTGCAAGTTGAACTGTGTGATTTTTCAGCTGCGCTAACTAGAACAAATGTTATGTTAATAAATCATGCATTAAAGGATACTTGTATTACTCAGTGAAAGGATGACACAGGCACCAAAGAAGGATCAAACAACCAGCTGAAACCTGATTTATGATGGCATATTTACCAACCTAGTGTATGCTGGCAATAGTCATCTAACACTCATGATCATAGATGATGATGATGAGATGAATCCTTAGGTTTTGTGAGTTCAAAATAAGTATTTTGCGCCAAAGATGGAAGAGGACAAAAAAGGCTTTTTTACTCTTTCATTCACTGGCTTTCCCAAAGATTCTTGGTGTTACAGAGGCAGAGAATACTCAACTGTTTTCTTACAGAGCCCTTCTATTGCATGGCTATACTCTTTTTGCTTAAGTCCCTACTAAGCTCCTTGCTCCAGAGAAAAAGGGAAAGATTGATAAAGAGCTAGGTCCTTCACTCTGAAAAATTCTTCCAATTTTTGCAGAACTCTTTGTAGCTAATTTAGAGTGCTGCTGATACTGCTCTGTTTTTAACTGTCTAGAAATTAGACCTGTAGGCTTCTGTAGTGGTTAGTGAAAGATGATTAATTTCATTTTAGGACAAGTGGATACTTCTAGTACTTTTTTGATAGAAGATGTGGACATTTTTCTTTACTGACTGTTGACTCTGGATTTATAGGAGTAAAGTTAAGCTACATGAACCAAAACATTGTAGTATTGCATCAGCAAGATGTAATCCATCTGATGATTTTTTTCCTGATATGTTTTGTCATTAAAATTGTATTTCTGTTTTAGGAAAAAGATTAGTAAATATAAGGAAAAATGTGGAAGAAGCTTTTTTAGAGGCAGCATGGAGACAACCATCCATTCTTTTGATGGATGATCTTGATCACATTGTTGGAGTACCTTCTACACCAGAGCATGAGAACAGCCCTGAAACCGTTCAAAGCGATAGACTTGCTTATGGTAATACTGGAAAAAAATATAATGCAACTTAGAATTTCTTGCACCTGAATTGTACTGTCCTACCTGGACAATTCTGTCTGTATCATTATTGCCTCTGGACCATGTGGTATTCCATGGCAGGGATTCACAAATTATGGTATGTAGACCATTTGTAGACCATTTGTGGACCACTAGCTGAATCAAAATAGTCCACTCTGGAGCTTGGAGTAGTCATTGCCAATGATACGTACACCACCGCTGCTGATGGCAATGCCTCTTGTCAGTACCACTGCCAGCGGCAGAGGCTTCTCAGTTCCTTTTTATGTTGTTCCTGCACTCAAATATGTTGCAATTCCTTACAAATTACAGATTAATCTTTAACTGATAATTATTGAAGATCAATATTATAATTTACATACATTAAAATTGATCCTGTTTTCCATAATTATTATTTATAATTACAGAGATATATAAATGTTATGCTTATTGATGTTTAGAACCAACTTCTTTTAGCTGAATACTAACGTCATCATCCTACTTAGTATGCTTTGTAGGACTTTTATTTTATTTTACAATGTAACAATCCACAGATGTTAAAAATAAGATTATCAATTGTAGTTTGACATCCTGTATACGGTTCCTTTTTATTCCCTAAAATCTAGGCAGTGATAAGTTGCAAAATAAAATTAAATTATCAAGATTAATATCTTTATTTTTTTAGCTGTATTCAACCCTGTTCATGTAAAATTCAAGCCATAGCAAAAAATATCTTCCATTTCTTAGCTCAATTTGAGGGAGTTAGCATAATTTTTTATTATTTTTGAAGTTCAGAAAATCTTACCATCATTCTTTTTTAAAAATATGCACTTAAGTTTCTTGCAGAATTGTTTGTTTCTTACTAGTTTATTTACAGGTATAATGCATACAACAGAGGTTTAGAGTTTTAAAGATTATTCCTTGAAGATCTGCCCTGCATCCATAATTTCTTTGACTTTCATATATTATTTTTTCCTAGCTTGCTTATTTTCTAGGCTTAGCATCTGTTTTTATTCTTATAATTTTCCCTTTTTTGTTCGCATGGAGGGAATAATATTTCTAGAACAGGGATCATAGCGCACAAAAAAAAAATCACATTTAATATCCTGTGGTAGACATCATCAGTGATGTTACATATTTAGCTTTTAAAGAGCACTTCTGATGGCATTTTATTAATGGAATGTACTGTCCTAGAAGAAAAAACTATACATCTTTTATTTTTTTAATTTTAAAAAAAGCCTGTAAATATGGGAATAAAACAAATATATAATAAGATGTTACATTTTGTGTGCCCTAATGCTGCTCTCCAGTACAGTAGAAATGTCTATTATGAAGTGCAGAATCTTTTGTTATTTTGCAATTCATGGAGCAATGTCTTATGTGTTTAGTTTTGAAAGATCTGATAAAAGAAGTTATTTCCATGGGGAGTTTGATTGCATTAATTGCCACAAGTCAGTCTGAACATTCCCTACATCCTTCCCTGGTTTCAGCTCAAGGAACTCACATGTTTCAGTGCTTCAAATGTATCCAATCTCCAGATCAGGTAAATTCAGGTATTTATTAATGTGGTTAAAACATTGTTTGCCTTCCCTGCAGTGTCAAATACAGTACTGGAACAGCTGCAAAAACAGTAGGTTACACCTGAAGATGAGAAAAAAAATCTGTTCTTTCATGATACTTAAATACCTCAGAACTGACATCTGTCATTATAAAGTTTTTCAAAAATAAAAGTAATCCAGTGAAAACTCCCAGTTGGTCCCACTCTCCTTATCTTCAGTGGCAAGAGAAGGATGTATTCAGAGGACATTTCAGTTCAACGTAAAACAAGTCAGGTTGTCTAACATAGGTGAAATATGCATGTTTCCTTGTTACCTGTAAGGGGATTCTAGAGGAGCAGCTTTAAAAAACCATGTAAGTCACTACACTTAGATAAATGACATTAAACCTAGATGTGTGTTTTCACTGCTCAGAGGAATAAATATGTCCCTAGAACGTGTATTTTAAAAATGTTACTAAAACTAAATGTTAATTTTATGGGAAGGTTTTGGTTTGGTTTTCTATATTAATTATATCCCTCTACTTTTGAATATAGTCCATTTTGAAAAGTAAAAAGGACAGAGGGAAGAATAACCAGTATAACTTCATTGCAGGAGAAAGCAGCACTTTGTACCTGTGCCTGCGCTAATGGCATGACAGAGACTTGGCAACTCATTTGTATTTAACACAAGTTGTTCCTGCCTGGTTGTCTTCTGTCACAGGCTAGCAATTAAAGGCCACTGAGGCGGGGATTCTGCGTTAGATACAATGCAGCTTTCTCCCACTGCCTTTATCATTTTTAATACTAGTACATGAAGGATGAGACATCACTGGAAAAGTCAGGATCTCAAGAGATATACCGAATTATCTGATGTATTTTTATCTAATGCAATATATTTCATCTCAAATATATTCTACTCATATCATCAAAATGAAAGGTGTTCCTTTTCCTGTGAAACAGAAAGAATGGGTGTAAAACAGTAGAATCGGGGGGATGGAGGGTGGTTTCATTGTTATTGTTGGATTTGAGATAGCTGTGGTGAGGTAAACATTTAAAGTTGTAAAACTGGTGAATTTATTGAAATTCACCTGAAGAACTAACTTTTGTTTATATTCATGTCTGCTCAGATTTTGTTATTCAAAGATTTGGTGACATGTAAATATTTAAGGAAATTTTAGTAAGTTGTATGTATTTACTTTTTGAATTTCTGAAATCCATATAAATAGTAAACTTAATATACACTTGCTACACAATTCTATTTTTCAGAAGCAAAGATGTGAAATGCTGTATTCCACAATAAAAAAGAAACTGAATTCTGATATAAAGAAGTTCTCTGATCTTGACCTCCAAAGTATTGCAAAGGAAACGGAAGGTTTTGTTGCTAGAGATTTTACTATGCTGGTTGATCGTGCCATTCATGCCTGTATTTCCAACCAGAACGCATTTCAAAATGGTGGTATGTTAACAACAAAATCTCTTATTTCACAGTCTTACTTCTGTAATCCAGAACCTGTGGAGTTATACAGAAATAAAAAGCCAGTTTTTATGTTTCATGTTTAAAATTTATTTAATTGTTACATAATGTGAGGAATTTGTTACTGGTAGGCTGTGTGTTCTTTTTTTTGTTCAGGATTTATTTTTTTCTTTTAAGCAGAACTGAATCTGTCAACTATGGATTTTCAGAAAGCTCTAAAAGATTTTACTCCATTAGCTCTGAGAAACGTTAACCTTCATAAACCTAAGGATATTGGCTGGGACAGGATTGGTGGCTTAAAAGATGTGAAGCAAATACTCATGGATACCATCATGTTACCTGCAAAGGTACCCAGTTCTTTTAAATTAGTTACCTGAATTTTGTACATAGTGTTAGTAGGGGAAGAATGATTTTTAAGGTGTGACACGGTATTTGACAGAAAGATGACAGGTATGATTTTAAGCTACTTTTGTAGCTTCCCAGTCTTCAACTGTCTTCAGCTACTGGAAAACTCTTTCTCCTTCCTCTTCCCTCTTCCAAATATAAAAGGCAATGGCTTATGCTTTTCTACAGATCAAGTGTTGCTCTAGAATATTGCAGTATTGCTGACATCATCTTTGCTGCACTCTCTGTTGCAGGGTTTGTGATTAGGCTCTGTAAAGGTAACATTTCCAGCTGTCTTCTGCAGTGCTTTTGCTAGAGGAGTACTCTCTTTTGGATGAATGCCAATCCATCAATTCCCCTTTATTTTACTTTGGCGTTTCTGCCTTGCTTAAAACTTCCAGCATTGAGATGACCCATCTATTTCAGTCTTCAGAGGAATGACTGAACAGTTTTCTGTATAATGGACAGAATCTTTTACTGTATACTTACATAATTTAATCATATCAGTCAATGATTAAAATAGGAATTTAGAAGTACCAATATGTACATTATAAAGCTTTAGTGCATCCCTATTCTGTCCTGTCTCCTCTTGGTAGAAAATGCCACTTGTTTGTATTTTAAGTACCTATGAAGCCTAGGAACCCACGTCAGCCCCAAGTAAACAAGATGAGCTCTTGTGATAATAATGTGGATAAAAGAAATTAGACACATTCTGTTTAGATAAAAATCAACACTAGTCAGTGATGTTACAGTACACTGCAGAATAATTACATATTTTAGAATATGTCTTGTTGAAACTCTTTTCCAGTATCCAGAATTATTTGCAAACCTGCCCATACGACAGAGATCAGGAGTCTTGCTGTATGGAGCACCTGGAACAGGAAAAACACTGTTAGCAGGAGTAGTTGCTCGAGAGAGTGGAATGAATTTCATCAGCATCAAGGTAGCAAGATTTTGAAGATTAATTGATTCATTTTATTAACTGAATGAAATAGCTTAACATAATACCTGTGAGTATGTGCTTGTGAGGGCAAAATACCAAAGAAAGAAACTCGCATTTAAAATTTAGTATGTCTCTGGATATCCCACCATCTGACTTCTGGAACTGCTCAGTTTTATTATTGACATTTTTTTGTATTATTATTCATTAGGCAGAATTATAAAATTTAATTAGATGTTCTTAGTTTCCCATTTTTTATAAAAAGATCCTGGATTTTGGTTCCCCTGGACAATGAAGAACAACAATGCATTTTAAATGTATTTTCAAAATACAGTGTGAGCCATTGCCTTGTGATAGTGTAACATGTGTTCTGTTATAGTATAAAAATGGAAATTATTATTTTAAAATAAGTTGGAATGCTTAAAAGGTTATTTTGGCTTACCTAGACCCCTCGGCTCTTCTGTTCAGAGATGCCACTTCTTTGGTTACAAGAAAATTCACTCTAGTATATGAAATCTATGCTGATGTTG
This sequence comes from Calonectris borealis, assembly GCF_964195595.1. Classification (NCBI taxonomy): domain Eukaryota; kingdom Metazoa; phylum Chordata; class Aves; order Procellariiformes; family Procellariidae; genus Calonectris; species Calonectris borealis. Next base: position 145,241,268 of record NC_134313.1, read on the forward strand.
AATTACACATTAAAACTAAGAAACATACCATGAATGTTCTTTTCTGATTTTTTTTTTAGGGACCAGAGCTGCTCAGCAAATACATTGGGGCAAGTGAGCAAGCAGTTCGAGATATCTTTAACAGGTCGGCTTTGTAAAGATTTGTGATGTTAAAATGAATTTTATTGGTTGAAGCTCCAAGAAATAATTTTGTTGTCGTAGGAGAGTCATGGCATCAGATCACAAAAGCATCTGAAATAATGAGTTGTGACGAACCAGAAGTTCAGATCTTGGCAAGTTCAACTTGACCATCATTATTTAAGATCAGGAGTGCACTTTTGAAGCTGAACTCCCAGTTCTCCCCATTTACAGTGCGTTGGTTCACATCACAGAACTGTCTTGGAAAACACATACTGAATTCCTTTCAGATGATTCCAGGAGACAGTCGAGTGTGCTCCAACTAGCAGTGAACACTCAGTACATAGAATCATACTAGACTTGGGACTGAGGTCCTCGATGCCAGTTGTTTTGTTTTCACAAATCTGCCCTTACTCACCCTCAGTGCTCACTAATGTAAACATATCCTACATAGCCTTTGCTTCTCGTGTAGTTTACAGTGTAGGCAGTCTTTGTGTTAGATGTACATAAGCCAAGACCTCATCTGCAGTGACTGGATTTTACAGCTTTAATGTATATTAACACAACAGTTGAGTACTTCAGAAATTACAAAGTGAGTGCAAGGTATGTCATAAAAATGAGCAGTGATTCCATTGCACTCTAATTCTTCAGAACCTCTTAATTTCTACAGAAAACAGATTTTCTGTTCTCTCGTTAAAGATAACTGTTCTCTGAAGCAAAAAGCAATTACCTTTAATATTGCTAAGCAGTTTTACCTGTGACCCAAACTTAAACAGAATTTAAGTATTGCCTTTTTTTTTTTCCTTTTAGAGCTCAGGCAGCTAAGCCTTGTATCGTTTTTTTTGATGAGTTTGATTCTATTGCTCCTCGCCGAGGTCATGACAACACAGGAGTTACAGACCGAGTGGTTAACCAACTGTTGACTCAGTTAGATGGTGTGGAAGGTTTACAAGGTAATAATTAATCTGTGTGCTCCTTTTATGCAAAAGTTTAGCAGGTGTTAATGATATTTTTCTGCACTTTTCTAAGGGGTTTATGTGCTAGCTGCTACTAGTCGCCCAGATTTGATTGACCCTGCGTTGTTAAGACCAGGTCGACTGGATAAGTGCTTGTACTGCCCACCTCCTGATCAGGTGAGGAAACAAAATATTTTACATGAGAGGCAAGAAAAAAAATCAAACTAATGGGTTTTATTCTCCTTTTCTGTATATTTAGTGGCGTTTCAAACCTGAACAAAGTGGACTTGATTGCCCAGCTCCAGTTATACAACAGTATAAATTCACTGATTTTAGTGTCTATGTGTTCGCATAAAACTGGGTAAAGACAAGGCTGTTTACCACTGTCTTCAGGATCAAACCATGTTCCTGTTTATATAGCTGATTTAAAAAAAAAAATTAAAAAAGGAAGTTAGTCTGCAGAAAGAAATTGGATGCAGGGTAGTGTTTATCATGTTCTGTGTCTTTCTCTGAATTGAGTCTAGTGGATCTGCCGTTTGCTTGAAGTGATAGTCATTCTTAAAGCAACTCTTGAATTATCTGAAGTTTTCAGAGCAGTTTTATTCCAAACTCTTCTTTACCCACATTTAATTTGGAATATTCAAGCTCTTTTTAAGTCAGATGTGTCACTAGTTAGGAAAGGAATGATTCCCATTGATTTTAGTGGGGTTTGGATCAGGCCTTTGAGGCTGTACAATGTGTGTCTTTGATTCCCCATTTTATGAGAAAAAATTAGTGCTGTTCATTTTCAGATTAGTTGGCAGATTTAACAAATACCACATCATTTCATTCTGAAACACACATGAAGAAGATGATCCTATGCCTTAAGAACACAGATATACTCTCTTTTCCTGTTTTTTTTTTTTTTGTAAACTTCTGATTTAGAATATGATCACTCAGGTAAACAGAAGTTTTTCACTTTTGTCATATTTCTCTTTGCAAAAGGACATATGAGTAGCAGAATTCACCTTCATATTTTTATATATTTCATATATAAAAATCACAGATATTAACTGGATATTTAGAGAAATATATTACTCTGTATACTGCATTTGGTACAGTTTCTCTTAGACTCTTCAAGAAAATGTAACAAAAACTATGCCTATATTTTAAAGATTGATGGCTGTACAGTATGTCCTATAGGTACTATTATTAGGGTAGTATCTTCTTTAAAAAAGATCCTTCCTCCCTCAGATAGGAAGTTGCTTGTGACAGGGCCAAAGCACTATCCAGCAAACAGGACAAGGAAAATAACAGGTTGCTTTACTAACATTTTTTTTCTCCCTTTTTACAGAATTCACGCTATGAAATCTTAAAAGCTCTCAGTCATTCTTTGTCCTTGGCAAACGATGTGGACTTTCAGGATTTGGCAGCAAAAACAGAACGGTTCACAGGGGCTGACCTAAAAGCTTTATTGTACAATGCCCAATTAGAGGCAATCCATACTAATTTAGGTTCAGGTTTAACACAGGTAAATAAAATTCATATAAAAGAAGTGTCTTCTCTTTTTATTTTGATGTTGATATGTTTGAAAGAGTTAATTTTATCCGTGTTTTTTTAGCAAAATGATGTCTAATAAGATTTACTTTTCCTGTATTTGTATACAGAGGATTAAAATCTTGGTATGTTGCAGAAAAATGCAAGAATGATGTAACAAATTAGTTTAAATACTTCTTAAACACACGTTTTTTTCATTTTATGATAGGTGTTTAATGTTAAATAGATTTACGTAAGCCAAATCTGTTTATCATTGTTACGAGGAATGACTGACAGACCAATAGGAAGGATCCCACTCAGAGTTTCTTAGGAGCAGCTAGCAGATTCAGTTTTGAGGTGGCACATTTTGGACAATGGAGGAAGGAAGGAATTGGTGGGTTTTGTGGAATTGTTCCAACACATTGAGTTTGATCTGAGGTCAGGAGAGAAGTGGTGAGAGGATGGTGATATCTGAAGTGGCCTGCTCTGGCTCATCTTCCAGGCACCCGCTAGAACTTGATGCTTCCAAGGTACAGGATCCCACCCTTGGTTTATACCCTTTATGTGACTGACAGGTCCTTTTCTCTTTTAGCCTCTGTTCAGCCACATCTCCTCATTTTTAATGCCTGTCTTCTGGTTCTAGCTGGAAAGCGGCAGGCATGGCTTCCACTACTTGGAGGTCAAGGGAAGGGGTTGGGTCAGGGGTGCAAAAGCAAGGAGACCTCTTGGGTTCTTTTTGTCCCAGCTGTTACCAAGGGATGGGGCTCTGAGGATGCAACTGTTAGTACTGGGAGGGATCTCCAGCATATCTTCCCTAACAATCCCTTCACTTGTAGCATCAGTAATTAAGTCGTTGTAAGGAGACCTGATGATTATCTGTGCTTAGAGAAGGCCATTGTCTAAAGCAGTGGTCTCCGGAGTAGTGTGCACCCACCCCAGGGGGTGCACAAGACAATCCATTGAGGTGCAGGAAGAAAATATTAGAACTTCAATAGTACATATATACAAATAAATAAATATGCATGTATTTGGTGGAGCGTGCTCACAATTTTTTTACTGATAGGGGTGTACAATCAGAAAGGTTTGCAGACACCAGTCTAAAGCAACAACTGTGATTTCTACATCAGCACTTAAAATGTGTTGACTATGTCTAAAGATGAGTACAGTAATTGGGCACTGTAAAAGTAGACTCGCCACAATCTCCTAGAGCACTTTACACTGCCTGGAGGGAATGGTTGAGACAGAAGTGATACAGCTCTAAAACAGAAAATGTACATGAAGTTTCCCAACACTTGCTGTTATTCAGTGAGTGAGACAGCTCAAAGCAAACAAATAAAATCTTAAGATTATCTCCTCAAATTATTTTTCTAGCATGAAGACAGAAAGTTCTGCTTAAAGGCACTGGATTTTCTTAGCAAAATATTTGGAAATATACTCCCAAAGACAGATTACTAGAATCAAATGTAAATCGATACTTTCATTTGCACTATATATGAATTTTTGTAATGTATTTCAGACTGCAATTAGTTATGAGTTAACACTTCTAATGTTCTGTTCTTTGTCACAGGATTTTGGGTCTAGTTCTGACAGTGACTTCAGTCTCTCTTCCATGGTTTTTCTAAACCACAGCAGTGGCTCAGATGATTCGGCAATAGATGGAGAAGGAGGGCTAGAGCAATCTCTTATTTCTTTAGACATGTCTGACTTGCTTCCTGAAGATCCAAGGTCCAACATGTATCGTCTTTATTTTGGAAGCTCTTATGAATCAGAGCTGGGAAATGGAACTCCTTCAGAACTGGTAAATTACTCACTCAATATTTTGAATTTTCTAAATATTAGCAGCTGTGAAGCAGAAAAACTGAACTAGGCAAATGGTATGGTTTTATAAATACAGTAATGTCTGCTTTGTCCTTCAAACTGTCTTCAGCCTATACCTTGTAGTCCACGATGGGGAAGAAGATGGAAGGATGTGATTTGACAAAATACAATACAGACTTCTCTGTGACTTTGCAGGACTTTAAAATCAAAACCCCAAAATACTGCTTAATACCTTATAATCAAGCAAACTGCATTCATACTAGATCTTACTGTCTGGCATAATGGCTTGTTGCCTTCCAAAGTTTAATGCTAAAACAGTTTTTGACTTTTTGGTAGTTTTGTGGGGTTTTTTATCTTGGTTTTATTACTAAATAATGACCATCCAGCTTTCAAGAATTAAGTCATAATCTTAAGAATCCACAAACATTTTTCAGTTTCCAGTAGAGTGTGCATTAATGGAATAATCTGACCATGGGATTGTGTAAACAACAGAAGTAAACCCTAGCTTCCATCGTTACTCTTAAGAAGCAGAATTTCTGTTGTTGTAGTATTGCATTGCACAGAAAGCAGCACGTTCTCTGGCTAGCTTGCAGACAGGGATGTGCTGGTTGGCTACCCAGCATCTGCATAGTGATCAGCTGGCCAGCTCGTCTCGCTTGGCTGCCAGGTAAGCAAAACGGAATATGCTGCCTCTGAGCTCTTTATGGTGAACAGATGACTTCAGAGTTTGCATGTGATCCATGGGACATTCATTTTCACAATCTGTTGTAGAATTGTTATTACAGGTTAGTTATCATCAAAGTTGTTAGACTCTTGTTTTCAAAACTGTCTTGCATTGATTCTTAAAGCCAAAAATAACTTATCTTGACATTGGGGAACTAATTAATGACTGCCAAGGTGCTTTTGTATGTTTTATCTTGCATTATAGATGATAGTGTTCCATTAATGTACCTTTAGAGACTTCAACTCTCCTCTAACTATGAAAGTATTTCAGCAAGGCTACGAGGACTTTGATCTCTTAAAGTTGTTGAACTTGAAAGTTCACACTTATCAAGTGCACAGAGAATTTGGAGGTGATGAATGTTTAAATTATGAGTCACTCCAAAGCTAACTACATAAACTTGCCCAGATTTCAGAACCGCTGATTTTCATATGTAAATAAAACAATGGACTTAGTAGACCTTTATTCTTTTTGAGATAGGCCATTGCAAAAATATTTAGACCTTTTCTAAAGTTGAAACACTTCATTTTCAAATTTGTACCTTTCCCCAAACACCATGGCAAATTAACCTAAACTTTCTGTTCAAAAAGTTATGTATGTGACACATTTTTAAGAGAAAGTACTCTTTTTGCCAGTGCGGGCAAGCTTATACTGAATTAAATTTGTAGGCTAAATCTTAATGGTGGAGTTGCCCTTTTGGATCCATAATGAGTTAATGTATTTCTCCTGTGGTCAATTTAGAGCTCTTTGTGTTTGTCTGGACCAAACTCCATAACTCACGATTTTACCAGCGTGACTCAGAGAGACACAGCATCATCACAACCTTCAATGCTTGGAACAGCTTCTCAAGAAGACTCCCTGGAAAATAACCAGGAGCACCAAATAGAGCACCTGCGGACAGAAATCAATGCTATCAAAGCCACTTATAGAAGCAAGAATGGAGTATGGCAGTTTTTTCAATGATTTAGTCTTAACACTTTTCTATTGTTTTCCCATACTTCTTGATATTTCAATAACTAATTTCTGCAATTATATTAAATATAATGTAACAAAAATAGAAAAGATAAATGATACCTAGTTTGAGGAGAGAGAAGCCAGATGTTAACATTCATATAACTAAGTAGTTATTTCTGTGTTATTAATATGGAGGGGGGCGGGGGAGTTGTGATTGTATTTATAACACATTTGTCTGTACATGTAATGAGGAAGTTCCAGAGTTACTGATATTCATGGCACTATGTCTTTGTTTCTGTGGTAATTTTTCATTGTCTGTTCATGGCTCTGTTTTCAAGGAGGACAGCACCCTTAATCAGTCAGTGCTTGCCAAGAACACTTTAATTATTACCCAGTCCCATCTGATGACTGCTCTTGAGGGTATAAGACCATCTATTAGCCAAGATGACTGGAAGAATTTTACTGAACTGTAAGTATTAAATTTTTTTTTGTAATTATGTATTCAGTGGAGATTCGGTCTTTTCACATTTCTTATTCATCAGAAACACAATAGTTATTTAATGTGGGGAATGGCAGAGTTGAATAGCTTCTGACAGCAATTTTTTTCAGAAATACTAAATTACATATAAAATATTTTACCAGTGCATTGTCTTTTATTGTTTAATGTGGGACCTAGATATTTTAATCACAGACCAGAAAACCCTTGTATTATGTTCAAAGCTATACCAGTGAAAAGAGGCGTCGATTCTCTGAGTCTTAGAACTAGGTCCTTCCTGCTCCCACTGAGTAGTAGCCCCTCATATTTTCAAATTGCTGGGGTTTGACTCTCCGTAGTGGTCTTTGTAGCTGCTGTGTTTGGGAAAAGGCAGTAATCTGCAGAAAAGGAGAATGTGTCTCCTTAGACTTGGAAAAGACTGGAGTGAAAAAGCTGGAAAACTGCCAGCGGGATGTTCTGTGATCTCACCAGTGGGTTCTTCTGATATGAAGATTGTTAGGAGTTGTTTTCCTCAGCTGACACATAGATAAGCATGTCTTACCGCAGGGGAAGAGAGAAGGAAGGGACAGGAAAGGAGGAGAACGAGAGATGCTTCCCAGGAGTCTATACTACCCTGTCCACTCCTGTTCCTTGTCCCACCTTCCCCCCCCAGCCCCAAAAAGTAAAAATAAAAAATAAAAAAAAGAGGAAGCAGGGCAGGAGCTCTCTGAGTTAGGTTTGTGGATGAAAACTCCTGCAGGTCTGAGGAGACATGCACTCTTTATTTCCATAAAAATACACTGTCGTAACAGTAAATATCTGTCATTCTGTGTTGCATTAATGTGTATCTGAAGAGGCATATGCAAACAAAGGCATTTCATAAGAATTTGCTAATATCTTTTTCTGTTTCCAGGTATGATAATTTTCAGAATCCCAAGAAGAGGAAAGGACAAGTTGGCTCAACATTCAGACCAGGACAAAAAATGACTCTAGCGTAGTAACTTGTTTTTGCTTGTAGTTGTTAAACTGTAACTGGAAATGACAAATGTGATTAAATCAGATTATTTATATTCATATGGATTTATTAATGCAGCAGTTGAAATAAGTTTCTTTTAAACTTACATGCTGTAAAATTATGTCACATTTTATTTTGAAGAAAATTGTCCTCTTTCAGATTGATATTAAATTTTTGAGAGAACATTGGTTACATTCTGTCCAGTTGTTTATCACATAAAATTTTGAATTTTGCTTTTTATCAATATAGTTGCCAAAACCTGACAATGATTTCCTATCCCTGTTTATTTCCTCACAACAAATAGATTCTGTTTGAATAAACTTAATATCTAATGGTGGAAGTGTGTTTAAAAAATTCTATAAAGCCATTCTCTAATGGCCTTTGGAGAGGTGTTAGAGAAGGGTGGTACTTTATATGTTTATTGGTAGGCAACTAGTCTAATACTTCCAAAACAACTATAGCAAAAAAAAAATAATAATTACGACAAACCAAGATAATTGTATCTTCGTTTCTGCCACTGTTTATTATTCAGAAGAATATCAAGTTACATTTCACAACAACACTATCTTCTTATCCCCATCTTTTCTTCTTGGAGACTGTTCAAAGACATCTCTGATGTTTGGAAGCTTTCTAACATCACATCCTGAAATTATTCACAACTACTGTCTTACATGAAGATTGTTAAAGAGTTGTCTTCTTCGGCTGATACATAGATAAGCAGGTCTTAACAGAAGGGGAAAGAAGGAAGGGGCAGGAAAGGAAGAAAACTAGAGATGTTTCCCATAAGTCTATACCACCCTTTCACAACATTTTGCCAATACTGGGGGGTTTTGCTTGGTTGGTTTTTCACTAATCCTCCTTCCCTACTATTTACCTTCCTGAGGTAATTAGAAAACATTGATTTTTTTTTTTTTTTTTTGGTGGTCTTTCATAGCCGTTATGTGCCTTTTCACACCTGTATTGCTTTGGGCCATTGGGCATTATTACCCTTTCTGTGATCAGATAGTATGTCCAGGCTTCCCTTGATCACTTCTTCAGGTACATGAGTAGCAGCAGCCTTCCTCAAGCCGCTCCTAAATGTCTGATTATATGGTCCTACATGGTCCTATATGGTCCTGATTATATGAACTACATGTTCCAGTTTGTTATTTCATTCCTTGAAATGTATCATCCTATGTCAGTAATTAGAAGAACGCATCGTGTTCATGACCATATGATTATATTGTTTACTGCTGTCTATTTGTAGTTCCTATTCCCAGTGCCAGCAAATAACCCAAAGAATGTATGATTTGTATGTTTATTCTTGCAGCCTGGTACGGATGAAGCCTGTATACACTACAACCCTTGATACACTACAAGTCTTAGCTCGTAGCAGTTAATACCCCTGATTTTCTCATTTATGCTGAGCTGTTGCTTTTTACTCATGCTTAACTCTTGCTTCAGTAGGTTTTGAAACTGAAAATCCGTATTGCATTACTACAGACCTCTACCGTCGACAATATCATTATGTCACTAACATCATTCTTATTTTTTAAAAGTAGATATATGTTTGTTTAGCATTTGAGCCATATCCTAGCTTACCTCTAACCTTGAGGTCATCTTTCTTATGTAATAGTGTTGTTTCTTTCCTTGTTCACCTTGTTTTAAATGGCTGCAGAGGTGGATATGAATAGAGGTTGAACAGATAAGCAATTTGCTGCAAAGGAGCAAGTCATTCCCTGTCAGATGCTCCATGGTAACTCACATTTACACTGTGGTAAATGTAAGGTAGTTTGAAGAAATTTATCTTTTAACAGAAGAGGGGCAAAACCCATGAATATTGTTAATGAAGTGCAGCAGCCGGCAAGCCTAACTAGTTACTCTGCTTTTGTTTATGTGTCAAAACTCAAAAATGTTTTCATGTTTTTTTTTAATTTCCTTTTCCAGGTCCAGTAATTCATTTTGGGCATTTCTAGCCTTCAGGATGTAGTTTATTTGTTTATCAGTTTCTTGTCATCTTCTTTCTGATGATTATTCATCCAGTGACATTTCGAGCTCATTGAAAATACTTTTTTCTCTTCCTTGAGCTTCAAATTCCAAATAGTTTTCATCTCTAACCTAAGGAAATGTTGTATTATCTTCTATTCAAATACTTGCATTTGAAACTTCAGCCCAGTTAATTTCATTGATTAGTTCCTACAGTTTCTCAGATAGCTCTAGGAGCTTCTCACTTATTCTTCCACCTACTGACTTAATGATTTTTCAGTCAAAGGTTCTTTTCTACAACTAGAACTTCTACAAGAAGGTGGTCTTCTAGCTCTTTCCTTGCCAAAATTGTTTAAAGTACATTGCGGTTTATTACATCTTTTCTGTTTGGTAAAGAAATCTTCAACTATTACAAAAGCATCCAGATTAGCCCAAATTGGTAGTAGCATCTGTTCTTTAACTTCTGTCTAGATAATGGATGTACCAGATTCATTAAAAATGGAAATGATTTAACCTTCCTAGTAATGATAATCTCATAATGCACTGATACTTAAATCTGAAAGGACCAGTCAGAAGCCAATCGTAATTAAAACAAAGACAGTACAATAATCTGTGGAATTATCTTCACACTTGAAATAATTTAATTGGAATGCTATACTTCAATGCTAAGTATTATATTGTAAAGTTACAAAAGGAAAGCATGCTCACATTAGGCTGTATGTCGAGGTCCTATCAGTCCTCAACCAAAATTAGATACTATACTGTTGTGGAAAATGTTCTTAAAAACCGGGAAGCCTGGTTTCCAAATCTGTGCTCTTCCTTTCTACATGCAAGGAATTTCACCGGTGTGCTGAACTAACTCGGGGGTGTGCGTGTGTATGGATATACACACGCACACCCCTACATAGATAACCTTGACTGTTGCCGTGGGTAATATCATTTGATCCAAGAAAGTAGGTCACTATTAATAACTAGTTGCTGTTAGGTGATCTTCAGTTACATTCTGAATTATATTAACATCTCAAGTAGAGTATCTAAATGAAGCCTGGCTAAGATCTGTTATACAGGCACAGAACTCCAGTGTTCAGGGAGCATAAAGCCTATAGCTAAATGGGGCATAATCCCTTCTATACAAGTGTTGTGCAAGAAACGTCAGCTGGCCTGTGGCGGCTCTTTCACAAGGCCCGGTATTAAGAAGTTCGCCAAGAGTGAAAAGGGAGCAATAACAAAGTTTGTTTCACGTTCTACAGGGCAGCGGGGATTTGGCTGCAACGGCTCACGAAGATACCAAGGCAGCCAAACGGCGGATGTCGTGCTTGAGCCTTTTGAGCTCTGTTTTTCAGTCTCCTCCATCAAGCCAAGAACCAAGTAAACTCTGGGTGAACCAGCAACCTAGAAATTCTGTGCCTCCCTACTTGCCCACCTGTCATTCCTACCTCCCTTAAGTGATGCTGATGTCAGTTTTTCTGGGTATATATTACAGCCCCTATAAAAGGTTGATAACCCGGGGTAGCTTTTTCCTTTCACTCCTGGTGTCACCAACATTGCCAGCTATCACTGACCTTTTCTCAATTGCCAACCAGTCTTTCCCTGTAGTCGAGGGACTTCTGAAGAAACAAGTGTTAAATATAGATGTAAACGCTTACCCTGATTCTAACATGCAAGGGATTATTTCACTTTGTTAATAGGAACTCAGTTTCCACTACTATCCCATAATTTTTCTTAAAAAAATGTTTAGGCAGCTTTTACTCTAAAGATGATTTATGTTTGAAGCTATCTTCTTACAGCTGTGTAGCTGATAAATTTTTCAAATACTGCCTGAGAAACATGTACCTGTTTTGAAGCGATTCACAATTCTGGATTGAGTCTGTTGATGACTAGAAAAAGTTTCTGGAAAAAAATGAGATAGTGGGTCAATTCTGCTAAATGCTGATTTAATATCAGTGCAATTAACTCTACTGAAAGGCTCATATGTATGAATGTTGAGGGAATTTGGTAATTCCTAATAATCAAAACCTGCCAGACTTGCTTTTCCAAGAACTGGGGACATTGAATACCATGCATTGTGTTAGGTCCTTTCACTGGTAACGGTATTCTGCCATAAATCACATTTGTTTTCTGTTTGGGAAACAGAATTTCTGTTATACAGTAAAAAATTCACAAGGTATTTATTGTATAACTTCTACGTCTTAAGGAATCAAACTTTGTTCCGTTTCCAAAGAGAAAAAATAGAAAAGATTTCCTAACCCATTTGAAATTAAATTAAAAGAAAAGCAATGTCTGCTGAGGCTTAGATTACATTAGCCTTATGTTTCATAATAGACGTCACCAGCTAGAACTCTGCTTGACAGTATTTTAAGCATGAGAGTTAGCAGCCTGGTTAAAACACACAAAATTTATGATTTACATTAATTTTGAAAAGTACTTTGGCTTTTAGTTCACCCAAACAAGTCTAAATTTTGTGTGGACCAATCTACATTTAATGTCATACAGGGAGTTTCTCCTCCCCCTCTTCTGGCATCAAGGAAGCAAAGTAAATTTCTCCAGCACAAAAGCAAGCAAATCTTTTAAAATATAATTTCAAAACAAAAGCATTGTATGAATTTAATTTTTTCACAGGATATTTTACTCAAATTAACTGGTGCGTCTGTTTGTGTGTGTGTGTATATACATATATATAAAAAAAATTGAAACAATATATAGTTGGCTTTTTTAATATTATTAATCTAATTTATCATTTTACTTGTTGCCTAATTTATTTCATACCTCCTATTTATTATGAAAATAGTAAATTAGATACATGCTATTTTATTGCATGAGGATCTGTTTGTTTATTATTTAATACCTCCTAAGCTGATACAGTAGGGTGGGAGTGAAGCCTACTTACCAGGGAGTTAAGATAGCAATCATAAAATCGTAAGCAATGCAGTAATTTGGAAGCAACCAGAAGGAGAACGGAATTTCTTGCATGAGTTAGGCTGGTATTTGTAGCATTAACCCTGTGGAATGAAGCTGGGAGACCAGACTACAATTTGTCAATGTCAATTGACAGGTAAGGATTCACTTCACTCTCTCACAGGCATCATTTGGGAATAACCCATTTACAGCTGCTGCTTGAGAGCCTCGGCCAGGGGAGCTAAGGTGGTTTGGCAAGAGGTCTTCCAAATCGGCACTCCTTCGATACATGTCATACCGGGGTCCGTGGAGTCTCTGTTGCACTTAACACGCCCTCTCTTAACAGTGGGCCATCTGTTAGCATGACCTTGGCATCAGATGTAAGCATGGGTTAAGTGAAATATTTTGCATTGGAAGCACAAGGGAGATGGCAACTTGGTCACGATGATAACGTGTTTGACGTCAGTGCAAGCTGTTGTAATACACAAAAAGTTTAGCATTTATTAACTAATACCCAATTTTGCCTCAGGTACAAATTTTGAGGCATTAGTTCTATAATCGGTTTTAGTTCTTTAGGAAGTCATATACCTGATTATTTCTCTCTCTGATTAGAATATGCACAATAGGATTGGAATGGTACAAATCTTGCTTTGAGGCTCGATTGCTTTAGTTTTCCCATTTCTAAAAGAGGCCAAACGGTAACAATCTGTCATAGGTACACTGAAATGACAATCCGTTGACTAAGGTTTAGTGTGCTGTTCCAGTAATGCAGCAGGGAGATCTTGGATAAGAGCCCGGGTGCCCGGCAGACGCGGGTCCCCTTCCCCGCCCTTCGCCGCGGGGTCGCCGGGGGCCGGCTGGAGCCCTGCGGAGGCCGGGGCGGGCGGAGGATGAGCGGCGGCGGCGCCCGGCCTGCCGGGGCTGCCGCGGGGCCCCCGGCCCCGGCCCTGTCGGCCCGCGGCGCCCGCATCGCCGGCGGCGCCCCGGGGCTGCTGGAGGCGGCCTTCGCCCTCTACGTCGCCGACCCTTTCGATCGGGAGCTCAATCCGCAGGTGCGGGGAGCGGCCGGGCCCGGGGCCCCGTCCCGGAGAGGCGCCGGCCGCCCGGTTCGTCCGGGCGGCGGGTGCGCGGCGGTGGGCTCGCAGAGCCCCGCTGGGTACTGCCAGCGCAGCCGGGCAGGACGAGAAGCCGGCGGGTGCGTCCCTCCTCCTGCAGTGCTGTCGTTTAACAGCTGCCGTCTCTTCCAGGGCATCCTGAATTTGGGCACAAGTGAGAACAAGCTTTGCTTTGACTTACTGGAGGAGAGAGTAAGTGTTGCTGTCTTCTCCCTCACTGGGATTTAACCGCCAGCGCGTCTTTGACAATTCTGAAGTGTCCGGTTAACAACCAGGCAAAGTGACGCAGAGGGTGGGATACTGAGGGTGCTGTGACTAACAGCTTTCACAAGGAAGCATACTTCGTATGTTTATATGTACTGCGCTAATTGCGCACTAGGAAACAATTTGCCAAGTAATATTTACACTGAAAACTCGCCTCTGGTTGAAAAACCAGAACAGTTTTGGTTTTGTTTGAACTTCATTCATGTTTGATTGAGCATGTTCTCCGAACAGGACTGATACAAGAGTCTATTCTTGTTTTAGCGGAAAATATTGCTTTGGAATGGTAGCTTTCAGGAAGAAGTGTATTTTCGGAGGGGAAAATCATGGCCTGACAAGATGCTCACTTGTGTGATGGCAGAGCCAAAACTTTGACTGAAAATGCTCCATACATGAAATTCAGCAAAAATGAGCAAATTAAAGCTACATCCTAATCGTTACACTGCTGTGCACTGCAGTAAGAGCCGGTCTCGGAAACCCAGCTATGGGGAAATTGCACATTCTTTAAAGGCGATATTTTCCCCAGAGTTGTTAATTCTAGTTCATCTGCTGGAAAGTGTGGTGCTCTGCCTTATGTGTTAGCGAAACGAAGATCTAGTTGCCAGGCCAGCTTCTGCAGCTTGCCAATTAATTACCTCTTCTTCTCCTTCCTACTTCTGTGAGGTAATGAATTTGCACTCGTGCAACTGCTAGTGCATTTGCAATGCTTGTGACGGAGGGTCGGGCATAAATTCAGTGTGCAGATTGGTTAGCTGATGAGTTGGCAGTGCTGGCAGTTGGGGAGAATATTTTTTCTTAGGAATAAACCAAAATCGATGCCACAATGAATATAGGAATGAGACAGTTTTCGGGGGGGGGGCACCCGCTTTGAGAGCAATAAAGCCACTGCTGATAATACAGCTGTTTTTCTTCTGTGACAGATAGGGTTGCTGTCACTTTTCTTCTGTTGGTTGAGAAACTGATCGAAGTTGACATGTGAATTAAAAGCTGATATCATAAATACTGCAAGCATTGTTTGAGCTTTGATATATCTCAGAAGTGGCTGCATAATCTCTCAGGTACAGCTGGGATGCTTTTCTTGTTGTTCAGGACTTATTTTAATATATGACAGAATAATCCAATAAATAATTCTTTCATTATTTTCTTCCTTTGTTTTGATGATGTTTTAATGTTGTTTTCTAATATCTTAAAACTAAAAAAGAGAAGTGCAAAATATAAACATAATTGTAACTCATGAATTTTTATATTCTTCATTTCCTTAGTGTTACTGAATAATGTTGCTTTTAAAAAATAATCAAGTTTTACTCTGGTATAGCAGAACAGAAACTCCCAAGAACGCTGTGTTCTACAGTCTCTCTCTTTCATGTCACTAGCTCACAAGACCTGACATGAATTATCTGGAGCCTCACCTTTTCCAGTATTCTGATACACAAGGTACTAGGAGGTAAGAAGTTCATTTTCCCATTTATCCCATTGCTTGTTGTCAGTGCTAGTCATGGCTCCTGTGAAGCTGGGTGCGGTTTCATTCCTCTGGTCAGCCCCAAGGATAGGTGTCTTACTGTTACCTGCACGCTGGATTTTCTGGATTTGTGTTCTCGTTTTCTCCCCACCCTCAGTGTGCCACAAAGACCCAGGATGCCAAAGGGCGAAGATCTGGGGGCTTGTTGGCAGGCAAGAGAGCATGTATTGATGTGGTGAATCGTATTGATGTGGTGAATCGCTCCTGGAATGATTCATTCTAGTCTCACTGGGGGATAAACTGAAACTCTGGGGGCTGTGAAGAGTAGAAGTGAAATACTGGCTCCCTGAAGTTCGATAGGAACTCCACCATTGCCTTCACTCGGGCTGAAAGCCTGCCTTGATTTAAAGAATTGTCACTGACTCAGGCTTCACTGTTTCTGGTACCCAAATTATTGTCCTTTCTCCAAAAATCGATCCCACTCGGGCTCAAAGATTCTTTATTTCCTCCTTTTTCTAGTGTACAGCGGTAATAGTTGAGTCACAGTCACTGTTATTCAAGGTAACAGATGGCTTCTGTGTGCTTCTGTCTCACAAAATGTAGCACACTGGATATCTGAGGAAATTACATTATTTAATCAAAATCTTCAAGGCTTTCGTGACTGAATGAATTATGCGTTTGTTCTGGGTTTGATAAGCCTCATTCTTCTGTGTGTATTTGGTGCTTTTTTTTTCTCTGAGAAATACGTGATTGCATATTTGACTTTAATTCTGTATTTTAGCTTCAGAGAAGAAATTGCCAAATTTCTAACTGACTATGCCAGAGCCGCAAAAGCACTGAATCCGGAACATGTAAGACAAGTGCTTTATCTTTGCATCTTTATTTTTCTTTAACTGATAAAGATGAATAAATCTGAACACAAATGTCAGCAAGATGCTACAGGAGGGATATATGCAAGATTTGCAGAAGTCTTAGTAGTGTTACTTTTCCATTTGAAAAAGTGGGCAAGGTATAACGCTCAAGGACTAGTGTTATAGTGTCGTAGTGTGGCTTTTTCACTCTGTTTTTTGGAATTTAAACTAGTGCTGACATTTATGAATTTATGAATTCAAACAAGTGCTGATATTTCTGCCAAATATTTCATTGCTAAATGAAAGTTTGTACTACTTCTTTCAGATAACTGTTATGAATGGCTGTTGTGCTGTTTTTGCTGCTCTGTCAACTGTATTATGTGATGCTGGTGGTGAGTAAAAACTTGATTATTTTACTTAAAAACATTTGTTAGCAACGAATATAATCGTATTGTGACTTCTGACAGCCTGCTGTTACTCTGACTGCCTGAATGAAGCAAGGCATGGTATTTCTTTGTCACTGGCAGAGTGTCTTTGAAATAATGCCTCTATTTCTAGAATGGTGGAAGATGTTTGAGGTATCAGCAGGCCCAGTCACTTTCTGGAATGCAATCAATAGTTTTTAAGAGCATTGTAGGAAGAGGAGAAGGATATCAAGAAAATGCAATATATTTAGAAAAGTTACGAGAAAAAGAGGTGGGAGCCATGGTGGAAGCTGGAGGGAGTAGTTACACAGGGAGGGAGGCGTACTGGGTTGAAAATTTGGGTAACTGGGTAAGGAAAACATGTAGAAGGAATTTGGGACAGGGGAGAGGAGCTGCAGCAAAAGAGGGATTCCCGGTCAAATAAAGGTGGTGGTGAGGAGGAAGCAGAGGTGGGAATGCAAAGCAGAAGGAGTGAAGTCCCGGGAAACAATCTGCTCACAGCAGAAGTAGACAGTAGGAGGAAAAAGAGAGCTCAGCAAGGGAGAAGGTTTCCTTTCTGGTTTGGAATGAGAAAAGCAGCGTAGGCGTGCAGTACAGCAGAGACTGGGGAGATCCACAAAGACCTGCCAGGGAGGGAAGGTGAGCAGGATGACTTATGTGGCCTCCAGTGCAGGAGGCTGCGCCACCCCTGTAGCACCCTGTTACTGGCACCAAAAGCCCTTGGGAGGAGGGTGGAGTGATGCAGAGTAACCTGGTGCAATGACTTCAGGATATTGGTGGCAAAAGCGCTGTGAAACCAATTAGTTTTTTTAGCTTTAAATGTTAATGTTTACTGGAGGCCACTCGTATCCGTGTCTATTTTGATATGTTCAGATTTCATTGTATTTGCACAGTTTTAAGAGGAACTCTGAGTGCTGACAGGCTCCTTTTTACCCCTTTGTTAACGTAGGAAGCCCACTCCGTCCCCTCTGGAAGCCTGTCACGCAGGGCTTTTGCAGCATCTCCAGGAGAACACCTGGGGCTACTTCACAGGAAAAACACGAGGAGAGAAACAAGTTCCCCAGTGCAGTAGGCTCCCTGGCTGCAAGATAGCACCTTGGCAACCAGAAAGTAGTTGAGGTGTGCAGCAATTCCTATGAAAAATTGATAGTACAGAGCATTAGCAAAATATTGAGAGCAAGGTCATTATTTGTCATTACTATTTAAATAAATAAATAAATAAAACAAGTAGTTGATCAGGTCCATTCCCTTTTACTGAAAATACATACAACTGTCGAATCTGCTATTGCAAATGCTAAGGAAGAATATTGGGAAAGAATTCAGATTGATTGAAGTATGCTAAATTTTCAGTTTCGTTTAAATATTGGTTTAGGCCACAGTGAAGGCTTTGAGATTAAACCAGATGTCAAATTCTTAGATTGCCAGTTTAGTCGATTAGAGTATAATGAAATAATTGCTCATGAGAAATGTTCATTTCATTTTTTAATGCTTTTAGATGGATATCTTATCCCAGCTCCATACTACGGTGGTATAAATTCGAAAACATGGCTATATGGCGGAATACAGCCTGTTCATGTGCCCTTGTTCAGTGAGGTAAAGCTTTAGCTATTCACGTACATTAACAGACATTTCACAGGGAACAATCAAAAAAACCTGAAAATGCAAACCGAGTCCAAGTGAAGAGACGGGAGCAGTCTAGCACTTTTAGAGACAGCCTGTCTTTTTCTCAGACTGCAGCATGACAGGAGGCCGGTGTCATCAGATGTGTAGGGTTACGTTCAGTCTGTGCAGATGCTGTTCTGCACTGACATGCTGAATTATAATTTGTCAGCTCTAAGTCTGTCACTCCTACTACAAGTAAATCTGGTTTGCAAATTTTTCCCCTTAAGCACTGAAAGATGTATCATCTACCACATAAGTTTTGTAACATTGGTTCCCCCTGTCAAAGCTCAGTGACCTGTGAGGCAAGTCAAAGAGGGGGGTAGCATCTTTTGTAAGACCAAGTGATACAGTCAGAGGGGAAAAAAAAGTGATCTTTCAAGTACACAAGTTCTTCTGTAAGTTGCTGATAGTGTAGTCATGGATAAGGGCAACATTTAAAAACAAAATAATTGAGTTATAGAATCATAGAATCATACAGGTTGGAAAAGACCTCTAAGATCATCGTGTCCAACCGTCAACCCAACACCACCATGCCCACTAAACCATGTCCCTAAGGGCCTCATCTACACGTCTTTTAAATACCTCCAGGGATGGGGACTCCACCACTTCCCTGGGCAGCCTGTTCCAAGGCCTGACCACTCTTTCAGTAAAGAAATTTCTCCTAATGTCCAATCTAAACCTCCCTTGGCGCAACTTGAGGCCATTTCCTCTTGTCCTATCAGTGGTTACTTGGGAGAAGAGACCAACCCCCACCTCGCTACAACCTCCTTTCAGGTAGTTGTAGAGCGCGATGAGGTCTCCCCTCAGCCTCCTCTTCTCCAGGCTAAACAACCCCAGTTCCCTCAGCCGCTCCTCATAAGACTTGTGCTCCAGGCCCTTCACCAGCTTTGTTGCCCTTCTCTGGACACGCTCCAACACCTCCATGTCCTTCTCGTAGTGAGGGGCCCAAAACTGAACACAGTATTCGAGGTGCGGCCTCACCGAGTACAGGGGCATGATCGCTTCCCTACTCCTGCTGACCACACTATTTCTAATACAGGCCAGGATGCCATTGGCCTTCTTGGCCACCTGAGCACACTGCCGGCTCATGTTCAGCCGGCTGTCAATCAGCACCCCCAGGTCCTTTTCCTCTGGGCAGCTTTCCAGCCACTCTTCCCCAAGCCTGTAGCGTTGCCTGGGGTTGTTGTGGCCGAAGTGCAGGACCCGGCACTTGGCCTTGTTGAACCTCATACAGTTGGCCTCGGCCCATCGATCCAGCCTGTCCAGGTCCCTCTGCAGAGCCTTCCTACCCTCCAGCAGATCAACACTCCCGCCCAGCTTGGTGTTGTCTGCAAACTTACTGAGGGAGCACTCGATCCCCTCGTCCAGATCGTTGATAAAGACATTGAACAGGACCGGCCCCAGTACTGAGCCCTGGGGAACACCGCTCGTGACCGGCCGCCAACTGGATTTAACTCCGTTGACCACAACTCTCTGGGCTCGGCCGTCCAGCCAGTTTTTTACCCAGTTATGTAGAAAAGAGTGATCCTAGTTTCATATTCCTTTATTTTATAAAAGCTGGTAGCAATTGTATTTTCACTAGATGGGAGTGTTTCTTCACTATCTTCTTTTTAAATTTTTTAATATTTTTAATATTTTTTATTCTTGTTGATTTTTTTGTTCTGTAGGTGACTGATGAAGAAAGTCACCCTTTCCAGTTAACAGTTGAAAAATTAGAAGATGCATTACAGAGAGCTAAAAAGCAGGTATCAATAACATTGATCTCCGATTTTCATGTTTTCCTAGTTATTTTGTAAGCAGCGTATGTTCTCAGCATTGACGCATTTGTACAGTTTCATCTGTGCAGATTTTCAGTCTTGTGACTGAGGTGGGTCCAGCTCTAGCAACAGGACTCAAATCGATTTTATAATCTGGGCACTGTAACAAAATGCAGAGAAACTCCCTGACTCTATTTTATGAAGAACAGACCTTAACTTGTGTTTCAAGACCAAGTTTCTTTCTCTGTAGATTTTAACGGAATTCAAAGTGGTGTAAACAAGCTATTGTTCTGACCCTCAGAAGAGAGCCTAACAACCCAGTTAATTAAAGAAACATGTCTAATGTGATTTTGAAGAGGGTTCTTCTGAGTTCCAGCTAACAAGGAATTGCTAGCAAACAAAAAATTACAAATGTAATTTTTCCAGAGTTTAGGAAACTTCATTAGTTCAAAATCCTTAGCGTGTACAGAGATTTTATTCTGATTGGGATTGCATAAATGAGGATGTTATTGCGTGTCACATACTATTTTTTTTTCACATTCCTCTCTGTCTTTGGAACTGCTTGTCTTCCCTGTGGAAATATTTGGTTTTGTGAGTGTCCATAAAATAGTGCTCACCAGTATTTCAGGCTAAAATGTTTCCTATTCTTATTATCTTGATATTCATAGTCCACTCACTTAACGGAAAATTATAAATGCACTTAACCTTAACTGTTTGTGCTCATCCTTGAAAAGATCCAGTGGAGGAAGCACAGGCTGAATAGGAAAACATTTTACCAAAGATGTGGTGGTGATAGTAGTGATTAAGTGAGATAAACTTCTTGTGTCCTCTTCCAGGATAGATAATGAGGTTTAACAATAGATAAAGCATATAGTTGCAAGGAAGGTCACTTATAAAGGTCAGTTATAAGTAAGATCTCATATAAAAAGTGGGTATCTTGGATACACACAAATGTGTGCGAACTTTTTTTTATAGATATGTTGGTGCTCTCCTAGTTAGCTAATTGCTTGATCAGCATGGTGCCTATGTTTAGACACCATCTGTATGTCTGTGTCATCTGTCTGTGCCTTTGCCAGCCTACGTGGCCCCAAGCATTCAGACATTTATCATTGATCCTAGCAGAGGGAGGCAGCCAGCATCCCTGCTGTGTTACTGTGGCTGTCAGGACATGACCCGGCTGGACAAGGTGCTGGATCACAGACCAGATTAACTCTTTAGAGATTAACTCTTCTAGAGCTGCAGCTGTTCTCACGAATAATATTATAAACATCGGCTTTGGATACATGTAATACCATAAATAGCTGGAGGAACTAGACCTGAACAGCAGTTGAGAAACTGCCGGCCCGCAGCAGCTGTTCCTATGAACAATAAAGCCTCACTCAGCATCTTCTGCTTAATACACGTCAGATGTCAAATACACTAAATACGCTATTGTGCAAGGAGTACTTGTGGAACAGCTGTTTGCGCTTAGTATTTGCATCTTATCTTGTTTTCAGGTAATTTCTTCCTGTAGCTGGAATCAAAGGCAGTACACTGAAAGTTCATTTCTTGTGACATTCTTGCTCACAGTACCCATTGATGTTCAAACAAATGGCACGTGGCAGGGAAAGCAAATATCAGGGCTTCCTCATCATTGAACTTTATTTCCTGGAGTTCCTTGGGAATTGGTCTTTGCAAACAGTCTCCTTTGGAGGAGGCTGGGGTGGAGTGAGAATTTGCAGTGGGTGAGGTTTTCTGAAAATTAAAGATGCGGAAACAAAAAATAATAATTTAATTTCAATTTTATCCCAAACATGAAGTAATAAAGCAACTCCTCATGCTGGTATGTTTAAAGTCTTGAAAGTTTCTGCTGTAGTCATTGCATTGTTTCATTTTGTACAAGAATGTATTTGCTGCATATAGCTTATGTTAATGTACATTAAGAATTTTTTTAGCAAATAGAAAATAGATTATTTTCTGAAAAATACCTGTAGAATTAAAAAGACTGGTTATGTTTGTACTTGTAATCTAATTTTTGATCATGTGGGACTCTTCTTATTACACAGTAGAATACTTAGCTTCTGTGGAGAGAGAATTTCCGTAACAGAAATTCTGCACTGTGGATAAATATAATTAAAAAGTTTGCCCAAGACCTCTGCGCATCTCATAGAACACCAAGTAATTCAATTTTCAGTCTTCTGCAGATTCTGTTACTTGTTTAAAGAAACAAGCAGCATTGAAAAATTAATTACTTGGCAGGTTATTAGATGTCAAAGTCCAATTTTTGTTCAGCTTTCCCATGTTTATCAACAGTAACTTTGCTCAGTCCTGGGAAATTATTTTGGAAGTATACCTGCAGAACCAGTATTAATCCCTACAACACCATAATCTTGCCTGTTGATATCAATGGGTGTTTCAAATGAGTGCTAACCTGATTTTCATTTACTGATAAACTATTTAGTATGTTTTTTGGGGTGGTATTGGATAAATTATGAAACAAGGTTGGTAGCTGGATCCTTAGTCTGTATAGTAATTATAGTATGTAACTAAATAATTTTCAAAAGCTGCTTTTCACTGAAGGGTTCACAAACTTCCTAGCTGCATCCTCGCTAGTCATTGGTTTGACATTGTCTGTGTCTCCAACTATCAGTTTTTCTTTTTCCAGGGCATCCGAGTCAGAGCATTAATCCTCATCAACCCCCACAATCCATTAGGGGACATTTACCCAGCACAGTTACTGAAAGAATGTCTAGAGTTTGCGCACAGGTTTGAGCCCTAGTGCTATTTGTTCGGTATCTCATTTTCTGTTAATGCAATACAGCAGTGATGAAGATTCACCTTTGGTTATTGCCTGATCTTTGCTTGTGCATGTTCAGAGGAGGTGGTGGACAGGGTCCTGATCATGTCCTATCCTATTTACTTGGCCTTTCTGGGAACACTAGAACAAATTGCTTAAACTGGGTTCCAACAATGTCTTTCTAATGAAATACTCGTGGGATTTTTTTTGTTTTATGTGTGGTTTAAACTTACAGAGCTTTTTATTTGCCTAACAATGTTTCTTTATTAAACTGCTTTGATGCATAGCTCAGAAAAATGACAACAGGTGATTATCAGTCTTTAGCAGTAGTAATAAACATGGCCATCACCGTCATTTGAAACATTATCAAAATAAAAAAATCTTAACATTTGATATTGGGGGGAAGTCATTGAATTGGCAAGGAGTAAGTCAACGGTTTGAAGTTTTGTAGCATCTTTTATACCTACTTAGCTCGAGATGTCCAAGCAGTTCACTTTCCGTCAAAGGAAGATACTTCTGAAATATCTCATCCCCATTCCACTTCTTTTATCCTTAACAAGCTCAGAGTTCATGTTCTAAGCTCTAACAGTCCCCTGAATCCCTTGAGTACTGATGGAGAAAAAACACTTCCTTTTAAAAAGCATCTATATTTTTTTAGGAAAATATATATTCCTTTGTTATTTCAGTAAGCTTCTGCCAAAGAATGACTGCAAAATCCTGTACACACTTTGAAAGCTAACAATACTTAGTTTCTGACGAACTTAGAGGAGGCTGGTATTAATTGTTCACTAATTACCAAAGGTTACTGGGGATAACACAACATTTCTGCATTTTTGGCATGATTTTCTTTTCGTGGAGGTTGGTAGAATTCAATGCGCTGCTTCCAGTTACCAAGTTTTTAAAAAGGCAAATGTATCTTTTCTCAGCACCCCCCATGGATTTCAGGATGCAACTAACTTAAGCTGGTACTAAAATAATGTTAGAGGATAAGGATTAGAAACAATAGTTTTATTTTTAATGTAAAAACTATTCTGAAACCAAACTTCCTTTTAAAAAAAATTACAGAATTCAATGATCAAATTAAATGAGTTTTACTTAGAAGAGGATACCTGCACTACTTGAGTGTTTAAAACCATTCTGCAATTTTTTCAGTATTTATAAATAATGTGCATGGCTTGTTGATATCAAGTATGATAACATGGCTTACTGTTTACTGTCGCTTTCATAGCGAGAGTGTATTAGAGAGTTGTCTTAAGTGCATGACGAGTCTTTTTTAAAGTCTGACATCTGCGTTTGACCTCAAGTCTCACTGGAGAAATCTTTCAGGGTAAAAAAATTCATAATATATCATTGTGTTCATTTTAAATTTTAAGTAAGAGTTGGGTGGGACTGTACATATTCCAGAGAACCATTGGACGGAGCATGCGGTTGGAGTTTGTTTCAGATATATGGAATGTTATTACTGCTGCAAAATATAGAATATGTATAAACAGAAGTTGGTGATGCACAAGTGCTCACAGTATGCCTTGTGACCTCTTTGTGTAAACTTTGTAGGGGGAGTATAATAGCAAATAGGCATGCTTATGGATATTTTGCTATGGCAGTAGTTGAGATTATACATACATATATGCAAAGAAATTTCTTTTAAATATGTTAATATGCTTGTATTTTTCTATATGTAGACATGAATTACATGTAATAATGGATGAAATATACATGCTGTCTGTTTATGATGATACCACCTTCACCAGCGTTCTTAGCTTAGATTGGTAAGTGTGATTTCTTAGCGGGGATCAGAAGATATTTAATCCTAAATAGAACCCATGCCATTTTTTTCAAACTTCTGGTTAGCTAGTGTAACTGGTATAGTTTGAATGAACTCATATCCAAGTCTTTGCAACTGTGAGACTAGTTAATACAAGAGATCTTCTTCATAGACAGCTTTAAATGGCAGATCTCTTGCTTCCAGCTGATGTGTATGATACAGTAGTAACAACAAAAATTGACAGAGCCCTTCGTCATTTTGCACTGCTTTTCTTCGTTGTTCCCTGTTACACAGCCTGAGCGTAAGGTTCTCACTGTAATGGTAATGAAGTTGCTTAAGGTTGTGCAAGTTCCCTGCTGTAATGAGTCTCCTTCCTGACTAGTATGCTGTTGGGCTCTTCGTTTGCTAACAGGTGATGAAAAGAATAAATATTTCAAGAATATTTAAACCTATTGGTATCTGACTCATAAAACTTCTTTCCCCAAAAGTATGCGATTGTCTTTGTATAAATTTCATACCGATGGGAAATTTCCAAGTCCATCCAAGTACAACCAAGATCAGTGAGTGACTGGGTATTGCGTCACCCATACAAGATCATGAATCGCAAATGAAGCCTAAAAAAATACTTTTGTTATTGTGAAAGTTCACCCAGCTCCGTTAGGCTGAAGAAGGAAATTTCCAGCCTTGGCCCTACTTACACGATGTTACACAAAGGAGAAAAAAACATCGTCTGCAATGGTACACTGAGGTGTATTTTGTTTAGTTGCACCTCACAGTGTAGGTGCATGCTCTAAAATGTTCACTTCTCCCTTCCCCTAGCCTGAGGTGCAGCACAGTTGAGCAAATAATTCTTCTCCATCAAGTACAAGAGCAGTTGTCCATCACTTATGGAAATACTGCTTTTGTTTTAATATGGGCATGATCACTAACTATGCAGTGGGAATCTGGGATTTTAACTGGACCGTTACATCTTAGTGCAGATCCTTTCTCGTTTTTTTTTTTTTGTGTGAATCAGTGCCTTGGCACACACTTGGGAGGTCAGTGTCATAGGATAATGTTTTGTTAAAAGATCTCTGAAAAAATGTCATGTCACTTTAAAGGATTATATACCAATTTTACTAAAAAATTACTACAATATTACAAATTTAAACATTTTTGTAACCTGCATGACTTGTTCTTCTATAGCAACAGTTCTTGTCTTCCTCTTTTCTCATTCAGTTTACCAGATCCAGAACGGACACATTTTATGTGGGGTTTTAGCAAGGTAGGTCAAAATACTATGTTTGTGTGTTAATTTCAGATATTTCTCCACAAAAATTAGTTGGGCTAATTTTTGGGCTAAAATTCTGACGTAATTTGTGTTATAGGTGCCAAACTGAGTTTCTCTTTGTTTATTAATTTGTTCTCTTCTTTGGTAGTGTAAAATTTGTTAAAGTTCAGAGTTTAGTTTGGGATCTACTTAACAGCAACAGTTAACACATACGCATTAAAGGCATTGAAACATATAGGCACGTTTCAGATCTGTAGCATTTTGACTTTTCTTCTCTTGGAGGGAACAGTAAACTGATGACTGCTTGGAAACAATAGTGGGGTATAATGGAAACAGCCCAAGGGTATGAGCCAAGCACGTTTTCAGTTGTTGGCCTGTAAAGCAACCCTGTTAAAGCCACTGACCTCCCTGCCACAGGGTTGTTTCGAAGTTGCTGGCTGGTTTTTATCATGCTCGGGACTCCATGTGGCAACGTTGAGAATTTACTCCAGAAGGTTTTTTTCCTGTGCATCACAATGACTCGGTGGCTTGACAATGCACAAACATAAAGTAAAAATTGCACGTCTCTCTCTTCTTTTTGTCCTCCAAGGATTTTGGTATGAGTGGTATCAGAGTTGCAGTATTGTACACCAGAAATCATGAAATTCAGAAAGCTGTGAATCAACTGGCTGTCTTCCATAGCTGTCCTGGACCTGTTCAGCATGTTCTCAGTCAGTTCCTTAAGGACAGAGGTTAGCCACACTAGAAATGTTTCCATTTACTTGCTTTATTTTTCCATTGCAGGTAGAAATAAAACAGAATTATATTTTTCTTGCTTTGATAGATTGGTTGGATAATGTGTTTTTTCCCACCAACAAAAAGCGACTTAAAGAAGCACAGAATATTCTTGTGGATGGGCTTGCAGATGTTGGAATACCCGTGCTCAGAAGTTCAGGAGGACTCTATGTGTGGGCAGACTTCAGAAAAGTATGTAAGAAGTTTGAAAAGTGGTGGGAATGTAAAAGTTGGAAATGTAAAAATTACTTGTGCATGTCATTATATACTTCAGTTTCAGGTCCTGGAAAATCGTTTCAATGAATTTATGCACTTGTTCAACCTTTAATAAAGAATTATTTTCTTCTTTTAGTTCTTAAGATCACAGACATTTGAAGCCGAACTTGAATTATGGCAGAAGCTCCTTGATAAAAAACTCCTGATTAGTCCTGGAAAAGCTTTTTATTGTTATGAGCCTGGATGGTTTAGACTGGTTTTCTCCGATTCTGTAGATAAGATTTACTTGTGTAAGTGGGGTTTACTTCTAATATGGCATATAGTAGCACACAAGTTTTAAGAAACATTATAAATGAGTTCAAACCTAATTATTCTCTTTCAGCTTGTGAGGGGCATTTTTAGAGTTTGTATGAACTGAGAAATATTAGATTGGCCCAGAGCATTGGTTACAAACCACTGACGTTGAATTATGTTAAACCTCTAAAGCTTTCAGAATTTAATTTTAAAATTTATTTTTACTCTATCAGAAGTAAGGAACCAAATTTTATGTGAAAGGATTTTTACTCCTTCAAATTATGCTTTGTAACATGCGGGAATTCCCCATCATCCCTCATTTTTATGTGGCGCATGTTGGATATGAAAAATGTATCCATCTCTTGCGCTGTAAAATACTTAACCTTGAATGAATGCTTTATATCATTGGCAAAGGGGACATTTGTGAAGTAACGGGAGCATATAGAGTCAGAGAAAAATGTAGATTGAAAGGGGACTCTTGGGTCAGCTAGTACAACTGCCTGCTCGAGGCAGGGCCCGTCTCCAAGTCAGAGAGCGGGTTGCTCAGGGCCTTGTTCAGTCAAGTTTTGAGACTGCCTAAAGATGGAGATTACACAGCCTCCCTGAGGAACCTGTTTCAGTGTTTAATCACTCTCACGGTGAATTTTTTTTCCATACATCCAGTCAATATTTCCCTCTGTATTTCCTTTCTACAGGTATTCAGAGACTTGAGCAAATGTTGCACAGTTACGCTGCTGAACCAGTCACAAACAGCACATCTTCCACTGCAGATGCTTTATGCAATCCAGAAAAAGATTCTTCAGGCAAACCTTCAAACACACCAGGAGAAGATGTCTCCCAGCTGAAAAATATACTTGTTTATTAAAATCATATATGCATTTAATGATCTGGTATAATTTAGCATGCTTATGTTTACTAAAGGTGTGCATGACTTCAGTATTTTTGTCTGTAACCTTGCATAATACTTACTTCGCTGGCATTAATAATCTTGCAAGTGGACTTGCTAAAGTTGAATTTTAAGGAAAATGGACCTCCTGGATATTGTGAAATTAGCCCCTGTTAAGCACAGCACTTGGGTTTACTCCATTTCAAGTGTGCTGTGTGTCAGTAAAATCAGTGAGTCTTAATATATACTTGCACAGTTGTTGAATTATGAAATTTTGAAAACACTGGTAAAATGTTTGTGCGTATTACTATATCTTATGGACTGTATATTTTAATCAGAATACTGAAAGTAGTGAATCATGTGATATTCAAATTTTTCTAACCTTTTTGTAGCTGGCAAAAGGTTTCTGTATATTCATGAGATATCTCTAAACATATACATGTCTCAAACATTTTATACACCTTCTGGTATATGCATGCTAAGTGAGTACTTTCTGAGAAAGCATTTAGGTTTTTGGCTTCGAGGCTCCCTTTCAGATTGTTTCTGTGTGCCTGTATTCATTGAATAGTGTTTTCATACATTAACTATAAAAAAACCTTGAAGGTCTGTAATGTATTTGACAGAGTTGTATGGGGACTTTTTTGCTTTGTTTTTGATTTGTTGGGGTTTTTATTTAAGTATTTGCAGACTTAATTCACCATTTGCTCCATTATTTAGGTTTGGTGAGAGAAAACTAGAATTGCAGAATTAACAGACTGCTGCTGTAGAGGCTCAGTAGGAGGATTGCCTTCCTATGGATCCCTAATAAACTTGGAATTTGTGCTCCTGATAGTAACATGGCGTTTGACCTGTTTTTTGTGGCATTTAAACTTGGCAACCTTACATTGTTCAGGCTGATCGGATAAAGATAAATAATCTGCCATACAGCAATTTTTAAAGCTCATAGAATCACAGAATAGTTGAGGCTGGAAGGCACCTCTGGAGATCGTACAGTCCAATGCCCCTGCGTGCAGCAGGGTCAGCCAGAGCAGGTTGACCAGGACCAGGTCTGGTTGGGTTTTGAGTATCTCCAAGGATGGAGACGCCACAGCCTCTGTCAGCAGTTTGTTCCAGAGTTCGATCACTCTTTTTTACTAAAAAGTTTTTTCTTATGTTTAAAGAGAATTTCCTTTTCTCATTTTGTGCCCATTGCCTCTTGTCCTGTCACTGGATACCCAGAAGAGCCTGGCTCCATCTTCCTTACACCCTCTTGTCCAGTATTTATACACATTAGTAAGATCCCCCCTGAGCCTTCTCTGTGCCAGGCTGAACAGTCCCAGCTCTCGCCCTCTCCTTGTATTTCAGGTGCTCCAGTTCCTTAATCATTGTTGAGGCCCTTCGCTGGACTTGTTCCATGTCTGTCTTGTACTGGAGAGCCCAGAACACTGGGCCCCAGCGCTCCGGGTGTGTCACGCCATTGCTGTGTAGAGATTAACGTACTCATCTGATCTTGACAGGGAGTGAAGAGTGGAACAGCACCAACAGCAAAAAAAGCTAATGAGTAAGTTTTTCAGGCCTGTAAAAACAAAGATCGGTAATAAAACGCTACAGAAGACCTTCACAAAACTTGCTGACTGCACTTGGCAGATGAAATTTACTGTAGGCAGAAGGAAAGGAAAAGCAATATGGTAGGGTCTAATGATCATTACTCTTCAGTAATGATCCCCCCGTGAAACACCAGCTTGTTGTTAAGAGGAATTTGAATGTTAGAAATTATTAGAGAAGAAATAGAAAACACTTCAGAAAGTATTCTGTCATTACAAAAAAATGCGCGGTGTTCCTGCATGTGTGCTGTTGAAGGTTACGTGCAGTCAAAGGTTACTTGCATCAAAAAGGATACAGCAGAACTGGGAAAGTCAGTTCAGTCTACTGAGGAGTCCTAAATACGCACCTCTGAAAGGTAAGAGTGTGTCAGGAAGTAATACGGTGATTGCGCGGGTCTTAATACCCTTCCCCGAGGCACTAGAAGCTGGGATTTGGCCGTTATTGGAGCTGGGCTACTACGCAGAGTTCAGGTTTGCCCCAGTACATCTGTTCTTAGGTTAATCTGAAACTCTGCTTCTGAGCGTTGGGGAAAGAGAGAATGTAGAGATTTGTAACAGAAAAGTGAGGGCAGTGGATGCGGACGGCAGTGTGTGTGCCAGCACCAGCGGAAAGAGCAGAACACGGGTGAAAGGATGGTCTGTATTGATAATGATGGACGCTGCTCCCAGTCAGTCAGACCAAGGAGCGGGGCAAGCCCAGAGGGTCGGCGCGCTCACAGACGGCTCCTCAACAGAGGGCCCTGCGCTCTGCAAGAGGAGGATGGCAACAAGCCAGCATATCACACGTGCCGTTCCTTTATGGTATTAATGTGAGTGTGTAAAACCAACTTGTTAAGAGATTTGTTGAATAGATTTTTCCCCAGATCTCGCACTGGGTTTTGTTACACTAATTTTCTACAACAAACATTGTTACTTGTTTCTACCTTGAAGTACTACAATGAGTTGGTCAAAAGTATTGTTGGTCACTAAAAGCTGAGGTGAACTTGTCAGTTCCTTTTCTGATGGTCTCAACTTATTCAGGGTGAGCGGTAGGTCATTACAAACAGGTTAAGCTTGACTTGAAAGCCTACAGAGGAAGTATATTGCAAAATACATTTGTGTCATTATCCCACAGTACTTGTTTCTGTTTATAGCCTTATATAGATGCATTAAGTCTCAAGATACCATTTCCACTTACCTCACCAAGGGAGCAATTAAGCCACAGTCTGGCTCTGCAATCTCTGCAGGTATGAAGCAGTTGCTTTTGGTTTTGTTTCGGCCAACAATAAATGCAGCATCTACTTCCATTCCCTCCAAAGTTTGTGATCAGCTTCTCATGAAGAAGAAAGGGGGACAAATCTTTTATCTTGCCTAGCAGCGGTCTGTTACTACGCACTTTAGAAACAAGGATTTAAGAGAGAAACAGAAGTTGTTAGGATCAGCACCATGAAAAACTATTGATCCTCCCGACACAAAATGCACACCGCATGACGGTCCCACTCGTGATTGTATGCAAAAGATGAACATAGGTAAGTTTTTCAGTAAGCTTTACTACCTGATATTTGCTTATAACCTTTGATGATGTTCTGTTGAATGTGTATTTAATTTTTAAACACTTATGCCATGACTACTTTGTGCAGTCAGACTTTACAGCTAGCTTGTGCATCCAGCACTGAACTGATAGGTGCACAGAGACCACCCAGATCTCACAGATAAAGGCCTTGTTTCTTGAGAAGTATTGATGAAGCTTTCCCTTGGCCATTCATTATGCTGTCTTCAGTCGATTCTCGTTTTGAAGTTAATAGTCACTAATTGTTTTGTGACATTTTGGAAGGTGAGAAATACGTGGAAAAAACAACCCGGCACATAACGGCGATGAGTCAGACAGACGATGAGTCAGCAAGATCCTGGCGGAAGAAGCACCTCACCAAAAGACCAAAGAGGGAAGATCTCCTGACATTCCACCTCCCTATGCAGGATGAAAAAAAACCCCGTTCCTCTGTAAACAAGCAAAACGACATTTTCACTCTGCCATGTCCTGACTCCTTGAGGAGAGAGGTAACTGGAAAATTCTGTATGTGGATTCCTGTAATTTGGGAAATAGACTCTCGAGAAAGGCATGCTGATTAACAGGACAGGGTGTCTTTGCTTTAATTCTTAATGGCCTACTGAAATCTAGGTTTGGGAGAGAAGAGGTTCCCAAACTCTGCTTACGTATTTCAGATTCATTGCCACAAGCAGCCTTACAGTGTGATTTTATCCGAATTTGTTCTTATCAGAAAGAAAGGGATCATTGACTGTACAGGATACTACCTACATTCAAAAGGATTATCAGAGTTTGACCTTCTGAAGACAAAAATAAACATTCCTACTGATGTCCCCTAGAGAAAGATTTGTGTTAAGAAAAAAAATTGTGTGTGTTTTGAACTTGGATCAGTTAACAGAGCTGGTTTACAGCAAGGCACATTGCATTGACAAAGGCAGAGAGACGATGATCTTCAGGAAAGAGCTGGACACAAGGACCATGAACACAGAATGTGTAGGAGAGCAGCAGGAACTTCTGAAAGTAGCTTTGTCCCTAAAGAAAAACCAAACTGCTTCCTGAGAAAAGAGGAACACTCCTGCTATGTTCGCCCTAAATAAAAGAGTCAGAAGATTTTGAAGGAGCCCAGATTGCCATATGTAAGCACAAAGATCCTGGGTTTACTGTTCTGAGTCAGCTAGAGGGGCAATGCCCAGCACAGTATAATCTTGATGTTTTCAGGTAAAAACCAACCTTTCTATCCACAGCTAGATTCCAATTATACTTCTATTTCATTAAACAGACATCGAAGTACTTCAGCGTTTCATCAACATGAGTGACCCACCTGGCGATGTTGTCCGTGAAGAAGTTGTTATAGTCACTGCAGAGACTGAAGTTATCAAAAAAGAAGCCACCAGAGAAAAATAACCTCACTGAAGCTGTAAGCCAAATGCAAGAATAAAGGAGTCAGTCAGCAAGCAGATGTTCCCCAAGAGCCAGCATTAGAACTGCCACCTAGAAGGGCTGAACCAAGAAATTCACGTGATTGTGTGGGTGAGAGAGAGAATCGCCAAATGCAAAATTCTGTTGTCAACAATTGCAAGACTCTGTGGCGGGGACCATACAAAAATAGCTATTAACAACTATTAACTATTGTAAAAATATTTCTGCTTGGGACATCACGTTCATCTTTCATCATTTTGGAAAGATGTACTCTGTTAGCTAAGACGTACCAATTCTATCTGTGTGGTAATAGATTTAAACTATAATTTATTTGTCTGATATTTCTAATTCAATAACTGTAAAGAGCAGTTGAAACGACAGTACTACATCTATTAATATTTTTGTTCTCGGTTCTGTAAGACCATTAAGGCCTTTGTTAATCATAATCACCAACCACAATAAATGTCATCTTTGCTTCTTGTATAATATTCATTGTAAAGTTGAAGACTGCATTACCTGAAGTTGAAGGCTGCACTACCTCAAAGCAAGGCTAGGACTGGATACCTACAGCTAAGTCTAAACTGTAGGGGCCAGCTCCTGGTTTTTGTGTTCATCCAGACTTTGCCAGGATGAATGAGATTGTCACGTGGCACGGCAAAGTAGCTCAGGCACAGCAGCAAGAGGGGAACCCTAGCCACATTTTAGAAGAAGCCCAAGCAGCCACACACTTATTTATCAGTTGTGTTTGCGTAATAGTCATGTTTTCCCACAGGAGGGTAGCATTCCCCTCTCAACAAAGCCATTGCCCAAATGCAAACCATTCTCCTTGTATTGTTTTGGCACAGGAAAATTCAAGTGGTTGTAAGGGCCACTTCTCCCACAAATTTCCCATCCCTACCCACCTTTACTTGAGCCTGATTCCGAGGGGGTTTTATTATGAATTGTGATCCATTTGGTGTAATCGATTTCCCATATCTCTCTGTGTATTACCCAACCCCATATGCACTAACCCCCAATCCTGTTTGTTAAAGTTGCGCATTGGTCCATGTCTCGTTTCCCACCCCCTTTACTCAAAACTGGCAAATCCCCTTTCAACATCCTTCCCAGAAAGCACTCTGTTTACCCCTAAAAGCTCATCGGGATTTTATCTTGCATGACAAGTTGTGACCCTATATTCCTAGTGGCCACAGATACAGAGTGATGTCTCATATAATATGCAAAAGATGTTCATTAAGGTCTAATTGTACTGTTATACATGCAACATCCCATGTTATATTATCTAGGGTCATAAGATAGACTGCATGAATTCTTTCGTGACTTTAATTGATTCAGTTCCCAGAGTTGCCACCAACATGTCCATGGATTTGTCCATACTTGTTCAGAGGCTAATCCCCCTTTTTTTAACAGCCCCATCTCCACTTGGAGGTGATTTGCATGTGCAGATGCATCTGCTATTTCTTTTATGTTCCACACCCCAAAAACTGTATTCCTGGCATCCCATAAAGAGCCAAAAAAGTCCCATTTTGTCATTTAACCTCTTTGGCATCATTAATTCCCTTGTGGTGAATAATTCTGGCCATGTCCACCATGCTCTATACTGAAAAGGCAGTGACTTGCATACTCCAAGGCTATTTCTTATATCATGTAGACTCCACTGATGGTGTTTCCAAATTCTTCTGACTCCCTTATAGGTGTAATAATTTTATTCCAAATGTTGGCATCCTCCTCTCCCCACTGCCAGTTTCCTGTACTTTGCAGCAAATTTTGCAGGGGATTTGCTATAGCACTGTAATCTGGTGTAAATTCCTTACAAAAACCTACAAACTCTAAAAACTTTCCTATCAATAGCACGGGTTAAACGCGTGAATAATTTCCTCTGCAGAGGTAATTCCCCACCCAGTAGGAACTAGCTTGGTACCTAGATATTCCGTCTCTGTGTAACAGATTGTGCTTTGGTGCTTTTACCCACTGACAATTAGTTAATTTAATAAATTTGTCTTCATCCTCAAGTGTGAGTTGGTCAAATTCTTGCCACCCATATCCCTCAGCCCCTCCCACCCCTGAAAATTTTATTTGATTCTTTTTTCAATGTGGTCGTTCACCAGTTAAGGTAAGCAATGATCCAGTATCACATTCAGAAACGTGCCCTGGATCTCCATCCGTCCCGTAGCGGGGTTGATTTTGATATTAACGCTCAACCAAACGCCTGTGGTGGGCCTCCCTAATGAAGGGATAGTTGAGTCATTGCTGCTACTTCCCTAGACCTTGGTGGTCCAGCTGAGAAAGCCAGGTGCTGGCACATTTAAAGCAGATGGAAATTTCTCTAGATGGAAAATTGTTAAATTCCCACCCACTTTGGGTATTTCCAACCATCCTTGCCTAATTGCGACCTGTATTTAATAGACTGAGTTTGTTCCCCATGACAGTGCATCAAAAGTGATGTACGGAGCTCGGCTGCCTCCTCCAGCCACTCTGGCCCAGGACCTCTCTGGGCCGGCACCTGGAGCCCAGCCCAGGGTCCCGGGGCCTCTGCCCAGGCTGAGGGACACAGCAGTCGCTATCCCGTTTGCAGGTTCAACCTGCAGGTTCAGTAGCAAAGCTGAGCATGCATCACAGAGACACACGGACACGGACAGCCCCACAGACGTACAGACAGAGGACGCTGTCACAACCGGTCACATGCACTGCCACAGGCAAAGTGCTGCCTTCAGCAGCACCTAGATGCAGGACTCACATGAAACAAACATGGACAGCCACGTCCCTTCCTCCTCTGGGGCTGGCAGAGGCAGGAGGTCACTCGTGCAGGCAGACACGACGCTCTCCAGGTTCACAAGCACACGCACATTCGCGCATCCCTCGAGTACCGGCATGGCCCCTCTGCCCGCCCAGCACCCCTGCCCGGATCCTGGCCCAGCGTGGTGCTCGCTAGCAAAACACACGGCACTCGCACACTCATCCCTCGTGCTCCCCGTACCTACACGAGCCTCAGGGCGTACCAGCATGGACCCCCCACCCAACTGACACCCTGTCCCGGACATGAGGCCCCCCGACTCGCTGGCTGCTCCAGCTTTAGGTTTGCCAATGAATGCACACGCACACCCCACGCACACCAGAGCTGGGGAAGACACAGACACATGTCCCCCCCCGCAGCCGACACCAGGCACATGGGCCACGACCCGCAGTCCCATCCAGCCGCTGGTGCCGTTCCCCCCCGGTGTTCGTTTTGGGAACAAACACCATTCCCGCCCCAGCGGCGGGAGCTAAAGACCCCCACTGGCTCCATCAGCTGGCACCACAGGCCGGGGCGCCCACACCCCCAGCCTGACTCCGGGAGCTGTCACCAAATTCCACTCACGCACACACAGGTCTCACCAGTAGCTGGCACATACTCCGTGCAGTAGTTTTAAAAAAACAATGTCTGCATTATTTCTGTCATGGAAACTTTTTCCTGTTCTGCAAGGCAAAGGTTCTTGGCTAATATTGATTTCCTACGACGACAAAAAGGATATTTTCTTCCTGCTGGCAGACGGAACTCCAAAGTACGCATCAGGGCACACTCTGCATGTTCTATTCATTACTCAGTTTATTATATATGCTCTGTGTATTTTAGCTCTTAGCTACATGTTCCATCTGTAGAACTAAAATTGCTTAACGGAAACGTCTGTCGGCTGGTCACAAAGCTCTGAAGCTTAACAGAAGGCCATGAAATCAGTAGTAGTGTATCCACTCACAGTCCAATGATGCAAGAATGAAACCTACCTCAATTTTGGCATGGGGGATACCAAACAAGGAAAGAGAGAATAAGGGGTGAGCTCAGCTCCTTCAGCTGCAGGGCAGCAAAGCCTGTCCCGACGGGATCCTGTGATATCCCTTCTGCTCTTGAGTCCACTTTGTGGTCTTCCTTTCGCCCTTCATTTTCATAATATGAGAAATTTTCAGAGAGAGACATTACTCTTGGAGGTCCCATTCTTTCAGCTATGTCCATAAGAAGCCGTCTGGAGAGTCAGTCATTCTTCTCATGTTACTGGTTGATGCTCTGGACATGAAAAAACAGGACAGTGCAATTGTTCAAATCCTATAAATAAAGTTACAATGCTTTAATAACAGACATTGCCTGCGGATCCACTCTCTTTAGGGACCTTGCCATCAGAATCCTTGCCCATTTGGATTATTTTTTAGCACTTCCCAGTATAATCAAAAACAAACAAAAAACTACTTAGTGTTTACTAAGGAAGGTTTTTCCCTTAGTAGGAGTTCTCTAAAAAAAGATTATTTTTTGTCTTTTTAGACTGTAGTTGGAAGTATAATACTTGGAATTATTTTAGATTAAATCTTTTAAGCATTTTTCTTGCACTGGCTTACACTCTGCTTGAGCATTTTGAACTAACAGGTTGCCTCTTACGCCTTAGTTCCCACGATACAATGACTGTAATGCAAGTTGGAGGAGTAACTGCATTTGCAACCTCGTTGCTGTTTTTATTTGCTCTGAAGAGAAAAGTAAGTACTATTAATGGATTATGTAACAACAAATAATCTAATCACTATTTTAATGACAGCTTTTTATCTGTTTTATCGAGTCACTCAATTTCTACTAGTTCTGTTTGCATCTCCAAAACTAGCAATGCTCACAGTAAACAAAATAAAATAAAATTGAGCAGTCTGTGCTGGAAACTGTTAAACTACCAGGACTGATCCTGTGCTCCCAGAAATCTCCTGTCCACAGGTTTGCTGTACTACTGGCAAGAGAAGTCAAAACATGTAAGTGGAATGTATTGTATTTCAAAACGGGTTTTTCTCATGAACACATTACCATTTATCTGTTCCTTTCTTAGGGCCTCTCTTGGAAACACTGATGAGTATCAATAGGAAGGCAGCAGCAGCTGGAAGTCAGTTTAAGAAGTTAACAAAAACAGAATTAGAAATCAATGAAGGTGTGTTTTACGGAATTATTCAGCTTATTAACAGACCAGAAAAAGAAGCAAAAGCTTAAGTCAGCTGCAGTAGTTTCAGGATTACCTTTATGCATGTCACTGATGTTAGTTTATTAGTCACCATCCCTAACAACTGTTTTTGGGGGTTCAAAATGTGTTGGCCAACTGCAGCTAAAGTCTCACTGTACTTGGTGTCTTCAGGAAACCCTGACAAGCATGACTATATCAAACACCTCAAGCATTCTGCTGATTATCAGGGCGATTGTCTGTATCCTTATAAATTCATACCTAAGTGGTTTACTTGATGTGCAGTTATTAGCTATACTGACATGAGCTAGCCCGTACTGTGCAGTGCCTGTAATCATTCTGTCAGGGGTAGTACCAGTAGCTTCATATCACACTGCAGCCAACAAATTAAAAACGTTTAAATGCAAAGCTCCTTTTCTGTATTAGGGAATCTAGCAAAAATTTTTGGAAGACAAGTTTTATGTTTAATTAGATGACAAGTAGATATTTTTTTCTGTGTGATTTTTTCCTATTTCATTCCCTAATGAATGGCAAGACCAGACAGCTAAAAAGGTATTTAAAGTTCCTGTGGGTTGTCTCATAAGAAAAAACTTACGAGTCTTGCATCTTCCCAACCCAAATAATTATCTGTCAGAGTTAGGTAAGTAACAGAACTGAAGCAGATTCACATTTATTTTAGATTACCTACTACCTCATTTGATAGTTTTGTTTTTATTGTGCAGTTCTTCTTGCTTTTTTTTTTTAATCTAATCAGAATACACTTTTCTTAAATTTAGTGATGCTGGTGATTCAAATGCAGCGAGGGATGACATTTTTATTTGATTCTGGCTTCCATTTCACAGTGTCAATGCTCACAGTTCTTTGCTTTTTCTTACGCAAGTTACAGGTTACATATCCTCTACCTGGAGCGCCGCTCTTTGCTACTGTAAGTAGAACACTTCTACGGCATACTATTTTTCATAAGAGTTATCTTGCTCCAAACTCTTTTCTTTTGCTTAATCTTTCAAACTACGTGACTAGTGCAAGGCTGCAGTCAGTCCCCTCTCTCAGTATGATCTGCTATTCGACAGGAGGGTGCCGAGACCTGCGTATCAGCAGGCCATTCTGTGAAACAAACTTCAAATCATAAACCATGCATTGATATATTGTCCCTTTTATATTACAATTTATTGACAAATAAGGCAAATGGCAAGTGAGTACTTTTCATTTGGTGTAAATTGTAGAAACTCAAAAAAGCAAAACTGAATGTAAGCATTGTTTTCTTCCCTCTTCCTACAAGGATTTGACAAGGAAAGCAGCTGAGCTTGAAAGTCAGCCCGCAGAAGAGCAAAGCTCCTGGATTGTGCTGAGGCAGCACAGGGACTTTACAGTGATCCCAAGTGAAAACCTTGTGGGCTGCAGAGAAAGGAGGGAAAACATTTGAGCGGAGGGAGTCACTCTGGTTTCTGTAAATATCTTTTAAGAGTCACTTTTACTTTCTTATGGTAGTTAATTTAATAAAGATAAATCAGCAAAAAAAGAAATCTAGAGGAAGTGAAATGAGAGAAAGGAGAGGAAGGTCAGGAGCGAGGTCACCTTGGGATTAATTACTGCAACACACTGAACATGGGCACACATCTCACGTATGTAGCAACTGAAATTACTTACGATTTAACTCTGTGTTAGCAGTGCACCGCTAATTTCTGTCCATTTTGAGCTATTGACAGTATCCCTTAAATTTAGCACCTACTCCCTCAAGGTTGACTATTCTTCCTTGTATTTGAAGAGGGCAGAACTGAGGCTGCAGACTGAAACAAATGTATCTGGTTCCTGCTGTCACGGGTCCCACCGCATTAAAAGTTGTGAATACCTGAGACTTTCAAAATATATTTCGTCTTAAATCAAAGCTTTTCATGAAGTTAAAACATAAGCCTAGCGCAACTTTTATAGACTTTCATACAATATACTAAAGTTGATTTGGGGCTTCTGGGTGCTATGGTCACATATGTCCAAATAAAAAAAAAAGCTGAAAAGATCTGTAAGTGTAAATTTAAAGCCACTTACAGCTCTTATCCTTCATAGGCAGCAGGAACCACTAACCCCAGGGAATTCAGGGCATACAAGCACATCTCATGGTGTTTAGAGCTGACTGGCTTGTAAAAAGTTTGGTGCAGAAAACTTTAACATTGGTATTTAGTATGTGGCATTTTTCCCGTTCTATTTAAATATTTTCATTGGTGTACTGAGACTGTCAATATATAAAATTAGTCTTTATTTCCCTTAGCAAATGTTTTTTTCATTTTAATTGCTTGAGGATTTCTTTCTTACCATCATTAATTGCAAAGACTGAAAAAACAATTTAAAATCAATTTTAAGAGACCAAGCTAACACACACACAAATAATAACAATGTGAAACTCAAATCATAACGTCAGTGTTGGCTCGCTCAGGAAACAAAGAGAAGTTTCTGCCATGAGGATGCCAGGATGGCGAAGCCAAATAACGTTAATTTTAAACCTGCATCCAGCTTTCCAAGAAATTTATCCCCTTACATAAGCAAAATTTAGCAGGAAACTACATACATAGGCCCACGTTTTAGATTCAGCTGAACAAAATTCCCTTAAAATGTGACTGTTAAATAGAATACCGGTTTGCGGATGATAGGTTTTAGTCTGAAGAAGAGAAATCTAAGTAGATCACTCCTCTCCACTGTAACAGAAAACTGTTAACTGACTGCATCACTGACCAAGTTTAGTGTTTATTTGAAGCTAGTCTTAAATTATTTACTTATTTAAATAAAGAAGTAAATAAAAACTGCAGTCACAGTTAACTAAATTAAACAAGTATATAAAGTGCTGGATGATTAAGAGTGTGTCTTTTAACTCCTTTTCTGGAAAATAATTTCAAAAATAAGAACACTAAAGGCAACTTTCAGAAGTCAATTATTTGCTCACCAAAGTCGAAGACGACATGAAACCTGTGGTTTTGTCCCAAAATGAGCAATAATGTCTGAAGAACAGAGCATAGAAATGACGCATCAAATGGAAAGAAAACTTCCACTTTAAAGAGTTGATATAATTTAAAATAAATAAATACCATAATCCATAAAGTAAAATGACCATTTTATAATTTTTTTAAATTTCTTGTATGGGGTTCACAGACCTGAAATACACCCAAAATAACTCGTCCAAAGTATTCCTTTAAAAAATTATAAATTATTGGTAACAGTTTCTTTAATGGAGATTGCAGGAGTAGGTCCCACATGAGTCCATATATAGCCCTTCTCTGGTCTTGTAGGAACAGTGGGGAAGGGAGATGATCGAGATTTGAAATATTCTGAAGGTGCATGACAAACAAATTCTAAATATTCCATTTTCCTTGGAAGATCTTCTTCTGGTCCTAGAAAAAAAATAAATAATCTTCAAAGACAAAATCTAAAGGTATAAAATCGGAGTATGCAGGACTTAAAAATATGCAACAACAGCCAACATCCCTTAGAGAATGTGCCTTTTCAATCAATGACTTTCCTGGCAAAGTAGCCTCAAATGCTAGGCAAGAAAGCTCTACCTTTATTTTTGCTGGGCTGATCTTTTTTTTTTCCCCCTTCCATGCGAAACATTCAGTTATTTGAGTGAAGTACTTTAGTTAATGTATTTTAAATAGATACTATTTGTGGCCTACCTATCAAAAGGACTTTTCTGAATTATTAATGATTTTATAATCAGTAGCAGAACATTCTCTATGCCAGTGCTTGCATGCTATGTATTTTAAGCACCCAAGATGAAGATCAGCTAATTCAGGTCATTTTAAAAGAAACAGCTTGGACTGGTATATTAGGTTTATACTGTAATAACTTTGATTCTATCTACGGAGTAATAATTTGATGTTTAAAGTTGCAAGACTATAATTGGGCCCTTTAGCACAAATACTCAGATAATTACACTCACTGCAGTAGTGCTAATCATATTATATACATAGGATAAATAAAAAAGGTTATTGAAGTAAACGAGATGCTTACAGGATTAGGGTCTAAAATGTGGAAATTGCATAAATGATCGTGACAAGCTCAAAAGTTCATTTAAAAAAATACAACTCTGCATTAGTCTAGGCACATATAAGTAATTGTATAAAACGAAGGCTTAGAGATTACCTATGATATAGGATGCTGGGTCAAAACAATCTTTGGGGCTGGCTTGCGTAGGAATGAGCCAGGTTAGTGCAGCACTCTTTTCACAGTATTGGTCCTGAATAAACCCACGGATCTGAGCGTAGTATGTTTTTCCATCCTGCTCATCCACCACTGAAACAACATCTCCAATTTGATAGTATACACCCTAGAAGACATACAAATGATAATTAAATCAAACAATCTGATTTTAGAAGCTTCACTCTGTGATTCTGATTCATCAGTATCTTAAATTATCTCAAATTACCCCAACCTTGAAAGACAGCCTTAATTCAGCCACATGCAAAAGAACGGCGGCTAAGATAGAGTGCTGTCTCACCTAAGCAGTCATCAGCGCTGCTTGTGCACAGTCACCCAGTGTCTAGGAGTCTGAGGCTACACCTCCTGTCTGCAAGAGTGGAGATGGTCTCATTCTGTCAGAAGTAGGAGAATGCAACACCACCTTCTAGAAAAAGTAACTGTAGTAATTTCCCTGTGTGTGCAGGGAAAGCAGCTTTCTGTGTACGAAGAAGTTCACTCATCTGAACGCAAAGGAGTCCCAAAACACAGATCCACCTCCTTCCATGGTGCTCTGTAACGTGTGAGGCTGTGCAGCAAAGGCAACTCACTTCATGTTATAACAGCGCCGCGCAGCACAATGCAGTGCCTGCACTATCAACATCAGAGTTTGCCAAGCATCATCCCGGAGGGTTTTGTTTTTAAAACAGATTTAAAAGACCTCAAAAACCCCAAACAATCCTTTTCTCAACAACACAGCGAAGTATCAAAATAGAAACATTTTGCATAAAGAGATCAGGTTAAGTAAAACTTTTGACATAGATCTTAGGAATTTCTGAAAAAAAACAAACAAAAAACAAAACACACAAGAAAAGACATTAATTCTCTTCCAAACTAGTCAACAGCAAACAGAGATTCATCTGGGATGCAAGACATGAAGCATCAGGTCTCTAAAGAGCATATGGAAGCTCAGTCTACCATTTCTCCTCTCGCTATGTAGTCTCCCAGTGGCTATTCTGACCTTTTCTTTGGGGGAAAAGACATTTCAAACAGTTTGTTTGTACTACCAGGAAACAAAAGCAGATTTCAGAACTTCAAACACTAACACCTTGGCGAGGTGGTAAAAATGCTCTCAAGCATTGCTTCCATTGCAATAGTCAACAACTTCCTTGTTCCCGGGGTGTTCCAAGACTGTTTGCGCCCAGCTCTGAACCTGGACCCAGTTCAGATGTTAAGGCAGTGCAACCCATCCCCTCTGCAGGCCATATTCTCTGTGCCTTCTATCTTAGGGTAGAAAACATCACACAAATTTAAATAATCAGCTATAGTCACTTTTGCTTGACCTCTGCACGGTGAAAATTAAAAGTTTAAAAACCTCAATTGCAATAATTACTAAGGAAACCAGATGCATCTTTTTCTTGGAAGAAAAAACCGGGACAATGACAAGTATGTAAACTACTGTGGTAAACTACCTTGCAAGACTTAACAGCAATGACATGAGGCAAAATCTTACACAACTGCTAGGCAAGGAAGAACAGTTTCTGTGAATATATCCCCAGTGCTTTCACGGTCTGTGGTAATTTTTGAGATTGGAAATAGAAACAGCAAGATCTTTTTTGCAAACAAATTTGCATAAACCATACCTTATAAAAGATTGATTCTGCTGTAATTATAGTGGATACAGACTCAGGAGCCTTGATGGGCTAAGAAAAGAAGACAGAAATGGAAAATCAAAAGCGTTAAAACAAACCAACCACGTAATATAATTCAAGGCTGTTTTTTTTTCCTTTTAAACAACATACTGATACATTATCTTCTTAGAAAATTAGTGAACACAAGAAACCGGGTGCAAACTTTTCAAACATTTCTACTTTAAAATTGAAAACAATACAGCTAACATTTTCATTCTCAGGATTTTAAGTGAAGAAGTGAGTACTAAATTCGCATGACTGGTTTCTATTTACACAAAATTCCTTCTCTCAGGAAACAAGCCTGAAGGACTGGATGCTGCGCGGACCGGCGAATCACGCAGGCAGGCGTGCCCGTGCTACTGCGGAACAAACCGGCTCTGACATCGATTACAACCACTTCCCATCCCGGTTTCAGTCTGATTTTGCGACAGGAGCTGCAAAACTCCACACCGGGGTCCTGCGCACCGGCAAGGTGAACCGGGCGGGGGCCGGGCCGGCCGGGGCCGGCGGGCCCGCCGCGGGGAGGCGTTTCTTCAGGGGACGAGACAGGGCTCCAGGTCTGCCTCGCCCCGGGCAGCCCGAGCCTGCGGGGCCCGGCCCGCGCCCGCCGCTTCCCACCCAGCCGCAAAAAGCCACACACCACCTTACGTTTTTTAACTTAAAGATGTGCCTCCTCCCCTTGCCCTTCGTGGAAACCTTCTTCTCCGCGGCGGGCGCTGACTTGTACTTGGTGTTCCTCAGCCGCGCAGACCGCCGGTGGATCTCCTGCTTACTCTGGGCGGGGAAATTACCGAGTAAATACACGGAAGGGCGCTGCCCCAGGCGCGAGGGGTACGGCCGGCCCGTCCCTGCCCGCCCCGCCGAGACCCGGCCTGGGCGAGGCGGCGGGGCCGGGCGCGGAGCGGGGGGCTCGGCCCCGGCGGGCTCACCTGCTTCCCGCCGCCGCCGCCGCCTCCGCCGTTGCTGTGCTGGGCGGCGGCCGAAGTGGTGGCGAAAGCGGCGGGCCCGGGCGGCGCGGAGCGGGCCGTGCAGTTGTTACACAGGATCTCGCCCTGGCCCCCCTTCTTCCACATGGAGGAGGACGTGCTGCGGCACACGCTGCAGGTGGGCTTCAGCCCCAGCGGCATCCTGCGGCCGGCGGAGGGGCCCGCGGCCCCTGGCAGGGAGACGGGGGGGAGCGCGGCGCCAACACCGGCCAAGGCGCCGGCCCCTTCCCGCCGGCGGCGGATGTCGCTGCGGCGAGGCGAGGCGAGGCGCGCCGGGAGGAGCGGGGCGGCCCGCCCTCCCC
The DNA here is from genome assembly GCF_964195595.1 of Calonectris borealis. Lineage (NCBI taxonomy): Eukaryota > Metazoa > Chordata > Aves > Procellariiformes > Procellariidae > Calonectris > Calonectris borealis. The sequence continues at coordinate 145,285,835 of NC_134313.1, forward strand.
TCTGCTGGCTGCGGGGCCGCCCGCCGCCGGGGGGCGGCCGCAGCCCGCCTCGCCTCGCCTCGCCTCGTCTCAGCGCCCGCCGTGCCCAGCCCCGCGGGGCACCGCCTCCCGCCGGCGGCCGGGCCCGCCGCGCTTGGGCCCCGGCAGAGGCGGGCGGCTGCGGCCCGGCCCCACCCGGCCCTGCCGGCGGGGTTGGGGCCTCGGCTTGCAGGGTAAGTTTCGGGGGCTGCGCGGAGCTCCATGGGTCCGTGTCCTGGCAGCGTAAAGGCTGTTTCCCTCAGAAATGGCAGACGGCGAGTGTGGGCTCTCGGTCCCCGAAGGGAAAGAGTCCCTGTCCCAAGCAGGGCACATCTCTTGCCTCAGCAAAAGCCGTGACAGAGAGCAGTGTCTTTGCCATCCCGGCGAGAGCCAGGGGCAGTCAAGGGGGAGACCCGATGGGCGTAGCAAAGCACAGAAGCTGCCTCCGGTACCTGCTCCATTCCCATTTGCAGGGGGGCACTGGACTCCATCATCCGAAGATGTACAGCTCTCATCCTTCCCACTCACCAGAAAATCAGATGGACTCAAATAGTCGTTCTGGTTCAGGAGAATAGTGACTGTGACTCTTACCCTCAACATACGCCAGCTTTGGTCTTCATTAAGCCAACAGCCCCTTTTGCGTGGACCCTCAGTCACATATCAAATAATTTAAAAGACTAGGGAATGAAAGCATGCCTTTGTGAAGCTCTGCCAGCTAAATGTGGGAGCCATGGATCTAACAGTGGTTCCTCACCCTGATGCAACTTACATGGCCCCAAGCATCCCTTATAGATATTTCTCTAGTCTGATGTTAAGAAAGAAATGCCCACTCACACACAAAGATTTACAGCCTTTAGTTTCCATACTTAGCCGTCATCCTTCATCCTTAGGTTTTATTTAAACCTTTGGTGCAAATTAAGTTGATTTCTTTTTGTCTTGTTCTCAGTGGACACAAAGAACAAATCATTTTCTTCAATAAGATTTTTTACATAGAGGAAAATGATCCTGCTAAAATCAAATTATTACGTTATGTAAAATTGAGGCTATTTAATTCAATGGTATTATGGTAACAACTGCAAAATTAATAGGCATAACTTGCAGGGATCTGTTTACAGATGCTCCACTCGTATGCAGCGTGCAGTGGCTGGAGGGCACAGTTCCCAGTTGTTACTGTCCCTGTGGCTTGCCTGGGTTGGTACTGACTCATGGGCAGCTACCCTTAACCTCTTGCACTCCTCTCTTTCACACCAGCTTTGACTTTCTTGTCTCAGGTGCCAAATTTATTTCCGTGTTTTGATTTAAATCCTTTTTTACCTTCATCTCCTTTCAAACTGTTCATAGTTCTTGTATTGTTATTTTTTTTCTCTGCTTCTTTAATCCATCCCTCTGTAGTTTTATGTGATTATCTGGCAGATCAGTGATCTCACAGAGACCTTTAAACTCTTCCCACTGCTTTTTTTGCAGCTTCTGCCTGCTTTCCTTCCCAACCACCCTCAGAAGTTCTCCACTGCTGGGGCCCCCTCAGCGCTGTCACGTTGGCATAGCATCATTGATCTGCATAGAGATGGGGTAGAAATGAGTAATGGTGCCCATTTCTGCCAGGTAAGTACCTAATACTTTGTGAAGGCTTTTATTCTGTGAATTTGATAAGATACAGTGTTAATGGATGACAAGTATATTTGGAAATAGTTGGGTTTTTTCCAACTCCAGTTTTATTGTAGCCTTTTTACCATCTTCCCCACTCCCAGCTTCTTCCCTTTTGTTCTTTCCAAAACAATGCTGCAGAGTCTTTTCCTCTTCTGCCACAAATGTAGGATGTGTCTGTTTTACATATATCTGTATATTCTAATTAAGTATGCTACTGTATATTGTTCTGATAACTTACCCACTGTAATTTTTTCTTCTGCCTTTAAATAATAACTTGAACAAAAAAAAATGCTCAAGCTTTATGAAGCCTGATTTGAGGTGATAATTTCAGCTATTTCAGTGGGTTTTAGCCAACCATATTTATGTAATACTGGCAGAAAAGAGTTTCAATTCAGTATTTCTTGACAAAGTGTGGCTTCGTTAATGACTGTCATTTCAACGGAACCTTGGTAAATGACACCTTGGGATTACAGTGCACTTAATATGATTATTCTGTTGGGCTTGGGAAAGGCCATTAGAGTTACCATGATGGAGAGACAGGGATTGCTGTCAGTGCTGTTTGATCACTCCCTACCTAGCCTGAAAGGTAACAGAAAGGGCAGTGGTTAGGATATTTTGTCAAAAATTGAAAACAGCGTGTCTTTTAGCTTAGTTATGCCCAATAAAATTAGCATGAATTAAATTTTTTTGTTACTTGATACTTAGCTCTTTATGTAGGCAATAGCTGAAATATTCTGATTTGAGAGTTGCTGAATACCCAGGAGTTATGGGTAGCAGGGGACGAGAGCTCAGGACTTCTTAAAAGTACCCCTCTCTAGGTTCCTCTCTAGAGGATCCCAAGTTTGACAATGATGATCCTAAATTTGGAGCATATTCTACAGTTTCCTGATTCTCCTTAATAAAACTAGACTCTCTTTGAAGCTGAAGGGGATTGAAAGGCAACTGTTAGACTGTGGCCTGATTGGAATTGGAAATGCCTGATTGAGCTGAGGGATTTTGCACACTGTAAGCTCAGCTAAAGTTGGGGAGTAAATCTATTTTCTTCCAATTAATGCATATTCCCACTTTATTTTATTTTTGCCTCAGTAAAAGAAAGGGGCGCTCTTGGCTAAGATCTTTGGAGTCATCAGAACACACCCCTGCCCTGAGGGACTTCAAATGTAAATAGACAGGATGGAGAAGTGGAGAAAAAAAAAGGCTGGCTCCACCTGGGGAGCGGGAATGTGAATGTTAGTGACACACTGGCTGTCAATGCAGAATCGTTTCTTCTTGGAAGCTTTCAGGGAGGGTGTTGGTTATTTATTGGAAGTGGTGCACTCTCTGCATCTCCTGCTTAAGTAGCTGAATTGTTCTGCAGTGGATTTAACGGCATTGCTTCCTCTTAGCTTCCTACTGCTATCCTATAGTCTGCTGGCTCACATGTGAAGAATCCTTTATTCTAATTTTCTGTGTCACTGTTCCACAGTCAGCTGCAGAGGATGCACCTGGAGTGCTTCTCCAGAAATATTTGCGTTGTAAATGCATGTAATTTGGCATGAATCTGACTGACTGGTGCACTTTGCATTTCCACATGGTCCTGTACTAATGTGCTGTACTTATTAGGTCTCTTGTGAGAAAAGCAGGTTTTATTCTCTTAATTCCCACAGCTAAAAATGATGCTATTCTTGAAATGTATTGCACAATCATTACTTGCATAAGTAGCATGCATCTATCTTTGCAACTTCAGGGTCTTAATTACTCATTTATGTGTGGGGTAGAGCCAAGAACTAATCCCAGAGTTTGTGAGGTCTTTGGGTTTTGGTCCCATGGTACGTGGCGAGAGCAAGCAATGGCAGAGATAACATATCATGACCACAAGTACTTCATTCTTTTAAAGCATGTTAAAGCTGTCTCTCAAACTACTTCATTTGTACTCTAAAATGCTTCTGTGATACAAGAACAGCAAAAATACACTTTTAACAAAAATTAGTATTTCTGCACTCATCATGTTTTGTCAGTTCAGGCTCTCAGGACTTATTTTTGTAACAGTTGACAGTTTTTCGCTAATGTATCTTCTTGCAAATAGGGATCCAGTACTACAGGCTTTCTGCTTAACAGGTTATCTTTACAGGTTACTGTTTATGCTTCATTTGAGACAGTTCTTAAGGATCTAATGCTTGGAGCAGTTTTAAGATAAGTCTTTGAACAGAATTTGAATTAGTGGTCCCAACTAAACTGCATGCCACTAAAAATACTTTAGGCTTGGTTTTTAGCCTTTATGATGCTGATGCAATATGATGCTCCTTGGGCGCAACCTCACTTGTGACTTCAGGGTTCTCTCTCTTTGCACTAGTGACAAAAGTAGGTACTGCTGTTAACTGTGACTAAGGAAATTCATTTCTTTATGTATGTTTTTTGTTATAGAATGTTTTCATGTCTCCATTATAAGCCAGTATGACAGATGCAAGTCAACACTGACTGCTAAAGGCACACATGCACATTCCCACTGTGCATGTAAATTAACTTGTTAATCCCATAGACTTTTTCTTTATTTATTTAGTAGAAATATATAAAGGAGATCTGCCAGTTGTATAAGATTTCATACTAAGTGAAAACCAACCTCAGTTATTTACCATTGCCAGTTTATCACTGTTCTACACTTTGGATTTGAAAAACATGACAGAGGTTTGTCCTTTTCAGTCAGCTGCACTTAACAGGTTGCTTGGGATTGTCATTGTAGTATTTTTTTTATGAACTTTTCCTCTGGGGTAGGCAGCTCCCTGCCCCCCTGCTTCTGATGCAGCCTCAGCTGCATTTTTTAAAGCGGTGTTCAAGTCCTTCCGTAGCTGTAGTTCTATATGTTGCACGGGGAGTCCCTGTTTCTGAGGAACTGTGTAGTTAGAGCCTTCCCAGACGCCTGAAAGGTGGCAGGCTCATGGTATAATTTTGTGACTTTTTGTCTCTTCATACACTTGTCAAAGGACCTGCTGTAGTAGGCAATAAACCAAACCTGAGTTTCATTCGTTACCTCCAGTGGGACTTCACTGAAGTACTGAAATGTTCCTGGTTCTGCTCTTAGCACATGTGGCCTTTGGCATTCTTTGTGACATCCTGCAATGGCAAGTATACTTGTGAGCACATGAGACAATTGTGTCTTCATTTTCCATGAAGCTTTGCAGTACGTTGATCTATTATTTGTTGGATTCTGCAACCAGTTCAAATTTGCCTAGGATATTTTTCCATGGTTTAGTCTGGGAATTTTTCCTACAGTCCCTGTTTCATTCCTTGTCTGGCTCTGTTAGTGAACTTCAACCTTTCTCTACTTTGTTATTACAATGGAATGTAGAACTACACTCATCCTTATCTGAGTTGACTGAAGTTTCTTTAAAGATGAAACCGGACTGCTGTGTTGTGTTGATACAGCAGAAGCCCTGTACTCAAGCAAAACTTAGAAGGGCTGACAGGCATGAAAATAGCAATGTAATAGGAAATTGAAAGAGGATGTATTTTCTTTCCATAAAAAATTGCTATTATGTTTCAGTGTAAAGATTTCCAATGTGAGGCTATAGAGCAGAGTAAGATCATTTATGAAAAATGTTTCGTCCTTTGGTTTTTTAACAGTAGCTACAGACAGGCTATGTCCTATTGGAACAGTAGTCTTTAGTATAGCATTTTGATAGTCTATTCAAAGTGCATCTCTGGTGTTATCTCACCCACTTACCTAGTCTAAATCTCTAACACTATTTTGGAGAAGACCTGGTGCAGGAAGTGCAAAAATACATCGAGACTGGCTGTGTACCAAGGAGAAGTTACTTCATCTAAGTATCTTACATATCGCCTTGTATAATGAACATTATATACACCAAAAAGGTCTACATCCTGATATTTCTTTCTGTGCCATGTATATTGTGCTCACTTTGTACAAATAGAGTAAATGTGGTTTTTACTTAGACCACCAAAGAGTCTACCAAGTTCTTCTGCCTTCCAGGACAGAATTAATCTCAAATCATAGAGAATGGAGTTGGATGGCTAAATTATAGCCAAGCAGAATTTGGACTGCTGTGCTCAATAACACCGTCTGTATATGCTGCAAAAAACAGAACTGGAATTTTAAGTGGGTGCCTGCTGCTGAATTATACGTAAAGACATCATGGTCAGAAGGAGGGCCTCAAACTCCAGATGCCTGAACAGAAAATAAAGACAACCGATTTCAGAATAAGATTTTTTTTTTTTTTAAATTGCAGAATGTAAAGGTTTCTGCTATAACATGTATAAATTCTAGTACTCTTTGCAATTGCATCAGTGAATCTTGGCTGGCTAATGAATATGACATTGCTGTTTGTTTGCATCCCTAAAGGTGATGATGTTGGCTACATGGACTGCCATGCTAAAAAATGTGGACAGCAAGACTGACTGTGGCATTTGCAGAGTGAAAATGCTAGTGTCTGAGTAAGACCTTTTTTTCAAATAGATTATTATAAATAAAATTGATCTGATAATTAGAGCAGAAGGTGCAGTGGCCAAAGTAGAACTGATGAGTAATTTGAATAATTATGTTCACTGTTGCTCATAGAAAAACACCTGGGTTCATAAACTGATAAATACTCCTTAAAACCACTTATGTAAAGGTAAATCATTCTTACGTAGTGAACAGTTCTTATGTAAAAACCCCAAGACAAAATCCCCCATCTTTTTTCTTGTGGTGGATATGACACTTACGCTTGGATGAAAACAGCATTATAATCTGAATCCTGAAGATTATATATTTGCAGTACTGAAATCTATCTGGATATAGTAAATATTTTCTTGTATTCCATTTATCTGGATATTCATGCAAATGACCTAAAAAGAAAAAATATATGCAAAACACCTTCTCAAGTTCATATTTCACTGTAGAAAGGATTTCTGTAAAGATCAAGACCTGCATAATTTTAAAATAACACCATCCTGTTAGCAATTCCTTTAACATTTTGTTGGTGAGATGTAACCTTAAGTATCTATGAAGAGTTGAGGAAAAAAGGCTTTGCAGTTAAGTTAGGAAACACTTTTTCTTTATTCCACTCTATTTTTAGTAATTTTTAATGAAATACTTAAATTGTTTTATGCGGTTATATATTTGGAGAATAGTATAAATTCTATACTTCCCTATTTTTGAAGTGGAATGAAAGCATATCATTGCAGAAAGTCAAGCCTTCATTCCTTTGCCCTCATACAAAGACTGACAGCAAACACAGCTTTATGCAGTATTTACAGAGGATCCATTTCCTCCTTTTGATGCACATCTTGTGCTCTACTCTTCAGTTCAAAGGACGAGATGGTAAAAATGACACTCAGTTTTGCATCATCACTGGCTTCTCTACATCTTTCAAGTTTCTGTAGATCTGTCTGATCTACAGAAGAGTAATAAGGACAATAATCAGTATATTGTCTAATTCTGAGTAGATTCTCTAGACAATTTTTAGTAAAAAAACTAGCTATGATTATATCCATGTTTGGCTTCATTCTTACCAGCCTCTATGAGTATTACAGTGGGATGCCTTGTGTGTGCTGGGAGAGGGGAAGAGGAGATGGTAATAGTGAAATTGGCCTTGATAAACAGATCTCTGAAACTGGGCTGTGGGGGTGTCTGATTTTGAAGCATATTGTTGTGATTTTACACTTCAGAAAGTATGTTTTAAATTTGTGTATCTATTAGTATGTTCTAGCTGCCATAAACCAAAAAAATCTCTCTTGTGATACTCATGATCTTTGTAAAACTCAGTACTTGCTGATTGCAGCATGTGCAGTGACACCACAGCAGCAGATGATGGAAAGTGCCTTGCAGTAACTAATCCAACTTTGTACATTAGATTTTCAAAGCTCTCTAGCATCTTGGCATGCTTGTTGGAGGAAGCTAATTAAATTACTGTAACAATGAACAGAATAGTTCAGTGCCTGTTAATGTAACAGAGGCAGTCTGGAACTTCCTGCTAACAATGGAGACTGGATATTAAGTGGCACTTAAGTAACACTAATTAACAGGATCTTCCTCAAAAATTAGTCCCCCCCACTCTCTTTAGCACCACTCTTTGTAATGACAAGGCATTACTCTCTACAAAAAACAAGTGCACAATACGGCTGTAGCAATTAAGACAAAATTGTCTATTTTAGATTTTGTTTTCAAAGCTTAATGAATGTAGGCATCTTATATTTACAAATCAAAACATTCAATTCACCATATGGTCCCCAGCTAATCTGGCACAGGACTGAACATATCCTAAAAATGTCTGTCATCAGTCTTAAGAATCTGCTATTGTAAGTCTAAGATGTAATGAGACAGAACGGAATTAGTTTAAGTAATAAATGTTTAATCAAAGAATTTTACATATTATTAACAGCATTCATTTGGCCAAACATCTACATGGTTGTAGTATTCTACTTGTATATAAAGTGGGAATGTATCAAGTATAGACTATGAAAGTGCAAATAACAATTCAAGGTTAGAGTAATTTTTTTACATTATAAAATTAACAGGTTTACAAAATAGTCTTGCCAAACTTTATTTTTGAATTGTAAAGTCAATGACTATGGTGTTAAAATAAGTACCAAGAAAATACAAATTTAATAGGCTAATTTCATGCTCGTAAGAGTAACACAGAAACAATGGATATACTGCACAACCTAACCAAATTACAAAAAACCAGAACCCACAAACTTCACTATCTTCACAGAGAGCACTCTTACATACCTTACTGTAACTTTGCAAGACATCTCAATGCAATACACAATCTTTTTCTGAGAATCTTTCTATTCAGAAATGACAATTCAAGGAACCTATGTGAGTTGAACAACTTTCAGACCAATTCATGATGATAGTTCCTGAAGAACTGTTTTAGTTAAAGGATTTTATACCATAGAACAATTTAAAATAGGTATTTTTCAAAGATGTCCAAAGGTTCATTATTATGTCAGGAGCAGGGCAGCTAGAGGAAAAGTTGGAAAATTATTTGAGACTATTCTATTCCATTCTCTCTAAAGATGCTTGCAAAATGAACTAGGTTTTTAGGGGGTAAGGGTAAAATATTCTTACTTCATTTTTTACTAATGTGAACCTTGTGACTGCAAGGTTCAAAGGCTGGATTTGCATGAATTAGTTACCAAAACACTCACTTGAACTCACAGTAATCGATACATAAACTTTGCTATCATGACACTTGCCTATACACACTCAGTAGTAATAAACTTTTATATCATATCAACAAATCTCTGGTAACAGTTAAGCAAAACTTAAAATGGAGTGTATGTAATTTGCTCATGTTATGACAAGTTTTGATTATATGTAATTAAAACAGCCATTTCAACAACTTACTCTAGTTGTAATTACATACTGTACCATTGTATCTCACTAACTGTAGATTGATGTTTTTAAGCAAATCTAAAACCAGTATATTTTTTTTCACGGTACAACAACTAGGAAAAGGGTTTTTGTGGTTTTTTTTTTGTTTTTTAGGGTTTTTTTTCACACTAAACAGTAATCACACAGCAAATGAATATTGTGCAATTGAACAAATACCTAGCAGTGTTTTGTTTATGCAAAAACACTGACTGAACATTTAGTTATTTACTGTAAAGGCAAGGCCATGGGTGGTTTTATGGAGGTCTTTGCAATTAATAGCATAGTTACTCCAGAACAGACATGGAATTTGAATTACTTGTTTAACTGTGGCAACTATCCAGTTGGGTTAGGCAAAGGCACCATAACATGTTGAGCAGAATGTGTTATCTGAACTTTAATTGTGGGACTGGCTAATATATGAAAATTCTGTATTCCTATATTTTTATAAAATGTTATCATTAAAAGTAATTGCACTATTAGTGCATAGAATGTTTTGTAGAATTATGAAAACAAAGAACTATGATTGCACTTCCATTAAAGTGTCTCTTAAAATACAGCATAGCTGTGGCTAACTCACTGTATTTTAATATTTAAAATAACTGTTTAACAGCAGCATTAGGTTTTATTAACTTAAGATACAGGCTACATTTAATTAAATGCAGTCACCATGGCAACACATGCCAGTTAAATTTAGAGAAGCAATGCTACCCAGTGGTTTCTTTCACTGCTAAGAAGTCTGGGATTAGTTTGATAGAGTAACACTGCAGTGTTTTTTTAGGCTACTGCCAGCTAACTATTCACAGTTTGGCACATTTGGACTGTAAATAGACATGAAAAAATCTTTGATTTTAGTGGGAAAGAATATCCCCTAAAACTTGTTCCTGGAGCAGTACTAAAGAGAAGCATTAAACACCTCTGTTCACACTGCTAACAAAAATGAAAAACGAGTAAGGAAAAGTTATGGAAAACAAAAACAATATGCAAATGAATTGCTAAATGTTATTTTGGTGAAAGAATGAGTTCTAAAAAATGGAATAAACTATTTCTTACGAAAACCAACCAAAATAATCAGCGTAAGCCTTTAATCCGTACTTTCAAGTTAAGGATCATCAACCTAAGGCTAAACAGATGCTGCATTGTATTAGGAATGTGGAATACAACCTACTTATTCCTTTTTCTTGAGAGCAAGAAGGCAAGTACTACCTAATTGAATGCAAAGGATATTCCTTGAAAGGTTCACATTATTATAAAGAACTACAATTCAAGAGAACTCCTAAATATCTGTTGTTACGTCAGTGGTTACAACTGAGCTGTAATGATGTGGATCAAAGCCTCCATAATGCTTACTCCACATACTGTACCATCTGTCACCGCCATTCATTTACTCCAGATTTAGTTTTTATTCATACCAGGTGCACATGTTCAATCCATTCACTTGAGGTTTGAGGAGTCTGACTTGAAGTATCTCCTGAAGCATCCAGGGTTCTTGTTACCTCCCTGTTACTATCACCACTTTGTGACACCATTTCACCTGGAATAATGTTTTCTGCAGAAGTGCTTTCCTCTGTTTGTGTTCCTCTGCCTTCGTTTTTGAGTGCATCCTCAAATAGTGCATGCTCTTCCTGAGGCTCCAGCCCTGTGTCTATAAGATTTGGTTGTCCTGCTGACCCATCTTCAGTACTGGGTTGCTGAGAATCCTCATCCGTTTCTGTACTTGTTGAGGGGATCAAAGCAATACTCTGTGGGTTCATGTCATGAAACCAGGCCATAATATTTCCAAGTAGATTTTCATTAGTATTGGGATCTTGACTGCTGGAATCAGCATCACTAGATGTTGAGTATAAGCCACTTCTTGTATCACTGCAGGGGTGTGAATGAAGATGATCAGCTGAAAAAGGATCATTGCCTGCACCTAGTCTCATCAGACTGTCACCAAGTTCTAACAGCTCAGAGCTGCTCAAAGCGCCTCTTGGGTTGTCTATACTTATGGGAGCAGAGTCCAATCTTGTAGGCAAAGAGGTACCTATTGCTCCTAAAGATGCCTCATTATTTAGAAAGTCTCTAGTTTCTTCATCTATGGCCAAGCCAGATTCTTGTAATGATAACTGAATAGCTAGCAGGATGTTTGGGTCATCTTCATCCAAAGAACTCAGAGCCTGTGGAAATACATAAGGTTGCTTTCAGAATAAAACTTTCATCTTGTTACATATTTTGGATTAAATGTAATTTGGGCTCAAATCTGAAATTCATTCATTATTCCTACATGTCATTTATCAGAATCAATTTTTACTGACACAGTCGACAACAGAATTTAAAAGGTGACTATTGTTACATTAGTGATAGTTTAGCAATTCTTACCAGTGTGAATGTATAATTTGTTGTCCTAGATTCTCCCTTTCTCATTGAAGAATTAAGAAAATTTGCAGAGAGACAAAATGACACAGAAAAGCAGAGCAGAGGACGGCAAGCAAAGCAGAGAGAATGGAAAAGAGATTAGGGGAGATACCTGAAGAGAATCCTGGTTTTCAGAGTGACTGACAGGGGTATAGTCATGAAGCGAAGAGCTGTGCAGAATACCCATAGAAGCTGAACTCACCATGGAGGTGCCATGTCTTCTACTACTGCCACCTTCCTGAGTGTCTGTTTGGGCAATTGAAACAAAAATGGTTGAAGAACCAGTGAGGAAGCCTTCTCCACTATTAGTTACTGACAGAATCTCTTCCTTCCTTTTGGATTCCAGCTGTGTAATTTTACTCCTTTATTCACTCTGAATGAAATAATCCAAAACACTCCTTCCACACCAACTCTTACACAGCGGCAAAACACGAGTCCACTGTTTTAGGAGTGCCTGGTTCATTTGTGCCTGTCTGCTCCCAATTCCCTTCTTCTTCTCTTTGAAAGGATGGGGTATGCCATCAGGAGCATGAGCCTGTTGGCAGGAGGGGCAAAGTGCTTCTAAGGCACATACGTGATTTATGGAAAGTCCTGAAAAATACTGCACATGGACACAATACAGGATGCATTTACAGGTGGATTACAACCAAAGTTTGCCATAATTTTTACCGTAACATTGCAGCACAATTAAGAGCAGAGTCGTCAGTGTATACCTCAGCAATCACTGACATTGCTGTTTTCTTAAAACAACCAACAAAAAAAAAGAAGTAAAATGCTGTTTCCAGAAAAATCGCTCTGTAATAAAAATAAATGTAACTCTCTTGACTTTGGAAAATGGAATTTTCCACTTCAAAACTCAAAATGAAATAAGGTGAGACAAACTAATTCTCTCTTGCATGTTTTAACAGTATGCACTGGTCATCACTACAATATCCAGGTGTTCAGTCAAATTCTAGCCCTCAAACTAACAAAGATGGTTTTGCATTTTGCTTGTAACAGGGAAGGACCAAAGCTCACCAAAGTTTTTTTTACTGTTTCTAAAATAAAGAATGCATTTGTTTATTTCTCCCCAGTAAAGGATTTCTCCTTTTGTTTTTAAAGGACAAGCAATATAGGACTTAAGTTCATGAGACACAGAGATGAGAGTCTGTGTAGCATGGCTTAGAGACCAAGCACACAACTGGCAGCTCTGAAGAAACAGCATCACAGTATGATTTGGATTCGAGCTATTTTTGTACCTTTGCAAAAGCTCCTGGCAGAATGAAGACAGCCCAGACAGCCAAGTTACAGTGACCTTAAGCGACTGCGCTACCAGCTGTAGCACTGCTTAGAAGAGCAGCAGACTGGAAGTCGTAGCACGTGCCAACTTGTTTCCTGGCTGTCTTTGCCAATACAGGAGTTTCTGAGCAGGGTTTTGGAATACAGCCTTATGACTATCTTCCAGCAGCCTGTAGCAGGGGAACCCTCTTCTACACTCTTTATGCAGAACTGGTCCTTTTAATTGGCATAAAAGAGCTGATATATAGATAAGACTGTTATATGAAGTATGTGCTCTTCAAAATTTCTTCAGAAAAGCAGACCTGCTCTAAATAGCTGAGGAGTCATTAGTGGGAAGATCAATGCATTTCTCTTTAGAAAGAGGAGCAGCCACAATGAAGTCAGCAATACTTCATAGAATCATCATAGAATACCAGGTTGGAGGGGACCTCAAGGATCATCTGATCCAACCTTGGCAAAAGCATGGTCTAAACAAGATTTTTCTCTTATGTCCAATCAGAATGTCCCCAGGAGTAACTTGTACCTGTTACCCCTCGTCTTTTCCATGTGACTCCTTGTAAAAAGGGAGTCTCCATCTTCTTTGTAGCCACCCTTTAAATACTAGAACATGGTGATAAGGTCTCCCCTAAGCCTTCTTTTCTCCAGGCTGAACAAACCAAGTTCTCTCAGCCTTGAGAAAAGAAGGCTTAGGGGAGATCACATACAAAAATAAGCCTTTCTGTTGTATCCTGCAAAATACAGCAATGTATGTGAAACTTCTTTAAAGTGCATCCACTGAAGAACAAACACTGGTCACTACTAGCAATTTCTGAAGTAGGAAGAGACTACTTCAAAAAACAGCCCCAGGCAGGAACATACCTAATGTACTCTCACTGGGGTCATCAGGATCCGGAGTATTACTCAGCAGACTGTGCATGTCTCCACGTCGACGCTGTCTATGCCTCCTCCGATACTGAAATTCAGCATATTCCTGCATAAACCAAAGGTTACAAAATACAGGGCAGCATGCAGTAATATTTTTCTGATGTAACAAGCATCACATTTTTATAAAAAATGTGTGATTTTATAGGTTTATTATAAAATCACCTGTTTTCAGAAAAATAAATTGCAAGTTATCATGCAATGCTTAAAATAAATAATTAAAAAAAAAATCCAAGGTAATCCTAAATCTATAAAATAATGAATTAGCAAAGAAAAATACTTGACGTATTACCGACATTTTAATACTTGCAATCTCCCTTTTTAAAGAATTCCAAATATACATTTTTTGTTTAAAAGCTTTGATGCCAAACTTTATATACACACATATTGACACACTTTAAAATAAATATACACCTAGTGATTTTACAATATAAAAACAATTAATCTGAATTAGACCAACAGATTATCTCAGGGTCCCTGTTGCCAGCAATGGCCAGTAGAAAATAACCTTTGGAAGACTATAAAAAGCTGGCAGACGTACACCGTCTGTTATACTTTTCCCAGCCTCCAGGAGACTATGGCTCAGGAACTTCTTAAGCCACAGCTGATACTCTTCTACTGAACAGTCTTTGATGGATTTTTATTCCATGAATTACAAATCTCCTCTATTTTTGCCTAACTTGAGCTGCTGATGAGCCACACCATATCGATTTGAACTCCTGCAGCCTGTAATTTCTCATGTTATGTGTATTTACCAAAGACAGTCTACATAACATTTATGGAAAAGGCTCACTTTTGGCCACATCAAGCTAACATCCCAAGGGTTAATTATCTTAATACTTGGAAATAAATATTTTGATTTCCATACCTTTCCTAATATTAAGAGACTAATTTTACGCTTGAAGGCAAATTTCCAGATATGCTTTCTGGTTAGTACAGCTGGCACTGAACCTGGCTGTGTAGGTAAGATCTCTTGTAAGATGTCTTGTTAATCTCAGTTATTCATTTACTCAAGGCAATAAAAATATACACACAAGTACTAGCTCTTCTCTTCGGAAAAGAATATTGATATTTTCTTCCCTAAGCCCCAGGTTGGGAAATCTGTAATCCAAAGGCTTCATTTGGCCAAATGACTTGGGAAAGAAAACACTACCATTAGCTTTCCTTTCTTACATTAAGTCTTCATCCTAGAATATCTCAACATCTAAAGTATCTAAAATTTAAATCCAGAAGTGTCATTTCTCTTACACAATGACCTTATTAATTTTGATGGTATTATGATGATATGTTGTCTTTCCATGAAGTGTTTCAGACGAAGTTCTTATGCATAATGACATATACAAGCCAAAAAGATTAGTCACAAAATGATCAGTGTGGGCAGATTTTTATTTACGTAAGAAGATCCATGAAAATTGTAAGAACATAAAAATAACTGTACTGGACCAGAAAAAAGGTCCATTTAGCCCAATATTCTGTCTTCAACAGTGGTTAGTAGTAGATGCTTGTTAGCCTATGGAACAGCATAAAAACCAGGGCAAACATGAAGTGATTCTTCTCTAAAATATTCTTCCAGCTCCTAGGGAGCTCAGGGATTTTCTAAATGGAAGGTGGCACCCCAAACAACAGAAAATCAAATCTTCATATGAAACAATATAACTGAATTATTTTAAAAATATAAAATTATATAACTATGAATTGGATAAGGAATAAAGAGAAGTGACCACTGAATATGATTTATGAGTCATATCAGTCATATCAATCATCTGAGTCATATCTCTTATCAGATGTTTGCAATAAAATCATAGATTTTACCGATAGCCATTTAACTTTCGGTTGCTTTCTAACCTTTAGAAAGATATCTTGATTACTACTGATAAGATTTTATTTCTGATTACTTGGAACAATTTTATACATGTGAACAAAAGGAGTTTTAATTTTATTGGGTTTCACATCATGGTTTCACACAATGGTCTACCACAAGCAGTGTTCCTTGCTAAAACCAGTAAGATTTTGTTTTCTGTAATAATCTGGTATACACAGGCATTCTATTACTTGTCAGTAAAAGTACAGCTCTATGTCAAAAATTTTGTAGTGAAATCCACTAAAATAAACAACGATGACCATTATTAATTCTACAAAATTCTTTTAGCATAGGTGGTTGCAAGTATCCTTGATAGCTACGTAGCAAAGAAACCAACTTGCATCATACAGTGCCACATTTAGGCAAATCACAAATAATAAGCAATCATCTAAGCACGACTGCAATGGCACCTACTGCTAAACAGCTTATCAACATATTTCTTATCAGCTTTTTCTCATAACCAGTTCCATTGATGATACAGTAACATCACAATGAGTTTGATATATCAAATGTGGAATTATTTCAAAAGAAAGGACTAGAGGAACTAGACAGGAGAAGCAAGCTGATCTTTTGTAGAGAAGCAAGCTATTTTCTCACCAGCGTGATGCTCACCAACAACAATAGCAAAGGAAATATATAGAAAAAGTACATGGAGTTTTCCAGGATGCTTTAAAATGACTAGCTAGAAAGAAAACAGCACCGAGGAAATGTTGAAATGAAGTTTCCTTCCTAACTGAATGCTTTAATCTAATGTTCTCAAAATATTAAATAAAAATTAAGATGATAAAGGAAAGCTGTACAGGAAGCTTCTTATATTTTAGTGCAGAGTCTAGAAAATTATTTACCCTTTCCCATATATAGACACTGGAATATTCACTTTAAAAATTATAATTTTCATTCTTGGTTAAGTTGCAGAAGTTCATCTCATTTGAGTATGCAATTTCCATCCTGCTTCAATGCATAAAAATAAAAAGAAACATTTCAAAAGGCTAACAATATTTAGGTGTATGCCTGTATGTTTTTGTTGGATTGTTACAGAAGGATGGAAATTTCTTGGAGTTTTTGTCAAATTCTGCTGAACTGATGTTGCATTCAAAAGTAATCCACACAATTTCATATATTTATTACTTGAAGGTTCCCCAGCATGTAGACACCAGTTTATATATAATTTTAAAACTGGTTATGTTCTTGGAAAATGATGAATACAACATAGCTTGTTTAATCCCACCTTAAATAGCTATAGCCATGTTAGAGGCATTGCACAATTAGCTATGCATATATTTCCTTCTATTGTGAAATAAATAAAATGGTAGGCTTAAACCAACTTGAAATGCTTTGAATCAAAATAAGGAAGCTCTTCATGCAGATTGCAATCATACCTGTGTTTCTAGAATATGCAGAACTAAGTTAAAAAAATAAAAAGAAATAGTTTACCTCGGGGGATGCAAATCCTAAATATTCCCAATCCCATGTTCCACCAGCAAAGCTATAAGATGAAGAAATACACCATAAAGTTTAGAAGTAGAACAAGTACGAATAATCTCCAGAGCTTCAAAACCTATCAACATCTAAAAAGTAGTGCAGTTGTATCTCTGTAAACTTAACAAGTCTTCTGCTTTAATTCTTACCTCAAAATTCATTTCGAGAACCATACAATTAAATTGTTGACTATTCCAGAACTGCTTGCTTTATTTTTAGCAAATACTTATAGATTTTTGGAGTGTACCAGGTATTTAGTGACAATCTTGAAGGAAAAAAGTGAAATGGAAGCCACGACATCTAATCATTAATATATCACAAATGGGGAAGCAATTTAGGCTGCAACACACAGAGCTGTGATTCTCAAATGCATTTTTCCTCAGCGAAAAGCTGTAATTCCACAAGGATCAGATGTCCAAGAAAACGTCACTATCTGGTGATTTACAACCACCATGTTTATGAGCTCCATTTTACCTCTTTGTCAAAGAATGACAGTGGATTCACCCACTTCGGCAGCTGTCAATGAACTTTTTGGACTTGCGCGGTATTTTATTTGGATTACCTGCGCCTGGGCGCTTCTGGCGAGTCTGCAGGGGCAACACCACGGGCCACAGAGGCCAGGAACTCTTGCCGTTTCTGCTGCACAAGACAAGCTGCGCGGATGATTTTATGGCGAGGAGTCCGAAGGTAAGGCCTGTTCACTTTCTGTGCAAGGTCTTCAGTGACCATTTCTAGGTCTGTCTGCAATAGTTAATAAATACAGAATAAAATAATTTTACAATGAAATGAAAATTGGGCAAAGCTCTACACCGTAAATACTGAGCAGAATGATATCCACTTTCCTGGAAATACCATTTGAAATACCGAAATACCCCCAAATGTCTGCCCTTCTAGCCTACCATTTTACTGACTTAAGTGCTGTCCTCCAGCTTGGAGCAGGGCTTCCCTGCACTCGCACATATTGAACATCTCCAGGGGCCCGAAAGGGAAGGAAAGGAGGCAGCAGCCCCTGCCACTGATGCCACCGCCACCCAGGTACTCCCCCCAGTTTTGCCCCCACCCACTTGCCAGACACATCAGTAGGAAAAGATAGGAAAGAGACACTAGAGAAGGAGATGAAGACTGAAGCTAAAATGTTATCCTCAGAAAGCAGATTAACCGTAAATAATTTTCTTTCTTTCCCCTTCCACCTGTCCTACTCCCTTTCTTTTTTCAGCATTGTTCTTCATTCATTCTAAAATTGAACGAAAAGCTACTGTGTCACAGAGTAATAAAAATGCACTAATTTTCCAAACTTGCCTACAAATACAAAATGGGTATATCAGTTTTACACTACAAAAATGGCAGAAAGACACTGATAACTAATATTACAAAAAAAAAGGAACATTAGAAAAGCAAAATATATGCATGTACTACCTGCATAAGTTCAAATATTTCTTTCTTTGTGCTTTTAGGCTCCAAAAAGAATCCATATGGGTAAGAACACTTAAGAATGCGGCGAGTTTTTAGAAGCTCTTGCACTGCATCTTCAATGAACGTGGTATCAGGACAGCCTCCCTCAGCTGTAAGATGAAACAAGCATTGTGCAAATATTTTCCTGCTGATGTCAGCATTTCTTTTAGCGTAACAGTTTTCCTCCAAAATAAAATTTATGTGCATGTCAGTTAAATATTTTGCAAGCAAACAGCAGCAGTTTCTAAGAAGCAAGCACAGAATATTAGCTTCTCCCTTACTAACACTACTTTCTCCTTGAGTCTTTGGAATAGATAAGATTTACTGTACATTTAGCTTTCATCCACTGCTTATGAATTCTAGTACTGGAGGGATCACATCACACAGCAGACTGATGTGAGCTCTATCCAAAAAAAAAAGGCTTAGCCATAACAGAGTTGATTTGATTTCAAATCAGATTCATAGATCACAGCAAATACTTACTTCCACTGAGAGCTCTACTCAACTGCTCCATCTTTTCTTTGGCTGTTTTTAGAAGGCGCTGTTCTAACTAGAAAAAGAAAATAAATAAAATACAGTAAGATAATTATTTTTGGATTAATAAAATAGAAACAAAAATCAGTAAAAGTGGCTTGACCCACACCTGGTAGCTAAGTTCATGGTTCTTAAATCTTGTGTAATAATGCATAAACCTATCAAGCTCTTGAAATCTTCTGTGCTTCTTTTCAGCCTGGAAAATAATGGGGAAACAAAAGAAACCAAGATAAATCTTATGATTTAATTTAGCAATCACCATTAGATATAATTACATAACCCAACTGTTTCTATTCCCACTATACATAAAGTATTGTACACAATGCTGATGAGTGCCATGTAAGTAAAGAGACTGTCCTGGTTTTGGCTGGGATGGAGTTGATTTTCTTCCTATTAACTGGTATAGTGCTGTGTTTTGGATGTAGTGTGGGAATAGTGTTGATGACACGCTGATGTTTTGGTTGTTGCTAGGTAACGTTTAAGCTAATCAAGGACTTTTCATCTTCCCATGCCCTGCCAGATGTGCAGGGGGCTGGGAGGGAGCATGGCCAGGACGGCTGGCCCAGCTGGCCAATGGGCTATTCCATACCATATGACGTCATGCTCAGCATATAAGGCTGGGCGAAGAAGAAGGAGGGGGGGACGTTCGGCGTGATGGCGTTTGTCTTCCCAAATAACCGTTACGCATGATGGAGCCCTACTTTCCTGGAGATGGCTGAACACCTGCCTGCCGATGGGAGGTAGTGAATGAATTCCTTGTTTTGCTTTGCTTGCGTGCGCGGCTTTTGCTTTCCCTATTAAACTGTCTTTATCTCAACCCATGAGTTTTCTCACTTTTTCCCTTCTGATTCTCTCCCCCATCCCACCGTGGGGAGTGAGCGAGCGGCTGTGTGGTGCTCAGTTGCCAGCTGGGGTTAAAACACGACAGAGACAAACGTAATTTTTGAAATTCAGAAGTCTGCAAATACCATAGTTGATACACTGTGTGTGCATGCTATTTAAGCAGACTTTCCAGATGCCAAAATTAAGGCATGTCTTCTGTAGTGCACAGCAGCTAATTACAGTACCAGCACGCCCTTTTCACAAAAGGAAACCATGGCACAGAGAAGTAAAATGACTTGAGTAAAGTCACCAGTGGTTGTTACCAAAGCCAAAAGCAGAACCAAATCTTATGTTTCTACCCACAAATGAGCAGTGCTTTCTTTCTGTCTCTGATATATTTAAGGTTGTATTTTTCCATTTATAACTCAGGTTTGGAAGAATTCTGATGAAGCTTATCCTAAATAGAAAATTGCAGCCTTAGCGCTATCTTTCAAACACACACAGTCGTTACCTCTACTGTCATCTCCTTGGACTGTTCCTCTACGTGTTGAATAACCTCATAGCGAGTGCATCTATAGTAGCCTCCAGTGGAAGAGCTGTGCTTCTTCCATTCTTCTAAGCATATCCAGCAAAAGTCATATTTGCACTTCAGAAAAGAAAGGAACAAGGGGGAAAAAAAAAGTTGATACATTGTAGATTTGCAGTTATGCATCATCATTCCCCCATGAACAACTGAATTAACATCATTCTGAGTGTGCTTACGGTCAAAAAAATTTTTGAGGAGCCTCCTTCCTATTTTACCTACTACAGAAGATCTGGGTTATCAAACCATGTCAGTCATAATTTTTGTTCCTTGGATCACAAGATGGTGTTGGATCTACAAGTTAAGTTTTAAGTGGATAAAATAAATCAAATTATAAATACAGCTGATCAGGGCTATTTTTTTGTTACTGTTTTAAAAAAAGACAGTCCCATTTTTTAAGCAACACATTGGAGATGTGAGAGATTAGAAGATGGATATAGTGGAGTGGTCATGGAGGGAGATAATTTGGGAGAGGTGAGATTATTGCAGTAGGAGCATATGCATATAAATTAATAGGAAGTCAAGCTTTATTCTTTTGCTTGTGAAACAACCTGTTTCATACCGCTTTTTGAATATTTTGTAATGATTTTTTTCTTATAATGAATATGAGTGGTTTTTGTTCCTTGTGATACTTCAAGGTGAACCTTTTCTGCATTGACTGAGTAGAGAGCTTTTAAAATAGGTAACACCTTACAAGGAGATCTGACTTATCCAGGCTTCTCAGCATCAGAGAAGATCAAACTGTATTAAATATTCTCAACTCAGCACTGAGTTCTCAGCTAGTTTATTTCAAAATAACTGGAAGCTATTTATGGATGGATGGGCAAAAGTCTTTACAACTTGGTGAATCCTGTTTATTTTAGCTGTTTTACAGATGACCAAAGAAAAATCCTGAAAAAACAAAGCAAACATTTACATTAATTAATATGAAGCCATTAATATTATTATTGGAATTTGATAAATTTAGTCGCATTTTTTCTCTATTTGATAAGTTTAAGCTTCAAGGAATACCTAGTCCATACCGGATGTGTTTATCGTTAGTTGTTTTACACAACCTAGTCCATACCAGATGTGTTTATTGGTAGTTGTTTTATACAATCAATTAGATATATTACAGGAAAAAATGAAATCTAATTCTTGCATTGTACTTTTGCTAATTTCATCTCACCAGTAGTGCTGATTTTCTTCTAAAAAGCAATGCAGACTAGGGTATTTCTTCTTGTTATTGTGCTGCACTTTCTTTGTTCTTAAACATTTTTTTGAAGCTGCTTGCTTATACAAAATGGTAAGATGAGTGCTGAGAATGAAGTATGAGAATAATTTTGTATAAAAGTGTTCAGTGTGTATCACTGCATGATTTGCCTATCATTCAAAACCACTCATATTCATTATAAGAAAAAAATCATGACAAAATATTCAAAAAATGGTATGAAACAGGTTGTTTCACAAGCAACAGAATAAAGCTTGACTTCCTATTAATTTATATACATATGCTCCTACTGCAATAATCTCACCTCTCCCAAATTATCTCCCTCCATGACCACTCCACTATATCTATCTTCTAATCCCTCACATCTCCAAAAGCCTCCTCAAAAACCCAAGATTCACCCAGTGTTCCCAGACCCTCTTCCAATACCTCAGACTCATTAAACATTCAAAACCACATCATCTGTTTCTACACATCTTCCAAAACCCTGAGCTCTGTTTTATGTGCCTTCATGATCACCTGGCCATGCAGCAGCACCGCCTAGGCTTAACAAATCACATCTGTTGCCTGGCCACTGTCTGAGCCAAGCAGAAGAGGTAACTGCTAAGCAGGTAACTGCTGAGTAGGTATTTCAGCCTCTCTCTTGGTAGCAGTACAAATTAAGTCTCTGCACCATAGAGCTACCAAGCTTCATGAAACTTGCAGTAATTTAATATCTGTGAACCCCCTCCTGTTCCTTCGTATGTGGTTCAAAGTACCCAGAAGGTTAAAAAACTACTACAGGTAGGGGAGTGAGAGAGCAGGACTGCCTAAGCCTTGTCTCCTTAGAAACTGCGCTCATAAAACAGTAAGACACCTGCTTAAGTACAGAAATGTGATTTTATGAGTAAAGAGTATCCTCCTCTACACCAAGGCACATGCTAGCTGCTAAGAGGCAAACCTAGCTCATCGTGTGGTAGGCTTGAGCAGACCTTACTGCAGCAAAGGCAGAAGCTCTGTCACAGTGGAGGAAGAGACAAGCGAGGTGACCACTATACCTTGTGTCTGAGCCCTGCAATGAGCTTGAAGACACCCTTCCTTTCCTTCCTCACTAGGCTAAGGGGAGGCAGCTTCTCTTTGCAGAGATTTCTCCATCACAAAAGGAATCTGGCTGTTTTAAGGACAGTTTAAGCTGTTTATAAGGCATAGCATCAAAGAAGAAAAGAGAACTGTGGTTGTCAGCCAGTGCCTCAGAATGGTAGTGAATTAAATTATTACATTCAACAGTGTTTAACGGCCAAAGTCTTCTCCAGCCTGAAGCCATACTTTTGTTTGACTGAGATGAGCTCAGTGGCAAAAGCTGCAACAAACATACCTTTTACAGTTTTTAGCACTATGGAATGTATGAGCTCTTTTAAAAATCATTTAAGAAAAAAAAAATCAAAACAGGAAATTTGGCATAAACCAAAGTGGAGGAGAATCTGTTCTCTGCTGCCACAGACAAAACCGAAGAAATGACACCAAAAAAGCCCCTACCTTCAATTCATAACACAGAAAGAGAAAGAATATGTGATGATAATATAAAGAAAATGGGATCTGCATAGCAATGGAGAGAGACTAACATATTTCCAGAAAAATAAAGAGAATTACTTTCTAAATCTTTTAGCTTTTATTGGAGGCCAACTATGTCAAGTGTGTGCTACTTTCTTATTTTTAATGATGGTCCTCAAAGAGGTATTAGCTGTAGTTACTTAAGAAAATTCCGACATAAAGAAACAGTATTCTAAATATGCTGCTTTTAACTAATTTGAGAGAAAAAGCATTCTCAAATGATACTGAACTCATGGCAACAAATATTTTTTCTATTTCGGTAGCATAGTGCAAACTCATGACTAAATTTTTGGCTGCTGTCACCAGGAAGTTTCTTTTGGAATTACTCTTTGCTGTCTTTTCATTCCTAGTGATTAATTCCTGTTTACAGTTTTCCATTTAAAACGTCTCTGTTTTATTGCTATGTTAGAGAAATAATGCAAAAGAAAAATGCAGTAAGGCAAAACCTTCATTAGAGCTTAGCATTCCTTAAAATGTTTCATCTTCTGCCAACTAAAAATGTTCTTTCTCTTCTACGTTACTAATGATGATTAAACTATCAATTTTTTCTGTTTCCTTAAGTTTTATACAGTATTGCCAGTAATTCTTAGGTGTTTATGAAATTTTGATCATTACATCACCTCCCAGCCAAACAGATTTCACTAAATACGAAACATTTTCTAAATACATGTAACCCACCATTTTCAATCATCTAATTCTTGCAACAGGTTCCACTAGATCTCAGGCATCACATTCAAAGGTTTTGGAAGTCTGTGCTCCTAAAACGTATACATGACATACACAGCCTCAATTATGGTTTCACAAGAAATTATATGAAGGGTCTTTCTTACCTTTGCACATTGCATGTGGTTGCAGCCCTCATTCTTCTGAATTGGAGATTTGCAGTTGGCGCATGGTTTGGAGTTCGTTAGTAACCACAGGCAGTTGGCAGCATCTTCATATGCCTCACTCACTCCCACAACTTTTTGAGGGTGACAGGAGGATATGGAGCATGCAAAAACAGAGAAATTAAAATTGTACTTGTGTAATCTTTTGTGAAAATCAGATTAGGAAATACGTACGTTTACCTCTTTCTTGACAGAATATTGTAATTCTTCACTATATATTTCTCACATATATAAATATATACATTTTCTAATTTATACATATATATAATATTATGACACGTATTATTTCTACATATTTCCACACATATATTTCTATACAAATTTATATATGACATTTATAATATATAAATGAGCAAATACATTTATGAGAAAAATTGGCATAGTTTGACAGTGTGTGGTGTATTTTGCCTCTTTATAAAATTTTCTATGCTTTCCAGAATACTTATAACACATTATTGAACGGCTCTGAACTGTGGTAACCAAGTTAAGTTAGTATTTATTCAAATTACTGTTAATCTTTAATTTTTTTGTTTCTGTTGACCAAGAAAATGTCTGTCCTGTGTAAACCCAACCTTTATTAGTTTTTTCAGTAATTATCATTAAGCCATTCCCCACAATTCCCTTGCAATTCACCCTCAACCTTACTATTATTATCACCTGTTGGCTTGAATTAGCTACTAAGCACACAGACAACCGCATGGAACACAACTCAAACAGAAGTGCATGCTGGGCTACAAGATTTAAAATTGCCCAGGACAAACAAAGTTATATTCAGGAATAAATCAATTAATTAATGAAACAAAGCTGTAAGAGGAAGGGAAAAGAGTTTTGTACACCCTGACTGAACCGCACACAGATTTATAGGGAGGAGTGGTTTAAGGAGAACAGTCTACCACTAGTGCTGCCTAATATGCAGTTCAAGTGTGAAGCAGCCCCTCATTCAAGGGTTTAATTTTCTTCCTCTTTGACCTTATTTTTCAACCGATGTGGAGTTTTTACTTAATGCAACTAAAAAATCCCTCTAAAACCAAAAGATAACAACAACAGCAAAAAAAATTAATCCCCCTCAGGCATGACTCTTACGTTCTTCCGGTTTCATTTCAGATATTTTCTGTAGCCAGTCCTTCCAGGTTTGGCAGTCACAAGGTTCATGTGCTTCACCAAGACATTCCCTGAAAATGAAGGTGTATACACAATAACTTATCATTCAGAGATTTAGAATTAAAGTTAAAATTGGTTCAAGCTAAAAAACATGGAAACTTATCAAGACATGCTCAAACTTTAATTAAGTCAGGAAGATAAAAGGCCATCCAATTAACATTATTTTAAAATACTCTCAGACTACTTGCTCACAAGCATAGATGATTAAGATTATTAAGATTAATAAAGAATTTAAATGAGACAGGAAAGGAAAAGAGCTTTTTAGAATTACAATCTGAAATAAATCACCAAGTTTGCAGTTTGTTTGAGTTATGCCTGGGTACTACTTTAGTGCCACAAAAAATGCTAGTATAGTTTCTGTGATAAAGGTAAACCAGAATGAAGAGATTATCCAAAACTAGGTAGTTTGCTATTGCTGAAATGCATTTTACGTAGAATTACTTGCACCTATTCAGTTGTAATAATTAATCTTTAACTAGATTCAAGCTTTCAATCTAGAACAAGATCCAAGCCCTTCAACACCAGCATTAAGTATTTATGGATGTTTACTCTTTCCACCAGAGTCTCTTAAATGGGGCTTTAACTTAGTTACACGGACACAGTGGAGAAATGAGTCCCTTGAGCTTCTCTTGAAGTTACTACTAGCTTTGAGGATGGCAATCACTACATAGTGGCAGATATATGGCTTCCAGATGGTGCTTGGGTATAGATGTGTCAATACGGACTCTGGATTTGTAATGACTCCTTTTTTTACTGGAAAGGCAGCAAATAGCCTCAGACATCTGCCACATCAAACAAAACAATTCAGAGGGAGTATATTTCAGATGGGCACCAGCTGCATCAGATCATACGCGAGTTTTCTGCAGATCCAATGGTGAACTGCTTTCTGCAGTGCAGATTCAGAAGCTAAATCAATACTCTTCTGATCGCTCTTGTCCACATCTTAAGCAGGAACGCAGGAAGAAAGAAAGGTTACGGCAACAATTTTTCCACATTAAAAAAAAAAACCCCAAAGGAAATTGCTCAATAGACTCAGAGAATTTTCTTGCTTTTATGAGCAGAAAGGCTATAGATCCAAAAAAAGCAAGTGATTATCTAGGGGTTGGTTGGGGTTTTCTAATACATAAATACTGAAGAATCTCTTACTAAGTTTTTAACTTTTTTCCCACTAGCTAGTCTGCTATTAAACAAGCTTAAATTCACTACACAAGTACCTCTGGTTTGGAGATACTTAACATCTGTAGCTGGGAAAGATTGTACTGGAATGAATAACTAGTCTGTAATAAGGCAATCTCAGCCCTGGTTGAAAACTGACACCTTTCACTTCTGTGGGACAGTAGTACACTTAAATCATTGACTTCAAGAAAGCCAAGACCTCTCACACTGTATTTGTTCCCAGAAAGGACTGAAATTAGCAAAAATTAACTTTAACAAACTCAGTTTTAAGTTAAAAGCTGATCAGCCAATCTATTACTGGGGGGGGGAAGGTTGTGTCTTTGATGTTCTGAAATGTGTAAATTTGTGGATTTTTAATGAAGTGCAATCATATATATACCATGTATCCGTATCTAGATCTATATCTATACAATAATCACAACAGAGTGTTAAAGAACAACTTCTCATGGAAGAATTTCTTTCCTCAGCCCACCCCAAAACAAGGATTTTTATACTGGGATGCCACTTTACTGGAGTAAGAGCGTTGAGCCTATCGCTCATAAAACTTTTTATGAAACAAAGTTGTATTTTGGATAGACTCTCTGACAGCACTGAATGAAGGAAACTAATGCCAAACGGTGGTGACAGTTAACAGTGTTGGCCTCCCCAGACTGCCCTCCTCAATAGTCAGCAGGATCATTTATTTGAAGGTGCAGTAAACGCTCAATAAAATTGTAGCATGTTTCAACAAGTTAAAATTCATGGAAGGGCTAAAAGCATCGTCCAAGAAGAATGCAGTTCTGGATTTTCTTTCCCCTCATGATAATATTTGTATCATATAATAAATTTTGAATCAAAACAGCAGAACACTGTTGCAACTCATAATTGGCTTCCCAAGTATACCTGAAGAGATGTCTCTCCCACAGAATGAGACTCTGCCCCTTGTCTCCATCTAGGATGAAAGGAGCGAGGACTTACGGTGCAAAACTAAGTGTGCACTGCCTGCTATGACTATTTTCCAGAAGTGTCTGCTCGCTACAATTCCTTGTGCTTCTGAAACAGCATGAAGGGGTTCTAATATGTTGAATGTATCTGATAATACACAGATGTAAGATCTGTGCACAGTTTTCATTTGTACTACATTTAAGTACCTCAGAATGCTTTTTCTGAAAGGGAGTAGAATTTTGTGTTTGTCACAACAGATTACATTTTGTTGAAGGCACTGTTAGTTGGTAGGTAATGAAAAATGAGAAATTCTAAGGAACTCTGTATTTAAGAGGAACATTCCTACTTCCACATTAAAAAAAAAACCCAAAAGGAAATCGCTCAATAGACTCAGAGAATTTTCTTGCTTTTATGAGCAGAAAGGCTATAGATCCAAAAAAAGCAAGTGATTATCTAGGGGTTGGTTGGGGTTTTCTAATACATAAATTCTGAAGAATCTCTTACTAAATGCAGTATCAATTGTTATTACAATGTCTAAGCTGTAGATTACCTGGGTAAAACTTGCAGAACTGACATACGTATGAATCTGTGGGATGTGTTGATTGAACTTTAAAGATATAAAGCAAGCTCCCTTTAAGCATACAATAATAATGAAAACCCTCTGAATGGAGAATACACTTTCTTTTTCTCCAAAGGAAGTCATTCATGCACAGAGTTTTTGTAATCTAAGACTAATATGGCTGTCCTCAACAAATGGTTCTGATTTATAGTACTGCAGGATGCTTTGGTTGCTAGCAGAACTTTCTTGCCATTGCTGAAACTCTTCATTCACTTCTGTGGGGATGAAAAAAAAGGCCTTGGAAAGGCCTTCTTGGACATTTTGCTGCTAGAATGAGGTCTTTTTCAAGACCTTAACCGTATTTGCTTGTATCTCAAAGCATTAACATAAAAAGAACATTCAGAAATATTATCAGAAAACATAAAAAAGACATTTCTCATAAAAATTAGGCACTCAGAGGACATTTTCACACTCAGAAGACATTCTCGGGAGCTCATACATTCAGCCCATGTAAAGGAAGCAGAAGCTGCCAATGTCTGAAGGACCATGTCAATGTTACACTAAAGTGGTCTCAAGCTCTGTCCTTCAGGTTAATGGAAAAATTGATTCTCTGTCTGTAATCAGAAGCAAGGATGAGAGGATGGTACCTTCTTGTGGAATAGCACTAAGGTTTGTTATATGTTCACCGGTAAAAAACATTTTCTGGTTTGTTTCCACAGGATTTGTTTCTTTCAGAGTTCTCCATCCATTGTGAACAACCTCTTCCCAAGAAGTTCTGTTTTCTGGCATTTGTGGTTGTTTCATTATGTCTACATTCCTCTTATTCCTTCTTCCTTTCCATTCATACGGGGAAAGAACTAAAATCAGAAGCATCTTTCATTAAGAGTCTTAGGATATTTGGAATCAAGCAGATTATTCAGGATCTCTTCTTCTTGTATCATGGTTTCAATTGAAAAATGAAAAGAAGGATTACTCAGCTTGTCTGAATGTGTATACTTTGGTTGTCCCTTTTTGATTTTCCAACAGCAAAAAGGATGTCCCACTACAATAGTCATAAATTGTCAGTCTGATAATCTAAAGGAGCTAGGATAGGGCTTTGCTCTGCACTTCAGAAAAATATCCCACCACTTTTTTGCTTTTGTTGATACTGTTGTTGACATTTCCTTGGAAGTGCTGAAGATAGGCACTATCTTATGGCTTTTTACTCCTTCTTGAGCTTGTATTCATCTTAAGACTCAGTAAAGGATAACATAAGGAAAAAGTGCTGATCCTAAAGTGAAACAATGATTGGAGTGATCCTGCAAACCAAATACTATGTGTGAAGCAAAAGGTCCTTCATAGTCCTGTTTAAACTCCAGCTTCTTTGATGTGATTCTAAAATTCAGAAAGAGCTAAAAATTGCTGATTTTCTATGCTACAATTCAGAATGTGCCATGTTTCAATTATACTACAACTATCCAGAGCAGACACAAAAATCCCTCCGCCAATATTCCAATTCTCCTTAGAACAGAACATCACAACGCTCCATACTGCTGTTTTGCATCTAACAGAGCCAATAATGAGTAAAACAGTATTATAAACCTTTGCTGTGCCCCAAAATACTAAAGTATTTGTGCATGTGATATTCTTTAGTGCATGGATATAGGGGTAGTACAACCCATACAAATTTTTGTTGCACGCTTGGTGCTAAGTAGGACTTTTTAATTAATTTAATTAAGGAATAGCAGTGACTGTGAGTTTATGTAGATGTAGATAAATGTAGTACTAACCAGCAGAAAAGATGTCCTTTTCCACAATCTACAGCAGGGGCTTTTAGCATAGGGAAGCTAAGTGTATCTGATCCTGTTGAATTTGATCCTTGTCTTGTTAGCCTTACTGCTCTTTCACAGCCCGGTATAGGACACCATTTAATAGCAGGATTATTTTCAACAAAGGCCTGGGGAAAAAAAAGGAAAAAAAGAAAATATTTTACCACATAAAATCAGATTTCATCACTGATATAAAACAATCTGTATTCATAATCTTCCTTTGAAGGAACAAAGTCAAAAAGCCTAAGGACAATCTTGTAGCTACTTTGATAGGCTGTTTGAAATAGTTATAAAAAGCGAATAATTTAATCTCCACCTTAAAAATGGTTGGGTTTTTTTTTTTAAATAGCAACACAGTACTCCAGACTTACGCTAAGATGCAAATGATTGTAGTTGAAAAGAATTAAAACCTTATTGATTAAAACAAAAATCCCACAATATATCCCACCCGCAGAAATCAGAACTAGAGTAACGCAGAATTTCCCTCAAATCTTTTTTGGTTAATGTAGCAGGTGTTCTTTTGTAAAACTTGGATCTAATAAATGAGCAGGAAAAGGAACTTTCACTACTTTGCTTCAAACCTATGCTGATCACCAACCAATTGAAATATGACGATGTAAAAGATTAATCAGATCTGGTCATTTAATTTGCATCTTACTGTGTAAGACACTGTTACTGTATATTAAAAGAGACTTGTCACACAGAGAAAGTATTGTGTTGTAAACGAAAAAATATTTCTCTGCTTTCTTTTGCCCTGCCACCACTGATAAAGTAGCACATTATCTCAAAGACTAGTTCATTACTACACCAGTATAAAAGAAAAAAGGTGAATTAAAAGATTGCTTTTAAAAACAAGTTGCAATGACGGAAATAAACACAAAAAATATCAAACAGGAAAACCAAATCAAGGTTTTCCTACTTCTCTTCCTATATATAGCAATCATATCAAGTATTGGATGGAAAAAAATTTAAGTATTTCACTTGTACTAATAAATTTTTAAAACGGAAACAGGTACTATTTCTGAATGTAAACAGTCTCTTGGTAATAAAAATAATCCAAAAACTCTTAAAAATTTTAGATTGCCAGCACAAACAAGTCTGGCTGATTAAAAGCTTCATATCACCTGTTATGAACATTAATTTGATCAAATCATGTTATTAACACTGCATTAGGTTACACATCATGGAAGGACTGCATTTGTGCTTAAGGAATAAATATAATGTTCTTTCTTTTTTGTCAGTGGTATATCAAACATTGATATTATGGCATATAAGACAGCCAATAATTCAGTGTACATACTAATTTATTAATTTCTACTTGGAAAGTTACAGATGCAGCATTTCACATAGAAGTTGTAAGTTATTTTTTATAATCTGAAATACAGTTCAAGAGTACAGGAACAGTTTGATAATTTACCTTAATGTCAAATTGAAGGTATCTTTTGTCCATCTCCTTGGAAACCACACTTTCTATGATGTCTACAGGCACAAGCTGGAAACAATCATATGCTGGGCAAAAAATGTTGTGAGCTTCACCCTCCTGAATTTTCAGATTCAAAAATCTGCCAGAATTTTGTCAGTCAGTATTTGTGAATAAAAAGTAAAAATTAAAAGGCTGCTGAATATTTTATACTAGGTTCATATATACTCACATTAATCAATTTTTAAACAAAGAATAAGAAGTATTCCCTTCTGCTCAAAAGGGCTACAGATTTGATGAACAGCATAATTAAAAAAAAATAAAAGAACACTGTCACATTTCAAAAGTAAGCACCATCGGCTACGCTTAGCCCTATGTGTTTGTGGTTTCCATCCTCGCCACTTATCAGAGACAGCTATGCAATGTTTAATTAAACTGAGCATTACTTCTAACTTCAATCAGAAATGGAACATGTAAGTGTAATTAATTTAGGAAATAATTAATTTGATATGCAATTAATTTTTACAACTGTGCTAGTCTGCTCTTGGAAACAAATTGCTAAATGGAGACTTTTATAGTCCTTAAGCTCAGAACTAGACAGAACGAGCTCAGAAATCTGCTGAAAGCTGGACTTTAACTCACAGTGCGCACGGTTGCTTAGTTTAAAAGCTGTTACTTATTTATTAATCTGATATCAAGGATGATACTCATCTCAATCATCAAAAGGACAAGCAGCTATTCTAAGTTAGTTAAGGTAGAGAGACTTGCCAATTCATCCCATCTTAGATTCGTATCTTAGAATGGGATAACTCAGTCCTGGCTATACTCCGAGTAACTTAGAAATGACTGGCTTGGAAAGGTGAATCCCACCCTAGATGTGCCACTGCCAACACTTGCTGACATTGAACTGTAGCTCTGAGTGCATGCACGAATCGCTGTACACATAGTCCAGCACTCAAATTAGAAGCACCATGTCAAGCCAGTGATCTCCTGGTAACTTCTACATCGCTGCATAATGATTTGCAAAACCACAGAAGCATGACTATTAATTTGCTTGCCACTGAAAAGAATTGCCTTCTAAATGCTCATATCGAAGAGAAAGTGCTCTTCCTTAACATAGGAGAAATGGTTTCATATAAATTGGGCTGATCTTGCAGTAGGACTAGCTGTGCTGATATGACACTGTAACAAGACACTACAGTGGTACAGTTCAAGTAGTACAATATCCTGAATGAGGACAAAGATTAATGTAAAGGCACTGCATATAGATATAATTATTCCTAGGAAGTATGATTAATATTTACACTAGCATAATTATCCATGTCTGAGTTTTCTACTAGCATGACTATTTTGACTTTAAAAAAAATTATGTAGTAACGAAAGCATTACACTAATAGAACTTTTAAGCTAAAGCTACTCCTCAGTTATTTACCCTCAACATAAGAAAGCATTTTAATTGCTTTTCTGACTGGAAATGGATTTACAATGCCTAAGTTTAGTGTGCTAAACTAAGAGATGGAATTAAGCATGTGCTTAATTTAGAAAGTGTAAACCCCAATGCCGCCAACACCACACACATACTGAGCAAATCAAGAGTAGGCTCATCTATTTACACACAAGCTTGAAACATTTGCTTAAGATTTTTTCTGAATCAGGACCAAAGCAAACATTATGTAAGCCTAAAACAGTTGATGGCGACTTTGAGTGACAACTTAAATATTCAATAGGGTTAAACCAACAACTCTTTGAAACCCAAACAGTACTTTAACATTAGCTGTTTATGGTCTCTGTCCTTTCCTCTTCAAAATGGCAAGTATGAAAGTTTCTCAAAAGACAGAAAAGTACATATACTCACGCCTCCCAGCATGCTCTGCAGAAGTCATGTCCACAAGGCATATCCACTGGGTCTTCAAACACAGAAATATTACACATACAAATGTCACACTGTAGGTGAAAAAAATACTTCTGATTAAGAAATACCCTAAAGCCTTTCATATTGTCAGCAGGACACATTACGTTGGAAAAATCTCAACAAAAAAGAAGTGCTCATAGGGGAAAAATCTAACTGTAACCAGAAAAAAAGTTATTTAAGCTATAGAAATAGAAATAGGCGGAGCAATTTGGTTGTGCAACAGCAGCAACTATTTTACGTAATAATGTACATAAATACTATTTTTTTAAAATACTTTGAGGCCTTCTATCAAAATAAAGAATAAGTTAAGCTACTAATATTCCAACAGAAGATACCACTGCTGAATGTTATACAATTAGGTACTACAGAAAAAATAACATTGAATATTGAGACCTTACTCTGAAAACATTTAAAGCATAGGGGTGCAACTACTCATTGCTTGTGGTTAGGTGTGAAAATACATATTCATGTTCTTCAAGGAGTAGAAGCAGATTTTTCTTTCCGTTGGAACAAATATTCCATGAAAATTTACTTTAACTTTCAACACATTAGATATTATACACACATAGGACATTTTTAAAAAGTTAGTCTATGGTACGCCACTTTTTAAAAGCACTTGTGTTACAGCCAAAACAAAACCAAACCAAAAGAAGTTGGCCTTTAAAGTGCAAAACTCAATGAAGGCAGTTGTTGTTTCAGTCATTTCACCTTACTGTCTTGCCAAAATTAAATATTTTAGAAGCTGACAATGCATCAAAAATGTTCACTATTAAATTTATACAAGTTTTCAATTTTCTTTAAAATGCAACTTTAAAATAAGGAATTTTATGAAGCCCTGAGTACAAAATATCAAGTACAGAACATTTACTGGAACAGTTTTAATTATAAGATAGGATGTAAATGCAAAATCTGCAAAGGAGCTTTATAGCTTGTGGTTTTATTTTCTCTATTTCTTTTAGTTTTCATTTTCCTGCCAAAATGAGAGACTTCAGAAAATATGTATTATTTCATAAACAACACTTTGAAAACATCATTTTGATAGCTCTTTATAAGATTTTTAAATGAACAGGAATACTAAATGTATAACTCTGGATCTGGATTTAGATACGCTAGATCTAAAATGGCAATCATTATCCAAACCTGCATTCCTGGCTTATGGACCATCAATGAAAAACAAAACACACAACGTAAAACTTAAGACGTAATTTTTCATTACACATTTTAATTAGGAATTATTCCTGGACAATATTTGACTGCTAGTGTAAACAAATGTACGATAACATTATTCCTTCTATATAGCTTCTTTTTCAGCATTTTACAATTAAAGAAATAAAAGATTTCTATGCAGGAATGCAAAATCTTAATTTTAATATGAGATCTACGGATGATCCGTTTGCAAGACTGCATATAATATTCTAGAAAAATGCTTAGGTCATGGAGCAAAAGTTTACAATGCTGCAGCTGCGGATTTTTAAAAAGAGAACTCTGTCTTCCAAAAGAACCACACTGATTTTAATGAAAGGCACTTTCATATTTCAAATTTGCAATAGCCTTGTAAACCGCTTGAAGCAGCCCACACATAGTAAAAGTAATTATAAGCTTACAGTACGCTAGTGGGCTGACATTTCAAAATGCAGACAAAGAGAATTTTGTTTTCTAAAGAAAAAATTTTCAAAAGGCAGGGTTCACAGCATTGAGTACATTCAGGGAAATGGATACAATGAAAGTGAAAATCTTGATAAGTATGAGATGAGAAGAGAAGCTCAAACGAGCCAAATGCACTAATGTGACTGTAGCTGGCTAAAATGCTACTTCGTGTGTGTGACAGCCAAGGTAAAAACAGAATGCTTTGTATTAGCCAGATGCTCGACTGTTATTATATAGACTGTTTAAGGTGTCAACTTCTCTGTTCACCACTTTTGGAAAGAGAAACACTTTACACCTTTACAAACTTATTTTCAGAATGAGATGACAACACAGCTCTCCTGTTCAAGTAGGTGTGCTATGTTTAGAAATAAACTCTTTTGCCCCGCTAATTTCAGATCTATTTATAAACTTACCACAGCTGTCTCAATATCTCCTGGTGAGGGGCTGTTTTCATCAGGGGAAGTTACAGAAGAGCGAGTAGTGCGTGGAGTTCGCGGAGAAGGGAGCGTATCCCACGCATTGTATCCACTTGGAGGAGGAGTTGGCATCTGAACCCCTGAACGCTGGCAGCAGTTCTCCGGATTAGACATCCATGCTTCAAGTAACTTCTCCCTGTCCCAGTCTTTATCAATAAATATACAGATACAGGAAATAAAGCAGCTGACAATGTTTAAAATATATTTTGTAACTGCACTCTCAAAAGAATATATAAACACTAAGCTAAAAAATTTAGAAATAAATAAATATGACAAAGTGTAAGTGAATGGAACTTTAGACACTAAATTTTACAGAACACATTCCAAGATAAAACATAATGCAATGTATTTATGTAAATAATTGCATCGCAA
Organism: Calonectris borealis; assembly: GCF_964195595.1. Taxonomy (NCBI): domain Eukaryota; kingdom Metazoa; phylum Chordata; class Aves; order Procellariiformes; family Procellariidae; genus Calonectris; species Calonectris borealis. Next base: position 145,321,317 of record NC_134313.1, read on the forward strand.
ACATGTCCTTTGCCTGTAATATCAGTCTTAAACAAAATTATTTTTATTATTTATTTACAGCAATTGTAGTAGCTAAGAGACTTAATCAGAAACCAGAACTGCAGTGACTTGCAAAGACAGATCAAAATATAACAGTGCTTGCACCACAGAATTTTCAGTATTTTCCCTTTCTAGAAAAAAGCAATTGTTCAATATGGATTCACTTTCATCTATTGTGTTTTTTTAAGAAGATGAAGCCAAGTGCTACAAATGAAGGAAGAAGACTAAGACACAACAGGATTACAAAAAGATCTGCAACCTAATGAGTTACCAGTCTTTATATATGCATATGAGAGTGATGTATTTCTGGGGAAAAAAAAAGAAAAAACCCCACCTGATTGCAAAAAATATTTCATATACTCTTACTATATTTTTATTCTACAATTAAGTGTTACTGAATGCTTTACTTTTATTCATAATTAACATTGCTCATTTATATACAAAAAAGAACTAGTGAAACAAATTTTATGATGTATGAAGATGTTAAAACTAAATCAAATCTTTCTTAATCATTGTTTGAAATGTTTTCTGGTTTTGATTCCTACGAGTAATACTAAAGATATCGTAAGAATAGTAATTTTTGCTATTAAAAATACTTAAAAGTCTCATTTAAATATAAATATCAAATTCCTATATGGATTTAAATCTAAAACCATCAACACTATGCACAGATCAGATGAACTAGAATTTCAGAAGGAAAGAGAAATTTCCCAATATTCTCCTATCGCTTTAAATAAATATTTTAAAGGTTTTTTTTTAAAAAAAAAGGCTAGGTACTCCCACTGGAAACTCAATGTTATTAACCAAAAGATCTGTGTTATTTTTATTGAATTTTAGATTTTATAAGAAAAAGATAAATAGTATTCCTATACTGTATTAATGCTGGAAAAAAAAGATATGTGTTCTAAGCACTGAACTCAGTAAAAATTTTGTCCCTGTCAAATGATGATTGTTATCATACTAAAATCTGCTCCCTCCTAATATGAAAAAAAGCCTTTGAACTGGAGATGATTTACTGATCAGGTGCTCACTTATCTAAGCTAAAACATATCATTAGTTTAATTTCATTTGTTTAAAGATGTGGACCCTGAACATATTTACACTTCAAAAATTATAAATTTTATTAGCATTTTTCAAATTAACCTGAGCTTATCTTTCAGAGGGGAGCTGACTGATGCTAAGATACAGATAAAATTTGCTGAAAGTTTTCTTGAGCTCCTTTGTTTGTACTGTCTTTAAAATTACCCAGGGTTAAGACATGCTACTAAATGGATTCCACTGTGTTTTCTTTACTAACTTATGAGTTTTAGTAAAATATGAGGTAGTTATATCTTTCCAAGAATTTAAAACATGCTTTTCATATATTAAGTGTAAATTAAGATAAGATTTCACATTATTCTTTTATGAATTTCAAGATTAAATGCAAAAAAATTACAATTTGGCATTTATGTTTCCCAATTGTCTAAGCCTTTGTAAATAGCTCTGTTATTCCCTTTACTAGACTGAACCAATTCTATGTCTTCATTTCAAATAAAATAAATTGTGTTTGAATAATTTCCAGTGTATGACTACAGCTACAGGCAAAACAGTTGACTTTCTCATGACTTGCAAATTGTCTGTGCTTCTTTCTCCGCACTGGCCAATTGCATTAAGTTACCGCTACATCACTAAGGCAACATCAGTAGAATGACCTTTCCAACACAGACTGATTTCTTCTCAACTTTCAATTCCTGCTTGCTAGATGCTGGCAGACATTTCTCCACAGTTTACATCAAACTCACTGCTTTTGGACTTCTTACGGACTGTGCTGCCAGTTTGAACAGTATTGCCATCATTTTCTTCTTCAAAATATCTGCACAGGTTACAGAATCTGCCTACCCACTTAGTCAAATATTTAGTCATATCTAGCCTTAATGAGAGTATTCTGAGAATCCAAAATATATTTTAAGAATTAAACAAATAATCAATGTTAAAAAAACATATATACAAAGACTGTGCCTTGAATATCATCAGACTGGCACAAGTTCATGTTGACTTAATTCAATGTTAAAAGGAACACAAATACCAACTGCTGAAATAATGTAAAAGAGATGAGTTTCAGGTACCATACCTCCTCAAGAAAGTCTGCCAAATGTTGTGGGTTTAAAATAGTATTTTCCTATTTCACTTTTCCCTCTCCCTTTTATTTTCACAAGGAGCCCACAAAAATAATAGGGTATGAAAGCTTAATCCAGCAATACGGTGATGAGCATGCAAACGATTAACTGCCTGAGTAGTTCTTTTGGCATATAGTAACAATGCAGATGCTTCAGTAAGCATAAGTTTTGAATAACTGAATCAAAGCCTAAAACTTCCACTGAGTTTCGGAGAGATACTTTTGTCTGGAGCAAACACACTGAATTCAGTATATCCCCATTCTGACAACCCCAGTTTAAATTACACGACAAGAGCACAAACTGATTTCAGTGAAATTAAACTAGTTACAGATACACACAAGGAAAAGTATACCCTGTATTAAAAGAGTAACTATAAAAATCCTTTAAAGGACATACACTCGCATGCTTTAAACCCCAAGGCAATTTCCAACCATTTACTACAATGGTCACACTGCTTTTATTGCAACAACAACAACAACAACAACATTTTTCATCCAGTTTTATACACAAATATTTAGTGGCAGAAAACCAATGGTCTGACAAAAATAGGTACAATGAATTTAACTTTTTTGACATAAAACCATGGAAGTTCTACTTCTGTGTCTCTCACTAAAATATGAAAGCTCTGTTTCTCCACACTGCTTAAGATAAAATGTCTTCCATTATAATTCCTAGTTTGAATCACTTGCCTATCAGCTTCCCTGTCTGCCTCAATGCTTTTTGACATACTGCAGCTGTATTTCTTTCTGAAGTACTGTGTGAACTCTTTCCTGGTATTTGATTAACCGTTACTTCTCTTTCACTTGGAAATAAAAAGTAAACATATAACTGCAATTTTGATTTTGCTGAAAACAGTTTCTTTAGTCTTTAAGGTTTTGGATTACCATGTGCCCGAAGTAGAGCTTCTGCTGTAAACAGCGGGGCTTGGAGCATGTCAGCAGATTCCACGATCAGCATATCCTTAAGCCTTCGCAGGTCCTGAAGTCTTAGCCCCTCATATGGCTTTGAGAAGAAGAAGAAAGACAATTTATGCCTAGCAGTATTTTCCAGTTAGTCTCTAATTCCATATTAAAATGAAAACATTCAAAGCACTTTTACTGATCATCATCTCAACTGTGAGGCAATTTGTGACAAAATTTACTCATTGTGCAGACCAATGACCATGCAAAGTTCTATGGAAACACTGTTATTTTACAATACTTACAGTATGATCTTTGTACATTTCAAAATCTAAAAGACAGTATCTCTAGAGTTCTCCATTATAGTTGGAGGCCATGTTCAAATGATGAACTAGCCTAACATTGACTCTCTCAAAAAAAGATAGATTTTCACACAATCCAGCTGAATTTTGAAGTGATTAAACTTCAAATATTGTGGCACGGGTATGAGAATGCATGTCTAGATGTGAACTAAGGATTTCAGGGGAAAGTGAGACAAAGGACAGGTTAACACATGTTGCATATAGATCCTCTGACACTAACTTTATACATGAATTGAGACCTATTAACTTTGAATTGATCTGGAGGAGGATACATTGAGACATTAGATAGTCAGAAGGGAACATTTGTGAACAGAACCAGGTAGAGGTCTTTTGAGGCAATATCAACCCTTACAGAAATGGAGAAGTCAGCCATGAATAGAATAGATGAGACATGCAGTTAGAGGTTCACAGAAACACAGAATGGTTGAGGTTGGAAGGGACCTGCAGATGTCATTTGGTCCGACCCTCCTGCTCAAGCAGGGTCACCTAGAGCCAGCTGCCCAGGACCGTATCCAGATGGCTTTTGAATATCTCCAAGGTTGGGGATTCATTGTGCATGAAGATGTCAAAACTGAGAAACAGTGGCCAACTCTGATAGCCCTACACAGTCAGAGCAGATCATCCAGCTGCCTTCCTGGTCTGGAGCGACATCCCCTTATTATAGCGTTAAAAAAAGGTCAAATTAGAAAAACAAAAAGGCAATAATTTTAGGATTCTGAATTAGCTCCAACCAAGATACTGGAGATGCATACACATGATTTGCAGACTCCTTTTTAAAACTAAGAAAGGAAGAACATGACAGCAAATAATATATTTGTTAGTGTTGCACAGGGAAAATGCCCAAAAGGTAAAAAGAGAAAAACAAGTGGGAGGATATGTACAGAGAGTAGATACAGAAAGGGTATGTGAAAAAATTATTCTTACATGCACTGATTTTATTTATATAAAGGATAGCCAACAAAAGATTTAAAGCATTTGACATAAAACTGATATGTGCTCAGGACTAATTAGGAACCTGGCCACAAAATGGCAACTGTCTTCACCAATTTGGAGAAGAAAGGACACAGACCAGCAGCGAAAACAGATAACTACAGTTAAGACCACACATCATTATTATTTACTATCTATATTTTGATTTTATGTAGACCATAGTCCAGGATCCTCCAGTGCTAGATAACATGCACACATATGCATGCATACATACATAGACACGAAGCAAAAGACTGGTTGTATCTTCAGAAGTTTACAATCTAAAAAAAGTCTACTGTGCACATAACCTTTTGAGGATAACAAGCAGAAGGTATAAGAGATGGGAAGAAATGGATACCTGGGCTTCTAAATAATTTTCTTCTTTTGAGACTCCTACTCTAAAAACATAAGATGCTTCCTACATTCTAGGTATCATAATAAACTCTATAAAATGCATCTGAAAACATAACTGACTCCCACAAGGACCGCTTCTGTAAGCTAGTCAGTAATATAAACAGCAGCTTCTCGATATTAGAAACTTTGTTATCAGCAAGAGTAATGCTGCCATGACTCTGCACTGGGTCTTTGTCCCTTTTGAGAAAGCAAGAAAAGCAGAAAAGAAATGGACTGTGAGTGTCCTGACCTTCATCTTGATTGCCCAAGTTTGGGGAGTTTCTGTATGTCCTTCCATTGCTGATCACGCATGACTCAGTAAAGGACAATCTGAACGTTAATGGCTTGCACTGAAATAAATCTGGGCCACTTGATTCATAGCATGCTGGAATTTGACTGACCTACTTAATTTCTTACAAAAGAGATCATTTATAAAAACATGTCAGAGAGACAGGGATACAAACAGCTGGGTGCCTGAATGATTATAATTGCACAAATATGCTGCAAAAAAATGGAAGCAAAGAGTAAATTGTCTTGACTGAATCTGAACTGCATTTTGAATTGCAATTGTAAAACAAGTAGCTTTGTCAGCACAACAGTATTCAATTCTTGAAGACCACATACATCATAAAAAGAAATGTCTTTTCTTTCTGCAACATACATGCATATTTTAGGTCCTAGTTATCCTGAACTGCAGATATGCTCAAAATGATATTTAACTGATTGGTTCTAGGTCAAATACTAGCAATTATCTCCCTTGAGTAACAGACTATTATATTATCTCAGCTGGAGCATTCCACACAACCCAGCAGGGATTTTTGGATCCTGCGGTTTTTAAGAATCCTAATTTTATCTTTTCAAGTAATGAGGGAAATATTTCTTACGAATGTGTTTGAAACTTTAGACATTTGTTTCATATAATAATACATGAGCCCACAGAAGAAGCTGAAAGAAACGAAATTTTAGGCTGGCACTATTAAGTAGCTTAATCTGGAAATTCCAAAGTGAAGGCTTTATACAATGAGAACCCTTAAAAATGTTCATATGTACAAGACATAGTCTTGTAGAGACTTGTGAAGACAGTCTTTAGTTATAAGGATATATATCCTTTATGTAATATCATAAAGGTTTGTTTTTAACTACTTCAAACATTGATGATTTCTCTCTGCACTGCCATATACTGTAAAGGATTTTGATTACAGCTCATGATGCTCAGAAACCTCCTTTAATACTCATTTATGGAGGAGCTCTTTATTGATATTTGCTGTGAAAAAGGCATTATTCAATATTAGCATCATTTAACTATATAATAATTTTGGAATATAGTATTTGAGTTACTACTTTAATCCATTGGTGAGCTTCTCAGTACAGATTTCAACACTTTAGTATTCTCAAGAATTCTTCTTTTAAACTATTTTCTTCTCAATTTTTTACCATTAACATTTAGATATCATAAATTATATAATTGTTTTTCTCCTGAAAGTACTTTTAACATGTAAGCCGATTATTTTAACAGTTCAAGTTACTATTATTTCCTTCACTTTTAAAGTACCATTAAAATAGACAAGGGCAAAGTAACTCTGCTACAGTGATGACTGTGTAATTAAATGGTGTCAAATATACTTCGCGTAAATATCCTCCTTTATGGATGGATGGAGTTCTATAGTTAATGGAGTCATATATTTAAAAAATAATCTATACTTCATTTAACTCATTCAAGTATAAGTATATGCACTATATGTATATAAATGTGTATATATCTTAACTACCTGTAGTCCCCTTTTCTCCCTTCAGTTAATAAACCATTCTCTAGCTGTTGAGATAAAGTACATTTTAATAATTTTAGATAACTCTTTGTATTTATGATATTTGCATTATATATATATTTATATGACATCAATTCTGGAACTGAACAAAACCATTCCAATTACTATACATTCAATAAACCTGTGATACACTCACTAGCAGTGTATTTCCAGGGTATTCAGTGGCACATATGTAAAATGAACTAAGAAATTATATACTTTGCTATTGCACAAAGTATTTCTGTGAGTCTGACTGAGAGCCAAAACTCTTCTGGATGATCTGCTGTGAAGTACTGCTCATTCCCAGTTTAAAACATTGCATGATGTGATTGAAATGAAGGTGCCTATTATCTTTCAGAGATACATCACCAAGACAAATATGCTCCCATGCTAGAATAAACAGCAAATTAAAAGACTGTGCAAATAAAACAACAAAAATCTATAAAAGCAGTTTAAAAAATCATCAGTTACAGTCATATTATTTAGTATAACTTCAATTAGATTTAAAAGATAAATATAAACTTAGATTTTATATAACAGAATTTTTTTTGAGTCTGTTCATCAACAAAGTAAGAGAAAAGAATCAAGACAAAGAAGGTCATATGAAATACTCTCCTGGCATGTTTTCTAATACCCTTTCCACTGCCCATACATCATAGACGGATCTTCTTTTGCTACAACTAACTACAGCGTTAAGAGAGTCACACTTTATATTCCAGTCTTAAAATATTTAGCATTTCCATTTTATATAGGGAAATACAGATTACGTGTGTGTTGGTACATTGTTTTCCTTCCAAACTGCATTTTGTGTAAACACACTTAACAATTATGTTTGTGTTTCAAAACTATTAGGGCCTGTTTGCTACCCATCTTTAACTGTAGTCTCTGATTTGATCACTAAAAATGTTTGAGGTGTACTAAACCCAGAGTAAAATAGAAATGTTTCTTTAAAAATATGCTTCAGGGAGCACTCTAGTAAAATTAAATTTTAAAAGGCTGGTAACTATATGACGGAAATGGATTTTATTCAGAAACCCTTGTGGAAGGAGTAAGCTGAACTGTTGGAAGATGGACAGCTCTTTGCTGTTGGGCTCTCAAACTTGAATGTGGGTCTACTCAGCAATCCGTATTTCTTAATGGCTTGAGAGCCTCTGTAACCAAAGAACGGTATGTGCAAGTTATTTTTTCCACTATTACAAGTGTTTCAATTCTGAACATGAACACTCACATAATTCCTTGGTAATATTTCAATGTGAAGAACAACATGAACTGGTTCTCAACATCAGAAACAAAGCTTTGTTATTACTCTGCATACACACACTTAATTCAATGACACTGCACAGAGCACCACAAAAATCTTTTGCTCTGTATGAAAAAGAGGATTATTTTCTGCTGCAAACATGGCAGGTCTGGAAGGGGAAGAATTGAGTACTATCATTCCAGATACTATTGTGCATATCATAAACACCGGAGTTAAGCCCGTTTGGCTGTTTTGCCTGGGAAGAAATCCTATTCATGGTTTTCAGATGTATTATCTTTTCCTCTAACCTTCATTCAAGCGACGAAATTACTTTGAAAATGCATTTCTTGGTGTTCCAAAATGTTTTAATTCTTCATGAATTAATTTTTTGTGTTTTGGAAGGATGTCAAAGGGCATCACCAAACAATCACAATCTAAATACTATGTTAAACACGCATTTTGCACACTTGCTTCTCTCAGTGTTTAGTATTTTTTAAAAATGAAATTGAGAGAAAAAAAGTAGAGGACCATCTTCGAGGGGCAATTTTGCTGAAGGATATGTGTTCTGGGGAAGGCTTTTGGATCAAGTCTCATGGTCCATTAAGATAACAGCTGGAGGCATCACCAGTGGTAAGTGCGCAGCTTTCACTGCCCATCCCAGACATTTGTCCACAGACCTGGAGGATGAGGACATGCAGTCATTTGGATTGCAGTCCAGTGGTAGTCCTTCTAAGGCTGTTTTTTTTCAAATGGTTTTGGCCACTCTGAGGGGTAAGATTGAAAAAAGAACTTCTGGCTACACGCTCTTGGCATCTCTCTTGTGCTAGCACTTGTGCTGTTACAGTTACACAAGAAACTAGAGAACTTATCCCTCTGAAAAGTCACAAAGAAAGGGGGAAAAAAAAAAAGAAGGGAGTACGTGAAGGCAGAATTGCTCTACGTGAAGCCCCAAGACCACCAATTGGTGTACCAAATTCCAGGCTGACATTTTTCTGCTTGTGATCTTTAGAACGTGTGGGAAAGCTGCCCTGGTATGTCAGATGCATCTAGGTGTGCAGGCCTGCCTGCATTTCAGTTCTCACACTCAACAACTTTGCTAAAAACAAGTCAAATGAGGAACTGTATCATTTAACAGTCTCAGTGAAGTGACCCCAAATTAACATAATTATCTTTTACTTGAGTCCCTTGTAACCATCAAGTCTTCAAGGTGATTTTGCTCTGAGCATCTACCTTAAACAGTCACAAGACATTGTCTTCTCTTGCCGAAAGCCTGTTCAAGCGGTTCTTGATTTGCCCCACCCATACTTGTAAGTTCACTATTCTCTTAGCTCTGCTGGTGCGTATGCCAGCAAACCCACGCTATAAATATAATGATAAAAATTATTCAGGTTAAATAAAACAATTACATATTACCACTCTTTAAAACTTTTTCTTCTTTTAAGCCAAATCATTGCTATGATCCAGTCAACAGCATAACCATCCAAATAGTTCTACTTGTACAACCAAAGGAGTGGTAAACTGCAATTGTGGCAGGAAACTGCAGCAGTCTGGTGAAGTGGTTTTGCCAACAGAGAAAATATAATTTCAAACTATACTCTTACAACAATTTGGGTGTCTCCAAATGGGAATATTCAGAGAAACTAAAATGAGTTAATTACATTTGTAATTTCAATGTACAATTCAAGCATATTAAACCTCATCTCAAAACCTCTCATCTAGGAATAAACAATCGAATTAAGCTTGTTTATATTTGAATTTATTCAAGAAAATTACTCAGAAAATGAATTGAACAGTACAAAGACTTTTTTACTTTCAAATAAAAGTGACCATGCGTGGCATTTTTCAAATAAAGGTGACCATGTGTGGCATTTTTCAGGGAAACAGTTGATGTGATCTGAGCCTACTCATACCTAAATCTGAGTGAATTTTAAGTGTCATTAGGTCATAAGTGGGATAAGCTAGTAAAAGGCAAGGACATGCTACTTTTGAAGGGAGTAGCCATACAGAAATCCATTGCCCTTTAATTTACACAGAATTACTTCACAATATTTACTGAACCGTATAATTTATCTATGCATTCTGATAATGGATGGGGGAGATAACTTTTGCTCAGAATCTTTTTGGTCAAATTGTCCTTATCAAATCACAGTCTTCTGTAAGGCATACCAGAATTCAAGCAAGTTTGTGTCAGCAAATTGTCTTTCTCTTTCAAAAACTGACTTCAAAATAACAACACCTGTTATTACCTGTTTTTCATACAAGTTCTAGTATGCAGTAGCTTCAGGCATCATGTTATAAAACAAGAAAGTAAATGCACTGTTTTGAAATCCTCTACTACTCAGCTGGTTTTTGGTGACATTCAACCCAGTCTCAGTCTAGGAAGATCCACCAGAACATCTTCCCTATTCTATCCCACAGATTTTCTTTTTTTCAGAATTTGTTGCCCTCATTTTTAGACACAAAGGTATCTTAAGAAATAAAAATATGTAAAAAATGTTTGGTTTAGAGCAACTGTTTCCCAGCTTACTGTATTTCGTCCAGCCTCACAGCCTGCAGCACTTTCAAGACAGTCCACATAATTAAGTATATGAATAAAACTTCTCATTAGTTTTGACAATGTAATTTGTTATGTTCTCTGAGCTTAACTTGAAAGCTATAAAGAGCTGTGTTAAAATCAAATGGTTTACAAATACATAGTACAAAGTACAGTACCTAGTGAAATACTTTGCAGAATTTTGTCACAATGTAAGTGCTACAAATATAAATGCGTAAAATACCCCAAATTTAAAGTATCCTCTGACCTCTTTTTTGTCTAAAGCAGCATATTCAGCTTCAATGCTTTCAGCTTCAGGATCACGTGAAAATACCATTCGAGATTCCAGGTTGAGAGCCAGCTCTTTGTGGTGTTGTTTCTCTGCACAGTCACATGGGGTATCTTTATTTTCATTTTCTGCAAACAAATCTCCACCATGTTTTACTAGAAGCTGAAAAGTAAAACGGCAAAGTAAACAGTTATTAATTACCAACTCTAATAATACCCTGAAGAAAAGACATGTCAGCTAAGAAAAGAACAAAAAAAAATATGAACAAGGAAAACAGAAAGAAGAGACAAATATAATAGCAATGCTCTTTGGGAAACAAGGATTCTCTATTGTTATTAAATAAATTACTGCTTGATTTCATACATAATTATACCTATACCCATCATAATTCCATAGAACCACAAAATCTCAGAAATATGTTACAAGGCAACACTGTACAATATGCCTCTGTTAGGTTTTAAACACTAAAATTCTGCTCTACTGATATGGTCAGTGCTCCATAGAAAATGAGGGGCCTGAGGTCATCAAGTACCTGGCAAGATGGAGCTAGATACACCTTTAAATATTCTTTATATATGGGTATAACTCCACCATACTTCCCAGCACTGGTTCACTGGTGGTGACAGACAATGGGAGAATCCTTGGGTAGGAGGGAAGATGGGGTACCAAATTCACAGATAGCATATAATACTACTGGTAGCTCTACCTTATTTTTGAGGATATGAGAAAAGTGAAGTGAAATGAAATAATTCTAATTCTAATAATTCTAATAATAAATAGTATTGTGCCATTTCATTAACCTTGTCTCTTGCCAGTAACCACCCAGAAATGCAGTCTCTAGCTAATAAACACTAATTGTGCTGCTCTCATTACCTTGCCAACCTTGCCTCCTGCTATAAACTGATCTGATATAAGCAAGGACAACAAATGTCACAGATTTTAAAGGCCAACAGTGGACCGCTTTGCTGATTTATTATGACATCTTTATAACACGTGCTAAACTTCTAACGATGGAGCACCCAGGACAATCATTCACTACTAAAATGATTCATCCTATTTCTAAATAAAACTAAAATCTATAAACATCATCTTGCCTTCAGACCATGATTGCTGTAACAACACTATCCTGTATTTTTAGCCAGGATATTTCAAAACTCAGCTTCTAATTTTCATACTTCTAAAAAGAATAAAATTTCCCCAAAATGATCTGTTCTCCACATAAACCTTTTAGATAATAACCAGTCACTTCTTTCTTTTCTCTTCAGCAGATTGTATTTCCTTCACTTGTCACTGTAAAATACAGAATGTAGTTTACAAACCTGGAATCATTCTTGTAGATTCTTTGGAAACCTTTCCCACGCTCTCCAAAATAAAAAGAAATGCAAACCCAAAAATACCATAAACCAGTGCAATAACAAGATTTAGTTGAGAAGATATTAGTGTCATTAAGTATGACACTGTATTTTATCTTCATAGCAGAGTATATGCAGAAATAAAGATAGTACTAGGATAATTATCAAGATACCCAGCCTACAGTTACCTTGTTCCATCTAAACTTCTCAACATTGCCAAAACTTTGTTAACCTGAGTTTCACATTCTGTCTGTACATTTTAAACTCTATTTAAGAAATTTAACTGAGGCAACTAACACACTTTCTGAAGAAGAAAAATAATAGATATACTTGGAAGAACACTCCGTAGACCTATGCAGCTCAAAATCTAATCCACAAGATGAGGAATACGCAAATCAAAAAGTTTTTAATAATGATGCCATATTTCTCTGGAAGCACTGTTAAAAAGGTTTGTCTCTCAAGTAATTAAAGGGAGATTAATAATTTAAATAATCCCATTAATAATTTAAACAATCACAAAAATGCCATTTAATATGCCAAAGATGCTGTGATAGAGTGGAATATATCTGCATAAAATCAAATCTATTCAGCATGAAAGTTTCTATTCAGTATTTTGAGGTAAGCACATTAACTTTGCCCAAACTGTCTTTAGCACTGGGTTCCACACAGCTGTTCTGCTCAGAGGAGAAATTTAACACATGTGAATGAAGTAGTATCAAAACTGCACATTTGACTATCAACTCTGAACAAATCAACTAGTAGGTGGTTCACCCACAAGGGACTATGTTTGGTTTTTCCTTTCCTTATGTGGGTGTGGTGGGGATAGGGGAAGATACAAGGCTGGGGCTTTCCTGAAAAGTTATGGAAAACGGAAACCATTAAAGAGGAATGCTGCTCTGAAGTGAGAGTAACCACCATAAAACCGGGCAAAAGGCACTCCTGGGGTTCTAAGTAACCTTCGGTTTACTGGAGAGAGGGAAAACGACTTGAGGATTAGGCAGGAGGATTCCGTTTTTTATGTCTTTTTGTTTTGTTAGGAATTTTAATCCTCAAATACTTCCAGGAACAAAGAGATCATTGTTAAATTCCCTCACAAAGCTCTGTTTCGGGCTTTTTCTAATGTAGTGTTCCTGTTCCTGTTGAAGGAGTTAGAAGGACTATAATGGAGGACTTAAGGTATCTCAGATACTAACTTTAGGATCCAAGGTCCTCTACCTTCTGGTGGGGCACAAAACAAAGTTTGAACTTGGGGGTGTACTCTATGTTTCTAATGTAGGAACCATGACTGGTTAGACTACATAACTGTGTCCAAACTCTGGCAAATAGCAATCCATGTGGATCAGACTGTAAATTCTTTTGCAAAGACAAACTGAAAGCAAATTAGAGTCAGAAATGGTTTAGTCAATTGAACAGTACGTATTGTCATGATAACATAACCCATTTATATAATTAAATGGGCAACTAGCAGTCTAGTAGCTGGATTCATCTAATGAATCATATCACAGACAGTGAGAAATAGAATGATAATTTGTGAAGAAACACAAACCATGAACTTTCATGATAAGTTTAAAACCAATTGATTTTACAGTCTGCAGTTAAAAGGTGCAGCCCAGATCCAGAACCACAATTTACTCTGCAGCGACTGTGATTCTTTCTGACATTATAGTCTGCCTGGATGTTACTGTGTGAGTCCATTTGCTTCATGATCTTGAAATTGAAGCTTTTGAACAACCGTATCTACCTCTAATACCACTCTATAGCCCCATTTGGGGGCATGAAGGCAGAATGATTGAGGCAGAAGACTCCTTGCTCAATTCCCTTGTAAATCTGAAGTCTAAGTTACCTGGGGATCTCAAGTGTACAGAGAGAGACAGACGACAAAGAAATAAGAGTTTCTGTGGATAATTGTTCTTTTTTTTTTTTGCAGTATATATTGATATGGGTTCAACTGTAAGCAGTTTACAAATCAGCGTAATAGACATATATTTCACACATGTGAGTAAGCAAGCCTGTAAATACCAGAAATTGAAATATGTTGGAAACTGGTTACTAAACTTTTATTCTGTTTACCATTTCTCTACCAGAAGCAACCATTCTCATGTCAAATCATTTTATGTGAGTGCTTTTCACCAACTTTGCTCAAAGAGGTTGTTAAATGCCTAAATCCTGGTATCTCCCATTTTCTGATATGACATGCACATTTGTTCTCTAATGTAGAATAATGTTTAAAAGCAAATAGATCTCCTTCCCCTTCTTGGGGAAGGCTAGACAGAATAAGTGTGACTGAAAATCCCTGTAGCCAAAATTTATCAGGCAGCTGGATCAAACAAGTGGCATTAAAAAAGAGAACAAGAGAAAAGTACACAGTCCTCTGCCATTAGTATTTTTGTTTGTTTATCAAATCTAAAAATAATTAAAAGTTGACAATCAAGATAAAAGCAGTATTAACATAGACCTAGGAGACAGCCTGATGTTTGTTTACTAATCAATCGCATCAAAAGAAGCAATATATCAACCCTATAACCATACAAATAAAGACAGATTCATTCTAGTTGACAGTAAGAGCAAGGCAGTACCTGTCTGTAATTCGGTTACCATGTACATAATTAGCTGGGTCTGAGTACAATTCAGCTAGCAAAGGCTGCACAGTGACTTGCCTCCCTCGTGAAAATTAGTAAGTGTGTAAATAATTTGCAGGGACATGTTGAAGACAAACTGCTAGCTTCGAGCTCGCGGAGCTGTAACAACATGGGCCAGAGAAGAGAGAAGGAACATGGGCAAGATTCAGGCTGTGATACTGCAGGTTAAGTATCAGCATCTAACATCAGCATCCTCTTAACTCCTCTCAGTACTGAGTAGGGGACCAGAGAGACAGAGGCTTAAGTTATAGCACAGAAAATGGCATAAGGAAGCTGAGTTTCCATTCATTAGAAGCCCAGAAAACTAGGAAGGATGATCTTTATACTAACAGAATGAAAGAAGTGTTGGCTATTGGAAATAAAAAGACACTATCTGAGCTTTTAAAGAGGGGACTAATGAAAAACCAGAAGATAAAGAAGAGCATCCAGTTCAAGATGGTGCACAGCTAAGGCTGGGGAATTGAAATGACAAATTTTAAATAAGAATTTTCAGACAATATCTGGAAACTTGACAGAATACAATCAGTGTAACAAAGTAATACCACAGAACATATTATGTGAGAATCACAGAGAAGTTCACAGTATTTGAAGGGTGGTGCTATTTAGCTTTTTTAAAAAAACTAACTCACAGATAAATAAACTAATTCTATCAACAAATGCCAGAGAATCCCAGTGGAATACAATTCTGGACTTAAACAAAAACGCTTTGGTGATCACCTGATCAAAACTGTAACAATAAAAGTGACACGCTGACCAAGAGCAGAAACGCTGCAAGGGCAGAAACCACAAAAATAAAGTGAACTTCAGTCACTGCATCTCCCAAGTACATTGAGAAAATGCTATGCTAATACATGATGCTTAAATTAAAATTTCAGACTACATAAGTGACTGAATAATAGACAAAATAGTTAGCAAACATGAGAGGAGAAGCAACTCCTGACTTTGTCCAGAGTAGTCTACCAGACCTAATTCAAAACATTACCCTCAAAGAACCACTCAGTAACAATTCCCAAAATGTACTTAGATTCACCATTCTTGCAGAAGCAGAAAAAAGACAAATAATCCAAATAAGTCTACTTTCAAAAAGTGGTATTAAATAAAAGCATGGGAAAAAATTCTAAAAACATCAGAAGAATCTGTGAAGGTAGAACAACGGGACAGAATCGTATGGGAAACAAGAAGCTGAAGTTGTCTCCTGATGAAGAATATGTAAAGAACAGTCTGGAAAAGGTAAACGTAAAATCACAATAAAGAAGGCTCTGACTGTTTTTTGAGCAGCACGCCAAGTGCATAACAACTCAGAATAAATAATTTCAAAACATCACACAGTAAATCTGTCAATGTGTTTGTGAAGTCAGTCGCTGGACAAAGTGCAAAAGCAATCTCAAATAACATAAAGCAAAAAAGTGATTAATTTTGGAGTCCAGATTCTCTGTCTCTTTATGAAGAACACAAAAGAAAGTCTGCTTGAAATTGAAGTCTCAGCATAAGAGGTTCTAGAACAACCAATAAACCAAATACTAATATAAATACCCAGCACCAGATGGTACTTATTCATGAGTCCTAATGGAACTCAAATATGAAACTTCTGAACTACTTATAATAATATGCAACTTATTGCTTAAATCTGTCACAGTACAAGATTAGAAGGTGGTAAAAGTAACACCAATACTAAAAATAGCTCCAGAGAAAATCAGGAAAGTACAGGGAAAGCGTCAGTGTTTACTGCAGAGAGAAGTCACCAGTGAAGTCCCACAGGTGCTGGGACCTGACTGTTTAAGATATGCAGAAATTATCTAGAAAAGCATGAGGTGATAAACTTTGCTGATGATACTAGTTCATGAGTGAAGTGTAGTCTCAATAAACATGAAGTTATACACAGATGAAAAATAACCTAAATTTTACATAAAATGCTGAATTCTGAATTAATTGTTACCATTCAAAATACAAATCTTGATGTTATAACAGACACGCTTATGAAAATGTTAGCTGTTTTTGAAAATGTTAGATGTCTGTTCTTGTGTTCTTTAAATTAAATTACCAGCACAATTAAATATGAGTCCTTATGACTTGGTATAGTTTAAAAATAAATTTGATGGGAGACCTTCAAAGTGACTATGATTCCCAATTACTCATTACTATCCACTGCTTTCACAAACATTAAAGTAATTTTTAATTTGTAAAAAGATAATTATATTCAAATATGTTAGCACAGATGTATGGCATCCTCTAAAAAAGCTGGACACTGTAAATTAAAGACATCAAACCTGTTCTTGAAACATGGACAGCATTTCCCAGTCTCAGCTACAGAGCACAATAAAAAGAGCTCTAATTTTCTCTCAGGCAGTTATTTCACTTCTCTTTACACATATAGGTATGCCTATGCCTATCTTTAAAGCTTCTTCTCCAGTGTTAGAGTCCTGTAATAATTTCCAATTTTTATAAGCCTACATGAGTCGTCTTTGTGCTAAGGGATATATGTCATGAAGTTAATATATATGTAATCCAGTTTTTTCATTGTTCTCTACAGAGAGTGTACGTTTTAGGCTGTTTATCATTATAATTTTTCCAATTAATGAAAAATATAATTTAAAAGTTAATTCAATATACTGTATCAGATTTTCTTCCCCGAAACAGTTTTGTGAAACACTGTGCACGTCATTTACTAACAGCAGTATATACACTTCTGATTATATATGAACTTTTACCTCGACACAGGTTTTCATCCCTGAGGCAGCAGCATAGTGCAAAGGTGTATTTTTTTTGTTATCAACAGCATCAATGGCTGCTCGTTCGTATTGTCCTTCATCCAGCTTTGCTCCCTTCCACTTCAGGATCATTTGCAGACAATCTGCTCTTCTGCAGTCATCTTCTGAGGGTCGTGTCAGGCGAGGATGAAGAGCTCCTTCCGAGATCATGATCTGAGGTCCCATACACAGTAAGTGCATAGATGTCTCATTGTGCACATTCCGTTTATTTGGGTTACCATCTCTAACAAAAAGGAAAGTTCTGCAAGGGAGGAAAAAAATAGAAGAAAAATAATTAGCACACAATTCCACTCATTTTCTTGAAGTGGGAAGGGTCTATTATGACAGCTCTCTCTTCTTCTTGCCAAGATTTTGATTAGCCATATTAGTGGTAAACATTCTTAATAGATAGTTACCACTGGACAGCTCTCCTCCATTTCTCTTAGGAGTCAAGAGCCAAGATATGGATGAATTACTGAAATATCATTAAGTATCATATATAATTACTTTATCAGTGTGTGACACAAATTTTAGTTGGCAAAGTTTATTCTACAATTCTGTGTTGTATTGTAATAAATGTTGTTAAGTCACAAGATTGATGAAATAGATACTTTCTTTTTTCTACTCTGTGTCCTGAATAGTGGTGCATTTAGTAGTTTGCAAATAGATAATGCTAGAGCAGTATCTTAAAAATTCATTCTTCTTTCCCGTATCTTTAGTCAGATGTCAAGGCAGTACTTACTATGTCTTGAAAATATATGACATACTTTTTCTGGTATGCACTGCATGCACTGAGGAAAGACTCTATTTGCTTTCTCTAGAATATATGGAAGTGCAACGTAATGCAAACCCTCATCTATGCAGATGACAGAGGCTGGCAAGAATTTAAGTCTTCTCTTTAGAGGCAGTTCAAAGTGGACAATAAACTATACAGTCAAAACCGATCAGCTTAGGAATGAAAGGGAAACAACAGACTGATTCCTGGAATCACAACTCTGATTCCTGACAGCTCCTGAGACAACGCAGCTCTCTACTGCTTCTTGCCAGCAAGGAATTATAGAAGTTACAAACCAGTTCTGAAATGGAAGAACTGAGACATATCATACAAGCCCTGTGAATCCAAACTTGCTTTAGCCTTTTGAGGTATACTAAAATAATAATTCTTTTCTTAAGGCAGAGTGAATGGTAGGAAATGGCAGAGAAGAAAGACCGTCTCTTTGTAGGACAGGGATCAGAGAGACAGCAATGGTGAAAGAACTCCATGCGAAGGTAGGAAGGACAGTTCCCAGAGAGGTAACACCAGACTAAATCAGAAGCATGGCACATACGTTCAAGAAGTCACTTGCAGAAACACTTGCACTGTTCCCATAAGCCCCTTCACACATAAAACCAGCAGAAGTCACTGTTCATCTCCTCTCCAGGCTGTTCCCTGACTCCGAACAATTTGCAAGTACGAAAAAAACAGTTATTCTGGAATCCTATTAAGTCAATACAGGGGACCTGCTTCCACCCTCCCTGCCCTCACCCCTAAGACTAATTAAAACCAGTTTCAATCACTTTCAGTTTAAAACAGGCAGCTCAGCCACCTGAAGGCAGGCACTGCCTAAGTACAAAATCAGACCATATTGCTCTTGGTGAACAGCAGAGAGTAGAACTTGCTAACCAAACTGACAAAAGAAAACATTATTTACCTCAGTTATTGCCTTATGCTATTGTTACAAGTCTAAATGCCACCTCCCCTTCCTGTTGTCCCTGAATACATCCCACCAGGCATCACACGGTATGGCTTTCTCCCTCTCAGAGTTCTCCCATGCTTTGTTCCGGACAAGGAATAACCCTGAAACTATTTTATTAATAAAGGAAGAAGCTATACAGGGTGGGCATGGAATTTTCCTTTCCGAAATTATTGAAAACAGACTGGACAAGTACTCCAGTAGAAAAAATTAGGCACAGCTGATCTGGTCCTGCGATGGAAAGATGTCTTGATGATAGCCATTTGGTCTGCTGGATATCTGTCCTTTCTTCCCTCTGAAAATCTCTGAGCAGTTTGAGTTCAAAATGAAACTTTTTACTAAAATACTGTTCTTTTAAATAAGTGGTAACAAAATATTCAGAGGAAAAGATAAAAACAAAAGTCTCCTCTATGTTGCCCTATTTTGGCAGCAAAAATGTTCCTTAGAGAAATCTCTCTTTCATTCCATGATAGCTGACATGATAGATGCATTTGTTAGGAAATATGAATATGCCAAACTTGAGATTAAAGATGTTGCCAAAAAAGCGATAGCACATTTTGTTTGCTTGGGTTTTTTTTTTTGTTTTCAGAGGAAAGGGATTTAGCAACACAGGCAAAATGCTTCACAGCCAATTACATGAAATGATAAGACTAACCAGTTTCAAACACTATCCAAAATGAATTTGCTTGTTTGAATTAGCTTTATGTAGTATGAAACTAGAGACAGAAAGAAAGCAGGGGAAGGAAGGTGGGAAAGAACAGAAAGACAGAAGGAGGGAAAGGAGAGGGAGGAGAGGAAAGAACGAAGGAAGGAAGGAAGGAAGGAAGGAATGGAAGGAGGAAAAATAACTCATTGGGGGACGAGGAGATTAATTCTATAGAGGCACTTAGATATAAGAATGCTAGATGCCTTAGATATGAGGATTTACAGGTACCCACTGCAAAACCTGGATATAGAAAATACAAGGCTAAATCTAAGTCATCTTGGTCTCTGTGAGATGTAACTTTGGAGACTCACTAAAATCTGAGTTTCTCTACTTGTGCAATAAAATCTGTTTTATGGTACACCAGTACCTTTTCTTCTCTTACCTGCCTTTCACAATTTCATTTATTATATTTTTACTTCAAGTAAAGATCACTCCCAACTTAGCCTTCAATGCATTTGTAAACTGCAGTATGAACAGAAAAATGTAAAGTTGTTCATTTTTCAATTCTGAGTCCTTAAGTCAAGAATTAATAAAGGGTTTTTAAAATTTTATTATTCCCTCCTCCCCCTACCCATGGCACTTACTATCCATATGCATCCCAAAATCCTTGCATCTTCCATAAGAAAAAAAAAAAATAGAGATCAAAGCACTGGGAAGAAAGAGGCAGTGGCTAAAGATTGTAAAAGACTTCACGCATGGCTCCTTTTTCAGTAGGTTTTAAAACTACATAACGCTGATATAGTCAGTAGGCCTAGCTATTTTTACCTGATGTCTGTAACACAAAGTTTGTAAAGGTAGTAGATATCTGCTACCTTCAAATTCGCTGCAGAATGAGTAGAGAAGGGTGATAAAGAAGGGGCCAGATCCCTTCTGCAATCACTACAGTGGACTGTGGTACGGTAGCAAAAGTACCAGTTTTTTGAATGCAGAAGCATCAGCAGGAATCCTTGAGGACACACAACTGAGGAAGTATTGAGATTAAAGGCTTCAACTGGCACAAAGCACCAAGCCCGTGGTACGAAGCTAACAGAAACAATTCAGTATTGCAAAAAGGGTGGACTTCATCTTTCACATCAAGATGTGCCTGAACTCTATTTCAAAGTTTGCACTGAGACTGTGTAACAAGCTGGATGGCTGCACTAATTAGACCTGCGTATTTTGAATGTCAGGAGAGTCCTTTGGGTATTCGTTAACCACATCTTTTCCTCCCACTTTGAGTTGCTTTATATTCAACATACCGATTCCTGCTACTTCTCTAATTCAAAGTGAAATGTTACTTTAAAATTCAATGAAGAACTGTCTGTGGTTTCTGTCTGACACTGAACCAGGGCTTGAGTTTTTTTTAACTGCGAGAAGAGCTTCATTGTCTCCTCCCAAACCAGATGAAGTTTTTCCAGCATCTTTAGCTATCTAATCATTACCTCCTAGGCTGGGTAATATTATAATGTATATTTCTGCTTTCAATATTTAGCTCTTTATCATCAGTGGAATTCCATGCGGTAGTATTTTAAAGCAAGTAAATTAACACATTTTACATCCACAAATTTATTATTTGACAGGGCCCCATTTTTACCAGTGGTATTTAGTGCGTAAGACTTTCACAGAGCAGTGCTATAGACCCCTACAATTTGGCTCACAACTTCAGAGGTATAAAAAGCTAAATTTTGCCTGGAAATGTATTGATAGAGTGAAAATATGCATTGCCTATGAGAAATACTTAACCACAAGGCAGCCAGACTTTACTTTAGTTGCAGTTTCCAGATTTTGCTCCAAGCTGTAGCTCTTTGCAGAATCCAAACTTGAGGTGACAAAAGCATGAAAAAAGTGTTGAAAAAAGTGACAAAAAAGAAAGGGCTATAACAGTCACACCTACTACTATCTGTAGTTGCAGAAAAGCAGCAAGAGACTCAAGATCACAAGGCTGTGAACTTGAATAATAAACAACTGGCACATTCCTTCATTCCGGGAAACTAACATCAACACAACCATTTCTTCAGGTTTTAATAAAATCTTTCATGTTTGGGGCTTGAAAACCACCAGATTTACAGTCTCTTTGTCTCTCTAAATAAATGCTATATATTTATAGTTATATGTATGCATACACACACATATATATGAATGCATATAAAAACATATGAAAATCTATAGAAAAATAAAGCCAAAATAAAAACTAGTGTAAAATGAAATTATAAAGGTAGTTATGACAGCTGGAGACTAAAGCAAGTCTGAATATGCTCAAAGACTTACTGATTATTGAATGTAAAGCACTTATGTGTACTATATAAACTCCACAACAAATTGCACTGTTGCTTTAAGCAAGACAAATAAGGTACTAGAAAAAGGTGCGCTGGAGCAACAAGGTAAACTAACTTGCACAGGGCTCCCTTTCACAACATCCCCTCTGGTCCTTGGGTTAGGTAGCCCAAGTAAGTCCAGCTCGCTATTAAAAAAGTTACACTTCGAACTCCAGTGCAGGTATAAACCTAAAGCTCACAGCTTTCTGAGTTAAGAGAAGTATGGGTAAGTCATGAGTTACAAAAACATACAGAAGAGCCAAGCCCTGTTACCCAGTAATTTAAAACTCATACACAATGAATTAATTCATACAGTTATTGAATCATTCAGCTTCCAACACAGTAGATCAATACTGATGCATTAAAATCTTGAATAATCATGGTTATTTCATTACCTCACAGTACTTTTTCCCCCAAAATGTACCATAACAAAACAACAACAGTGTACTAGAGCAAGCACTTGAAGAAATCTTTTTAGTCATCACTGACAGCTGAATAGAAGTATGAGCTGGTTTAAATAATTTTGTGAAAAGTAGTTACCTGATCTTGAAAGCCACATCTAATAAAAGTAATTACTGATATTTTTATTCATTATACAGTGCTAGAAAATTCTTTATTAGTACTTACAGTTTCTTCTGTTTTGTTAAGATTCTTAAGCTTCTCCTACAGCCCAGGAGTCTCCTGCATGCAGTAAAAACCTGGGCAGGAGACAGTGACTATTTCTATTCTAAGATAAAGGATCTGCTGACAGATCATTAACCATTTATCAAAGAAAAAACACAGACTATTATCCTGACTTATTCAATAGGCCCCTTGCCAAAGAACTGTTACTAACACTACCAGAATTCCTATACACACTAGTAAGTGCCAAAGTAAGGAGTGAGGTTATACCAGTGGTGATTTGGGCTAACAGCAAAGGAAGCATCTGAGAGACTGTCAATGATACCATCTCCACTGCTGATGGAAGTCTGTGAAGAGCTAATTTTTCCTTCCAAAATCTGAAGTCTTCACAGACATTTCAAGATCCCTTATGTCAAGCACTCCACTCTGGTCTCCAATTCTGTATATTTCCTAAACAGAAATGCCTCCCATTTGTTCCCATTCATATGACTCCTATCAAGTACGGTACATCTGGCAAAATGGGTTAAATCCATTTCCTGAGTACTCAAACAATTTCTGCAGATTTTCGGAGAAAACCACCAATCTGAGAACCAAGTCCATACTATGGCGCATATGAATCATGTCTTTTACTTAGAGCAAGCTAAGGTTCAAATGGAAATCTTTGACTCTGCCAACATACGCTCTTTTGGGCCTGTTTCACTTATGGACTTAATGTAATGCTCAGTATAAAAATACTGCCTAGAACGCAAGCACTGTCTTTACTCTCTCCTAAACTGGCTCTAAAAAGACTTACAATCTTCTTCACTGTATTGCTGTCATTTCACCTATGGTTTCCCCAAATAGTTTGTTTCCAAAAGACTATTAAAGTGATTAAAGGTAGGTCAGCACCTGGGCCTGAGTTCCAGTTCTGAACTGACTTATGTTAATGTAGTAGCTCATCACCTAAAGATACTTAAGAAAGGTCTTATACAAATATGCATCAATAAAGAACTTACTATTCTCTTTAGATGCAAATAGGTTGAAAAGTTTCTTTGGTTTAGTGGTTTTGTGTCAGCTAATGTGACAAAGTATGACCTTCTGTAGATAGATAGTAATTTTTGGCTTGGTACAACACAGAAAAACAAGAGGGACCATGTGCAGGAGTGGCAAAGGAATACAATTGAATTGTGGAGCACAGATCCAAAGATAATGTACGCTAAAAGTGAGGAACACAAAACTTGGTTAATCCTTATATTTGTTACACTGTGGGCCAAAAAAATCATGCTTTATATATGGTTCCTATGCCTGTTAGGAGGAACAGCAGCACCAAAACACAGAATTAAACTATTCCTGATGCAAAAAGGTATCAACAACATCCTTAAGTTATCCTTAACCAGAAAACTGTTGTATTTATTTACAAGTTACTTGAGCTTGGTCTTTCCTTGGATAGTCAGGAATACTGTTTCCATGATCCCATGCCACTTCTGGCTTTTATTTCAATCCTCTGAATGAGATTTCAAAAGAAAAAGAGCTGAGTGCCAAATTAGAAGTGGCTTCTACCGGAGCTGGCTGCTTACCAGTAGCTGTTGTGACTAAATGTCTTCTCTAATGTAAAATCTGTATGATTTTCATCTCTGTCTCCGGCCCTTTCTTCTATACATTTCTTTACAGCTAGAACCAAGTCTCGAACTTAGGTGTCATCCTTCCAGCCTTCTCTTCAAATCCCTCCTCGGAACACAGTTTTTTCCGAAAAGACTATCCACGCTGAATTCTCTTCTCAGATAACTGTGAGATTATTACTTTTAGATTTGTTTGAAACAAATGTCAGGTGAAATAAAAAGCATGAAACTACCAATGAGTGGGTTCATCTTCACCATTTAAACACATAGCTTTGTATTTCTGCGCAGGGACCATTATCTACATGGCCTAGTAGTAAATCACCTAGCAGTGTATGACATCTACTGTTGATATTATTTATATAGCAATTATGATGAAATTACACAGCAAATATTAACAGGCTTTGCATCATTTCTATTCTTTCTATTTCTTAAAAACTATGAATGTATTACAGACATTGTCTCATCTTCCTCTATCCCTCCCCTCCAGAAAAATCCTTTCAATCCGTATGTTGCTTGATCTTTAATGACACTTTTCCTTAAATGTCTCAATGAAGTAATTTTATTCCATTTAAATTGAAAAAATTTACAGATTTAAAAAATCAAATCATCCACACTCTATATTTTGACCAAAAGGAAAACTGGGTTTATATACAATGTCACTGAATATTTTAGCTGGATATTGCATTTAGCTATAAAACTTAATTAATTATTTCTGATAAATTTACTTCTGTTTATCAGAAACTGCAAGTCTGTCAGTCATTATTCCGGTAACTACTGAGCCAACAGATTTCTCTGGTAAGGAAGCCACATGTGCGTCTAACCCCAGGGTGAAGTAAAGCCATTTGACACAATGATTCAGCAGTTACCGATCAACTCAGCAGAGTCACAAACTCTACCCGGTAATAAAATTAGTTGAAATAAAGATTCAGTCATCCTGGCTGGCAAGGACCAAAGCTGTACTCCTCTACAACCCAAATGTAATTTTACTTTGCCTGTGGTAAAATGTTCACAAGGGTACTATTAAGAGGAATAGATAACACAGAGTAAGAAATCTTTAAGAGTGTACTGCATTAATATATCTCATCTCACCAGTCACTAACAAAGTAATCTTATTCTGCAGTATCTGATTTCCAAGGAAAGAAGAGTAAGATCAATGTGGGGACTAGATGATCGTTTTAGTAAGAGCGTTTAAACAGTGTCTAAACATGTGCAGGGAAGAGCACTGAAACCTAAGGTTCCCACTTTTCTAAACGGTGCAGAAAAACTTAGTAGCATGAAGAAGCAGTAACTCAACACACTCAACGGTGGCCCCTGTAACTGGAGAGAGCAAGGCTGTGTTGTGACCAATGAACTCCATAGGCATCACGTATATTCAACCTATTAAGGTTAAAATAATCAGAAATTAGCTAAAAAAAGGTCCATTTTAAGAACTGAAAACATAGCAGGTGACTGGCATTTGAGCTTTGCTTGTAGGTCAGACTACTATTAAGATAAAGCCTACCCCCTGTTTTGTATTTTGTGAGGAAGTCACGAGGAGCACCAGGGAAGCCACCTTGGGAGGCCACATATCGAGTTATTGAGAACTACTTTTAAACAAGATTTTGAGCTTTAGGGGAAAAAAAACAAGGGAGCAAGTCAGATATGGGTTTGAGTTTTTCAACCTGTCTTAGCTGTACTTTAGAAGACAGTACCCAACTGGGTGACAGCCTTTGAGAAACCTAGCAAACACTACTGCTGCTACTCCATGTCTGTAGCTGCTCCTCTAAGTGTCCCTTTCTGTCTTTGGCAGTTTTCTCCAGTGAAAATTCAGTCACAGTAAGAACTTGCTCAATTTTAAAGACTTCCTAATTTTATCATTCCTCCATCCTCTTGACCTCTTTTGAGACTGGGTATCATGAAAATGACCTTATAAATGACTATCTTCTACCATCCGGTCACATGCTCTGCTACTGAAGTCATGGGCATTTCAATTCACTCGGTCCTCTTTCTTCTTTATAAACATTCTCACAAAGCCTAGTCAGATCATATTCTTCATATATTATTCTCCTACATCAGATCAAAAACTCCCTTCAATATTTCATTTAGTAGGTGACCAAGCCTCATAATCATATAAAATAACTCATCTGAAAAGGGTCTTGCAGAACCAAAACCCAGGTGTTCTTCAGCAGCTGAGCAGAACGACGACAAAACTTTCAGATACCACCAGTGCTGCAGCTTGGGTGAATGCAAAACACTGCACTGATCATTCACCACAGACCACGAAAGTGAAGCATTTAATGCTATATCACAAGCAGTATCCCCCACAAGTAGCATTCATGTCTGATATTGTAAAACTGTCAAAGTGTTCAATTTACAGCTTTGCAGGTGTTTACTATTCGATTTTACACGATTTAGCATATTCTAGGACAAGATTCATCTTCTCAGCTCCGGAGATCTACAGTGCAGAAAACCACAGCTGATCCAGTTCTTTCAGATTCCCTTTAAAATCAATGGGAAGAAACAGGCACTTCTGGCACACAATTGATTTAAAATATTTTAGGGTCAACTTCACAATAAAATGAATTGTGCTGTTGCCCTCACTAATTGTTCTGACTAGATCTATTACTAGGTATACACTGACTATAAAGAGAGTTTAGCATGAATAATTCCAATGCAGACATACTTACTTTTATGAATAAAATTAATCTTAAATAAAATTATATTCTAAATATTCAATTTATCTGTGTAATCATTGATAATTAAAAAGAAGCTTGCTTTCTGCTGTTCAAAAGTGAATAATCTAGACAATGACATTCTAATAAATTATTCAGATGAAATATTATAATATATTGTAATATTTTAAGTTATTAAAACAGGACAATTCTTTTGTTGTGTGGGAGAAAGGGAAAATAATTAGGTGGATATCTTTTATACTAAAATCAGAAGTCAAAACTTTTAAAAACTACTTTTAGGAAAGAAGCATATGCAACTATTATACCTTCATAATTTTTTTTCCCAAATGAGCTGTAAAATTGCCTGGAAAACACCAAACAAATTTAATCATTCAAAGAGTTACCATGAATGAAGAACAAAAATAAGAGGAAAAAAAGACTCCTCCAGGATTTCTGAACAACCTACTGAAAATGTCCATACAGTCAATACAAATTTCCTTACATGGGACCCTGTTGTTTTGGTTAATAACTCCCATGTTTTTCCCATTTGTCCTTCTTAGACAAAGAGCTGCTATTAACCTTCTTCTTATTTTTCTTTTGCTCACATTTATATCAGAAGTACAATTAGGAGAGTAATTTAAAAGGGAACACCAGTCTTACTGGCAAAGCATCGAGTAGATTTTCAGAAATTTTATAAAGAATAATTTTGTAGCACCTTTGTGAATATTTCAGCATGAATGATTTAGGTCAATTTGGATGTCAAAGTTTAAACATTTACAGAACTTCTGTCTCAGTCAAAACAGTGGAGAGTGAAGTAGCCTGAAGCAGCCTCTTTTTTATCTACATCTCCAGAAAAAAAAAAATCTGAAATTGAGAGCAGCTTCAACCTTATCAGAAAATAATCGACGACAGCACCTCTCTAAAGCCAGAAGATCCGCAAAGAAGTTAACAGGGTTTTCTCTAATACTTCTTGACATATATTTTTGCAGCACAAAAATCCCCTAATATCCTCTCAACTTGAGAGAAGTCGTGTTCTGAAAAACAGTCTGCACACATCTCCCTCCAATACATCCAAAATTAATTTTCAACATCACTGCAAAAGGAACAAAACCCAACAAAACCTGACATGGGAAGAGACAGTCCCAAATGTGTTGTGACCAATGCAACGTTCCCTCTGACGTCAACAAATTTTCTGTCAAATTCATCCTGTATAATATATTGGTAATCTCAGTACACTTTCTTTGATTGCATTGCAATTGCTTAGACCAGCCCATACTGAAACCTCTTAATCAGCCATAAAAACTAGGTAAGACAAGACAAGACAAGACAAGACAAGACAAGACAAGACAAGACAAGACTGTAGCCTACATCGACCTGAAATTCAAACCATCACTGCTTTGATCTTCTGTCATTCTACTGCAGTGAAAAATACTTCCCAAATTATAGCAATGAAACAAGAAATATGTCCTATAGCCAGATCCTGGGCAGATTTACCAATGTTTCTCTATGGCTAGCTTAGCTATGCCTGCAATGCCAGAGTTCCTTTATTATTATTACTGATAGGCAGGCATCAAGAATGTGAAAAAAATTCTTTTTTTCAGTTTCAGCATTCACCTCAATTTCCAGAATCTTCTATAACTGGAAACCTTTGTTTTTCCTGTTCTAGAAAAAAAAACAGCTTCACAAACCCGTCCTGTCTCCCCACAGCCCCGTGTTTCTAACACCTCCTCCTCCGCCCCCTCTTCAGCCCAGGACCAGCAACAACTGCTATGAACAATTCACTTTTGGCTTGAATACTCACAAAGTGCTCAGACGTAGCAGGATGAAACACACAATGAGAAAAACCTGTCATTGATCCAAAAAGCTTCCCAGCAAAACAACAGTGAAAGTCATGCCACAATATACATTGCGAAATGACAGGTTATCGAAGATGGTTTTTTCCTTTCAACCGCAAGTAGTGCCCCCGTGATTTCCAGCCACTCCATCTCAGCCACCCTCTGGAAAAGCCTATTCTCTTGTCGTATTTCAGGAATGATTCACCAACAGCCAGACCCTGGTGAAAAACTTTCCAAATTGATAGCAGTTCTTTCGAACTGAGCAGTCAGGTGGTCTCAAATGTACCTTAGGATTAGGTGAAAAAAGCCTGAGGGCATCAGAGGTGCTTGATCATCTGAAGACTTCATTTTCTAAAGAAAACAAATTTCCTGTGTGCTCTTTCTCTGTAATATTTTTATACCCATTTAGTGAATGAAATTTAAACTATCCTCTTCAATAGGAATCTTCTGTCTAGACCTTCATTCATAGGGAATCGTGATAGACATTTATAGTGGAATAAGACCAATTTGTATGTTGTACAAAGCTCTCAAAATCCGAGTGCTACGTATCTTTTATTATTTTTCTGATGTTTCTGAGTGCAATGTAATTTTCTTCTCTTTCTTCCAGAAGTCTTAGCTATCACCCACTAGAGACTACCTATTTATTAGTTTGTTGTGAATACAATCTGAATAGTGACATCAATACAGTTTTGTAACACAGAGATGACATTTCTGAACTAGAGCAGCTGACAACCAAGGCAAACTCTCTCACGTTAGTGCTGAATCTAAGCACCACAGCAGATGTCTAGAGACCATAGCAGAAAATCACTGAGTAAATCACACAAATTGTTCGTGCAGTATTTACAATATAGTCCAATAAAGAAAACGTGAAATGTTTAGTTCTTTCCTTCCAAAATGAAAAGTAACCTTCACATATTTTCTGGAGGGATTTCAAGGCACGTATTTTCTCTTTGTACCTTTCTATTTTTAGTAAAAGGTCCCAGATTGTTAGGGGCTGGCAAAGACGGTAGCCCAAGGCAGGCAAGGCTGCTGCGGCTCCATGTCCCCAGGTCCAGCCAGTAGAGAGGCTGGGCTGCGTTGTCAAGAGACACACATGCAAACATACATATACAATACATATATACATGTTGGTCCACACAGATGTATGTGGACAGAAACACTCAGCATTCACATGACCACAAACAACACTGGCAGCCTCATTCTGTTCCCCTCTCTAGGCAAGCAGGATGAAGGTCTGCTAGTGGGAAAAATATACATATAAACAATGTTGATCCCTTCAGTAACTGGCCTTGGATGCTGTTTATCCCGTAACTGGCGCTGGATGACTGGACCTTCCAGTTACCTTGCACACACAGGTACTGCAGATCCCCAGTAACTGGCCTTAGACAATACCAGTACCTGACCCCTGGATCCTCTCATCTCCAGTTGCCGCAAACAGGCCTCCTAGCTGACCTGTGGACTTACAGCCGCTTGAAACATGGCTCCCAGGCCACTTATCCTACTCACTGGCTAGTCCAGCTTGATATTCACTAGCCATTACACATCGGTATATGTACTGACATATGCATGCACTTTGGTCTCTCCAGGGGCTGGCACCCCAGGCTCAGGGACCCCTCTGTCATGAGGTCTCCACTTCAGCTGCTGGTACTTAGACCTTCATACACAAACATGCACACAGCAGAGTCCCGTCACACAGGAAAATAATTAGCAATAGAGTTTAATGAGAAGATAGACCAGACTATGGTAATCAAGCGTGGTCAGACAAACATCATGGTCTGACAAGCCACTCATTTCCACGCAACCAGCCCCTTTTAGCCCCTGCTCTATTGTCCCAAGTGTGTTCCTCCCCAAAGCACCTTGATCGCTGTGGTGGGTTGACCTTGGCTGTCTGCCAGGTGCCCACCCAGCCACTCTCACTCCCCCCTCCTCAACAGGACCGGGTGAGAAAATATGACAAAAAAGCTTGTGGGCTGAGATAAGGACAAGGATATGGCTCACCAATTACTGTCACAGGCAAAACAGACTCAACTTGGGGAAATTAATTTAATTTCTTGCCAATTAATAACAGAGTAGGATAGTGAGAAAAACAAAACTGAAAACACTTTTCCCCCATTCCCCCTTCTGCCCAGGCTCAACTGCACTCCTGACTCTTCTACCTCCTTCCCCACCGAGCAGCGCAGGGGGATGGGTAATGGGGATTATGGTCTGTCCATAATGCTTCATATCTGCTGCTGTTCCCCTGCTCCAGCATGGGGCCCCACCCACGGGATACAGTCCTTCCAGAACTGCTCCAGTGTGGGTCTTTCCCACAGGCTGCAGTTCTTCAAGAACTGCTCCAGCATGGGTCCCTTCCACAGGGTACAGTCCTTCAGGAACAGACTGCTTCAGTGTGGGTCCCCTATGGGGTCACAGGTCCTGCCAGAAATCCTGCTCCTGTGTGGGCTCCTCTTCACAGGCTGCAGCTCCTGCCAGGAGCCTGCTCCAGCGTGGGCTCTCCACGGTCTGCAGCCTCAGGGCACATCCACCTGCTGCGGTGTGGGGTCCTCCAGGGGCTGCAGGTGGATATCTGCTCCACCGTGGACCTCCATGGGCTGCAGGGGGACAGCCTGCCTCACCATGGTCTTCACCACGGGCTGCAGGGGAATCTCTGCTCCAGTGCCCGGAGCACCTCCTCCCCTCCTTCTTCTCTGGCCTTGGTGCCTGCAGAGTTGTTTCTCTTACATTTTTTTCACTTCACTCTCACAGCTGCTGCACAGTGTTTTTTACCCTTTCTTAAATATGTTATCACAGAGGTGCCACCAGCATCACTGATAGGCTCAGCTCTGGCCAGTGGTAGGGCTGTTTTGGAGCTGGCTGGAGCTGGTTGTGTCTGGCATGGGGCAGCTCCTGATCTTTTCTCACAGAAGCCACACCTGCAGCCCCCTGCTACCAAAGCCTTGCCACAGAAACCCAGTACAATCCCCTTCTGTAGACTCCTCCTGATGTGTGTCACAGCTGGGACATGGGGTGGATGGCTCTCCTGTGACAGCCCTGGAGCAGGGGCCTTCTCCCTCTGATGAGCTTACTGGGATCCTCCGCTGCTCTGCCTCTGGGCTCCCCTGTGCTCTTGGGGATGAGCCCTCCATCACACCACCTCACTCAAACTCTAACTGTATAACCCTACTAACCAGCAGAGAAAATGAGATAGCTGTCAGTTATGGGCAACTGCTGAGCACTATGTAATAACTTCTGGCAACTTCAGGCAGTGCTTTGAAAATTCTTGTTTGTGCTAATTAGCTGTGACCAGCAATTTTTGGTTTTTAAACATTAAATGCTCTGTTAAAACAAACTGATCTGTCCAGTAAACATTATTTAGGGCTGCAGACCAAACTAAAGTTGTATATTAACTGAATGCCTAACTATTTTCCATTTTTTATTTCAACATTTCTAATATACCAAAGCTTTCTATGATACTAATGAAAAATTATCATAGAAACTAATCCTATTTTAACATACTCTTGCTGAATCTTGTGAAGAGAAAAGAAATTAACAGCAAATTTTCAAATTTTTACAGCTCGATTATATACTAAATCCAGTTTCTGGGCTGTAAATGCTGGATGAAAGGTGCAGCAGCCAGATGACTCAGACACCTGCCGTAAAACAACTGTGAAGCTCAAAATCGTTGAGAAAGTTTTCTTGGCTTAAGTTTCTGCCAGTAGACTTCACGTTGGATTATACAAAGTTTGTCCAGGTCAGGACTTTTGCTTCATGACCCTTTTTACCTCTTCTCCAGTTTCTTGTTTCTTCGCTTCTGAGATCGCTATACCAGGATGTCCCCAACTCCCTTTCATTGCAAACTCAGTACTCGTGCTTTCACCGTGTCTTTGGACAGTCACCACCAGCCATACATCTGGTTGTCCCTTTGCCTCAGCATTTGATAACAGCATTGCCAGATAGGTTATTTCTGAACATCCCAGAATATCTCACTCAATATATTCTGTTACGCAAAAGGTGTACTGGCAACTGCATCGCACCACTCTATTTTGAGAAAATTTCACACAGTGAATCGTAAAACACATGTCATTTCATATCCACCTACAATAATACAAAGATCAGCCTATAAAGAAAAATCTAATGATATGGTATACATATAAGTAACATCTAGAGTTTGAACTACAAGTTAGTATAGCTACAGATTCCCAAATATTTAAAATGTTTAATAATAGATAAATACAAAATATTATAGTATTATGGATATCTCATAATTGTAAATCTCTCTCAAAATACAAATAGATTAAAATTCATTTATTTTTAGCTACTGTAATTCATCAGTAAGTCTAAGCATTCATTTTAATATTCAATTTATTTAAGCTCTGTCATATCCAGGACTTTCTGCATCAAAAGGAAGAGGCATAATGGGAAATCACTTGTGCCCTTTCTACTATCAATTTTGCAAACAGGCATACTGCAAGTCTGATATTTATCCACGCTTACTACTTTGTTTAGATAAAAAGGCTACATTTTTGTGCATTATGTCTTAGAGAGGAGTTCTGAACAAAGCCCTTAGAAAGACAGCAGAAAAGTAAATAGTAAAAAAACCTCAGCAAATTACTCCTAGCAAAAGCGACAATTCTAACAGTCCAGGTTTTCAGAAGCAGACTCTAGCAAATAATAGCACCTTCTATGTTTACTGGCAAAAAATGTGTTGCAAATCTTGGACTCAAACTAGAAAAAATTCTTTTGATCATTTGTTTGCAATGTATGCAAAATAAAACTGAATTATCCTGTGAGACTTAGATGCTAAAGGCTCCATGCAGCTCGTAGTAAAATGTCATTTCTAAATTACCTTTTCTTTTTTTTTAAACACAAAGCAATTATTCGAGATCTCATCATAATGGTCAATATGAATTAACTAATGGACTGCTCAGAAGTCAGTAGTTATGACTCCATTTCTTTCCATATGTGCAAACAATTTCATTTGTCCTTGTTTCAATAAGGCTATATTTTCTTAAGAGATATTTTCTTGAGAGAAATAACCTGAAAATCTCAGAGAAAAAAAATCACACAGAAAATGTAAATAAAAACTGGATGCTATTTTAAATTAAGTTTAGTTAATTTTTTCCTATAATTCAAGAATCAGAAATGGGGGAAAGTTTGGGGATATTAAGAAACAAACAAACAAACAGATTCAGTGATGAAATGAAAACATCAATTAAAATAGAAATATAGAATACATGGCAGCGAAGATAAAAATATTTAGCAAAAATCAAGATAAATGAGAAGTTATAAAGTATGAAAAACTGTTAGGTGAATCTAAAACACTGAGGAAAAATTTATGGTGGGAGGCCAGACAGCCAGTAAAGTTACAGCATATGAGGGACAAAAAAACCCTTATGAATACCACAGGCCCATCAGTAGATATAAACACAGAGATGAAAAGGCTATTAACAATAATACAGTTCAGTATATATTTCCATTCTGTTTCCTCATATAAGGAAGAGGGTATTTGTGAAATTCTTTCTAACTTACTACCTGCTGAAGAAGAGGTTTAGCAATGCTTCATGAAATACCAGACCAGAACAGCTTGTACCTGCGATGTCTGGACATGGATAAGATGTTAATCTTTAATTGATCTTAGAGCACTGACAAAAATACAGAAGAATGAAAGTAGCTAACATTAGGGATTGCCTACATGTTGACTGCAGCAATAATAAACTTACTCATTATCAAGATATTGATGTTCATTGTTATTATCCAAAATGAAAAATAAAAGCTGCCTGAATAACACAAGAATAAACATATATTGTGCCATCTGGAAGTAGATACAATCAGTATGGTATCCATTAGGTACGGCTTTACAAACAGATTATTTTAAGACTGGAAAACATACCAAGAACAGTGGAACAGTCACTATTTTCAAAGAACCGTGGTATAGGAGTCTTCAGGAAGCAAGCTAAAACTGTCCAAGACTAATGTTACAAGGAACAAAGATACTAAAAATAAAATTAAAACCCGTTATACTAGTCTGTGATTATAGACCAATTTGCATGTTTTCTATTACTACTTGAACATGTTACAAATTCTGTGTCTGCAACACACACATACATATGCACATATATGTGCACATAAGGTATTCATCATCTAGCCGACACTTGCATTTCTTAGGTCAGTTATTCACACCCAAGCAAAACTTAAAATCATACTTACCCTAGTATACGGTTCATTCCATGCCTAGCAGCATAATGGAGCGGAGTATTGTGCTGGTACGTTTCTCCATAAGAAGTATTTGGGTCAAGAGTTTCTTTTAGTTGAGGGTTGCTCTCATAGATTTGGCAGGCCAGGTTTTCGTCGCCATTTATAAGAGCTTTGCGGAATTTGGTGGTTGTATTTCCCATGTTGCTACCCTAGCTATCAATGGCACTTTTTCCTTTCCCCTTCATCCACTTGTGGTACGATTCTGTAACATGCTTCACAGCCTAAAAAGACAAACAATATTTCAGTTATTCTGTAAAACACTCTTTCCTAGAAGAATTCATCCAGAGCTACAGCACTGTAAGCAGGCATGTGAAGACGTACACAGGGCCTGTAAACTCTACTCATGAATTTCTGAAGTCCTTCTAGGTAAATACACACAAATTCCCAATTCTTCACAGATTATTTCCCTGATAAATTGTGCCATCTCCCTGTGCAAATATTTTCACTACCCATATTCTTTGAACATAGAGAAAAGAAAAAAAATGGCCAATATCCACCTGTATTAGAAGACAGGGATGAATACTGAATTTCCGTGAATGAGAAGTGAATTAGAAATTAGAAGTGATTTCAAAAGACAGTAGAACCGAAGCAAAATTCTTAAACAAGGAGGTAAAATTCTTCAAAAGCATGCAAGAAAGCAGACATCAGTTTAACTTTTACCTAAAGATGATCATGTAAAACTGTGCTTGAAGCACCTGTGCTTGTGTAGGTGGGTGTAAACAGCACCCTTCTGTACCAGCAAGACAAATGCACATGAACATAGGAGTTACCATGGCCCCATCTTAACAGTTCTGCTAAGCAGACTCTTTAAAACACCTAACTCCATTTTTAAAATGACACTTAGATCAACCCACTGAACGGGTCCATACAATGCCAGGCATTATACTGGCATAAACCAACTTCACCTTACAAGTACTCCAAAGTACTTGCCAACTGCTATGCTCCACAGCCTCTCACCTTTATCTCATGGAGGGGACCAGCAGACCCAGTTGCATAAATACAGGGCAGACAGAGCATCTCCGCTCGTGAGATGGGACAAGAGAAGCTTATCAGGTCGTGCAGTCGGAAACAGCACACACTGGTTTATGTCAGAGGGACAGACAGGGGACTCAGCACCAGGCTGCAGCTGGTAGCACAGTGAACCTTCCAGGAGCTTTCTTTTGTGCGTGAGTCATTCCATCCAGACTGCTCCATGCCAGACCTTTCACCCCACAAAGCATACGCTGGGATCCAAATATGCCAGGCACAGCAGGTTAGGGAATTGAGATAGATTACGTTAGGCACATATAATCGGGCAGGACAGGAGCTGCTTCATGCCCAGTACCTTATATTCAACTTGTTGGGACTATCTCAAAACTTCTATTTATAGATTGGCTTTCCAGCACACTTACCGGTGCCCAGACAGCCTTATAGACAGAAGAAACAGAGTAATCCAAGAGGTCTAGAGCTGCAGAAAGTCCAAGGGAATCAGGATGCAGATGCAATTCATGTGAAAAGGATTTGGGGAAACCTGGGGAAGAGCTGCAAGGAGATATTTTTGTTTCCCCAGAGTAGTCCTCTCACAAGCTGCTTTCAGCTACTGTTGTGAACTTATGTGTCACATTGCACCCCAGACTTGCTATAGCTTTACTCAGATCCCATTCTGCATGAGATCCTACCAGTGGGAGTCTTGCACTGTCTCCTCTCCACAGTTCCTCTGAGAGGTCATTTTGTGAAGGGGAGGGAATAGACCACCTTCACCGTAATCTCACCAGTGCCATCAGGGCCGTTCAAGGACAGCGGTGGCCTTGGTGGCCTCCCTTCTAGAAAACCTTGGTGAGGCAACCCTTATTTTGGAGTTCTTGTGTCCTACCTTTTGATGTCATTATGTGAGATAACAATGACACTGCCGAGTCAGCTGACTCAACATGCAAAACATGTCGCCCATGTTCTCCTCTGTGATCAGAGTTACCTAACAACCAACTGCGTTAAGCAGCCGAAAGTTTCTCATAATAATAATAAAGTATCTAAAAGCAAATGCACACCCTTCATAGGTTTAGTTATATACACAAACCAAAGGATTCTGCAGCATTTTGTATCCTTCCGTCATCTCTATATTTTAAAATAAAAACATGCAGATACTGTGCAGGTACAATATTTATATTCTTCAAGAAAGGCACTGCATGTTCACATTACCATGTCACAGCCCTCAGTGCTATAGATTAATGTTTTTTCAGATGCAGAAACAGCTGCATTACTCTAAATATTGGATAGTTTCAGGGTTTAATGAAAGACTGTACAAAACCAAGAAAAACTCTACATTCTTTTCAATCTACCAGCAGTTCATATTACCTTCAACAGCTAGGATCTCAAAAATAACTTGAAAGAATGATTTTCAGTAAAGTTTGTTAACGAGATTAATTTATGGTATTATATTATCTGTTAATCCCTATCCACCACCAATAGCTCTCAAGACTATAAACTAAATTAGACAGGAACAAGTGCCTGAAAGAGATCACGTTCCTAGAATCTTCATGAAAATCAATAATGAAGATCCCACTAGTGCCCATAACGAGAAGAAAAGCACAAAACCTTCTTCCATCATTTGAAATTAGAAGGTAACAGCACCAATTGCCATGCACTTACTTCTGGAAATTAGCACATGGATATCTTGCATCAGCTGCAGAACATGCTGCCTCTTGCCCAAAATGTCCTCTTGGAACATTAAACAAGCCTGGGTAGGGATGAGGGAGGGTGTTGAGAGTATAAAGAGATAAGTTGGTGCCCTCAGGCAGCCTGAGAGGAAGCTGGGGCAGGGTGGTCATGTTGAAATGTTGAAGAGGAGATCTGAATGGATTTAGGCAGGAGGCTGGAAATGCCTACGTGCACAATAAAGGGTTATATATGATACAGACATGATATAGAAACGCGAACGAAATAAAAAGAGTAAAATACTTGTCTGCATAACAGGACCACTCTGCAAATTAAAAGATTCTCAGTCAAAGGAAAGGGAGAATTTGAAGAAGGATTATGAAACAGAGCAATGATGTGGCTTTGAACAGATACAAGTGGAACTTCCCGCAAAACCAAGAATCAGCATAGAGGTACTGAAAATTTAGCAAATGGCTAATGTAACCACAATCATCACATTATCAAAATAAAATGAAAGATGATAGAATGGGGGTAGTCCATGAAAGCCCTTCAGGTGAAGGCAAACAGCCTATATTTGATGTGATAGCAAGAAATCAACCTCTGGAAGAATGAAAGGAGAGAAGTGACAGGGTTAAAACTAACCTAGAAAACAATTCCCTACTTAAAATACATGATACGAGACACAGTACTGCCTTTCACTTTCATACAGTATCCAGAAGGTCTTTCATTTTTAACACTACGACAGGCATTAGCCTTTTATGCTTTGGAAATTTCGTGGGCCACGCTGTAGTCTTCTTTTCTGAATCAGCCATTAAACATGCCAGCAGAAATACAGAAATACAGGGAGAAGCTGCCTCTGTACCCTGGCAGTAACAGTTGGCTCCCAGTGTGTTTGGAAGTCCAGAAGAAACCAAGATGTGACAGCTGCTGCCTCTCTCAAGCTGCCGTGGCTCATGAGTGCCCTGCTGTAAAATATTCAAGATCTGCCCATTTGCAGTCTTCAGTTCATCTTTCAGCTAACAGACCAACTACATCCACCACCAAAGAAGCCTTTACTCAACTGAAGGAGAAAAAGGACAAAATATGAGCTGATGCAACAAAGTTCTGGATCTGAGTATGTCTGGAAGAGGCACAATCTGCCTTCTTTTTGTGTCGCTTTTTTCCATTAAGAGCTCCTAACCCATTATGTGCTCTCAGAGCACAGTATGCTAACAAGGCCAATGCTGGACCCAGGCAGTGATTTACAGAAAGCATACTTGGTTTGCTCTTTCAACCCCTTGTTTCATGTTTTTGAAGGTGAAGGTCATGTAACAGATATATTTCCTCCTGAAAGGGGGGAAGTGGGTGGCAGGGAAGGGGCCTGGAAGGTCCAGCGAGTCTACAACCTCAGGGACGCGGAGAGCTCCCATGGGCTGAATACAGGGGTTGCTAAAGCAGTTTCAGCAGCTCCCAGGCTCGCATGCCTAGTGTGCCGTGTCAATGTCACTGGTTTTGCTTTGCTCTTTGTATAAGCCCAGCATTTAAAATCCTTAGGCTATTTTTTAATGTGCCGTATTACAAAAATATCACAGTGGAACAAAAATAACAACATAAAAATGACAATTTTCAAGTATTTTATCTTAATAAAATGAGACTTGAATAAAATTTTACAGGACAAAGACAAGGTATTTGTTTGGTAGGCAGACCTATTCACTAAATTTTCAAGTTCTGTGATAACAGAAGGGCTATATCATAGCCTTTACTGTAACCTCATAACATTTATCATAACCACAAATATCATAACCTTTTACACCAAAGAATACAGGAAAAACTAAATGCAACGTTTGCTAATTATATCCCATATATTACAGAATACCAAACATCAATCATCTCATTCAGAATTAGAAACTGTATTTACTACTCTACTATTCCCAAATAAAACTTCCAGCTTAAACAAAAAAACAAAATACTGCTTACACAACCCACCTTAAAGTGTAAGGAAAGATTCTTATAAACTCAGTCAGGGTTATCACACTTCTCTGCTTTGGCAATGAACAGTAAAATTTATATGGGCTTATTAGCAACTCTGCTAAAAGCAGCACTTTGATATCATAGCTCTATAAATATTTAACAAAAAGATGGCCACTCTCATAGGAGCCTGAAGACTGAGTACAAGATGAAAAAAGGGTGGATACAGAAAGACATGGGTAGAGCAAAGTAACAATGAGATTTTGAGAGCAGTTGCACCAGCTACCCAATTACTATTGATTTTTCCATGGGCATCATCATAAAAGTGAGTTTGAAAAAGGACAATTGTAATGGCTTAGTAGGATTTTAGAAGGAGTTCCTCCTTTGAAATACTGCCATGGTGCTTGCTAGAAATTTATAATGACTGATAAAATATTGTACAAGTGGGATCAGGTAAGTATTTTTGAAACATCCTACTTCTAACACTCATTTAGGAACCACGTATTGAACACATAAGTCTTTCATGAGATGACGTACCTCTCAATTTACATTTGAATTGCTTTAATACTGAAGCAGAATTTCTCACTGAATAGCATATGATCATACAGCAGCTGTTCTATATCTTGGGGGATGAAGAAAAGAAAGGGAGACATACTGCGCTACATAGTACCGCTTAGGAAATCTATCAAAATCAGTAAAAAAATACTCAGGTTTAACCATGAGAAGATAATGCTATATATTTCTTGAACCAAAAAAACCTATTACCTATATAATGAGCAAAGGTCAGCAATAGATCTAATCATCATTTGCAATCATTATTTTACAATGTAATACTGTGTAATTCAACAGTTTAACCCTAAAAAGTTTGAATACAATTTGCAGCTTTAAAAAAGTATACTTTGTATTCGACAAAAGTAGTTTTTCATGTAAACTATAAGAACATTATTGTGGAATAGCAGAGTGAACCAAGCTCAAAGAAGTAAGACTTTACATAGCCCCTCATAATTAAATCTTATCAAAATAAGATACATTATTGACTAAAATTAGCGTACATTACATGGTTCTACACCCTTGGAAATGCAAGTGATAATGAATTGCCTACACAAAAAGAATAAAGAAAAAAGATATCAAAGCAACTTGTTTTCCAAAAGCACTTTTGCTGACAGTATAAAATACTATACTGCACTCTAAAAGCATCTTCTGTTTCAAGCAGTTAGTTCAAAAGGTAATTATTTTATTTGCTTTGGGTACTGCAGTTAAACAGCTCACTTTTAAAAGCTGAGTTTCTAAAATATTTACTGCAGAGTCTGTGCTTCATTATAAATCATAATTTATTGCAGAAGGGAATCATGAACAGCTTTGTGTTATAGGAGAAAGCCTAGTAACCTGGTACACTTAGGAGGAGTGTCATGTTGTGATGTCTGTAATTTTAATCCTTGCTACTGGGATGGACTAACACAAACAAAGCAAGACAGAAGTTACGTTCAAGAACTCTCTAGATACCAAGCCCCCTCCCAAACACAGCAGAAAAAGCCCTGGTTAGTGCTCCTCTTCCTCCCTTGCCCCCTCCCCTCTTGCAAAGTAAAGAGCACCACAGTGCCAAAAAATTGCTCACTTTACCAAGAGAAAAAAATTCAAATCTGCATACCTACTTTATGTATGGCTGGTAGAGATGTCTATAATTGAGATGTAGCAGAAAAAGTTAGGCTAAAGCTAATTTTTACGTGTTTACAGTAAAGATTTAAGATTTGCCAAATTTTAATTAATGGGCAAAAATTGCTCTTGCTGGATACCTGCATCTGGAGGAACATTTCTGCAAAGTAACAAATGCACTAGCAAAGCTTCAGAATCAAGTTATGGAAACGTGGTGGTAGTGGGGTTTCTTTGGTTTTGGTTTGTTTGGTTTTGGTGTTTTGGGTTTTTTTTACACACTGAAATATTCTAAGGTTTGTGCCAAGTCTGAAGTCATCAACAGGAAATGATGAAAGCATCTCTGCCACTTTAAACCTTTGTGAATGGAGCTTGACATTATCAAATTCAGTGTTACACTTTACACGTCGAAGTACAGACCAAAAAGATAATTGATATGCCAACGTCTCACGCTTTGTAGAATGATCACCAGTATAACATGTTCTCTGTGTTTTAAATACCAAGGTTGAAAAGTGGCAATAATGTTGAGAGTTAACTTGAATAAAACATAGTGTAGGGTAGTGAGAGAATTAATTATTTCCTCATTTATATGTTTGTGGGATAGACAGTCTAGCAACTTATGTTACAATCTTTTTATGCTGGCATATGTACCCATCAGTAGAAGGCTTAAAGTTATTGCTCAGCTCAGTAATTTGAGACTTTGGCTTACTGACTCAGGCACAAAGACTTTCATCCTGGCGGAATATTTTCCTTCAGACACTCTTCTTTCACAACTGCAGTTTGTGGAGAAAAAAGGATTTTAAGCATGGCTTTGGTTTTCTTTGCATTGATACACTTACAGGGATGCAACAGGGGCAGCTGCAGCAGAGACCAGAAGTTGTTATCACTTTAAGGAAAAAATTCTGCATAGATGTAGCTGAAGTAATTGCTACATTAATTTTGATGGTGTTGTCTACAGTACTTGCATTCATCATCTACATGAAATGTGGTAAATCCATTGTGGGGTAGGAACATATACACATGGCAGGAGAGACAAGATACTGTGCAGCCAAATCAAAGGTATACTGTGATAGTTAGATGAAGACAGCATCCCTGCAGATAGTCAAGGCGAAAAAAAAAACAGCGGCACAAGTTAAAAGGAGCATCTGTTTTGGTGCATCCTTCTTTTTTATCCTTAGGGAGCAGCAATTCAGTAAGACGGAATAAAAGAGTTACCATTCTATAATTATGCACTGGAATATCCAATAGTCTCACCTGTAATTGCAGATCATTTAATATTCATTCCAGGGCACCATGTCTTTAGAAAATTATTTTAAATATAACAACAAAACCCTCAAAGTTCTCTGAAGTCCAGATAACACTTTGAAGATGTTCCCAATGCAACCGTCTGTCAAGGCCTTAATAATCTGATTTAATTTGCTGTAGCTTAGTTACTGATACAAGAGACAGATTCGTCTTAATGGTCTTTTTAGGCTCCAGTCATAAAATACAGCAGAACTCTTTTAGGGCTAGATCTTCACTCCTAGTAGACTAGCCAAACTGTAAATAATATAAAATATCTGTACCTAGTGTAATACCAACACTACCACCCTAAGACCTCCTCTATCTAGGTCAGAAGGCGAAGAAGCACAAAAATAAATGTTTGACATTTTATTAGATTAAGTCAAGCTAAAGACAGATGTGCTTGATAGTTCTGGCATTTTAATCTCAAGCACGCTGTTTGCTTTAGTATAAAAAGCTCACTATAGACTGTTCCACTGACTGAAGTAACTCAATACACTTCTGATACAGTGCGTAAACCACTGTTAGTTCAATAAATGTCTATAAAAGTGATTTCTCTACCACAGGTCAATGCTGATAGCACCACTTTTTCATCAAGCAAAAGTGAACAAATATCACCCAGGCCCCATATAAAGAAGTACCAGCAGCTGATGACTCACAGGACAGTTAGCATCAGTGATAAGCTGAAGAATATGAACCAGAGACTGGTAATGTTCTTAACCAGTGCAAATGTCTCTCATGTTGGCAGCATGAGAACCGCATTCAGGTAGCGTAATGCTTCTCTGATTGGTTTCTCCTTACCCTCATGCACACATCGTGCCCAACGTGTCGGCTGGGATGGGAGCCTCTTTGCAAAAAAGACTCAAATACACTTTGTTTAACCGTAAGATAAGCAACAACCCAGCTCAGTTCAGTTAAAGACAAATGTGTGTCCCCTCTAAAATCAGTTTCAACAGACAAAAAGTTCACAGTGAAACCACCGCCAAGAGTTACAAGGCAATGGTTTACAGAGTAATGGACAGATGAGATAAACAGACTGACACTGTATGGAGCAAAAAGTCTGAAGAAATTTGTGTGTTCCTGTCAGATTGATCTGCTTAGAAGAACTGAAGGTAAAGACAACCAGTACTGGAGAGCACTGCTAGGACATGAAGACGGCAACACTCCCTATGGAGAGCTTGACTGACCAATCTGAATAGGGTGCAATGCGCCTTGACCCTGGCCTTGACTGAGTCCAGGATGTATTTTTCAAGTATGTTTGCTCAGCTCAACACAAGTTAAAAGCCATGTCAAGATTCAAGTAAACAAGTTTGAAACTGCACTGCAGCCTAAAGCCAACCCTCTGGAGAGCCTCTGGTAGAATCTGGCCAGCCAAAAGCTTTAATGTTAACCTCATTTTTGGTGGCATTAAGCCGATACAATTGAAAACAAAACTTTTTGGCTGCTAAAGCATATCCACAGAAAGCAAAAATAAAGAGGATGGCAACACAAGGCTGCTCACGAGCACACTCCTCCATGGTAAGATCTGAAAATCCCTTATACGTTTAGAAACCTTAGCCTGTTCCTGAAGCAGAAGTCTCTCAGTTTGAGGAAGCTTTTCCATAGGAAAGAGTATCAGTTGGTAGGGTCATGCTGTCACTGGATCTTGTAAATATGCAAGAGATCTACAAGGATAGCTAGTACACAAGGTCAACCAACTGCAATCAGACTGTACATAGTAAGCATCGTTCACCACTTTCTAAAAGCATACAGTTGCATTTAGAAATAATGAATCTCTAAAGTCAGTGCATTTCAACACAAAACCTACTGGTTTGATCAATAGCAATGTATTTTTAATAAAGTAAAAATAAAAAGGTGAGCAAACAAATAAATCTAGATTTTTCAGTGTAGAATCTCCCAAAATATCATGCTGTATTTCAAAACATCAGAGGAAAGCAACAATCACAGCATCCTACCACTGACTCCTGACTCATAACTACTATTGAGAGGACCAATGGTCTATCTATAGACTGCTGATAGTCCGGCAGGCTGCACGTTCTGAATAAACTAAGCAACAGTTACTGTAATTTCTCTATTATTATCCAAATAACTGAAAGCACTGAAAAGAATATTACACACCATTTCAAGGAATATGCAATGTATGCAGAGTTCCCTGTTTTCACTTAAGCAAGCTATGCTTTGAAGAGTGAGAGTACATCCCTACCTGGTGCATTATAATTATTTCATAAATATCTATGGGATGAAACTTTGTAAAATATACTCTACTTCATTAAAGAGTATCCGTTTCTATGCTATTCAAGTGGGAGGTGAGGAAAGCACATTCAACTGTCAGA
Organism: Calonectris borealis; assembly: GCF_964195595.1. Lineage (NCBI taxonomy): Eukaryota > Metazoa > Chordata > Aves > Procellariiformes > Procellariidae > Calonectris > Calonectris borealis. Next base: position 145,366,254 of record NC_134313.1, read on the forward strand.
GAAAGATGATGAACAATGTTCACAAACGTATCAGACTAGAAACAAACATGCACATATTTTTATTGTTTCCTGGAAGCATTCTTACATGCTGGTTTTGTTCTCTGCAAAGCTAAAAGACAATGTGACCCCACTGATCGGTCAAAGAGATCTTGATTTTTTTCGGATGAATGAACAAATCAATTTCCTTTTAACAAAGAGGTAATTTAACTGGTCAGCGCTCCTTCAAAGCAACACATTCATTTAAGGTCTAAACAGAATCCGGGAGATCACTGCGTGTCTAAAATGAGATGGATTCCCACAGCAAAATACGTTTTCTACATAATATTTCAGAAGCATTTTGCGACATTCCTGAAAGTCAACTTCAGGAACTATTTAACTCTTTCTCGTCCCAGAGGTACGCATCCTGCTTGTCATGGTGCTAAGTTCCCAGAACCTCAAGAGTCATCATTGCTAAGAACAAGCCATTCAGGTAACTGCAGTGACTAGGATCATCACTTGCACCTTATGTACACCAGAAAATTAGCAGAACTGCAACTGTTGCACTTCTGATAAAATATTTAATATACCCACTGGCAAAATTCTGATTCTAGCAGGGAAATGGCAAAAGATACATTGGATCTAATCTAACATTAATTTACACAAACACATAACATGAAGAAATATTTTTAACTTTTGCCAGAACACCTCTGCTGATATATTGGGCTGTTTTTCCCACTGCGTACAAACTGTTTAATCATTTACATAAAGGCTGCGGATAACAAAATTTAATTATAGTATGTCACTTACAGTTTGTATTTATGAAGATTATTCTTGACTCCAGTGTAATTACAATGAAACACAACCTTGTTGCATGATAATGATTTTTGCCTTCAAGATAAATATCAAGCCAAAGAAAACGAGAGAGAGAGAGAGAGAATAAAGCTTATTAAAAAAATCCAAAACAACCTGAGCTTGAACCATAGAATCACAGAATGGTTTGGGTTGGAAGGGACCTTTAAAGATCATTATGTCCAACCTTCCTACTATGGGTACTTTTGCTGTGTTCTTTTCACAGCTAAGATTGCTGAGAAGTTTGGGAGCATCAACCAGGGAGTCTTCTGCTCACTCCTGCCTGGCATCCACTTCAGCTCACATGCCCAAAGAATATTAGTGAACAGAGACCCATTTTTTTTTTTAATTGTTCTTTTAAAAGTCTTGTTACATTTGTCTGTTATGGCCTTTCTTAAACAGCAAAACTTTGATATAAACCCCATTCTTTATATTCTAAACCACAACATTCAGGTCACCAGATTCTTACATTTTGTGTCTGCTGGAACATTTCACTATTGCATCCACTGTTCAACTTCTTATTACGCCTGAAAACAAAAAACTCTCTGTTCATGCAGAAATGTGTCATAACAATAAAAGAACATCTGTGCTCCAACAAATCCAACAGCATTTGTACTGAAAAAGGCTAACCAGTTTGCAGCAGGTTTTCATTTTAAATTATTGCAATACTGTTGTAGAAAGCCAGGAATGGTTTTGTTTTATTGGTTTAGCACACAGGCTACATCATACCACACTTCACTAAGCAGCCTATTGTGCTGGTTTTGGCTGGGATAGTTAATTTTCTTCATAGTAGCTAGTATGTGGCTATGTTTTGGATTTGGGCTGAAAACAGTGTTGATAATAAGGGGATGTTTTTGTTATTGCTGAGCAGTGCTTACACAGAGTCAAGGCCTTTGCTGCTTCTCACCCCACCCCACCAGCGAGTAGGCTGGGGGTGCACCACAAGTTGGGGGGCGACACAGCCGGGACAGCTGACCCCAACTGACCAAAGGGTTATTCCATACCGTATGACGTCATGCTCAGCATACAAAGCTGGGGGGGGAAGAAGGAAGGGGGGGGGATGTTCAGGGCGATGGCATTTGTCTTCCCAAGTAACTGTTACGGGCGATGGAGCCCTGCTTTCCTGGAGGTGGCTGAACACCTGCCTGCCGATGGGAAGTAGTGAATGAATTCCTTGTTTTGCTTTGCTTGCATGCACGGCTTTTGCTTTACCTATTAAACTGCCTTTATCTCAACCCACGAGTTTTCTCACTTTTACTCTTCCGATTCTCTCCCCCATCCCACCGGGAAAGGGTGAGCGAGTGGCTGCGTAGGGCTTAGTTGCCAGCTGCGGTTAAACCACGACACCTATACAATCAAATTATTCTTCCTTCAGACAAAGTCTTTTAAAATTTTTCTTCATCCCAATGCAGTAATTTAACAGCAACTTCCATGAGTTTGGATTAAACAACATCAAGACATCTCTTTGGACACCATCCTACGGTTGTGCTAAAAGCTAAGAGAAGGCAGACAAGAAGGCTGTTCAAAGGTATCTGGGGCAATGTGAAGATACAATCTCAGCCAAATCTGATGATCTGAAACTATTATATCGAAGAAATGTTTGACCTAGGTAAATGGCTACCTGATACAGCAAAAGATAAAGATGTAGAGCAACAGCTTCTGGATGAAAACTACTGCCTCAATTCATGAAAGAATCCATGATTTTTCACAGAATAAAGAGAGCAAGCTTTTGGGTGCTGAGAAATGAAGGATCCTTGATGACAGTAAGGGCTCCTATCCCCATGCTTGTCAAGATCAAAATTTAACTAATCAGAAAAGATCAGGATGGTGCTGAACTTCTGGCAGAATCTTGGACACCTTCTCCAGGGGGATTCTGTGGTTGTAACACCAGAATGAGTTTAACAGGTGTTGAAGACCTGCAGGAGTTGCATTCCTCAGTTATTTACCTTCTTCTGTATGCTACAGAGAAACTGTTTTCCTGGATCGCAACGTCAGAAATTTATATAATCCATTATCTTTCCTGCTAGCAGTCAGTTCTATATATTACAGAAAGAGTTGTAACAAGCTTAATTAGACAATGAACAATCTGCTAAGGGAAGAAATTTCTTTAGTCCAACAACTAAGTGATTGACCTTGTCCTGAAATCAGAATTCTCCATCATTAATATTTACTCATGCGCATTCTTATTGTTTGCATCCACAGTGTCCAATAGTCCAAAAATTATAACAGATTCTTGGAGCCAGTGTGTTCTTCAAGAGCTTCAATTGATACTCAGTTTGGAAACCTGAAAAATTATCTGGCTTCTACAGCAGACTAAGAAAGTAAAAACTTCAATGAGCTTTTTGTAGCTACATTACTAAGCTAAAAAAAAAAGAGGAATTACGAAAATATTAGACAAGCCTTTAAAAGAATATAAAAGCAAAACCCACAGGGTTTTTTTCAGCTCTGTAGATCTGGAAGGGTTATAGTAAAAATAAAAATGACTGTAGGTCTGACAAAGACTGGTAAGAGTCCTTTGCTGTTTTGGAAGTTATTTCAGACTGACTGGGGGAAAAAAAGTGTCTATCCTCAAAAATAAAGGCAAACTTTGCTTAGCAATAAATATCCATTCTAAATGGGAGAAAAACTAGTTTATTCCTACCTTGAAAGAATTCTATCCCTAACAGCAATTATATTTCAAGACATTAGCTTAAAGCAAGCTTAAGATGATTTTCATTATATATATTCAAATATTACTAATGACAACTAGATTACTTCTTCAATTCTAACAATCTCATTTACCATTTCCACTGTTTATATGTAAATGTTTTATTCATTAATACAATTTATTGTGTGCTTTCACGAAACAGCATTATATCTGGCTTGCAGCAAAATTTCCATTGGTTTTAGACTTCACCAATACGAAATCAAAGAGAGAATATATAACTTTAGTTCTTTTAAAAGTTTGCTGTTACCAATATATGCATTTTTCTTTCCCATTTTGTTTCCAAAGATTATAAACATAGTTACAATAATGGCCATACTGAATCAGATACCTCTTATATAATACCTTGTCCAAAGAGTTGCCAGCAGGGTATACCAATGAAAAGTACAAAAGCTGGGCAAGTGTGAACTGATACTTTTCCACAATACGCACCCAGTCTTCAGCAATTTACCACTTGATGAATTCTTGAACCAGATGTGCTGTTTTTATATTAATAATCTGTAATGCATTTTTCTTCCATTAATTTGTTGAAAAACTCCCTGAATCTATGGAAAATTTTAACAGCCACGGCATCCTGAAATTTCACAGCTTAACTATTCATTGTGAAGAAACATCTGTTTTTAAACTGCACTTGTTAAATTTCATTTTCACTGTCTACAAGAACTGAGAGGTAGATAACAGAAAACTTTTTCCTATTTACTCTCTCCATTCCACCTGTGATTTTAGAGATTTCTATCATATCACCTTTTACAGGTGATCACCCTTCTGTCATACCAATCTGTTTACAGGTTGCTCTTTTACAGATTGATTAACCCTAATTCTTAAGGAATGGATTCTGTGCAACTTTTAGGATCCTTTCTGCTTTTTCTGATCTATTTCCAATGCCACCAAAATCTTTTTGAGTTAGCAGACAAGGAGCTGTGTACAATATGCAAAATGCATGGATTTACATGGTGGTAGCATGGTCCCTATTGTTTCAACATTTGATTTACTTTTTGCACTCTGATTTTCTTCAGAGTTTTTATTATAACCTCAAGATCTTGTTCCTGAGCGGTAATAATGAAGAGAATAATTTTCTGTATAAATTTAGGACCCTTTTTTTTTCCCCCCAACCATGTAAATATTTCACCTTTAGCTATATTGAGTTTCCTATGCTATTTACCATTCAGTCTCATAAAATTCTTTTGCAGTTGACACTGTGCTTGTAGTATTGTCTAGAGACTATCATCTCACTAGTTATCATCTCTTCCAGATCATTTATCCTCACATTAAACAGCGGAGGTTCTAGCACTGATCTATCTGGGACTCTATCAGTAACCTTCAACCACTGCGAAAACTGTTTCTTTATTCCTACCCATTTCCCGTCTTTTAACCTGCAACTTTGCATGCAAAGGACCCTCCCTCTTTCCCAAAGCTGTTTGGAGTCTTTAAGACTTCTAAGCAAGTGATCCTGTGAAATGCTCTTTGAAAATCCAAGCAAATTATATCAAGTGCATTTTCCCTGCTAATTTCTTCAAAGAATTTTAGTAAGTTTGTGAGACCAGACTTTCCCTTACGATGCTATGTTGACTGTTCCTCGGGACATCACATTTATCTACGTGTCTGCTAATTTGGTCTGCTGTTACATCATTTCTACTAATATTCCAGGAACAGGCATCAGGCTTGCGCATCTGCTGTTCCACAAGCCTGTCTCGGAATCTTTAAAAATTGCATCACGTTAACACACCTCCAGTAATCCAGCACCAAGTTAGTTCTTAAGAGAGAGGTTACACATGAAAAAATGCAGGTTTTTTGCACAGTTTTTACTATCTCACACTGAGAAAAATAACCTGAAACAGAGTCTCCGCAGCTTTTCCACAAGATTCAACAGATTGACAGTTCTGAGATCAGACCTACAAAATTAGACCCTGGCTCTCATCACCAAGTACATCTCACTTTGGCAAACAATACTTCATAAAGGGATGGTGTCTATGCTAATCTTTTACCTTGCTTGATTCAACCAGAATGCAGGAAATCTGTAAAGCACATCTAGAATATTCTTGAGACCTATTTTTTTACATTAAGATGGGGGAGTCATATTCTCTTTTAAGAACATTGAATTATTTTACATTTCCCTCCCCATTTTCTCATGAAAGACCTCTCTCACTGAGAGATGCTGAATTATCAAGGAAAGATTGTAGTCAGATGCTACAGAAGAAACAGGAACGCATAAGCAGTCTTGTGTGTTTTTTCTCCTACTCTGATAATGTTCATGGTATCACATATGCAGACCTTGCTTCTCCTTACTCCTCTACTTCATAGCAACAACAAATAAAAGGGAACTTGCAAAAAAATTGGCCCTCTCCCCACAATTTCCCTGTTCCCATGCTCTCCTGTAGTCAGTAAACCTTGTCACTCTTTATTACTATTCTTCTCCACTTTACATTTGCTGGGGAAGAACAAGGAGACACTTCCACACAGAAAACACTCGAATGGCCAAATCATACTTGAAAAATTTCACTGGAGTCTTCCCAATACGAAGGAGAAAATTCCTCTGTGCAGAAACAGATTTAAGAATTCAACACTAATTATACAGTCTAATATACCAGTCAGGAAATGCTTTACTTTTTATGCTTTAAACCAGAACACTACAATCTAAAAAAGGGAATAATTATAAAAAGATTTAGATTGTAACTTGACAGTTATGCTGGATCTCCATATAACCAAATCATCTGAGGCACCAGTTTTAGGCCTCATCAATATCAGGTTGCTAATGGTCATACAGTAATGCTTCCTCCCTGCCCCAGCAAAAGCTTTTGATTTGGTATCCAGTAGCCAAGATCATCTCATGCCTCATCCACTAATTCACCTTTGTGTACTGCCCAAGTTTTTGCAGGATGGTTTTTTTTTTTTGGATGGAAAGCTGCTCCCTTACCTCTTTTCACAGCCAGTTACTGTGCCAGCAAGCCTGTGCTCTGAAAAGCAGCATTTACTAGACTTATGTGCCCTTTGTTTCTAATACAGCTTGCCCACGAGCCCATCTAGTGTCAAAATATATAATGTGGAGTTAACACAGCCTGGGCTGTGTTCATCACTGACTTTGTTCCTTCCACGTCTGCTCCCAGGGTCATAAGAAAAAAATGTCTGACTGTGCTGCAAACATAGCTAGCTCACCAGTGGATCCGGTACTTCTGGTTAGGTAAGGTGGCTTTTAGGACCTCTGTGTCCCTTATTTTCTGCTATATTAGACAGGGAGATCCTGCAGAACAGAAAGATCCAGGTCATCCTCCTGACTCAGGAGGTGTCAATGACACCACACAAGAGGTTCTTAGCCAGTGCTATTTCTGAATGCTGTTCACAAAGTCACAGAGGACATCTGCATATGGGCTTTCCCCGCCGTGGTGGTGCTGCTGAGACTAGGACATGCATTCCCTTCCTGCCACCTCCATAGCTAGGCATGCCTTCTCACATAAGGGAAGACTTTTACTTCAATGTCTACCAAACCTAGCTGCAAAGCAGCTATAGCAGACACCCAGCTGAAGATGGTGCATGGCCACCTGAGACTACGCAATCCAGCCTGCTTACCGCTGTTGGTCAAGCCACCACATCTCTCCTTCAGCCTGACAAGCCCATTCACCTTCCTCTACAATGACTGGTAAAGCTGTTCTTAAGCAGCTTGACCTATCACTACGAAAAGTTCAATTATCAATCCAGCATTTGCTAGGTACTGGTAGAACTTGTATTTGGCTGCCTGAAAGTGAGACAGAAATCCACTGGGGTAAGGTCCAAGAATACAGAGTTTGTTAGAAGAAGAATCCCACTGCCAGTTTCATTGCACACACCTGTGGGAGCAAAAGCAAGCAGTGGTAGATGAGGCATAAGCTGGGGGAAACAGCTGTATTAGTTTCAGCAGCTCACAGCGTTATGATGCTGAGGAATCCCGTGGTGACCGCTTTATGAAAAACCTGCTCCAGTGCCAATGCAACACACAGGCATTTATTTAAGAATAGTCCTTCCAGCTTGTAAAGCAAAAGGCACCACAAAAGAACCCCCTCCCTCAAAAAAAAAAACCAAGCGCATTTCTTTTTCCCTTACGCTTCTTGTTCCTGTCTTGGGTTGTTCTCCTCCCCCAAGTCCAGTTCCCCGTTATCACTGCGCAGATCAGTGTGTGACCTCTACCAGACTTCCCTGAAAGCCTCAGAAATTATAAAGTCATTTTATAGTTATTATGAAGCATGCACTTAGCAAGCTGGAAATCTGCCTCCATTATCTTTTTATGACGCTAATGTTGTTTGAGAAACTTACACTGTAGTTCCTAAAGTGGTTTTAATTGACACTAAAGCTGATCCTGCCCTTTCTGTTTCTGATCCACCCCTCCTGTTTATCCATATTCCCGCACTTTCCCTTGTTTTGTACTGGCACATGCCTTTGTGACTGCACAGAGAAGCAGAATAGCTGTAACTCAGATCAGTTCCCTCTTTTGGGTTTTCTTTCTTGATGTTGATGGTCCAAACAGCCACAGCATGGCAGCAGTGATAGGAAGCCAGGATTATTGGTACCAGTGCATACTGTAAAAAGTGGAAATACTTTCAAAACAGTGTTTGTTCAAACTGAAGCGCAGACAGAAGCAGAAACACCAGCAAGTGCAAACTGCAAAGCCCACAGTTGTTTGAGTGCTGGAGGCAAGGCAGGAGTACACCAGCACAACTGCGTTAGTTAAAGTCAGAACAGTTTTCAGGAAATTTCTCTTGTAGCCCAGCATTATTTCACCAGCTACGGCTCTGACAGTGGCAGTGCATTCAGAAGGGGAGGGTGGATGGAGCACAGACTGGAGGATGCAGCTGGGTGGAGCGGGAAACTGCAGATAGAGAGCAGGCATCACAGCACCAGAGGCAGCACTGGCTGCTGCAGACCGCACCCAAGCCTGCAAGTACCCACGGTGAGCCCTGTACAAAGGAGTATCAAACTGTATCAGGATGCAAATTCCCAATGAATAACTGATACATCAACTTTACCCTAGCCCTTTCCAAAAATGTCAGCAGAACTGGTACTTGTGTCTGGATCCAGTTTTAATCTCATTATGCAAAAAAACAGATGATAACAGCAGCAGCAGATGCTATTCCAGTGCCTGATGCTAGGCAAGCAAGACCTCGCAAGAAAGACAACTAAAACCACTGTCCAACAGGCAGTGAAAGCACACAGCTGAGTTTGCATTTACTAGAGGGCAAAGACATCCAGGCTCTGCTACTCTGGCAGTCAAAAAGCAGGAGTGGGGCAAGAAGGTACTGGTGAAAGATGTTTGGTTTAGCTGCAGGAGGCGCAGCTGGACTGGTGAGAACGAACTCTACTAACTAAAAGCACAAAGCTTTTTGAACAAACACAGTCTTGAAGGCGGGGGGGAAATATGTCTAATGTAGTCCCTATCCACTTGCACTTTGGGAAAGGGTGATGTTTAACAACAGACAGTCATCCCTTCCTTCCCTCCTATATCACATATCCTGTTGCATCCCATTTTGTAATAGACTTAGAACTCGCTGGGGAACAACCCACGCACCAGATTTTCAATTGCTGGTGAATATGTAGAAACAACAATACTTTATCAATAGAGTTAAGGTACTCATTAGAGGTGTTAAGTCTTAAGGTTTTCCGAAAATTTCAACAGGCACAAATAGCTTTAAAAATCTACCCTGTGTAACCCTATGTACTTGTATAACATCCTGCATAGCAAGAAGCATGTTCTAATTGCATTAAACTACTCTTCAGAATATTCAGAAGGGGAAAAAGAGCAATAGACAAGAAGTGAGAGAAATGGAACAATATTTCTATTACAGTAAAAGTAAGAAGCATCTCTGAAGCAAGTACCTAACAGCTAAAAGAACCACCACGACTAACAATATATAGTAACAAAAAATATACCTCTATAAAGAGATGAAATAAATATAAAAGACTCCCTTTTCAAATGGTGGTTTGTATGAAAAACATATCATATGGCAGCAGATGGGCATGAGGCTGGAATGTTCCAGAAATCAGGGATGCTGGAACGACCTACTCTAAAAAGCACATAATCTACCTATGCAATAGCTTGCCCATTTTCAGAATGTAATCAAGTGCCTGTGTAACATGGAAATCTTATTTCCTTAATCAATTAGAACGGCAAACCGCATTAAAAAAAAAAAAAACAAACAAAACTTTGCATTTTACAGCCTCATGTCCCATTGAATCCATTTTGAAAACAGAACGCTGCTCTCAGGTCTTCAATTCTATGTGGACAAATTTTAAAGCCACTTCCAGTTTGAATGCAACACATTTAAATACAAAGAGAAACGATTCTTTATTGGAAGCATCCTCAATTGTAGGGAATCGGGGCCACAACATACAATTACTGCATCAGAACATTTCTTGGGTGCCCTCGGTTACAGTTTGGATACAGCAGCTGGGTGGGCAGTTTGGAAAGTACAGGAATCATCAGTTAGAGTAAGCAGACCCAGGCAGTACTGGGGAAAATGAAGTATACAATAGCTAAAGCAAGGCGTGTTTAGGGTGGACTGGCTTTAGGAATGTGAAAGGATTTATTTTCACAGTAAGCTGTGGGTAGAGTGTTCAGGAATAGTTGTTGGTTTTTTTTTTTTTTCCAAAGTTCATACTGAGGTTTTAAGTTTCAAAAAGAAACTTTTTTGAACAACTCCATTTAGCACTAACCCAGTCTGCTTTGATCTGCATGTCATCATTACTTTGAAGGAGCTAAAACATGCTGAAAACACCCAGAAAATACTGTCTGGTTTTGCTAGAAATTGTATCATTCATACCGAAGTTATTCCCAGAAACACATGATTTGGAGTTTAGGATTTCTTCCCTCGCACTCATGAGTAGATGCTAAAATTGAGAACCTTTGTATATTTGCACAATAATGAAGGACGTAGTTATTAGTAACTCCTATGGCTACCCTGATACCACAACCTACAAAACTGAAGTTAATTCAGTTTAGGAGAAACTTGACTCATTCTCTTCTTAGAAAACCGTATGAATAGCTGAACCAGGAGGGGGAGGGGAGGGGGGGAATAAAAAAAATTAACCGATCACCTTCTTAAAAACTGATTTTAAACATATGGTTCTTCATACTGATTCCTCACTCGTATATATAATAGGAATATACATATAGGATAATAACATATAGGATACATAATAGGAATATAATATTCCTATTATATATACAGAAAAAAAATCAACAGGATTTCTGAATTGAGCTCAGTGAGACTGAACTTAAAAGATATTTCTATGAAATAAAGACCAAATCAATCGGGACTTTACATTGCCTTTACAGTAAAATTATGTGACTGTTTTATTCAGGTTTGCTTATTTTACATTGTAATAACATGCAGGGTAACAAGAAGACCAAAACCACCAAATTATCTCTTTTTAGTTAAACATTACAACGAAGTATTTTATACTAGAACATGCTGCCTGTCTAACTCCCAATTCCACACAATTAAATTTAACTTTCTATTCCTTTATTAAGTAAATAAGTATAAACCTCAGTCAGCTTGCTTATGAGAAAGTCTGGATTTATGAATAAAAAAACCAACCAAACAAAAAAACCACAAAACACCAACAAGCAAATAAAAACAGAATAAGCCTGCATTCCAATTATAATTATATATTTATTTCATTGCCTGAAAGGATGCACAAGGAATCAGGCTACTCTGCAGGAAAAATTTTAAAAGTCGTAGTACAGAAAAAAATCCCCAACATTATTTAGAAATACAAAACTCTGGAAAAAAGATACATCATTCAGCATTAGTCTATTTCATTACAGACACATGTGACAGTCAAAGCACTAAACTAATCAATTCAAATCTTTGACTATGCAGAAGTCGGGTCTTCTACAAAGCTCCACAGCCCTCAGGGCTACAAGCTTCAGCTGGGCCAGGACCAGTTGTATGCAGAGGAGGGAGTAAACAGTTGGGTGTGCAGTCATATCATCCGATATGGAGCAAGCATATTTACATTGGAAGGAACCTCTGGAGGTCAACTGCTTCAATCCTCTACCCAGGGCAATCTTCAAAGCTTCAAAGGCTGCTCAGGCCGTTCCCAATTAAGTTCAGAGTATCTCCAAGGATGGAGATCCCACAGCCTCTCTGGGCACTTGTCCCAGCATTTGATCACCCTCATGGTATAAATCTTTTCCTAATGTCTAATTGAAACATCCTTTGCTGGAACTACTTCTGTTGCCTCTAGCCCTGTCACCCAGCTCCTCCAAGAAGAGTTTGGTTCTGTCTTCTCTGTACCCTCCCATTAATTGAAAACAAGATCCTCCCATCCCTAGTCTTCTCTGAACACTGAGGACACCCAGCTCTTTCAGCCTCTCTTTTTACATTATGTGCTCCTGCCCCCTAATTGCCTTGGCAGTCTTCCTCTAAACCTGCTCCAGTATGTTAGCATCTCTCCTATACTGGGGAGCACAAAACTACACACCATTTCAGATGCAGCCACACAAATGCCAAGCAGACAGAAATAATCACTTCTCTCAGCTACCGGATTCATTCTCGTTAAGTAAAGGCACATTGCTGACTCACATTCAACTTGGTGTCCACCAGGAAAGTGATGTCATTTGCTGCAACGTCACTTTCTAGCCATCAGTTCCCAGCCTGTACTACTGCATAGGTTTATTCCGTTTCAATTTTCAGACTCTTTGTTGAACAACATGAGGTTCTTGTCAGCCCATTTTTCCAGCCTGTCAAGGTCCTTCAGAAGAGCAGCCCTGGCCTCCAGCACACACAACTTGGTGTCATCCACAAGCTTGCTGATGGTGCATTCCATCGCCTCATCCAGGTAGTTAATGAAGATTATAAATGCAAAACTGCACTATTTAATCTTACTGAATACTAATTATCATGTCTTGAAAAGGATAAAGGACGTCCAAGTAGTTTAATTTTAACTAATTAACAGGTTGGTAAATGGGACGTTACAAAGAACTTGTATTTCAATACACAAGCCACCAAATAAAGCCTCTTCAGTATTTTTTTTAATGGGCAGTTTGCGCTTGGTGACTCATTGTAATAGCTCCAATGAAAGATTTCTCTCCAACACATCCTTCTAAATATGGAGAACTAAATAAATAAAGTATCTGTGCCAGTTTCTCTCAATAAGTCAGGGAAAAGGGCCTAAATTAAGAGCCATTGTATATTTATATTGCAATAAGCTATAGAGCTGTTAGTAATGTCTCAGTACTGCAGGCTGTGTACCCCCATATACGAGCTTTCAGAGAACACAAGTAACTGGAGTTCTTTCATCAAGAACAAACACTTTATCTTAGAATTGTATATAACTCACAATGCTGCACAGGCCTAGATTATTTGGTATTACAATTTTGTAGAACTCTTTCTAGAGAATAAATGTGTCTGATCATTGCTGAAGAACCACATGTTCTGCTATCATGAGGTCTAATATATAGCTGTGTCTCAAGATCTGAGCTTTAAAATACCAAAATCCTCACCTTACAGGTACAGAGGTAACTTCAACTATTTAGCAAATGTGTATGAAACTGCATGAGTCAATAAGTTCTTTAAACTGTTAAAACGTATAACCTGCATTATTAGCACAGCTGGAACTTTGGTCTTCATAGTTCAGTAGCTACACACTTTTGCAGTTTCTTCAAGACGCTGACGAAATTCACCATTTTGATAGACTAACAAATTTTCTGGGCTCTACTCTGCCAGGACATTTCTACATGTCTACCTGTAGTCTTTCAACATAATAGAGAGTTAATTGGAGATTAATACATTTGCTTGTCCCCCAGCTGCTTAGAGATCTAGAACACAGCAGAGCCATCTGGATTTAAAAAAAAAAATCCTAAAAAAGTAGCAATTCTGCAAGTAATTTACACAGGCAAGGTAATACGAAAAAGAACATTTCAGAGGAAAATTCTGTTGCAACAACATTTACAGGTTGCTACTGCTGAAAATTAGTCCTGATGTGCATCCAGCCTTGCATATATTATCTTTTATTTTTATATTTTACACACATAGTAGCTAATAAAAATACAAAGAAAAATACACAACTGCATACCACAGCAATACAGTAACAATCAAACTCTTAGTACAAAGAAGAGTTCATTAGTAAATTACAACAGTCCTAGAATTCCTATTCTTAAATCTATGATAGATTTTAATAGAACCAGTATTTAATATAATGGTAGTGCAAAAACACAGACAAGTATATCATGATCTTTTCTCACAATTTTTCAGCTATTTCTCCAAAGGCTGGTTCATAACAGGAAATATTTCAATTATCATTATCATAATTATCAGTGCTTCAGCTGTGTATCCTAAAAAAATACTCTCTTGCTTTTTAATACAGTAAGATTTTGAGTTTCTACACAACAGCTTTGACAGAAATATACCATTTTTAACTTTGCCTTCAAAATTCCTATTAGAAATCCATTTGAAATAAAAGGGGGGGGGGATTGCTACCCCAATTAACATCTGTGAAAGCTCCTTGAAGAGGAGACCTTAAGTGGACTGTAAACACAGCTCAAACTAATAAATATAACAAATACAATTTTTTCCACTAAGTTATTTCATTTGTAGTAACTGACAATCAGGACTGAAACCAGCTGCACACAAACAGGACATGATGTTCCCACAGTCACTTAAAGTACCTGCTGTAAGAACAAGCAGGGCCTGTTTTTAAAGCAGAATTATATTTATAAACTAGGAAAAATCTAATTCTTTTCTATGCTAAATTCCAAGAAGAGTGATCATCAGGTGAAGTACTTGGGGCAGAGAATCAGTTTCCAACTTATGTTTACATTTAACTGCAATTGAATACAGAGTATATAAAACAGTCAAGAAATATGCCATTAGTATATACATAATTAGTATTATATATGTTAACTTTAAGTGTATTTTCCCAGAAATAGCTTTGAAACCTCCAAAGCTGTATCTTTCCTCAAGTCATCTTTCATTAAAAAAAAAAAGTGGGGGGGAGGAGAGAGATCACCAACACTCACTCTCCTATAGCACATTTTTCAAAATTCAGTATTTTAACTAAGACAATTACCACAAAATTAAACTGCGTAAGAATTTTCACAATTAACCACAATCATCCTTTTACCACTTTTCAAATAAGCTATCTCGCACGTTACTCCCAGCTGACATCACCTATCAGAGTCTAAGTCAAACCAAGTCAAAACAAAATTATATTTTCCTCTCTATACCCTTTGATTCTATGTGAATTACAATTAAATCTTAATTCAGGTTGATATTCACATAAAAACTTGCCCACTTGACTTAATTTTCCCTTAGTTTATTTTACGTTTGCTACTGCTTTGCTTCAGAGCCTATGCAAGACTATATTTCTCCTTCTATGTTTTCACCCGCCAAGAACTATTTAGAATTTCTACTTGCACAGAAGTGCCAAATCATTTAAAAAATGATGGAAAAGAAAAAAAACCAACCCAACACCACAGCATGTCTAAAAAGGTGTCACCCATCCAATTATCTTCATGAGACATAGGCATCAGGTAAGTATAACACAGCGTACCAGCCATTATCACAGCAGATGATGCTGAAGACAATCCTGACTCCATAAAAATATTCTGCAAGAACAGACCAAAGCTACAAGCTATTCATGTTGTCAACAGAAGAAACAAACCTTTGCTTCAAGAGGTACAAGCCAACAATGAAACACAAAACAATAATCAGAAAAGTAAGGGGGAACAGATAGAAAGAAAAAAAGCAAGAAAAATAAGAACAAATATTCAGAAGCTAGAACACCATATAAATAAATACAGGGGAAACACCAATGTAACACTAAGATAGAACAGCTACTACAAGATATGGTAGAGACACTGTATAGAAGAGAAATAACACAAACCTCAATAGTAGTAGCCATCATGGTTCAAGGATATAAACGAACGTCTTATCGATAATTCATATTTTTGTTAACGTGCATAAATGGAAAAGGCTTTAAATGCATCAGATTTAAAGATATTACATGAAGAAGAAAAAAATCTGCCTCTGTGAAATGTATTTTAGTACCTTAAGTTAATCCAGAATTTGAAAACAAGCAATGGACCTTTTCTTTAATAAGCATTTATTATCTTCCTACCTCTGATAATGACTCCTGAAAAAAAAACCCACACTTAAATATAAGGACTTACTCCACGTTACAGAAAAATGGCCCCAAATTACAAACATTTCTTCAAGTTATATGTAGGAGGTGTAAATCACAAGTGGTGATTTACTTTCTCACTTAACAGACAGAACAACCTACAACCAATTGGTCTCTTTGATAGCAAAACAGCTCTCTCTAGGTTCTTTTGGTTTTCAAAGCCTATTGTCCAGTTACTAGAAGTCAAGGTTCCCAAACCCATTTGTATTGTATACAGTCTTGTGGATGGTCCAGAAATCAATCATTCTTGATCTTTTCCTCTAAACTGTGCTTTGTTTCAGAATGCTGAAGTGAGAGAAGGTTATGCCTTCGCACTTGACTGTCAACCATAAATATAAATGGAATAGTTTGGATCATTCCTGCAAACTTAAAGGATTCACTCAAAATACCACAGTGGCTTGGAAATGCCGAGACTGTATTTTTGACCGCAACCTTTATTATAAAGCAAGGACTAAGTGGTTCACAGCAGTTTAAAAATACGGCTTTAAAATGAATAGACACCATTTGGCTACCACATGACGGTCCTTATTCCATGGAACTTGGTGACCACAGTATTTCCAAAAGTCTTTTTGGTTTATTTACTTGTATGCTTCTGGGTGCTGTTTTCACAATAAAAGCATATGTCAAAATTGAATACCTATTTTTTGTGGTTGTTATTTTTGCCAGAGAGAAAAGGAAAACCTAAATGCAGCAAAGACATATAGAGAAGTAGCAGCCAATAACTAAGTTTCTACTTCCCAGAATGCTATATAGCATGGCAGACTATACCACAGAAGTTCAGGTACATCAAAATGGTAAAGCACAAGCCACTGGGAAACTCCCTTAAGTAGGGAAAATCCCGAAGAGATTTAATAAAGTTTTCTCCAACATAGAAGCCTGCACCTATGAATTATTTTACACATAATTAATAATACATTGCCTCAGTTGTCATGATGGAATATTTAAACTACACTAACTTACTGTCAAAGAATAACGTTACTATACTGCAGGCTGTGTGCAAACATTGATTCCTAGGTGCAAGTTTATGCATCTACATAAAACTTACTTTTAGAGAATTCATTTTGGCCCCTCGTATTCCTTCTCTGTACAGAAGTGAACAAGAAAAGTTACAAAAGGAACTCTACAGACAACGCTGTCACACAGCTGCTCCGTAAAGCCACCCCAGCCAGGAAGGATCCCAGGCATTCAGCAGAGAGGCCCTTCTATTTCCCTGCAGTAATCCATTTACAACCTGTTACCATATTTTTACTGCAATTATCCTTCAACAGTCAGAGTTCAGAATTTATGTGCTTTAAAATATAAATCAAAGCAAAACCACTAAATGAAAATCTCTCTTAGGCAACTCCAACAAAACCCCTTAAAGAAAATTCAAGGATACTAGCAGTACTACAAATTAGCTTTAGGTCAAAAGAAGCGTTTGTCTTATCTAAAACATGGTGATTCTCTTGTTTGGAAAACAGGAGAGTTAAGGATACACATAAATGTGAATTTGAAATGTTAATCTATATAATATATGAGATGTTTGCAACTTATGAAAATTACTTTCAATTACTAAAAATAAGAATACAGGAAGAGGATTGGAGAAATAACAAGGACTCCCTCAGACCACCTCCGCACACCAATAAGAAAAAACCTTGATTTTACAGACACACCTATTTTATTTCTTTGTCTTTCCATAGTACAATTCAAGGTATGTGAGACTAAAAACAAAGAAGCAGAACATAAGGACTGTACTGTTAACAAAGCATGGAGGGTAAAGGAAATTCAGAAAACATTTTAAAAACAGACAACAAAGCAACTGACTACTATCTGTTGTTCTGCAAAGTGATTTTTGGACTAATAAACTGAAGATATTATGCTATTGCTACACTTACTTGTATAGCACTCCAAGTATTTTTTGAGATGAGACAGATAAACAGATACACATATAAAAACATAAATTAAGACAGTCTGGAATACAAAACATGCTATTTCACTGATACTAGAGAAGACAATCTAACATTCCTCAGAAGAAATCACAGAATGGTTTGGCTTGGAAGGAACCTTTAAAGATCATCACATCCAACCCTCCTACCATGGGCAGGGATATCTTTTACTAGATCAGGTTGCTCAAAGCCCCATCCGATCTGACCTTGAACACTTCCAATGATGGTGCATCCACAGCTTCTCTGGGTAACTTCTTCCAGGGTCTCACCACCCTCATCATAAAAAATGTCTTCCTTATATCCAGTCCAAATCTAGCCTCTTTTAGTTTAAAACCATTGCCCCTTGTCCTGTCACTACAGGCCTTGGTAAAAAGCCTCTCTCTGTCTTTCTTATAAGCCCCCTTTATACTCTGAAAAGCCACAACAATGTCTCCCCGGAGCCTTCTCTACTCCAGGCTGAACAACCCCAACTCTCTCAGCCTTTCTTCACAGGAGAGGTGTTCCAGCCCTCTGACCATTTTCATGGCCCTCCTCTGGACCCTCTCTAACAGGTCCATGTCCTTCCTCTGCTGGGGACCCCAGAGCCAGACGCAGTACTCCAGGAGGGGCCTCATGAGAGTGGAGTAGAAGGGGTGAATCACCTCTCTTGACCTACTGGCCACACTTCTTTTTATGCAGCCCAGGATACGGTTGGCCTTCTGTTGCCTACGGTTGTCCAATTTTTCATCCACCAGTACCCCCAAGTCCTTCTCTGCAGGGCTGCTCTCAATCCCTTCATCCCCCACTCTGTACTGATACTGGGGATTGCCCTGGCCCAGGTGGAGGACCTTGCACCTGACCTTCCACAATGGCAAAGACTATTTTTACTGGTTTCACTTTAAATCTGCAAGGCATTTAGAGGTTCTGGGGGAAAAAAAAAAAAAAGAGTAGTTTTTAAACATTAGGTAGACTTCTCTGTCTTGAACTTTTAATGTAATGTAATCTTGCATGAAAAATCCTTTTCTCCTGAAATTTACACATACGTGTGGCTTCAAAAATGCTCCATGGAAAAGTATGTGGCATGTATTTTAGGAGGGGGGAGGGAAAGCAGTAAGAGTCTTGTCTGATGAAACACATCTTTCCTTGTCATTTTGAACATTTCAGAATTTCCACAGGGCTGCTCTTCAAGCAAAACAGATCTCTCTTTGCCATGTATCATTACCAATTATGCAAATACAGTAATTTGATTAGAAACGTAATGGTTCAGCATACACATTTGTAACCTCCAGCTTCTCAATTTTCTTTCTTACTGCAAGTCACCTTAGCAAAGGCAACAAAATTTCAACAGTGACAACAGCAGAGAGCAACTTCAAGTTTTCAGATTCCAAGGTGAAGTTAATTAACTAGTCAGGTAACAGTCACTACATGACATTTCAACAGCAAAGCTAAAACAAAAAACCCCCACCCAAAACCACACAAAACAACAAAAACCCCCTGAAAAGCAAACAAAAACCCCCCAAAAAATCACCACAAACCCTGCTAGCCAAACCAGTTAACAATTAATAAACAAACCTCTATTACTGAAACAAAAAGCAATGTAGTGCTAATCAATCACAGCAGAGGTGTCACAGACCAGTGGGTGAGAAACTGCTCAGGACATATTAAATCAGCCATAGTGTTAACAAGGCCTTCTACAGTGAGCAAAGACATAATGACATTTTCCAAAACCATTTTTTTTATAGTTGTTCCATTGAGCAAAAGCTGACAGCTGTAGAAGGCATTCCCTTTTAAATTTACACGTTTAGTTTCCTTTAATTTTCTGGAGTGCGTATGCCTGACACAAACATATAACAAACGGATATGCGTAAACTTACATACAATATAAAACTCCAGGTTCTTTCAATGAGCCTAATCACGTACTTACATATGTACATACCTAGTCCTATCTAGACGTGTATGGAACAAGTAAAAATTAGACTGTAAAACTTACTTAATTTTTGTCTTTTGGCTACTGATACTATTATTATTATTATAATAGTGCCACTGTTGTTTTTTTCTTTTTCTAAAAATTAATTTTCATTCATAATATTCTGCTGATGCATATATATATACACATATACACATACACGAAGACTGGGCACCACCAACATTGTTCAGCTTTTTAGTAGATTTCTAGTAATATTTTTATTCAGGAATAATACATTGTATTATTAAAAGATTTTATTCTTTTGTTTAAGGACTAAACTAAAATTTGTTAAAGAAGGAATTGCTTGAGTACAGGAACACAAAAAATCTTGGAATTAAAGTTTCCAGAAGCCTCTTCTGTAATTTGGTCTCTTATTTGTAAGGACAGCCATTCACTCTTTGCATGTCCAGGGGAAAAAAAAAAAGTTGCTATAAATTCTAGCACTTCACTTCTGGGTAGATACCTCAACTAAATAAGCCACATGTTGTTAGAACTTGAAAAATGCTGTTGTTTTCCATATGACTAAAGCCTTTTGTTTTTTCCAAGGAAGAAGAGTATTTTTCCCCTGTACCAAAGAGAGATTAAAGAGAAATTAATCCACCACACTTCGTATTGAAAATCAAAGAGATGAAAGGAAGGATAAAACAGCCATACACTTAAGGAAGACACAGTTTCTTCTCATTGCTAACTTCTACAGCTAATAGTTCTCTCAAAAGTGGGTCTCTCTTTAGGGAATGTACTTAAATTACAGTACACCTCTACAACTAAAACTCCATTTCTGGAACTGGTGAGCACAGAAATGCACTCAAAGAAAAAAGCGAAATCAACAATGGTTAATAATGATGGAGGGTCCATGCAAACAATTTAAACTGCGGCATTAGTGCCTTACCCTGCAGAGCGTGTTTTTGTGACTCTACATTTCCTGTGCATGCTATTTGAACTGTAAATAAAAGACAGACTGAGCAGTCATGAATTATCATCTTTAAAAGCTGCCCAATTTCCAGTATGTGTTTAGACATGCCTGGGAGAGCGATACTGCTACCTACATAAAACTGTTACAGTATCACGACTCAAATTTTTCTCTGAGGAAAAAAAAATTAAAGCACGAGATTGTGAGCGTTCAATTTCAATCAAGAAAGGCCGTTTAGGACGGCGTTACCCAGCCTGGAAGCGAGGTTATGCTGTCACAGCTCACCCAGCAGCACATGCTCCCACTCTGACCGCTCACACTTTTCCCCTTTCGCCTTCAAGGCAGGATTTCCAGGCTACGAACAAGGCGGGCATGTGCTCAACAGCGGGAGCTGGCTGAAGCCAGGCCATCAGGCAGCTCCAAACTTTCCGACGGTCCCGGCCGAGGGAGCCCCGCCGCCCTGGGGCTGCTGCTGCCGCCGCCGCCGCCGAACCCCGCACCCGGCCGGTTTCCGGGAGAGACCCCCCTCCCTCCGCCACAGCGGGGCGCGGCGCCTGGCGAGACCCTGGGCCGGAGGCGG
Organism: Calonectris borealis; assembly: GCF_964195595.1. Classification (NCBI taxonomy): domain Eukaryota; kingdom Metazoa; phylum Chordata; class Aves; order Procellariiformes; family Procellariidae; genus Calonectris; species Calonectris borealis. The sequence continues at coordinate 145,387,296 of NC_134313.1, forward strand.
CCTCTCTCCCCTCCACAAACAACCCAGCCCGGCGGCCCGCCGCCGCCCGCCATTACGCTTCCCCACAGCCCCCTGCCCACCGGGGCCCGCGCTGCCGGGGACCGTCCCCACACCGGCAGCACCACCGCGCCCGGGGACGGCCAGCCTCGATAAGCTGCGGCTTGTTTACCTCCGCACGCCGGCGCTACTCTCCGCTCTCACCTCCTCCGCTCCCCTCGCCTGTCGGCGGCGCCGAGGAGACGAGGCACCCCCGGAGACGCCTCCTGGCCCGCCCCACCCGCGATACGACGGGCTACCGACGCCCAGATGTGCAAAGTCTCCCGGTTGCGCCCTCGGCCGGACTGCTCGCCTCGCCCTCTCGCAGCCCCGCGGACCCCGCCCGAGCCCTCCCAGGCGGCGCCGGGATCGCCGCCAGCGCCGCGGGGCACTCACCGGCTCCTCACAGGGGCTCTCCCTGGCCCTTCCCGGCGCCCGCCACCCAGCGCCTCCATTTGTTCAGCGGCCGCTCCTCTCCCCCGCTCTACTCCGGATACGGCGCCCTCTGGAGTGCCCGCTCCGCCGGGGCTCCGGCCCGCCGGCAGCCGGGGCCGTCACTCCGCGGCTGAAGCGGTGGGGAGTGCCCGGCGGCGAGGCTTCCTCCGTGCAGGCAGGGCGTTGCGGCTGCCGCCGTCTCGCTGCCCCTTTGTTAGGCGGCGGCTCCTGGCGACGCTGACAGCTGCCGGCGGCGCTCCCGGGGCCCAGGCGGCCGCTTCACCTCAGCGCCTCCCTGCCTACCAGCAGCGCCTCATGCTCCCGGCCCGCAGCCCGGTCTCTCTCCCTCTTTCTCCGCCCGCGGTCAACAACCGGCGGCGGCAGCAGCAGAAGTTCAGGCCGCCGACCCGGAAACTCATCGGCAGCCGAGACCCGCGGCGCTCCGACGGGAAGCGGATCCGCCGAGCCGTGGGAGGGAGTGGGGCGGGGACGGGGAGGAGCGGGACGCGTCTCGGGCGCTGGGCCTGGGCGCCGGGAGGATGCGGCGGGGGAGGCCGACCGCCGGTACCACCGAGGAAGGCAAGGCAGGGAGCGAGCAGGGCCGGTGGTGCGGTCCCGAGGACGTGGGAGCCGTTCCCGCTCCGCGGGGCTGCGGCGTGAGCACCCCGTGGGGGGCCCGGTGCCCGGCCGGGTCCTGGGCGCGACCGGGAAAGTTCGGGGGGCGTTCTCTCGTCCGTGAGGCGCGGAGCGGCGGGGTGGCTGCCGCCGGAGCGGGAGGTACCGGCGGCACAGGACCGCTTCCCGCCCGCCGTGCTCCTCTGTCGGCGGCCGGCTTCCTCTGTGGCGGCGGTCTCGCCGTGCCGAGGCGAGGCAGCGCTGCAGAGGAGGCCGCGGCGGCTGCCGCGGCTCCCTGTGCGGGGCCTGCACTCGGCGGGACGGGCGGGGCGTGGCCGTGTGTCCCCGCGGCGCGGCGGGAGCCGGCCTCTGCCTCGTCCCGGCGGGTCCCGGGCTGCTGAGGGTGCCGTCGGGCGGTGGTGTGGGAGGCGGGGAGGGCCGGCGGTGCTGGGAGAAGCCCGGCTGAGGCGTGTTCTCTAGACCTGCGTCCGTTGAGACGGGGACGCGTTGTTGGCCCCTGGATTTGGTTAGGGTCAGTTCACTGGTGGTGCCTTCTGAAGCTGGTCGTCGTTATTGTCACATCCTCACAGCCCCACCCTTCTTCATCCTCCGTTTTGTTTTCTGGAGTCGTATCGCCGCTCTCGGGGCTGTCTGTTTCCCAGACATCCTCACCCCACTCTGGGTTTAGTGCAGAGCCCTGGCAGAGGCAGCTCACCCACTGCTTATTCACCTACCACCCAGGTGGCCCCGCCTGGCCCAGCCCTGACTGTGCAGGTTCCCTACACACAAGCTTGTGACCCAAACCCAGTATATCCCAGTACATGTAAGGAAACCCAGGGAGCCTGCCTTTCCCAGCTGCCCATAAGGGATGGTTGTTTCTTGTTCCTTTCAAAACCTTTAATATCCCAAAGCATGAGCTCTCACAAGTCAGCACGTTGCTTATTTAATGTTTCTAGTTGCTACCGTAATGCAAATCAATAAGTGTTTCTATTCAAATATTACTGTTCAAGTACCACCATTAAATTATCTAACTAATTTATTTATCTTAACTGAAGGTGAAAATATGCATGCTGTTATTTATGTTGGGTTTTTTAAATATGTTTTCAGGTAGTCTGATCCCAGCAAAAATACTGGACTAAGGTCATGGGAATCTGAAGACCTCTGTTTCTCCTAGAAGAGGTGAAGAAGCTAGGAACAGTAATGTTAATAATCTTTGTGGAGGGATTAATCTTCAAAAAGCATGTGCTTACTGATGATACGGAATGAAAGGGGGTTCATTTGCAGATGAAGAAAGTGATCGGCTGGAAGGTGCTAATGGCCAGACATGACCTTCTTTCTAAAATCTGATATGTGAAGTGATTTAGTTTTCCCTATAATTTTCATAAAATTTTATGATTATAGGAATTGTCACTTTGGGTTAACCAGAAGGGTAAACAAAGTTTTATCTTAAATCTAAAAACCTCTGCCCACTTTTTGCAAAAACTGAAGACGTATTCCTTTCAGAAACTCTGTGTTTGAATGAATTGTGCACCAGTTTGCAGCCCCACTGAAGTAAAACTAAGTAAATGAATCCATATTATAGTTTATTTTTATCAGCTTTGTTACTTGGGCTGTAGGCAAGACCGTGTTCTACTTCTTATTGGGGGCGGAGGGAAGGAAGATCAGGTATTTTCTTGAAATCCCTATGGAACTCATAGAAATGCAGTACTATGTCATAGCACATTTTATAAATTACAGTGTTTGTCACTTTAGAATGGTTTTCTTTTTCAATTTCATATATTTTTCAGAGTCCTAAATTTCTTTGGCCTTTTGCCTGGCTTGCCAAATGGGGAAGATAGTTACAAAGAGGGGAAAAAAAAATACGTTATTTTTATTTTAAAAGTGGGTTAGAGAACAAGATTATTTGTATTAAATCTATGTGATATAGGATTTTCCCCTTTCATGAAAAGGAAGCAGAATTATATCAGCCATTGGTATTTCTCTAGCTAAAGAACAATAAATGAATAATGCAAAGAATCAGTGGATATAATTACTGCATCCTGAAGTTTAGAGTGCTGTTGGATTTTTTTCCTTTTTTCAACTGAACCTTTACTTCCTATTTATTCTTTCTTTTCCAGTGACAAAATAAGCAGGAGAGATGGGAAACCCAGAAAACATTGGAGATGCATATGTTGCTGTGATTCGTCCAAAAAATACTGCTAGCCTGAATTCTCGGGAATATCGAGCTAAATCCTACGAAGTAAATTTAAATTTTTTTATTTATTAAAATTTAAAAAAAAGTTATAGTAAATATATAATAATATAGCAGCAGAAAAAATATGACAATAACATTGCTTAAATAATGTCTATATATGTCATATACCTACTATGGATTGCCCCATCCTTATGATATTTGAACACTTTACAGTTTTGTAATATTTGTGTGTTTCATGTCATTTTTTGCCCTACGGGCCGCTCAGTACAAGGGTGCAGCCTTGTCTTACTCTCTTTAACCATACTGTTATGGAGGTCATTCTGACTTCAGCATGCTGCTCCTCCACATTCAGTACTTCCTGAATTTTGTAACTGCTTTTACAGTGGTACAATAAATACCAAAAAAAAACCCCCCACGTGTTCTGTACTTGGTTCAGTTGTACTTAAACTCTTTTGGTTTCATTATTCTTTCAAAGATTTTGTTGCTTGAAGTTCCCATTGAAGGCCAAAAGAAAAAAAGAAAGAAAGTTTTGTTGGAAACTAAACTGCAGGGAGGCACTGAGATTACCCAGAGCATCTTGGATTATGTATTGGAAGCCACCAAACCAATTTCACCAGCCAATCAGGGTATTAAAGGTAAAAACATTTTAATCTGATTTATTGTTGATAGCGCTATAAAAATACTTTAAAAATTAAATGGGCATGGAAAGGTTGTGCAAAAGCATGAAATTAATTTAAAAAAAGAAGTTATGTTTTGAGGTTCATCAAAAAACCCCAAGCCAACTATACAGCTAAAACCTTTAATTTACCTTTGTTTCCCTTTACCTTCCAACTCTGTAAAATGCTTGCTAAAAGATTTTTATTAAGTGAAACTTTGCCCGCCTGTACTACTACTTCACCTCAAAATGAGATTTATAGCTAAACTTCTGGTCAATCAGATTGAAATCTTTTTAATCCTTAATTTCAGCTAAAACTTGACTTGAAGTAGTGAATTGATCACTTCTAAAGTCTGTTCTAAAACCAGCATTGTTGAGTAGACAGTATCTACATGAAAATATTTCCAGCATAACTGTATCACAGATATAATTTGATTAGTACATTTTCTTTTTATTGTTGTTGCATAGCTGGTCTAGCAAACAACCTCACACTTGTGCTGACAAAAATTGTTTTCACCAGCATATTTCATTTCCAGATTGGTATAAGCTGTATTGACTAAAGCACTGTTTTTTGTGCTGTGTACCTCATCTCTGCTTTGTAAGTGAGGTTATACTGGGGAAGGTTATCAGGGGCGGGCAAGGCAATGCAGCGCTAACAGTTTAGAAAAGGAGTAGCTGGTTGCATGGTAAAACGTTGCGGGGGGCAATGACTGGAGTTGGATTGACTTAACAAAGCTAGTTGAACAGCAAACATGAAATAACACAATAGCATTAATACACATTGAGGAATGCCTAGTAAAAACAAAAACTGTCTGTTTCTTACACAGTTTAGAGAGTTTTAAATTGACTCAGACAGAGGGCCCAAGCATTAGTGTGGCCACTGCTAAAATATGCAACTGAGGTCAGAAAAGCAAACAAAACGCTGAATTCTGTAAGGGTGGAAGGGAGGATAACATGGAAAATACTGTCCTACTACTACATGAATAAAGCATTCACCCTAACATGGAATATAGCATGCAGCTGTGGTTTCCCATTTCAAAAATAATCTTGTTTAACTTAAAAGATAGGTGGTTTGGGGGGTGAATGCTACAAAAAATCAGGGATATAGAAAAGTTGCTATGAAAAAAGGGGTACAGTCATGTCATTTTTCATGTTAATGGGCATATATGTATTTATGTTCTTTATTTTTTCATATGTATTTAGATTTTCTTATCTTGCTTTAGATTATAGCTTATAATAATCATAATTTTTTCTTCCTAGAAATTAGGAGGATTGAGTCTGGTAAGCTTTCAGATTTTTTTTTGTTTTGTTGGTTAATTAATTCTTTTGGTTTTTTTTTTAATACTGTGCTAGGAAAGCGTGTAGTGTTAATGAAGAAGTTTCCTCTTGATGGAGAGAAGGCAGGCCAGGAGGCATCACTTTACATTGTTCCAACTGTTGTGAAAGGTAACGTTGAGCACCTGAAGTTGCACCCATTTTAGCCAAAGTTCAGTTGAGTGTTTATTAAGAATTTTTATGAATATGCTATATGGCTTTTTCTGTATTTAAACATTAAAAGTTGCATTCAAGTGGAAACCACTCTCTGAATACTTTAAAACTTGAAAAAATTACTTAAAATTAAGGAAAAAACCTTGGGTTTAATGTATTGCCTTTGTTTCTGTAATGATAGCATACTTCTGTTTTAAGCTGTATTTGTTCACTTGATTATATTTCAAAATGTATGCATTAACTTGTATAGAATTTACTGAATGCAAGTGTAAATAAGACATCCTATTCAGTTCAGTGTTCTTTACTCAGAGAAGAATGCTTATTGAAGTCTGTAAACAGTTTTGTTTGAATAAGGAATGGTGAATAAAGTCTTCAGAAGGCAAAGTAAATTGCTTGTCAGGAAAGTATTGTTAAAAAAAGCCTGAAGTAAATGTCTGTGTGCTTTTGGGGAAACTCCTTTGTTTTTGCCTTACTGATAGCCCTTAAGGATAAAAACTATCAAGCAGATACCATTGTGGAGTTACCAATAGCGATAAATACCTCTTCTAGTCCTGAGTCCTTTTTTTCTGGCAACAGTATTCATTTAGTATTAATTCCTCAGATGAAGCTGATCACACTGATGGAATAGTAACTGAACACTTTAAGGTTTTTAGGGCTACCCCGTTCAGTTGTGAATTATTATGTAAGGATTGTATGTAATTTCTATCAATTATCATCTGGAAAAAATTAATTTACTGTAGTCTAAAGTTAGAATATACTCTCAATATTAGGAACGTGTAACTACAAAAGATGCAGAAGGGAAAATAAGATTACTCTTCTCATCGATGTGTCTTCAGAGTATGTTTCCTTTTTAGATAATACAAAATATGCATACAGTCCTGGATGTCCTGTGTTCTACTGTTTACAAGACATCATGAGAGTCTGCAGTGAATCCAGCACCCATTTTGCTACGCTTACTGCAAGAATGTTAATTGCCTTGGATAAGTAAGAAATGCCATCAGTAAAAAATACCTTAAAATAGAAGTTAAACAAGATGTAGCACATAGTTTTTATCTTGTGATTAAGAAGGAAATCATTGTGATATGTTATTTTCTTCATGTTTATCAGAAACTGAAACCTTGACAACAAATTTCTAAATCTTTTTAAAAATCTTTTGCAAACTGAAGAATGGTGTGCTTACGTAAATCAAGTGGCTTTTTGGAAGTTCTTGCTCACAGTGAAGATTTTGTAAAATCATATAAAATACTAATGATTAATCTTCTATAAGTGACATAATTGCCATGTGTAAGAGTATTTGCCAGGGTATAGTAAAACTATCCTGTTAATTGTATACCATTATGATTTGCGTTTAAATTAACCCCCCATTTACAAAGGGAGTGCATATTCCCCAGCAAGAGGGTGTTTATAGCACGATGATCACAATTTTACAGTCTTTCTTCCCAGCAGGACCATGAGTAAGTGAAGAGAACGTGGCTTTTGCAGCACGTGATAGCTTGGATCTGGGACTTAAAAATCCAGACCTAAGCATATGCATTGAACTGCAGGCCATGTTCTGCCATCCTTACACACGGTTCTGGGACAGACAAGATCCATGCAGTCTGTCAGTAGATCTGTCTTTCCAAAGCATGTACTTACCTTTCTTCTGTATTTCCAGGCTAAATCACTAAATGGAATTTATTGTATTCCAGCAAGGTACATGTTTATCTCAAGCTTGTGAGAAAGTATGTGCAGAAACCTTAAATACAAACCTGGCTTTAGACCCTCAGTTAAAACGTGCCCCATTCAACATAGCACTAAAATAATTTAGCAATTCAGTGAAGATATATTTATCAAAAAATCCTGAGCCCTGTGGTATATTGCATATGTGGCAGGAAAAAATGCAGCAGTTGTACAGTGCTGACTTTCTCCTCTAGCTCAGAGTAAGAGGGCTCTAAAGCCCTTCTATAATCTCAGTAGGAGTGCACTTAGAAGAGAATAACCTTCAGCACAGCTTTGTGAAAAGGCAGGTGGTAGCCTATGTGAAAGACCTAGCGGTTCGGAAGCTGTCAAAGGATCTTCTGATTTTTTGCCTTTTCCCTCCTATCCCTAATGAAACACAGAAGGTAGAAGGCTTAAGTCAGCACAGGTATTGCAACTTCAACTCATCCTTAAACAAACTGCTTTAAGTTTCAAAATTTGTATGTTGAGAGTAGTAATACCAATAAACTGAAAGTAAACGAAATGGTGACATGTTGGTGGTTAAGTGTTTTGGCTATAACCAATGTTACTCTTACCTTAGCTTAGTTTCCTTTTCTTTGAGAGTTTGCATCTGCAGGAAATGTGTTTGAGCAAATACATTTGCTTAACTATATTTGGTTAAAAAAATTCATGTTTGGGGATTAATTTAGTACTATAAAATTGGCTGTGCACATTATAATTAATTATTTTTTTTTAAATTAAAATGTGTGATTATCATACATACAACCCTTAATCAAACAAAATAATGGACAGGCGTGACCAAAATAGTCCTTTTCTACCTGAAAATGAATGACTTGCCCATTCTCTCCTGCAGGTGGTTGGATGAACGGCACACGCAGTCTCACTCCATCCCAGCTTTATTCAGACCATCTCCGCTTGAGAGAATTAAAACAAATGTAATAAACCCTGCCTATGCTATAGAACCTGGTCAAACAGAGAGCTCATTACACATGGGTTATACTGCCCTGGAAATAAAGAGTAAAATGCTGGCACTGGAGAAAGCAGATATGTGTATCTATAATCCTTTGTTTGGATCTGACCTTCAGTATACCAATAGGGTAAGAACTATAATTTCATTTTATATTTGTGAAACATACATACATTTTCATTTTACAATTCATTCATTTATTTGATATGAGTGTGTGCTTTATATTTAATGTAATCAGATTTCTTTATTGCACACTTGCTGCTAAATGGTTTTTCAAATCTTCACATTTGAACATCATTCTCTTTAATTATAAAATGTTACTATCATAACTTTGGTTTCAAGAGAATACCCAGCCTGCATGGGGATTATTTAGCCAAATCTCAGTAAGATATTTTTTCATTTGTGTTTAAATTATTTCTTCACAGGTTGACAAAGTGGTAATAAATCCATACTTCGGCCTTGGAGCCCCAGACTATTCAAAGATTCAGATTCCTAAAAGAGAAAAGTGGCAACGTAGCATGAGCAGTGTCACAGAGGACAAGTATGTTACATTCCTTTTTCATTAATGGATAATTTTGTTTTGTTATATTACAGTAGTACTTGGTAGACTTGGTCAGAATGAGATTCCTATTACTTCAGGACTTTACTGTATAAATACGTATTTTAAAAAAATTCTATTTGAAGTCTCTAAGTACTGAAACACAACAGTTAAAGGACGGATCAAGAAAAGTTTAAATTATAAACATTAAGGAAGCATTTCTTAGCATAATGAATACAGTTGTGGCTTGACTACTGCATGATGAAAATACTAGTTGTATTGGCACATTTTAGCTGCATGAGCTTCATTTTTATTCTTTGTGTAGATCTACAGTTAGTGCTATGTTCGTAACTTAAAAAAAGTCAATGATCTCAACTATTGCAATATTTCTGAACTGTGTTTTCCTCCTTTTTCTCCTCTTAATTCACAGGGAACACCAGTGGGTAGATGATTTCCCTCTTCACCGCAGTGCTTGCGAAGGCGACTCTGATTTACTAAGCCACCTTCTAGATAAAAAGTTTTCTGTTAATCAGTTAGATAGTGACCACTGGGCACCTATCCATTATGCATGCTGGTGAGTCAGATTAATATAGTTTTGCCAATCAAATGCATTCTTGTTATCATGATTCTTTAGCGTTAATAATTTATGTAATTTATCATACAGACTCTAAAATGAGAAATCAAAAAAACTCTGGACTTTTTACACTTTGACTCTAATATATGTTCGTGTCAACCTTCTGAAGAGAAAGATTGCTTCAGGTTTTGAGATAATTTCAATCTCAGAGGAGACCAGGTGTGGAGATTGTATCATCAAACACTTCCCTGTTGCCTCTTATCTCTGTCCTGAAGCATCTGTTCTAATTCCTGTTGGAGACACTGGGTCTAGTTTAGTGTGGTAACTTTTATAGCCTTTGGTGGTTAAAGGCTGTGAGCAGTTTTACAGCATAGCAATAGCTGAGCTGAGCATGTTTTGGTGATGGTCAAGCTTTGGGTGGGAAGCTGGAGTAGGTGATCTACAGAGGTCAACTTGACTGACTATAACTCTGTGATGATTTAATCTGTAAGTGATTGAGAGCTTTCCTCAGTTCTTGTAAAAATGCTTTTGTTTTATTTTTATGCAAGTTAGTCTTCTGTATTTATAGTAGTGTCTGATGATATGAATAACATGAAAATCACACTTGGTTATAAAAAATAAAATTTACTTGATTTTTAGTGTTTGTCAGAAAGTTTGCATAAACAGTATATGCAAGATTTACCAGTTATCAGCATGAGGTTTAAGAGTCCTCAGGACCCATCTGCATGACAATCAGAAACTTTACTCTGATTCTCACACAGATTTTTTTTTTTGTTTTTTTTTTTAAGGCAAGGCTGAACTGTTTTGCCATGACTGAATTGCTACAACTACCCAAACATAGCTAGTTTAAAGCAAGGTTCTGTTTGTCTATAATGAATCATCCAATAAATGGTTACTAGACCAATAGTTACCAAAGAAGTGCAGAACTGATACTAATTTCTACAAACTTATTAATGTTCCATTGTCTTTGGTGTCATTTCAAAGCTAAAAACTCTTGAGCATGGAAATACACTTTTCCATATTTAGGACTATCTGAAAAAAAGATTTTATTTTACATTTGCTGTGTCTGTTCTGCTTTAAACCTGTCTGCAGGTATGGAAAAGTTGAAGCCACTCGAATGCTGTTGGAGAAAGGGAAATGCAATCCAAATCTTTTGAATGGCCAACTTAGCTCTCCTCTTCATTTTGCTGCTGGAGGTGGGCATGCTGAAATAGTACAAATTCTACTAAATCATCCAGAAATTGACAGAGTAAGTTCTGTTTGTGTATAGAAATAGCAGTTTTAGGAACAGTTTCTAGCTTGTGCATGTGAAATATTTTGTGTCCAGATCACAATGTGTAAACACAATGATCCTGTTGAGAGATTACAAAAAAATGGTTTAGTATTTTTCATTACCTCTACTTTTCCCATAGTATATCGATTAAATGTTTGAACCCTAGGATCAAGGATTTTAATTATCTCAAAAAATGTGTAAATGTTTACCTATCTCCAGTGAAAACAATGTATTGTCAGTGTTTCTGTTTATGTTTGTAGCACATTACTGATCAACAAGGAAGATCTCCACTGAATGTCTGTGAAGAGAACAAACAAAACGAGTGGGAAGAAACTGCAAAACTGCTGAAGGAAGCCATAAATAAACCAGTATGAGTTTATTTTCTATATAGTTTAAAGTTTATATTTACTTTACACATAAACTTGTAGAAGAGCTAGGCTTACTTATAACTGTTATTGGAAATGTGCAGTATACTGAAATTGTTAGTGTAAATATTGACAAACTGACATTTTGTCTCTTTGAATGTTTCTGTCTATATTTATTGCTCAAGAAATACAAGTAACACTTTAAACGTGATGTTTTGATTTATTTGTAGGAGCATCACATCAGCTACCGATTTTGTGTCTATTTTTGATCATACAACCATCAGCTTTCTTTATGTATCGTCATCTTATATGGTGATAAACAGGAGCATTCAGCTGGTTAAATGCAGGCTTCTACAAAATAGGCTTTACATCAGTTAGTCAGTGTAGGCTTCCTTGGCAGTCAGTGGAGCTCTAGCCAGGATAATAAACAAAATTTACGATGTGATTCCTCTCATCCTGAAGTAGATTTAAAATTAGCCAAATGATATAAAACACTTGTTTCTTTTCTTTGAGTTCAGATGCAACTTGTATCTCTGTAGGTAGGTGGCAGTAAACCTATCAATTTTTCAAGATGTTTTAAATTATCTTCATTTCACTCTATATGAATGAATCTTCCAAAATAATTGATGAAGGAATTGACCTCCTTTATTTTAGGGATCTTATTATGCAGTTGATCAAATGGCAGATGTGTGTCTAATGACTCTAAAAGACTAATACACACATTTTAAGTAGATTTCGCAGCATAATAGGTGATATTATGTTGCCACTTATTACTATTGAATTGATACATTAAAATAAAAAAAGTGACAGAAACTTATTATAAGAGTCACAGATACTATAAGAGTCACAGTGACTACTGCAGCAAAAATAGACTAGTATTTTTCATTGCAGTCAGTTGTCATTTTCCAAGGCGTTCATCTTTTTTTCCAGAAGTTTCTAGGAACTCAGTTCCTGACGACTAAGTAGATTTGAAGAAGGGAAATAACAAATTCCTGCAACTTTTTTATTCAAGCAGCTGAAACATTTACCCTGTTAGAGAGATGAAAACAAGAAGTTTCATTGATTTATGACTTGTGTGTATATGCTTTAAGCACCTGATTTACGTTTAAGTACATCTTTTAGGAGGCATACTCTGGGCCCACATGCAATTCAGTGAAAGCTATGTGAGTTCTGAAGGGGAAAATGATTTATTATTAGTAATATTATAGAAGTACTAAAAGATTGTAAATTGTATTCTTATTGTACTGGGGTCTGTGTAAAGGGTGGTGCTTCCCTATGAAAAATAAGTCTTTTTAGTATAGACTGATGAGGGGAATAATTCATAACCTGCCAGTAATAGTGAGGTGGACATTTTGGGATATGCAAGGGCAGCTGAGCCCAAATCCCTCAGGGAACTTTTAAATGCCTACTTGCCTTTTAGTTCAACAGAAGTGAAGTCCTTAAATATCAGTAAGATCTTTCTTGGAGTTATTGTGGTAAAAAGCACAGTGCAAGAACTTGCATAGGACTTGAAACAAGCAGTTTTGATAAATAGAAAATATGCAGGAGTTGTGCAATGTTCTTTTTATGAACAGTATGGATGTTGCTGAATTACGGTAAAATTGCTTTCCTCTTCAGAAGCACCAACAGAAAGGATTTTAACAAGTTCTTTGTTTAATATGTTTAAATTTTTATGTAGTATGAAAAGGCACGAATTTATCGTATGGATGGGTCCTATCGCTCTGTTGAGTTGAAACATGGAAACAATACTACTGTACAGCAGATAATGGAAGGGATGCGTTTGTCTCAAGAAACTCAGCAGTACTTCACTATCTGGATCTGTTCTGAGAACCTTAGTAAGTAACACGGATTGCTTTATTTACGAGTTTATCATAGTTTTTTTATTTCTGCTTGCCTTTAGAAAAAAATAATATTTTCTTAGAAAAGTGGGAAACATGCTCTCTGACAGTTCTGTATTAACCTCTTTCTATCAGCTTTTAAAAGCCATCCTTTAGGAGTTAATTTGTACCTAGACTGTCTATTAATACACTTTGCCCCGCCGCAGACTCTGTAATCCCTGTAGGTCTCATTTTTTTATGTCTTTTGCATGGGGAGTGAAACCATTTTTTCCATTTCCTCTGCTTAAGCTTTCCTCCAGTAGATCAACTCCCAGCCTTTACAGCCTGGTGTCTCCAAACTGCTTTCAGAGCTATAGAGAGCTTCTCCATTTTAGCCATCATTCTGAGTACCCCAATAGGTCTGACCTTGTATCACTGTGGCATCTAGAATGTATTTCATCTAGGAGGATGAGGCTAGTCCAGATTGCCTTTCTGTTACAGGGCGCCTTTGCTGTCACAGTCCTTACTGCTAACTTACCCTGATTTCAGTGGTACTTTTCTTCCCAGAGTATCTGAAATTGGATGCATGTAGTTGTTTTTACCAATGTTTAATCTATTTAAAACTAGTAATTAAAGTAAAGCTGATTAATGTTTTCTCATTAGGTCCTTTAATCATATGAATTTTCATGTGTTTTGCAAACAAAATGATTTTTGATAAACAAGTTTTCAGTTATATTTGGTAGGAGGGAATTCTGATGCAAAATGTCATTATTACATTTGCTGTATTTTTTTGGTATTTCTGATCTAAATAAAAAGTATATTATAGTTGTAGTTTGAGATATGTAGCAAAAGATAAATAGAACCACAAAAGAGTCAATGATTATGATTGTGTTTTGTCAGAAAACGTCGTAAACAGTACTGCTGCAACAAGATAGCTATGGGACACATTATAATGGATTTACAAAGCACAGTTCAGGTCTGGTAGGATACTGTGTTGACAGTACCATTAACGCAGAAGCCTTGCATTTAAAATTTTATTTACTGTTGTCAATCTTTCACTACAGTGGCATTGTTATCTTTTTTTTATTATCTATAAATATTGCAGGAAATCTTTTCTTCATTCTTCTTTAATCTTTTTCTTGCAGTGTTATGCCATTTGCCTTTTTACTTTGCTGTATGCCACATGACTACTGTAACCCTCAGTTAAACATAGATGTTAATGTCTGGAAGAAAAGGAAATGTTTGAGTGTTGAAGTCTTGCTGCTTGTGCCTTTTCTAAATATGTATGTCATGTTTTACTCAAATCGTTGAAGTATTACCCTTGCATTTGAGGGGAAGACCTCACTGATACATTGTTTGTTTAAAAACAAGTAATTCTCTAGGTATTTAGCCTAAGTTTGAAAATGAGTCAGCTTCTGATTTACGGTTTCAAACAACAAATGGACAAGTTTCATTATAAAATGTATTTCTTGCAGTTTATGTACAACCGTAAACACCATAGTTTTCTTGTTTGTAGGACGGATAATGTTTTTCTGTGTTTGAATGTAAGGTGGATAAGTTGAGTGAACAGATTATTCTCAGTGAAAAGATGTTGCACTATAACATGTCCTTTGAAGTTTTTCGTATAATGTGAAATGTCACAATGTAAAAGCCAGAGCAGTGAGGATGAGGCAGATACAGCCTTCTAGTTCCTCACTACTAGAAAACAGCCAAGCAATAATCAGAAGGACAGGCAGGGTAAGTGAATGAGCATAACTGAAGGTATGGACTCCAGTACATACTAGGACTGTAGTCAAAAACTCTGTATTGATTTCTCAGCAATCATATACACAGTAGAACACGAAACATCAAATGATTGTGGCCTGTTAAGAATCAAGACGTTTTACAGATTAAAAAGAAGAATCTGTTCTGAAAAGTTTATGGTTTATATATATCCAAAAATGGCAAATACATTTATAAGATAAGCTATATCTGTATTTTTCTGTCAGAAATAAGATTATTGGACTTTGTATTTCTCCCATAATAATTGAGACAACAGTCTCTAATGTTTTATTATTGTGTTTTTAAGGTCCGTCTTGGTATTCCATTGCATTTTTTAATACAACTTCACTCTTGAGAGGCTGAAAATAACAAAGGTTCATCACTAGTGCATTTAATGAATTGATGCTGAGAGTTTGTCAATAAATCCATGTTTTCAAAACCTTTTATATATAGCAGTTTGGAAACAGGGAAAAATGTTTGTTAATGAGTCCTCAGTTTCAGACTGGTTTTGGTGCAATGTTTAATCATATATATGTGTGTGTGTGTGCGCGCGCTGGGTTATTCTGTTTGTTTATTTATAAACAAAACCTGTTATTTTTCAGGCCTCCAACTGAAGCCATACCACAAGCCTTTGCAGCATATTCGAGATTGGCCTGAAATATTCACTGAACTGACAAACTTGGATCCTCAAAGAGAAACTTCACAGCTTTTCCTGAGAAGAGATGTGAGACTTCCACTGGAAATAGAAAAAAAGGTCTGCACTTGGAAGTGATAGCATGAAATCATGGTCAGAATCAGAACACTTTGACCATCAACACTCAGTGTGTTTGATGACTGTAGTAATTTCTAAACTTATGTAAACCGGACCTCTCCTCTCCTTTTCTGTAATAGTTTGAGTCTTCAGGTTCTTCCCTCTCTCCCTCCCTCTCGCTCTCCCTGCCTCCCTCTCTCTCTCTTCTCACCTTCCCAACTGTTTAGTTTATCATAAGTCTGTGCGCCTCAGTCTCTATCTGTCTGTCATACAGCTAAAAACAACCTGCCCAATTTTCTTTCTCTTCTTTGTGCTGTGATTTTTTCAGATATTTAATTGGTCAATTTCAATGGGATTATTCAAACATATTATTTAAAATGGATTCATGGGAAAAAAACCCACAGATGTCAGTATTTCTGTGAACCTTTTCATTGGATATGTTATGCTAGTCACCTTTAATTTGTAAGTGTGTTAGATCAGTGAAGTCTTGAATTAAGTCAATGAAAATATGTCATTTTTTCTATTACAAATATAATGTACACTTCAGTCAGGATCACACCTTTGTCTTCTGTCTCTGAATCAGTGAGAAATTGTATTTAAAGTTTCTAAGCTCATTTTCTTTTACAAAGAAATCATATTATTTAAATCTTTTTAACAGATTGAAGATCCATTGGCTATTCTTATCCTTTTTGATGAAGCCAGATATAATTTACTGAAAGGTTTCTATACATCACCTGATGCCAAGCTGATCACACTGGCGAGTCTGCTTCTACAAATAGTCTATGGAAATTATGAGAGCAAGAAACATAAACAGGGCTTTCTAAAGTAAGTATGTGTGTTTAAAACTTAAAATTATGGTTTTAGATTAAGTATTTTTAGATAGCAATTACTGTGGAACTCTCAAATTTTAGGTATGATACATTTATTATTTTTCTCCATCACTGAGCTCTAGTTCAGAGTAATCACATAACCGTCATAGCATTAATAGAAGCTGGATGTGGGGTCTGAAAAATACATTCGTCTTCATTATTGCAGTCCTAGGCAGAGGGATGGCGGTTCTGTGTTCTGTAAGTCTATACTGACATACAGTAATACCAAAATGAGTAACAGTATTCATGTGAATGAAGGACTGAGACTTTGGACAATGCTGAAGAAATCTCTTACTATGTCCAGTTAGACCAACTTCAGGGATTGGCTTTCCTCCCTCTTTGAAGAGGACAGACCACGCAGAGATACTATTTCTGTTCTCTCATTTGTATGTGAACTGTTATACTAAATTGGTCAGAAACATAGCGCCAGTAGGGCTCTGCCAGATGGTGCTTTCCCCTCCCCTTCTCTCTGCTTGCCAGCACAACGGTAGCTGAGCTGTTCTGGGATATGGCTTTTTCTTCCTACATACGTTTCTACAGCAGTATCTGAGCACATCAGGATTCCAGTTCTCTACTGTGTGCACCTTCACTCCACTCCTACCATCTCCACCTCAATTCATTCATGTAACAGCAGCTATGCTATTCTGGAATGGTACTGTACTCCTCATCTCCTCTCATTCACAGCATCAACTGAGTTGTCTTGGCTTGCTTTTTTTGGTTGTTTTCTCCACTATGAGTAAATCAGGGTGCATTTTCTGCTACAGTTACACTGATGTAAGTGTGGGCTGCCTCTGAAAGGGCTGGCTGTACTGACTGCCCTTGTTCGTTCCTTTCCCTTCCTTCTGTTAGGTGTAGAGACTGTACCATTGCAGAGTAAGCGAAGTGAATGAGCTCACTGACTGGAAAACTTTTGGGTGGGCTGTTCAGTACGTTCAGCTGTTGACCCATCTTGTCCTGCAGATGCACAGTTGGTAGATTGAGCACAAGGAGAATTGGTTTTGAGTGGGACTGCCCCACCTGCAGGAGTGTGCAGTTAAATGCAACTGGGTTTAATACGAAACTACACCTGCTGAATCCCAGCAGCTGCAGGGTGGTGTTCCTTTCCACACTGGAGCAGATGAGCAATATGGCTATGAGTTGATCCTGCTCAATGGAATTGTTTGACTCTGTAGACGGGACTACTTGGAAAGATAGTTTGGGCCAGACAGAAGAGCTTTGTGGGTATTTCGGCATGCTTTCCATCCATATTGAAACAAAGATGTTGGAAAATATCTCTGTTTGTTCTTCCTCAGATAGATGAAAAGATTTATATTCTGTCTACTTTAGTAGAATCATAGAATCATACAGGTTGGAAAAGACCTCTAAGATCATCGTGTCCAACCGTCAACCCAACACACCATGTCCACTAAACCATGTCCCTAAGGGCCTCATCTATACGTCTTTTAAATACCTCCAGGGATGGTGACTCCACCACTTCCCTGGGCAGCCTGTTCCAAGGCCTGACCACTCTTTCAGTAAAGAAATTTCTCCTAATGTCCAATCTAAACCTCCCTTGGCGCAACTTGAGGCCATTTCCTCTTGTCCTATCGCTAGTTACTTGGGAGAAGAGACCAACACCCACCTCGCTACAACCTCCTTTCAGGTAGTTGTAGAGCACGATGAGGTCTCCCCTCAGCCTCCTCTTCTCCAGGCTAAACAACCCCAGTTCCCTCAGCCGCTCCTTATAAGGCTTGTGCTCCAGGCCCTTCACCAGCTTCGTTGCCCTCCTCTGGACACGCTCCAGCACCTCCATGTCCTTCTTGTAGTGAGGGGCCCAAAACTGAACACAGTATTCGAGGTGCGGCCTCACCAGTGCCGAGTACAGGGGCACGATCACCTCCCTACTCCTGCTGGCCACACTATTCCTAATACAGGCCAGGATGCCGTTGGCCTTCTTGGCCACCTGGGCACACTGCCGGCTCATGTTCAGCCGGCTGTCAATCAGCACCCCCAGGTCCTTTTCCTCTGGGCAGCTTTCCAGCCACTCTTCCCCAAGCCTGTAGCGTTGCATGGGGTTGTTGTGGCCGAAGTGCAGGACCCGGCACTTGGCCTTGTTGAACCTCATACAGTTGGCCTCAGCCCATCGATCCAGCCTGTCCAGGTCCCTCTGCAGAGCCTTCCTACCCTCCAGCAGATCAACACTCCCGCCCAACTTGGTGTCGTCTGCAAACTTACTGAGGGAGCACTCGATCCCCTTGTCCAGATCGTTGATAAAGATATTGAACAAGACTGGCCCCAGTACTGAGCCCTGGGGAACACCACTCGTGACCGGCCGCCAACTGGATTTAACTCCGTTGACCACAACTCTCTGGGCTTGGCCGTCCAGCCAGTTTTTTACCCAGCGAAGAGTGTACCTGTCTAGGCCGTGAGCCGCCAGCTTCTCTAGGAGAATGCTGTGGGAGACAGTGTCAAAGGCTTTACTGAAGTCGAAGTAGACCACATCCACAGCCTTTCCCTCATCCACTAGGCGGGTCACCTGGTCATAGAAGGAGATCAGGTTGGTCAAGCAGGACCTGCCTTCCATGAACCCATGCTGGCTGGGCCTGATCCCCTGGTTGTCCCGGACATAGCTCGTGAGCACCCTCAAAACCAACCGCTCCATGATCTTCCCCGGCACCGAGGTCAGGCTGACCGGCCTGTAGTTCCCTGGATCCTCCTTCCGGCCCTTCTTATAGATCGGCGTCACATTGGCGAGCCTCCAGTCGTCCGGGACCTCCCCAGTTAACCAAGACTGCTGGTAAATGATGGAGAGCGGCTCGGCAAGCTCCTCCGCCAGCTCCCTCAGTACCCTTGGGTGGATCCCATCCGGCCCCATAGACTTGTGAGCATCCAGGTGGCGTAGCAGGTCATTAACTTCATCCTCTTGAATTATGGGGGGTTTATCTTGCTCGTCGTCCTTGTCTTCCAGCTCAGGGGGCTGAGTACCCTGAGGATAACCACTCTGACTAAAGACTGAGGCAAAGAAGGCGTTGAGTACCTCAGCCTTTTCCTCATCCTTGGTGGCAATGTTCCCCCCCGCATCCAATAGAGGATGGAGATTCTCCTTGGCTCTCCTTTTGTCATTAACATACTTATAAAAGCATTTTTTGTTGTCTCTCATGACAGTGGCCAGGTTGAGTTCTAGCCGGGCTTTTGCCTTTCTAATTTCCTCTCTGCATCACCTAACGCGATCCCTGTACTCTTCCTGAGTTGCCTGCCCCTTCTTCCACAAGTGATAAACTCTCCTTTTTTTCCTGAGTCCCAGCCAGAGCTCCCCGTTCAGCCAGGCCGGTCGTCTTCCCTGCCCGTTCTTCTTAGGGCACATGGGGACAGCCCGCTCCTGCGCCTTTAAGACTTCCTTCTTGAAGAACGTCCAGCCTTCCTGGACCCCTTTGCCCTTCAGGACTGTCTCCCAAGGGACTCTCTCGACCAATGTCCTGAGCAGGCCAAAGTCCGCCCTCCGGAAGTCCATGGTAGCGGTTTTGCTGGCCCCTCTCCTTACTTCACCAAGTATCAAGAATTCTACCATTTCATGGTCGCTAAGCCCAAGCCGGCCTCCGACCACCACATCTCCCACCAGTCCTTCTCTGTTCGTGAACAGCAGGTCAAGCGAGGCACCTCCCCTGGTGGGCTCGCTTACCAGCTGCGTCAGGAAGTTATCCTCCACATAGTAGGCATAAATGTTTATCAAAAGACTGGTCATTTGAAAATTATATCTAGGCTGTTGTTTGTATGAGGGTATCCTTGATCTTAAGGATCTGGACACATTGTCCTGTGCTGGGTTTTTGGTTGATAGATTGTACGTGCAGTTACTGACAAATACAGTTCAAAAATCAGTAAATGGTCTCAAAAACCTAGTGATGCAACCTGGATTAATTGTATGTAAAAACACACTAGCAAAGGCTTCCTTTTACTGTTTGTGGTTTGGTTGTGGGTTTTTTAAAGGCACTTTATATAAATAGTTCACTTTCATATTATGTAGTATCTAACTTTCATGTGGAAATTAACGGGCCAAGTCCTTGGTGATGCTGAATACAACAGTGAAGGGAAGAGCACCTATAAGCTGACATCTTTTCTGAGTATGTAATATTCTGGTCTAAATGACTCTTCATATATCATTTTGGCTTCCAAACTGGAATTCACCAAACTGGCCTGTAATCAAGTAAGAGTCATGTGTTCTGCTAGCATTTTTTCCACGCCATGTCCATGATGCTTGACACAAAGTATATAATACAAAGCTGGATCTCCATTAAATGAGAATTACACTGTATCTTAGGAAGCCTTAGCTTATGTTTCAGGAATGCTTCTCACCTGATGAGGCAAGATAAAGTAGGAGCTGACTGTCTAGCTCAGTATGTGACTTGAAGATACAAACTGGCAGACATTGTTCTTTCTCCTTTGTTTAGTGAAGAAAAACTTTTTTCTGCTTTGTTTTTCCTCTTAGTGAAGAAAATCTTAAATCTATAGTACCAATCACTAAACTAAAAAGTAAAGCTCCTCACTGGACAAACAGGATACTTCATGAATACAAGGTGAGATAAATAATCAAATAGTAAAAAATCCTGTCTTAAAAATTTTTTTACTTTTTGGTTGTCAGCTAATGAACAAAAATACTGGTATATAAAGCTAGAAATGTGTATGTTCTGAAATTTTGGGATGGGTTGTTGGAATGCTGCTTTTCTTGTACAGTTACAGTTGATCTGTTTGTTAGAAGTAAATATAATTGTCATCTGTTCATTTATCTTCAGTGTTAACTGTGTATTGGGGATACTGCCAATTCAGGCATACGTGTAAAAAGATCTGACTTACATTTTCACATCTGCTTGTAGCGATAGATCCACAAAGTCCTTTTTGCCAGTGTAACTTGTATGTTAGGGATCTGATAGTGCTGTTGATGCACTCGTGTATGCACACACAAACTCCTTTGACTAGAGCAGTTAATTGAGCAAAATTTTTGAATGTGGACTTGGGCTGTTTCTGTAAAAGACGTCTAACTGAAGGGCTATGGACTCCAAACGGGTTCAGAGGCACCTGAAGGTTAAATTCGTGAACTTACAAAAAATTGTGGAAAAAGTGAGGTGTGGCTAACATGCATCACTAAAGGTAGCTGACAGGAAACACTGCAGAGGCACCCAGGGAATGTTTGCAGGCCTTGCCCCTCTTTTGAGATGAGGTTATTCAATCATAAACTTTCTCTTGGTGCCTACACCTTTTTTGTCAGAAACCAGCAGATCATTCCTGTTCTTTGTAATACAGATGAAGGAGGGGATGATGGTGGCCTTTCAAAGACTATAGTACAGCAGAAGGCATAGCAGAGTAGTCTCTACTCTTTCTTGTATCAGATAATATGTAAGAATGAGCATAGCTTTCTTGACTTCTGCTCTTAGGCCGTTATTTTGGGGTATGGGGTATGGGAGAAGGGCAAAGGAGTTGCAGTCTTTTGTTCCAAAGATATTAATATATTTTACATTTTAAAAATGGCTGTGTAAAAATTCAGATAAGCTGTAATGCAGGGTATGGATCCAAAGAGGTTGGTCCCATCCACCACACCATGGGCCCCTAACTGTTGAAGACTGGTGTTCTCTCTCGTGCCTGTGCCTTCTCATCTCACATGTGGCCCAGCCAAGTTTTTTGTTTGTTAGGGTACTTTACATCAGTCTGTTTTGAGGCAGGAGCACTCTAGCGATCCTTTATTGTGACTGTTTCACTCTACCGAAGAGGAAGAAACAGAAGCCTGTCTCTTTCTGAATGAGGGCTCCACTAAAGAAAAGAAAACTGCACCTCTCTCTTGCTTAGAAAAGCAAAAAAATCCATCATTTTGCAGGGGAGGTACTTGCTCATCTTACCATGCCTCACTGGATTGGACCCCTTAAAGGAAGAAGAATGCTTAGTTTTAAGGATTGCGATGCATTTAGTGTCAGATGGGTGCATAGCTGCTTATCCCTGATGAGCCCGACGTACTTCTGAGAGAGGCAAAATTATGGGGCCCTGCAGAGGTTAGGTGTCTGTGGCTTAGATTTCTGAGGCTCGTACAGGTATCTGCTTTCTGCCTCAGTCTCTTTTGGCATTTGAGCCTTTCTGTGGCTCTAGAGTTTGATTTAGATGCAGGAAGACGGTTGCTGGAAGAGCACTTTGGGAATACTAGTTCAGTGGGAATTCCAGGAAATAGTGTTTTTTCTTCAAATAACCACAACTATTTGGGAGGACTTGTTGATTGCCATTGTTCCTTTATTTCTAGAATCTCAGCACCAGTGAAGGTGTAAGTAAAGAGATGCATCACCTTCAGCGCATGTTCTTGCAGAATTGCTGGGAAATTCCTACTTACGGAGCAGCTTTTTTCACAGGACAGATATTCACCAAAGCAAGTTCAAGTAGCCATAAAGTCATCAAAGTGTATGTAGGAGTAAATGTAAAAGGGCTGCACCTCCTCAACATGGAAACAAAGGTCAGCTTAAGTGAACTGCCAATGATAACTGTTAAGCTTAATTCTGTTCTCTTAAATGCTTTGTGATAGTAGTCATTTCACATCCAACTGTTTGGTTAAACTTGACTGTGAAGATTTCTGGGATTTTAAGATCCTTATAAAGCGCTACTAATAGAAAGCCTCGTATTTTTTCCACTTGACTACTTTATAAGCTACAACTAGATTGTGGAACATTCTGTTCTAAGTCAGAATCCTGTCTAACTGAACTAAGGAAAGTTTGTAAGTATGTAGAATATTTTCTGAATGACAGTTTCCTACATTTCTTTGTAGGCTTTACTCCTCAGCCTAAAGTATGGTTGCTTTATGTGGCAGTTGGGAGATGGAGATACATGTTTTCAAATCCACAGTCTGGAAAATAAAATGAGCTTTATTGTGCATACCAAACAGGTAAGCATTGTCATTTTTCATCCTCTATGTTCAATTATTTTTTCCTACACTAGATATATGCCTCTTCTCTCTTGAGATTGACCACCCTTGTACAGTATAAAAGAAGCCCAAGCCAAGCCTCCACAAAAATGATCTTAATATTTCTGAATGTTTGCTTGTTTTCCTAGCATGTGAAGCCTTTAGGGTTCAAAATACATGAAAAGCATCATTAGGGTAAACATTTTTTTTTAAATTGAAACTGTTTGTTGCATGTGCCCAATTCCTCAGATTCTAAGGATAATTCCAAATATGATAAGAATCACAGAGTTAGAGCTGGTAACTTTGCTATCAAAACTAGCGGAGTTTGAGACTGGATAAAACTGAAGATCTGTGAAGGCAGTGTAATAAAGCAACTTCACTGCAGTTGCTACCAGCAACTTTTGATAGTGTTTATGGATGCTAAAATGTGTTGTGACAAAATTACAGCTTTGAGTATCTTGCATACTTTGACAGTAGTTGCTTTTGATTCTTACATATTAAGGTGGTTACAGAGGAAGTGATTGAATATTTTGAAAAACACTTTCTGATATATGAGAAAAAATCTAGGTTTTATTTTCCTTATTTCTAAAATGCTGCAACTTCTAACTTACTATTTTTATCTACTTGCATTTGTCATATACTTAAGTTAACTGTGTCATAGTTCTGAAATGCTGATAGAATTTAATTGTATACCTTTATATAGGCAGGTCTTGTCATAAAACTTCTGATGAAATTAAATGGACAGTTAATGCCAAGTGAAAGAAATGAATGATGGAAATCAACAATAGTTACAAATCAACATCTTATGGCTAAGCAAAAACCAACGTATTTCTCATCATAACAGAAGACTTCCATATACATGAATTTTACACAATAGAAAAGTCAATTTGTACAGTTTTTAACTTTGTACAGCAGCTGCATGTTTTTTTTTAAATATACAACATATCTATTCTTTTTATAAATATTTTTGTGTTTCATATATAAGCTATTGTAGGGCTTGAGTTTAACCAATAAAGTTAATGAAATGTAAATGGTTTACTAAGTTGGACGAGTATGAATCAAGTAAGGCTTTTGTTCCCAGGGGACTATGGGACTACCAGTGCCATGAAGCAAGTCTCAGTTAACATATTTACCTTCTGTGTCATTCTGTGAAACATCAAGGAGGTTGTATATTTTACAGTATTTTGTAAACAAACTTTATTTTTAAGATACTGTTGGTAAGTATGCTTAAAAGACCAGTTAGACCGTTGAGCAACTACTTTTGATAAACTCTTGGTTTTTATTTGGTTTCTGACAAACGTTATAGCTGGCTTTATTTTTACTGTTAACTTTCTCATACTTTGTATTCATATTTGTTCTAAAATATTGCATGAGGATGTCAAAAGGGAAATATTTTAAATCATTCAGAAGCCATATTAAATGTTTAGCATGCTTGTTTTTAAAAAGAAAAATGGATTTTTACTTTTGCTGTGCAATATAAAATGTGTATATGGAGGAGGGGGAGATACAGATTTACAAATGAATCTTACTCAGAGGACTTTAGACAGTTTAGTAAATCTTACCCTGGATTGCAACACATCTGCAGTAATGAAAACTCATATAGGAGGTACTAAGTTATTTCTCTTAAACTGATTTTCCTACACATTACTTCAATTTCTTGAGGCTACAAGCAGTGCAGGATGTAGGAATGAAGATTTATAATGCAAGAAACTCAGAAACATTTTGTAAGCGTTATGCCTGCTCTTTGGGTCTGAACAAGTTGGGTCCCAAGTGTAAGGTGGGACCCTATGCAGTTTGAAACATATCCTTGTAGTTAAAATAGTATCCATAACACAAATCTTTAAAATTCCAGGTTGTATTTCAGGGTTTTAAGTGCACTTGACCATTTCTTCCATGTAAACTGCATGCTAAAACAGTGTGCAATATTTTATAAAAAAGTTTCAAGAAAAAATAAAAATTAGCACTTGCCTCTAAGTTTTCAAATAAAATTTAAAATGAATGTTAGGAACTGTGCTAACCTTACTACTAGTAAGTGCAGTTTAAGAAATTAAAGTAGTAAGCAGTTAAAAAAAGTGAACAGGAGACTTATATTTTGTAATCTTAGCAAGCTATACTTTTCTACTTAAACTTCACTGGCATAAATAACAGTAAACCTTCATGGATTGTTGTATTTTATTTAAGGTAAATAATGCAACAGCCAGGTCTTTCATAGTGCATCCTTGCTATCACTTGGCACTGGTAGCAGAAATACACTTCTCTACATAGCACTTTGTTAGAAAACTAGAGGAAAAATGTTAAAATGTGTGTCAGTCACATATTTAACAACAGTGTTAATATGCCTTATCGCTGTATAGTTCTTTCTGCCAAATTCTTATTTATTACTACCTAATAAATTGTTTGCAACAAGTCATGTTTGTTGTTTTTATTATTGCAAAGTTTTATTATTATGTTGTTTTTATTATTGAAAGTGCCATTAAATGTCTTGCCAAGCAGGTGTTCCTTGCAAAGACCAGTATTTTGTAACAGGCTCATCTTTGCAAAGTATGAAGGAAGATCATCAGAGGGAATCTATAGGGAGGGTTCCCATGGTGGCTACAAATTAAGGTAGTGCACCTTGGAAACCACATCAGGAAAACTGGAAACTGTTAGTCATGGCAAACCGGAAGTTTGCAGATGTTGCGTGTCAGCGGAGTCGTTCAGTAGTGAAAGCCCAGTTACCCAGTCCTGCAGGCTTCTGGCACCTGGGTACGTAGGAGTTTCCACTGTGTTGCTGTGACAAGGAAGGTGAGTACAATCTGTTCATCATCAAAAGTGGGGAAATGTAAAATCAGAACAGAGAGAAATGCATCACTGTAGAGACACCACTAGTAACAATCCTCCTATCTGTACCAAACAAAAAAAAATGAAAACGAGCTGCAAGAATGGCAAGTCTGAAGACTATGGTTCTGTAAGCAAGAGATGCTCAGCTCAACTCCTGTCGCTTATCTAACAAGCGCTTTTTTAAAGTGAGTAACTGTATAGCAGATGAAGCAAAGATTTGAGCGTAGAATACTCCAGCCAGGCACAGTAAGGCAAGAGTCACTGAAAACTTAAAACTGTGAAAAACAGGCACAATTTAATCAAGCGGAATAATTAATCATCAGGCTAGGGTGCTGACCTGAGGATTGTTCACCCCTATGTGCAGGCCTCACTACGAGCGAGGAGTGGACCCATCGCGTTTGGGTGCCTTTTGCTGTGGAGAAGCCAACCTGTGTGACTCGAGGTTGACCGACAGGCCCAGTCGTGGCAAAACTCCAATCACCCACAGATCGGTCTCCGGCCTTAAATTCACAGACTCTGTGACGGCTCCAGCTTCGCACCCCGACACTGCGCCTGACGGTATAAATCTGCCTATAAGGGGAGAGGAAAAGACCACTTTGTCAACTGGCGGTCAAGTGAAGTTGAGAAAATACTGTTTATGATGATACATCACTAGGGCAAGAGAACAAAAGTTTAACAGAGTAAATTTAAAGTTCAAAGCGGGAAGAACGTGCAAACAGAGCTCTAGAGAAGTGTGGAACGTCTGCTCAGCTGAGCAGTGTCTGTTATCTGAGGCAGATCGGGCTATTCTATGACATGTCAAGCAACAAATTGCACATTTGTGATGTATGTTTTGTGATCTATAGTCTGTTGTCTGGAAAAACAAGGTATTAAAGTAGCAAGCACTGTAGTAAAGTAATCCCTTTTTGGGGGTAAAGAGAGAAGTGAGAAAGTTCACAAATGTGGAAGAAGTCACTGGAGACCTGGACAGTGTGTTGAATGAATGGGTTGAAGGGAAGAGACCATTTCCTTTAGGTAAGAAAAACTTGCGTTGCACAGATTGTTGTGCTGCAAAATTCTTATTAATGGACTTCCTCCTAACAGATACAAATGCTCCTGTGTTTGAATACACCTAGAGTAAACAAAGAGCAGAAAAATAGTTTCTAGAGAGGCAAATATGTGCACAAATTTACCTATTTTTAATATCACAACTGGACAAAAATCTATTGGGATGCACTTTTAATTAGAAATACTAGACATGAACCTCACTTTATGTAGTGTTATTGAGGTATATCTTGAGGTGATATTTTGATAATCAGATTGATCTGAAACAGATCATCTATTTTTTATTTTTCTAGTACTATTAGGAATGTAGGTATTTGCCATCCCAATGGGTAGCAAGAGCAAAACGACTAGCTGGGATGTGGTAGATAAGCCTGCCTCCAAGATTCCTCTCTGAAATGAACAAATCCTTCCAACTCCTGTCATACTTCTTAAAATTAATTGGTCATTAAACTTTCACTGATTCAAACAAGAAAAGCTATATTGGATCCCTGATTTCTTATAGCAGAGAAAATTGCTTCACATTTCTAGAATCCACAGTTCGATTTTTTTTTTTTTTTTTTTTTTAAATACTAAGGAACAGGGCAAAACAATCTCCTGATGAGTTAGGCATTTAAATCTCTCTTTTCACCAGAATTTGCAAAATCAGTATTTCATACCTGATTTCAGAAAAGGCGCATATTTCTTTAGACGATTTCCGATGTAGTTATGATCCTTTCCAAGGGCTGGCTTTCTTCAGACCAGAAGCAAAAAGTATACGATCTTACATCCATTTCTCAGAGAGCTGTAGCTTTAGTTTCCACAATAACTGGAGAACAGTTGAAGTTCCAAGAAGGAAAATAAAAATTAGAAAAGACACTTGAAAGTAAGTACAGAACCAAAAAGAAGAAAAATACATGTTTCATTTCCTTGTGGCTGAGGAAAACAGAAAATAAAATTAGAGTGTTCTGAGAGGGTAAAATTTTTCATTAATGATAACAATGACCAAAAGAACTTCTCCTAAAACTCCAGCTGTGGAGGTATCATTCTACTGCATGTTTTTTAGTGCCTTTCTGTTATGTCTAAAAAGCTTCCCTGCAAATTTTTGTGCTCAGCATCCATATTTTTATTGGAAAATACCAAGTTAGCTTCCACTAGAATCGAAGGTCAGAAGCTTTTATTGTTGGAAGTAAATTACGGAATATGGGTTATTTTACCTGCAGGAAAGTTACCTTTTAAACTTTTTGCAGAAGAGAAGGACTTGTGTCTAAATAAATGGTTTTATTTCTTTATCAGTTAACTGAAATTCCAGAGGAGCTACCTGAACTGGTTTGCCTCAGGGAGCTGGACATATCTCACAATGCATTAAAGGAAATTCCAGACAGCACAGGGGAATGGGAGTATGTGGTCCGTTTAATTGTAAATAATAATATCGGCCAGCTCCCCAAATCTATTACATCACTGAGAAATATACAGCAACTTGACCCGAGCAGTGAGTATCAGGCATTCGATCCATTAGTAAAATGTAAGCATTGAACTATGCCCCCGAAGAGTATAAATGCATCACAAGGTAAGAGGGTGATGAAGCAAACAACCGAGAAGACAACAGCTTTCCAGTTTTTAATGTATGCTGCTGTGAACTGCCGTGGCTTCTAACCAAGCATCCCCTCTCAAATTTAGTATTTTTAATACAGCCCCATCTGTGAAGTCTTTTTAAGTGGCATGATTTTTGCAGGTGTGATCATCGGGCAACTAAAGGCCTGACGCCTAGAAAGCGTCGATGGTTACGGCACGCGCTGGGCTGGGCCCTGTCGTATACAAGACCGGCCTTTTTCTGTGGCACCGAACGTGTGTCTGTCTGCTCAGCTGCCGAGTGACACTGCTGGTGTGACACCGCCTGTTGTCCAGGGGAGCCACCCCCTATGGATTACCACTGGTGGGTTGTCCCGGGTGGATTCTCTGGTGTGGGTTATCCAGGATGGGTTAGCTTGCATGGGTTATTCTGGGTGGGTCATCCCATGTGGGTTTTCTGGTATGGGTTATCCTGGGTGGGTCATTCTGGCATAGGGTCTCCCAGGTGGGTTACCCTGTGTGGGTTATCCTGGTGTGGGTTATCCTGGGTGGGTTGTCTTTGTCTGGTGTGGGTCAGTTACCCGGTGTGGGTCATCCCAGGTGGATTACCTGCTGTGGGTTATCCCAGGCGGGCCCCCTGGTGCAGGTCATCCCCACACGATCCCCCCCCACATGTTCCCCCATGTGTTTCTCCACAGACGTTTCACACCCACACACCCTAACGCAAATTCACGCCACCCGAGTTTCTCCCCACGACTGTTCACCCCACCCAAGTTCATACCCACGCGTGTTTCTGCCACAGTTCATACCCATGTGCGCTTACCCCCACACAAGTCACACCCTTGCGTGTTTCTCAGTGCTCGTTTACCCCACGTGAGTTCATTCCCACGCTGTTTGTCCACACAAGTTTATCCCATGCGAGTTTTATTCCCATGCGTGTTTTGTCCACACGTGTTCTCACCCCACGTGTGTTCATCCCCCAGCGTGCCGCTACCCTAGTGCTGTAGCACCAGAGAGCTGCCGCAGCCCCCCGGGGCTGAGTGCTGCTGCAGAGGAAGGAGGCAGAGGCCACCGAGCCGGTCAGCGACGGGACCGCGCCGGACGCTGAGCAACGCCGGTAGCGGTGCTCGGCCCGGTCAAGGCCAGACCGAGGAGCTGGCAAAGGCCGCGGGGGAAAACAGCTGCGGGAGGAGGCGGGCGGGGCCGCGCTCCCCGCTCAGAGGCCGCCCGGGGCGGCTGGGCTCGGGGCTGCGGCCCCCGCTCGCCGGCGGCCCCAGCGCGGCTCCGCGGCCCGCGGCCCCCGCCCGCAGGCGCGAGGCCCCAGCCGGCCGCCAACCACTGGCCACGGCCCATCGCCCCGCCCCCCGTCCCTCGCCCGCCCAATGGCGCCCCTCGCAGCCCGGCAGATGCCGTCACCCCGTGGCGCACGGCCGCCGGTTGGCTCAGGCGCCGGGAATCGTCACATGGGCAGAGATCAGCCCAGCGCGGAGGGGCGTGGCGGCCGCCGCCGGTCCCGAGGCGGGGCGCAGCGCGGCAGGCGGCGCTGAGGAGATGCTGAGCCTGATGGAGGTCGGCGGGTCCCTGCTGGAGCGGGTGGCCGTGGGCAACCCTCTCTCCCTGGTGCTGGCCGCCTCCGCCTTCGCGCTGAGCCTCGGCTACCTGTTCCAGCTGGGTTACCGGCGCCGCGTCGGGTCCGAGCAGAGGGTAGGCGCTGGGGGACGCGCGGAGCCTCAGGCCGCCCGTGGCGGGGCCAGGGAGAGGCGATGGGCCGGGGCAGGGGACCACCCACGGGCGGGGTGGTCACCGCGGGGCGACCGCAGGGTAGAGGGAGAGGGCCGGGGGGAGCCGGGCGGCCTCCCTGCAGGGTGCGGACGGACGGACGGACGAGCAGCGGAGCGCTCAGCTCCTGGCGGCCCTTCTTGGGGAGCGCAAAGGAGCGGGGGGTGAAATCCAAGCGTGCGGGAGCGGGCTTCGGCGGGCGAGGAGCCTCCCGGCATCTCCCCAGGGGCGGCTTCTGGCGGGAGCGTTGCGCTGGCTTGTCCCTTCGCCCGGCTGGCTGGTAGCACATGAAGCAGAGGTGCTGGGGGTTTGTGGGGGCAAAGGCCGTGCCCGGTACTGCTTCATCAGTGCAGCTTGAACGAAGGGTCCCACCTACGTATGAAACTCGTTGCTAAACTGAGGTTGATGCTTTTGCGGGACAGTTTAACAAATCGTCAGCACTGTTGTTTCTGACTGCTTTCTTTCCAGTTGCAGTATCTTTGTGCTTTGCTTTCAGAGGCAGCAAGAATCTTAATCGTATTCATTTTATTTTAACCTCTGCTGCTTTTAAGTGTGGCTCACTGTTACTCTATTTAAAAAAAACAATCAATTGTCCAAAGTTGGCCTTTTCACAAAAAAGTTGAAACAAAACATGTCTAAAGCCTCCTCTGTGTTAGTTTTATGTAAATGGACATGATTTTATTACTCTCTGAAGAAAATTCAATATTTATTTTTCTCCTTCTTCCTCAGAAATACCCACCTTATATTTCGTCAAGCATCCCTTTCCTTGGACATGCAATCGCATTTGGAAAAAGTCCCATTGAATTTTTGGAAAATGCTTATGACAAGGTATGTTTTTCCACATGACTGGAGGAGCATATGCTAAAATATTTTTGTGTGTCTATTAAGTTCTCTATCTGGAGCCTGTTTAAAAGCAGTTCATTTTCATTTACCACCTCGAATATGGAACGGAATGAGCAGAGTAGGCTCTGGTTTCTTCAGATCTCTTTACGTACATTGCTGTTAGAGAAATAGTATTTTCTGAGATACCTCTTGTGA
This sequence comes from Calonectris borealis, assembly GCF_964195595.1. Lineage (NCBI taxonomy): Eukaryota > Metazoa > Chordata > Aves > Procellariiformes > Procellariidae > Calonectris > Calonectris borealis. The sequence continues at coordinate 145,418,468 of NC_134313.1, forward strand.
TTCAGATTTAAAAAAAATATGTCTGTGTATTTGGGTAATGCTTGTAGCTGAATCACAAGTTAGTTAAAAAGCCATTTTCATAATGTTATTTATTGCCTTAATTGGGAACTTTTAATGTCACTCTTTACTAATGTGTGACCAGTCTGGAATGTAGCTGACCACCTCTGTAGGTAATTTGATGAATTTTAAGACCCTTTCCAGTGTTAAAAGGGCTGGTGTATAAAAACCTCAGTAGGTTTTATACTATAACAGCCCAAAAGAAATGGACTAAGGCAGTAGAGCCTTAATACCAATGAAATTAGATTTATTGATCTGTTTCACATTGTCTAAAACATAAGCTTAATTCTTAGCTTGGTTAGCTTAGAGAAAGCCAAATTTAGTATGTGAAGATCTGCTGGAGATAGCTTTTAAACTTTAAAATCTTATTTGCTCTTAATTACTTATGCATAACTCCAAATACAGAATTTTTTGAGACAGTGTTTGTAGGTTACTGGAGGCTGTGTGTGCTGTACTCTCCCTGCTTGTTTTTGTAGTATAATTGATCTTTTATTTAAAACTAAATGGTTTTAAAATGTACAAGATCGTGTGTGTTCGTTACAACATTAGATATCACTAGTAAGTATATTGAGAAAATAATTTAAGTGTGGTTTAAAATATTTATATCTGTATTAAGGCTCTAGACACTTAGGAGATTACGTGATTTATGGAAGCCTGTACATAAAGAGATATGGATTTAATAATTTGTGGTGTTCTTATAAAAAATAAACTGTTTTGGTTTTTTTTTTCCTCTCTTAGTATGGACCTGTATTCAGTTTCACTATGGTTGGCAAGACATTCACATACTTACTGGGTAGCGATGCTGCTGCTCTACTCTTCAATAGTAAAAACGAAGATTTGAATGCAGAGGATGTATACTCTCGGTTAACTACACCAGTTTTTGGGAAGGGAGTTGCTTATGATGTCTCTAATACGGTGTGTATTTTAAATATAAGTAGAAAAGTAGCATAATTTAAATTCTCAGTAGGCAACCCTGAGCTCTTGGCTCTGTAGGATGGAGTTGTGTGTTCATATGCAATTCTGACAGCAAGGCATAATGCAGTTGGTCAATTGTCTTGGATAATCAAGACTGAACATGTTTAGGTTCCTTTATTTACGGCCTGGCCATTCGTCAGTCTGGGTGCTACTTTTTGTTCTTGAAACCATCTAATCCCACCATAGAGGAGAAACTAATAAAGTGAGTCTCTTTTTCCTTCCCTTACAGTATGCCACTGACTGCAGTTTACATTTCCTTTCCAAGCAACTTTAGGTCTTCCCTCTGAGAGAGCTTTAAGAGTGATAATTTTTCGTTTATGCCATGCCAAATCTAGATACAGGAGTATTAATTTGAGAATTTGCACTACAAGGTTTGTCTTGCTCTGACAAAAATCAGTTTGCATATGTTTGCAGAATACAGTCCGCGTGGGTGTGGAAGCACAGTGACTGTTGTGTGGCATTGTTTCCGAGCTAAGCATTGGCTGCTTTCTTGTTTGTGCTGTTGTCTGTCATGACAGAAAGTTGGCAGAAGCTGACTTTTCCATGGACAGACTTGCTCCACTGGGACTCTGTATTCAGTGTATGTTGTCATCAACGGCCTGTTGTACAACAGAGTAGTCTGGTGGCAGAAACAGCATTGTGATATACTTTATTTTTGGATTTTCAGTTTTGGCTTAATTTTGTTTGTATAGATGCCAATCATTTGACTGGTAATAGTTTCTGCAGCCATCAAGACTTTTCCTCCTTAGCGTGCCTCTTCATTCTCCCCTGCCAAAGGTACTTGCAGTGATTGTTGCCCTCTTAATTATGTCGCTAAGGGGCAGTAATCACTAGTCTCTTTTCCTCCACACCGGCGTTTTGCAGTGATCCAGAAAGTATGTATCTTGTTCTTATCCCATTCTTTTGGAAGTCTCATATACCACTGACTACCAACAACTTGCCACTTCGTAAATAAGTAAAGGAGAATACAGTTGTCTCCTGCTTTGCCAGGAAGTGTTAAATTGTGGATAGACGGTGTCACAAAGTTTGGGGGGAGGATTATTTGGTTGTTTGGGTGGTGGGTTTTTTGCACTTGATGGATTTGCATAGCTCTTCCCATTCCTTTGTGAATGAAATCAGCAGGACTGCAGCCTGGATAACACGGAGGAGATCGTTTCTTGCGTCCTAGGAGACCTCTTCCACAAGTGGGGCCATTCTAACAGGCTTGTTTCTGTCAGTTCTGACAGTCGGAGGTCTTCCTCAAAAAGTCCGGGATGGAGTCAGGGATGCCTTTTGAAGCTGCTAGAGTGTAGAGGGTACATGATTCTCTGCAATACATCTTTCATGTTCTTCTCTGGCACATACTAGTTTCAGAAAAGTGTCTATGAATCAGACATAGACTGCTAAGTTGGCCAGATTTTCACTATGTTGTGCTTGTTCTTTGGATTCTGACTGTCGTGGGATGTCTGCTTGAAAATGAAAGGTGCTGGTTTGTCTCTTGATTCTGTGAAAGTTCATCCACTCGTTACAGCTGTTTTGACTTCTGCTTTCATACGCTACAGTTCTTGGATGGATTTGAATGTCTGCCTTCGTTCAAGAGCTAGTTCTTTGATGGGATCTAATCTCATCCTTCAGGAGTTTTATCGAACTTTCTATAAGCTCCTTGGAAATGGGCATTTCTTAGAACTATGTTCTTCAGGCATATAGGCATGATTAAGGCCTACCTCATTGGTCCACCATATACTGCTTTTTTTCTGAAATAAGGTCTTTTTCTAGAGTTACCCTAGTTTTTTCCCTAGAGTGTATTTGAGTTCTGCTTTAGTCAAGAGGACAATCTTTTCATATTACTCAGTAAGCCTTGGGTGTCTGTGGACAAGTCTACTTCATTCATACCTTTGATACTAGAAGGACGACTTCTTTTTGTCTTTGCAAATTCAGGTTCCTCAGAAAATCAGCTGGGCTACTTTTTTCGACAGCTAGGAGGTGCAGGGACTTTGCTATTGACAAACACTGATGATGTCTAGTTGAGTGTTTCCCTATAAGAAGCTAGTGAGGTAGCACGTCAGGTTGTGGCCAGAATGCATTCTGCTAGAGGTGAGCTCTTTTTTTGCATAGTGCTACCACCACGATTTCATTTCAGACATAGAATCACAGAATAGTTCGGGTTGGAAGGGACCTTTAAAGGTCATCATGTCCAACCCCCCTGCCATGGGCAGGGACATCTTCAACTAGACCAGGTTGCTCAGAGCCCCGTCCAACCTGACCTTGAATGTTTCCAGGGATGGGGCATCTGCCACCTCTCTGGGCAACCTGTTCCAGTGTTTCACCACCCTCATTGCAAAAAATTTCTTCCTTACATCTAATCTAAATCTACCCTCTTTTAGTTTAAAACCATTCCCCCTTGTCCTATCACTACAGGCCCTACTAAAAAGTCTGTCTCCATCTTTCTTATAAGCCCCCTTTAAGTACTGAAAGGCCGCAATAAGGTCTCCCCAAAGCCTTCTCTTCTCCAGGCTGAACAACCCCCACTCTCAGCCTTTCCTCATAGGGGAGGTATTCCACCCCCCTGATCATTTTTGTGGCCCTCCTCTGGACCCACTCCAACATCTTTCTTGTGCTGAGGGCTCCAGAGCTGGATGCAGTACTCCAGGTGGGGTGTCACCAGAGCAGACCTGCTGGCCACGCTTCTTTTGATGCAGCCCACGATACGGTTGGCCTTCTGGGCTGTGAGCGCACATTGCCAGCTCGTGTCCAGCTTTTCATCCACCAGTACCATCAAGTCCTTCTCCACAGGGCTGCTCTCAATGCCTTCATCCCCCAGCCTGTATTGATACCGGGGGTTGCCCCAACCCAGGTGCAGGACCCTGCACTTGGCCTTGTTGAACCTCATGAGGTTCACATGGGCCCACTTCTCGAGCTTGTCCAAGTCCCTCTGGATGGCATCCCGTCCCTCAGGTGTGTCAACCACACCACTCAGCGTGGTGTCGTCTGCAAACTTGCTGAGGGTGCACTCGATCCCACTCTCTATGTCATCGATGAAGATAATATTAAACAGTACCAGTCCCAATACGGACCCCTGAGGGACACCACTTGTCACTGATCTCCATCTGGACATTGAGCCGTTGAGCACTAACCTCCAACCAATTGCTTGTCCACTGAACAGTCCATGCATCAAATCCATATCTCTCCAATTTAGAGAGAAGGATGTTGTGGGGGACCACATCAAAGGCCTTACAGAAGTCCAGATAGACGACATCCGTAGCATCTACTGGGAAGGCGTTTAGAGAGCTGTTCAAACTTTCACTGGCGTTCTACCATTGATGGATCATCCAGAACTTTCTTTTCAGGCCCCCTTCTCTCTGCTTAAGCTGCTAAGTCTCTATGTCTTCAGTCTAACAGTGACTTTTAGTCATGTTTAGAAGAACCACCCCTTACTCTTTAAAAGGAAGAAGTTACTTATTTACCAGTAATTCTGGTAATTGTTTGTTAATATGCATAGACTATATTAAGCAACTCATACTCTCTCTCTGTCTCCTCCCTCCAAGCTTCTTGCAGATAGTTTTGCGTTGAGAGGAGCTGAAATGGCAGAGGATGTGTTCACTCCTGTGTGCCATTCTTGTTTCCATCAAGCTGGAGGTGGAGATGGGCTAGCACGTTGCAAGGGAAAATGTGCTTGTCTCTCTGCTCTGTGGCATGTGTACCCTCTGCCAGACTGCTGGAGTCCCCGCTGTGTTCTGAAAACAAAAGTTTCTAGGAAGTAACCTTTCTTCTTATGCCTTTTGTTTTGTGAATAACTTTATAGCATGTGCAGAGCCCTTGGCGGGAAGACAATTTTTGGTGTCTTGCTCATGGTGTAGTGCAGATCGGTAGGGCAGATGCCCTTGTTCATAATTAGGGCTTAAAATTCATTGAATAATTTTCTGAGTAGATGTCCTGTCAATCCATTGAATGGTTCCCATCTAATAATGGGCTTTTTACCAGTAGGTTTACCAGTAGCTATGAGTCTATACAAAGAAAAAGAGGAAGAGGTGAGAAGTATGTGAAGCTCACCATTTTCCTAGGAAGCAGTTTGCTTCCTGCTTCTGTGTCTGACTTCCTGGGCAGTGGGCTCAGAGAGCCTTTCTTCTTGTAAAAGAAAGGTGCATCGCTAGACCAGAGGTGAGGTATTACTGCATGAGGGAAGACAGACGCTCTGGGGGAGAGAAAGCAAGGAGGCCACGTAACAGGGAACACAGACTGAATCCAGACTTTGCAAGGGCAGGTCTGATTACGTTTGTGATTATTTATCTAAAGTGTGTTCCGTATTTCAATCTTGAATGCTGCTTGTATCTTCAGGGATAAAGTTTAACAAAGATACTAAAATTATTTTTTGTTTTGGTACCGCAAAAGAGAGAATTGTAGCTCCCTTAAGCTAGTATTTTACTCGGGTGTTACTAAACTTTTGCTTGAAAAACAAAGAACGTGAAAAATGGAATATTACCTATTACTTAAATTTGAGTATCTGTTGTACCCTGCAGTCCTAATCGTAATCTCTTTTTACTTCTGTATGTTCTTATAATACAAATGATAACAAGTTGTTAATTACATTAATATGATGATCCTTGTACTGATTGCTTTTTCTGTCTTGGTTCCTCTAGGTATTTTTGGAACAGAAGAAGATGCTCAAAACTGGGCTAAATATTGCCCAGTTTAAACAGCATGTATCTGTGATTGAAGAAGAAACAAAGGAGTATTTCAAAGCATGGGGAGAGAGTGGAGAAAAAAGTAAGCAAGATCAGGTGCATTTTTCCTCTGACTTTCTGGGAAGGAATTAAGGCCAATGCTGTATATTTTGTAACTATTTCCTGCAATATTAAAGAAATTAAAAATGACATAGATAAAATTGTACTGAACATCAGAAGAAACATGCAAAATACAGATTTTGTTTAATCAGATTTAAGGCTATTGGAGAATAAAGCTGCTCAGAAAATCATCGAAAGGAGTGAAGGACTATCTTACTTTTGCTTTCTTAGTCAGCTCATCAAGAGTGTGCCTGTTGCCTGTCTGAATCGTGCTTGTTTTGCATGATGTGAGTCAGCTCAGCGTAACCGCTTCTTAGTCCCTAGGAAAAGATACTGCTCTGACTTCACAGAGTCTATGTCAGAGATCGTAGCTCGGGGATCTTCTACACTGAAAAACTGCATCCTTGAAGCTGATACAGTTAGGTTAGTGATGTAAGTGGAATTCATCTTTTATTTCCCACCTGTCTTTCCCAACTAGCCTGCGAGACATAGCCCATCACCATTATTGCAAGCCCACAGTGGCATAACAGTGTCAAATATTATTTATTTAAGCCTATATACTTATCTTTAAATATATAATATTTATATAATATATAATACTTATACATTTTAAAAGATTTATTATTTATTTTTTAAGTATATAATTTATATTATATATAATTTATACAATAAATATGTAATGTATGTGATTTATATAATAAATAATATGTTAATATATACTTTTATATTTAAATGTATAAATATTATTATATAAAAATAATTCAGCGAGCAGCAAAACTAACTGGTTTCCCATGGATTTGGATTTCAAGGTTAAGTTTTTTTGTACAACTTATTTTATATTTATTAAGGACTGAGCTTGTGCTGCATGGCTTACTTTGGAAGGATTACTAGCTCTCCTAGAAAAATTTCTAGAAAGAAATACCTTAGAAAAAAGCTATTGAAATCAGCAGTCTAATTAAAAAGTTGTTTGATAGGCAGTGAGAAGTTCAAAATTAGATGCTTCGTTATTCTAGTAAAACAATCTAAAACTCTCTTTAAAATTACTAATCTGTGTCCAGTTACTTATTTTTCTCCTCTACAAAATAAAAATAAAGAATAACCTGTAAAACATAACATCTCGCCTGAAATGCATCTTCAGTAACTTTTTTTCAAATCTTTCCTCAGACCTGTTTGAAGCCCTTTCAGAACTTATCATTTTGACAGCAAGTCATTGCTTACATGGGAAAGAAATAAGAAGCTTACTGAACGAGAAGGTGGCTCAGCTGTATGCCGATTTGGATGGGGGTTTTACTCACGCTGCCTGGCTTCTGCCAGGTTGGCTACCTCTGCCGAGCTTCAGGTATGAGAAATAACAGATGAAGCAACTTAAGCATTTTATCTAAACGTCTTTGTTGTTTGGATTCCCCCCCACCCCATTTCTTGTTTGTAAGCTGTTCTAGACGTCCCAATAAATCCTCATAAACATTTCATGTGTTACTTTATACAAAGTTGCTACTAGACGTGTTTTGAATTGCAGACGTCGAGATCGAGCACACAAAGAAATAAAGAATATTTTCTACAAGGTTATACAGAAACGTCGGAAGTCTGAGGAAAAGGAAGATGACATTCTCCAAACTCTACTTGATGCTTCATACAAGTAAGCAAAGGGTTTAAAGAATTGTCATTTATAGATGTTTTATTTTAGCTTTGAGCTCTTCAGTTAAAACTATCTACCAAAAAATAAGAAATATTCCCGCATGTTCTGAGTTGTTTTTGTTGCCGGCAGTTGGTCCAAGCTGTATTCTTAAAAACAGCGTAAAAACTTTACTTGTAAATGGTTATTTAGATTTCTGAGATTTCCATCAATGGTCACGAAGTTGCTCCCTTTGTCTTTGCTGGCTTTCAGTAATGATGTTCTTTAGGCTCCTAGAGAGTCTCTCTCCCTCTGTTCTCCCTTCTCCCTACCCCTCGATCTTTTGCTGCTCCATTTAGAGCAGGGAACAAAAGAGAAGAAGGAGAAAGAAGTACATTAGAAGAATTTGTAAATACTGCTGTAACTGGAAACCTGATCAAATGAAGCTCTAACCTAACACCCTTCAACCTAGGGATGGCCGTCCGCTGACAGATGATGAAGTCGCTGGCATGCTTATCGGGTTGCTCCTAGCGGGGCAGCACACTTCCTCCACCACCAGTGCCTGGCTCGGCTTCTTCATAGCCAGAGACAAATCAATACAGGAACAGTGCTATGCAGAACAAAAAGCAGTTTGTGGGGATGACTTGCCACCATTAACTTACGACCAGGTTTGTATGTTACGTTATTCCTGCTGGGTATTTTTATACTTTTAGATGCTTATTAAAAAACAAAAACAGAAACCAAAACCATCAAAACCAAACCAAACCAAGAAAACTGAAATATAGTCATATGCTTTGTGTTAGAATAATAATCTGGCACAGTCACTCTGTGATAACACTGTTTGCCAAAATATCTCCTCCATCTCCTCCTCTCCAAGTAAATTTTCAGTTTGCTACTATTTTTTTATTCAGTGTTGATTAAGGAAATTACAGTTCCTACAATTTCTGTTTAAGAAATGATAGTTCTGTAGAGGAGGAAGGTCCTCATATTCCCACTGAGGAAAGGGATGCAGTGTGACCTTGTTCTTTAATTAGGCATCAGAAAACACTCATGAGACAGATTAGGATTAGCAAGAAACTAGTCATAATTGATTACACTGGTCAGAGATTTTTTCCTTCTTAATTGAATCAAATGAAAGGAAAAAAAAAAGATTATCAGGGTAGCTAATGAAGTACATGTAAATATGAGCTGCTTACCTTTGATTTTTTTTTTTTAATTTATTTTTAAATCGTGTAAAATACCATTTTGTTTGTGTTGATTAAACTTGTCTATATTTTGATATATCATTTTCTCTGTATTTTCAGCTCAAGGATCTCAGTTTGCTGGATCGTTGTCTGAAAGAAACTTTAAGGCTTAGACCTCCTATAATGACCATGATGAGAATGGCCAGAACTCCCCAAGTGGGTACACTTCTTGGAGCTACCTTCACTTCAGTAGAACAGGGCTGGAAAAGGCCGGGCGGGGGGGTGTCCCGGTTGGCAGAAGGAAAAACACGGGTGAGACGTGTTTGCTGGCAGGGATGAAAGCTGATGGCGTCCTGGGTTGTATCAGTGGGAGTGTAGCCGGTGTTGATTGAGAAGAGCAATTAATACCCTGAACTTGATAGTGTTACCTTCATCTGGAATTATTTGTGTCCAGTTTTGGACCCCTCCGGCCTCCAGCAATCAAGATGATTGGCCAAGAGGGCCACCAAGATGGTGTGGGGTTGCAGCGTTTGTCCTGTGAGGAGAGGCTGAGGGAACAGGGTTTGTTGAGCCTGGAGAAGGGAAGGCTCTGAGGGACCTAGTAACAGCCTCTTGCAGTCTTACTCAGCAAAGCTGATTTTTTTTTGTTTGCCAGGTATTTTTAACAGCTATCTTGGAAAAATTTGGCTTGCACTTAATACAAGACAAACTAGGTAAATCTGAAAGAAAACTTGCTGTTTGTACAAATAAGACAGAAAGTAAAATAACTTTTTAAAAGATTGTCCCTCCCATGACAAATGCTTTCAACAAATTTTAAGTTCATTCATTTTTTAAAAATTCTTTCTATAGAATTGCCAGCCTTGTTAAAGCAGCTGAAAGGTTCCTGCAACTACTTGAACATTGTGCCCTGTACAATTAAAACAATAAAGTTCATTGATTTTAAATGAGCTTAGCCAAAATCTATGTTGAAATTCAAGCCTCATGATATAGCACTTCAGGTAACACTTCAAAAAGAAAAATGGAGAAATTTTGTGACATGTGGGGTCTTGTCTTGTAGACTGTTGCTGGATATAATATTCCCCCCGGCCATCAGGTCTGTGTATCTCCCACTGTTAACCACAGACTCAGGGACACCTGGAAAGACGCTCTAGACTTCAAGCCTGACCGGTACCTCCAAGATAACCCAGCAGCTGGAGAGAAATTTGCGTATGTTCCATTTGGCGCTGGTGAGTAAGAAAAGGCAGCGCCTTCCTAAGCGACTGTCTACTGGAGGGGCTCATACTGGTCGTTGGTTGTCTCGTACAGCACCTCCCCACGCTCTAGCATCTGAGGATCTATTTTTTTCTTTCTATTGCTGCCTGAAAGTTTTCTTACAGTGAAAGTGCTGTTAAAAGAATGAAGTCGATAGTTTTGCATTAGCAGTAGCTGTGTATCATTCAGAGTAGCAATCAAAACAAATCTTCAGGTTAGCACGTGTGATATTTGACTAAAGGCTTTTTAAGTCAAGGTAAAAACCTGGTAATACACAGTCAGTTTAAGGCAAAGCAAAAATCTGCATAGAGTCCTAACTGCCAAAACAGTTTGCAAATATCACCACAATATGGTCATAGCTGATACCTTTTCTCAGTGTTGCAAATGCTTCTTTGGTGATACATAAATTAACACTTTCTGGTGAGGACAGACCACAATCTCATCCAAATTACTCGGCCTGTTTTATGCAGAGACAGCTTAGAGAAACAAGACTTTGATGGAGTTACATCATGGTCTATGTGCAGCATCAGAGCCCCACCTTGTTTAGAAAGGAAAGTAGCAATTACTCTCCGCATAAAATTTTTAAAGTTAGCTTGTTGTCAAAGGTGATTTCATAACTAAGTATTCTAACTGCTTTTTATGGCTTTCCTTCTAGGCCGTCATCGCTGCATTGGAGAAAACTTTGCTTATGTTCAGATTAAGACTATTTGGTCTACTTTGCTTCGTTTGTATGAATTTGATCTCATCAATGACTATTTTCCGACTATAAATTATACAACAATGATACACACACCTAATAACCCCGTTATCAGATATAAGAGGAGGTCACTGTAAATTCTGGAGCTAAAACCTTACTTATTTAAGTTGTATAAACTAACTTTTGAATAAAATTGTGACAAAATGAGTGGCGAATGGAAGCTGTTGCATCTACTCTTAGGAAAGCAACAGTAATCTACCAAATGCATCTGTTTTGTTTGCCCACACCATTTAATGCTGCTGTGTATAACTGCTTGTTCTACAAATCTCTCATTGCATTTTTAAAGAAAAAGTGTGTTTTCTATTGGTGTAACACTTTTAAGGTGCATGCCAACTCTTTAAGGTGAAGAAATACGTCATTTCTATAAATGGAACTCTTTGCTTTTGAGAAATAATTGAAGATTATTTTTCCCCAGATAACCAGGGGTAACGTACTTACTGTGTACCTTACCTCTGTATCCAGTTACAGTAAATCCATCAGGGAACAGGCACCGAGGGGGAATGTGCTGGGTGGTGCCCCACCTTTGATACGTGTGATTCTGCCCCAAGCGAACTAGGTCTGGTCTTGGCTGATTCTTGGAAGTGCCCACATACTTATTAAAAAAAATGTTACTGCACAGCTGAGTGGTAGGCAGACTACAAAATGTTCACAGAGACGTCTCTTCTAAGAATAAACGACTTAAATGTCTAACTTGAAGCAGTTGTAAAATGCTTGGGTTCAGAAAGCAACAAATAATTTTCTAAGCAGTAAGCTCTGGAAGCTTGATGTAAGCATGAAAGTAACAATGTGATGATAAAACAACGTTAATTTTGTAAATAACGTTTGTGTATAAAATGTTCACAAATTTAAGTGAAATAGCTGAATGTGGTCCCCCTTTGTACTGACTCATGCAGGATTGTTAAATGGTGTTTGGTTCAAGAGTGGTGGTGATAAATGGTAATGCGCTCTGGCTCACAGGAATTTTGAATTAAGTTTATAAACAAGCCTCTGTGGAAGTTTTCTGTGCTCAACCCTGTCAATTCTGAAAAGCTTTTCTAAGAAAATGTGTAATAAACTCCTTTCTTTCTTTCAAGTATGAAGTTGGTCATACATAGAGCTCCCCCCTTCATCAGTGCTTACTGGAGCAAGGGCTTTGCCCCATCCTTCCTGTTCTAAGCTCGGGTATAACTGTTACAAAACCTTGTGTTTGTATCGGTCACAGCAACTGAGGGAGCGCAGTATCTGCCCTGCCAGATGCGACCAGGGTCTTCAGACAGCAAGCTTGTACCTGTCCTCTCTTCTCATTAGTAGCACCGTTTCGGAATCTGAAAAGTAAAGCTGCAGCCACCACGAGTAGGAGTGCAGGTAGGAGCAACCTTTTCAGTGTGAATAAGGGACTGGTTCTTGAACACAGTTAAAAGCATGAAGTCATCTTTATTTCAGTACTTTGACAAAATACCCATAAAATTCAAAACTTCTACCATTACAAAAATAGGTCTCTACAAGTGATACTCTGTCTGCACTGCCAGTAGCAAATATTACGAGTCATGTAACTTCAGTAGCCTTGCCAGAAAAAGTGCAAGTAAACTTCGCTGAATGTAGCTCAATTTCACTAATACACAAGTTTCATCTTTGCACCCTTCTGATAAATACACACTTCATAAGTTAATCATTTAAATTAGCATTCCACAAATATACATGTAATTTAATGGTGGGGTTTTTTGGTTTTGTTTTTTTTTTCATGAACACAAAGGGCCTATATACATAAATCCCAGTCTGCGTGGGTGTGCCAGGATGGAACTGTATACAATCGTATAGCTGTGTTCATATTGGTCCCACAATATACACATTATATAAAAGCACAGAAAGAGCACAGATTTACAGAAGGCAATCCATTAACATCACTGCCAGTGGTGGAGATGTTGGAAGGGTATTTTATTATCTTCTCATACCCGCGTGCAACTGAGTGTATGAAGTCGAACCTGTAAGATGGAGAAAGATTTTCATCAAGATTACTTGGAATAAGTAGATGAGAATTCACCAATGACATGTTATTCGGCTGAATAAGCGTGAAAGATTTTACATGGGAAATCTTTTAAGGACAAAACTTCCTCAAATGACAGATTTTATGCTGAAGTAAGTCTTTAACACAGTAACTGCAAAAATCATCCCCACATCAAGTTTGATAAATTAAGTCCCACTGATTTGACAATTTTCTTGATATATTCGTTTTACAGCACAAAAATTACCATCATCTATGGGACAAAAAGGCTGTAACTTCTGTAATCAAAGTAGCAGGAGAAGAAATTTCCCTTGTACTCCCACACCTCAATCTTCTGGGTACATTTTTCTCCATCCAGCTTAAAATCTTAGTAAGATGCCAACTGAATCCTTGCTGCACATTTAGAGATCAGGGAGAGTTAAAGTGTTACCAATAAACTGAAAATCTGTCATTAAAGCACACTTACGTGTCTCCCTGCAAAAAATTTTACAATTTTCTTTTTAATGAGCTTTTTGCTACAGCTCAGAATAGCCTCTTGTTTAAGGCTGAAAATGCCTAAAATCAAAGATGTTTGTTACGTATCTCAGAGAACCAGCACGGACTTTCTACCTTGGAACCATGCCTTGTGCTACCTAGGGGCGACGGGGAGGACTGCCTGAGCCCTTACCTGACTGCACGCTGCCAAGTCGCCTTTGTAGTGCCTCCAGCCGATGGATGTAATCTGTTAAAGCTCTTTCAGGATCATAGTTCTGCAGTTGAGAACAGGCGAAAGAGACTGGGTTTAAATCAGCATGCATACTGTGGAACCTAGGGGCAGAAGAACACAGATGTTTTTAAAAAGCAAAATTTCAACTAAAACGAAGTATCAGCAAACCCAGCAAAATACTCTAAGTAGGGATACCTTACTGACTGCATGGCCTGTACCTTACCCTTGTGGTAGCCAGCACATCGTAGCCATTTAACCTCCCTGCCAATTGTTGCCCAAGCCATCGTACTGCCTCCCCCAGAGAAACCACTTTTCCCAGTTGCCTTTTCTTTCTACTGCACCTGGTTTGTTGCTGCCTTTCTTTGGGACAAAGACTGACCAGCAAGTTCCTACTGAGACTGCAGCAGAAGCCGTGGTAGATTCAAGTTTGCTTTTCTACTAAGAAGCTTGTGTGAACAAGGACACGGCCATTTTTACAGGATTCTGTCTCTCTTCGTTACTCTCTATAAGTAAAAGTCAAAAGCGGCTAAAATAGATTAAACATTTTTTCCATGTAAACTGTTATGGTTGCCACAAACTCAGATTACAAATGTTGAGGTGGTTTGTATAAAAATAAAGATCCAAAATGGCAAGAATCTGACATTCAGTAAAGCTCACAGCCCACAACTCTGTATGAAGTCATCAAAGGCTGATGGCACTCCTAAAAACCCTGCTTTTGATGAAAAATACCTGGTTTCACTGGCATCCGATTCACTGATACCTCTGGTATCACGGCTTAGTACAGCTGTCCAAAGGGGTTTAATCAAGAACAAGCAGCAGAGCTACCAAGCAGCTCCCACCCACGCTCTGGCCACGAGGCCGCGGTAATTCCCCCCAGCCCACAGTAACAGGATGACCCTCCCCAGCCACGGCGAGCTTTTCCCTGGCCCTGCTTTTCCCTTCCTTCAGCTGAGGGCACCTGAGGCAGCCCCTCCCCACACCACACCGGGCTGCCCACCTGAAAGGTGGACAGGCAGCAGAGGTTTGCTTAGTCCCAAAGCCTAGGCTCTACAGGGGTAGGTAAACGTAGCTCTGTCCCAGTCATCTACCACCACTTCCAAGAACGTGACATAAATCAGACAGCAGAAGTCTGCAAGCTTTGGCCTTGATCAGGCGATGAGTAAACGCACACTGAAGGCCTGAGATGTAATTTGTTATGTATCCTTGCAAAAAAAGTAAAAACTCTTACGGCATCAAAGATGACAAACCTTAGCAGGAAGCACTGATGCATTCATTTAGTTAAACAGTGTTCTGACAGAGAATACTAATCTAAAATAAAAGGTACTTATGATGAAAGTTTACAGGAGCTCTAGGAGATTCCATGTCTGACCTGGATCTATAGGAATGCCTTTGTTCTCCATAAAGATCCATGCCACCAGAGAATGAATCAGGCCGTAATTCATTACCTAGAAATATAAAAAGCAGTGTCTTGAAAACTAAAACATTTTGCACTTTACTGGGAATCTCAAATGTGAGTTTTCTGTTTGCATATCACAAAAATGGTGTTTAACAAATGTAGACCACTTTCAGACTGCTTCAGAGAAAACCAGAGGTGAAATCCTGGCCTCACTGATGTCAATGAGAAAACTCTCACAGACTGAGCAGGACAGGGTTTCAGTGCAGACCTAGATAGCCAGGAATTAATAAAAAAGCTCCTGATTCTCCTTAGACTCCTGCTAGAAAGCAAACAGAAAACCAGATTTCCCAAACTTTAAGCTATAACAAAAGAATGACAGGCTTTTGTTCTGAGGAAAAGACCAGAGAGGGCTGGTCAATAGGCTCTGTTGCCACTGAGGGGGACCTGTAGTTGCTACAGTTCCTCTGTCCGTCCCTGTCCTCAGCATCCCCTCTCAGAGACGGGGGTGCAGATCTCTTAAGAGAAACCCAGTGACGCAGCTCAAATTGTTTTTACAAACACACTCCATAGGGCAAGTTGCCATATTTTTTTAAATCCCACCCACAACGGAGCAAAACAAGATTGAAGAGAAAGCAAATAAATTAGTGTCTGTGCTGAGCATGGAAACTCTCAGAAACCTGAGAAATAGGTTAATCCAAGCAATTATAGCAAAAGGAAGGGGGAGCAGCACCCCGTTCATTCCACATGAGGAAAATACAAATTAAAAACCATCTCCATTTAGCAGTGGTGTGACTTGTGAATACCGTTTTTTCAGTCATTACTACGATTTACCTGTGTTCTGGCTAAAGACATCCCTATTGATACTTAGTATACCAGAACCTGTAACTCTGTGCCATCGACGGACCAGGAACTTCATTCTGCATTTCAAATAAAAAAAAAAAAAATACTTCAGGATAAATGAAATAGTCTGCTAAAAATAACCTGCTTGTTGTATTCTAGCAGGCATAAGAATTTCTTGAACACCAAGCAAAATTAATGGATGGGCGTCTAAAACCTAAAGATCAAGTAGAAAACATCCTTATACACATCCCTAAGAAAAACATCTTTTGTCCAAATCTGCTTTCAGCTTCACCTCTGCAATTCCAGTGATTCCAGAGGTGCTGCATATGTCCAAGTGGACAGCAAATGGCTCTCAAGCACCTAAGCAACCGGGCATCAGCATTTTAAAATCATACTAAATAGACTTTTTGCCCTGTCGCATCCCCAAAATTGAGACCGCAGAGCGCTATGAGTAAAAGCCTCACTTGGAACAGGTATATGAATAGTTCCTTGAGTTTATACTACACACAAGGCTCAGATCAATAGCAAGCAGAAGTGCCTGGGGGTTCAAACCTTTGTGAAGAAGGTTTGCTAGCAACATGGCAGTACTATACAGTAATAACCTTCACTTTTCTTCCTCATCTATTCCTATTCATCCTTAGTCTGAGACCTAAAGTCTTGTGAATTCAAAGGACTACCCAGATGGATAAAATTAGTTCATAAATCTGTATTATTCTTGCATGTAGAAATTTAGCCTTTAAAGGAAATTAAGTTGCAGAAAATACCTTTGTAAATAACTGCCTAACCTAGAATTGCTAGTAATTTTTTTTTCTAATATTATGACTTTATCCAATACACTCCATCTTTGATTGATTATCAAATACAGAGCCATTTTCAACTACAGTCAGACTGCTTATTCCTATTACAGATTTTACCTATGCTTTGCTCAACTTGTCACCCGACACAGTATCTACTATATTCATGACCACCAAAAATGTGTAATTTAAACAGGATGGAACACGAGAATTTCTAGATTCCACTAGAGAGCTAGAAAAGTATACATTAAACTGCACAGTCCTATCTGTTCGAAATCTAACTTCCTCCAGTTTACCTTGAAATTGCGATGGACACTCTGACTGCAGAGCGAAATCTTGTAAAACCCTTTGAATGATGTGTGATGATTTCGAGGTCTGTGTAGGAAGGCTGTCCACCCATTCGTGCAATGAGGGCCAGCGTGGCTTCTTCACACTCCTGGAATCCGCCTAGTAACAGCAGCAAATATTTTTTCTGATATATGAGAGCTTTCCGAAAGCTCTCTGCTCGTAGGTATTTGCCATAAACTCTCTATAACAAGAAAAAAAAAAAGGCCCCATAAGCTCCAAGAATTATTACAGTTCTATGACTTTTGACGTCATTACTCCTACAGCATTTCTGTGATTATTCATTTCTTGCTTTCTTGTGGAGAAGACTGCACTACTGCTCACACTTGTTGAATGTAGCTTCATAATTTGACGATCACCTAAGCAGCAAGAAATAGAGCACACACAAAAGGACAACATAGGTGCTTACACATCATTCTTGGGGAGAAAAACTAAAAGTCAGGTATCTGAGGATGAAAATTTTGAAACTGAATTAATACCTGTTTACTTAGAATAAGCAGAGTGAACACAATGAAAAATAGGCCCAAATCAAAATGAAAAAAGCAGCTTTAGTTAGTATGTGGGCAACAAAGTCTTCCTACCCTTAAAACAGCATTTTCAGAATCTGATCCCAGTTCTCTGAGGAAAGCTTCGCTCCTGAGCTCTGCTCGCAGCTTGGAGAGCTCCGCATCGGCTTGTTTCAAAGATTTCTGCAGTGACAGCTTTTCTCTGTTCCAAATTTCCTTCTCAGAGGCAACAAGAGTATCGATATTAATTCCAACGTCCGATGAGCGTCTAGAAGACTGAAGACAAAAGAAACTGAATTTGAACCACACAGTTTGGAAATGCTTGAGCTGTGTCATTCTAGTCATTGGTTTGGTGGAGAGCTCATAAAAATAATGAGAGAAAAACTACCCACTGATTGGATTTGAGGCCACTCTTGCATTCTAGCACCTCAGAAGCAGTGAATTTAGAAGCCTGATCAATGTCCTAGAAAAATATACCTTCTCCAGAAAAAATCCCCCCCATTGGATCATACTAGCTTCATGATCCTGAAACTGTCTTGATCTATTTGCTACTCATCACGGTGATGAGATACAGATCAAAAAGAGAAGCACACGGAATTTAAAAGAAAAGAGCAATTAACAAAAAGAAGCTGGGTAAAATCACAAAGTTTACAGTAAACAGAGTGAGTCGAGATATATTGACCACAGGAGAAGAATAACTCACACCTATTTACTCTGCAGAGGGAAGCCAAGAAAGACAGACAGCTTGATCACTCCCATTTAGGTGACTAGGACTAAGAATGATGCTTTTATGCCTATATATACATCATTATATCAGCACCACTAAGGACATACGTAGTCTCCAGAAGGTTGTCTGTGCTGGTATCTTCTCAGTTCTTCCTCCAGTTTCATAACAGCATTCCTCAAATTATTCTTTTCTTCACTCAGTCTGCTGACAAAGCCTGTCAGCTCAGCATTCTGTCTCAGCAGCCTCTCAGTCAATGAGCTAGATGGAGTCCCTGGAGGTAGAATGAGCTTCAGCTAGAAGGAAGAAAGAAAACCAAACACAACTTGTATTAGATCCAAGTTGCCAACTTGAAAATAACTGGCTTACAGTGAAAAATTTGTATAGATAATGACAATAACTTCATAATAACTTATATAAAGAAAACATAAGTGTACATGTAAACTATAGAGTAATGTGACTTTCTCTTCTATGCTTATCCCGCATATCACAGCAGAATATTTTCACGCAAGCTCAATTGTATCAGCTATAACAATTTGCAAAGCTTTTCTACTATGTTTAGATTTATCTAACTTAGAGGAAAAGAAAACCCTCAAAGCTTTTTTCAAATCATGTTGAAAACACTTGCTTAAAATGCAGGTAAGGACCTAGCCAAGCTCAGTTAAAATCAAATATTGCTGAAGTCTTTGTAACAGATTACCTCATTTCATTTTTTACACAGGTGCACACTACTCAGTCTTCGACTGCCTTTCCTTTGGTAAATGCAGGGCAGTTTAAGTAAATGTGTTGTATCAACACAATATTAAATGTTGATTTTAATATTGGGAAGTACTGAGCAAAGTTTCCTCAGTTACAGAAATACTGCTGAAAGGAAAATATCTTTTCTTAAAGAAAAAGCCATGAGATCCAAAAATGTGTAATTAAACTGGAAAAGTTTTAATTTGAAAGTTGAAAATTCACTTTTAAGGTAATTAAAATTGAAAAAATAAAAGGAAAGGGGTTTTTACACTTCACCAACTCCAAATCAGAACACTCACTGGAGCAGATTTTCCTCTATAAAGTACAGAGCTGGATAAGTACAGACTTAACAACTCCTGGCTGGTGAAACAGCTGGTTTCCGCTCACAGCTCATCATCCAAACTCTCCCACCAAAGTTACAACATTGCACTCTCACCTCGTCCAGATAGGACAATCCAGGCAGTTTTTGCAGCTCTGAAATAACTTCTTCAATAGCATTTTGTATTGCAATGAAGTCTTGATCATCTGCTTTTTCAAACTGTAATCTGAAACAAAAGTGACAGTTTCAATAGCAGGTATAGTCTGACACCACGAGCCAGCCTGACAGGACTTTCCATCGATCCATATGCCCTGGGACGTTAGCAAGTCACTTCAGATAGTTACTGGAGACATGGCAACATTTTCAAGACTGCTCAGTGACTCTAAATGAAATTAGAGTCTAAATGAAATTTAGGCTCGATTCTATAAAGAATTTGTATAGAACAGTTTCCACTAATTTTGAGAAAAGGATGTTCTACACGAAGCACATTTAAAAATGTGGTTCTGCTTCCCAGAAATATGTTGAATCTGTGTGAGCAAAATCTTTGGGTATTTTCAAGATATAATGCATTTTGCTTTGCTCAAATGTTTCAGAATGAATGTTTAATATTAAATCACCATCACAGCAAAATAAAAACAGATTCAAACCTCCCACGGACCTGGTACCATGCTATTTTTTTTTTTTTCTTAAGGAGATAGTAACCGAGAAAATAAGAATCAAGATCAGTTTCACTTGACCATAAACTATTAATTTTTTCTGGGGGAAGCAAGGGGGATGAGCCATACCAATAATCCTGATATTCGTCCCCTTATACAGTGAATTATTTCATTACTAAATTGTTTTAAAATGATCTACCTACACCATGCCCAAATAAATTTTATCACTTTTCAGAGGAAAAAAAAACAATTTTGCTGTAACTTATAAAGGACCATATTAAACATGTAAGATTTACAGCAGCACTTGATACTCTGTGATCCTGTCTTACATCAGCGTGTCTCACATAATGGCATATACTATAAAACTAGAACAACTCCAAAATCAGTTAGGCCTGCAGTCTGTGAATTATGATTAAAACCCAATATATTAGCTTGCTGGTTGCTATTAACAAAACCAAGTAGCTGAAGACTGGTCTAACCTGCTAGCAGCTTTCCGAGCCAACTGCTTCAGCTTTGGAGATGCGTTTTGCAGCTTTTGTCTCACATTTTCCAGAATTTCAGTAGCAGCAGAGAGATCTCCTCCTCCCGTCAGCGTGGGGTAGGTTGATTCATTTGTCTCGGCTCCTTCCATTTTTTGCTGGAGAACCCAATTTCTTGTTCTGTCATTGGGTGTATCCCAGGTAGTCTGTATATGAATAAGTATTTTTATATATATATGTATAGAATGCATGTGGGCCAGTGCTTTAAAATGGACACATTTGATTCTGAAACACACCCAGAAATTGAAGAACAAACAATTTTGACACAGAAAGGAGTTTAGTGTGACTACACTGCTGTTGTAGCGTACCACTAAATTATTATTTGTGAATGGTATAGTGTGATGCCTCTCTTGACTAAGATCTAGCAATCATACAGCTACAGTGTGAATCCATTCCACGAACTCAGCCGGCAGGAAGCCAGCAAGCTTCTCTTTCTTCCGCCAGCAGCTCCTTTACCAGTTGTGCATGGAATTTGGGCAACTGTGCCCATGTGTTTTGGCGACCAATCCTTAGTCAGAGGAACACGACTGGAAAAGTCCACCACAGTGATGAAGCTCAGTCCACAGTCACAGGCAACAATACCACTGATGCTGGCACAAGAGAAGCAATGCACTGAACATGTGCTCCTCACCCGCACCAACAACTCCCCCCGCCCGACACTGGCCATGGAGAACTGCTAGCCCTCACAAGGAAACCTGAGTCTATGGCTGTGCCTTTGGATATTTGACCACAGTGTGGTACCATTGAAAAAAAGCAGGGTGTTGCAAATGTCATAGGAAGCAGCAGGAGATTCATTATTTGAAACTCCAGGCAGATCCTGGAAAGCAGATCATACTGTCTGCTGCCGAGGAGGGGGAAAAGCCCCAACAGCCACTGCCAACCGGATCCAAGGGAAGACTCTTCGTTGACCGCAGTGCTGGCAGTTACCTCTGAGCAGAAGAGCAAGGTGCACAAACTGAGCCTGGCAGGAAGGCTGATGCTATCACAGTTATCAATACACTCAACATCCTGCCTCTAGCTGTGGGTAGTTTCCAATGCTTCAGAAGATTAAAACCAGTAGCCAAATTAGATGAAGAGAAACATTTCCTTCCTGGCTCCACAGACAGACAGCTGCCAAAAAGCATGGAATGACAGCAGGATGGGCAAAAACACGGTCAGCAAAGAGGCAAGTCTCCTGCCAACCCTCTCTGGGTCTATCCACAAATCACGCATCCAGCAACACTTATCTCTTACAGGGAAGTTTCTAAAGAGAGAAAAATTTACAGGCAACAGTGGTTCCAACTTTCATTCATCTAAAAATTAGGCTAAATTCTTAAATTAATTTTTTACCTCTATACATATTTATGCATATGCTTATTTGATTACTTACTCATTTAATTATTGACGTTCTTGGGACATCACTTTTAAATGTTTCAAAGACCACTTGTGGTTTTTGCACTAAAGATTAAGAGCACTGACCTGGTGCATTCCTGAGTAGGAATAGCTCATTCCTGTGACTGGGTGCAGGGAATATTCTTTTCCTATACTGAGACACAAAGTGTGTGTATACATTCAGATGTATTTCTCCTGCTCACGCTCCTCCTTACACACCTCTATAGCTTCATTCTCAGAGGATGTGTGTGAATAATTTTAGGTAGCAAAACTGGAATGCTTTCCCTTTCCCTTTCTCTGGTGCCCATATTTTTGAATCTGCAGGCTATTTTATAGATTGAGTAAAGGCACAGTGACACACAATGCTAACTGAACAAAAGAATTAAAAGCTAAATTGCACAGTTCAGTATTACACATTGCTCTCAGTCCTACTGTACCTCATTTGGATTGTGGCTTGGTGTCCTTTCGGCTTCTTTTTTTCCTTCACTCTCCTGCTCTTTTTTCTGTAATTCTTGGATTATTTCCTGCAACTTCTTTATTTCATTCCCTAATTTATGAACTTCTTGCTTCTTTTCTCCAAGTTGCCACTGAAGGTCTTCTACTTTGGACTCCAGTTCATGGAGTTTCTTCTGTGCTGTTATGTTAGCATCTTGTTCTGCTTGTAATGCTTTCCTCTGGATCTGCCTTTCTTTTTCCATTTGCTGTCTCACTTGCACAGATTCCAGTTTATACTTCTCCATCTCACTTACTAACTCCACTATACGGTCATGCTTTTCATCCATTTGTTTCTGTAGCTCTTTAAGTAATTCCTCAGATGGATTAGGTGTTCCAGCTTGCCCCTTATCTTCAGCACTTTGAAGCTGAGCACATAGCTCTTTTTCCCTTTCTAGGGCACTGCTTATTTCGAGAGCTCGAACCTTCTCTGATTCAAGAAGCACCTGCAACTCAGAATTACGGCCTCGTTCACGTGACAGCTGGGCAGCACTGAGTGCTTCTTGGGATTCAATTTTCTGTTGCAGATCAGTTGACAGCTGTTTCTCTTGCTCTAAAAGTTTAGTTAACTGCAAGTTCTTTTGGTTTTGATCTTCAAGTGAAAATTTTAAATCCTTCCACAAGAAAACAGAAGAAAAGAATTGATTAAAGCCGTTTGTGTATACTTTCCATTACCTTCTGCAAATTGCAAATATGCTACCGCTACACATGTTGCTTTTAATAAGTTTTGCTATTCACAATTAATGTGACAATACTCTGAATGCTGCAGTTACATCTGATATTAAAATATATTACAGGTGTCTTTACTGTAAAATCAGATCATCTCATAAAAGAGTATTTCTAAGATATACTTCTTAATGAGATAGAAACGGCCGCAGTTCTGAAGTTAACTAGCTGCTTTTACTTTCTAAAACTGTGAAAGTGATTTTGCAAGTTAAGATTTCAAGTTGCAAATAAATCTATGCTGTTAAAGTGATTGCTTTTTTGTCTTAATACTTGTACTAGGATACCTGTTCTCTCCCTCACTATATCAGATACTGCAGAGGTACCAAGGAAGCTACTAATACATTTTCTCCTAAAGTGAACTCCCTAGTTTGTTTTTCGTGAGGTGAAACTGCTGACTTTTAAAATGGAGACAAAGAATATATCTCCTTAAATAATATTCTTAAATACTATCTTTTATGAGTTAGGTTGTGGTGGGGGCTAGGTGTAGCCATGTTAGCAGTGTCCTGTCCCCTTGAATATCTGAGGGCTATTATAAAAAGTAGAATCTTTTCATCTTGGCCCTGGAAAGCGCAATTGTAAAATTCCTATTGATTTAAATGGAATTTGCATCAGGCCTTTTTCTTTCTTTGCCACACAGCTTCTATACATCTTTCTTCAGCTCTAGATGATATAATGCTGCTGTTGAAAACGCAACATGGAGTACACATTAGACAGAAATGTAAGCTGAGATGAAATGTTAACCAAAAGAATATTTGCATGCTCTTTGATGTTCCAGGCCATTTGGGATTATGGAATACCTCAAGCTCTTCTCTTCCTCTTTCCTCACTGCGTTTCATTTTAGCTTTTTCCTTTTCCAAAGCCCACTGTAGCTCTCTTGATTTTTTCTGTTCGCTGGCCATTGTATCCT
The DNA here is from genome assembly GCF_964195595.1 of Calonectris borealis. Classification (NCBI taxonomy): domain Eukaryota; kingdom Metazoa; phylum Chordata; class Aves; order Procellariiformes; family Procellariidae; genus Calonectris; species Calonectris borealis. Next base: position 145,442,104 of record NC_134313.1, read on the forward strand.
TAAGAATATCTAGCTCAGCTGCTTTTTCTTTAACTTCAGTCCTAAAAGAGAAATGGGCAACCTTTAGATTAGACAATGGCTCTAGTCCTATCACGGTAACATCACTTACTTGATGTTTATTCCATCTTGTGCACTGAAAACACTGGTCGTGTAGTAGAGTGAAAAGCCAATTTAGAAAAACAAGCCTAAGTCAAAAAAAGAGTTGCATAGCTCAAAAATGACAGAAAGTGCTAACTCTGTAGCTGCCATTTTTTATTAAAATGCTCAGAGGCAGCTAGTGTTCAACTTAATCCAGTCACTGGCCAAAATCTGAAAGAATGCAGGGGAAATGAATCTTGCTGACACATGTCTCAAAGGAAAAAAATCTATCTTGGGGGGAAAAAAAAAATCTATGCCCTAAATTTTCATTTTTTTGCAAATCACTTTTGCATCAATTTGCAAAAGAATCTTGCTCCTGATGGTCTGTAAAGGCTGTAAGGTATCTATACAGTAATACCAATTTAAACTCTGTCTTAATTTGTTATCTCTGAGCTAAATCTTAAAATCCGTACATGGGCACATCCATCTGGTACAGGCATAAATAACAATGGCTTTCCTGAGTGCCAAATATTTGGCCTGTTACTTCTGCTGTTGACTATGCCAAAGCAACACTTCGAAGTTATAGAATTTCATATGGAAGTCATCCTAACTCTGCAATTTTTTTTCCCATGTTCAGTTTTAGAAGCAAAAAAAGCTTTAATAAATATGGTATACTTATTAGCTTGTATACAGTAGTCTAATGTGTCAAAATTTAAAAAGAAACTTGATATTACTAAATCATTAAATCAAACTATGAATCAGATCTTCTTAAACTATAGAATTACATTTTTCGTCAAATGGAACAGAAGTCTATTTTTTGTCAGATATGTTTTACAGAAAAACTGAGAAGCATTTGCATTACATGAGATCAACTTCCTTAATAAAATCAGTATTATAATTTGAGACAACATAGAAAAGATCATCTTCACTGTCAACACAGAAAGTTTGGCACTGAAAGCCACACCTGATGGTTTCTAGGTCCTTGAAGTGCTTGTGCTGTGCTTTAAGGGTTGTTTCAAGCTCTAGTTTGGCTTGTGCAAGTTCATTCTTCAGCTCAGCACCCATCATTCTCTCTGAATTCAGCTGTTCCTGAAGCTCAGCTGCTCTGTCCTTCATACTCCGGAGCTCCACTTGCATCTCCAATATCTGTGACTGCTTCTGCTGCATATTGTACTCCAGCATTTCTAAGGAGAGTACCATTAATATGGAAACTACTTCGTAAACAAACAACACTTGTCTATTTGGGTAAAGTTTCCCCTAGCACAAAGAATGACCACAAAGCTATCAAGAGTGGTATCTTAAAATAATATATTCTTTCAATAGTGGAGTGAAAGCAAAACCATGCCTTTTATACTGGAGTACCTTTCATACTTTCGAAGAATCACTTCAACTCTTAAACTTCTTTAAAAGGCTAAGTGTGCAACCATATCAATATGTATCATTTGGATTATGACCAACATAACTGAAGTTAGGTATGTATGTATACTTGTGACCAAATTTTTGTGACAAAACACTGACAGTGAGCATTTACTTAAAGTATACCTGTTCTCTGAACTTTTTGTTGTTCATTCTAATTACTTCTTAGTTTACTCATTATGACTCACTACCCAACTTAGATAATTTCAAAACTGTTGAACCTAAACACTCAAGCGCATACACAGAAAATAACCTTAAAATACAAGCCCGTTTTTTATAGCAATTGAAAGAACTTTGTATCACTTTCAACTTGATACAAGTCATAAGAACACAGACCATATCTTAATTTTTGCAAAATTAGTCCAATAAGATTGAAAAAGATGAAAAGTATGCATGCTCAGAATATGGGTATCAAAATCAGAGAGCAAAGAAAGTCAGTATTTTTTCACCTACGACATTACGAGCACCGCCATGAAAGCATTTGGAAATAGACATATATTACCACAGAAGTCACCTTGGCTTTTTGAATCAATCTCTTGTTCTCTCTTTGGATTATTTTTCTTACTGTTCATCTGAGCATGTAATACTTGAATCTCCATCAGCAAACTTCTTCTGTCTGCATTCTGAAGACAGTCCATTGCTGCTCTCTGGTTAGTAGCCTATTAGCATTAGAAACATTTAAAAGTGAAATTCCAGATTTTATTAGAATTATCTATGGTGTGGATATTACACTTACTTATATATTCGTAGCGCATATATATTCAAAACATTTTCAATTAAGTCATAATTAAGGCAATATTATAATATTGGGAAGAACTGCTTGTTATATTTTTATTTCTCTACTGGGCATCAGAATTATAGAATCAAAAGAGCTATCATTTTTATGGCAAATTGTAATTTTCCTCACTAATCCTTCCATGTTCCAGAGGAGATAACTGACCTCTCTCTGTCCCATAGCAGCCTTATCACTTCCTTTTCTTACAACTTGCTTCAGATATACAAGCTACCTTTTTCTCTTAGACCGTGTAACATAATTCTAATTAACTTAATGAAATCAAGCTCAGGTCAACTGTGTTTAATTCAAATTGATCTCTGAAGGCTGTATTTTTTCTATAGCTTGTGCACACAAAAATCTCTTTCCTGCACCACATTTTCTTTTTGAAGGCACCTCTTCTTCCTAGAAGTCTTACTTTGTTTTCACCCTTAGACTGTCAAAGCTACTATTAATACATACATATTTTTAAATGGATTTATACATTCAAAATTAAAATGTAATGTTTTAGACAAACACACTTTGACTAAAGTATGTTTTATATTACCTGCTCTTGTAGCCTGTGCTCTAACTGATTCATCAATATCACTGCATCTCTTGTGCCCAGTTCTGCAAGTTCAGTTTGAAACGCAGCAAGAAGTACATTTTGTTCTCTCACAAAAAGCTGCTGAATAGCATGCAGAAGTTCTCCTCGCCAGTCTGAGACACCTTCAGGAGATTCACTACTTGCATAAATCTACAGTGGTATAAAACCAATTTAAACAGCAGAATCCAAAGATTACATCAAGAATAGTCATTATCATTTTCTGTAAAGTGTGTGTTTTCAGTGGAATATTGAGCTTTTCTTACTCAACAGCTACGTAATATTCATTCATACAAATGGATGTATTTATTGTACACATTATGATTTCTTCTGCGTGCACAAATGCTAAACTTTTATCTGTGTTTTAGATGGAAGCAATTTAGCTTTTTATAACTGAAAACTTAGCCCCGTGAAGTTACTATTTATGTTACTGTATCACACTATCCTTTTAATTTTTATGATGTTACATGTATGTTCCTCTCACAGAGCTATGTGGTAATGTGCAGATATTATGTAGGAAGAAGATTTAATTTTATAATGATATAAAGTTAATCCCCCCCACTTCGCATGCTGAAGGAATGCAGAAGTAATAGAAACTACCTACATATATCTAAAAGTCTAATTGTGGTAATTTGACAGGCAAGTCCTAATAAGTTTTAACAGATTACTGATTAATATTGTGTTATATTTTAAACAATTTTCCCCCTCTTTTCTCTCAGTACAGTATCTTTTTAATAGCATCCAAATTCTACTACACCAATAAATAACAACATTAGAAAATCTACTTTAACTGCTACTGGAAACATGCTTTCAAAATAGAATTATTTTAAAAGGTGGATCTATACAGTCAAAAGCTATCAATGCACAGAAGAACAAATGCAAGCTGTAATTTAAGATATATTTTATTACCAGAAAGTGGGACATGCAGTTTTACTGCATATTTTTGAAATCTTTTGCCTTGTAGAAGTATATTTAGAGCACTTAAACCTGAATTGTGAATGGGCCTTATAAGATTATCATAAATAATTTTTTATTTAGATAGAATCTTATGGTATTATTTATACCTCAGCTTCTCTATGAAGTTGCATTTTTGCAATTAGGTCTTTCAAAGATGAAATGGTGCTTAGAAAAGCTTTCCTTTCCTCAAGCCAAGATTCTGGCTCTTGCTTAAGAGGTGGCATCTCTCTTTCACCATATGGAAATTCAGTGAGAGACAGCACCTGTATGCCTTCATGATGGACTGCTCTCAGCAAACCCTACAATAAATACAAAAAGAAATCAGTAATGCCAGTCCTAATAACAACAACAACAACAACAACAATAATAACAATCATCTGATTTCATACATATGGGAATACTAGTACTTCTAAATTGATCAGCATAAGGAAACAATTTATAGTTTCCTTATATCAAAGCTTCCTCATATCAAAGACAGAAGTGTCACCCTTTATATCTGCCAAACAGTAGAACTTATTAAATAGGTGTATTTTTCCTCAGTTTCAAATGAAAATTCCCAAAGTTCATCTATCAAAACAATACTCAAAATTTAAAATGGTTGCTGATGGAAACTGACATTTTAAAAACAAAGTCCTGGGAAGCTTGCAGGTGAGCTTTGCAATTCACTTTTTGAAATTACTATTAAGCTAGGACTTTGTTGCAAAAGACTTGCTTTTTTTTTTTTTAATGTAATTAAAAGCATGATACCCTTACTGTTTATAACAAACACATTTGTTTACTTTCATAATATAGATATTATTCTACACCTATAATAACAAAATCTATAAAATTGTGTAATATATGATCATGACATTATCATTAATACACAATAACTACAATAAATTATAATTAACAGTAGTTATATTTCTCATAATCATAATTGAGAACAAGCATACAGTTAGAAAACTCGTATTTAATCTAATTTAACATGCAAAAATGCACATCATTTATTAGAAATATTTTAAAATGTATTAAAATAGTCGACACTTTAAAACTTATTTAAATGGCTCTCTTTTCACTAATCAAGCAGCAGCTAATCTAAGCTTTTGGTAGTATCACTCTTGTTCCATAGTAAAAACGAATAGTTCTATTTTACCTTTATTTTTTTTGGAAGTAAATCTGTTGAAGTTTCACCTTCATCTACTCCTTCAGATATCACATCAGATCCCTGGGTCTGAGCAAGACACATTCCTTGACTCCAGTCTGAACTGGAGTCTAAAATAAAAGGAGAGAAAAACATGAAAGCTGGATTACTGTGAAACTTTGAAGAACAGGCATCAAAAAAGTTTTTTTGTCTGTTGTTGTAACAAGTGGTCGCATGTCACCAGAGTTGATCCTATGCCTGGAGACTACCTGTTTATAGTTTTTCTTTTTCAGTTTCAAAGCAGTAATAGCAAAGCAAAGCTAAAAAACCCATACTTAAAAATCCTAGTTTAGTTCTAAAAGAGAAACAACTACTTGCACAAACACTTCTGTCAAATGACCCCCCCTTAATATGCTTAGCCTTTGCCTATGAAAAGGATCATATTAATAATTTTTATTGGTCTTGGAGAAGTCAGTACCTGTCATCATTTCCCACTGCTAAGGAGCTGTAGCTTTACATTCTTTCCAGAGATGATGAAGCTATGCTAAAGAGATAATGTAATATATAAGAATATAGGGACTCCAGTGGGAAGAAAAAAATTAGCATCTGATGCCTCGACTCAACTCATCTCCACTCTAGTCATTTTCCTTCCGTAGCAAATTAATAGACGTGGCATGCTCAGCACCTTTTCTTAGTGTGACAGTCTTCTGCTTCGATCTGGGGAGTAGCTGTTTTTATTTCTTCGAATGCAAACTCTTTAATGGTAAACTTAATATTAAAAAAGCAGATTTAATTTATAATGCTGTTTGAAATTTATAAAAACAAGTTTCTTACCACTAGAACCTCCATCTCTAGCTTGATACGGTGGAGAACGTGCTAATCCAGAAACTGGGATTCCCTATATTTAAGAAAAGAGAACAATCAAATCTTTAATCACCCCACACCCACTCACAGTAAGGGAGTTAATTCTAAGGAGCAGGAAATGATATGAGCCTCTTTGTCCAGCTTCCCCTGCAATCAAAGTAATCAAAATGGAGACGAGAAAGATGGCATTCAATACGGTGACCTACACTTGTCCCCACTTCACAGAGCAGGACAGGTCCAAGGCAGTAGCACAAGAAAGCACCTGATAGTTGAGCACGCTCCCAAACTGAAATTGCTGAGGAAGGGGTTCACAATCTCTCCCTAGGCCATGGAAACATTAGAACACGTAAAAGCTTTATACTGAACATGTGGTGGTTCACACTTAACAGACTTTAAATGGGAATTTCTGTAGCAGTAGCGAAAGCATGAACTGCAGTAGTTCAATGAGTATAAAATAGGATACATGCCTCTTTAGCTCGTAGAGTTTCTATGACTTCCTTTAAAGTATTACATTCTTCTGTCAATACTTGCACTGCAACAAACTTCTCTCTCTTTAATGCTTCAGATTCAGAGATATGCCTTGTCTCCATGTCCATGATTTCAGCAGCGTGGAGTTCTTGCATTTGGTCGATTTTTTCAGTAAATTCTCTTATGATCTCTGCAATCTCTTCTGAAGAACATCCATTTTGCAAATCAATTTGGACTTCTGCATTTTTAACAAGGACTGAAGTTTGGCTATAGCTGTTGATTTCCACAGTCTTGTCTGTTTGTGATGATGAGCTTTTTCTAATTATAGTAGACTCACTGGTTGACAAATCACACAATATTTCTGCATCCTTTTTGCTCTCAGTTTTTGCCATTTCCTTGTCCTTTCTCACATAACTTGCAAGCCTCTCTTCTGCTTGAACTAGGTTCTCTTTGACTTGGCACAGGTCTTCCTGAAGATGTATCAGGCTTGCTTCTTTCATCTGTAAATATGGAGAATCTGAATTGCAGTCCTTCCAAATACTTAAAAAAAAAAATCTAAAACCCAGACAACCCTCTATACCATTAGAGCTCAGTTTAGTCCTATTTTAAAGCAGTTATGACACAATGTAACAAATATTATCTTCTAAGAAATACAGCTCTAGATCCGCTATTGTGGACTGTAAAACTATGTACTCTGGCAATAAGTTAAGATTTGGTTTACAGCATCAGCTCTATTCCACTGACAGTAGGTACTGAGTGACCGTTTTTCTTAGTGGCATTCTCAGTACAAGATTAAAAAAAGCTATAGCATGCATATTTACACAGTAAGTCCTGTAAAATCATTTGCTTTAAATACAATATGGAACAATCTGGTTCTTACTGCTAGTTCTTGCTGAAGTTTTTCTGCTTTTTCTCTGTAATTGCTCAGTTCTTCCTTAGCAGCAGCTGCTTCTTCTTTAACTTGCTCTAGTTCAAGTTCATTAATAAGTACATTTTCTTTTTGACTTTCCATGAGTTGTGCTCCTACCTACATGGCAACACAAGATACGGAAAATGGTGAAGAATCTTACGAAGAGTCAAGTATTAACAGCACTGATCACTTTCACACCAACTTACAAAAGCCACAAATGAAAAGACCATAGGGGAAAACAAATATATGTTATTGGATTAATATAGCCTTAAAAAATTAAGACTGAAAGACCATTTTCCTAGATTAACTCCCACAAACTGGATAAGTGTGGGAGGAAAGACTGTCTTCTTACAGTTTACTGAACTGCAAGCAGAAATTGGCTACACCACGTAGAAAGCACAGGTAGGAAGGTCAACAGAGAGTAGGAAATGAAGTCTGATAATATTATTAAATTTATAAGATATTTATGACATTCATTCAATCTGCATTTGAATGAAAGGTCTTAGAACCTCTCATGGTGCAGCACTGGGTTCCATGACGTCTCTGAATTTAAGAGTTTCAGCAATCAAGCCCATGTTTGGGCTATCAAGCATAGTCAACTTTGACTGAAGGTTTTAAATTCAGAGGCAACATAACCAGTGGTGGATGGAAATCAGGACAAATGTATACTGGTAAAAATTACTGATGGGAAATATCTTTGAAAACAAGACAGGAAAGCAAGAAAAAGTAAACCAAAATCAAAGCATACATAAACAAGCAACTCCCTCCCTCCTCCCCCCCCAAAAAAACCCAACCCTGTACAGACAAATTGCTATCACTCCCTTATCATTCTGAATCCTCTCTTAGATAATTTTTATCATTTTAATTTTTTACCTCTCTACTTCCATGCCATGTAAAAGTGCAATTCACTCCATTCTATGTCAATTCAAAGTAAGAATAAGAAAGTATATGTCCCAAATTCAAAATCACCCCTACATTCATGAAAAGTCAAAGTGTTTTTAATGCAAAATGGAAACTGATAGTGGGGTTCACCTAAAATAACATCCTTCTCTTCTTTGTAACTCCAGGAATAATAGAGAAATGAAGGTCTACCCCACACAGCAGAATATTTCTATCACCAGTCTCATTAAGATGTGTTTCATTCATTATAGTTTACATAAAATAACAGATTTTAGTGAAAACAAGCCAAAAGAAAATGGCATCTAATTACCTGATATGTCTGCATTTCTTCTTGCTTAACGTATTTCTGAATCTCTCCTTTGTTTCTTTCTTGAACCTCTTCTACTAATTGCTGAAGTTCTAAGAGTCTCTCTTCTTTTACTTTAGCTTCCTTTTGTGCAACTTTTACATTTTCTTTTTCTAGCTCCAAGTTACGATTTACCATTGCCAGTTGGTCCTCCATCTCACTAAGCCTCTCTGTTAAGAGTGATAATTTTGATTCCGTCTCATTTTCAGTTCTGTCACTCAAACCCTCTGTTTGGGCATTCTTGCTTGCTTCCTCCACACATTTTGAACCTTCCTGAATTTCCTGCATGAATTTCCTTTGCTCTTGAACTGCATTTAGCTGAACCTGACTCACAAGAGCAGCAGCAACTTTTTCCACTAGTGTCTTTTCCAGTTCTAATATCCTCTTTTTAAGTGTTTCTCTTTCAGCTTTGCCTTGCTCTTTCAGATCTTTTATTTCATTGTAGGACTGGAACAGTTCTGAATCTTTTTCCTTAATGCATACCTGAAGTTGCTGCAGTTGTACCTCCATCTTGCTAATGGCGACTCTTGTATTCTCATTTGAAGACCTAAGCTGGGATTGATCTAACAACTCTGTCTTCTCACATAAGCCTTCTTCCACTTTTCCATTTTTCCCATTGCTCCTATCTTCTGTTTTTTCCTTATCACCTTTCATCCGTGCACACTTATATTTCTCTGTTATTCTTTCATGCTCTTTTTTTAACATACTTATTTCTTGCTTTAGCTGGTTCATTTTTAACTTAGTTTCCTCAAGCTCATTCTTTGTTCGAGATGCCTCTACATTTACGTTTTCTACTTGCTTCTCCAAAGCTTCCTTTTCTGCCAGAACTGTTTCAAGTGTGTGTTTCAGACTGTCAGCATCTTCTTGAAAAGCAGCAATGTCTGCAGGTACTTTTTGTTCAATATTTGCCAGTTCCTGCTGAAGCTTATCAATTACATCATTCAACTGCTCTACTTCCTCATCATTTTTTTTCTTCACACGTTCTTGATCACTTTTCAGACATTCTATCTGGGCTTCAAGCTCCCGTATATGCTCATTTTGCTCTTCAATAACCTGGAAAAAAAAATACAAATGAACTTCAAAATGGGTAAGTATTAAACCCTCAGATACTTTTTCTCCGGGACTTCACAGCAACAGTTTAATCAAACATTGAAACATCTTGTAAAAGAAAGTCCTCAGCGAATTTCTTAACGGGATGTCTCTTGTAAAGCTTTATGAGAATCAGGACATCTTCACATAGGACTGACAAAGTAGCCTGTGACCTTAATGAACTGCAAAATAGGTGTGAAAGCATCAAATGAAGTGCAAGCATTTTTAATATTCACAGAGATGAAACACTGAAGTTTAAGTGTTCATAATACTTTTTTTCCCAATAGTTTGGTCTAAAGCTCTGTCTTGTCACTTTTATTGAAAATTAAAACTGAAACAAGTGGAGTGGTCATGTCTGCTGTTCAATCTTCTTATGAAATCAAGGTTTAATATACTATTTTTACTCAAAGAATTCCAAGGAACCAAGATTTATGAAGCTTAAAACTTAGAGATAAATTTTCCTCCATTACATTACATAAAGAACTTCCTTTAGGAAAAAAAAGAAAAGATCCTCAAGCTTACCATATACAGGCCAGATATATTCAGTTAGATTAGACAGATACTGTGCTCTTCATGCAAAAGCACCACTCATTCATATGGTCAAATAGATTTAAATAGAACACAGCCAATTAAGATGGATATGTATTTTAAATACAAATAGACCTTTAATTAAGTGTGTTGAAAAATACCATTATAACATGCTTTTTAGTCTGAGACCACAGAAAACACAGAAAACACCTATCAGTTGACTCTGACATTTCCTATCACAAACCTAAATACGTGTTTGTCTGTTAATGTGTGTGGGCATACACATATGCAGATGTGCACAAAATCATGCAGGGCAAAAAGTACCCATAGACCCAGAGCACAATTATTTCTTTGTGCTATAGTTTAAATGAAAGTAAAGAGAGACAAAGTTATAGAAGTATTTATTTGAAAATGTATACGACTATCCAAACAAAATTCAAAGAAAGATTGGTGAAGACATGAAGAGAGTGAGAATAATACTTTCCTAGATTAGTTTACAGGCTGTGTAAGGGGCTCAAAATTTCAAGAAATTCATAAAATAATGTAACTGAGCAAATATGAGGTTGATGACTTTATGATGCAGAAAAGACGACATTTTATATCAGCTTCTAACAAGAAATAAATGAATAGACACAAAAAATTGAATGACTGGTGTTGATGAACACTAAATTTAATAAATAAAAAAGTCTTAGCAAAAGGAATAATAAGACAAGGTATCAGATTCTAATAGAATAAGTTTGATAAAATTTATTAAAAAACCTGCTTGTTAAATTGCAGTGGGAGCAATTTCTCATTTGAGTGTAGAAGAATGACAAAAAATCCTTTACAAAGACAAAATAAAGACAGACCAGATTATAAGTAGTAAGTCTAAGAAACTGTGGATATATTTTCTTAAGGGAATGTCTGGAGTGAGTCTGAAATGAACAGTGCTTCTACACTGAAAATGAAAAAGGCAGAAGGAAATCTGTCAAGAATATTCAGAAATAGATATTATAAAATAAAATCAGTTACGGTACCTAAAATAGGTAAGAACTCTAACAGGGCCTTTTAGAAATATGAAGAAGAAAAAAAATGCAGAAGAGAAGAAAGATGACTAAATTCGTTACTAAAATAGCCATGCTTTTTCCTTTATCTCTCAATACTTCGTTAGGTTTAGTTAGTTAAATAGAATAATAAGACGACTTTGTAATAAGTATAATACGTACAAAAATAAATGATAAAGGACCATATCAATTAGGGGGGCTGATTTGCCAACTAAGAACTTATTTTTAAAAATCCACAGAGGCTAGAGGAAGCTCAAAAACACTAAATAAAATGTGAACAAGTCATTGGTTTTCAGAAAAAAAGAACAGTGATCCTGGTGATTGCTATCAAGTCAACATAACAGTTTCTGTTCTTCATAACATAATGGAATAAAGCACCACAGAAGGCAAATACAGCAATTAAAAGAAAAGCACTTAGTGGGATGAAGATGTCTAAGGGACTTGGAAAGAGATTAACCTAAGAACAATCTATTCATATTTAATATTGCTTTCATAATCAAGCAGCGTAATTATTTAATGTCTTGGAAAACATAACTAAGTAAGAGGATGAAATTAAGAAAATGAAACTTCATATAACAGGAGAAGAACTAATCATTAAAATGAGTTATACTTGAATCCTGAGTATTTTTCTCAAGGCAAGAAATGTAACCAAAGCAGAACCGTTCTGGATTCCTAAAGTATCATCTTTCCTAAGTCCAATTTCCTAAATCCAATTCAAAGTTTTGTCATTATTCACTGAGGTTCATTATAATTAAATTTTGCACATAAAAACTCAGTGAAATTATCCAGCTTGGATTCAACATGTGCTAGTAGAATGTTACCCTAAATGTTCAATCAGCTATGAGGGGTAACAGAACTTCTGTTCTTACCTTACTGAATAATACTTGCTTTGGGGTTAAAGCTTATGACTAATAACTTTTTACATTTAAAATGGTCAGAATGCAAAATTCATCCACTGAAAAAATCCAATTTTCTTTCTATAAAAAATGTGAGACTGAAGGCCTGTTTCTGCTGTCACTTACATCAATGCAAAATAAGTAGTATTTCTGTTGAAATCAAATGCAGAATATCTGTTTAAAATGGAAGCCAGAAGATGATGAAGTTCATTATCATAAAAACACATAATTGAAAAATAACAGAAAGCTACAGGTGTTAAATCTCAGTAAATAAAAGAAAGATGAATCTGCTTCTTTCTTTCTTGCTTTCCATTTCTAATGAAACACAGCATTTTGTTTGCGCATCCACCATGCTTCAAAGTGGATTAAACATGTTGCCAGCATTGATATGATGACAAAGTATTTACACAAGCTCATGGAGCGCAAAAGTTCAACTGCTAAAAAAACCATAAAATCCAATATGATCCAGCAGGTGTCACTGAAACATAACACTGAAAGTAAATCATTGTAGGGAAGATGGTAGAATGAATGTTGAGATTGAATTCAGCTACCTACATGCTACTAGATGTTCAGAACTATAAGAAGAATAAGGAATGAAGAAGAATTTAAGAAAAAACTAAAGCAGAAATAAGACAGAATAATAAAAAGAAAAGCAAGCAAAAAGTATCCTTCATAAAAACCACGACAAAAGAGGAAAAACAGATTAGGGCTAAAGTGTTGCTTGAAACTGAAGCATTTGCATTTTTAAATTAAGGCAGCAATAGAAGATAATGTAATTGGTGGGGGGACGGAGGTTTTTTTTTCTTTAAACAGCTAGCAACACAAAGTACGACTCTGAAAAAGATTTCAAAAGTATGTACTTTGTTGTCAGTTGTGACTTCAAGTTGCTGTTGCAGTTTTGCAATTTGTTCATGAAGATGATCTATTTCCTGCTCTTTTTCTTGCATGATGTGAGCGAGCCTCCCAGCCACTAAATGATGGTCCTTTATGGTGGCATCTTCAGATTTCTGGATAGCCAGTCCCAGTATTTCCATTTCATCCTACCAAAAAAAAAACCCCAAAATCATGTTTACAGTTGTACATAACGTTTTCTGCATATGCTTGTATGAGTATTTAAGGCATAGGAATTAAAATAAACAAATTGCATGGAATGAGAAGTAATTATATGAGCTTTTTAGTATTTTGCAAGTTGAACTGTGGAACGCTTGAGAAAGAGAAAGAATTTGGCACATTGGCTTTTTCTAATAATTTATTTCTGGGGAGGAGGGAGAATGAAGCTCTAGGCTTCTCTGTTACACAATTACCTTAAATAATTTGTTTTCTTGTTCAAGTTCTTGCAAGTGTGTAGTGGACTCCTTTCGCTGAATTTCTAGTTGCATATGCAATTGCTGAACTTCTTCATTTTTATTTTCTAGCTCCTCTCGAAACTGCTCCAGTTGTTCCTCAAGGTTCGTGACCTATGTTTCCAAAACAAATGGTGGAAAAGGAGTAGAGAGCCATACCAAAAATTAAATGTCATAATTTGCAAGTGCAGATTTTGGTATGCACAAACAAAAGAATGTGTACTCAGTGACATTCTAAGTCCTTAAGCTGAATGGAATTTTAAAACCCACTACAAATCAGCTGAAATCACTATGAAGTTTTTCTTAATTGGGCTGAATTTTGATTCCAGAAACACTCTTGTAAGTCATAAGCATTAACATAGACAATAACAACAATTATCATGGCTCACAAGAGAATTTCAAAGGGATTTGGACTGCTGTCTCTCTAATCTGTTAAAAAATGTCATATGTATAGTTCACTAAACTCAACAGAAAGCAAAAACTGACAAACCAAATTATCAGCGGAAACATGGAACATCTCACAGGTAATTTACCTCCTTTTCCTTTCTGTCCACAGCTTCTCGTTCAGCTTGCAGTTGTACTTCAAGAGGTAATTCTCCCTTTACTATGACGGTGCCAAACTGTTTCCTTTCCTCCACCTTTAAAAATAAATAATATTAATAATAAACAAATAAAAAAGACATACTGTTGTGTTCTCAAGAAAATAAGAAAATAGTAAACACATGATAATTTTAGACCAAGCAATACCTTTTGCAAGTTGTCTGCACTAATGATTAAGGCTTGTTCCAGTTCTCTTATCCTGCATTCTAGTTTCTCAATTTCTTCATTTCGTTCTTGTATATCTCTCTGAAGTTGCTCCTTAGAGAGCAAAAGCTCACTGCATTTGTCTGTTTTTTCCTTTAGATGATTTGTTAACTGTTCAACCTGGCGACAATATGGCAAGAAGATGAATATATTGTACTAGATTGGAAGGGTTTGCTAGCAACAGCAACAGCACTCATTTTTGACAGAGAAAAAATATCCCTCTTTTCTTCTCATAACGAAACTCCTACTCTTTAGGTGAAACAGAATGTGAAGCTAGGATACTGTAGCGCTACATCCAACAAATACAAACAGCATTTTTTCAAAAGGTCATACGTTCTGTGCTATATCACCTACTCTCTAGAACTGACCTTGTCCTTCTGAAGCCTTCAGACTCTCTAGTCAGTAAAAAGCAAGCAGCATGGCATCCCTATGCAGCCCGCTAAAAAGATACCTTCAACATCTACAGATGGAATGTCTTGACCCTAAGGTCAAGATGTTATTTGCATCTTTGAGGAATATCATAGTTCTAAAAATCTCTGACAACATTATTCAAAATAAGGAGTTGATTAGTGACATACAGACATATCCTAAAACTCACTGGGTCTTTAATATTGAAGAGAATTGCTATACTTCAATCTCGAGAAACAGGAAGTTTTGTTTTCTTGCTGAGTTTGTTAAATGGGACCAAACAGATGTGATGGATAATATAATTTCACTTTCTATAGGAGACAAAGCATCCAAATAAAGCATTCTGAATCTCAGCAGTTCAGATGTTTGCGGCTCAGAAACAACACATTAAAAGAGTAACTGAAGTAGTAGAGATAGGAATGATCCCAGGTCTAGCAGTATTTCAGAAATGATTAATCAAAATTACAGATAAGATAGATGTGTAACAAATCCATGGTATTAGGCCTGACGCACAGAGTTAAGACCTGAGTTAAACTAATCGAGCAAGAGACATGGAAAGTAGTGTTTGTCCCACTCAAGGAACTGATTTCAGTATTTACAATTAGGAAGTTACGATGTAGCCAAAAGGTAGAAGACTCAAAGCATTTCAATAGATAGGAGAGAAGAGGACCAGAACATAAAGCTGACAGGATGGTATTATTGACGTTATCCATCCATGAGTAACATCAAAGTCTGAAGTGACCACAGAAAAGTCCTGAGAGAGAAATGGAAAAAGAAAAATCAAGTCTAGAGCAGACTCTTTACGACAACCCTCCCTGGAATAAGCTGACAGAGTAAGCTGAAACAACAGTAAAAAAGAAATGAAGTTATCAACAGAAAATGCTCGTGGCATTCATGCAAAGCAGAAGAGCATTTCAAAAACAGTACAACTATGAAAAAAAAAGCAGCTCTCTCAGAAAAGCATGAGAAATAATTATAAAATGTATATTTAGGAAACATTCCAAGTAACGTTGTGACATCAAAACATACTATATAGTAAGAGTATGTGCCTCATTTCATAAAAATTAAATGTAAATCTAATACACTATTGAAAATTCTGTCTATAATTTGTAATGTATCACATTCAACACCACCCAGCTCTAAAATAGCTGCTACACCTGTGGTGCTTGCAGACATTATCTTATTGTCTATCTTTCTACCTGCTAAAAAATTCTAATTTAAAAGCACCTAATACAAATCTCAAAATTTTAATCACAGTTACAGCTGTCTTTCATTTTAAAGCATGCTTTAAATTTCCATTGTAGCATATCTGCCAACTTAAGAGTATACGCATATGTGTATATGTGCATATAAATCAGGACAATTTTTACATATAGATTCTGTACAGAAAAATAGGGCAATTTTTATTATGCTATCAAATTTGAATTTTTTTCCTTGGGATTTTTTTTTTTTTTTTTTTTTAAATGTGAGAATTTTAACCAGGAATTCACATGCTACCCATGCCCCAAATTATAAACAGACACATAACGAAATGAACTTAGAAAGAACATCCTGGATTCAGGAAAACTAATTGTGCTAAAAAGTCTCCCACATTTGTGAAACGTGTCAACAGGAAAGGAGTGCGCGCACACTTTGCAATAGAAGGAAATAGATGCAGAATTGCTCCATATGTGTTGGTTCAACACATATCCAGCTAATTCCAGAAGATTCATTGTTCACAGAGGCTGATGACAGCCATATCACATAGTACTGACCGAATACTTTGACTGTAAGATTTCTAACAAACCTTTGTATTAAAATATATACCCCCCCATGAAATACACCTCTAAGCCTGAGAATTATAAGTAAATAAATATTTTGACAACTTACATCTCACATATATCAATCTATGTCCTATTACTGTCTATGGTCCTAAACTATATAATATAGAATACTATATGCTAATATTTAAGAATTGAATTGCAGCAACTGAACTACCTCAATAAGAACTTTCATTTGAAAATCGCTGTGCAACCTAATAAGAGGCATTTTAATATTACAAATCAGGCAAGAAAATAATGCAAAAATATTGGCCTTGCTCAAAAAGCAGGACACAAGAAAACCCACAAAAAATAAAATGCAATTTAATTGACTAACAGGTCATCAAACAAAACATGCAAAAGCTTCATAATATATAGCATTTGTACTGCTGCACTGCACTCTTCTTGATTTTGCTGGGTCTAAGAGTTTTCTATGACTCCCTTGAGCTGCTGTTCTACAGTCACTAAATTTCTTTCAATGGAGACAGACTTTCACTGTGGAGGTTCAAGTGTACCCAGAGAGCACTGCTACATTTCAGGTGCTAAACCTTGGAAACTCTATTCCATCAGCTGTGTACCTGTGCTATAAACAGGATGTCACAAAACAACATAAGAACATGTGAAATTGCTAAAGTAGTCCTGAATGTTTCCACAGGCTTTTGAAAACAGTGGATTTTCTAAATTAATTATATGAAAGAGCCTTTTTGAAAGTTATGAAATCTCCCTATATCTACTACTTAAAACAAACAAACAATTGGCCTAGAAAAACCCAAAACATAGTTTCACCACTTTCCCCCAACATCCTACCCTTCATCTAAGGGAACTTACTTTCCTGGCTTGTAAACAGATGCAGGTTAGGTACGCCATAAAATAGCTTCATTACAATATCCTAACAGCTGTCAACTTGTCATTTATATTCATTGAATACAAGTAATAAAATGTGTTACCTCTCTGGTTTGATGTTCATTGACAGGCTGACTCCTTTGTGGAATCTTAAGCTGCTGTTCCAGCTTCTGTATCTCTTGCTGGAATACGTCTCTCTCATGCTCTCGGTCAATTGCTTGCTCCTGAAAGTTAGGAAATTATATGGATACACCATTTGATTTAAAAACTACCTAAACTAAGTATATTACTACTTCTTATTTCTGTTAACGTGAGGCTGGTAACAGTATGTCAGTAGTTTTAAGATAGCAGAACCTCTTGCAACTACCATTAAAAAGCTTCTTTCATCATTTGGGTCAACAAATTTCACATTTTTTTATTAAAAAATTAGGACAACATAGGTATATCCAGTATTACTTCACAAAAATGACAGTTTTGTTTTTTCTGTTCCAGGCACACCACACAAATGGTAATAAGCCAATATTTTATGATTTTCTTTCCTAACATTTGTCTTTGATATATGTAGCATAAATAGAAATTAAGAACAGAAATTAACTCTATGTTAATATTGATGAGGAGCCAACAACAAAAAAAATTATAAACTGTTTGAATTTTGCATTTCAGTTTTACTTTTGACTGTTTCAGTTCATGCTATTGATAATCCCAAACCATAATGCATTTATGACTATGGGACTTGTAATAGGAATTTTTACTTCTGAACCTTGTCCTATTATGACATACTAGTTGCAGTGAGAAAAATAATCTTGTAACTGTAGAAAATGAAATAAAGCAAATCCATTTGTGCTAAGAAGTAACTGGAAAGATCTCTCCTTTAATATTGCTTAGTAATAGATTATGCAGAGAAGGTGCCACAGGGTGTTATATCTATTATGTAAAAAATTATTCCACCCTACTGCTGTCAGCTAGAGAGTTAACTGAGAAGGCACAAAAATAATAGTTTTCTCTGAACAGCAGCATAGGACACTTAATAGGAATAAAATGGGAAAAGGAGGAGGCAGGGAAGATGGTGTTTGCTGAAAATGGGATAGAGTCTAAAACAAAATTGCAGAGACAGTCTGAGGCAGGAAGAAGTTGGGTACAGTAGAGGCAGTTGCCACTGTGAATACGCATATACTATAACTGGCTGGAAGTTGTAGCTTAATATCTGGAGGTAGATTATTGGATACTATGAAGGAAGTCTATAAAAGAAACTTAGAGAAATTATGTTTCCAATTTCCAAGTACAAATAAAGCTGACTACTTAATTCCAACAGACTTTATGGAAAAAAATGGAAATTCCAAACTGTTAAAAATGAAGGTCACAAAAAATTTCCTCCCTTTTAGAAGTTTCCCATTATTTTAAACGTTTGGGAAGCCTACTAAGTTATATTTAGAAATACAGGGCAGTCCTAAGCAAGCATCTCAAACGAATTTTCAACTTTTAAAACATTAATTAAATTATTGGGCTGGAACTTATAACACTGTTATTATTGTGTCCTCCTTTGTGTTTGCTCAAAATCTGAAAAACCGAGCATTTTCTGCTGTACCAAACTTCAGTACAGGTGCCCACCCACCTTCACGAAACTAGCCTTTTACCATACTTACATCTAGAAATTTTCTTGTTTTCTCCAGTTGCTTCTCCAAAGCCTGGTTTTGCTGCCTTAAGTCCATTAGTTCTGCATTTTTTTCTTGCTCCAGCTCTATGAGACGATTGACCTGTTCTTCCAAGTCTATTTCCAAGACTTTCACTTGCTTCTGAAGGTCATCATACTCTTTTTCAGCTTGACGCTGTACTTCAATTTTTTCTTTCATTAGCTTTTCTGTTTCCTCCAGCAATTCTGGTTATAATAAAAGCATCATACACTACTTTTAGATACGAATAGTTAGTAATGTTATGAAGCAAAACCACTCCCCAAGGTATCCATGCTGTACTCTGCAGAAGGATGTGAACTGGTTTGGGTTTTTACTATTTTTCTTTTTTAGAAAATATATTTTCTTCTGAGAAATAATCAAGATAACCACTAAAGCAAATTCATATTAAAATTACTATCCTTCAGTTAATTTTCAGAGGACTGTGTGAAATTCTATCAGATCACTTCCCTGTTTAAGTTTCATATACATTAAAATAAATTTAAATTGAAAAGAAAAGAAAATGCACAGGTTCAAACTACAGCTAGAGTCAGCACGGGGGTTAATAATGAAGTACAGAAAACCCAACCCACTTCTTATCCCCAGCATCAGTAAAATCAATCCACTCCCAGTTTTTATCATTTAACGTGATACATATAAATAAGTTGAAGGAAATATTGAAAGACTTAGTGAGGTTGCCGGGCAGACAGAGAGGGAAATTACTGACCTGTAACTGGAGCTTTGTAAAATCAGTGACTGCATGGATGCCCAATTTTGAGTCCTCATGAAAATGCTGGCAAGCATATATAGTAAAGCCCCAAACCACTCTATTAAGACTCTTAAGCCACAGCCCATTGAAGTACATATTAACTAACCGTACAAATCCCTTGAGGTGAAATCCAAACTCTAAGTGCAATTACATTTGGAGAATCTTTAAAACATGATTGATATTTAGACAGAAATAATACAGTTTACTTTCACTATAGGAGAAAGATCCTTTAAGCACCATCATCTTACATCATATTTAACCAATTCTCAATTCTAGGTAACCATTACATATCAATATAATACAGTGTTTAGTTATCATAATGAATGACTCAACTGTACTTGGAAATCAAAAGAAGAAAAAAGGCTACAAAAATATCCCTCCAATGCCATCTAAGTATCTGTAATTCACAGGTGAATAAGATGATGGTTATTCATGAATTTGCTTATTATGCTTAGAAATTATAAGAAATGTTGTTAGCGAAATGTAAAACTGAGTATGAAATACAACATCAAAGCTGCAGGCCAGTTAGAATTACAAGTAACGTCAGTAAGCCAAAAGCCCAATAATCCTGATTAACAATGTCAGTACGTGTAAGTCTTCCACCCAATTACAGATTGGCCATGCAACATACAAACACACCTGCTTGGGAAGCTGCATCGACTGCAGCATCTACTAGGCCTAGGAGAATAGAGAGAGAAAAAACAAAAAAAGAAGCAAAGTAATTCACATGCCAGCTATAGTTTTCTTGTGGTGCAACAATGTAAGAGAAAATGAAGCCAAAGATAGATGTGGCATTTAATGACAAAGTTGTTGAGATAACTTAGGGAATGTAGTAAGTTATTCTGGTATGCATGATATAAGTACCTACACATATTTATAGAATTGTTTATCCTTACAGTTGTTATACATGAAAATAACTTCAAAATATTTAGAAACCTAAACCATATAACAAATAACTAAACTGGAGTCACAGACAAGGATCTTCTTTACTATACAGTAGGAAGCAACAGGTTGTTCTTAAAATTTCCTTGTTACACAAAAGTGGACATAGGAAATTGCAAATACACAGCACGATGTGTAAATTATAAAAAAAGTAACATTACAAATTGCCATAAACTTTTAGAAATTAAATGAAATGGTAATTTCATCCTGCTATTTACAACGTAAGCACTGCAATCCTTGAAAGATCAGTACTGTTCTCTTCCTCTCTCAAACATAAAATATTAATTTAAGCTATTAGTTTAAGGGAGAATTAAAAGACATTTACTTCATGAAGGTAAATGCTTTTTTTGAGTAAGCAGTTAGTTAGATTACATTGGCATGGAATTTTCACCATCAGTGCTGAAAGTTTTCATTTCTGGTAGATAACAGGCTTTCCTTATCATGCAACTTTTGTGCCATTCTTCCCCAAAAGAGGAATTTTTTAGAAAAGTATATCTTCTGTGTCTAAAATAAGTATGGTCATCATGTGTACTTCAGTTGTGTTCTGGTAGGTATGCTTGCTAGACCCTCTAAAACTCTGTTTGGAAAGTATTTAGACAGTATTTTTATCCATAGGTGCTAACTTCAAGATATTCCATCTCCAGCAATAATACAAATAAAAGCAGATTTTCAGAGGTATCAAGCTTTTGCTGGCCTAAAGAACAATTGTGATTGCTTAACACTTCTGAAAATTCAGTCATTTTTTGTTTAAATATCAAGAAAAGTTATCATGCTAACATCAGGCATCAGGTATGAAAATATCACATTTTGCCCTAGCAGATTTTTATTAATGATTACAAAGGGGGGGGACACACACACACACACCTTCATCAAGATTAATTATTATTTTATTTGAAAGTATAAGAAAATATCGTAGAAAGATTGTGAGGAATACATACGCTGCTCTACTGGCCCCGCATCTGCTCTCATGGCATCCTTCTGTCTGGAGAGTAACTCCTTTTCTTCCTGGATCTGCTGCTGTTCAGCCTCTAACTCCTGCAATTTATTACCTGTACACAGTAGTTCTTGCTCAAGATGGTCAATTACATCTATTTTTTCCTGAAGTTGTTTTTCCAGAAATGTTTTTTCATCTGCATAACCATCAATGAGGCCTGTAGAACATCAATTTTGGGGCAGATTTAATAAACAATAAAGAACTATTTGAATTTTTTGCATGGTGAAGTCACTATAGTATTCTCACATGAATGCACATCCATGTTAGATACTCAGCACCTGACAACTTCTACTCCTGTCCTTGCTATTCTTCCATGATGAACAAATTACAGGAAGGATAGCACAAGACCAAATACAGCTCTTAATTTTTTCTCAGTGCAAGACCTCTGGAGCAAACAGGAACTCCAAAGCCAAGGAAAAATAAGTGTGTAATAAACACAGGAGAAATAAGACATTTCAAATAAATTCAGGTGCCAGGTGCCATTTTAGGTGCCTGAAGACATTTGTCTGACCTCAAACCACAGTTTCTGTAAAATCATGGGTGTCTTGTAGGTCACGTACAATATAGATGCCTCCAACATCATAGGGCACCAAAACTGGCTGTAGGTGTCCATGTTTAGCACCTGAATCACTCTCAAAAGCCCTGTAACAGCTGACATCTAAGAAACAATTTAATTTCTTTACTATTAATGTGCAATTTTTAAAGTAACACAGAACAATTAATGATCTTTTTAACAGAGAATTTTGGATGCTATGTTGAGGATATGTCTTGTATGCTTTTAAAAATTGCTTCATAGTGAAGTAGTTTATCTAGGAATCTGAGGAGGAGCTCTATTTTAGCTTTGTGAATGATATTACAGCTGTAAGAAATGTCACCATCTTGCAATGATGCAGAAGTGAGCACAAAGCTAAAGACTTAGGAAAAAACAGCTAATTTCCTTGAGAGCTATACAAACTCAACTGAGATCCTGTAATAGTATCGGCTTCAGAAGATTCACATCAGTCCTTTCAGAAGCATCTAACCACAAAAGACATTTTTGCTGAGTGATAGAAGGTACTAAATAGATATCCCAGATTTCACACCAGGTAAGGTGTGTTCTGCTATGTCTGATACCGATGGTTCCAAAAGACAGACAAGACACCAGTCATACGATGTCTAAACTTTCTCAGTTGGACACACAGACCTATCTCATAGGTTTCTTCTTACTAAACCCACAGGATCTAAGTAGTATTTTTTTAATATCAAACTATTTGCAATATGAAAGTACTTCATCAGTATAAATCTATAGTCTTGAACCAGTTTTAAAACGAATTTTACCCTGGCTTGAGAATAGAGGAAAACTGAAGATGTTTCCATTTGTTTTCAATGTAGACAAAGTAAAACCTCTGTGAGCATTTAGTTCCGTATCAGAGGAAAGCTAACAAGAACGAAATTAAGTAACAGTGGTCTTTGCATATACAGTCTGAGAAACACAGGTCTGGTCCTCATGCGTATCAATCATGCACTGCTGACCGATCTTTTTTTCCAGACTTGGACTCACAGAGAACACAGCCTCATAGAGGGACTGGTTGTTAAAACAAAAAATACTGAACTAGAAACATCATTAACAACATTTCAAAAATTTGAGACAATACAAATTTTTGTAGTAATTCCCACTGTATCAGATGCTGTTCACGAGTACTTAACCTATTGGAAGTTGAAAGGGCATTCCCAGATTAAATGGAATGCACACTCCCACGAAAAAGGCTTGAACAATGAAGAGGTTTGCTATGATCACGTGTTACAGTATTTACTCCTGCCTTTTTTTTCTTTTTTTTTTTTTTTTTTTAAGAGATGTAATGAAAGTTGTCAGAGTTCAGTGAGCAAATTGGCATTAGCTTTTCTATCACATTAGATAAGTCATACCCAACACCACTAAAACACTAGAGGTTTGAAAATGTCTCAGCTGCAGCAGCTTTTGTGATAAGAAAGAAATGATCAAAAATGACACATTTTATCTCAAGAGAAGACAGAGTACCATCAGATGTATAATGAACTAAGACATTGTTCTGCATACCTATCTAAGGAATTTGATAAGAGAATGTAGTTTGGCTTTGTCAGAATATGCTCACAACTCAGTTCAATGAGCAGAAGAAATTAAATAAGAGAGTCCTATGGCATTTTTGTTTTGTTATATCAACACCAAAAAAAAAGGTGTCTGTCATTTAGAAGTGCATTAATTTCAGAAGTTCACAGAAAAAGAGGATGAAAAAAGATTTAATTGATTCAGGAGTTATAAAGCATTAAAGCAGTAAGAGGGGCAAATTAGCTGAATTCCTGCAAAAGACTGAACTGAACTGAATTAAATCTCTACATGTGACATAAATCTGCACCTAACTTAAAAGCTCAACTGTGCAATATATCTATCAAGGGCTAAAAATAACATCAAATTCTGTCTCTCATATTCCAGAACTGTTCATGAACAAATCAACACAGCCAGTCTGTCAAGTCTTATAAACTGACATTGCTATTGCTCTGATCAAAATTAAATTCCAGTTAAAAATTTTTGAAGATTATTTCCACTTTATATGCTTCCAAGTGTTTTTCTTCCAAATAAAACATTACCAAATAAAATCCGGAGAGTGCAAAACATAGCTTCATAGCTCTCACTAGATTTTTGTGTTTAATATACTTCCTTTGCTAGCAAAAAATACATACTTGACTCGCTTGTTATATCTCCAAGCCAGGCTCTGATGAAGTATTTCAAGCATTTAATTAAATTTTACAGGTAAATTTTGCCTTCATTTACATATGGGCAATCCCATTATCTACAAACTGGCATCTAGCAAGAGTTTGTAGTTTCTTTGCTGCTATTAGTTTGTTTGCACAAGCAAATGTTATAACAGAAGTGCATTGCTCAAGAGAAGAGTAGTTAATTTTAGATTTTTTGCTTGTCTGGTGGTAATAGGATTAAAATAGTAATAAAAATATGAAAATAAAAAACGGATAATAAGCAGGTCTCATTCTGTGGGATGTCATCTTCAAATACAATTATGCACGCACTCTTGCAATAGAGTCCTGCACAAATGGAAATGTATTTAATGTAAATGAAAAGGCAAGCTCGTAGTTCTTAGTGGAGAACCTGACTAAGCCAAAATACACAGACCCAGAAGGCAAAGCAACAGAGATAAGTCTATAATAAAAGCTTTTTTTTAATAAATAAAATTAGTCTCTATTATTATTTTTAAATGCTACTTGTAGGATTAAACCTATGCAGACAGCTCTGACATTATGACAGATTCCTACCTTTAAATAAAACTTAACACTAACCTCTCTGCTTTGTCCTAATGTATTAGTCTATTTACTTTATTATTGAAGATTTGTGAATAAAAGTTCTATCAAGACAAAAATATTATCCTCCAAGGAAAGCAGCAACAGACATAAAAGCTGCCTACGTTCTGAAATTCATCAACACTAAACAGTTTTGTAACTCCATCTGTGCAAGAATATAAATGAATATAAATTCTTAGGTTATCTATATTTGGTGGAAGATATGATCTTTTTTGCATGTTAAGATGTGTTCCATACAAGATTTTTTTCACTCTTAATTCAATATTAAAAAAAAGTAATAATGTCTCTTTCAGGTTTGAAGCTATTCCCTCTGAAATCAATTTTCCTCCTTTCTAGTTTTGCTAAAGTTGTTGAAATGCTGCAGCCAGTATGGTGTTGATGACACATAACGTTTATGGCGTGTGAACTGACAGGCTACCAACTGTCCCTTGCACCACATTTTAGACACATGGCTTTGAAACCTGCACTTCTTTTCAGGTTATGTGTGTCCCAGCTATTAATAGTGTGTGAACTCACGTTGGATTATCTGTCTATGTAAAAAGAAGAGGAAGGCTGGCAGGGTAGCATTCTCCAGGAACAACATTTGGCACTGAAACTTTACTCTGTACTCCCACTTTGAAACAGTGAAGTCTGCTGAGCTTCAGAACTAACTAAAATATCTCTCTGCTTACTACTACAGAGATCCTGCCTATAAGGGTAGGTGTTTTTTGCATCTTTTCCAGATGCTAATTACAAACAGATAAGGGTAAAAATGCTGGGTGGAAACAAAACATTCAGCTATCAAAACCATAAAGCTACTTCTAAAGAACAAATCAAGTGTCTGTCAGATTTGAACATATTTTGCTGATGTCAGAAAAGATTATTAGATTTCCCCTGTTGTAACATCCTACAATTTTTAATTGCTTCCTTAATGCATTTGCAAATACACTTCGAAAGATCACTTCAAACAAAGTGCAAATTGAAACATATCACCACCATATCATCAAATTCAGAGCGAAGATTCTACATTTTTATCCATTGTCCTGGTTTTGGCTGGGATGGAGTTGATTTTCTTCCTATTAACTGGTATAGTGCTGTGTTTTGGATTTAGTATGAGAATAATGTTGATAACACACTGATGTTTTAGTTGCTGCTAGGTAATGTTTAAGCTAGTCAAGGACTTTTCATCTTCCCGTGCCCTGCCAGGTGTGCGGGGGGCTGGGAAGGAGCATGACCAGGGCGGCTGGCCCAGCTGGCCAATGGGCTATTCCATACCATATGACGTCATGCTCAGCATATAAGGCTGGGCGAAGAAGAAGGAGGGGGGGACGTTCGGAGTGATGGCGTTTGTCTTCCCAAGTAACCGTTACGCATGATGGAATCCTGCTTTCCTGGAGATGGCTGAACACCTGCCTGCTGATGGGAAGTAGTGAATGAATTCCTTGTTTTGCTTGGCTTGCGGGCACGGCTTTTGCTTCCCCTATTAAACTGTCTTTATCTCAGCCCACGAGTTTTCTCACTTTTTCCCTTCTGATTCTCTCCCCGATCCTACCGGGGAGGAGTGAGCGAGCGGCTGCGTGGTGCTCAGTGGCCAGCTGAGGTTAAACCACGACATCCACGTTTGTGTAGAACTAAGTCAAGGTCAAGAGGCAGCATGCACAAACTGAAATATGGGAAACTGCATTTCAACATACAAAAAAAGAAAAAGTTTTTTTTCTTCTTTTCCCTCTTTGACAGTGGTCACACGCTGGAACAGGCTGCCCAGAGAGGTTGTGGACATTCAAAACTTGACTGGACACAGTCCTGGGAAACCTGACCCTTTTTTGAGCAGGGGGTTGGAACAGATGATCTCCAGAGGTGCCTTCCAGCCTCAACTATTTATGATTCTATGATTCTAAGTTGTTAATATTTGAGCTCGTCTGCACAAACAGAGATGTTGTGATGAAATAAATTAATTTTGAGGATAATAACACATATCCAACCTACCATTTTTAATAAGTCAGACAATAGAAGTGAGACAAAGTTGGGAAACAGAATCACAGAGTAGTTGATGTTGGAAGGGACCTCCGGAGGTCATCTTGTCCATAACCATCCAGAAGGCTGATAACATTCTAAAATTTGCAAAGAAATTGATCTAACTTGCAATTTCTTTACCCAATTAATAGGTAAGAGAGTGCAAAGTTCAACAACTGATCAAAAAAGCTACTCACCTTCAGCTTTACTAAGCTCCAAAGCCAACTGCTCTCTGGCTTTGGTTTCTTCATTAAGACGTTCTTGTAGTTCTTCCTGATACTTCATAAATTCTGTGGCCTCTTGTTGCTTTTTGAAGGACTCTCGCATGAGTTCTGTCTGAGTAATTTTAGCATGTTCAAGCTACCACAGGAAAAAATTACAGAAGTTAGATAAATGAAAGGTTTTCTGATAAATAACTATTCTATCATTCCTATTTAATTAACTGTTGCTTTACAGTGTGATGAGAAGTCTTACATAACTTCACTGGACATTCAAAAAGATCTTTACTGAACACACATTTGCAGACTACAATAGGAAGATTGACTCAGTACAAAAGTCTAAGCTAATAGGCTTTGTTAGTATAGTGAACTCAATGAGCCACCTGGCTAAATCCGTGTCTTTGTTCCGGTAATTCCTGGTTTATGAGTTTACACTAGATTCACCTTTATTTACATATGAGTTTTGTACTAAATATGAGTAAGCTATCACCCACCATATACTTAGAATGGCTAAAAAACATTGCATAAAACTGGCAGAAGCTTTGATATAAATTGACACAAGTGGTGTTTCATTTCTTTTTCTCCTTGAGATGAAGATAAATGAGAACACCAGGAAAACGTGAATTTTGAATATACTGCACTTTTCAACCAACAAGGCAGTAAAGCAATGCTTTTTCTAACCGTGTCCACCTAACAGAATTATTAAGGATTTTTTTATTCTTCTCTGCTTGTCTGATGGCTTAATATTTAATGTGTACCACCACAGATGTAGCGCAATCTCACTACGTCACTAACCTAAACTACTGGAAAACCAGGACTGAAATGCATAAAACTGTATACCTACTGCCCAGTTTAGACATACCCAAAGTGATGATTTCAAAGAGAATTAAAATTAGAATTACAAAAGCAAAATAGTAAAGAAGGAACAACAATAATGTTAGAAGTTTTGGTTACACAAAATGTTCATCTAAGATAACAGCAAACTGGAGTCAATTACCAAGATTTCTAATTTCTAACTGTTAACATTTAAAGCCTACATCCACCTCTTCGAGGGACACAAATACAAATTGCAGAGCTGAACCACGCATGAGTTCTTTGTGCGGCTTGTATTCAAAATAAGGCAGCTTATTTTGAATAAGAACATCATCAGAAAATGAAATGACATATATTTCCTGCTCCTCTCCCTTCTTTTTTTTTTCTTTTCCTGTTTAATATTATGGATATTGGCAGATATTTGTAAGATAGTAACATCTGTGGCTTTGCTACAGTTTCTATAAACATATTCTTTCTCTCAATTTCTTTAAAAATAAAAGCTTTCTCATCATCGCCATCTAAGTTCATAAGTATGATTAGCTTGCTTTAAAATCTCAGAAAAATGGGTTAGGAACATTTCATAGAATATTGCACACAAAATTATCCACTTATAAAATAAAATTACACTTTGAAAAGAATGTCTGAATAATCAATACATTCTCTTTTATAATACATTGAATTTAAATACTTGATTTCTTTTCTACAGCATTCCTTTTTAGATGGACACCTTTAACATGAACTATTTATTCTGACAGGAGTTAAAGAAAGGTATAAATACTGCAGCTGAATATGTGCACTGGCTTGAGATATTTTAAAAATCACAGAGTATTCTTACATTTTGAAGGGCTTAATGAAAGACCCATCTCAGATAAAAGGGACACATATGATAGGTTTACTGTACATAGAAACCATAAAAATGGCTTACTCAAATGCATCAAATACTCCAGCTAAAACTCAGAATAAGAATTATTTTCCAGCTCTTTTCAGTAATAACAACTCAAGGTATTATTAAAAATATCACAGGGCAAAACCAAAAAGAAGCACAAACATGAACGTGATTTTTCAAGAACAAAAATTTCTTCATGGGATCACTGGAAGCCATTAGCAAGCTTGTGCTAGTTAATGTTACTAGTCAGTGCATGAAAGCTATAACGGAACAATTTTAACTGACTGCAGGGCCCCCCCGTAAATTATTCAAAGTGACAAAAATGTAATGTAATAAGTAACATTAAAGTGCTTTAAAAAGAGATCTCAAATCTCTGTAATTCAATATATTTCTGTGTTTGCTAAATTTCTTTTGTTACAAATGAACAGAGAGAATTGTATAATTAAAGCTTTTTCAATGCCCCTTAAAAACTGTCTAGGAAAAAAGCCTGTCAGCAGTACATAATAACTTTAACAATAGAGACAAGTTTATATCATTTTATACTTACTGAATAGGGAGGTGTAGGCAAGGAGATTTTAGAGACAACTTTTAAAATGTGCCCATTTTTTTTGTGGCTGAAGTGAAAAATTGAAGTATTTACAACTACGGAATTATTCTCGTCCAAGTGTTCAGTGAAAGGAAAAGGATATGGTAAAGGCACACGGGATTCAACCTCGTATGTATCTTCTTCTTGGCCTTCAGTCCACAAACCACTAAACAGATTAGATGCCCAGTAGGTGCGGTAAGAATCCATTCCAAAAAGAGTCGTTGTTGCTGTCTTCTCAACCGTCACATGGGTATTTTGCACTAACTAGGCTGATTTTAGAAATTTCTAACAGGAATTTGTAACAGAACATGCACATCTAACAGTCTGAAGACACATATCAGCACTGTCAGTGACAAACCTACTCAGAATCAGCAGAAAGCCTCAGACCACATTCTCAAGCAGAGTAATTCAGGAGTGGATTAATCCAAAATAGAGAGAGGTGCAAGAAAACTTCGTATGCTCACTCCTAAAAATCCTTCTTAGAGAAGTTTCACATGAAAAAGCAACAGAAATCTTCCAATAGCAGCTGGCAGGTAATTTCCAAGGCAGGGAAGCATAATTTTGTTTTACTTGCACAGGTATGCTGCAGCAGACAAGCAAGCTAGCAGAACAGAAACTAAAAATGATTTTCCATCTCCACTACAGCAAATGAAAGAGAAATACAGATACGTCATTATTTGCCTTCATTCTTGTTCTTGGAGTTAATTCAACGGGAAGAACTTTCTCAAACTCTGCTAGTTTAAAGGCTTCCTGTTAGTATCTCCCAACCGAAAGAGTTCAGGGGAGTGGCCTTATTTATTTACCTATACATAACACCAGCAGGTGGAATTTGAATTAACACACCCACATATGCCTTGCCTGAGAAGATTCAAACTGCACTTCAGGTCTGAAAGTGTGTGTTCAGACAGGTCTCAAATAGTTACTTTGAAGATTTTGCCAGGTTTCTCTCACTCTTTTAAGTTTATTTTAAGAGATGGGTACATGTCTGTATGCACAACACAGCTGATTAAGAGGAAAGGTTAAAATCTTTTCTGCCTGTAATTAGTTTCAGATTATAAAATATTGCAGAGTAGAAAAAATAAAGTATTCAGTTTCTGAATACTTAAAAATAATTGTCAAGTCACCTACAATCCCTTGGTATGTACAGGAACTGTATATAATCCAGTAACCACACAACAGACATTGCAAAGCAGAAAGTTGAATGCTTGAAAAGTACCTCTACAGAACAGCCAGGAAAGATGTCAATATTTATACTTAATACTGTGGGAAAATGTGTAAACAGATTAACATTTCATTAACTAAAAAAACCCCACAGATATGATCATCAGGGATAAATCCATATTTGTATAATCCATATTAATTTAAAAAATGTGTGTGTATGTGTTTGAGCCAAAACATAACTCTGTTGCTGGTATTGGCAAGGTCTCAGCTACAAAGCTAAGAAGGAAAAATAAACTTTTTTGATCAATTGACAATAAATAAGAATAAGCTGCTTAGAATACACTGAGTACTTTCACTGGTATCATGAAAAGTAAATACTTACTGAGAAAATATCAGTCACAAAGGTAAAATAATTTAGGGCTATGTATAAAACTACTGCATTTAAAGATCAGCAGCGAAATGTTCAGAAAAAAGAAGCACCAAGTAGAATAAATAATTGACGATACTCTTATAATCACAGCATGAATTCTTAATTAGTGTAAAACTTCGAAGTTTTTTTTCTTTGTCTGTATCATCTGCTCTTTAAATGCAAGATCTCCTACAAATGCCTAACTATATTTAAGAACTCCATATATTGGAGTATCTGTGTATCCTTTTTCATTATTATGTAATGCTAGACCTTAAGCTGAAAAAAGACCTCAAAAAGCCAAACATGTCTTTTTAATTGAACTCATGCTCAAACAGAAGAGAGCTGTTGCAGAGTGAGTTTGCAAATAAACGCAATGCAAAAACTGATTTACAAGGTCCACCAGACTACTTGCTTTAGTAAGGCAAAGGGGGGTTCACTGAATTTGTATTTAAATTACTTTTAACTTCAGTGAGTCACAAATTAGTCTGTTATCTTTTTCTTTTTTTAAAAAGAAGAAATGAGCATCAACTTCATTTCTGAAGTACTTTTCAAAAGCAACAAATACTTAAATGCCTAAAACTTTTAAAGTATTTGCTGAATTTTCATATTACTTTCATCATCACAGATTTTTTTCTCCTTCATTTCCAGTAGTTACGGTTTACACATTTTACACCTAGAGACAAGAAAGCAATGACTTTTTAAGTAATATCATTACCAGGTTAACTAATAGATGGGTCTGTAGCATAAAACACACTGTATCCTTTGAATTCTAGTCTCAAATAGATTAAAGAGCTGACTTTAAAGACTGAGTTCTTCAAGAGAACTTAAAAAAGTTACAGTGAGATACAGAGTATTTACTTTGATACCTTCAAATTGAGATGTACATAATCTAAAAGTAAAGCACATGACAGAAGCAGTGTGACTTGAACTGACTGAGCTAGGTATATAGCTCCCATTTCAATTACCAGGGAAGTACTCCAGAGAGCTACTCTGAGAGCAAAGAGAAAGGAGTACCCATACACTGCCTCTTTTTTGGAGACTATTCATGAATCACATACTTCACATAAATACTGGAGAGCTGGCGTGCAGCTATCCTTTTCTGATAGCAAGGTGGATATGTGCTTAACTGGCCATGTTTAAATCATAGTTGGAAAAGACAGTAGGAGAGCCCCACCTTTCTGGCCAGTCAATTGACTAAAATGTCAAGAGAACTGGGCACAGTTCCCCTTAATCCTCCCTCTTCACAAGGGCCAGCTCAATGTGCCCTGACACCTCCTGTCTCATCTCTGGATTGCAGTAGAGTGCAGATGATCTGTATAAGCAATGAAAGAGCGCCCTAGCTTGATAAACATGCCCAAATTCAGGCTTCCTCTGCAGTCCGAAGCAGATTTCTAACACGAATCGAAATTCATCAGTAAAGTCATGCTGGAGCAGACTTTTTTGGGCGTAGGCACCTGAAGTATTGTTTCAGCTTTCAAAATGAGCCTACGGGTTTTAGGCTCACATTAATGAGAAAAATAATGAAAAAAAAAAATCGAGACACAAAATTCAAAATGCTTCACTATTAGATCACCCTACCTGATTTGAAGTTTCATTGATGGCTTCCAGAAGCTTTTCAACAGCCGCCTGTAGTCGAGAACTAATATTCAGAATGAGTTCTTCATTTTCAGGATCTATTTCCACTCCACTTTCTGCAAAATGTTGGCTCAGTAGTCCTTCATCCGCTGCTCCTGACCACATGTTAATATCATCATCTCCCATACTACTACCATGATATGAGGAACAGGACTCTGGAAAAACAATAGTTACCTTTTCACACAGACTCCTAGCACTTCAAAACATGAAAAAGTGTACATCTGAGTTACGATTAGAAAGACAAGTCATAAAACTGTTAAAATATTTGTATTGGTCACAAAGACAGAAAGGGAAATATTGCATACTAAAACTTACACAAACGAGGTACACAATGTGTTAACTAAAAACAAGCAGAAGGGAAAGAGAAAAGGAGATACTAACAGAAGATTTTAGACGTTCTTTCAGTATGCTTTTGGGGTCTAAGGCTCACCTTCAAACCTTTGTTACTATCAGTTACTACTTCGAATGACTTGCAATAATGACTTGCAAGATTGTCTTTAAAATACAACCAGGTAAAAAAACCCAGACTGTCAGTCCCTGTTTCACCAGTGCCCAGCTACATTAGTGCGCACTAACACAAAACTGCTCAAGTTAATGATTCAAAAGCAGAGACTCAGTGAGTCAAGGGAAAGACATGCACGTAATTCAGACAACTTCTCAGGACAGACTAGAATACAGAACATGAAAATTCAGCATTATTATTAGGGAACTGAAAACTGATTAAAACGGGTAGCTGAACAAATCAAGTACAGTGCAGAGGGACTGTAACTGTCCCCACTGATGGGCCACCTGGCACCTACTTCTCGATCTTCCTGAGGTCTGATTCAGTTTAAGGGCATTATCCATTCTGTCTGAAAAGCAGGAGACACAAAGTTTGCCTATGGTATTAAACTGATAGCAATTCATCTAGAAAACAGTAAATTTGCCATATTTAGAATTCAGGGCTGTATTTAAGCAAGACAAGTGAAAGCAAACTCCTGAGATGTTTTTAAATCACCCTTTCAGTATGAAATAACAATACATAGTACATCATGATGGTAGATAACTATTGTTGATATCATGTTTTAAACATGAAGAACTGTCATGTCATTAGGCTGTTAGATTTGAAATGTCAGAAACAAATGCTATTGTGGAAAGTTTTTTAAAATGACAGTTTATTTTAATGAAGTATATTTCTGAAATATATTTAAAATAAAATAAATTACATGTTTTGGAATGTTTTGGGGTTTTTTTAAAAGAATTAGATGTTGTTTTTGCTTAAGGTTTTCTAAAAAAAAATCTTATTTTTGGGAAACAGCAGCATGACTAAAGTTAAGAACAGTCAATGCCAGTTTAGCAATAAAGTTGCAACACTGGGTTATCTTTGAATTTAAGTTCCTGGTTACTCCATGAATTGTGACTGCTGAACTGGAACAGTTTGTTTAGTTACAGAAATTGAAATGAAATAATAATAGGTCAATTTTACAAATTGCCTTTAAAAATGCAGTTAATACTCTTGTTGGATACAATTTCCTTATACTTGCTCTTGCCTCTTAACCAGGCATGCAAGTAACATTGGAAATATGAGTCCTCTTGTGGATGTTGTTTGAACCTAGCAAGAAAGTCAGATTCTAGTTTTCAGTTTGTTTTTATTTTTTTTTAACAAGTTGCACATGATTAACCACCTGGTTTACTTACTATACTTTTATACCTGCAAACATTCTGATAATATCTACGCATTTATTTAATTATGGATGCCGCTGTATATATGACCCATATACAACAAACTAATCTACAGCAATTTTAATTTAAAACGGTTTTGGTTTGTTTACTTTTATCTTATAACTGTTAATTTTTACATGCAGATGTATTTAGTAATTTTTTTTCTTCTCATTGTATCATTATAATCATTGGTAGTGTTGGGTTGACGGTTGGACTCGATGATCTTAGAGGTCTTTTCCAATCTTAATGATTCTATGATTACTGTTTCATATCTCCTTTTAGATATGTGGGATATAATGTTACAACTCTTTTCACAGTCCAAAGGGAAAAAACAGAAGAACACTATATGCATGAATGGAACGAATAACCAGATGAATAGAATATACATTCACATGGCACCTTTCATCTACACAGGATTTCAAAGCACTTTTGAGTAGTGCACTTTGGAACTTCAGTCACAAACTACTTTGGAACTTCAGTAGCAGAGTCACCCTAGCAGTGGCTGGCAGTCATCTTCTGCCAGCACACTAAATATTTGCAATGGGTTTGTATAGCATAAAGGCTTTCCCATAAGATCCTATTATTCCACTCCCCTGCCGTGTAAGGAAGGCTGCAAGATGAATAATTTCACATTTTTTATTCAATAGCATTCTGATTTCTCACCATCCAAATTTGGGTTGGCTCTGGGTGTCTCAAAATATCAATACTGATGCAGAAGCTTTAATATCCTCAGAGTAGAAAGGA
Source organism: Calonectris borealis (assembly GCF_964195595.1). NCBI lineage: Eukaryota > Metazoa > Chordata > Aves > Procellariiformes > Procellariidae > Calonectris > Calonectris borealis. Next base: position 145,477,121 of record NC_134313.1, read on the forward strand.
CCTTCATTTAAGATGGACAACCAGCAGCATAAGTATTTCCAAATGCTGTGCCAAAGTATTGGTTAAAGACTAAGTTGAAGGAAAACATATTCCCTGCTGAGCCACCGACACACTTACTGCAGCACCTGACGCTCTTTGGAGGCCACCCATCTTAAGTACTGACCAGGTGAGACCCTGCTTAGCTTCAGAGATTTCACAAAATAAAAGCCCACAGTACAGTAGCACAGCTACAAATGAGATAAAACAATGACATATTAGTTATTGCACAATCTCTTTCTTGATGGAGTACAAATTATCTATGTAATGTTCCTGTTTTCCTTCTCAGGCTTAACCCATAATTCATGCCCTATAACCCTTATATTTCAGTAAATTATTTGCTTGAGAGGTACAGCTGAATTGTGCAATGATAAGTGTATGTCAAATACAAAAATAAACGTTATACAAAATAACTGCAGAAATGTGCAGTCTGTTGCAAAATCATCTGAACTTCTGGCTGTCTGAAAACTTTTAGAGAAAAACTTAAAAACTGCCTGCTCAGAATGTAACCTTACAAAAACCAGGTCCGGAATATGTCTCTAACATTAATAGTATCACTAATACTACTACTTTTTCTTGCCAGTGACCAGAACAGTACGATTTGGCCTTTAAGAACTAATAACAAGATTTTAAACTCCTGTTTTGCTTATGTCAGTTCTTTTGTAATTTGCTTCCATTTCTTCTGGATAAATACAAAATAAACCAATGTTAAAATACAATTTTGTAATATGAAAAATCTCAGAACAAAACATCATAATTTACCTGAAATATAACTATAAAAAAATGAGGAAAGAAAAAGAGAGCTGTCACCTAAAGTGCAATTTGGCACATGGAAACTTTAATACTCTCAAAGATAAGAAAGGAAAAACAAAAAGTATCAAATGCACACAAAAACCTGTAATAATTCTCTTTATACTTTGGGGTTGGCAACTCAAATAGAAAAATCAATGGCAAATGATAAATGTAGATGTCCGTATTATAATTTCTACAAAGTGGCACTTATGAACAGGAGTTCACGTTAAATGTCTTCCTAACTGCAAAGTGAAAATCTCCAAATCTTTTTCCCCTGAAAATGGTCTTAGTACACAGCATCTACTAGAGCATCTTTCCAGAAGATTTTCAGTGGTAGAAATAGAAATGTTGTCACATCTTATTAACCACCACTGGCAGTTGAATGCCTAACCCCCATTTTACTAATCCTTATAATGCTGTTTAATCTCCCACCCCAACAGAACTAAAATCAAATTCTCTGTCCTCCAATTTTTTTTTCAGCCGACACAAATTAATAAATAGAACATAACTGGCCCAAGTAAAAATGTCTTCTCCTTTTGTAAACTCTCTCCTTGTAACCAAAAAAAAAAACCCAACAAAGTTTCATATTGTTTCCTTGCCCTGAAGTTTGCAGTTCAGCACATTAGATGTCATGGCCCACTAAATCTTAAGAAAACTGCTTACTTATACAGTGCTTCCTCAGAAGTTTCAGATACAGAAGTTGTTTATGAGCTGCCAACTGACGTTTATGAAGCAATACATATTTTGTATCATGTAGAGCTAGGATCTCAGTTTACTCCTGGGATTCCACTGAGAAATTAAGGTTAGGGGTTACAAGTTGGAAACAAAAAAATCAGTTTTATGGCAGTTCAGTGTATAAAGCTATTTACTACTTTGTTCCTGGTACACTGTTTGGAAACAAGGAGCTCAGAAAGTAGGCAAGAGGGTTTAATGTTCAAGGAATGCCATAACCGCACAGGCTTCTCCAGAGCAACCTGCATTACTGCAGCCCTCTACCCAAGGTACAACATCTGAGGGAAGACAACAGCAAAGCCTGCTGGCTCCATCATGATGATTCCTGGCCCAAATCTCCAGATGTAATTAACTCACTGGATTACTTTGCACAAATGCTGTTCACTTCCAATGATATGTTTTATGACTGAAATTTGAACTTTACTCACTCTGCTAGAAATAAAATCCTGTGTTAGCCAATAACCTAGGCAAGGTCCCAGATAAACCTCTATATGCTCTAGAAATCAGGTTGTGCTTGTATGTGCTTGTGGTAAGTATGTGACCTTAATGATTCAGCTTTTTAAAACTCTGAAACTCAGCAAAAACAGTAAGCTGAGTTTTGCTTGTCAATAAATATGTATTACGTTCAGAAGGTCAGAGAGAATTCACTTTATTAAACACATTATTTTTTCTATTTTATTATTAGATTTTTATTGGTACAAATTTATTCCTACAAATTTCCTAAATAATTAAAAAGGAAGATCTGTTTGGCTAGGTATTAGAAAATAAAATAACATGCACAGGTTAAAATATAAAAGTAGTGTCTACCTATTTCTTATTTCCAGAAAACAACGGGGAAAAAATTTTAAAAGCTTATGTCCTCTCAGGCCAGTCAGTGGAAGTATAGGAAATGAATAACAACAGTCCTGTTGCTGAGAACACTAACAGAATTTGTCATCTAATTCCATTTGAAGAAGGATCAAATACTTCAGCTGATGGAACAGTACGACTGCTACTACGGCTGTCTGACCCCAGTGGCAGAACTATGTACACAGCCAGGATGTTGTTGTATTATTTTGAAAGGAAAATAAGAGAACTGTGAATAAAACCTCAGAGATGCATTACAAAATATACATTCACTCATTATAGCCACTGTTTTTCTTTGGTTTCTCCTCCTTAATTTTTGAATGTAAGGAAACATGCAAAAAAGAATACTGGAATAAACAACTGGTACGTGAACAGCTCTATACCAAGGGGGGCATTACAGTAACAGACAAATTGCTTTGTTACAGAAGAGTAAATCCTTACACGCCTCTTCAAAATACACTAATAGCAAACACGAGTTAAAACAGTCAACCTTCACCACTAGCGGAATGGAATACAGTTCTCTTCTATTTAAGAGAGTACTCTTTCACCAGAAGACTCCACAAGAAATTAACAATACATTCCAATTACACAGCCTGTTGTGCACTTAGACAGTAGTATTATGAAAGCTAGGCATAAGTCTGTATTATACCCATCCTAAAATACCAAATAAAGCTACTCTCTTAACTGCATTTTTCTACATATATGTAATGCAATTAATCCATATTAAGAATTGTTAATGACAGTAATTAATGACAAATACAAAGTACACACATTGCTGTGCACGCAAATGCACGTATTGTGCATTGTACACGTCTGAGCAAAGCAAGCATGTATGAGAGTAGCAAAGGGCAACAATCATGTATTAGCGCTTTGTACATACGGTTATGAATTTATTGTCTTGAGAAAAGGCAGCAATATTCTCAGAAAATGAGAATGAGGGAGAAAAGCTGTGTTCTGTGGACAGGCATGATATAACTATGAACTAGGTTCAGTGAATGCACTAGGTAACACCACAGTACACATAACTCTGACGGCCTGTGATCATTGCCTTCACAACCAGAACACGTTTTTATTTCTTTGGGCAATGTATGTTTTGAAAACCCCAATAGTTTTTACACACCTCAGACTATACAATGAGAACACAAAGAATACAAAGAATATTTATATTTAATATAGGAAACTTATGTAAAATGCAATTTACATAAACTTTAAGACTACCTCAAAATACAAAAGTAGGTGGTGGTAAGCTTTGAGCCCGGTCATTGCTCCTTTTACCATTTAGCTAGGAGACTGTGTGGAAAATAGCCACCAGTGGTTGAAGATACTTGCACTGAACTGCTTTAACATTAGCAAACTCGATTCATTTCCCACCCCAAAGTAAAGTGCAAGAATACTCCATTTTGAAAGAAGTGATTCCTTCAATTATAGTAGCAGATGTTCTCAATCTTTAAGGTCTCCTGGGCAAGTATCAAAAATTAAGGCCAGAAGCTTAGTTATCCAATCTAAAATTTGGGGAAAAAGGCAAAGCCTCAAAAGTCTGAGTTTTCAAAACATAATTTCCCTCACAATTAAATACAGTAAAATGTGCAGAAAACAAAAGTTATGAGGTTTTTTAATGAAACAGCAGTACTATACAGGCATCAAAGTGCTTTTTACTGGAAAAATTCAAGAATTCTTAGATTGCATCTGGACACATTTCACCACAGATAACCTTTTGAGTAATCAACTGAGAGAGATATCATTGTGCTACAAGTCATACATCTTTTCTTAACTTGCCCCAAGGCTTAATGTGACCTATATTTAAAGCCAGAGAGAATCAATAATATTTAATAATCTACATTTTGCATCAAAGAGGTAAAGTTCATCTTCATTTACCATTTGTATTATTACTCTGTAGTAGATTCTTTCTTAATAATGAAATGTAGTATTTGACTTCCAGTTCTTTTTCTCATTCACAGTAGTTAAAATTCCAGCCAAAACCAGATGTATAATGTGTTTTAGGCTGAACTGATCTGTTGCACATTACCTCCCCATAAGACAGAGGATGAATGTACACCACCTTATGCTGGCTCCTGTACCATGGGTAGCTAAATGGCAATACGATAGAGCGTCTATTCTTGCCCAAAACAGAAATGAATGGACACTATCCTAGTACAATCACAGGAAATTAAACACAGCCTGGGAGAGTTCTTAAGACACTGGTAAGCAATTAACTACAACATTAAAATGCTTCTTTAGGCTTGTGCCAACTAGCACTCCTCCAAACAGCTGATGGGCAGTTAGAAAGTTCCTAGAACTGTTTCCAAAAGGCTGTTTGCATGCAACCATCCTCTTTAAGAGTCTAAAGAAGTCTACAAGCATATATACAGCTGTCCCATGACAGCTGGCCGGAGTGACCAGCAACGTCCCTACATACATCAAGTGCACTAGTGGACTTATGGCCTTTGACACCAGTCCCCATTCCCCATACGTACAAAGGAAGGTGTAAAGTTGGTGCAAGATGCCATGGAGCTATGTTTCATTCTCTTTCTCTTCGCCTCCTTCAACAGGAACATATTTATTTTTGTATTTCTCAATAACTTTCCCATTCTGTTGCAGGATTTACAACAGGACTCTAGATATGAGTCATAACTGGTTTGGGGCATGACCCAGACAACTCTGAAATGTTGTCTCTTAAGCAGAGATGTCATATGCATTCAAATGACAAATAGTTTTTTAAAAAAAGTTTATTTTTAATTAAAATTTCAAAACTAAGGCCATTTAAATATATAATAAAAGTATGCAAACGCTACTTGTTATGAAATAGAAAACCATACAAGCAGTACCTTTTTCATATCCCACACGGATACAGGGTTTTACTAACTCCTCTGTCTCTGTGTCCCATCCAGCTGGTTTGGAAGGCTGGATTTTCCCAGACCGATCCAGTAACCCGAGAACATGGCAACCAATCGTCTCCTCCATGGCCACAGTTGTCTTCACAACTTCTAAAAGAATCTTCACGAGTTTCTCATTAGCCTTCTGAAAAACATGCCTGCAGGGCAGAAACTAATCAGTCCTTTGATTTTCCCCTGCTTTCAAAGTGTTTTTTATCCATTATACACCCTTGCAACCAGGAAAGATTTGCAGTTGAAACAGTAAAATTAAGATTTCTTTTTTAAGACTAAAACCCACATCATATACATAAATATTAAAAGCACATTTGTGTTAAAAGTCAGTTCTTTTTACAAAATATGTAAAAAGTCAAACCATTTATCAATATTTGTACTTTTATCTTGGTATTTTATCTAGTTATTCTTTTAAATGAGAGGTCTATATTTGCCTAGTATTCATTATAAACTTACTCTTTTCTCAAAGTGACAATTAAAAAGATTGTTCGTCTACACAGATCAAAAAAGTTACAGCATAGTCAAAAGGTATTATCAAATACAACAATTATATTAATATAACTTATAAAATATATATAAACTTATTTCATATATGTACAAAAAATGGGTATACAAATACATATGTGTATAAATGATCTATATGATTCTATATGTGTGTAATATGAAAGATATAGTAAAATAGGTTAAGATTTGTCTCATCCTCTATGCCATTACATCGTCAGGCTTTATAAATAATAAGACATTGTTTAATCTAAAGTATGTAAACTTAGAAATATGGTTGCCATAATGCCATTATCATCAGTCAGAATAAAGCTTATAAATATTATTAATTTAACAACAAGAACATGATTCTCAACATTTTTTAAAAAATGATGTTTTCTTAACAGTTCTAAGCACCTTTCTTTAGAAAGAAGAACTGAAGATGTTTCATCAGGCTTTCTTCCTCCATCTTCATCCTCAAAGATCTGCTCTCTCACATCGTTTTGGTTTTCATTTTCATTCTGAGTAAGTTTTTGCAGAGGGAGAGAAGACAAAAAGGACAGAAATCCTGTCATGCCAGAATCAACATATTCTTCTTATATGCAGTAGAACATGAAATTTAAAACCTAAATTAGTTGTGTTTTGTTAATAAAACTTCTGCACCAAATTACAAATCAAGAAATACTCTTCCTACGTGGAAAAATTAACTAAAACATAAATAAAAACAAAACAGGAAGTCCAAGGCAGGGCCTATTAGAAAGAACTTTGTTATGCTGATTAAACAGTCCTTGTACTTTCTCTTGGGTGTTGCTATAACGATATGAAAATGTGAGTTTACCTGAGCAAACACCTACAGTAATAATCCCCACCTTCAAGCTGTTAAACTAGCTTCTGCCTACCTGAAGTAAAAAACTATGTCTACCAGTACCACCTGCTCTGTTCAAGCAATAACCAACATCTTTTAGGAAAATATATTGCATAAAAAGAGTAGCAGCAAAAAGGAATCTTACTGGTTTTACATGCCATATCTGCCAAGAAAGTCAAAGTCCATCTTTACCTCTGTTTGTGTGCTGTTGTTTTGTAGCTCACAAAACAGCCTCTCTTTTCCGGGTACAGAATGTTGTTTTAATGATTCCAGCTCTTCTAAAAGCATTCTCTCTCTCTCTGCAACCAGGCTGTCATTCTCCATTGAGACACGCTAAGAAAGAAGTGTTATAGAGGCACACACAATTTTTTAAGCTTCTGAGTATTAGTGAGTTCTGTCACTTCTAATTTTTTACATATTTTGCACAATGAAATTTCAGTCCACTTCTTTAAATGGTTAAAAAGACACTGAAAGCTTTCTAGAATGGAATACAGCTAACAAACACTTTTGGTATCTTACACCTTCTTTAAGATTTTCATATAATTTGTATGCTCTTTATGAAACACTGTGGTCACAATGCAAACTGGAAGGTTAATTTCTAAATATTACATGCTATAGTACATGTTTTGCACAAGGAAAAAGATGAAAATAAGTTCTTTTTAAAAAAAGCTTACACACACTCTGTTTTAGAAGAGCTAGAAGTGTTCACGGCTTAAACGCAATGCATACATTCCTATACGGTTCTTATGGATAAACCATCCTTGGTGTTAAAAAATGGAGAAAAGCCAGCAGCATAAGTTCTACTTAATGTTTTTCATCAGTTTCAGGAATTTGCAAACCCTGATGAAAGATGTAGTTGCAAATTGACAAAGAGGTAAAAGGAGAAAGGATGTATATATTGAAAGGAAAGATTATCAGGATAAATGATAGACACCTACAAGGCAGCTAGGAGAAGCAGACACCTGACATCGCTGGAAAAGACACCTAGGATACAAGTGACTGGCTCTCTAGATTCCCCAGCTCCTTGAGCCTAAACTTAAACAGAACAGAACTAGGTTTGGATAAGGTCTGAAGAAACCTAAAGCTCCACTCCACAGCGAAATCAAAGAACTTTAGAATTCACTGATTACTATTTCCATGTGCATTTCTGTAATGTTACATTGTTGAAATTGAATCAGACCAAGACAAATTCTTCTGGATTCTGTTTACTTTGTCTTTCAAGGGAAGGAATCCTTGAAGACAGGTCTATAAATGACATTATTTTTGAAGACTTAATTATTAAGATAAATTAATGAGTTTCATTAGCATACCTACTATAGGCTTTGAATAGATGCAGTGACGGCAAGTTAAGTTTAAAAAGGCAAGGAAACAATGGTGTTTCCCACCAAACCCCACAGATTTTGTTTCATTCCAACAGTTAGTAAGGACTTCATCTCCCATGATTTTTAAAAAAAACCAAAAAACCAAAACACATTGTTGCAGGAAGCCACCGATACCGTTCAAGTTCAGACCTCAAGTGGGGATGAGGAAAAATGAAGAATTCTGTAGTATTTCTAGCCGTGGCTAGCGGCTTCATCGATGTAAACAGATGCTAGCCTGCATCCTGCACAGGGCCATGTATCTGGAAGGTGGCATGGTGTCGTGGTTTAACCTGGCAGGCAGCCAAATACCACGCAGCCGCTCACTCACTCCCCCCACCCCCAGCGGGATGGGGAGAGAATCGGAAGGGTGAGAGTGAGAAAAACTTGTGGGTTGAGATAAAGACAGTTTAATAGAACAGAAAAAGGGAAAATAATAATGATAATGATAAAATATACAAAATGAGTGATGCACAATGCAATTGCTCACCACCCGCGCTGACCGATAACCAAGTAGCGATCGGTACTTCCTGGATCACACCTACCATTCATATACTAAGCATGACGTCACATGGTATGGAATACCCCATTAGCCACTGGACTGGCTGTCCTGATTATGTTCCCTCCCACCTTGTGTACCTAGCTCAATCAGTAGGCATGGGAGCTGTCCTTGGACTAGGAGGGCACTTAGCAACAACTGAAAACATCAGTGTTCTCAACATTCTCCTCATACTAAATCCAAAACACAGCACTAGGAAGAAATTTAACCCTATCCCAGCCGAAACCAGGACACATGGTTTACAATGCATCTGCACTCACTTTTCTGGCTGCCGTGCAGCACTGCAGGCTTTCTCCAGGTTTACAGAAGTCTAAATTGATCCATCACTGACTGAGCTTTGACTAAAGAAATATGCCTTTTATGCATATATGTGTTTGTATATACACACACAAATAGATACGTGTGTGTATACATATAGTAAATACATGCACGTCTCTCAATATATAGAAAGATACAAGTATAAATAAATACAAATCTGCCTGGTGATGTACCTTTGTTAACCCATGTTAACTCATTGAGTCAAACCCCATATTACCTCAGCTAATTGCACTTTAAGACTCTCAAGCTCTGCTAAGAGTTGCTCTTGATTTTCTTTTTGACGTTCCATTTGCTGCATATGCCCTTGTCTCAATAATTCTGTTGCCTGCTGATGTTCCTGATATTGCCGTACTAGCTCTTGTCGCATGTCTTCCAAACGTTCCTCATATAACAACAGCTGACTTGATGTTTCTGTGTCTGATGCTGTGATCTCACTGTAGCGCTGAAATATTGGAACTATTTTAGCATTTTATGTTCAATGACAGTTTCTAGTAAATATTTAAATAAATTTTAGAAAATACTTTCACAAATTAAAGTAGCTATCTCAAAAGCATTATTTTGTTGCCTGCTTCTTGGAAGGTCCAGGCTTAGAATTATTCTTAAAAGACAAGTTTTTTAAAATAACTGTGAACAGTGTTAACTCTTATGCTTTTTAGCCGGAGGGGATTCAACAGAAAATGCAGTGGCAGACATACATGTGTTTGAGAGTGTGTGTGTACAAGAGAAGTTTGAGAGAGCAATATCATACAAAGCAGGAATATTACAGTTTATTCACTATGAAGATAATACAAGATCAGAATAGTTAACTGTTACACAAATTTGAAAGTGTAATTTTTGCTTCAACTAGTGCCAAATTTAATAAAAAAATTAAACTTAGGATGAAATTGTGGAGTCAAAATTTATGAATGCTTTTTACCATACTTATTCCACATCCTACCCGCCATCCCATGTTTATGAATGCTAAATACATATTTTACATATTACTTTTATAATTTTTGTGTTCAGCTGATATCCTTTATCACAAGGAACTCAAACTTTTTAAACACTATTTTTAACCTGTTCCTTGAATAAACACTAGAATATAACCTAGACTTACAAAAAGTCTTTATACAATTTATTGCCTGCAATACAGTTTTATCCATGAAATGGAATCATCTATTTTCATGTAACCAGTGTCACATTTCTTTCCTCACAGCATAGCATAATGCTATGATAGTCAGGTAGAACATAGGAAATAAGGGTTGATAATTTAGATCTAAAGTTGTCACGCCTTTGAAAGGGAAAGGGAAATATTTAAATGGAATTTTCATCTTAGTTTTTTTCTTTACAGTTTTCTCATTGAAATGAACTGTAAATCCATTGGAAAGATTATTCAGATATGGTGTTACACACTGCCAATTTTTTTTTATGCTTACCAGTGTTTCTTCTGCTGTAAGCCCTTTGACATGGGAAAAAAGTTCTTCAGAAATAACTGATTCATGTGTGGTCTGTCCTAATATGCAACCAGGCTTGCTATCAGAATGAAGCTGTTCTCCAAGTGAGATGATCTCACCAGACTCTTCAGTGAGTTCCTTGCAAAGTGATTTCAATTCTTCTTCATGCTTTCTGCCTTTTTCTGTTGCTTTTCTAAGAGGGCCGTCAACCTCTTCTTCACTACATTGCTTTTTAATTGCAGAATGTGTTCCCTGTTGATGTACAACCTCTGTTTGTGCTGCTTCTTCCTTCTGCCTATCAATTCTTGACAATTCAGTCTGTTTGGCAAATGCTACACTCATTGACACAATTACCTGAATAAATAAGAAAAAAATCTGTATTAGTTTATGCTTCACAGCATCTCCTATTGCTGAAGAAACCTCATTGCTAACCATCAATAATATAAATAAAAGTACTAAAAGTTCTGAACTATGATTATGAACTATTTTTTTTTTAACAGAAGAAAACAGAAAGGTAAAAAACCAGAGACATCTTGTCAATCTCATCAACAGTCACATCTTACAATACAGACATGCTGTATTTAAGGTAGTTTAATAAACTATGATGTTATTTTCAATTAAAATATATTATTTAGCACAGAATTATCTAGTTCTTTTTTAAAAAGATTCTAGAACATGACTTTAAAAAGTGCATATTGACATAAGTGCAGCTGTGCTAAGCTTCCTCTATCTAACCAAGCACCCTTTGTAAACATTTCACTGACATGGAATTTTGGGCTGTATAAAGACAGTGGTGCCATGTGCTTGATACCCAGTACAAGAATTTTACCTGACCAGAAAGAAAATTCTACTGGCATTAGATAGGTGCAGTTTCAGTTACAACAGGCTGGTAACTTTTCTATTGCTAAGTATCTCCTTCTAATACAAATAAACCCCTTTTCCAATCATGTGAGAAGTTCTTTTCTAGATTTAAAATACAGCCATTTATAGCATAAGCTACAAAAGTGTGAAAAAAAAAGTATAATAAATACAGAAGTGTTACACCTGAAAAGACAATACCTAACTCTTCTTTTCCAGAAAATGTGAGTTTGTCTTTTGAAATTAAACAGCCTTTAACAAAACGCTAGCCAATCATGTACTTTGCTTTCCCATAAAGAAGAGTTTTCTTGACAGCAGATGAGAGAAATGGAACTTTTACTTCAGAAAAGTGGATTACTTAAGTTAATGCCATCATCTAGTGCTGGCTATAACATTCTTCCTAACTCTTGACTGCAAACCTTTTTAAGAAGAATTCCTTTATTTTTCTTCCACTTTTTAATTTATGCTAATTTGATTTTTATTTATGCCATGGTATAATGAAAGCAGAGATAATTTTTCATTCTGCAAAGAAGTGAAAAATTTTTTGGAAGTCAAAAAGTAAGTAAATCCAAAAACAATTTAATATACTCTACCTATAAAATCTTAATTTTACTTCTCATGTTTTAGAGCAAGTCACCAGATCCAAATAAAAACTATGCATTTTACACAATATATTAAAATGCACAAGAAAATATGATCAGAAAATAGTGTGAAACTGTTAAGTGCAAAATCCTTTGAACTGACCAGCTGTTAAGCCTAAAGTAGCAAGAAATCTAAGCCTCTGGATTTTCTAAATAAATTCTAGTGTCAAGTATGGTTGCACGTTGCCTATTTTCTTTGAAGTATTAAAGCAAAAACACCACCACCACCCCCAACATGAACAGAAATTATGAGTTAGGAATAAGAGAGACAACTAAAAAAAGACCCAAAATGTTTCAGAATTTTTTTTTAAGACTTTCCCCTTTCAGAATCAGAATGAAACAATTCCTTGTAAATAAACCAAACAAAAGTTAGTATATGCTATTGCAACTGTCTGAATTGTCAGAAATGGCAAATGAAAGTGACAGTATTTTTTAAACATATTTTAAAATAACAAAATAAAAATAATACCTTTGCTATTTCTTCTTCTAATCTTTCTTGGTACTGTTTTTCTAGCAATTGAACAACATCCAGATCATTCTGCATTTCAATTTCACTAGCAAGCTGTAAGAAAACCATGAAATCTCAGATCATATATTTGTGCTTTTATTTCATTAATTTTAAAAAGTTTCAATCCGACAGAGATTTTTTTTCCTCAATTAGGTTATCTCCATTTCATGCAAATCACATAATTTCGCACCACAACATAAAAGAACTGGGTAAAGGACTTTGCCTTGTTTCTGCTTCAAAATTAATTTTAAAAGTTGAGTTTGCAACAACTGTTCTCCCAGCACTGTTTGAATTGTCAAATATAGAGAAAACAGGTAAGAAAGCACAGGATCACAGTACAAAGCAGCATCACTATTTTTCAAAATGCAGAATTATTGAGCCAGGTCTCCAGCAGTACTAGGGGGACATTTATGGAATCTTTTCCATTTGCATTTGGTTTCTAAGATCTTTGGGATTACTTTTTCAAATTTTTTTCTAAAAACTGCAGTCTGTACTTAAAAAGTACTAGGATTTTACTTAAATCAGTCCTCTTCCATAACTAGAGTTTAAAGAAAAGTCACAATATTCTAAAGACTCCTGAAGAAATCCCAGAATTTGAACACTAATTTTTTTCCACTTTAGTAACAAGTAGCCTAAACCAAATGTCTTGTTTCAAAGAAATAATAATTAAAAAAATTAAAACCCAAGACCAATAAAGCAAGCTTTATTGCTCATAAATTCCAGAAATGTTTTTCAGCAAAATTTAAATCTTTTTCCTCTAACATGGACTGTCTAATAGTATAGCATAGTACTAACATGATCATTACTTTACTACTACCAAATACTAGTCCATATTTCAATTTCATCTTAGAACCCAAAGCATCTAAATTATATTGACCATATGTATATTAGCTGTCAACTGAGTTGTATTATACCTCCAGTGCTTCATCTGTTCTTTGCTGATGAAGATTTTCAGTGCACTTCACTTCCCTGAAGACTTCTTTTAGCTTTATTTGTGAATCTGTGGATACACTAAAAAGGTAAAAGAAGCAGAGGGGGGAAATGAAAAAAAAAAAGAATATTTCAATATACCTTGTTTTTCCTCTCTTCAAATATGCATTATATGAATATACCTATACATTATATATATTTAAAGACCAGTAACTGCAAATATCTTCTTCAGAACACACCTTTTCCCATGCCATTAATTTCATAGACTTGACTTTATAATTCATCTGCCTTCCAAACGCTAGCTCCTCCTCTCAATGTAATACATCTTAACACCAGTTTTACCAAGGACCTCACAAATAACTTACTTTTAAAGCTACCCGAGAATATTTTGTGCTCAATAACACAGTTAAGATGAAGACAAAAGTGCCTGTTTGAATCATAAGAATATGAGAGAAACCAGAATGGCTATGTGTATGAAGCCATAAAAACACCTAGAAAATGGTTATATTTATTTTGATTCTCTTAAATTGATGCTTATCAACAGATGCACCGCTTTCTTGTGTTGTATAGATGAGGCATACACATGAAAACAGTAAGAAATCCAATGTGATTCATTTTATATTTAGATAACAACATGCTGAAATACATTTGGAGAGTGTCTTTTCTAACAGAACTGCTGTATGTATTCAGAGTGCTATAAATCAGTAAAAACCAAAACAACACCACATACCACCAAAACTCTAGCTTGTATTTTTTTTTTTTTTAATTAAAAAGTAATTGATTAAGAAGCCATACAGTCCCTTAAAACTGAGCTCAGGCTAATAAATGTGTACTGATTCTACACAGCACATAGTGGAAAACAATGACACAAAGCCTCAGTCTTACAGATGCATAAACATTTGCAGAACTTGGACGTCTTGTTCACCTCAAAACAAGTACATACAAGTATTAATTCATATGAGGAAAAAAATTGGTTATTTTACTTGCCACTTCCAAATCTAGAAAGATTTTTTTTTCAGGAATGAAAGGAAAACTGTTTGAAAATTAGAAAAACACAGATGGCTGAGAAAAGGCTGTGATCAAACAATAAGGGAAAAACAGCTGTTTGGGTTCTGATGGGTCATGGTTGAAGGAAAACACTTTTATCTTCATTTCTCTCAGCTTCTAAGGATTTATCCTACCACAGTCTTTTTTCTTTTTAAGAGAGTACTGTGGTAAGTACATTAAATATTTAATCTAGAAACTCCTAGACAATTTTCCCCCCTCCTTAGTAGCATTTCCTATTGCCACTGTGTCCACCCATTTCCCTTTTACAATTGGGCACTCGTCTGACTAACGAACCTTCATAGTTCTCTCTCAAAGAAGGGAGATTCAAATCAAAGAAAATGCAGAAAAGCTGAGTGGATTTGTAGTATAGTAAATGAAACAGAAGGAAGGAGTACATCAAAAATAGTTAAGAAAAATGGAAGAACAGGAAACCAGAAATGACAATGAACAGAGCACAATCAAAAGCACCCACCACTCCTTGAACACATCCAAGGAGACAGTGAAAGAATCAGCAAACAGAAGGAGGCTCCACAGTTGTCAGGATCCCCCCAAGACACCTGCATGTCTTTCAGGTTTGAATGACCACAATGGTCAGGGCCAGGAGGAGGCTGATGAGTATGTCCCATGGCTCATGACTTGGTGAAAGCCAGAATGTGTTAAATGGACCTCAACTCTGCCACAAACTTTATTGCTACATATCATTCTCAAAAATCATCAATTTTATGCAACTATGCTACATGAGGTGTCTTTAGATGTAAAGCACATTGCCTGGAGTTTTGAGGGTTAAAAGTGGTCTGTTGAGTTGGAAGTTTTGAAATTACAGCTAAAAAGCTCATATATATGAAATGATATTTATGCATTATTCCAATTATCAAATCTTCCTCTATTAACTATAAAAATGTAATAAATTCTAAATGCTGCACTACTTAGTTTGCAATGTTTATGTCATTTCTTCCTAAGACTCTTAACAACTCTTGAAGGAACAAAACAACATAATAGTAATATGTTTATAAAGAATTTCTCGAATTTTGAAGTAAAACACGCAGCTTTACATGAATGGTTATCTGAAATACTTCTTTTTGTACGCAGTGCAAAGTTATAAGCATTAAAGAACCAATTAATACCTCGTATGGTCAGAGGATACCACAGCACTCTGAAGCTTATCTTGCAGATGGACAATCTCTGTAGTGTACCTCTCTTCACTTTCTTTCAGCTGCTGTTGGAAATAGGACCGGAGGTGTTCCAGTTCTTGAGCATGTTGTTCTTCAGGTTGTGTTTTAAGGTCTCCTATCTCCTTTGAACAGTATTCTTGAATCTTAGGATCTATATGTAGGTTATTTGAAGGGGGGGGGGTGTGGAAATAAATTACATTAGTATAAATTAACTCTCTCCTAAGTTATTAGCAGTGATGGACTGAATAATCACTGTAAATAAAAATTTATTCTGATATCATATCAATTACTTTTCCATAACAAATAATTATAACTTAATCTTCCATTTTGAAAAACTATATTTGATATGGGTAATGGAACTTTAACTGTGGAAAACTGAAAAAGACTAAACTAAAGCTGTTTCACAGCATACAATTCCAAAATATTTCAGAGATTTAAGAAAATTACTGCAAAATCAGCAAAAATCTCTTATGTGCTTCAAGTTGTAGTAAGCTATGAATCAGTCATTGTCTTCTCTCTCTCTCTGAATATAGAATCATAGAATCATAGAATCATTAAGGTTGGAAAAGACCTCTAAGATCATCGTGTCCAACCGTCAACCCAACACCACCATGCTCACTAAACCATGGCCCTAAGGGCCTCATCTACACGTCTTTTAAATACTTCCAGGGATGGTGACTCCACCACTTCCCTGGGCAGCCTGTTCCAAGGCCTGACCACTCTTTCAGTAAAGAAATTTCTCCTAATGTCCAGCCTAAACCTCCCTTGGCGCAACTTGAGGCCATTTCCTCTCGTCCTATCACTAGTTACTTGGCAGAAGAGACCAACCCCCACCTCGCTACAACCTCCTTTCAGGTAGTTGTAGAGCGCGATGAGGTCTCCCCTCAGCCTCCTCTTCTCCAGGCTAAACAACCCCAGTTCCCTCAGACGCTCCTCATAAGACTTGTGCTCCAGGCCCTTCATTGCCCTTCTCTGGACACGCTCCAGCACCTCCATGTCCTTCTTGTAGTGAGGGGCCCAAAACTGAACACAGTATTTGAGGTGCGGCCTCACCAGTGCCGAGTACAGGGGCACGATCACCTCCTTACTCCTGCTGGCCACACTATTTCTGACACAGGCCAGGATGCCATTGGCCTTCTTGGCCACCTGGGCACACTGCCGGCTCATGTTCAGCCGGCTATCAACCAGCACCCCCAGGTCCTTTTCCTCTGGGTAGCTTTCCAGCCACTCTTCCCCAAGCCTGTAGCGTTGCATGGGGTTGTTGTGGCCGAAGTGCAGGACCCGGCACTCGGCCTTGTTGAATCTCATACAGTTGGCCTCAGCCCATCGATCCAGCCTGTCCAGGTCCCTCTGCAGAGCCTTCCTACCCTCCAGCAGATCAACGCTCCTGCCCAACTTGGTGTCGTCTGCAATATATACATATACATACACTAAAAACAGCATACGCATCTTCTTACCCATTAGACCCTGCGAAGGGATCTGCAGACATTCCTTTCTTCTTTCCAGGTGGCTAGGTTCCTCTTCTTTCCTCCTTTCTGAAGAAGATAGCCATGGTTCTTTGACCTAAAAAATAACCAAGTAAATACAAATGACAACAATTTGTCTAGCAATAATGCAAAATATTAACTATAATTATAAACATATAAGAAAGGTTGGTGGCCCATGCATAAGAGAGTGTAACTAGTGTAACAATGTGTTTCATTTTACAGCCTGAATGACAAAGTATACATTTATGGCTAGTTGATCAGCCTGTGCAGAATGTCCACTGTAAATCTCAAACTTCTCTCTCTGCATGTAAACTGTTAAGTTATAATTCCTCTGACTCCAAGAAGGAAAGGAAGACACTAATACCCTCCTCAGGCCCAAGATGCAGTTTTCACATACAAATATTTTTTTGTATATGTATATCCATCAATATATGTGACCTGCAACCATCTCTAAATAGAATTGGTTAGAGTACTCTACTTAATACATGGAAGTACCTAACTCCAAATTTACTGGTAAAATTTGTCTTTAGGAATCCCAGGCCCCTGAGATAAGTGTAAAAATTTGGAGCAAGGAAGACAATCTTGGTGGAGGAGGATCAGGTTAGGGAACAAACTGGACATGAACAATTTGGTGGTGCTGATGGGATACACCAAGGACTGCTGAGGGAGCTCGTCTATGTTATTGCAAGCCCATTCTCAATTATCTTTCAAAGACTGAGGTTTCTGAGGACTAGATAAAAGCACTCCTACCTTCAAGAAGAGAAAGAAGGAAGATTTGAGGAACTACAGGCAAGTCAACCTCACTTTGATCTCTGGAAAGGTGACAGAGCAAATAATCCTGGAAACCATTTCCAAATGCATGAAGCTGAAAAGATACTCCATTTGGGAGTGGTCAGTATGGATTTATGAAGGGGAAATCAGACCTGACCAACCTTTTGACACCACCTCCCATTACATGCCCATAGACAAACTGATGAAGAATAGGGATGGTGAGGCCGACTGAAAACCGTCTGAACTGCTGGGCTCAAAAGGTTATGATCGGTGACACAAACCCCAGTTGGAAGCCTGTAACTAGTGGTGTACCTAATGGGTCAATACTGGAGCTGATACTGTTTAACCTTTTCATGAATGTCCTGGATGATGGGACAAGAGTGCACCCTCAGCAGGTTTGCAGACTGTACAAAACTGGGAGGAGTGGTTGATACACCAGATGGTTGTGCTGCTATTTCAAGAGACCTCAACAGGCCAGAGAAATAGGCTGAGAGGAGCCTCATGAAGTTCAGCAAAGGCAAATGCCAACTCCTGCAACCTAGAGAGGAATAGCACTGTGCACTAGTACATGCAGAGGACAGACCATCTGGAAAGCAGGACCTGGGAACCTTGGTGGGCACCACGTTGAACAGGAACAGAAGACCAACAGCCTCTTGGGCTGCATTAGGAAGAGTGTTTGCCATCAGGTCGAGGGAGGTGATCCTTCCTCTCTACTCAGCACTGGTGAGACACTTCTGGACTGCTGGGCCCAGTGCTGCACTCCCAGTATAAGAGAGAAATGGATACAACAGCATGAGTCCAGCAGAAGGTCACAAAGAAGATGAGGGGCTTGGAGCATCTGTCTTACAAGGAGAGGCTGAGAGAGCTAGGAATGTATACCCTGAAGAAGATAAGGTTGCCCACTGGGCTTGTGGAGTCTCCATCCTTGGAGATATTCAAAATTCAGCTGAACACAGTCCTGGGCAACCTCCTCTAGTTGACCCTGCTTTGTGCAAGGGGTTGGATTAGACAAACTCCAGAGCCTTCTAACCTCAGCCATTCCACGATTCCGTGACGTGGGTAGCAGCTTTCTCCATTTTATCAATCATTGCCTTGCTCTGCCACTCAACCAAGATTCTTTGCTCATCCAGAGGGAATTCATGCAACAGAGAAAATTCACATGCTCATATACTATAAAAAGTTTACCTGTTCACAATCCTTCATCAGCTGTGTTTGAAGTGCTCTCAGCCTACTATATTCTTCCATTATCTTGTGTAGAAGTGCATCCATACGTTCTTGCACAGCTAAATTACACAGATAACCAGGGACTTTTAAAAAAAGAATGAAATCAAACATTTTACCATAAATTTTAATACAATGAATTGTTCACAAGTGCTCCACTGAAGAATTATCTGATAAACATTACATATTGAAACAAGTGAGGCCCCTTCCAAATTTTGGATGCATTTTTATATAGTACGGATATATATGAATTTTTTGGTAGAGCTGCTAGCTGCTTCTATAAAAGGAGGAGGAAAAAAAACCCCAAAACTTTTTTCACCAATTTCCACTATAATGAAAACAGCACAAGAAAATACTCGTAATAAAAAATAAAAGTGGTTCAGAATAGTGAGGAAATCTCTAAAGCAGCTATTTAGGCACATTAATTAGCATCTGAACAAGTAATGGCATAATTGTCAATCTGAAATAGTTGAAATCAGTATTTTTTTAACCAACATGATAGTACAATGCCATTACCTTGAGCGTGATCTCTGTGTATTGGTAATTCTACACTCAGTCTTTCTCTCACAGCAGCAGGACTACTGAAAATATCCTGTTCCCTATCACTAATTTCTACAGCAGCTGAAGAATATTCATTCTGATTGTCACACAAAACCTGCAAAACAAATGAAAGAAAAAGAAGTGAAGGATCGTTTATTAATTTATCAGTCACAATTCGCAAAGAAAACAAGAAAAATGGTGGCAGGAAAGTAGTATTTTGTGAATATTATCTTCTGTGGAAATGATGGCATAGATGTTATGTTGAGTCATAAGAACCTAGACAATCTTTAAAACTCCTGATAAAAGAAACAGATATGGAAAAACTTTTCAGCTAAAACATAAATACATATTTTTTGGCATGGCTATTTAATTTGGAACTGCCCAGTATTAAAATCTTGCATAGAAAGGCCTCCTTTATTAATGCTGAAAGCAAATTTACATTGTAAATGTCTCATTCTTGTAAACTGCAATTTTACTTGGAAGAAGGATTCCCTATGGCAGAAATTTGTATCTTTTTAAAGATTACAATTCATCTTGTTCTTAAGTATTGAACAAATAAGATAAAAGGGGATGGCAGAAGAAAACTCAAGCAAATCATAAACAGAATGCCTCATGTTTGTTGGTGCTATGTGGCCAGCAGAATAGCTGCCATATTTACCATGAGTAGGCAAACAGAAGATTTATCCATATGATTTCTGAAGATAAATGATACTTGAAAAGAAACTTGGTCTGCCCAGAGCACACAGTGGGGTTCTTTATTTGAAGATTTTGGACTCAATAGACACCAAATTCACCTTACAAAAGCAAAATTACAATTTTTCCAAAAGGTCAACATGGAATCATACAGATCTGCAGCATTCTTCCCAGCTTTGAAACAACTAATGCCAAAGACTCTCATGTAGCTGCTGCTTTCTATGATCATGGAGTCCTGCTTAATCTCTCCTATGTTGGGTCTCAAGTAAAAAAGTTCTGCTATCCACTTTCCCAAGAAGTTGTTGAAAAAAGTCCATCAAAGAAGGAAAAAAAAACCCCACCAAAACCAACTATCTGAAGTATCTAAGATTGGGAAACCATTGCTTATAATGAATGATGAAAGTAGCTTAATTTATCCAGAAATAAGTTCAATAAGTAACTTGATTGCTGGTCAAAAAGTACCCGTAAGGGCCATTGATTACGAGAAATCTACAAAAAAAGATGGCAAAATGATGTTGGTGGTGGCTGATACTAGAATACAGACTGAAAATAAACTTCAATTTTTGACTATAGTATTTAGTTACTGAAAACAATACAGACAGCAATTTTGGTAGATTCTTAGACGCTTTTAAGTCTTTGAAAGATATGCTGCAGCTAAGAAAGAAATTACTATCTTATTGCAGATGTGAGAGAGTGATGTCCTGTGTGCCAATATGTGCATGACATCAGATCGCTGTTAAATCAACAACTTATAGCCAGAGACATATCGAAATGAAAAAAACCCCTTCCAAACTAGTAGATATAAGACAAAAATTACATAGAAGATCAAGACTAGGTATAAGACAGAATTGTCTGGACAAGGACATAAAGGAGTTTAGGAAACAAAATACAAAACCTCTTGCAATGTTATTTTGGAAAATCAGGTTTATTTTATGATCAATGCAAAGAGAAAAGCTGCAAAGAAAACCTGTTAAAAATTATATAGAAAAATATGATGACACATAATTTTTAGTTTTCAAAATTTCCATTTTAAAAAAGACTCTTTAAGTCTTACCTGAGCAAGCCTAGAACATTCCTCAGTTACAGCTTCATTCAGCTTTTCTATAAGTCTTTGTGTAGATTTGACTTCATCATCTATGAATACAAATTATTCATATTATTTTTAAACACTGTATGCACAGCAACTTTTCAAAGGCCTAATTTCCAGCCTAAGAGGTTGCCTCTTCAGCTCTTAGAAAGGCATAGGATTTTTTCCCCTCTTTCTTGTTGCATCACACAGACAGATTCAATTATTATGATAGAACTGCATGTTCAAGAGGAGTAAGTGGTAAGAAATAGCTCTGTGTGTTAGTGAGCTCTAGAAAGATCAAACCTTACAGAAACATACTGGACAGCAAAGAACTTATGCCAAAAATTACACAAACGCAAATCATGGGATGATAGAAAAAGTAGGGATAGAAAACCAGCATGATAACATAAAAGCTCACTGAGGCAAAGAGTAGTAGCAAAGAAGCTTACTTAATGTGGACAGGGAGCCAATGCAGGAATTAAAAGAACAGAGAATGAGACAAGCCCAAAAATATTTTGCTGATGTATTTGCTTATTATTTCAGTAAGGAATACAATCTTATAGGTGAATCTATTATATAGTTCTTTACAATTAATTGACCTAATACAAATAGCAAAACATGAGTTGTAATACTTCCTATTCCTTCTTTTTTTGTATTATTATTACTTTTTTTTTTTTTAAAAATACCCTGAGTAATAGACTACTTGTAATGGGTAAATAATTTGGTATAAAAACACTTCAAAATGTTCTATAAAAACAAATTATGCGCAAACTCTTGTGCTTGTTTTCTTTCAAAGACACTGTTTTTCATATCAAGAGCATCACTACCATAAGTCTGGTCAAGTTACCTGCTTGTTGAATTTTCAAGGTCTGGAGCTCCAGCTGATGCATTTTTTTAAGATCATTCATCTCTTGTAGATGACTACGTACAAGCTCCTCTTTAAGACTGCAAAGTGCACTCTCTTTTTCTGCTTTCATGTACTCACGAACCTGGTCTACATGAGCTGAATAAACCAGGGATAGGCAAATGCGCTGTGCTTCCATCTGTAGCTGTAAATCAGTCTTTGAATAAAAAGACACATTTCACAAAGAGTGAGAAACAAGAAAACAAAAAAAGCCCCATCTCTGCGAATTTCTGAAATTAATAATGTGTTGAATGGAATGCTGCATATATGGTATGCATTAGGTAAATCTAAATATACACAGTTTGGAAAATTGAATTGTAACAAAATAGTATGACACTTCTTCAACTTAAAATAAAAATCGAACGAAAATCAACAAAACTCAATATGCTTCAATTCCTATTTTGCAGCAGTAAAAATCCAATGAATTTTACTCTGATTAAGTGAGAGCAATATCACTACCAACAGAGTAAGTTAAGAAAGTTCACTCCAAATACAGAAAAAAGACTATTATTAGCAGACTTCAAAAACAATGATTTCCAAGGCTTGTAGTTCTAGTCTGCTATTTTGAGGATGTTATTGCTAAAGCAAAAACATGTTTAGGATATGCCAATAATGAGCTATTTAGAGTCCAAGTTTGAAAAGGTTTTTAGACACCTCTGGACCATAATGTTTTTTTAGTTCTACGGCAGGAAATTGTAAGACCTTTATCACATCCGCATTAAAAAAAAAAAAGTAAAATACATTATACAGCTGTAGCTCTTTTCTATAATCTCACAACTGCTTCCAATGTGGCTTTGCTTGTGATTTTATTTCTTAGGAAATGCATGAACTACAACACAACATAAAATTAGGCAGTGGTGATATTAATTCACTGTTAGGTGGATTTGTGGAACGTTAAATAAAACAATCTAAAAAAATAGTCAAAGACTGGTTAACATCTATTTCTACAGAAAACTTAGTTGCATACTTCTTGCAGCATGCTATTCAACTTCATCACTGTATATAAATTTAAAGCCAGATCTATGATTCCTAATTAAATATTGGTAGTTCAATACTGAGCTATTTTTATTGGCAAATAACAATCCTTTCCATACTACCTACAATTCATTTACAACACCAAAAAATACAAGCAAAATTTCTCCAGCAAAACATAAGGATTGGTTAGAATCACATGATATGCATAACTTCTGTATCTTCACACATTTCTTTTCTCATGCTCACATCCAGATACATTTCTTAAGAAGTAACCACATATAAACAAAAATTTTGATAATGGAAGATTAATATTTCAGAAGTTTGATATTTCACAAGTTTGATAAAAGATGACTGAAGAAGTCAAGAGTTTCATTATCTCTTTATATCGTTTGAATGAGTACTTACGAGAACTGAAAAGCTAATCACAGATTAAAAAATTATATCCTGAATAAGTTTTTACCTCAAGTAGTTAGTTAAATGCTGTATCAAAGTGTGAAGTGCTCTAGATGTCTTCTCCTTACCTTTTTTTGTTGTTGTTGATTAATTAAATGTAAGGGAAGAGTATTTTTTTCACTGAAAAATAGTATCCTCACACACACATTGACTATGGTTATCATTCTGGTCATTCACATAACCACTTTCAACCATTGAGCACACTGCCACACACACATGACCACGCACCTGTACTTCAAAGCAGCTAATAGGAAAAATATGATGCAAATTTCCAAGTGCAAGCTCCTACAAATTTTCATCGGTAAATTATTTTCTATACTGCTTTATGTAACATACCTGCTCTGATTTTAAGGCATCCACTTGCTGCTGAAGATTATTGTTTTCACTCTGTGTAATGGCTATTAATGATGTTTCATCTGTCAGCCTGGCTGTCATTCCATGCAAATGTTCTACAAGAGACTGCTGTTCTGGTTTCAACATCTGCTGAACATCCTTTCTTTTTGTTACCTCATGACTGATATCTTTACCTGAACCTAGGTTTCCTCTTACATTTATTCCTTCATCAACTTTATTCCTTGGACTAGGGGCTTTATTTCTACTTTCAGATGCTGGAGCAGCAGTCTTTAGAGCTTTTCCTTTAGAACATTTTGTCTTAGGGTCATTACTACTACTATTTCCTCTCTGAGCATGGCTAATTATGACTTCTAGTTCTTTACATTTTGCTAGAACTTGTTCCTTCTCATCTTCTAAGGATTTAAGTTTTTCATTTAAATGACAAATTTCACTGTGCTTTGATTTCAGCTGTTCAGAGAGATCAGAAAGTCTCAGGGATAATTCCAGTTTCTCACGCTGGGTAATCTCAAGCTTTTCCATAAGTTCTGTTGCATCTTTCTCAATAACTTCTCCAGCCTCAAATGTGTCTGCCCTGGACACCTTGATTTCTTTACTCCCTTCAAACCCAGAAGTTTTAGTTTTAAATAAAACTGGTCTATTGCTTTGTAAGTGGTGAAGTTTTTCATTCAAAGCTTTGAGTTTGCTTTTATATTCAGCTTCCTGCTTATTCTTGTTCTCTTCTAACTCAGTTTTTGCCTTCACAAGACTCGCACATTCTTTCTGCAGCTCTTTATAATTAGCTTCAAGTTTTTTCTCAGTAAATGAAAAAGCACTCTTCTGCCTTTCAGTATCCTCTTGGAGTTGACTGTTTTGGTTTTTAAGTTGCTCATTTTCAGTAATCAGCTTTTCTATTCTTTTTTGCAAGTCCAAAATTTCTGACTTAGAGCTAACACTGCTGTTAAAAATTACATTTTCTTCAGAGCTTACCAACATATTTTTTAATTTCTCTTCCAGAGTTTTGTTTTCCCCCTTAAGAATGTTATTTTGTGTTTCAAGTTCTGAACATTTTTTTTGAAGACTATCTTCTCTCTCCCTCATTTGTTCCCGCATCAACTCAGTTTTAAGCTGCAGCTCTTGAATTTCTTGTTCAAGGGTACCTTTTTCTTTTTCCTCTTGCCTAAGCACTTCAATCTCCTTCTGCAGCTCATGGATTTGATGTGTCGTTTCTTCAGATTTAGAATTTAAAATTGACTGCTGTAAATCTTTTAGGTTTGAAATCTCTAATATCAACTGATTTTGCTTTGTGATTAAGTTGTCCTTTTCATATTGCATGGCTTCTATCTTTTGACTCATTTCATTTTGTACTGCATCTAACTGCTGTTTATGGTGTCTATTCAAGTTATCTTTAAGGCTTTCCATGTTCACCATGTGCTCTTTTTGTAAGCCTTCTTTAAGTCTGGAAAGTTCCTCTTCATGACTAAACAGAAGCTTTGTTCTCAATCTCTCTAATTCTGCTTCTTGAGATTCTGCCATCCTGTCCAAAACCGCATCCTTCTCCCTTTCTAGCATTTCCAGTTTTATTTTGTAATTTGTGACTTCTGCCTCATGTTTTAATTCCAATTCCTTCCTAAATTCAGAGGCTGAAGCCAGCTGAGTTTTTAAATCTTCAATCACAAACTGGTATTTTTCAGCTTCATTTAATCTACATTCCATATCCACTATAGTTTGTTTGGCTCTTTGAACCTGCTCTCTTGAAAAATTCAGTTCTTGGAAAAGATCGTCAATTTTAGCTTGTTGAAGAGACTTCTCTGCTGAAATGGCTTCCATCTGTTGTGACAATTCTTGCTTTATTTTTTCCCTTTCATTATCAGCATCTTGCAATTTCACATTCAATTCATTAATTTTAATATTCATTAAATGCATTTGATCTTTATTAACATTCTCATTCAAACATAGACTTGAAGTTTTCTCTACTTCTACTTTTTGTTGCAAAAGACGCTGTTCTATTTCCATTGCATGTTGCTTAATTAATTCTTGCTTCATTTGTACAATCTGCTGGCCGTGCACTTCATCTAATTCAGCTTGAAGTTGTGCCAGTCTCCTTTGTGTTTCCAATTCCATTCTTTGCACAATGTCAGCTTCAGACTGGCTGTCTTTATAACATCGTTTCTGCAATTCTTCCACAGTTCCCATTAATTGTTTTATTTCATCAGAACATTGTCTTTCTTTCTGTTTGTAGGTGGTAAGTTCAACTCTCATATTACTTATCTCCTGGTTCTTTAGTGAAATCTGTTCTTTCAATTCTTCAAGTAATTTACTGACATCTGATAATTTTTCCTTAAGCTGAAATGATTTTTTTTCTTCTTCTCCAAGTTTTGCTTCCAGCTCTTCAACTAATGCTTCTTTTTCTTGTAGTTTACTCAAATCTTCTCCCTCATTTTTGTGTTTTGCCTTTAAAAAAATGAGCAAAACCATGTTCTTATTTTTAGTTCATTATCTGAACATATAAGAACATTTATAGACCTAGCTATTTAAACATAATGCCTTTCTTTAGAAGGCTAGTGATCATTTATAAAAACTAAATATAAATTATTTGTTGACCTCATTTGGAAGTTTTCTGTACCTTTGGAATAAGTGATAATCCCTGTCCCCCCCGCCCCTCATCACCCACCCCACCCCCCCAAAAAAATCACTTCCATTTTTTCCAGTTGTGCTCTGATACTTCAAAAAAATATTTGGTGCAATCTACTTTTCAGTAGACAAAGTTTTCACTTTGTCTCTTGTCACATTTAATTTTTTTAGGTACTTTTAAGATATTTTCTATGAAAGATAATTAAAAAAATGTACATGAAGAAAAGAATTCATTCTTTCCTTAAGACAGAAAAGATTGTTTAAGCAGGTTATTTTAAGTTTTTTTTCCTAACAAAATAATGCCATTTAATGAAGGCATTCTAATATACAGTATAATTTCAATATTTGTTGTAAATATTTCTCCAATTTTTTAAAACATGATACATAATACTGTCATAAAAATTTCAGTTTTAAGTTGTACACATATTATGTGTTAGTTAACAGAAGCAGTCTTAAAAATCTAAAATCTTTGTATGCATTATATGCAGCACACTCATAACCTGTGCTTTGGCCCTTAAATTTCAAAGGAACTACAAAATCCTGAAAAGAAAAAAGATTAGGAAAAGAGATCTTTCTAGTAAGGAACATACCATTTCATATGTTGTGATTTTGTCTTGAAGACGTGTAATCTGCACTTCAAATTCTTCATTCTTTTTTTGATAATTCTTCAGCAGACATTCTTGTTCTTCTAGCTGTTGCTGATGTGAAAGTATCTGTTGCTTGGCTTGCAATAAATCAGCAGCTGTGCAACTATGGCTGGTGTTCCTTAGGGCTTCACTTGCCTGCAACTTGAATGTTAAAAAAAATAAAACCTAAAACATGTAAAGTTTTTCAGAAACAGCTTGCACTACAGAAAGAGTGATCTTTACTTTCTTCTTCCACATCACAAGCCCAAAGACTATAGGAAAAATTTTTAAGTTCTTTTAGGAGGAACTGAAATATCCTTATTCTTTTGGGATGGCCAACCAATACAAAACATTTAGTATTAAATTGTTTTATTGTGACTAATGACTAGTGACAGTGTTTTATGGTGACAGACTAATCTTTATTATTTTATAGTGAATTAGTACAATAAACCAGGTACTATAATGATAACTGTAGGACTGGTAAAGTGACTGCTGATCTATACTGAGATAAATTCCTAAAAAATGCACAAAAGATTCTGTGTTTCTGCAGGAAGTAGCCATTTATGGACCCTCCAAAGCGACACCAATTTTCAAACCCAAATAAATATTGGTAGTGCTGTAACTTACATGCTGAAACTGAATTTGCAGTTTTTGACTTTGTTCAGTAAGCTCTAAGAACTCCCTCATAGTTTCATCCTTTTCTTTCCGTGCCTGCTGTAGGTTAGTAGTGAGTTGAGTGATAATGTCATCTCTTTTTTTGATAGCAGCTTCAAATTCTTGTAGCTATGAAAGATAAAATTTAAACTATTAGTGCACATCAAAGCCACGGACAAAAAAATACTAGCTTATTCTAGTTAAGTAGGAATACATCATCCCTAAACTCTCAATTTAAAAGATGTCACACAGACCTACTGGAGCATTTATGTTTTCACAAACTCTATTTGTAAATACTTCAGAAACAGATTTTTTCCCCTCATTTAACAATATATGACCTCTCCATAAAATATATTTATCAAAGAACAAAATCTGAACCTTGAAGAAGGTTAATTAGTTAAATATATAAATTGCTTTTAAATTAAAAAGCGTGGCCACATAAAGAAACCATCATAAAGGAAGCCAGAATATCTACTTACAGTGTTTCAGCAATTTTGTACGATTGCTCATGTCCACACACTTTTCCCACAATAAATGCAAGTCATATCATCTCTCACTGGAAGTGCAATAAATTGCATTCATCGTACTAAAAGCATATAATAGATACCATGCAGTATCCAACATTGTGAACCCAGAGAAATTATTCATAACTACATGAGAAAATAAGCTCAAGCTGCAGAACTGATACAGTGTATTTAATAGATGAATCTTTTGTAATTTATAATGATGAAGAAATGATAAAAGTATGGAAAAAAATCCTTTGCAAGTGTTTTATTTTTTGTAGGATTACACTCAAGCAGCCAGAAAGTCTACAATATTAATTGGGACTGTTTTCATGTGCAATTATATAAATAGATATGTTACTCACTTTGAAGTCACTTTGTCAATTTGAACTCATTCAAGGCTAGTGGAAGCTTCATCTCTACGTATTGCAAATTTCTTAAACCATCAGTCACCTGTAACTTTTTGTTCACAATGCTCCCAAAA
Organism: Calonectris borealis; assembly: GCF_964195595.1. Lineage (NCBI taxonomy): Eukaryota > Metazoa > Chordata > Aves > Procellariiformes > Procellariidae > Calonectris > Calonectris borealis. Next base: position 145,505,925 of record NC_134313.1, read on the forward strand.
AGAAGCTTCTCCAGGTTATATGCTGAGTCTTGAAGTAAAATTATAATGCTTCCAGATAAAGCTTACTGATTTAGAGGATAAGGACATTGTTTAGTGGGACATAAAAACCAGAAGTCCCTGAAACAAGCCAAACTATGCGAAGAATTTGAGGAGATTCTTTCAAAGTCCTTTTCAGAACATTGCAGTGAACTCCTACTTTAAAAGCATGGATCTAGTGGAAATACTAGATGTTTGTTATAATAGAGAAAATTAGGAACAGATCAGACACTTAAGCATGTCGTATCTTTCCTTTTGCATCTGTTCAATGAAATTGAATAACTAAATTTATCTCTTCTGATCCACACATTGTTATATGACAATTTTCGACTTTTTTTATTCAATCTTTTTCTTTAACAAACAAGCAGAACTAAAGCACACAACATATCTTCTGCACTCTCCTTTTACAGTTCTTTTGTTTCTTCTGAAAAATAAACCATATGCATTTCTCAACTGAGATATTATGCACCGTACCACTATCATACAAAAATATGCTGCAACTATTAAAATATTATTGTACCATAGCCTGTTTTGTTTTAATATATTTTTAGTTTATTTTAAATATAGTAATCATAGCCATTTAAAAAATGCAAACATTTTCACTTTCACCTTTTTCAGGAAAAAATAACAGTAGTCACAATGGTGAGAAACTAAAATTATGCTTAAGTTCTTTATTATGCTATAATTATGACTATTATGTTTAGCACAACAGATACAAGACACAGTAATTAGGAGCTAAGTTTGACTTAAAATGCAACACCAGAGATTCACCAACAGACAAAGGAATGATAAACCACCTCCTCCAGGGCAACCACTTAAAGATCACTCTAGTATGGTAGAAAACATGACATCCATTTTCACAGATAAAATACAAATGAAAGCAGAAAAAAATATGATTGTGCAGTAATAATGAAGGTGAAAATGACTAAATATTAGAACAATTTTGGTATTCTACAATACTTTGCAAAAAATAGAAAAACACAATGATGTGACCTGAATCCAAATTAAAAGAGATAAGTAAAACATGAAGCATGACAAAGCACTGACTTCAGTGCATTGCACTACTTGCTTAAACTGGAAGAATAAGTATTTATTATTCTTTACTTTAAAACCTAACTTTAAATTCTGATGGCATTTCTGAAGTAAGAAATATTTCCCTGTAATCCCAAGTTATTAGATGTTTATTAAAACATTCTGTCACAGTTGCCTTGTATTTCAGACTGTGAAGTCTGACATACAAATACCTTTGTGGTTCAAGAATCAACTCAGTTATATCATTCCTTAGGAAGTAAAACCTGAGTTTTTTTGATCTTGGAGAAACAGGAAGGCATTAAAGAAATGCAGTCTTTGCACAACTAGAAAAGAATTAGGGCTTTTCTCGAAGAAAATTGTCTTTCCATTCCTGATTTGAAGTCACTGTGAAGAAGACTGGAAGTTTAGTCACAAAATACAGAGAAAAAGGACACACAATGGAAACACCATTCAAAGAAACAGAGCACATGCTATGTGATTGAAAGAAATTATGTGTAATTCTATACCACACACTGACTGCATTCTGAACAGCTGCCATTAAGTGTGAACTCTTTCAGGTGATGCTCTGCATTTTTGCATGTAACCGAGTAGCAAGTAGAAAGCAACATAAGGTAATTATACCTGTTGCAATCCTTCTGTACCATATGCTGCCCTCATTTCTTCTAGCTCTCTGTTTAGCTCTTCAATCTCTTGCTGTTTCCCAGCCAATTCATTCTCCATCACCTCTAGCTGCATGTGAGAGTGCTGCATTCCATGCTCAGAACAAATCTCTCCAACTCCAAATTCTTCTTCCTAAATCAATCCAAGTTCCTTAACATGCCATTTTTTAATGCTTTATCACAGTAAGTAAACTCAAATATCAAATGCCACCTTAATACATTAACATACAATACAGCATTGAAGATCTTATTGCCATGGCAACCTCCTTTGTTAGTATAATTCACACCTCAAAAGCACTGACATAAAGCGTTTCTGCAAGTTCTGCTTTATAATCTTAGCCTTAACAGACATAGTAAATTGTTCTGCATTTCAAGTTTAACGATACACTATATTAATATATAACAAACAATGCAGATGCAGAGCACAGCATGCAAAAAAAAGTATTAGTCAGCAACATAGTTTTTGTTCAAAACAAATTGTTCCAGTTTTTTAGTATTCACCATTAGTATTACGATTCAATTTGCAATACTGTACCCTCATTAAGTCTGCAGCTATCGCTGTTCTTGTCACAAAACTGCAACCATTTACCTGTATAAAGACAATTTCTAAATACATTATTATTTGAAATAAAGCTTGATTTCTATCTTCCATTCATTGGAATCTTATGTGATGATTCCTGCAGACCCACCGGAATCGTTACACTACAAAAATTTATTTCATTTGAAACACAAAATAGCTTTATATATAGTAAAATGCACCAAAGTAAGCACAGGTAAGAGATAAAACACCCCAAACTGCACAAATAGATACTACTGTCTAAAAACAAAGACCATATTATGAATTTAAACATTTAGAGAAAACAAAGGAATTCAGATTTAAAGGTTAATGCAAAGCTTTATACTTTAAATGATTAAAATGCAGTACTATGGCATTTTAAATTATGTTTAATATTTCTATATATTACTAAACATAGTTAAGCTTTCTGAAAGATATTTATACACCCCAAGGTTTAGTATTTCTGAAAGTCACCAATCTCTTGATGGAGAGAGAGGATGAAAGGCAGTATCACAGACTCTCATCCTCAATTTGAAGGAATTTCTTAAGATTGAAAAAGAGCAGAAATTATACATTTAACATAAGACATTTGAAAAAAAAATCCTCTTTCACTCACCTAACACTGCAACCCCTTTCAGCTTCTCTGAGAATTTTGGTTACATAGACTATGCAAACCAATAATGACGAATCTCCAAAAGGCAAGAACAAGCCAAAGTAGCAGTTATAGGTTAAAAAAAAAAAATCCAAAAGAATATGCTGTGTACTTGTGAGTAACCATAACAGACAGGCAGGCTTTTAAAACAGCAGAGCAATGTTTTAAAATGAGAAAGCAAGAACAGCTGTATTTCCCCTCAGAGCTGTTTATTACATCAGTGCCTGAAACAAAAATAATGGTACTAGAGGTGGAAAGTCATCATAGCATTTCAGACCCAAATACTACGTTTACATCAAAAAAAGAAGCTATACTGCTCAGATACCTGCCATAGTCTAGATCAGGGCTTATTTACAAAGGGCTGTCATGCCTGAGGAAATCAGTAAGTTACCCGACATGGAAGTACATTGTTATAATTGGGATCAATATAGACATGAAGTTTGTATTAAGAGAAGGAATATACCTGCATCAGACAAGAATTTGCAGAGCTGACAAAGTGCCCTTTCAATTCCTGACTTCCTCAATAAAAAGGCAGACACCACAAAGAGATTACTACCTTATTTTAGAAAGAATAAAGAAAATGCAGCAAACAGCAGTCCAGGCAACTCATAGAGGCACTGCACATCGTTTGTGTATTGCCAGATGTTCACTCTACATTCAGACATACAAGTGTCTACACAGCGCCTGGCACCAATGCCTTTATTCAGATTTTGGCGCATGCCCCAGATTAATAACCCTAGTAGTTTAATAGAAACTCTATTATGAAATACTTCTTTTCCTTTTTTTAACTCCCACTTTATTTAGGCTTAATTGATAAAGATGTAGTATATGATTCTTGTAATCTACCACTGTGGACTCACTTCTCTTCCTGTGAATCATTTCTGTGTGCAACAATCAAAGACTCTTAGATGCTTCATAACAAGAGCTACTAGGAAAGACAGAAAAGACTTATCTCGTTAGATGTTCAAGACTCCTTAGCAGCTGAAATTTCTACAAAAGACTTTTTACTTATAAAAGGGATTTTGCTATACACACTCAAAACAACTGTCTGGAACTTCAGAAATCCTGCCTCACTTCACAGGATCCTAGCTCTTAGACATCACAGAAGTGAACCACAATAACGCGGTAGTCCATGTTATTTCTCATCTGGTACCTTCTCCTTTCAAATGCCTTATGCTTTCTGGTAAAGTGCAAGTTGAAACATGACAAGGCAACAAACTGCACTGTAATCTATGGCACAAGCAGCCAGACCACCGCAGCAGGGTGCTGTGCTGATGGGAGCCTGGCGAGCAGCCTGGCAACTTCTGGCATGACAGAAATTCTGCTGCGTTAGAGCAGACAGACAGTTGGGGCTGAGTTATTAGCTTCAAAATATCTTAATTTAAAATTAATTTTTCACTCATCTGCAATACATGAATACTGTAGTCCAGATACAACTTTAGTGTTAATAGATGTCTACACAAGGCCCATTGGACTTCTGTGTTTTGTCTCATGGCCCCAGGGGTTTACCTGTATAGAGATCTTCTGCAAGCCCATAAATACTATCGATGTAGACTCTTATAATTTCTTCTTTTAAAGCTTTGCAGTTCACCTTTAACACTGAAATGTCCTTGTGCCTTAATGCCTTATGATGTGTTTAGTTACATACCCCAGTAAACAATCAAACCACATAGCATTTTAAGATAATGGAAGCAGGGAGTAACAAGAGCTCTGGATATAATTGCATAAACAAATAACCACAAAATAAGAAAAAATTAAATTTTACAACACATTAGCTACCCAGAAGCAACTGTTTTGGTGAACAAAAGGCATGAAAAAAGTGAAGATTATGGAAATCCCTCAAAGGACGTTTTGTCTGATTTTTCTTCCTTGCTTGTGTTTTCAAAATAATTCATAGAAATAGTATTTACTAATATAAAGTAAAATATAATTTTTAGTCTATTGGCTAAAAATAAAGGTATAATTCATATTGCATCAATAAATACATATGCTTGAGACAAATGAAAGGAATCTTCTTTCAGAGAAACACAATGAAAACCAACTTCCACCACTGAATTAAGGCAGCAATTCATGACAATTACCACCAGAGGTCAGGGTTAAATTTATGAAATCACTGTACCCCTTTCAATGTTCCTTAGACCCTGGAAAACCTGGAATTGTACCTCAGAAATAGCAGTAATAATATATAATGTATAACTACTTATAACATTAATGCCAGTACTATAGAGATTTCCCTTTACAAATAGCAAATTCATGCTCAGCATAAATCAATACATACTGTTCAATCACTGAAAAATGTAAAAAATACCTTAATGATGAAAATAATATAACCTATTACAGACTGGCAAGCAGACTTTTGATTAAAAAAGTGCTTTGATTTGGTAATAGAAACATTCAGAAGTATCTGGAGCGGATTAACAATTTTACCTCATGTTTTCATTTTTTCCCCCCTTTTCTTTTACATTTTGGATATCCGATTCTTTCACAAAAATTAATATTTAGACCTCCAACACTGCTTGTCAATGTTCTTAGCCTCTCCTCAATTTTCTAGTTATGTCACAACTGACTATATGAAACTTAGCTAAAATTAGCAATTAGGGCAACTTGGGAAAATAAATTTCAGTTTTGGTTTTTTTTTTATACTCCAAAACGAAAACCATTTTCAGTTTGTAATGAAAATAGTTATAACCATATAACATAACTAAGGTTAATAAATTCTGGAGGATAACAATTGATGGCTTTTTAAAATACCATGGCTTAATATATTTTTCTATATATTAATAGCATGCAACAGAAGATTTCTTTACGTAGTGACTAAAGTTGAGGTATAGAATTTCATTAACATTTCCAAGAAAAATGAACTTTGTAGACTTCATTTTAACCATCTTTTCAGAGCTACACTTTGCAAATGGGGAAGAGAGTCACTAAGAGAAAAAAAAATCAGGTGGAACAGTCTTTCACTTATACTGTAAAATTGAGGCATATGGAAAATATATGGGAGCAACTTTACCTTACAGAATTACAAAAAACCAAAAAAATTCTAACTGTTGGAAAAAGCCTAATCTCCCTTAGCTTTGGGTTTAGACCATAACCTTAAATAACTAATCACCATTATCATTTAATTTAAGACTACGCAGGTAGGTCTCATTCTTGCTCAAACTCAATAGTTTTTTACAAAAGGCAAGCCGATCATATGAAGGATATATCTTCAGTTGTCTTCAGTTTGGCTACTACCTTTCATAGTGCAGGTATTTAGAGAGGTGGCAGAACAAAACTGAACAAGAGACTGTATTTACAACAAAATTCCTTCAAGACAAGAATTCTTATATAAACATTCACTGGTTCCTTCAACTTTGCTTAGACAACTGTATTGGCTTATAATTGTGTGTCTGATAAGTATTTCCCTTTTTAGGAGACTTATCACTGAATTTTATCCAATTTCTCAAGAGAAGGGGCTGAAGAATTAAAAATATCTGACTTATTTTACTAACTACAATAAACCAAATTATTTATGACCTATTCACTTTGAAGCAGGAGAGCCTCAATTTCAGCATAATTTCTGACAAAAAAACACTAAAAAGAATACAGATGTTCTAAAAATGAGGGAAAAGATGGATCAACAGGCCTATCTTTCTACAAATGTGTACCTTCTTTGCATTCCAAAAAGGACGTCATGTATCTGCAAAAAAGGTAAGCTCAAGATTTCATACAACTTCATAATTACGCTGTTACAGACAAAATTTAACTTATTCTCATTTTCTTCAACTGAAAAGGCTTCAGACTGCTTTATTTACATGGTGGCCATGAATGTAAGCAGAGCTTTTAATAATAAAAGTATCGTTCCAGCTGACATGAAACATTGAAAATTCAGTTCCTAAAATATGCATTCCTAAACATGTTGTTTCCTCATTGCAGATACCAACCAATTGTAATGAACTGGAATTAAAAAGAGCTTATTAAGATAGCAACTCTCACCACTTGAGTTTGTTCTTCACCAGATCCAGTATCATGTTACTATTCACAAGTTTTGTGTTGCCTACTTATGTCTTAGAAAATAACTCTCACAGAGGTGAAAAGTCTTTTTGCAGGAATGAAAATAAGAAGTGCCTAGAAATGCATCTGTCATTGCATTTTGGAGAAAATCTGCAATTTTGAGGAAATCTGCAATTTTTTTAACAGGCACATTCAGAAGGCAGTCTGGCTGTAATTCTATTGTCTTTAGTATCTGAAAAATTGCTCCCTAATATACTCTGTAGGCACCTACAGAAATCTTTGAAGAATGAAGCAGGGTAAAGTTAGTTGGTTAGATGTGAAAATTCATTTTAAAATGAGAGCTTTGAATTCAACTGATTCTAACAACAAAATACCAAAAATTAGAACATATCCACATATCAGAACATATCCATTATCATGAGGCATTATGCCAGATCTTTTCTGTATTGTCTCCTTATGCAAAGACGTGTCTTCTTGATCTTTTGCAATCAGTCTCCAACACTGCTTCCTACAACCTCAGAAGTGATCAAAATTTCTTAGTCGTATTTCATTATATGTGTAAAACCTCTCACTTGTTAAAATACATGTACATCAATGCCATTGTCAACTGTTTTCAAGGGTTCATTCTTTACATACTGCATATTCCATTTAATAGTAATCACATACCATGGTGATGCATATTCTAAAAAGGTGCAGAAAGGTCATAGCAGTTGTTCGAAAGTGTATTTGCTACACTCTCAATGGCAAACTGTGTGCACATGCTGCCCTATCATCTTACCATACAAAAAGCAAACTCAGATTCTTTTTGTTCTTTGCTACTTTAATTCCTTTAACTGTATCCCAGCTGAAACCAGGACAAAAATAATCCACATTTTATATATGAAAAATAATAAATCTTTACACTGATTTTTTCCCAGGTAGAGTTTGCTTCAACCCCTTGCACCTATCCCTCCATAAAAATCTTTTTTCTTTCTTTCATTTACAGTACTCCCTAGCAGCTGGACCAGAATCTTCGATTCCAAAAGTGCCAGTCATCATCATCACAAAAAACATGCTATAAGAATGATTACAATTGACCAGACCAAGGGTCCATATGGTTCAGTATTCTGTATTTGAAAGTAGCCAATAGTGAATGTGAAGGAATGTCTTCCCTGTACTCCCAAGTGCCTTCTCCCAACACACCAGAATAAAGGGAGGGTGCTTATAAACAAGGACAGGAGGAAAAAGTGGGAGAGAAAGAGTCAAACTGGGGAAGAGAGGGACAGGAAAGGAATTCAATTAAGAAGGCTGAGACCAAATCTATGGAGGAAATTGTAACTGGGATTTGATGAGAGAGTTGGAAAGAAAAACTACTGCTTTCATCTAGGACAAGTTGAGCTGAACATTAGGACGACCCCAACATAAGAAGAGGGAAAAAAGGAGAAGAGGTTTTCAGGGGAGAAGGAGAAAAAAATATTAAAAGAACAAAGAGGGAAAAACAATGCTTGGATGAAGTTGGAAAGGCTGGGAAAGAAACTGGGCTTCGGAATGACTGAGGAAGGAAAAGGAAGAGTAGCAACAGGCTGAAAAACCTACAAGACTGAGCTAAGAAACCAAGCAAGGGGAAAAAAGGGATGGGCAAGGGAAGGTGAAAAGATTGACAGGAGCTACTACAGAGAACGGAAGAATTTATAAAAAACTAGGGGACAGAAAACAGACATAGAGTTGGTCAAGAGAATAGGCTGGGAAAAGGAGCAAGTGAAGACAGAGCATTAAAGTTGGGAAAGAAAAGTCGTTCCAGTTTTCAGGGCATGTCTAGACTGCCCACTGTGGTAATGATTTTACTTTTGCACCATGCAGTGCGACAGGTCAGGGACACATTGTCTAGTGTGTATATTCCCTTAGGCTTCACAATAAGCAGCTACAATACTAGTATGGAACAAATAGTTATTTTAAGGCGTAGTCACCTTCTCTTACAAAAGGCTAAATCAAGAGAGGACCAAAGTATTCTACACCAAATTTACTTCAGCAATGGAGACTCATTTGATTACTTCATCCCCTCTTACTTGTTGCCAAGCTTAAGATTCTGGGGTGTGTTTTGCAGAAGCGTTTAGCACAGAGAACTGCAAAACAAAACCCAGATTGTCACTACAGAAAGCGATTGTTTGAGACATGAAAAATTAATTTCTTAAAATAGAAACAATATTTACTGTACTCAGATATTCTACGGCTATTTCTTGCAAGCATGTTCTTGACCCACATTTATGCATGAGGTAGTTTACTTCTTACAAACATAACAACCTGTTTTATTTAGCAAGACCGAAGTTCCATATATGCTACTACCCTTCAACATGACAGAGATGAGTAGTAGATGGCCATGTGTGGTGGGCTGACCCCGGCTAGCAGCTAAGCCCCCCATGCAGTCACTCACTCACTCCCCCACCAGCAGGACAAAGGAGAGAATCGGAAGGGCAAAAGCAAGAAAAATTCATGGGTTGAGATAAAGACAGCTTAATAAGTGAAAGAAAACAAAACAAAACCCCCAAAAAACAAGTGATGCAAAGGCAATCACTCACCACCTCCCACCAGCAGACTGATGCCCAGCCAGTCGCTGAGCAACGGCTGCTTTGGAACTCATTAAAACGTAATCATCTTGTTAAATAGTTTCCCACAGAAAATTAGTAGAAATTATGCACAGCCATAACTCCAACAGCAACACGAAGCATTAATATGACCGTAATGATGACATTGTAACAACAGTTCATACATCTACTGCATTATTGATTATAGTAGCCACCCCATTATGTAGTTGACATAATGATTGCTTTAATGGTACATTAATCATACCAGTAATGACATGCAACAGCTTTGTCTATAATATCACGTCTGCTCTTTCTTTCCTTCTCTTTTTGAAAAACAATACACAGCATTGCAGTAAACATGTAAAAGAAAAAGTTGAAAGAAAAGTTAAGAAAAGTGTTACTTCAGTCTTACCTCAGAACTGTAATCTTCTACTGTGGTGGAAATTTCACTTTCCGGCTAAAATAAAATATTAAAATATTTACAATGATGACACTCTAAAAATATTAAACAAGATATTTTCCATCTGTTTCTGAGAATGTAAACAATATTTGAAAATATTAAGGTATACACGAATTTGATTAGAATATATAGATTTTACTTCCTTGAAATCCCAGCTTTAAAAAAGAAGAAGTTACTTTGCTGTTCAACTATGATCACGGAAACATTGTAATAACATGACAGTGTCTTCTAATGAAAATACAACCTACAGGTACAAAATAGTATTTTGGAAATGTAACTTACAATTTTTTGGCTTTTTTTTTAATTAAAAAGAAATAAAGAGTACCAAGAAAAGGACTTTTCTCTGATAGATCAATTTTATACTAATTAGGAACTTTGCTGGCTTAAGAACATAATCATACATAGAATGTCATTTTCATACATGCAAGACTGATGTTGACTAGAATTTTAAAACAAACACTCATATTCTCCTTCAGCTTCCATGGAAACCAAGGAAAGGTAAAAGTGATCAGGAAGAACAAAGACAAAGACTCAAATCTTGTGATTTAATGAATTAGAGCAATTAAAGGAACAAAGCCTTAACAAACAGCATAAACATGCCATGGAAGACGCTTGAATTAAATACAGAGTATCTTGATGAACTACATACAATGTATCAGGTTTGAGAATCAAGATATTAGTAGGAAAATATGCAAAATATTCAAATTATCTATATAAGGTGCACTATTGGGGAATAAGTAAGTACCCTTTTGAACTCAAAAAGTGTAATTTTCAGTTAAAACTACTTTAGCAAAAACACTGTGTACATAACAGGACTTTTTCAAAATTCACTTACCGCGTTAGCCAGCCTCACATTAAATCAGTCTCCATTTTACATTTAATTTTGTCAGGCTTATTTTCAAAGGAACATAGTGAGTTTTGCAGCAGTAGACAAGTAAAATTTGGAACTGTCAACTGTGTTTTGTTTTGTGTTTTTTTAAAAGAAATCTGCCACTCAGACATACTGGAGCTCTGCCATTTTTACAATCCCAACATCATCGATTCTACATATTTTGAATCCAAGATGTAGCTTTACAATGTAATTAACCTAAAAAAAGGGTATTACTTTATGTACAGAGTGCACAAAACTAACTTAAAATATGAATGTGGAAGCTAAAATTCATACAGTGCATATGATTTTAAAAATTAAAAAGGTCCACCTTAAAAATAAGCCACAAACTGAAACAAAATTATGTTTTAAAACTATAGGGTGACAAAAGTGTTTCTGCTGTGGAACACACAATTAGTACTTAACAATATTTAATTTTTTATTTAAATATATATTTTTATTCATATTATATATACTTATATGTATATTTATATATATGCATACACACACACACATATTTTACATATTGTTTGTAGTCTATGTCCTTGGTCTAGGACAAAGTCCTCTGGAAGGAATAAAATCAGGGAAAACCACATTGTTATTTATTTTCATAACACAGATAACAAATGTATGGCCATATTATCCTACAATTTTTCATGGTTTGTTCCAATTCAGAAGACTTCACAAAGATTAGAAGTATTCCTATAGAAGCTCAGAAGTATTCCTATAAATTTACACATTTAATTATATCTAACGACTTGAAGTTCTTTATATAGTGCATGAAATACAGACACTTCTCCAACATGCAAAAAACAAGGACAAAGTGTCTGACTTCTTATATAGTTTTTCCTTGTAATGCTTTTGAATTATATAAACAGACCCTTGTTTATAAGAAAGATGATAAAAGAACGTTTAGATCCCGGGATATGCTCAAACCTAGTAGATAATTGAATAATAGAATCATAGAATAGTTTGGGTTGGAAGGGACCTTTAAAGGTCATCATGTCCAACCCCCCTGCCATGGGCAGGGACATCTTCCACTAGATCAGGTTGCTCAGAGCTCCGTCCAACCTGACCTTGAATGTTTCCAGGGATGGGGCATCTACCACCTCTCTGGGCAACCTGTTCCAGTGTTTCACCACCCTCATTGCAAAAAGTTTCTTCCTTACATCTAATCTAAATCTACCCTCTTTTAGTTTAAAACCATTCCCCCTTGTCCTATCACTACAGGCCCTACTAAAAAGTCTGTCCCCATCTTTCGTATAAGCCCCCGTTAAGTACTGAAAGGCCACAATAAGGTCTCCCCAAAGCCTTCTCTTCTCCAGGCTGAACAACCCCAACTCTCAGCCTTTCCTCATAGGAGAGGTGTTCCACCCCCCTGATCATTTTTGTGGCCCTCCTCTGGACCCACTCCAACAGGCCCACGTCTTTCTTGTGCTGAGGGCTCCACAGCTGGACGCAGTACTCCAGGTGGGGTGTCACCAGAGCAGACCTGCTAGCCACGCTTCTTTTGATGCAGCCCATGATACGGTTGGCCTTCCGGGCTGCGAGCGCACATTGCCAGCTCATGTCCAGCTTTTCATCCACCAGTACCACCAAGTCCTTCTCCACAGGGCTGCTCTCAATCCCTTCATCCCCCAGCCTGTATTGGTACCGGGGGTTGCCCCAACTCAGGTGCAGGACCCTGCACTTGGCCTTGTTGAACCTCATGAGGTTCACACGGGCCCACTTCTTGAGCTTGTCCAGGTCCCTCTGGATGGCATCCCATCCCTCAGGTGTGTCAATCGCACCACTCAGCTTGCTGTCGTCTGCAAACTTGCTGAGGGTGCACTCGATCCCACTCTCTATGTCATCGATGAAGATGTTAAACAGTACCGGTCCCAATATGGACCCCTGAGGGACACCACTCGTCACCGACCTCCATCTGGACATTGAGCCATTGACCACTACCATCTGGATGCGTCCATCCAACCAATTCCTCACCCACCAGACAGTTCACCCATCAAATCCATACCTCTCCAGTTTGGAGAAAAGGATGTTGTGGGGGACTGTGTCAAAGGCCTTACAGAGGTCCAGATAGATGACATCCATAGCCCTTCCCATGTCCACTGATGTAATCACTCTACCATAGAAGGCCACTAGGTTGGTCAGGCAGGACTTGCCCTTGGTGAAGCCATGCTGGCTGCCTCAGATCACCTCCCTGTCCTCTATGTGCCTTAGCATACCTTCCAGGAGGATCTGTTCCATGATCTTCCCAGGCACAGAGGTGAGACTGACTGGCCTGTAGTACCCCAGGTCTTCCTTTTTTCCCTTTTTAAAAATGGGGGTAAGTTTCCCCTTTTCCAGTCAGTGGGAACTTCACGGACTGCCATAATCATAGTAAAAGGCAAAGAACTTGTAGATTGAAGCTTAGGCTAGAGTGAGAAAATATGAATTCTCAAAGGAAGGTGATTACTGAAAATAATTCTTTATTTTTTTATGGTAATTTGGCCATATATGAGATTTTTAAAAAATGACTGTATTGCTGGTCCTTTCTGAATACCAATCTAAAGTAAAAAAAACTAAAATAATTTTTAAAAAATTATCAAAAACCATGTAGTGCTCCATCAGTTTAGGTGTGCAATATCTGTTAGCAGCATAAATAATCTTTCTAATCCTGCATCTAGATAGTTTTTTGGCTGTTAAGACCAAGTATTTTTGCCAAGGGATTTATTGAAGATAAGTACAGAAAGATGGCCAAATGAACTCAAGTTAAATGGATTTGTCTTCTGTGCTAAGGGATTCATCCAAACCTGCCAAAAATCAGTTAAAAAGACTTAAATCCTATGAGCTCACACATTGGACTCCAACACTGTAAGACTTAATGCTATTTTTTTGCTGTCAGAATCAATAACATTACAAGTAGTCAACATTTTATGGGCACTCACCTTGCCCTCCAAGCAGCTATGTTCTGTTCCTAAGACCTGACCAACCTCATTTCAAAATCCAATTCCTTCCATTATGAAGCCATCCATTCTGTATGCTTCAGTTCTTCTTTGGTCAGCAGAACTAATTAGGTTTTACACAGCTTATCTGTCTGAACCACAGGGGTCCAGTTTAAAAGGAAACACTTCCAAAAATTCATATATACACACACTGTTAGCAACACAACATCATTTGACAGGATAATGCCAACGAAGCTATTCATCAGTTCTCTCAACACTTTATGGGACTCAAAAGAGGCTTCTGTTACACTCTGACTTCAGGCTGTTAGTTTGCACATATTCTACCACCTATGCCCCACAGCATTTTCTTGCTACAAACAGCTATTCTCTTCTGGCAATATGTTTTAATTCTTTATTTAATATTTTCCTCACCGACAATGTGGTTGATAGTTAAAATACACTGAACAGATATCTCAAAGACTCTTTGTAGGCAACTATCTCCACCAACTCTCAGGTAGTACCTTTAATGATAACACTTTAAGTATTCAGAAAATTAAAACCACTTTCATCTGTATGTATTCCTCAGAGGAAATACTGCAAGATGATACAAAAAAAGGAGTAATCAGCCTGTGGAACACAGGAGGTCCATTTCAGAGTAACTTATTTCTGTATGCAGTTAAGCATTGCTTAGAAGTCGCATTCTTTGGCACTGGACGCCCAACATTATCACAGGATTCACAAAAGAACTCACATACAAAATTGGCCACAAGAACTGAAGAGTGATTTTTATGTTTCTTTAGAAAACTTTCATAGGTGACAATAAAACGTTTTGCAAGAACGGACATCCAGCACTAAACTACTCTAATTGCAATGGATGAGAGTATTAAAGGGCAAGAACCAAGTCTGAGTTTTCATGGAACAGAATTCTACCTGAAGTAAATTATTGATTTTTTAATGACCTCAGTGTAAACTGTTACAAAAATGTAACTACAAAATTTTGGATTCATTCTTGTACACGTATTAGCCAGCGGTAGAAGCGAAAACAAGTTTATTTTTTATCTTGGCCAGTTTCACATGGGTCAATAGTGATCCACACATGATCACAACCTGAGTGAGACTAATTAAGAGGACTGCAACTAGGAAGGGAGGCAAAGAGAATGTAAACTGAAAATCCCAGTCATGAAACTCTCTCTTTAGATCATTCTGAACTTTATGGGTCTTTAATATTTGTAGAACATTCTGGATATGAAGTGCTATTCTTATATATTGCCTTGTCATGCCTTTCTTAGCTCCTAAACCAAAAACCATTCAATTCAAAGGAATGTATTCCCTGGTAATTTATAACCCAAACCAATTGACTACAATCAGATTTAAACAGAGAACATCTTAGTGGAGATGCCAAATCTGAATATAATCTCAGTGAGGAACCCCACTTCTCAGTGTATAAATTTCCTGTATCAGAAAACACCATCAACAGAGCGGTAACTTAAGCATTTAATTAGGTTTCTATTCTTTGGTAATATGGCCTTATAAATGTTTAATCTAAAATGAAATAATCTGTAAATCTGCAAAGACCATTCTTCAACACAGGTAATTTCCGTGTCAGTAAATCTATTAAATATCAGTACTTAGAGAGAAAGGAAGGCATCATACCAGAGGTTGTCTTATGCATCAAAGAAAATTGGCAAGATATCCCGGCAACCTTTTGGCCAGACAGTGAATGGAAAGATGACTGGCTTCAGTCAGAACCATATGCTGCTGAGAATCTACTATCTTCTCTCGTGGCACTGACTTTACTATTGAACAGACCATTTCCAAACATTTGTTTATCTTCATACTCCAATTTCATTTCAAGGGATGCTAGATTATCTGAAGTGACTGGGCTAATTTTTACATTTTATTTATCCATCCTTTTTTTCAAATCCTCCATCTTATTGTACATCCCAGCATATCTCTTCTCTAGTCAAAGCCTTTGGTTGCTCTTTGCTTTCATGCTTCTATCATGCCTTACCCACATTCACCACCTACGTCTTTTCTCATTGAGGCGTCCTCTCTGTTTCTCCATACTACTTACGTTTCCATATTTCTGTCACTTTTTTTCCTTGGCTCTCCTCAAGAATCCTACCCAGTGTCTCCTTCTTACTCTGTTTCTGTTCCTTGCCTGTCAAGTCTCAGGCACTAACAAAGAAATGAAACAATGAACATGGAGCTATAAACTTTATCACCTACTTGAGTAAACAGTTAAGCTATCCTAAAACTTTTACCAAATGGATTTGTCCTGTGAAAAACAAAAGACGAATTACTAATCCAACCTTAGTCAATTAGCAGGTATTATTCATCACAGAACTTTGAACTTTTCTTTTCTAAGAAGCTTTGTATAATTGCTTTTACTACCCAGGTGACTCAAGGACAATTTTACTGTGCCACAGGTTAATTTCTTTTGCTTTCCTGGCATTCGTACATTCTTGCAAAGCAGTCTGCTCCGATACATCACTTCAAGACTTCTCAGAGAAGGTGATCTCGGCAATTATTTACCCTGGAAGTGGCTTTTGCTTTCTTCCATTTTTAATTGCAGGAAGTCACAAAAAGAAGCAATCCTAAACCCAAGAGCTTCATTGATCCAATTCATTTCCTTGGCTGTGTCTTCTAGATTATTTTTACTTCTATATGGAAAAGGACACTATGGATTCAAGACCAAAAGATATCAGGGTGCAACCGAATAAAGACAAAAACCAAAGGCAACTAGAAACTCAACTTCTCTTTGTGAGACCAAGACAAAAAGCATTTAACATGAAACAAGTTAATACCCAGAGACTTTAACCAAGAAATACCAACTGGCATTTCTCTAATAAATCTTGTAAATAAACTGTTCCTCTGACAGAGGATGGAAAACCTTATAGAAATTACAAGTAAGTTCAGATAGGAGGTAAAATGGCATGGATAAGGATAGTACAAAACAATTATAGTTCTTCCAGAATTCTTCCAATTAGTTTCTGTAGCTTGAGGGATTACAGGGGGATGGAGGAACCCACCCTCAGGAAGACAAGAGTTAAAAAACAGGGAAAGGGATGACTGCAAAAAATAATTTTGAATTCTCTAAATTGACTTTTGCCTTCTCTGAAAAGAAACTTCTCTAACTTCAGATGGGGAATAAGCTCCCAGAGGAGTACCTCTATTTCACTTTCTGTTATTCATATTGAGTAAGAGAACTCTTTGTTATTTGTATTCAGACATGCTAATTCCACTGGGGACTGAAAAATCATACCAGAAAAACTGCAGGGAGATAAACTTCTATCCACAAAACTATCACAAAAGAGCCCAGTCAGGATTTTTAGATAGATAGGCAGTATAGTCAGATGTTCTGAGTCTATTTTGTGGTACAGAAAGAACAATTCTAAACATGAATTCCAGTAAAAGATGAAATAAGTAAGGGGAATCAAAATTTAGCTAGAAAATAATCCTGCATAATGCCTCCGGTAATCTTGCCTTACTCTCCTGACACAGCAGCCTGTAAAGATTTAATGTGCGGTGAAAAAGCAAACAGCTCAAAGAAGCTGTCTATAATTCTCCATTGCAGAGATTAGTCTGAAACTGCCTATTACATTGGCTGCCATTTCTACTAAGCAAACTCTAATCCAATTACTGTAATACAGGCTCTCTGTCCAAATCATTGCACTTACAAGACTAAAAACAGTAAGTTATGAGATTCATTGAAAACGATTTCAGAATTTTTCCTCTTCTATTAATACTGCACAGATAGAGACTTCAGCAATCATCTTCCAACTCCAAAATACCAATTACTTATTTAACATGAATAAGCAGGCCACAGATAACAAGTAACAAAGAAAAATGCTCTTCCAATTGGGAGCAGCTTTTTTTTTGGTGCAAGTGAATACTGTTTAAGAAGTCACTAAGACATGAGTAATTCAGAAGAGTCAAATTACAAATAAACACTAATCACCATGCTTATTCTTTTAAAGCTACATTAAAAAAAACCCAAACAAACAAAAAACCCGTGTGCACCTCTCTATTTATTTATTTATACATAAGATAAGTTGCTTTGGGAACAAGGCAGATCTCAGAAAAATCATACCCAATCTTAAGAATATATCTATGTGTGCAATCTTCAGCAACTGCAGCGTAGATATTTTTTCCATTTTTAAAATCATCTATGTCTTGCACTGCTAGCGTTCAGAGGCCAACATAGGGTACTAGGACCAACCTGATCTAATTAGACCTGCTTTGAGCACAGGATTGAACTAGATGACCTCGGAGGTCCCTTCCAACCTAAATTATTCTATGATTCTGTACTTTACCCTGTTTCTCCAATGGTAGTAGAGATATTTATCCTGACTGAGAGCAAGTACATCACCAGCAAGTACATCCATCTGTAACATGCAATCATGATGTACTTCAAAATATATTTGGTTAAGAAAGTTTCTTCATACAGTTATCACATTTTTGTAGACTATAATATTGTTAAAACAACAGTTTAAGTGATTCCCTCTAAACAGCTCTCTGCCCTAGCAGTCCTCTCTCCTTAGTTGTAGATAACCTGCTGCATTTCACAAAGTACACCTTTCTCCTTTCCTAGAAGACAAAAAAGTCTCATCTTCACCTATGAAAACAGTCATTCTGGTATTAAAAACTCTTCAAAAATTTATTACCTCCTCACAGTTACAGCCTGTGACAAACTTACCTCAATGGTGTAAGTCTCGTTGTGTTTGATAATTTCTCCACTATGCAAAGTCCTGCTAATAGCAAAGTCAGCAGTAGCAGCTGCTCCCCTTCGGCTGCTGCATGTGGATGTTTCATCACCTCGAGATCGATCAGTATCAATCCCATCTTGTATTGATTCTTCATCTCTGATATTTGCTGTTTTCTTCTTCTTTTTCTGCTTCTTTGATCCATTCTGACCATCAGTTTGCGCCTTCCGCTGCCTAAATTGGGCAAGCTGTATAGAAGACAAAATCTTGTTAAAGGTGAGTTTTCCTCTTTATTACTAATGACATCCTCTATAAAGGTTTACCAGCTGTTCTACATAAAGCTTCAAACTAATCACTACTGAAAAGAAGCTGGAAGTTAATGCTGCATATCTGAGACACGTTCAGATTATTCTTCCATTTACATAGTTTGCTTTAAAAAAATTCTTAAATGAAAAACAACAATCCATTAATGAATTCCTTTTTCGTTTCATACTAGTAAGTTACTGTTCCACAGATTTGATACCTAGAAATCAAAACATTCAAAGATAAAGGTACAAATGTCATTATAAAGGACAAATGCAATGAGATAACCTCTGATCTCATTTTTCAATTTTATAGTAATAAATACCTCAAAATTAATTTACAGAAATTTTAATTTTTATACCAGAAACAGATAAAAGCAAACTGTTCTTCCACCAAGTATCATATGAAGTTTTATTAAAAGTTTATGTTAGAACTCAAAAAGCAGATCAAGTTACTGAACACATCATAAAGAAATAGCAAAACACATAATGAAGGAATAGTTTAAAAACAAACAGTGAGCAAATTACAAGATACACTACCTTGTAGCAAAACATGCTGATGAACAAAAAGTCACAGGTGAGCCAGGAACACAGTTGAAAAACCAATTAGTATGTAAGCTATTCAAATACTGTAAGACACTGCCTTTTGAAGAGCTTATCACTTTTAATCACTTTATAGTGGTTTACACAAGGAAATCCATTTAAAATATTTTTTTTAACAAGAACAGAATTTCTGTTCAAATAAGAAAAACAAGCACAGCAGGTTTTACCCATTAAAATTCAAAATTAACAGATCCTACCAATAAAATCTGGAAACAAAAATCATTATTTTCCAATTGAAGAGTCTGACATTAATTAAGTGCTACAATATGTTTTATAAATGTAGCTCCAATGTAAATACAAAGCATGCAAATAAAGACCCTAAAGCTTTAACTACTTTTTACATCAACTAATACCCAAATATCAGGGTTTTTTTTATAAATCTGCTGCAATTTTAAGAAAAAGCTATAGAAAAGATAGCTTTTCAATTAGCTCATGATATTCACCAATTGAGAAAGCCAGGCTTCCATCCAACCTCTTCAGCAAGGCCCAAATCAAGCAGGACGCACGGATCCCTCTTCCCAGTCACTGTTCGGTTACAGTGTGAGCTGTCACTTGAAGTGCTCTCTAGTTCTCATCTGTCCCCAAAATAGCTGAGAAGCCCCAATCTAAATAAATGCATCCCTGACAGATCAGTTCTGACTTCTGGCTAGTTTATGCTCATGTCCCTTTATTTGTATTTCTTCGTGGGTTTCTTCAGACTCCTCTCCATTCTTAAGACGACTGACAGCTTGGCATATGGCTCCTGCTCTGTTTACAGGAGGAGGACCTGAAGATTTGCTGAGCCAAATATGCTCACCTATGTATTTAATACTTACTTCCTCCCTACTACACCTCTAATTAGTTCAACTTCATGATTTTTTCCCCATTTTTTAAATAGGCAACTTTCATTATTTCACCAAAAATCTATTAAAGCTTATAAACTCCACAAATTCTGAACAGGAAAAGACAGGATAGTCTCCTCCTGACTTCAAAGTTTAAGAGAGGAAAAAAAAAGCATAGATTTAGCTTCTCAAAAATGGGAAGGGTGAAAAATGTCTCCTTATGACATTACTACATTCACTTAAAACTGTAAATTTACCTCAACAAAATAGTTTTCAATTTATCCAAAAGACAAACAGAATTTGTCCAAATGCCACAATGACATAAAGCAGATAACCTGACTTCAAGTGTAACTACTGAGAGATTTTGCTTTTTTTACTTTTTATTTTTAAATAATGAAAGACATGTAATGCCACTAATCAAGAACTCTCTTCTCCAACTTGATTGAAACCTTCTGTAATGGAAAGTTAAGTTGGCTTTTTTAAAGCAGCTTTACAGTCTTTATTTGTCTACAAAATTAGACATGTAGCTCAAGGACAAGTAAATTACTCCATGTCTCTCCTCAAGTATTTTGCATATTTTAGCTGAGGCATCTGGGTATGCCAGATTTCTCTCCTTTCAAAATTAAGTTGTCGACTTTCATTTCTTCAGAATTAACAGATTAAACTCCACCATGGCAGTTAAAAGCAGACCTTATTTTTTCTGTTTAAACATTGATGAAGATGGGCACATATGAAAGCTAAATGTATGTGCAAATTAAACTTGTATTTTTGTATTATACAAGTTCTCAGCTGACAATTTCTGTAGGAGCATCTAGTATTTTGGAAATAACTACACTATTAGTGATGGATGCATGCACAAATCATAGCACTTCTTACGCCGCACATTCACGTATACACAAAACTGTCCAGCTACTAATGCAACATGGCTTCAAATTCACATTTTTAATCAAATTTAAAAAAAACTAGAAATGAGAAAAGCAGTATAACAAAAAGCTACTGCTGAACAAATACACTCTATGATGCTCACATCAAGACAGGGGAGTCTCAGATACCGAATTCCTTCAGAAAATGGGACTCAGGAACTAGAGTTGAGGATCTATCTACATTTCAATGACAAGCAGGAAAAAGTCCACCAGCAGTCATGGGAACTAAGGAAAACAAATTTTGTAGAATTAGAACTTTAATAAAAACAGAAAAATATTTCCAGATTTTGTGTTTCTAGAAAAATAGTTTTTCCGGCGTGAACAAAATGTGAAACAAACACAAGCTGATACAACTATACATTCCTTTACCCTGTCTCCCAGGCAGTCAGCTTGATAATGCCAAAACTAAGTCTATGGAGAACTTAACACTGTTTCTGTCAGTTCTGAATCTGCAATTTTGAAACAATTCAATGTCAAGTCTCTGTCGAGTTACAAAAGTTGCAATCAAGAGCAAAAGATGTAAACACAGGAGTTACTCAGGGAGGAGGAAGGATCCAAAAACAGAAGCTAAAGGACACTCAGAACAGGCTCTCTGCATTGATCCGCCTCTGAGGAGTGATAGAGAAGGAGTACCTTACCCTGGGAAGGCATCAGGAACACAGTCAGCCATGACGCAACTTTATCATGGGTTTTAACACATCTGAAAACCGATCTAGAGCAAGTCTTCTTTCACTATCTGCCTATCTGCCAGCACATTGCCTCCAGCTTTTCCCATCATGCTGGTAAGACCTTGGATCCTCCAGGCAGTACTGAATCCTGTTAAAAATTCCATCAGTGTTTTCCAGTAGTCAGTAACAGCTGATTTTGCTCCTTATCCTCGACTCTCAGCTTTTGCATCTAAAATAACTAACAACTTGCAATTTCCAGCTCGTAAGTTTTTCAAGTCCTGCTTCTAGGCAAAAAAGCAATCCTCTTGGAAACAAACATGGCCACTTTATAACAATTTAGAAAATTATATTATGGAGTCCATGTTTATGTCTGAATTACTTCTATCAAATATCCAGTGTACAATTACATTCTTAATTGTAATAAATAAATTGAAGTTTTAAGCTAAACTCTGAGAATGAAACTATGTTTCTTTCCTTTTAATGCATAACAACCTACAATAAAATTGTCTGGGAAAAATTACTGTTTATTTTCAGATTTCCAGAAGTGCCATTTGTAACAGCTGCTCAGCTTTCCATTAATTTGAAAAATGGGATGCGATTGGATGTTAGCACTAAATTCTGTGGATGCACAAGACTCGTTGCCTCTTATAAACAGAAAAACACTTACTGAAAGTAACAAGACTACAACAGAGCAGCATGCAGATAAGTAATAGGTATACTTTTCAAAATCATTTCCTGCAGTAAAATAGGACAACTTAGATATTTAGAGGATATATTTATTTATCTAGTTCTAATTATAACTTCTTTCTACTTATGAATCCCAAAACAACATACTAGCACCAATCCCACATCACAGTCTGCAGCAAAATTAGACACCTGGTATAACATTACCTTAGCTTTTAAATGCTGATATCCTCCAACTGCCAGACGGTCAGAAAAGTAGAGGAGAATCAACTGCTGTTAGGAACTAAATAGTCTTGAGACAGAAGGGAACTAACCTACAGAGTGGTGGGGATTTACTGATGTAAACCATCTCAATTCTGACAGTTAATGTACTGCTATAATTACAACAGCGGCATTATTTATTTATTCAGCTATCTTCAGCACATTCTGACCTTTGGCAATTGTGCTACAGCAATCTAGATCGCTGGGATACACTGTCCATCGATTAATTTCAAATATGGTCTGACTGAACTATTTCTAGAGTAGAAGTGCATGTTAAAATAAAATTTGGCTCCAACAGAACGCAAAACTTAATCTTCTCTTAAGCATTTAAAAAAAATAGAAAATATCTGAACAAAAGGTGCAACATTTAATCACTGCCCATATATCAGCACAAGAAAATACTGAAAAAATCCATGAAAATTAAAAGTTACATTTATAAAGCATCAATAGCTATATTTTTCTTTCACATGCATAACACACTTTTTAAAACAGAAACACATTAAGCTTCATTTAAAACTGGACGCTACCTTATGATTGCTTATTATTCTTTAACATTCTCAGACAATGTATTAGATCTGGATAGTCTCATTTTCAAAGGTACTACAGTTAACAGGAATTGAAATTGCTCAGTGCCTCTGAAGAAAGGTGTAGTGAAATAAGTTAAACAATATTTGCTGTACTTATTGTTTAAAAAACAACTTCTAATTGCTAAGACAAGAAGTTTATAGGTAGCATATCCTGTACAAGTATAGTTATACTTCATGCACCTGTACACAAACTTTATTACCTTCAAATTTTAACTTAGTAACATCAAATGCTCATGTCTTAAATTCAGTGCTGCATAGGCACCTCTTACAGAAAGAGCAGGGTCTGTTCATCTCTCACAGTTCCTCTTAAGTACAAAATATCTTTCTTTTTTAAAATCATATTTAAAGAAGCAGCACAGAAGGATGAGCTGTGAACTTACAGACTGACAACAAAAAGTAACTTCAGAGAAGCTGCTATAGGCAAGTAATTATTCTTTTTCATTTCTACACTGTGCAGTAAAAGCATGAATGGAGATCTACATCATGGTAGCATTTCGCAACTACTATAATTTCAAAAGATGTTCCAGATACTGCTTAAATTTCTGTGAGTAGGACACATTCAGCTGAAGGGGACTTGCTCTTTGTCAGAAGTTCTCAAACAGTCTGGTATCCAGTGAGAAATGTTCTGTGTTGGACCAGGTCATTTTTAGATCACTCAGTCAATATAAGAAGACAAGGACTTCTGAATCTTCTTGTCCATAGCTCAGAGAGGTGGTTAATGGCTCAAAGTCAAATTGGCAGTCCCATAATATTCAGTATCTTTACAGATAATCTGGATGATGAAATTGAATGCATCTTAACCAAGTTCATCGATGACATTAAACTGGGGGAAAGCCAGATACACCAGAAGGAAAAACCACCGTACAGAGACCTCAACATGTTGGAAAACTAAGCCAAAAAGAACTGCATGAGATTTAACAAAGATAAACATCAAGTTCTGCACCTGGGATGGAATTATCCCACACAGCAGTAACAGCTGGGGACTGACTGGCCTGGTGTGTAGCTCTGCTGAAGAGGACCTGAGAGTCCTGGTGGATAGCAAGCTGAATATGAGTGAGCAGCATGCCCTGGCAGCAATGAAGAGAAACCATGGCAAACCTCTTTGAAATGACTCTCAATGCCACCATAGTAAATAACTAATATATGAATCCAACTGTCAGTACACCAGTTTTCCGATTAACTACTTATTGCATGACTGAAAAGACCCTATGCAATCCTGTTTTCTAAAACAGAATTTGATAGCAATAATGCCATTTGTTATTTGAGAATCTGGTCTCACAATACAGTGGGAAAAGGCCCAGTGAGCCTAACAAACAACACTTAGCTTCAGTGCTTTGATGTAAATGTTGCATTTAACAGCAGAAAGCACATCTTAAACTTTCAATCTAGCAGACTGAAATTCTACACAGGAGCAGTATCTGCAACTAAGCACATGGAGGGTAGGTAAAAGTATATATAGTATTCTTTGTCAGGTGTTGCTTGGGACTTGCCACCAACACAAAAGCCACAGATTTGTCTGAGAAAGGGGTATTTATTTTGCATATAGAGTGAATGCCAGAGTCTGCTCTAAGCTGCATCTGAATGTGTAACATGCATTGTGGCAAACTGTGTTGTACAAGTTACAACTACAATATATCCCAGAATCAGGCAGACTCTGGCTGCAAGTGCAAGGTGATACTCAAGTGCATCATGAAACTCACAGAAGATCATAAACAGTCCTGTGATAGAAAGGCTCAGGCTTTTCCAATGATAATGCTCCTAATCCTCATCACTGAATGATAATAAGGTATAATTTCTGAATGATTACTGAGGGTGAAAGTGAAACCAAAATATTTAGACTAAGACAGACTGATAACTTGTCTTAAAAGGTGAAGGATTAATTTAAGATTCACCTGCCCTAGTAAGGATAAGTCACTACTCCCCTTGATCACAGGTAAGCAATTATTGCTACAAAGGCTTTCAGTGACACACAAAGGACAAAAAGCAGGGCCCTGGGGTGGGATTTATTTTGATCATCTATAAAGCACAGATACATCCTATGAAGTCTTGACTTGGGTGTCTTGCAAGCCAATAGGGACAAACCAAAAAGGCCAATCTGAATTTGAAATTTTGACATCATTCAGAAGCTGGAGATGTGCTCTGGTTTAAGTCTCAGGTTATCTATTCCACCTTTCCCTGGATAACTGAAAAAAACTGAAAAAACTGTAATCTCTCTCACCTGAGACCTAGTTTTATGATTCCAATACACAGTAACGTTCTTATGTTCCACAGTAGCAGATAAGAGGCCTTCAAAAGGGATAAGGAAGAGAGTCTGGGAGACAGCAACACTGAGATTTATACAGCAAAGCCTCGCCTAGGCTGTTTGTTGTTGTTAGGCCACCAAGTTTTGTAAAAGCTTGACAGTCTGCCCCCTAAAGAAGTGTTGAACAGGCTAACTGGTAACTGTATTAGAGAAGAAAGCAGCACTTTCTGTCATATTCTCGAAAGCTCTAAGCACTGTTGCTAAATCACTAACTCCTGAAGCGTAGGCAAATTTACAGTGTCGCCTGCATCTTCTAGGTTCCTGATGCCTATACTAAGAAAAGGATAACTGAGAGCAAGGTGAATGGAAAATTATCAAATACAGAGGATAAAGAGACATCTTTCTAGTGAAGTCTATTGATTCTATTCTATTATTCTTTTCTGCTAATCAACAAATCGAGAGTATCACAACTCTTTTCAAATCCTGAGATAAAAACCTACAGAAAGATAACTGAGCAAGCAACCTGCAAATATATTCAACATATTATGTCACATAGCTGAAAATCCAAACTGTAAGTAAAGAATTAATGTTCTTTGCAAGTTTCAATCTGCTTATCTGTTGAGGCAAATGGAGCTTTAGTTTATTTGTTCCATTCAACAGATGCTGAATTTACTAAATGGGAAACATTAGGCTGAATGAACAAGAAAATAATCGCCCAGGAATGAGGTATTTCCAACCTACTCATTTTTATGTTGCACTCACAGTCAGATTTTCCCAAATAACATGAGCAAGACCTTAGAATGCATCCCCTTATGGAGACTTAAGTGGCTCACGAGTATTAGAGGATGCCAATAAGGCTACGAAAATTTCCAAAGAAGAAATGCTATCGTTTCTACCTAAATACAAGCTTGAGAGTCTTTCAGCTTCAGAGACAGCCGTTGCAGTACTCTGAAGAAAACCAATGGGATCACCACAATTTACATTTATAGCTGAAGTACCATGAAGGACAACACCTACTAGTGAGAGGAACAGCACACTGGGCAATTCTTTTTAGCAGTCTGTATCAAGCTAGAGTACTGTTGTCAGTGCTAATAACGAAGGGCACTGAACTTGAATGAACCCCTCCAGATGGCACTGTGAGCTGGAAAGCCTCAGAATTAGTGTGGGTCTGATCTGGTCTGCTCTTCCATGTCCCAAGAATTTAAACAGGAACAGACCTAGGAACAGCTAAGTTCATTACAGTTGGGTTATTTTCTGAAGAAGGAATGGAAGTTAAGTGTATGAAAATACACCTCAAGTCAGGTTACCAAGCGCATTTCAATGCTGGACTGCTTCAGGAAAAGCAATGCCTCAAACTAACTACTAAAAAAATTGCCCAACTGGTCTCTTAACTAACCAACTTCTACATACATGATTTATATATTGCTCCTATTTACTTTTTAACATTATCTTTCTCATACTGAATGCTGTAAAACTGCCTCTGCTGATATAGAGGGTGAAAAAAGCATCTGACCCACATTGGTACCGTATTTCCCCAAAGCAAAGAGGAAATAAGTGGACTGGGCAAAGCTGTCAGTGACAAAAATGAGAGGGCAATAGAAAGCTTGTTTCATGCTGCTCTGTAAAAAAGCACAGATCATCCATGCTTGAAGCCTGAAACATTAGGAAGTCTTTGTCACATCAAGGCCAAGGCAGCTGACGTAAAACAGAGCCTCTTCTCTGCGTTAAGTGAGGGAGATCACCAGTCGGGTGCTGTCTCAAAAGGCACGGTATATCTTTTGCTTCTCCCCCAAGTTTCAAAGGCTTGGTAATAATGGGAAGGCAAAAGAATTATGCACTGACAGAAACACACTCCTGTTCCACTAGGTTTATGTGTAACACCAACTTTAATTAAAAACTGGATCCTGAAGCTTTCTTCAGCTAGGCTGAAAAAAACCCAATGGCACAGAGACAAAGTCAGTCTTCAGTGTCCTACAACCTTTTGAAACAATTTTTGGAGGGGAGGTGGGGAAGGAGGAGGAATTACCACAATGTTAACGAATGGATTAATGAATGTGTTTAAGAAAATCTTTCAGCCCCCAGCAAGGAAAAACGTTTCCCCCTCTCCTCGCTTAGCCTTTCTAAAATCATCCAGCTTGCCAAAGCCAGGAGATTCCAGGCCAGAGCTAAAATCTGGTCAAATAAATTTTAACAAAGGAGACACAAATGTTTCAGTTACATTTTATCCTTCAAAAAGAATGAGGGGAAAAAAAAGTTTTACTATTTAATTTGCTAAACTGCTAGTTTTTAACGAGTCATATGATTTTCTTCACCAACTTTTTGAACTAGAAAACTTCACTGCTTTGCCATGCCGTTCCTCACATCTCATGAAAGTGTTTTGAAAATTTGCACCCAGCAGGTGGGTTTGTACATTAATTAATTCTTGAAAATGAATCCTAATATAAAGATTTAGATACTTTGAAAGCATTAGTTGCTTTCCATATAGTTACAGTACTGTTCATCGGCCTGTATGAACTTGTTATCTCACAGTCCTTTATAAACAAAAATACCAAAAAATATTTATCCTCAGGCACTAACCTGAGTGCAGGCACTGAAGGCAACCTTCAGTGTTGTCATAATCTTCAAAAGAGTCATAAAATTCAGTCACTAGGCTATTACACTGCAAAGATTTTCTACATGCCACCATGTTTATATCTACACGCAAATCCACTAGACTTCAGCAATTTAATAATATGTACAAACCACCAGTAAGTTACTCCCCAGCTGAACCCAGTTCTCTGGGGTGTTTCTCTGGGGTGTTTTGGTATCCATATGAGGCAATGGGTAACTTCAGCTCTGACATCCATGTTAGGACAGTAAGCTCACTAAAACGCAGGACCCTAAACAAGATGTAAATGTAGACGAGGTTCTATTAGCTAAAACAGTTGCTGTTAAAAATGTACATCAGAGCCTACAATGTGATTTTAGTATCACTTTCCTACTGAATGGAAACACAGGATGTGATATGTTTTGCTGACACAACCAAAAGACAGACTCTAGGAAGTGAACAAACAATTTGATCTTTGGTGATTTAAATCAAGATATAAAATGATTATATCTTAGTAACAATTAGCAGCTGAACAGTAAGTGGTAGAGGCTATGATAGACTGTCATGGTTTAACCCCAGCCAGCAAATAAACCCCACGCAGCTGCTCGCTCACCCCCGCCCCCCCCCCCCGGTGGGATGGGGGAGAGAATTGGGAGGGCACGAGTAGGAAAACTCGTGGGTTGAGATAAAAACAGTTTAATAATTGAAATAAAACAAAGTAGAACAGTAATAATAACAATGAGAACAACAACAATAACAGAATATACAAAGCATGGATGCACAATGCAACTGCTCACCGACCGCGTGTCACGAATGGGGGCGAGCCCCCCCCCCCGGTTTTTATACTGAGCATGATGTCACATGGTATAGAATACCCCATTGGCCAGCTGGGTCCACCCCGGCTGTGCTCCCCCCGCCTCTCCCGCCCCGGTGCAAGCACCACCCAGCAACAGCCAAAGCATCAATGGGCCATCAACGCTCCTTTCACACTAAACCTAAAACACAGCACACCCCCCAAGCTACTGGGAAGAAAGTTCTGCCCCAGCTGGAACCAGGACACAGACAAAAGAATAAATAACATTTTTGAGCTCCAAAAGGTGACACAACCTTACCTATCATGGTCTTGGATGTATAACAAGATGATACCTCTCATCTTAATGAAAAGTTGTCAAAATTCTAAGTTGTCACATATTGCTTTAGAACTTAAGAAAAACTAACAAAACTAAGCCACTGGTGGCATGTAGTAAACTAAATTAGGTAGGCTACACATGACACAAACTGAATGGAAACTAGATTGCTGTGTATCCCCTACTGGTCTAGGAGATACAAAGCAATCAAGACAAAGCTTGTGTTCAATAAATTCAATCACATGAAGATAAAGGTAAAACAAACAAACAAAAAAAGGCCTGGGACTTGCAAAAGGTACCACACCTTAAAGCCACTGGGACGGATTAAAGTAATGCCTACAAAATACACTTGGCAGAAAAATCATTAGACTGAAAGCCATAATTAGTACAATATTTCATAAATATGAACTCTTCAGCAAGCTTTAGCATTGACATTTTTTGTAAGGTTGTATAATTACAAATTTGGTTAGGATTTTAAGTACTTTTTTCCCACTGAACTCTTGATGAAATCAGCCTTGTGAAACAAGTTGTCTTCTAGAAGTAAAAAGCAGATACAGCCCTCTTGAATAGAAGGCAAATGAGAGAGAGTCCCCATGTTACCTAAGCATTAAAATGACGTACTAGCTTCCAATTTTATATCTGCTTTTTCTTTCAATATTGTGTTTGATTCAATAAATTTATAATTCTAGGCTTTACATTTACTGCAGTTGATTTCTATAAACCCAGTGCAGTCAAGTGAATGACAACAAGGATCAGTTTTACTCATTCTTACCTACAGAACCATACTTCACGAACAGTTCACAATGAATTATTTAAACAAAGCATACACTACAAGAAAGAGAAATAAAGAAAGAAGTAATGGACATTCACAGATAACAAGCTTCAGCGGGCTTCAAAAGAAAACTTGTTTTACAGCATAGTAGCAACTTAGTGGTTAAATATAGGCATTAAATCATTAATCTATTCAGAACTTGAATTTCTGGAAAGCAGCAGAGTCATCAGACATATGTCAGTAACTGTGTTGCCTTCTGTATCACTAAAAAAAATTTACTAACAATTTGGGTTAGGTAGTTACCTCACTTTATTTCTTCTTAAAGCAACCGGTTCAGCACCTGTTCTTTAACAAGCGTATAGTTATATCAGCTATTTAACTATATATAGTTAAATCAACAGCTGGAGACTCATTTAATTAATCCTTTGGAGTTCTTTCAGGATAACAATTTATTTTCAGAAAACAACTGCAATATAGTAACAGAGTTAAGCATTAAGCATGTTTATTTCACTACATTTATGTCTTTAAAAAATATTCAAGTCAAAAGAAATGTCTTCCAGAATAGGAATAGTCCAAAAAGCAATTAAACCATGTCATTAAATACTACATGTGCCCAAAAAGATAACAAATCTCTGTCTTGTTCAGTAATTTTCTTTACAATGCTGCCCTTCTTCCCCAAAAAATAACCTTAGGAAAACATTCCTAAGACCACAAGGCAGTGAAAAAGTGAGAGAAAAAAATCTTTCCCCTGAGCCCAAAGTAAGGCTAAACTCCAATGTAAATTTCTGTAATAATAGATGGAAAGAGTAAAGTTTCCTTCTGGAAAAAGAAAAAATTATTTTCATGTCTAGTATTCAGTAACTTTTCTCCACAATTACCACTCAATTACCATTTTTCTCCTTATTAACCACACATAATTGCAATTTATCCCTGAGAGAACTAGTTTCATTTAACAAAGCAGGAGCTATGTTTTTATTTTATGGGACCCCTAAAGTCACAGTATGTTGTATAGTTAACTTCGGAGAGAAACAGTACACTGACTTTACATAAATGAGCTAAATATACTACTACAAAAAAGCTCCTATAGAATATCTTCAGATTCTTATTGCCATTCAATTCTCCTAGCCCCTCTATAAGCTTCTAGCAGACTGCCAAGAATAAATAGCAATAAAAGCTATGAATTCACACCCTAGAAAACTGAGTTTAGTCCTCATTTTTGCTAGGATTCTGAGGGGGTGGGGGGGAAGTTACACAGTACACTGAACTTCCTGGAATGGACAGAACAAGCCTGATCCTTCAAACAGCAGTTCACAGGGTTTCTCTAAAATCCTTTTACACTCTGGGTTAGAGCAGTCCTAAATATTTTATGAAGTACTGAAACAACCAATTCTGACTTTGTGATAGGATATTCTTTATTATCAGCAAGAGAAAGGCCTGATAGTGTCAAATCTGATTAATTTTTTCAGAAAACAACTTTTTAAAGTTGCTACTATCACAAAATAACATTATTAACGAGAAGTTACTTGAGAA
Source organism: Calonectris borealis (assembly GCF_964195595.1). Taxonomy (NCBI): domain Eukaryota; kingdom Metazoa; phylum Chordata; class Aves; order Procellariiformes; family Procellariidae; genus Calonectris; species Calonectris borealis. The sequence goes on from NC_134313.1 coordinate 145,537,479, forward strand.
CAAATCTTCCAGTTATTCAAAAGTTGGGCACAGAAACTTTTCACATTATTACCAAAATATTAAAATAGTTGGTTCCAAAAATCCCATACTACAACTTGGCAATTAAAATCAAAACCCGTATAGAGTAGTTAACACATGATATTTAGACAATGTAATTTAAAATACCATATACATGTTTTCTCTAATTCAGAAACATACAAAAATCATAACCTATGGCCATCTGTGCTTGCCAGTTAAAAGCCAACTACAAAAATACAAAAGTATGCAAAAGCAACAGTTGCCAGTATCTCCACTTGGCGCTTGTCGATCAAATTACTGGCAACCTGCAAGTTTATATTTGTAACACAGACACTTTCTTCCACTTATTAATTGTCTTACATGTTTAGAAGTTAAGGCTGATATTTTACATTTTTATAAAGATTGATCTTTTAACATTAACATTAAACAATAAAACCAGAAAATATAAAGCTTCAAGAAGGAAAGTAATGATTCTCATGTTTCTAATAACAGGATTCTAAATACAAATTACTTGCACTAGATTTGATTTTGAGTATTACCAGGGTGACTTATATTCTGCTTTAGATGCATTTATGTATGAAATAACTATAAGCAGAACACCATTATGTTTATGTTTTCAACTGGGGAAAAATCATCAGAATAAATTTACTTTATGGCCAGTATGCCAGCTTTATGGCATTCCATACATTAATTTGAGTGGGTTCCTAATAAAATACTTGAAATCAATCTTCCCCACACAGATACAGCTACGTGGACATTATAGCCCAAATCAAAAAGGTGTTCTTCCCCGCTCTCAGTGGATGAAGACAATACTCCAAAATACAGACTTATTTTGGAGAGCATGGAAAGATTTGACCACATCAGCCCATTATCACCTGGGATAACATATATCATGCTACAAGATAATATAATTCTGTACCTCAAGTTATTCTTGGCTTGTTTCAGGTAAAACCCAAGAATATTACCTACCCAAGCTGACCACATTAGAAAAGCACAGTCCGGCTTAATTTAAAGAACTCATGAAAAACAAAAATATTCCAAAATTGGGATTGCACGTAGCAATCAGTTTTGCCCTGATGTAGAGTATGCATGCATTATGGCACAGTCTTTATATTTTTTCCTCATAGGATTGGCCTTAATCAGCACCCAGACTGTACTGAGATACTGCCATTTGTAGAATTACCTTCTCATTCACTATAAATTGGAAGGTGTGTAGAAAACAAGACAGGATGCTGCAGGCATATAAATGATGATCTTATGTTGAAGAAAGGAAAACACTGCGTACAAAAACTCTGTGCTTTTGCTATCTCTATCAATCTCCCTGCCAGTCATCAGAGAGATCATCCAAACCAAAATTTTTATGACGTTCCTCAGCTGTCTGTTCTTCAGTTTATAGTTGCCTATCCTGGAAGAGGAGGAGGACCCCCAAACAACAGTGCTGACCACTACTGTGAAATGCAGGATCCCTTTCTGGCTTCAAGTTAGATCACACAACATCACCTTTTTTTTTAATCACTGCAGGATCCTGTTGACTACTGTTACATCCCAGTAATGAAATGGAAGCTTGAAATTCCTCCTTTCTGCCATTGGGAAAGCATGTGAACTTTCCTCTACCATCTTCTGCTACTATGGTTTCATGAGTTTTCTGTTAGCTCATTTCTCCATACTATCAAGGTCTCTCTGAAAAGAAGCCCTATGCTTCAGTTCATTAACTGCTCTCCCTAACTTGGTATCATCCATGAACTTGCTGAAGGCACGCTCCCTCCTATTCTCCAGGTCATTAATAAAAACATCAAACAGTACCAGCCACAGTTTCAACATCTGAGGAACACTACTGGCCACCAGCTAGACTTTGTATCAGCACTCTGAGCATAGCAGTCCAGATAATTTTCTACCCACCTTGCAGTCCACCTACCTCCAGCTTGCTTACAAATAGCCTCTAATAGATCACATCAAATGCCTTCCCAAAGTCAAGGTAAACAATATCCACCATTCTCTCCCCATCTACTGAGCCACTCAGCTCATCATAGAGGACAATTAATTTCCCCTTGATAAATTCCAATCATGTTCTTGCCCTTCATGTGCCTGAACATGGCTTCCACACGGATCTCTTCCATAATCTTCCCAGAGACTACAGCCAGGCTGACCTTCCTATAGATCCCCCGTTCCTCCTTCTCGCCCTTCTTGAAGATGCATCTGTTTGCTTTTTTCCCTGCTCATTTGGAATCTCCTAATCACAATGACCTTTCAAAGATGAGCAAGGGAATAGCCTTGTAATGACAGCAGCCAGCTCCTCCATGATGCTTGGATACATCACACTCAGTCCCATAAATTTGTGTACATCAAATTTGCTTAAGTGGTCCCCAGCTTGACCTTCTGTACTGTGGATAATGCTTCACTCCCACCAATTCTGCTATTAGACTCAGGGACCTGGGAAGCCCAAGGACAATCCTTATCATCAAAGAGACAAAGAAAGCCTTAAGTATTGTTTCATGCCCTTTTGTAGCAGATCATTTTGAATTCTAAGCCCCTTCACCGTGTTCGCCACCCATTTCAGTTTAGTACTGTCTACATATAACCATGCATTCTTTCCACCGTTAATAATGAAAATACTGAGTGACACCGGCCCCTGAAAGACCACCTACTTTGAGAGTAAGCCATTAAAAGAAAAATAATGCTAAGAACAATGTTTTATTCAGTTGTAATCACCAAATGATGATTGTACCTAGACCAAGTCTTTAGTTTGCTTACAAGACCATGTCAAACAGTGTCAAAAATCTTAACACCACACTGACTTTCAGCAAGAAGTTCTGTCTGAATCAGCCCTAGTTACCTAAAGGCACTCTCATGTTAACAGTTTTGCAGATCCTCAGGGACCTTAATGTGGACAATTCATTTAGACAAGTCTCTTTCCTTTAAAGAGCAATCTTTGCTAGTCTTTTGAGACTCCCTAATGAGTATAAACAAAATCTTACTGATGCCTGCAGCCTTGGTTATGGCGTATTATCAAGCATCAATGTAGCTTCCAGGGGGCCAGGGTTGGGGGCAATCAGCTGTTTCTCAAAAATCATGAATACTGATTAGAATCCTACAAGAAAAATCCTGACATGTCTAAAGAAAACTATAACCAGGCAATTGCTGCTTCCTGTGAGATCCTAATCAATACTCCGTTCCAGCTCACACAGTTTGTTCTTCCACAACACACTGCAAATAGTCAACTGCAAATTCTAATTAACTTAAAAGACTACCATTTCTAGATTACAGGGCTTTAAAGATGCAGCGATATTGAGACACCTAATGAAATGCATGGAGAGAATCTGTATCTGAAAAGGCTTTGTCTAGACTTCTCTATGTAGCTAATGCAAGAAAACTTAAATCACAGAAGCATTTGCCATTTCTGGTTTGTGTTGATGCTGCAAGAAAGGGGCTGCAGCCCACTGCGTGTTCTTCCTCATCAGCAGGACTCCTACACTTCACAACAATGCAATTTTTCTTTCCTCCTGCACTGTAACATTTACTCTATATACTAAATGAGGAAGAAGAGTTTATCAGCAGTTGGCTGAAAAGGGCTGAAGAGAGTATTTTGTGGATGTTAGAAAAAGCATCAACTATCAATTTACTTTGAATCTCTAGGTACTGCTTATATTACCCTGATTCATGTAAATTTAACTTTTTCCTCCTAAGAGAAAAAAGAAAGAATTTACAATAGCAAAAACTTTACTGTAAACCATTTTAGTTGTATTTATGTAGAACACATCTAGGTTTTTTTCTCCTCCACTTCACACTGTGTCATTTAATAAAAATGTATCTATGTCAGAGATATTTAAAGATCAAAAATTGAAAAAAAAAAAACTTTAAAAGGTAGAGCGAACATATAAAGGAATGGAATAAAGCACAGTAAGATCTGAATAGTTTTGCTCGTATTCAATTTCTCATTAACTAAGAAGTCTAAAAGAAAAAGGCATCTTTAGAAAGAACAGACTATGTCTAAATAAGACTTTATTAATAACTAACACAAGATTATCAGTTTTTTCAAGTTGATGAGTGCCATGGAATTGATACAGAGTTTGAGAGGTTACATCTTTGGCAACAAGACAATCAGCTTTTCAGATACAGATCAACAGTTTAAATTCTGTTGAAGCTAAGCAGGGACTGATAGCCACTCCTTTTTAATAAATACAAGTGATTGATGACTTCCACCCAGTTGTCAAAGGCAATCTTTTCACAAACATTAATGGTGAGATGTTCGAAGTAGTCTGGAGAATTGAGATACATTTTTAGGAGATTATTCGTAGGCATTCTGGCCACCTCTGTGCTCCAACTCTGTGTAGAAACTGAACAAAACTTTAAATTTTCATTTTAAAAAATGTCTGTGGTTTTGATTTTTTTTTAATAAATTGTAAAACACTTTAAAACAAGTCAAACTCAGTTGCGCTTCATCATTTTCCCCACTTTATTTATACAATTTTTACATGAATCCATACCATGTGGCATGTCTGGCACTGAACGGACAGAGTGAGAATAAAGCCCCCAAACTCAGTAGGTTTGTGAGAGACAGCTCTGTGAGGAGCAGAGCAGACATAAGGAAGAACCAACTGCATGAATTTCATGCTCAGTGTGCAAGATTTGACAGGCTTGTTTTATTTTGGCACGCTTCTATTATTTTTTACACGCTGCTGAATCATGAGAGAAAAGCAAGCTCACAAAGTCACTGATATTGCTCACAAAATTCCAGACTCATCTTGTGGACTGTGCTTTTTTTTTTAAAAAAAAAAAAAAGCAAAATTGAATTCCTGGAATATATTCCAAATAACGAAGAAAATCTAGGTAACATATCCCTCTTTGAGGAGACTCGTGTCAGGACTTCCATTATCTCTTTAAACACAGCAATTATGCTAGCTAGCACAACATACTACTAAACATACCTAGACAGGGTTTTCTTATCACTGTTATGGAGCATTATCTGTAACAGTAAGATATTTCTCCTATATACCTTTTAATTGAAAATATGTATTCTCAATATATGGTCCTAATGTTAAATCAGCTACCTCCATATAAATGGATTTAGGAACATTTAAATATTTTTCCCTTGTTTTGTGGTTGGAACAGGAGGTTTCTTCACAGAGAAGTAAGAGTTTAAGGACAAGTAAAAACTTCAGCAAACAAAACCAGGATTAAGGGATAACCACTTCTGTTAAATCACAGCCTACCAGTGAAGTCAGATTTGAGTAAGCTCGTACACAACTTACTCTGCTTATTCTCTGTAACACCTATTTTATCAATATTTGCACAGAAACATACTCAATCCCAGAATCCCATCTATTCTGCCCCTTCAACTCCACCAAATTTCTTGGTTCTATAGCTCAGGATCATAATTTTGGAGATATGCTGTAATTTTCCCATGGCAGTACAGTTTTCATCAAATCTATGCTTTCCCCTGGAAATATCACCAAAATGGCATACATTCTCTTTAAAATTATTATCTCCGATTGTGGAGAGTCTTAAAATTTCTTTGTGTTTTGAGATTTAGAAGCATGGTCCAAGAGACTACCTCTTCTTTGTTTTATGATGATGCTACAACTTAGGGTTGTTACAACTGTGATTTGATCACTCCCCCACTTTCCTAAGCTTAGTATTTGGTTTCCAGAGTCTCACATTCTTTTGCCCAGCTGACAACTACTGAATTTGTTCTATCTGCAAGCCTGTTGGGGTTCCTTTTCAGAAGAGGGGGAAGCAGGAAGACTGACTCCATACTTCCAAGAAACTAAGAATTCTAAGAAATCTTAATATTTGTATTAATTCTGTCTTTTCTCTACTGGTTGTAGGAAAGGTAATTTATAATATAAAATGTTGGCTTCTCAAGAAATCATGTGAAAATGCAGATTAAGGTTTCTTTCAAGAAACAGGAACACCAGAACCATCAACACAATATGGCATGCCAGCACTTTGCAGTCAACATACAAGTGTCTCATCATCATAAATTTCAAGATCTATTTACTTTATGTTTCAGCAGAGCAGTCAAAATACTGCAATTATCAGATACGTTTCATTGAATTGCAGTAGATTTATCAATACGTCTTTGCAAATTCAAAGTGTCACATTAGCTGGTACCAGTAACGAAATGATTTTGAAACAAATACATACCAATACATTGAAATCTCTAGCTATGGGGCAGATACTCAAGACAGAGCTTTCAGCCCCCAAATCAGGATTCCCAACAATTGTGTTATTAGTATATGATCTTATCTTGCAGTATAAGGTAGGACAACAAAGTTGGACCTACTTCAGCAGGTCCTTTTTTCTTTTGTCCTCATTTTCATCAGATTTTTCACTATTCCAAACACTAAGATGCTACAGTAACCATATATTATTCTGCAGTTCATATCTCTGTACATCAATATTTAAAAGCACCTACTTGTTTGGTTATTTCCTGTGGGGAAAAAGTATAGCATTTTCTGGTAACACCTATATATGCCAAAAGGTCCAATCTACTTTCTTTGGAGTATCAGATACACTTTACTGAGTACTTTAGAAAGAATTTGTGGTGGTGATCATGCTTATTTCCAAATCAGTATAAAAAACCAAACTTGTCTAGATACTGTTATAACTGAGAGAAACAAATGTTGCAGTCGCCTCTGTTTTGCTATTGCAACACCCATACTAAGAAAATAAGTAGTCGGAAAGCAGACCATAGAAATGAGGTAGAGACCAGTGCTAAAATGAAGAAAGTCTTGAATGTAGGCAAAGAGCAACTTTGTGCTTTCTTTTCTGTAATTCCTTCTCTTTACCCATGGAACAGCAAGAAAACATTTTAAATTGTGTTTTTACAATGCAACTTCTTGCTTTCATAGTGCTACCAACAATACTGTGTTATGTTATTTCTCTCTTTTTGTGAAATTCACTGGGCATCTTGGATTAAAGACAATTTTCTCTAAACTGGCTACAGAACAAAGGTTATTTTGAAGTGATACTTATCTGCATCCTCAGAAGAAAGCAAGCATTACTTTAAGCTCATTCTACCTTGTGTGACCACTGTAAGGTAAACAGCTACTTAGAACTTTGAATAAAAGGGTATATTGACAATAACATTTAAAACAAATAATCAAGCCCTGTATCGAAAGCAAGAATAGATCTCTGGAATGAGGGAAATGGAGATCAAAACCAGGAAATAGAAGAAAAATGGAGAACACACTTAGAAACAGTAAGAGTTCTAATAGTGCCAATTGAAAATAGAGTTGAAATCCCAGATTTCCATTCAAGTACTATTTTTTTTTTTACAAGGATCCAAAAAAGTCCAGAAGAAACTTGAAATAGGAAAAAATAAATGAACAATAGGAAAAAATAAAACTTAAAATTAATTCTTTTTCTTCTTTTCTAAGGAAAAAAGAACACAGAGAAAACTGTAAAGAGCAGGTAGTTCTATTATCCTCAAGAGAACAATTAAGTTCTACTAAAAAACTCCACATTTAAGCAAGTCATCCCAATCTTTCTGCTATTAGAAACAGAATGTGTCTTGAAAATGGTTTCACAGATTACCTTTCCATTTGATCTCTCATCCCAGCTTATGTATCACCCCAGTAGTAATAAACTATATAGATAAAATATATTTACATCTCAAATGTATATAAATCTTTTTTCTATGATAAAATACAGAGATATCCACTGTTTTGAACAAAAATAAAAGCATGCACAGTGAGGTGAACACCTCGCTTTTTGTTTCTCTCTCATCCCTACTCAATTTCTGCCCTATCTGCTTTTACTCAGAGTTTTAAAACCACACGTTTTCTCTCCAGGGTAACGTTCAGTCCTTGTATCTGTGATTTTTTCTGCAAGACAAAAAACAGTTCTTAAGCTTACTCATGTTCATAATCAAAATACACACTGGCAATACGCCATACTTCCTACTATTTGCATTTAGAATTTACAGAGATGTGAAGGAGAGAGAGTGGATTGAAGCCTGTAAAAGAAGAAGAGGAGCCAAAAAACCCACAAGTTCAGAAGGACCTAGGAGAAGCAATACCTTAGCAAGACAAAAGAGGAACGCCTAGGAATTAGGTACAGGTTTGTGACAATCTTCATGTGCTAGAAAAAGGGCTCCCTCAAGTAAATTGTCTTAAAGCCCTTTCTTCATTATAGTATTTTTTCACAGTACCACTGCACTCTCCTGCTTCATTACAAAGGAAGAGATTAGGCAGTTTCCATTCACATCTGTTGAGCCAAAGCTCACCCGCACCTTTCCAGGAGACTCTTGAGAGTTAGCCTAGACTCCCCTCCAGTTCCTTCCTCTCTTGTCCACTAATACACACACAGCATCTTCAGATATAGATGTAGTCCAGCATCATTCTCATTCTGTGATCTTTTAGCCCATAAAGCTGCTCTCCTCCATACTTTAAGAAGAATGACAGCAATGACTAGGGCTTTATGATGAAATCAGCACTTTGTGATATGGCCAAATACGACTTCTTACTTTAAGAGAAAAGCAGGGTAAGAAAACGCAGACTGAAAAGGAAATTCTTGCTTCCAGGATTCTGTTCAATTATTTTTGTTCAAGTTATTTGAGGCAGATAGAGGATAAACAAAATGAACAGTCTACACCTGAAAGCAAAATAAGATGTGTTAGTAGGCCAGCTCTTTAATGAAATGTAAGGTTTAAATGTATTTAATTTGTCTTCTGTGATGAAAAACTCTTAATAACCACTGAAACACTGCTTTTTTTCCTCTTCAGGTAAATTACAGGGAATTTAAAGGACTGTGTTTTACAAAACACAATCCATATGTTGAATTCTTCTGGGGGTTTTAAATTAGAGCTTTAATGACTGTGGCACATCATTATTCCATGCTTCGCTTGAGTCTTTTATTTTAAAAAACCTGATCAACAGCTTTCCTTGAGAAATCTAAAACTTCTCAGTCCAAAGAGGCCAGAGATGAGGAAGTAAAGTCTTTCTTTCTCCTCAAGAGTAAGATGTAAGAATGCAAACAGCAAACATTCTCAGACTCTTAGACAATGCTACTTTAATAATACATATCATTTCCATTTTCAGGCACCCAAAATATTCACATGCATGACCAGAAGACAAAATATGCAATTATTTCTTTTTACTATTCAATTTGTGAAGATAACCTGTCAAATTACTTATACAACCTGTAATACTTGTCCACTGAGTGCCATTAGAGCTTCCCAAACTTCACTGTTCCGTCTGCTCAGCGATTCTCTGCTATTGATCAAAAGCAGTCACACTGCTTGTTCTGTGCTCAAGTGTTTAACTAAACCAGTTCCCTAATTTCTTAAGGTTCTTCAACAATTACATGATTTCTTCGAACACCTCAACAAGAATGTATTACAAATATACATAGAACCTTTGAAAACCAGGACGTTAAATTATGCAGACCTGAAATCCTAGACCAACCTGAGAAAATTTACAAAGTAAATTAGTGTCTTTCCCTCACCCACCCCCACATACACAAAAAAAACCCATACAGCTAGGGAGCATACCCTTCCCTCAACACAAATTTAAACAGGAGCAATGCACATATTTAAATACTCTGCAAATAAAATTTCAGTACTGTAAAATGGACCATTCTATAAAACTTGCTATTGATAGTTTCATATCTCTTAATTTTACCAGTTATAATAGCTGTGCATTTCATATATGTGTGTGTGTATAAATTAAATCAAAATATTTTTTTAAATTCAAAAGCTTTACCAAAATACTCGCAGCCATTTTCTCACAAGGGAATCTGAGTCCCCGACGTTTTTATTCTGAAGCTAGCAAACTACTCTGTGTAGTTTTGAAAGTTGATCAAAATAGTGCAACATCCTGATAAGAAAAGCCAGCTACTAAACTGTTAAATAAATGCATAAAATTAACATACCCAACTACCACAAATAGTATCCACTGTCATGTTAGATGAGATTTCCAAGCAAACTGATGCACAAAGACACGCACACATAGTACGTGTGTATATAAATATCACACCAAGATCTTCAATCACCATCCTCTGCAGTCTTTTGTAAGAGCAGATATATCTACACTCACATAATATATCTGATTGATTTTTAAGTTCACTGTGTTTTGGGGCACTGATCAATTTAACAACATGCATCTCTATTTCTGTTGTTGGCACACACCTTCTCCTTTCCACCTTCCAACACAGTCAACCCTGTTTCCCTTAACTAGCTTTTTTGACATTTTTCTTGTTCCACCATAATCAGATTGGGATCTAAGATGAAGAAATTGCTTGTCTGGGGAGAAGGGATTTCTATAAGGGCACAAAGAGACCATTTTAGTGGGTAAGGAAGACAGACATTTATAGAGGCTGGGTTAACATCCAGCACATTTACCTTGTGGCAAAGGAAAATGAACGACTATAGGTCCGGAAAAAGGAGCACGTAATTTACTGGGTTTAACTTTGTGCCTCCCTTGCATTTGTGGGTTTGTGACAGACAGAACAGCAACATATGGTGCAACTGCTTGATAATAAAGACTTGGTGTAGTCTCCAAAAGTCACCAGGTACACATGAATGTTGGTGAGCTTCTGCCAAGAGCTCTTTATTCCATTTTTCAAATGATGTACTGGCAGAAGGCTGTGTGTTTGCACTGAGACCCGTTCTGCCAGGTTTGAGTACACTTAGCACCTTTCAGTCAAGGTAAGACTGAAGCTTCTCATTTCTAGTAATAATAAAGGAGGACTCAAAAGAAACTTGAGTTGCAGAAAATCCATCAGTAACACACTTCTCTGTAAGAGATCTATGTGGGGAGACAGTGCCTTAAGAAAACATCAAGAATAAAGAAAAACAAAGTTCCATTCTGGATAAATTCACACAAAACCGAACTCCACAGCTTGCCTACTCGACATTATGATCAGAAAAGAACAAACGATTGCTTTACAGAAGTTCATATTGCTTAAAATGCACATACTGAGATTTGGCAGTAGTTACCTACTTTTTGAGAAAAAAAAAACGCAACAAAACAAACAAGCATCTAAGTCCCAATTTTGAATGATAACTCCACTGTTAGCAGTGTTCCAGCCACCTCTACGGCACCTACTAAACTCTTTTATCGGTCTCCCAATTGCCTACATTCATCCTGCAGTTTATGTAACATCTTATTTATATTTAAAATTTGTAATTTCAGGCAGATGGATCAAGGTACCTGCACTATAGGAATACCTGCACTTTTAGCACAGTAACAACACATACTTTAATACACTTTTCCAGCTATTTTATTTAAACAACATTCCGTGGTTAGGCTCAGAAGTTTTTTGGATGCTTGTTGCTGTGGTTTGCAGAAAATATTCATTGGAGCCAAGCAATTTTAGGAAACATACTGATCATGCTACTATGAATGTGTTTGTATCCTTGAAAAAGAGAAAAGCAGCTGCAGGACCAACTCCTGCTTCCATTCTCTGCTAACACAATTTCTTCTTTTCTGCCTTTATCAGTGACACTTGTCACTGGAAGACTGTGACCTAGTCCCCACAGTACAACACATTTAATTACATTATTCACATGTTAAAAAACGGGTAAACAATACACAGACCATCAATGAAAAACCTGAAAAACTAACACTGCTTTTACAGTCCCTTCCCATGTAAATAACATATAGCTTTAAAAAGTTATAATGACTTAAACCACAAGGGATGTTTAAAAGCATAGAATACAAAAGTCTTCAGACGAATATTTACTTACAAGAACATCATTAGGTTTTAGTCAGAAAAGACTAGAAGAAGGATGACTGTTATGACAGTGCTCCTAAAATACAAAATAAATTAGTAAAGCGTGTACATGTCTTTTCTCAAAGTAAGAAGGAAGCCATTGAATTCCTTCTAGAGCCCTGGCTTTTGTTTCACTTTTCAGTAATTGTCATTAATTTTCTGTATTAATCTCAGGCCAACATGGACAGAAAAATACAAATTCTCTTAATACATTCCTCATTGTGGTTTATAATACTGGCAAATTTACTTCAACCATTTTCTTTGCAAACTACTTTCTAATTTTCTGCAAAAGAATTAGCCAGCCTGGGTGTGACAGACTGTACTGCCACCAGTACCTGATCTGTCCCGGTGCCTTTTAACAATACTGCATAACGTTGTGTAAACACCATTCTTGCTCTAAGCATTTAAGAACAGATTTTCCTATATAAACATACAGCTCCATCTAGGAGAGTTTCCCAATGTACGTTTTGAACAGTCTTTCAAAAGAAACAGAAACATACCAAGTTAAAAGGTTTTGTCTGTAATACAGCAAAATACCTATTCAATACTTCACAGCCTAACTACATTCTCTTTTCCATACACCACATAAACAAGACAGTGATGATGTTTCGTAGTTACATCTTTGGCTTGTCTTCTTGTTACCTGTACTATTAGCTCCTGCCAAGTTACATGCCTATCTTCAGCATGAATGACTGACTTACAAACTTCTGAACTCTTATCATTTAGCAATGACTGCTGGAAGGAACCAGCCAATACCTAATGTCAAAACACTAATTTTATCTTATTTTCCTACGAATGCCGTTAATTATCTTATCTCACTGACCACACCAAAGCTTTCTTTGAAGTAAAAAAGAGGTCCTCCGAGAGTGTGGTAACTCCCGTCTGTTGCCCAGAAGGCGAAGTGCTTTGCAGCCGGTGTGTACTGAGCCATACTTAAAGAGTAAAATGATAAGCTCCCCGATTAACACTTCGATAAGCCCGCAGGGCACCGCCTGAGCCGCCTGGCAGCCCCCGAGGCGGTGACGGCTGAACGCGGGTGTGCGGGCGCCAAGGGCTGCCAGCGGCGGGCGCACGCGGAGGTCCGACAGGTGACTCAGGTAGTGCGCGGCGTTGTCAGACAACTGGTCCACGCAGCTCACCCCATCACTGGAGGCATCTTTAATCCTCCGCCTCCTAAGGCTCTCTCGCGGTATTAGTACCACACCGAGGAACAGCTGTCGGTTTTATAAACTTCCTTAAAGGTTTACAGGGAGTTTCCCAGGCTTAAGAGGCAAACGGAATGCGTGCCCCGGGTGCGAAGCGGTTAGGAGGTTAGCTCTCCTCCTCCTCGGCTCTTCCTCCACCGGCGCCGCCAGCGCAGCGGGCCCCGCAGCGGGGGGGCCGCCCGGGCTGTCACCGCCCGGCCCTGCGACGGGCACCTGTGGCGTGCGCCGCGCGGGGCCCGCTGTCACCGGCCACTCGCACCCACACCCCCGGCCGAGGAACGCCGCTCGGCCCCGCGCCGCCCGAGACCAGCGGGGGGAGTCCGGGGCGCGCAGGGAGGACAGCACGAAGCGCCTCCTCCGCCCGCGGCTTTGTTCGCGGCGAGGCCGAGCCGAGCTCCTGCCGCAGCCACGCTCCGCCGCCGCCCGGCCCGGCCCCGCTGACTATCCTCCCCCGGCCTTACCGCGCTCCCCTCAGCCTCCCCGCCACGCCGCCGCCGCCGCCTCCTACCTTGGCTTTCCCTGCCTCCAGCTTCTTCAGCCGCTCCTCGTCCTCCATGGCGTCTGTCCGGGACAGCAGACCGTTACCGGCGGCGGGAGGCGGGGCCCACCCCGCCCCCTCCCCTCAGCCGGGGCGCACACGATCGCTGTCCTGTCCCGTCCTGTCCCGTCCCGTCCCGTCCCGTCCCGCCTCACAGCGACGACAGCTGCCGTGGCGGGGCCACCGGCGCCGCCATCTTCATCTCCACGTAAACACGCGGCCGGGGAAAGTGACGTTGGGGCCGCCCGCTCCTCCTCCTGCCGCGAGCACCTCCTCCCACCGCGCCCCGGCCGCTCCCAACGCCTCTGGCCCCCGGCGCCCCCCGCCCCGCGCCCGGCTGGCGGCGAGGCCCCCCGGAGAAGCGGGTTTGCACCCCTCCAGGCCGAGCGGGGAGCACGCACCCGCGGCGGGAGCCGAGTGACAGCCAGCCGCGGACACGGCCGCAGCTGCCGCGGCGGGGGAGGACAGAGGCACCGGCGGGCACACCCCCCTCCACACCCCTACTCCCTCCTGCAGACAGAAGGGCGGGGGGCTTTCCCTTCCCACAAAAGAACCGCAGCGGAAAGACCCCTGTAATTTGCTGTTGCTTTGATACAAAGGTGTGAACAGACAATACCTGAGTTTTGCTAGACTGCTGCCTTCTGCTGTCTCTCAAATCCCATCTCTCTGGGTACAATGCTAATTTTGACAGTTTTGATTTTCTAAGTGTTTTCTTGCTCCTACGTGCGGCTCACTAAATTGCAAGCTTCCTATAGCATGGATCTAAGGCTTGGAAATACACGAACGTGCTTTTTGAGCGTGCCGCAGACTGTGTAAGGATGACAACAAAGGATGTGTAGCCCTCCTGTTTGAATTACTTAATATGCACTCATCATGCCAGAGAAGTTGAAATAGGTGTGTTAAAATCACAATGGGGAATATGGCATGTGGCAATTAAATGCTAATACAATTTCTATACCTCAGCATTTGATACAAAGCAATATTCTGGTATTACTTAATATTGTCTACCAAATGTGTGCCTTGCAAGGATAATAGCGAATTTGTGTTACATGTTCATGATATGCTTTTTCTTTCAGAACCTGAAGTCGGTTCCATTTGTGGTGGTGCGATGGATGGCACAGGCTTACACATTCCTGGCAAGCCTTTTTTCATTAGTGTGTAACAGCTGCATGTGAACAAACAGATTCCTTGTTCTGCATTTGGAATCATTCTGCTTTATTAAATGCAAAATCTAAAATCTTTCTGAATTGACTTGAATCTCGGCCTTGCTGATCTTTTTAACACAATTCATTTAGTATACATTCTTTCCTTGCTTGAATTTTCCAGCAAAGACCGGATATGCCCAAAATGGAAAAAATGCCAAAAGAAAGCATTATTTGCACAGTATTACTGACCAGGACCAAGACAAAAAATATTAGGACTCCGCGAGCAGCAGAATTCCACACCCATATTACTGCCAAAGTAAACTAAACCTACAATCTGAAATTTTTAAGGATTTTCCACTCCTCCTAAAAGATGTTACATTTCATGGAAAAGTCTGAAATAATTTGTTGATCAGTACACGTAATGTGCATTCTTGTATTTACAAAACAATGTCCTCAACCTTTACTCAAAAAGGAAATTAATACCATTTATGTCAAAAGAAGAAAACACCATCCATGGTAGGGAACGACAAATGTCTGCATTATACTTTGTTCCATATTTGAAGTAAGCATATGTTTCAGTTAAAGTTCTCAGACTTTGCTATTTCACTAGGGGAAAAGCATGTTATAGAGAAAAACAACAAATGAAAATGAAATTAAGAATTAATTAAAGAGGAAATATTTTTATAGAAATACAAATTTATCTGAGTTCATTCCTTAAAAATGTGTTCTCAAGTTAGTAAAAGAAAGTGGTTTACACAAAACCTGTACAAATGGAAGTTTTTCCCAGCAATTACAAAGACCCGGAGGCCCCTGAAGGAAGAATAAATCACCTTTTCTGTGCCATTGACATTCCTCTTGGCTAATGGAGGCCACTGTCACAGAACTGGCTGTTAGGTGTCAATAAAATTTCACACACATGACACTATTATAGTAATTTCTTAATCAGTAAATATCCCATTTAGAAGATAATTACAAACTTCCCAAATCCCGTAATTAAATGGTTTCTTGAGTTAATGCTAAGAATTGATGGGCCTAATATTCCTCTCACTTACAGACTTATATCCATGTAATTCTAATGGATTATAGTTAAACACCTAATTCATGACCATGAAAGTCATGAAAATCAGACTGACAAACTATAATAGAGTACTGCGGAAATTACTACTGGATAAAATATCCCAGGGAATAATATTTCCATATTCTCTCAACATTAGAAGAAGAACAGGACTTTCTCTCCTAAGAAAAAAAATCCATACAGTATGATTTCCTACTTCAGCTATTTAAATTCCTATTTTATCATTTTTATGCAGGGCAAGCTGACTGGATTCCACAACTTGGTTAGCCAATTAAACTTTCAGTTACAGAAAGGCATTAATCTTGCTTGCTTAATTCTCAGAATTGACCAATAATGTTCACTGAGAATGTAAGATAGTGCCCAAGAGTCAGGCTAATAACTGCTTTAAAGATTGATTAACTTTCTAACACTCATTGAATTCACATAAGTTAAACACGTGTAAACTGTTTTCAACAATAGCATATGTGAAGTGAACCAGATTAACAGGGTAAAAAATATAGATCAGACATTTTCCAAAATAGGAATGACTGGTGGTTTGGCCCAGGCTTATTTATGTATACAAATATATTGATTATTGGAAATGTTAATAAAAAACTGCACTCAACCAGCTTCGAATATCAGACCTAATTTTTTGTTGTGTTTGTCTGTAAACAAGGACAAAAGGCCTCTTCACCTACAGCATTTTCTCTAACAATGAAACGCCACCTTCTTCCTACCCCTCCTGTTTCCTTTATTCACTGTTCAGTGAAGATATGCCTGGTGACTCTTATCGTGGTGCTTTAGTGGACTGTGAAGTCAAAAGATGAAGCCTAAAGACCACGTGTGATAACACCACAAAATTCTAGTTAGGAGATTCAAATTCTGTCATAGTCCACTGAAGCCAGAATCAGAGGGCTGTCAGATCATGCTGCTGGTAAATCACGTGTGTAAATAAGATGCAAAAATTACAAAATATCACAGGCCTAAACTAAAGAGCTCAGATGTTGTGTGTTCTCGGATGTCATAACTATCAGCAATACCGCTTAATAATGAGACTATCCAACTCTAATTTACTTTCTTCAACAAAAAATACATATTGGAGGAAGACTCCTACGTGAACCATGTAAGATTCCCTGAACGAGCTTGTAAAAACAAAATGTTATCTGACTGATGTCTTCCTAGCACCAATACAATGACCATTGCTGGTGTTTTCCTCCCACCAATACAATGACCATGCTACTTTATGTTTCTTAAGAGAGCTACAAATGTGTTTAACTGTAAATGTCTGAATTTGGTCCACATAATGCGGTATAGGAGTAGTCCTCCTGCTAACGGATATGCAACCTCTGATATGTATGTTCGTTCTGTTGTGACACTAGATCTGCTGTACAAAACCTACCTGACAGAATAACACATTATATATAATATAGCGAACACTAAATGGATCAAGTGTGAAAATAAGCGACACCTCCATCTGCAAGGTGACCATGCCAAATGTTTTATTTGATCAGGACATGCACCTGCTTTCATTGAACCTAGTGGGACTTCTATGGTTGATTGTACGGATAGTAAGGCAGGGCCTCAGTGTTTACCTGCCATCGTGCTTGTAAACCAAAATGATTTGCCTCCACCTCAGTGTGAGCTTGCACAAAGAATATGAGGTTGACTTAATGACTAGCTTACCTCTGCCCTTGCCACAGTCTGTTGTGCCAGCTCTGTCCCCTACCGTCTGCTCCGCAGCTGCACTGAGCATCGCTTTGCACTGCTGTTTCCCAGAGTGCTGCTTTGTTGGCATGATTGCAGCAGGCAGGTTATTTAGCTAAAATGTGTAAAGTTTGTAATTTCAGAGACCCATTTCAGAGACTGCTGAGGGAGGATTACAAACTCACATTAATTTGCTGTTAGCAAGTGCAAGTCAACTCAAATTTCAGGTAGAACTTGGCCTATTGTATTTAGATAGTCTGACTACATGTTATGAAAACATTTTTTAAGACCTTAGTCATTTTCACCTCAGGGATTTTTGAGGTATGTTATTTATGTTAGGACTACCTTGAACTGTGTTTCAGAATCAGACAAACATTCTCTCCTTCAAAGCAGGGCATGACAAATGCCATTATGGAATAAATAATGAGGCTTGGTGATTAACAAGTAGGTGAGCTAGAGAAGTAAGGAAAACATCATATGATTTTAAGAGTTTGGTGTTGTTTTTTTTTTCCTTTTGAGAATCACTGGAGAAGCATGATTGTATGAAGAATTATTAAATGGGGCGACCGATGAATATAAAATCAAGGTCCCATATAACAGCTAAAATTTCTATTTTGTATTTTTAAATGAAAAAAAGCCTATGAAACAGAACGAGTACTGAGGGTGAAAATAAAATGTTTCAACATAAGGAGAAACTGCTACCAAAAAAAATGCAATTTTTAACCCATATCTGCAGCTGTAGAGCTGTGGAGCTAAATTTATATTAACCATTGCAACCAGTGTCCCATCAAACATCTGGTTTTTGTCACTCCTGAATTGAAGTAAGTTTTATTGAGTTTTGTTGTAACGGGTGACAGTAGAAATCAGACACTAAAACCTTCCACACACAAATGCGATCCAGGCATTTGCTTAATACATGAATAAAAGTGGGCTTCCTAACATGCTTCAGTCACACACAGTCAAGTCCAACACACAAAAGCCCATTTTTCTGCTGCTGAAAAGACAGTAAAATAACTCATACAAAAGTTGTAAAAGCACAGACCTCTTGTGATATTACAATAACACATATCTCCTGGAGATGTCTGTCTTTGTTTTCTGAATCCTGGAGTTGTACAGCTTATAGTTTGACAACTTGTAAGCTCCATATATCTTTTTTTAGGCATATATGAGTCTATTCCTTATTATTTAATTAATTAATACATAACCAAATGTATTTGGTTGCTGCTTTGATGTAAATACTGTAGCTAGAGCCAAGAAGTTTTGTAAGATGAATAATTTATTCTGCAAGCATAATATATCAAGGAAGGTAATTTAAGTAAGCTTGCAATTAATCAAGCTAATTAATGAAGTGACCAAGAAGCATCAAATTGGCATTTGATATTTGAGGTATGCACAAAAGATTAATTTCTACCAGAAATCAGTTATTTATATCAGATATATGTAGAGCTATTATAGTACACATTTCTTTATAACTGGTTACAATTGTCTAAGTTTACATAAAGGTTCAGAATATGATTCTCTTTATGCCTATTGCATATGAAGGTATAAAAGCTAGTTATTTTCCTACTGTTCTGGTATTCTATATGATCAAATATTATTCATGAAACTCCATTTAGAACATGGAAGAATTTACAAATTTAACAGAATGTCCGCATTTCAGCACAATACCAATTTACCAGTGTGAATACCAGTTTCTTTTCAAATTTATCCAGACTGTTCACCGGACAGATCAGCATTCCCAGTGTTTACTTAGAAATTCCAGAACTTTCAATGGTATCTAAGATGAAGTGCTCCAGGCAGCAGAACTGGCAGCACAATTACAAAATCTGAATAGCTTCCTAAATCTTCCAAAATCTATAGCTTCCTAAAACCCTAACTATTTTAATATATTTGGGTGCTAAAATGGAGACGACTTGTGTTATTCATATTTTAGCAAGTCTCAAAATACATTAAAAATGTAATTACTTTCATAATGAGAATTACTCCTAAATCGTTGTATCACGCTGGGAGCCATGCCTTTTTTAGCATTATTTATGGGGAAAAAAGAGCTGGCATGCCGAGTAGTCCCCTAAGAACTGGTAAGTACAATGAATTTCCTAGGCTTGACTTACAGGGAAATCTGCCACCTCACACAAAGGGTGCCCCAAACACAGCAGAGCTGGGAGAAATGTGTAGGACTTCCAAAGACTGTGCCTCACTAACACCCTGCCGAAAGGATTTATTACCGAACTGCTATGAAAACATGCTGGGTGCGCTGCAAATACGGACAGACCTAAGCCACCGGGCCAGTGCATCAGGAGGAGGGAATGCGCTATGGCCCCCTTCCCACTGAGCCGCTCGTTCTTCCTGCTTTACCCACAAAAACGCTGTGCATCAGAGCCGGGTTGGACAACACAGCTGAACTGTGGAGGCGGATCTGATTGTTTACCTGTTGAAAGATATTTATTTTTTTCTTGTTTGCACTTTTGTGAAGGCAGGACCGGCTGCTGCCCGGCCTGAGCAGCAAGCACGGGCGCTGGCCGGCCTGTGCTCCTGGCTGGCACTCCTTTGGTGTGACTGCAGCTTTTCTTGTCACCAAACTTGAACATGCTCTTTAAACAAATTGTTTTCTACCTGCTGCTACGAACCTAGCAGTTTAGAAACCAAGTACAAGCGCACCGCTTACTGTGAAAGGCTCCCCAGGGGCCCGTATTGCCATCCGGGGGACACCACTTTGCTGGGTAATAGCTGGGACCAAAATTCAGGGATATTTTATCTTATGCTGCCCTCTCCCGGCAAATGGCTCGATTACAACTTAAATCGTGAGTAAAACGGCTCTGCAAGGTGGCAACAAACCCGGCCTCGCGTAATGGCGGTTTCTGCCTGTCGCCCTCCCTGGGCGGCGGCCCGTGGGGAAGGGCAGGTTTCCCCAACCGCCTTTCGCTCCGGGGTTATCGCATTTTATTTCAAATTTAGACCCTGCAAAGAGCAAGGTGAAAACCCAGCCCCATGATTTCTGCTCAGTGCATGTGGCTTGTAGTCGGTGAGTTGAAAAGAGGTCCTTGGTGGGCTTTGACACAGGCTCTCGTAAAGGTGTTTCTGCAGGACAGTTTAACCTAGCCAAGTGATTACAAATGGGGCCCATCTTGTGTGCTGGCAAAAGGAAAAAGGAGAAACTGGAGAATTCTTTATTGTTGCCTCTGTAACGAGGACGGCAGCGAGCCCGAGTGCCTGCCCGCAGCCACAGCGCATTGGGGAGGTGTTATGAAAATTCCCGTCCCCAAATATTGTATCAGTCAGTCTTTATAGTATGAAAGTGTATTAACTTTGTTAATATACATATTAGTTCATGTTATACGCTGTAATGTAATGGGGTAGTGGAATTTTACTGGAGACTGTGGTATTATTCAAGCTTAAGTAAAACTAAAGGACACCCTGGCCCTGAAAAGAAGGACTTGCTTCTTGGAAGCTTAGAGCTGTCCATGAAGGATAAAGGATACCCCTGGACAACCAAGATAAGGCCAGCATCCTAGCCCCTCTGACACGTCTTTGAAACCCTCCCAACATCGTCTGGCATCATAGATAATTATAGCAAGACTGACTCCAGGGACATCTGGATCAATAGACAAGCAGCAGGAATGCTGCAAAAATATAGTTGCTTTGCAAAGTTTTACTATGATTAGTAATCAGTAGTGTGGGTATTAGTGATCAGTCAAGTTGTGTTGTACCTGAACGTTTAAAGGGTCTAAGAATGTGTAAAACCACTCTCGGGGTGCCCCAATTTGGCTGGGACATCTCTTGCGCGTGAATAAATATTTACCCTTGTAATTCCGTACGTTGTGTCCTAGCTTCTCTCCTCGGTTGGCATGGGCCAGTTGTGCATTTTTGTGACAGAGATGAAGAGGACCGTGACCCAGCTGCTGTGCCCCTCTGTGTCTGAGCAGCGCTGGAAGTGGCTGATCTGTGATCATCCAAGGCCAATCTGTATCATTTTCCCCTGTGTTTGGGGTATAGCTCAGTGTAAGGAAAGTAAAGCACTTACCAGACCACTGACACAGGTAAAGTCAAAGTCTGGGAAGCTTGCTTTAAAGGAGGAGAAGGGCAGCTAGTCGTTTGGGACATTGCTTCTTTCACTGGCCCCAATGAAAGGACCTTGAGTGCTTTTCAACTCATTTTATTTGACGTTTGGAGGCATAAGCTGCAACAATTCTGTAGAAGGAAGGATGATGTTTAGCTGGGTTGTCATGAACAGGGATTGTACCTCTGATGCATAGACAGAAGAAAAGGTTCCTGATGTAGAGAACTAAGCAATATTAGTTAACTAGTAAACATGTGTGCAGGACTTTAGGGGTGAAGAGAGAGAACAAAACAGCATCAGAACTTGAATTATATTTGCCGAAGGAGTAGCCTCAACCATATTGATCCAGGATATTGCATGACCCTGTGTTCTTTGTTGTATGTTTCAGGAAATGGCAACAATGTCTAAGGTCTGATGTCATCCCCACAGGCTCTTCAGTTGTGGAAATGGAGATGGTGTGTGGTACTTCGTGTTCGTGCAACATCGCAAGTTTAGGTCTGTAAATACTGACATTGGAGTGCTGGGGAACTTCACTGAAACGTGCTTACAAACATGAGTAGACCTGACAATGCACTCACTGTTTATTAAAAAATTGTGGTGACTTTCATCAGCGATCTATGTAATGTGCTCTGGGTGTTGTGAGTTAATTGTTTTTATCTTTAGTAGTGGATAGACAAGGATTGATGTATGTGTGAGTCTGTTACTTGAAGAAAATTAACAGGTTGTTTCCATGCACTTGCGGAGTTATCACTGGCCTGTTAAGGCTTTTTAGTCTGAATTCACTTACCTGGCTTAGCTCAGTGTCATGAGCATTATTTACAGATGTTTGAATTGAACCTGGCTTGATACCATTTGGAAAGAAAAGACTTGTGGAAGAAACAAAAGAAGTCTTGGTTTGTTTGGTTTTTTACAGTCAGTTTTGGGTATTGCTTTGGTGAGAGCATAGCTTCTGACCTCTCCCCATCTCATGCTGCAAGAGTTACTTTCAATACAGTGAACAGAGACGGGAGAGTGAATCAGCTTACACTAAAGTAAACACCTACTGGATAGTCACCTGGATTGGACCCTAATTTTCATCTGCATTTACTATAATCATACCTAGATAGCTACATGTAGATTACTGTGCTGGGGTGTGTTGATCTTGAGCTAGTCTTTCCTAAATTGTTGATATGACACTTGTGGAAAGAAGTGATCTCTGTGTTTCTGTTGGTGTCACTTACTGCAGTGCCTATTTTGCTGCTCAGAATCTACATGTTTGCTGTTAATTATTTAAAAAAAAAAAAGGGATCAGATTTTAAATGGTGGGCTTTTTTAAGCAAAAATAAGTTGCTTTTTAAAACACAGGAACGTTGCCAGCAGTTAAGCCTGAGAGGTCTGAATCCTATTCTATTCTGAAACCTATTTTGTCGCTTTTGAGATTTTTATCTTTTGAAGCTTACCTTGTGAGTGTATTGAGCAGCTAGGTTTTGTGGAGTTCTTAAAAAAGCATGAAAAATCCCAGTTTCAGTGAATAGGACAAAGGTTTCATTCACTTCAGCAGGCTGCTTGCGTCACTGGCTGAGAAAGCGTGCTGAGATTTAGGACTTCCAACCTGGTTTTTGGCACTAGGAGAGTGACGTCATTTCCTGAGTTCTGTGACTGTGCTGGAAAATTCAGAAAACTGAGATTTTTAAACAACCAACTTTATTTAAAAGCCCAAGAAATGACACATTATGCTGAAACTCAAATAGTAAATTCTACATTAAAAAATACTTCAAACCAGTGAAGAGGAATTCTGAAAAGGTGTGCTTTTTACAGCTCAGGAAATTTTTAACTTATTGCCATAAGAAGATTTTGTAGAATAGTTAATCTTTACAAAATAAAATGTATCATTTCTTTGTAACCATGAAACAAAGGTATTGTGAACCATAATCAGGTGTTCTGATATCCCACCTTTACTAACAAAACCTCCTTTGGAATGAGATTGCTGTGGAAAAACAGCTAAATACTGTCCTGCCAGGACTCCTTCTTGAACTCTTATTTAGAAAGTATATATAAGGCATAGCTGGGGAGTGTTGGAGGGAAAACATTTATGGGAAATTCTAGATGACATTTTAGTTGCCATAATTTATAGTGATTCTCGGGACTGTCTGCATGAAGTTGAATATTCTGAGACCGTAAGGTCATCCAGAATTGGGAAAGTTTAGCACAGGATTCAATTCATATTAGCTATTCCTTCTCTGAGGGCTGGCAATTCTATTTTACATTTCTTATAAATGATGCTCTGAAATTTTAATGTAACTTAATTTGGCTCCATGACAAGATCAAACATCCATATATTTTTCTTATTTTGGTTAGATTTTTTTCTCTTTTTAATCATTTGTAGCTAATGTAAAAAAAAAACCTCAGTACATTCTTGGTTTTTCATCCAACTTGATTGTGTTATATGGTTTTTCTTTTTACTCACCTCCAGATAAAGAGCCATGCAAGAAGAGCCGTATGAGGGTGTATACAGCTTCTGATCCCCATGGCAATCAGATGATTGATATATGTGAAAAACACGTTGCTTCTCTAACATGAATGATTTCTAGCTATTAGATTTTTGGTGGGGGCTATATTCAGACTGGTGCCTTCTCTGGCTTCAGAAAAAAGAGAATAGAGTAGAGGTGGTGCAGAATCACATTATGAGCAACTGGCGTGTTTTAGAGTGGATGTCAAAACGGTAACACAACAGCCATTGGGTGTCCTTAGGAGATTCAGCACAAGCAGGGTCTGAAGCAATTCCTGAAGACCAAAAGAGCTATCAACCGACTCATTATCATCATCATTTAACATTAACCATAGGTCATCTTGAAAAACATTGGGAAAAATATTATCATGGGTGATGTGAAAATTAAAAAGATTCTGGAAGGTTTCCTAGAATCCTTTCTTCATTCTAGTAGTAACCACAATGTGGGGAAAAAGATTATTGGTTTTTGCTTCCTTGGGTTGTTACCTAGAAATCTTTGTGACAAGTTGAACAGAGCACCACAAATATTTTCAAGCAGAGTAGAACTGGTAGATGACATACCTTCTTCAGGAGGTCACCTGTACACAGTGAAAACCAAATGGCTTTTTAAAGAAGACCATTTCTAGAAATGTCTTAGTCCTCCTATGAAGCAGAAAGTAAGTGACAGCTACAATTGAGTTTCTCTAGGTACTTTTCAAAGAGAACAACTGAGAACTGTTGACTCTTCTCCCTGGTTGTGTGGCTGATATTTTAAACTTATCTAATGAGCACATTGAAAGAAATCTTACAGGTAGCAAGGAGAAACAGCCTTCTCTTGATTGTATTGAAAGAGATGTGGATAGAGTTATTCTCAACTATTTGCAAGTTCTTTTTCTTTCATTCAGAAACTTCAATGATAAAATATTTCATCTCATATAGTCAGAAATCTACGTTAAACATATAATAGACATATTCTGTGTACAAGTGCATTAAGCAGCTGGATCAAAGAAGTGGAAAAGCTTGATTATAACTGAAATTTATAGAAATGGCAATCTTGCTCTAATTAAAAGGAGATTTGAAGCTAAACTGAAAACATTATGTGTTGGTTAATCAGATATAGCTATTACAAGTTGAGAATCTATTGTTTGAGAATTCCTTGACCAGATTTTGTAATTAAAAAAATTTTTGAAAGGGGGCTTTTCTATATTGCTTTGAAAAAGTTAATTTCTTTTCTCCCCTAAATAAACAGCTGTAAGCAAATGTTCTGACATTAGTACTGGAATTCTTTGCAGTGGCCATGCGAAAGTTCTAATGCTTGACCTGTCAAATGTGAAGGCAGCGGACCTGTAGGGAAGTATTGGTGTGCTTCTGCTGAGGATTTGAATGGGATCAGTTATGGCACAGACTGTAACAAATGACTGAAAGAGGTGTAAGAAAGGTCTGTCTGTTGCCCCAGTGTCTTGGGGGCAGTTTCATTAAATGCTACAGAAGTCTTCGCGGCAGATAAGACTAGTTTGTTAAATACTTTAAGAAGGTTCCTGTTACAAACAAAAAAGTAACGTGATGCCCCAAAGTATAAAAAAAGGGTAATTTTGTTTTTCAGAGGCATTTTTTTCCTACTGCTAAATTACAAGATCTTCAAATACATACATATATGCACTTGTGTCCTGATCACACAACTGATCTTTTTGCTTAGTCTTGGTAAAAGTAAGTTTTTATTCCTTTGTTTCCTCCTCCTTTTTAGGCTACAGTGTGTAGTCTGAAAACACGTATCTTTGGTCAGAAATCTAGGTAAAATCTAATCCAGATAAATCTAATAACTTGTGTGTATGCAGGTTTTTCAATTTACTTGTGTTATTGAATATTTATTCTTTCTAGATGTAATTTTAATTTCTAGTTAACAAGAAAGGCATTGTTCTTTGTTAGCTTTCTTCCACAGTTGTGTTTTTCTTACTATTTCCTCTTGTTAGGAATGCCTGGGGTTGGGGGGAGGGTGCCAGGGAGGCTTGGTCCTGGCTCCTGTAAAGGAGAACTGTTGAGGCAGGTTGTATTTGTCTTTTAGCAAGAACTTTAGTTTCATTTTTGTCTTAACATTGGTTCAAAAGCTGTTATGATTAGAAGGTGGGTCCTTCTTTACAGCAGAAAATCAGACTGCAAAAATAGGATTTTTTATTGTCTAGCTGTTACTATTTAAAGGGACAGGTGATACAAGAGAAGATGGATGCACATCCCTCAGGAATGAATAGAATTACCTGTTTTTAAAATCTAAGGTAATCTATATTTGCAGTTGGTGCATAATTAAGTTAAGAAGGCCCTCCAGTAGTTTAAAGAGACTGGTTTTATTTCTCTTGTGTTGTTTTCCAGTAACTAAAAAAGTGGAAATCCTAGGGGCCTACAGTGACTGCGTGAAGACTTTTTGTCCATTTCAACGTTTATTTTTACGCAATGCCATTTTTTTTCTTTATGGTGAACACATAAAAGTTACCAAGAAAAGTTAGCATAAGCTGCACTTTCAAGACAGTGTAAAATAATAAGAGCAATAGCTCTAATAACTACTGTAGATCAATGCTTGAAAACAGATACTCCAAAATGTCAAGCTGCATATGTATTCCTTGGCTCTGAGAGAAACTGCAATAAATGCTGCTTTTATAGAGCGTTTCTCTGACTGCCAAAGGAAGAACTATAACACACTTATAGGCAGTAAAAACTGGAATGAAACATGCCAGAGTAGAACAGCAATTACTTCCTTTTTACCAATGGGAGAGAATTAATATAATAAATCATAAGGACAATAATTGGAGATATGTTTGAAAGATGGCTTAGTTATTACAAGTTATAATTTAATTAAATGATAGATTACAAATAGTGACAAGTTTTTATATAATTCACCCCAAACCAAAATTTCCATCAAGGAATATGTATTTTCTTCCTATTTAAGTAATAAAGAGGATAAACCAAAAAATCCTAAATTCTTTTTTATTAGTGTGTATGTGGAAGCAGAAATTTTATGAAGGCAAAATACAGCAATAATAGCTCTTAAATGGAAAAAATGACTGACCATTGGTTACTAAAAAGGGTAAAGCTCATTGCGTTTGAAGGTTAGCAGTAGATCAGAGTGTGGAATCCTTTGGGAAATAATTAATGTGATATTATATTCCAACTAATTACTATACATATAAAATATGAAGTTCACAGTATGTTTCAAAGCAGTCATGACCTTTCTTGGTATGAAAAGTTCACCCATTGGTTACTTTTTATTATAAAGTCAAAATACATATCTCTGTAAGTGCCTCATTTTGTCATCTGAAAGCTGTTCAAACCATCCTGGTAATATGACTATGTTTTGAGACTGTCTGTAAATGAAATTGAGACGTTGATAAAATGGAGAGTTCATTGTAGGACCACTGAGATGTTCAGGGAGCTGGAGCACCTGACAAATGAGGAGACACTAAGGGAACTGCATTTGTTTAGCCTGGAGAAGGAAAGGCAGAATGGTGGGGAACCTAATAGCAGTCTTCTACTCCTTAAACAGGGGTCACAGGAAGATGGAGCCAGACTCTTCCTCTGAGGTACACAGTGAGAGCACAGAAGCCAACAAGAGACTTTCTGGTTAGATATAAAGAATGAGAATGGCAAGCATTGCAAAAGACTGCCCAGAGAGTCTGTGGTAGTATCACCTTTGCAGATTTTCAGTATCTGACTAGGCAGCGCCCTGTGCAACCTGTTCTAACTTTGAAATCGGCATGCTGTAAGCAGGAGATTGAATAAGATGGTCTCTAAAGATCCCTTCCAAACACACTTATTCTTTTAATTGAACTTTGTAAGATACAGAAAAATATGTGTCTTGTCAGTGTGACCATCGATGTTAGCTTAATAGGGAATGTAAAAAACTTTGCAATTTTATGTGAAATGAACATACGAAACATTAGTTGTTTTGTCATTGTGCTGCTTTTTTTAAAAATACTTTCTGGATAAGGTATGTTTCGTAACTTAAAGTGTCTTCAGAAAAGCAGAATTGTTTTCAGTGTTGCCGTTCTTGATTCTTATTTTTCCCTGCAAAATTGATAGGAATCTTACTAGTAAAGCTTTTTAGTTCTTCTTTCTACTAAAGATTTCTTAGTTTCTATCAGAGCTAGTAAATGGCGGATGCTAGCTCCCAGATGGTTTCTCTTCTTCTACTGTATTTTATCATCGTAGAAATTTCGCAATGGAGAAAACCCACCTCCTCTGAAGAATAAAAATTATTCTGAAAAGCTAACATCTTTCCTTACTCTCCTCTCTACCCTATGTGACTATAGACAGCACAGATATAAAGTCTTCAATATTACTAGGATGACAGCTATTTTAAGGACTGGAACAAAGAATGGCAGTATGTTGCTGGCACACCCAAGTTAAAAATGCTGTGATATGGGAGAAAGTGGTGACAGAGTAGGAATTGTGTAGTTGTTAAAGAACCACAACATAAATCATGAGAAGGATCTATATAGGCCTAGATTGTTAAGCCCACTTTGTCTCAGAATTGTGGAGAAGGATTAAAAAACAATAAAAGTCCTCTTCTTTTATTGCAGAATACTTTGCCTATATTACAGCCAGGAAGGCCAAAACCAGCCAGGCAGAGCTGGTAAGTGGCAATGTTCCTTTTCTAATGAGAATAAATTTCAAGAGGAAAATAATTTTCTATCATGGTTTCTGAAGCAAAGGGATTTGAAGAAAACATCTGGACTCTGAGATAATTCAGAGCAAAAGCCTACACATGATGGGAAAGTGCTATGTTTCATCTACGCATTATATACTTTTAAAAATAATTCCTTTCTTATAGAAAACAGCTTGAAAAAGAGTTGGGTATAGCACTGATTTCTTCTGGAGTTGTAAAGGCAGTTCATCAGCCAAACTTTTGTCAGCTCCATGTACTATTGATAGAGGTGTTTCTTACTATGAAAGATAAGTAACCAAATACTCTCTAGGGAGAACTGTGGCATAATTGGCTTGCAAGACAGAAATTCTTACTAGATTGTAAGAGTTGCCAAACTGCTTGCTATGTTCTATACTTTTACTAGCAGAGATGTTGGAAGCTCGAGGGTCCTTCTATATAAAATCTATATAGAAGTTGTCAATAAAAATAGAGTTCTTCCCAGCCTGTTGAGCCAAAAGCTAAAAAATACAGGAGATGTTTTTTTTGCAGCTGTGTTTGACTGGATACCACTGAGGAGGTTCCATAAACTTTCTTATGTATCTTCATACTCCTTGTGCATATATGCCACTTCTAAATAAAGAAAACCACGTTATTTATTGGTAAAAGATGGTGTTGCAGAAAAGGTATCTCCAGGTCTTAGAGAACAGATGAGATAAAGCAAATTACCCAGGTCACATAGAGTATGAGTTGCCTAGTGGATGGGTTTTTCAAGAATTATATACAGAATATGAATATGTTGAAATATGAAGAACTACATAGTTCCTGGAAAAAGACCTAACATATAAGGTATCCATTTGATCTAGATCAACCATTGTGTCTTTCACTCAAAAAACTTTTGGAGCTGGAATTGAGAGAAAGATAAGAGTTGGCACAGAGCTCCCAAAGTGGTAATTGCATTAGAATTTGTAACGTGTATGAACTTTTAGAAATTTCCTTACAAAGAAATTTCAACAGAAATGAGAATCCTGCTCTTTCCTCTGTGGTAGAATATAGAAATTATAATGTTGATAAATTTAGAGGTAAGGGTGACCTCAATATCCTACCAGAGTTTTATGCATTTTGTGGGAGGCTGCTGAAGACAGAAATACTTGTTATAATTTGGTTGCTTCTGTTAACTAGGTGTCCTAGCTTTCAGTATACTTTAGACATTGACCTGGGCTTGTCTTGGCACTTATTCCTATTTGTAGGCATTTCAGTATTTACTAAGCTTCTTACTTAAGCTTCTACTGATGTTCTGGGAGCCCAGTAACAGAGGTAATTAAAAAGACAATCTATCTTATGACAGTGTCAATGACTTGGCTTCATTACACTGCATAGTGGGAGGTCACGTCTGATCACAAATAGGTACTTAACAATTGTTTTAAGGCTACAGAGATTCCCAATAGAGAGTATGTTCTTCATAGTAAGTGGTTTTCTTAATAGAGAATGCCAGTAGGCATCATGCTAGATGCTAGGTGCACTGCCCACAGGTGAATACAATTAGTAAAACTATCCAAGATCGGACAATATGTTAAATGAAAGTCTGCTCTTTATGAACATAGAGACAAAGTACTGAACAGGCCCTATTCTAGCCAGTGCTGTACTGACATTTTTGGACCGACTGAAACAAGGAAGTTTGATGAGGGATAGAAGGAAACATCCCATCAAACAAGGACATTTGATGAGTAGAATGATTCAGTCCCTGTGCCCACTCAGGCCTTCAGTGTTGTGTTCGTATGTTGGAAGTGTGCAGATATCAGCTATAGGAGTACAAATCCCCTCTGCTACCAGATGATCCTGGATATAGGTTTAGCTATTCAGAAAGATCCAATTTACTGTAGAGAGAGGCACGAGTTGTGCTTAAACGATTCCCTCAGAAGGGAAATTATAATTTCATTTCATTTTTCTTCCATTTCCCCAAATTAGAAAGAGTAATAATAAGATAAATAAAAGCCAGTGTGGTAGTTTGTCAGGAAACAATACATCTCCATTTCACCAAGTAATAGATTTGCTGAGCACATAGCCATTGCTGTAAGATGTTGAGAATAGAATGCTTGTAAAAAGCAATGTCCTGGATTTGCAGTCAAATAAACGCACAATCAGCTTCTCCCTGACACAATCTGAAACCAGAAAAAGAAAATTTAAGAGACCCAAATACAGTATTGCAACTGAAAACTTATTACTTGCAAATAAGTCTTAGAAAAGGCTAAGAGCCTAGTTTAAGATAAGATAGAACTTCCTTATCTGAAAGAAGTCCTTGAAAAAGCAGTTGCAACAGCAGGGGAGATCCAGATCTCCCTTCCTTAAGAAGCCTGCTTGCAAATTGCTATCCAAAGGAATGGGTTAAAAAGGTTCTAGATTAGCTGAGATACTGGCAGCCAGGACAAAACAAGCAAAAGGCTCTATTTGGTGGCTCCCGCCTCAGATGACTAAAAAGTTTGAGAGCAAAAGGAATTCCAAATGTTTCATGTTAATAGAGCTGAAACACTGGCACGCAAATCCTATGTTTATGGTATTCTTTTAAAGACTTTTAATTATTAATGCTAGTTTTCTGAGATGAAGGGGGACAAAGAAAGTGCTGCTAAAAGCCTCACAATGGTTCTTTTGTATGCAAAGCCAAAAAGAAATTTTAAAACTTTCATTGACAGTCAAAATAAAAATTGCTTTAGGGTTTTGATGCCCTAGACATTTATTTTTGTATATGCCATATGCTGCCTTAAAATTATTTGTTTTAAAAATGTTGTTTCACTTGGAAGAAACCCAGAACAGGAGGAGAATTGCCACCAGCTGGAATTCTATTATAGCTGTACAAGAAGCTGCAAACTATTATTTTACCTTTTTGGAGCTCTCTGCTGACAAATTTAATCAAGTTGTGTAGGTTTGCATGACTTCCCAGGGAGGGATGGCACCTTTAACTGAGAGGATTGGATGTGCATTTTGTCAGATAGACTCATGCTGATTCTAATTTTTAATATAGCTTCCTAAAACAGGGCAGGTATTTCACAAAAACGGGACCGCTGTCCCAAAGAATTTACAATCTGAGTTGACTCGATATGACTCGGTATGTTACCGAAACAAGCAACAGGGAGAGAATGGGATGAGGAACTAATACAGTTATTAATGATAAAAGATGTGGTTCCTGCTGAGCTTCATTTTCCTGTTAAGATTCTGAAATCCACATTTAAAGGAGAAAATACAGGGTGCACTATTGATTCATTTAGCGCAGGGCTTGTAGAAGAAGGAATTTTCAAGACTGGTTTGAAGCAGAAATCACCAGATTTCTGGCTGAGAGAGTAGGGTCTTGTGAGATTTTCACACACGAGGGGCAATGAGGCCGTTACAGACCCCTGCTCATTAGCAATAGTACAAATTCACTCCTGATACAGGTTGGAGCAACTCAGCTGACTTTCATGGCACAGTATGCATAAGTAAGCCTATGTGGCCCAGTATCGCAACTACCATTATTAACAAAAAACCTAATTGCAGATTTTTTAAAAAATTATAATGAATAATAAAAATATCAGCTCTTTAATCTCCTTATAGGTGAAACTTTCCCAAAGCTATGAGAGCAGCAGTGGGTGTTTTATTCACTCTCTAGGCTCTATATAGAACTCATTGCAGGTTGCTGGTTTTTAGTCTTAATCTTTTTCCTTATTTCCTGCTTCTCTGCTCTCCCTCACTGCAGACCACCAGACTACACCCACTATCACAGTTAAGGGAATTTCTTGAGATGTGGTTTCTACAGTTTGTCTCTGCTTTTTCTCACTGTCAGCAAGCTCTTTTTTCTGCCATCGAGTTTCTGAATGGATTCCTTAAACTCAGCTTCCTTCCTGATTCATTGTTTTCTTGAAAATATAATGGCATGATAGCTCCTGGTTAACTGCTGGGTCCATCTTAAACTTAGGCCTCTCCTTAATTTACAAGAAAAAGTTTTGAAAAAATTTTCAATGGTTTCCAATCGCAGCAGCCCATTAAGTTACCTCTGTTCTTTCACAAAGGGAAACTTTTAAGTAGAAAAAATTAATGCTTTTATTATTATTGGTTGTTATTTAATAAATTGTGATTTGAAATGATATATTTAGAGTTTCTTAACTGAAATTCTTCTGTAGAAACCAGGTCTTTGGAATGTCTTCTGCTAATTTAAATGACACTGATGTGACAAGTTAGTGACACACTAGTTGCTTTATTTTAAGTTGTCTTAGGCTGAGGACTAAACAGTGAGAGAGAGACTTCAGAATTGTAGTAATTTAAAAGGTTATTGAAGCAGATTCCTTAGACTTCCCTTGTGGATCCTAAGGAAGCTTTCCACTGTCATGATACAAGGTAGATTGAAAAGATGAAGGAATGAAAAGGCACCTTATTCCCTTTACCGTATTTTAATTTCTGTTTCTTGATTGCACAGCTTAATGAAGCTCTGGGTTCTTGTTCCAGTACGTAACTGTGCAATGAAACTTGGATTTCCATCAAATTTAAGAGTGTAGGTTTTTCTATAATAGAGCCAGCCCACATCCTGTCTTTGACAGTAACTAGTACCATGTATGATTGCATTAGACAGTTACGAAAGAACTTGGTCAAAGCTGATTGAAAACTTTGTAATTTGCTCAGTAGATGGTCAAATTATTATTGATTGACTTATGCCTGTTATGACTGACTGGGATAATTTCTAAACTATTAATTCTGTCTAGTGTTACTGGGACATCTCACGTTCCCCTCACAATTTTGAAATAAACAAGAGAACATCTCTGCTAGAGAAATGTCAATACATTTGTATGGGTCTTTTTTTTTTTCCTCCTAGTATTTTGTTTCACTGTGGATGATTTATTCTTTACACCATCTATAAATGACCAATAATGTGCTACAAAAGCACAGCAAACTATTTATGACCTTTTACTAGGCAGAACTAAATATATAACCCGTTTGTACAATTACAGTTATTTTGTACCCCGGCTTACTGCCAGCATGCCCATTACTCCTGGGCCCCTTGTACGTGTCAAGACCTATTTCTGCAGGCGTCCTAACCATGCTCATTCTCGAGTCTTCTGCTGTGCTCTGTGTTCCTTTCTCCGCTGCTTTGTATTAATTCATTCCCTTTGCGTGGCAGTGAGAACAAATGGGAGAAGGGAAAGGAAAGGGCAGCTATGTTTAATTCTTTCTTAGCAAGAAGCATTTTTTTAAATAAGAGTCTTACTAAAATGGGTAGAGGAACCTTCCTCCTTGTGCTAGGTGCAAGTATTATATGGTTCTCAAGGAGACTCAGATAGACAGAGGACATGGGGAGTGCTGCTGTGTAAGCAGATGAGAATTGAGATGAACAGGTTTTTGATCTGTGTTTGGTTTGTTTTTGCATAGAGGGAGATAGTGTATGATTGTACTGATAAAAGTTTGAAACAGGCATACTAAAGGGGTGAATTGACTTCCCTAAAGAATTTTAGTTTCTACATTTCTCAACTTCTCTGTGTTTGA
This sequence comes from Calonectris borealis, assembly GCF_964195595.1. Classification (NCBI taxonomy): domain Eukaryota; kingdom Metazoa; phylum Chordata; class Aves; order Procellariiformes; family Procellariidae; genus Calonectris; species Calonectris borealis. The sequence goes on from NC_134313.1 coordinate 145,571,517, forward strand.
CTGTGGGCCTTAAAGAATGCTTTTCTGACATAGCTTTTTCTGTTAAAGTGCAGAAGTGCCACAACTGTATTGGTGAAATACAATAGAATATACTTTCAGTGGGTTATTATGATACTGAAAGATCCCAACTTTAAATGTCTTAAACTTCATTTCTGTAAAAAAAAAAATTCTATCTTTTAGTTAAATCAAATTTGCATTCCTTTTCATAAGGATAGTTCTTAATCTTTGTCTAGCTGGCCTTTCTGCTGTTTGCAGCTAGATGGGGTGAGCGCAACACTAAAATTCAGTCTGAACACCAGTGCTGAATTAGAAAATACAGTGAGTAGCTAATTTAGAAGTCCAACAGTATATTTAATATATGGCTACACAGAAATGTTGTTTAGGTAAAAACATGTTATACTGTAATTTCTGGCAATTCAGTAAACAAGATGCAACTTAATTTTTTTTTATGACTATTAAATGATATTATGATTTCACTGCAGTCTTCATATTCATCATGGCTTATACCTAAACTATCAGATTGTGTTTCTTAAGCATTGTCTGTACCTATGTAATTGACTTGGAGGGTTATATATGGAATTCGAAGGGAATGGGAAGAAGGGACCATTGTTATTTTATAAAACAAATGAACCAATTGAAGGAAAAGAGAACATTTTTTTCTTTTTCCTTAAATATTTATCCTTCAAGACCACTTCATGAAAGTAACCACTAGATAATCATCTGTCTTGCTGTTTTTCCGCCCACTTGTTAAGAAGTTTTTAACTGCATTTTTCTTTTTTCTTAAACCATGGACATCTGAGCCCTCATTTATATCCTCTGTCGTTTAGTTTGTAAAAACATGGCAATGAAAGCATGGCAAGGCTTTGAGAATAAAACGTTTTCTAATCACAAAACATTGGCAGCTAAGGGAAAGAAAAAATTGGATGCTTAAAAAAATGTTAAATAGATCCAGCTGAAATTTTTAACTTTGCAAAATTGAACAGATGCATAGACTTTATATCTAGAAGATACAGAGCCAGAGATTTTATATCACTTATACCCTGATAATTGTATATAGTCTACAATACTGACTGTAGAATTTTATCCAGTAATTCCTTTGTCAATCCCAGCAACTTTGCTGCTGAACTAGCTACATACGGGGAGCTGAGGAATGGAAAGAGCACTTGACTAGCTCAAGGCCCTACGGGAATCTGTGGTAGAGCTGGCAGCTGAATCCAGATCTCCTGAATAACAGGCCAATTTTGTACAAAACAATCCATTTTCTCTAGTTAGCACAATAAAACACTGTCTTTTGTCAGTGAACATTTTAGCTGCATAAAGAACGTTGTCAAACTGTGGTAAACATCTATACTACTTCACTGGGGCCCAGTTCAGAAAAGTTGTGGAGTTGCAGAGTGCCACAGAACTGGTTCATTGTGTTGTCTATGCTGAGCTGGGCTGGGCTTTGGAAGACTCCTGTCGGACCACCTCTGTGGAAGATGTCTGCAGCAATTTTACTCCATGTTTTTGTTCTTGCTATATAACCAAGCAGTAAACCATTAAATTTTTTTCTGCTTTCTTACATAGTACCTTACCTTTTCAAAGTGTGCTATGAATGTTCATACGCCACATCAGCACTCCAGTTATGTCAATGTAATGGATGAAAGAGTATTATAGCATACTGTTTTCCTTTTGGGGAAAATAAGGCATGAAAAGGTTAAGTAATCTGATTATAGGAACTGTGGCCTTACGCATGGATCCGGGTGGCGAGAGACCTGTATTTCAGTGAGAGCTCTGTCTGTCTCATTATGTGATATTAATGAGTGATCACTTACCCTGTGGTTTTTTATTGCTAGGAGCAAAAGACTTATGTGTGATGGTGCACAGTGCTTTGTCCTGCGATCAACCACACTTCTAAATACCTTGCAAAGGAGGTTATATTCAAACAAAAGCTACTCTGCTTTCTCAGGCAAGGTATTGTGTGTATTGTGTTTAAACACAAGGTCTATTCTGTTTCGTTGTTTTCAGACATTTAGGTGGGACATCTGTATTCATTAACAAAGCATGGCTCTTTCTCCTCTACATGCTGATGAAGCAGGAAATTAATTTCACTGAAAACTGGTAAAGGCATCTTTCCTGTCACAAAAATGGGCTGATACTGCCTTAGGCTGTTGTATACAGAGCGCTGGAGAGAGTGCCAGGCAGAGCTCAGTGACTGCCCTCTGCACACCCTCTGCGTTACACAAGCCATGGTATCTTGGTCATAAACAAGGTATAATAAACACTACTTATATCCTTTTTTGGCATTAAAGGTGTTTTCTCACCTCTCTTGGATCTGAACAGTGAAAGATTATTCAAGCCTCCAATCAAAAATAAGTAGCAAAGATTTAACAACTGTTACTTGAAAAAAGCCTAAATCTGGCACCTACTGTATCTTATTTGCCTCTCAGTAGGCTGGGTAAATGGCTTCCTACATTTCAAGAGGAGTGATTGCAGAGGGAGGATTGCTCATGCCAGTAGCTCTCTCTGATGAAAAATGGAAAGCAATGATTATCTTCAAAAGTCCATGAAGGTTCAGTTAAGGTAAAATATGAGACATATGATCAAAGGACTAAAAAGTACACATATCCCAAGTGAAGGTCTGATTCCATGACAAATACTCTGTTCAGCCTTTTCCATGAGACATAAGGGCACCAGAGAAACCATCCTGGATGATTGAGGATACCCATCCCATAGTTCACATTAGGAGGATTAAGAGCACATCTGCTTCCTTTTGTCAAGGCACATATTTCCCAGGCTGTTGATGGATTAGGTTAGCATCAGTAAGATGCAGACTGCATGACATGTATCTTTTCACCATCTTGAAGCCTTTGTTTTTTCTTTAAGAGTGGGAAGAACCCTGAAATGAAAAAAGTTGAAAAAAATATTTTTCTCCCAGAAGTTATATTTTTTTTTCCCAAGGAAATTCAAGAAAGGCTCCTTATGATTTAGTTTCAAACAATTTTTTCAGTCTATTTTACAGTATTGACAGTGAACTGGAAAGTTGATCATTGCTGATTTTCAGTGATTTTTACCTCCTAATTTGTAGTCCAAGGACCTATACCCTTATCTGGTAGAGATTCCCATTAGAGCTTTTAGTTTAAATGAAGCTCTGAAGTACCTCTATGTCTGGATGAGGAATAAGGGTTTTCAGACAGAACTAGGAGCCAGGAAATCTTGAGCTTTCTCTGGTTTTAATTCTGTATATTTTTCATTAAGTCCCATGTGCTTCCATGTAGGAAAAAAATGAGGCTATTTTCTATCATTCTTCTTCCAACCATTTGTTTTAGGACAGCCACAGAGCTGCTCTAAACTTAACTGCTTCCTAATTATCCTTAAAAGACAATTTCACTTGTGGTGATGAAGATAATGGATGAAACAGAGGGAGATAAAAGAGTAATTGAAGTTCACTGTGCTTTGACCCTCTACCCTGTCTCCCAGCCCCCACTCTTGCCAGGCCTGGCAAAATGCAGGCAGAATCTGGCTCTTAACCTTTTTGTAGCCTTAGGCAAGACAAATCCTTAATCTCTTTCTCTTTTTTTCCATTTGTAGGAAATAATCTCAAAATAGACTGTCTATCTCTGCGAACGAAAATGAAAAGTATGACTGTAACTAAAGATACTATTATTAGCTAATTTGGTTTAGCTATAAAACAATATTAGCAATTTAATCAACAATGGGATACTCACTAATCAGGTAGATATTGCAAAAACTTTTCAGAAAGCAACAATCTTTTTTTATGCATCATGATAAGAAGTACTGAGAAAGTTGCTATATATGTTTATGTAATGTACTGGGATTGCTCTTCTCGGAACCTTTTGGTTTTCATTTGCCTCTCATTTTTTGGCCTGGGTGCGACTGCTAGCCTAGAAAAAAAAGAATATGTATTAACTGTTTAGCAGTGTTCAGTGTTTAGTTTTCTTTTTAGGAGGAAAATACATTTCACAGAGACTATCCACTGAATTTATAGTGCATTGCCATGGTGATCACCATGGAAAACTCAAGAGTTATGAACTATCGTGTTCCACAAAATGTTAAGAAAATGCAAAATTTCTTACTGTGGAGACACCTTACGTGTCAACCTGTGGTTCTGTTTAGCAAACATTTCATTGTAATGAGAATCATCGAAGTAATTTCCCTTGAATATTTTTGTCATCGAGGTTAAGAGCTCAGATTTGCTCTTACAGGAGTGCTCTGCTTTTAGAGGTAACGTGGGGCTTGGGACCATGAGGGGAAGAGGCAGTGATGTGAGGCTTTAGCTGGAGAGCTGCTGCCTACCTGCAGGTCTCGGAGGGTGGGATCTCCCTTGACAGCAACCGCTCCCGGCTGCGGAGCGTGCTCTACCCTCCCTCCTCTTCCAGGACCCCATCTGCCAAACACAATTTGTCGGCAGTCTAAACACATGTATCTGATGTTGGATCCGGAGCTGGAGGGAAGCTGAGGAGCTGTTGTGTGGTCGCCCGAGACTGGAGCACCACACTGAGGAGAGCGAGATGGAGCCAGATGAATGTCTTGTGTGTGAAGTATGAGGCTTGACAAGTCTGGCATTACACACTCCGATACTGCTTTTGACTCAGTTACCTTTTGATCCCAGTTACACCATGATAAATCTATGTAACTGTACTGAAGTTTACTTAACGAAATTAAGTATCAGAGTTTATTTTAGTAGAATTACTCTGCATTTTACCGGAAGCAATTAAGATCAAAATCCTGTCTGAGTTATATTGTTGTCTTTAATTTTGAATAATTGAAATGTAAACAACAAATTCAGCAAACTTATGGAATGATGAAAGGACAAATTCTCTTCTTACTTACATCTATGGGAAAATGAGTGTTTAGGATTTGACACTGGTTCCATCAAGGCAGAGTGTGGCCCTGGATATGTATTTTAAGCAAGACTCAAACTGTGGTTGGGTGAGGCTCACCTCAAACGAAAGCTTAACAAAATCTTTTCCTCTCGTAGTAACTACTTTCCTCCTCCTATAGCTGTCCACTTTTTTCTATATTAATGATTAATTGCTTATGTTCCTGCTTTCTTACTAAAATGCTGAGTCTTCCACCTACTGTTTCCTTCTATTTTATTCCTTTATAGTTGTTCCAGCTAAGCACCATCTATATGCAAAACATCTAACTGTTTATATGAAACATGTGGTTCATATTTTGCTCTGCTCCAGACATGACGTGTATGTGCATAGGAAGGAAGATGAAGTAGTTAACAGTGCTAACAGAAAGCTAGATGTTTTAGAAGAAAACTGCTTGCTTAAGTGAACTAAAAAAAATATAATCTTTCCAATTAAAATATTCTTAAATAAAGGAAAAAAAAGGAGATTCTGGATTAGTACTCCAAAAGGAAATATCTTTAGCATTGCAAATTGTTGCTTTACAGTCTGAAACGACAGTAAAGTTTCCAAAGTCTGGTTTAAATAAGCAGGATTCTTAAGGAACGCAAAATTTAAAGCTTAAAATATGGGGTCCCTTTCTTTTTTTCTTTTTTTCTTTTTCCTTTTTTATCCTTTTCCTTTTTTCTTTTTTCTCCTTTTCCTTTTTCTTTTCCTCTTTTCTTCTTTTTCTACTTTTTTTCCCTTTTTTTCTCTCTTTTTCTTTTACTTTTTCTTAGTTCATAGACAACTTTCCAGATGTTTTTTTAAGATCACCCATCAAGACATGGAAGGTTTTGTCTCATTTTACATATATTCAGGAGGTAGTAGTATTTAAATCTTATTTAACAAGGAAGTAACCCATGGAGACTCTAGTCCTTTTTACAAGCTGACTCTGGGAAACCTTTGTTTGCAATCTGTACAGAAAATCAATTACAAGGAATACTGGAGCATCAGGGACTATTCTTAGCTTGACTTTACTGTGGTTTATGGTGAGGATTTAGATGCTCAAGATTCAAGATCTTACATGGACGTTGCGCACCTAGAAGCTGGCTTTTCTGCACATAATTGCGTTTCTGAGCTCCCATGAAGGTCTTTAGACATACAGGTTAAAAATCACTCTGTCTGTCATAAAGAACATCATTTAAAGGGAAAGAAGAGCTATGTGTATGTGTGAGAGTTTAATGCTTGCACAGAGATGGAGTAAACTGTTTTTTGAGGAGAATGAAGTAGGGATTGGAGGTCGGGATGTACTACCATAATTCACAGTCCTCTCAGCCTCTGGGTTGGAGTAGTGCCTCGATCATCTTTATTTGCAGATCTGTCAGGTGGTGGGACTGTGTGTGAACACTCTGGGTGTGTTTCTATAGCAGGAAGCCTTTGTGTTGCAGCATATGTGGTTTAGGACAGGGGTTTGGATTTCACCTATTATTACAGCAGCTGCCATTCTTTTCCAAACAGACTTACATAGCTTATGGTCTCCATGGTGCGGAGAACTGTGTCTTGTTAACCAGAGGCAAGGGATGCAAATTCAATCGACAGTGTATATCAATTGCAACATCAGAGTTACTTTGCATCTCTCTCAATAGGTTGCAGGTAATGGAGAGCAGAAGTTAGACAACACTTGAAATAATAGATTTGCTGATTTCATTCTCTATCTAGTGAACAAATAGCCTCTTACTGTTTTGATATCTCTGTGCCCCTCTCTTTCTGACAAAGTGTGTCTGTTCCATTTTTTGCCTTACTAAATTCTTTGGGACAGGAACTTTATTCTGTGTTTGTACAATATCTAGCACAGGGGGTCCTGGCCCTTAGCTGAGACTGTGATGAATACTATGAAAATGCAGATAACATTAAGAATATAAAAATGTCTGTACCACATGAAACCAGACCCAGCTAGCACAGACTCCTCCTTCTGATCGTGGACAATTTTGATTATTTAGGGTAAATATGTAAGATACTGGGCAAGAGTAGCAAGATGTTTATTCTGATTTACCTTCCTGGATTCTGGCACTCAGCAGTGTAGGGACTTGTATAGCCAGAAGGTCCACCTAGATCGTTGTATGTAACAGACACTAATGGACCTACCCCCCTGCATCCAATTCTTTCTCTAAAGCAAACTGTAAAGTAAAATTAGGTAAATACCACAGATGATATAAATATTAGTGTGGGTGAAAGTTAATACTATAGAGAGTGGAATAATGTGGACTAGCTGCTAATACTGTTAGAGATTTTAGGGAGTGGTACAGCACAGCTCAGAAACCATTAGCTAACGCCTTCCAAACACATTTTTGTTTCATGAACAGGTTGGGGAACCACACCTAAATTCTACTGTTAAAAAAAATTGTAATGGTTTTATTCTTTTCAGCTTTAGTGGCTTTGAGCACAGCAGCAATCTATAGGTATTATTTCAAAGAAAATAATATTCAAAAAGCTATATTATCTTTCCTTTGCTTTAGCAAGCCCAGCATACGTGTCACATCTCATTTTTCCTGTGCATAAGAAATGCAGTTTTAGTCCAGACGGACTACAGAATTAACATCCTTGTGTCACATTCCTCATTGGTCACTCATTCTATATTCCCAGAAGAGTACATAGGACTGTGTAATTATAAGACTAATGATTGTAGATGCATCAATACAGTTTCCTATTAATAATGCTAGTGGGGTTTCACATTGATGTGGAAAATCATGCTCTGACTAGCTGCTGGACCAAGACCTTATATACCTTAGAAAATAGTCTGGCTTGTAACTATCTCATTCTTTTCTTTCACAACTTTTCTATCACTAAAATTTATCATTTTCCTCACAGGGAACTGCACAGATGCTACATCTGATATTTTAAAGCCAAATAGTTTCTGCATAACCTATTCCAAAGATATCTTAACAGATCTTCAGCTAAATAAATATCCTTACACTATTTTAGGTCTTGTATATCTAAAGGAATAGCTGGATATTCTTCAAACATGAAGAGTATAAAAGATGGGAAACATCGGTGGGGATAGAAACAAGGGCAAAATATTTCAGGCCAAAGGTAATAGCTGAGGAAATCGCTGAAAACGGGGGCTTGGAAAGAAAACTCTCTCTCTACCATAGAGTGACTGAAGCAAAGCTATAGTACTCTTCAGTGCTCTCCATCTTAGAATTGGCAGGCTAAAAAATCCCTAGGTGATAAGAAATTCATTCCAGGAATTACATTTACTCCCAAAGTCCTTCCTCAAAGCTTGTCAAGCAAAATTCCTTTTGACTTGAAATGGCCATTTGCCTGAAAAAGGATGGCAGGGTACAGTTCATTAAGAAGGTCTTTTATATGGGATAAGAAGGAGATGTGAGTGAAGATTACCTTTCAAATCATGTGGAAGACTAGCATTTTCCACGTTGAGAAGCAGCAAAAAAATCCACATAGTCAAGAACACTTACACAATCTGTTTTTCAAGCAGAAATTCAGTCTCAATATTGTGCACAGAAAGTTATGTTTTCAAATTTTAAATCGTGGTACTTGTACATCAACTGGCTAGAAACAAATGTTTATTTTCTGTCTGAAAAATGCACGTTTTCCAGCTTAATTGCCTAACAGCTCTTTATTTATCTTGGATGTAAATTCATAAATGTCTTTTCAGGAATAAACTTGCGTGCAGATGGCGGCTATATGTTTCTGGAAATCTTTAAAAAAATCTGTCTATTTAAACTAGCTTCAGTGGAAATCTTATAAATAAACAAAGGTTTCAGCTAATTCTTGCAAATCTTCTGGAAAGAAAGCCGTGTCAGGCCAATAACATGGAGCTGTGCTATCATAGATTATGTTCTCACTGAAACTTTTTCCCTGCAAATACTGGATGTGGTCTTTGATTTTGCTCATGAATGGGCACTGGCATATATACTTTTTCATGCACCCCCTACTTCACTATTTCTGGTAACATAAATAGTTCCTGAGTTGGTATTTTTTCAAAGCACACCTTGAAAAAAATCTTTCAGCTTTGGTTGGTTTCACTTGGAAGTGTTACTTTACATCATCTATTAAGCAATTCTCTCCATTACTTCAAAGTCTTCAAATACAGCTGTCCTCACTTTCATAGCTGTAAAATCAGATATCTAATATACTACGCTGAAGCAAAAAGAGACCTCATTAATTGGTTTTAATTTTCTCAGGGCTAGAGGAAGAACCGAAATCTCTGCAGTCAAATTAAAATCCACCCATAGTGCACAGTCCCACAGTGCACAGACACATCTTGATTTTCAGAGCAGATGGATCAGGTCACTTCAGATCCAAAAGCACACGCATGTTCTATTTGAATTATGAATTACTTCTTAGGTGGTTGATCATGTGTCCTTTATACAACCTTTCCTGCGTCCTTCTCAACTCTAAATTCACACCTCATTTCTTAGATAATTTCTACTAAGAAGCCTCTGCCCATCATCATAGCATGTGGATCCTTGGAGGGGAGATGGCTGCATTTGCTGTTTGCAGTTTCTGATGGATAGAACCTACCTTGGGGGATGAGAAGTACTATTTTAGACAGCACAGTCAATAATTAAACACAGACGAGAGAGAAGGGGTTATTGCAATTCATAACCTTCTCTTGGGCAACTGCAGGAGAGCTGTCTGCTCTCCTGGAAAAGCAAAGAATTCACAATATAAAATGGCTGTTAGGCCCTTGTAAGGGAAAGGGTAGTGACTTAAGGCCAACTTTACTACCCATTGCTCAAGTCCCAGCTTTGAGGCACTTAATACACTGATAGATGTGGTTACGTGAGCAGAATATAGTCCACTCTGTGACACCACCCCATCCATATGCAGTTCATTGTTAATATATAGCTAAAACAGGAAACTTCTACAATCAGATAAAGAAAACTCTACAGTGTGTGATTATGGCTTGGTCAGATGTGAGCGTCTGTATGAAAAATAATACCTCAGGTTGAATAACAAAGAACAGCTTGTATTTGAACTTGGCTGTGGTGAATTAAAATGAATTCCCTAAGTCCCTTTGCTCATGGTAGCTTTCACTTTTGTAGCATTTTTCAACCCTTTTGCTCCTTCAGGGGCATGAGTGATTAATTTTATTGACTTAATCTCAACCTGATATTTTTACTGCAAATCCTTCCAATATTCAGAGTATAATTATAGTTTAATGATTTAAATTTGTAGATTCTCTTCCCCAGAAATAAAGGACTATATTTCACTTTTATATTTTTAAAGCTATTTTTCTGTTTCTCTTACAAAATGAGCAAATAACATATGGGGAAATTGGGAAAATTTGTTTGTTAGTGACATATTAATCACTATAGATCTCCATCATTGATTTTTTTTGGCCCTCAATTTATAATTTTATAATGAAGTCTGCAAGCAATTTAGTCTTATCCTTGAGGAGAGTGGGTAGCAAAAGAATCAATGAAAGAGCTGAAGTTTAATACAGGAAGCAAAATTGTGTTTCATGAGCTGCAGTATAGATCTGTGTTGTGTATTCTAGGCACCAAACCAGTATTGATAGTAATGAAAGTTCACTGTGTGTAATGAGGGGAGAATATTCACTGGAGATTTCCAGTACAGCTGAAGGATCCCAGCATTGACTTTGCCCTGAATGTAAGCTCTGAAAGATAAACATATCTAAACTACCAGATATATTTAACATTAAATCTAGCTAGTTACAATGAAACAATTATAACACTCTTCAGATAGCATAAGAAAGAAGTATTGTAAATTTAATGAAGGTCAAATGTTCAGAGACCTAGTGTGATGTCCATTCTGTCAGCTACCTTTTGTGTTAACAAATAATAACTTTTAAACCCAGAACTCCTGTGCTCTGGTTGTGCCTGCTGTTTTTTTATATAGGCTGAATGATGTTAATGCCATTTCTATCACTTTTGCTCTCAACCACTAACATGAAAAACGGCACATACAAGAGATTTTGCTTCACATAACTACACACTGAGTTAAAGCACATTTTGAAAATCTGGCCTATAGAGGTGTTATATTCCGTAGATAGAATAAAAAATGCTTGACATAATAACAACTAAGGCTAATCAAGATGATTAAAATAAATATTATTTTAGTGACTGAATTTTTTTCACCTTCTTTTTGTCTTTGCTTTCACTGTACCTAATGAAATATGAAGCTGAGAAAACATGGCAAGAAGCTAAAAGGGTTTTTTTCTCCCTTCTTTTTACCAGACTAACTACTTTTAGAACATCATGCTACCTCCTCAGCAAGTTACTTCAAAGGAGTCTAGGAGGATGAGTATCCAAACTGCTCTTAAGTTTTCACTTATGTTCAAGTTACTACTGTTCTAATCAAGTAGTATAGCTACTTGAATTTGCTTCATTCAAAATTGCACTGGAATTTTGTTTCCTTTCGTAGAATACTGCTTCTGCCCCTGAATTTACATTTTGAGGTACGTGTGGCTGGGGACATGCTCTGTAGCAGAACGGTTAGTAGAAACTTTGATAAGAGGCTAAAAGCAGCCTAATCCACTCCTTTTCTGAGGACAGAAAATTGTCCCATTCTTCATTGCAGCTATGCACAGTCACTTTGTAAATAGATTTAATCTAACTATTTCTACTTAATTCACTATCCTGTACCCAAATCACTTTAGCAACATTTTTAATCCTTTCTTTTTCAAGAGAGTGGTATTCACAATGAAAAAGAAAGCAGGGGGCAACATCTGTGATTCCTGGATTGCACAGACAGTATATGGGACAGAATATGGACACTGGCTTCTAATCACTGCAAGCAAACTTTGCAGATTTCATGCATAAGTTAACTTTCCAGAAAGTGAGAGTTAGATCTTAAAATTCTCAACCCACAGAAAATTCTTTCATCCAAAGGAAAGTCCTTCAGTTGGGTAAAATGAATCAAAAGACTTCGTTTTTTGCATGTCCTATTAAAAAGATTGCCATAGTCCTGTGTTCCACATAGCCATGACGTGTTTTGAAGATTAGTAGAGAAACAATTATAAATATCTACCTGTCTATTTGTCTTTAGAAAGAGCTTGTCAGTTTTCGGTGAGCGTTGCTGGATGAACTTGTAAGGTCTTGTCCTGAATTCACTGCATTTTTTCTGAGCAGAATTGAGGCTTCGATGAACTGGGGATGCAGAGAGCCCCTGGTTAGCAGGGCTATTGGTTTTAAATCTGCATGAGCTGTAACCTGTAGATCATTTGTGGTGGTGGTCATTCATAATAGCTGAGGAGGGGGCAAACTTCTCAAATTAGTTTCACCTATGGATGAAAAGGAGAGTAAGAAAGCTGACTCTGAAAGAAGAAGAAATGGAAATAAAAAAGAATAGGTTCAAGCTCCTGATTAACAGGTAAGCCCTTCTTTCGCTTTTGGGTTTTGGAAGGAGGATCAGTCCTTGAATAACAGGCTTGTGCAAATTTTTACTTGGAAGATTGCAGCAGTTTCCTATAAGTACAAAATGTGATTGTCCTTCTGAAAATCAAACCCCATATCAAGATTATGATTTTAGCATTTGTTTGCAGCGCACACGATTTTCACAGTTTAAATACTCATTATATATGTTTGTGGACTGTTCAACTTGGCGCTTTTCACTCACTTTATATCACTACGGAGCTGGATAATAATAATTCCTGGAAATGCTCAGAGGTACTGCATATTCAAAGAAACAAAGTCAGCTACCCATAAAGATATGGAAAAATGCTTATCTATTTTAAGGGCATTTTTTAGAACCACCGCATCTCACATACACGCATAGGGGTTCTGGGGTTCTGGTCAGCAAACATTTAAAAATTTCTATCTTTGGCAGGTACACTTTCAAACTATATTTCAGTCCTTGTATGTCCCCTTATACACCTTGCATCTGGATTTTTTTTTTTTTTTTAATTATGCTCTTATACAAATCCTTGGGCTTGATAAGAGTTCTAATTTCTCAATTTCCACTATAATTGCTGTCTTGTGCTTGCAAAATTGAACAGCCAAACACTTGAGAACTAGAGCTGGATGATGAATTGAAAGTGTTTCAACCTTTAACCCCACATGTCTTTAAGTCCTGTCTACTTGCATAAAACTGACAAAACCACATTTTTATGGTTTGTTTTCTGTGCAGCAGATCTAAACCAGCTTTTTAGAGGAAAAGGAAAGTAGATCATATTCTGCTTCAATCAGTATCAAGGTAATGGGAGAATTTTATATTACAGAAGCATTGTGTGTTCTTGAAGGAAATGTAAGAAAGAGAAAATACCTAGCTTCTTTTTGCAAAACTGAGCTGAGCAAAGAAGGCTGACAACTTTGCAGAAATAGTATTCTCCTTTCATATAGTTACATGGCCCTGTATGAATTGGTTAGGAGGTCATTCAGTGTAGGAACTGCCACTCACTACATTCTGCTCTCAGTTTCCCAGCTTCAACCGAGAGATTGATCACATACACAAATGAATTCAGCCATCTCTGACAAAAGTGTAGGTTTTTTAATCTAAGTTTCACATCAATTCTTTGATATAAGACTATTTCTGCATGCCTTTTTTTACCTGCCACCTTGGCCCTTTATTGTGCTAGCTAAATTGACATTTGAACTGTATAAGTAGAGTAGCAAGGATGTCCCGATGCATATTAGATAGAGAGGTAACTTCTAGCAGGAGTGTATACAACTTAAAATAACCCACAACTCAGACTGTCATCTGTGATCTGTTCCTTTTTACATTTGTGAGACCCTGTCTTTTCTGCTTCTTGTACTGTCAGCAATTCCTCTCATCTTTGATAAAAATAGCTAACTAAATTTGGAAAAAATCTTAATGCAGGAGAAATACTGCATATACTGAACTGAAGCTACCTTCAAAGAAAGTTGAGATACCTCTTTTAAATTAATGTTGCAAGCAATGTTTTGTAACTGTATATTACAAAGAGGTTAAACTGCACTAGGGAGAAAGCGGCAAAAGAAGGAAAACTGTAACGGGAAGAAATAATTATTCCTGTGAAAATAAAGATTAGATGTATATAAATTACTTTTCATGCCAGAGCTAAACAGGCCCCTTAGGAAGATAATAAAGGCCTCTTGAACCTCAAAGGCTTCTCGCCACTTTCATATGCAGCTTCTTCTATAATACCTGTTTTGTTCAAATTAAAACTCACGCTCCTGTTGCCAATATAGAAATCTTTTCAAGCACATTGAAGGCATAGCTCTTGGGACCAGAAATGGGGTAAAACATTCTGAAGAAATATTTTTTCCAAAGTGAATTTGTCATTTCTCTAACCTCATCCCACAAACAAAAACCATAACAAGAATTTTGATAAACATGTTTATCTTCAGAAGAATGTAAGATCTGAATAAAATGTTTCTTGCTTTATTGCTCAGAATGAATGGACTTGTAGTGTAATTGCGAATGATAGAGAATATTTGTGCTGAAATACAGCTTATTTAATAGTTATGATAAGACTGCAATATAAAGCATGTCTACACTGGAAGATCTGTTTGAATAATGATGAAATTTGTGAAATTAATCATAGCCAGACTGAACAAATGAGTCCAACAATAAATTGTGCGTCAGTATAGTAGAGTAGTGTAAAAGGAGAACTATTTAAATAATAGAGTGCCAGCTGATGCTTTTGTTACAGGAGTTATGAATAGATCTCAGATTCCATTAAATTTTTTCCATGGTAATATTAATTTTAAAATCTATATCAGACTATATGATAATAATTGAAAGGCATCTTCTACTTTTGAAGAGCCCTTATGAAAATGAAAGATGGCATAGTTTCCCTAGGAGAGACTCATCATCCCATAAAGAGAGAAATGAAAATCTGAACAATGTGTCTGAAAACTTTTCAGCACTGCAGGGTTATGTCTGGAAGAAAAAAAACAAGGTACCAAACCAAGGACAAACCTGGTGGTGACATGAGCACTGGAAGTCCTGTGGGATCATACCTTTTGTCCACATTGAGGTGCCTTCTGGTCCCAAATTTATGGTAAAGGACATCGTTTTGTATTACGAGTATTTTTGTATTCAGATGGTTTACTATAAATGAGAAGTAAGGAAAAAACAACAGTAGAACTGAAAAACTATGGAGATTGTGATTTCGGGAGAATGAGAAAGTATGGCATTTGTAAGATGATTCTCAGAAGTGGAATGTCAGCAAAAGTGAGGATTTATCTGGAAGTGATAGGAAGGGTGAAGAAATGAAGAGATGATCCCACATTCCAGAAGTGTGCATAATTCCACCATGGTGCAATTTCACAGTACAAATATGCGGTGGTGAAATACTTT
The DNA here is from genome assembly GCF_964195595.1 of Calonectris borealis. Classification (NCBI taxonomy): domain Eukaryota; kingdom Metazoa; phylum Chordata; class Aves; order Procellariiformes; family Procellariidae; genus Calonectris; species Calonectris borealis. The sequence goes on from NC_134313.1 coordinate 145,586,624, forward strand.
GGGTAAAGATAAAAGGAATAGAAACCAAAAAGAGAAATAATAATAACCATCTGTTACACATCAGAAGATCTGGAAAAGAGTGGGGAAAAAGAATTCCTGGAGCTGTTCTTTATGCTGTGGGATGCTGCGCTCCTGAGGAATGTTTACAACTCATATATTTGCTGCTTAGCAAATCCAACAAGCCTGCGTCACTGAAGAGGTCTGTAAAGTATGCAGAAAGCAAATTTTGGAAGCAATGCTTAATTGTGCCTATAAAGTAAAGGCCTACTGTCAGGGATTGATGAAGAATCATTCTCTTTAGCAGAAACTCACATGTTTTAGGTATGGTCACTATTCTGAATTCCACCCATTTGGATTCCTACTCATTCCTACTCATTTGACATGGCAGTCAATTTAGGAGGGAAATGTGGTATGAAGAGAGAAACATTTACCAGGTCTTTGTTCTTGCTAAGGCAGGGCTTAACTGAACTGATCCTTGAAAGGCCCAGATCACCTGAGCCTGTGAGACTTTACAAATAGATAAAGTTCAATGCAAGTTTGGGCACTGTGGATGTTTGACTGCCTTGAAACGGTATACACAAGTCAGGGCACTGCACAGCTGGAAAGGTGAACTGTAAATAGAATGAAAGAGTGCTGATTTTCCAAATATACCCTTGAAAGCTCTATTTTGCTTGAGTTCCAGAAACTGCTGAAACAGAGGTTTGAATTCTGTTTTTGTAAAACAGAGATTACTATTGGTTGCTCTATATTAATTTCAGAGTTACCAGAAATCTGAATGCAAGAGGTAAAGTTTTCTCTGTCTACTGCATGACTTCTCAAGTTGATTTTTACGATGACAAGCTGGCATCAGGTGAGAAGTGTTCGCCGACAGAAAGAGAAACACACTGTTATTTCTAAGGGAAGTTAAGGTCAGAGCACAAATATATTCTTTTTTTGTTTGTTTGTTTTTACAAAACCCCAAGCCAGTCTGGTCAAGTTCTTCAGCCACACCGGGGTCTCCATTTCCTGCCCAGAGAAAATTTAGCCCCACAAGGTATATGCTTTATTCCTGACCTAGATTAGAACCTTCTTTCTATGGAGTTTGGTCAAAAATACAGAAAACTGTGAGCTTTGGTAAGGGCAGTAATAGCACATTCAAGATATACTTAGAATTTGGTTCTCATTTATTTTTAAGTCTTGGCTTAACAGAAATGAATAATGAAGTTAGTTACAAAAGAATCCCAGAGAAGGTATCTTGTTCAATCCTTCTTCAGTGCTAACCATACTGGAGTCCTGCTTCAAGAATCTGCTGTAATGCAAACAATGGTTTACAGTAAGAAACAGCTTCGTAAGGGCCTAGCATTGTGCTTCTTATGATTGGCTGCTGTGACTAGGTGTTGTGGTCATAAAATTCATAATCAGGATGAAACTAATCTGGAACAGTAATGAAAAAATGATGGTATATAAGAAAAATATGAAAGGACATTTTTTCCTCTCATAGTTTGAGAAAACTGTGAGCAGCGCAACTGTTTCCAGGGTTTTCTGAAATACAAAATCATGTAAGTAAAACAAAAGTATTTTTCTAAGCTAAATTAATACAGTGTTGAAACTAACATTTTCCCAGTTAATTCATCTTTCTCTCAAAATCAAAACACGCTCTCTTAAAAGACAGTGTGTTCAAGAAGGAATTAATTCTTAAACATACTTGAGGTGTCTTCAAGGTTATTTATGTGGGAAGAAAGCTCTCAGTGGCAGAGTTAGGCTGTAACAACAGCTACAAATACTTTTCAGGAAAACAAGAGGACAGGAACTTTGCCTGTGCAATATTGCACACAACACTCATAAACTTTACGATAAGGAGCACAGCATAAAGGGGATTTGTTCCTATTATGAATTTGTTTAAAATTCTCCCGTAAATTACACTAAGCAGCAATATTAGCTTGGATCACAAATCCCTCTCAGCCACTGCCTTATCACAGATTCCTCAAAAGCACTAACCTGCACGACCTTTGTGTGAGTCTCAGATGACTCCAATTATTCTGCTGTGAGCTCTGATTCTTTTACACAACCTGCCCTTAACTTTAAAAAATTGGAGAGGGAGGAGGTCTGGGGGGAATGAAAGCCATATCACATGGCCTGACCACACTTTGTACCCTATGAGATCGGCCATCGAAATCTTGGAGAGGTAGAGGGGGGGAATTTATCATCTCCCGAATCTGTAGATATCAAGAGGAACCGAGTTCCACCACACTGGGGTCAGCTGTGCAAAAGCGCTGTATTTTGACAGAATCAACTTGAAAAGTGACCGGGGAGCAGAGATAAATGAGAAACAGAAAGTAGGTTGCGAAAGGGAACAAAAATGTGGACCAGGTTATGCAAGAACAGAGGGGTCAAGGCTTGAAGAACCTTGAAAGTTATCGGTAAAATCCTCAACTCAAATCTCAATTTCAGAAGAAACCAATATGTGGCTTGAACAAGGGGCAGCATCGTAACAGCAGGGGCAGCCACAGTGGGATGAAGGTGAGATAGGATGCTTTGATAAAAAATGTGTAGCTGATGCAAGCCCTCAATCAATGCTTCTTCTGTGTAGAAATATGAGGCCAAGTCTAGGTCCCACTGAACCTTCTAGCAAAATTTCCATCCAGTTAGGAGCCACTTTGGCTCCTAAATTTAAAGTTAGATACCAGTTTGCTGTAAATCCTGCACTTCTGTGTATGTCACTTCAAGATTTGGCTTCAGGATTCTTTTATAAGGGTGTCTGTGTTTTCTACCCCTCAAAATGCTGCAAATATAAAAATGTCCTCTGCTCTACATCATGTGTTAATCTGTGGCCAAAGACACCACAGGGCAATGGACAATCCTGAATTAAGGTTTTAGCTGGAGTTGGGAGGAGAATCAGTTTGCCTGTTCTGTGAAAATTTCCACTATTTCAAAGAGTCTTCCTGTCTAAAAGCAGAGTGGAAAATTAAAATGCGTTTTTGCAAACGGAAACAATAACTCAATGAGTAATCAGAGTCCACTAGCGGAAATGTTGCATTATTCATGTTCACCATGCTTTCTTTCAATTCTGACCTTATAGATTTTATGGTTGGGTTTTCTTAATACTTCAACTATAAATGAACTCCAATTTTGAAATGAAAAAATATATTGAGAAAAATGCCAAAAGGTGTTTTGGCAGTTTCAAAATGTTCTTCTAAGGTTTTCTTCAAAAAGGAAAATCACTGAAACTTACTATTCTATAGATAGATCAGCATTTCCCGTTGAAAGATTTTATGCTAAAAGTATTTTCACTTGCTCTTGACTTTTAGCCAAAACTCAGACCTTAAAACAAATGACAGAATTTGGGATTGCCTTTGACCTACAATGGAAAACACCTTCCTCCACCATTAAGCTGTAATCCTCTTACAGAAGAGCTACTCATTTGTGTGTGAGTGGAAGGTAAGTTGCACAGTCACGTGTGCCATATGTTGACAACTACCCTTTTCCTACACCACTATATGTTAGTCTTGCTTTTGATGGAAGGCATGATTAGGCATTTCTATGGCTAAGCTACATAGAAGCTATAGCCCTCAGACATAATGCCAGTACCTGTCACTGTCTGGCCTCTATATGGCAAGTGACCTCTGACCGCCTTAGACTTGCTCCCCAAAATGTTTAGGTTAGGAAGTGCATCATTCCTGCTTGCACAGCCAGGTTTCTTTCCTGTGAAAACCTCGATGAGGAGGGAAATGCCTTTGGCTCAGAGTGGCGGGAAGCACTCTTGTCTAAGGAAATATGTGTAGACATCGCGCATTTTAATCTGCTTTTTGTTATTCCTTTTTGCTTTATTTATCAACTCCTGCTTCAAACAAAGGATTCTTATTTCACTGATGTTTAACTTAAATATGGCAACTTCAAAGTTAGGCTCAGCAGTATCTAATCTATACTTTTACCCCATTTTAAATCATAAACTGAGCTTGCTTGAGACAGGGAATGTTTATACTGACTTGTCATATTTTGTAAATAAAACAAATGGGGCCAGATTGTGGTTCAGAGTTCACAGATGCTTTGGAAAGGTGAAGAAGATTAAAAGAAGAGTTTTGCCTGAGTAGCAAGCCAGTCATTGTCAGTAATCTCCCCAAAGGAGGAAAAGGGGAAGGGTGACGAGGAGAGTGCACTGGGTGTGCGCTCCACAAATCCTCCCCGGATATTCCACTGCAGGTTGGCCTGTCCTCACGCTCTCTGTGGTGGCTGTATGTAAATATCTGTGATGTGATGGAAATAAATTCTGTGAAGTCAAGATTACCATCATCACAATCATCATTAGACATTAAGAAATAACTAGTTATTTTTGAGTAATATTTTATTACATCCCTTTTTCTCCTGTGTTAATTTAAGACAGTAATACAGATGGGAAAACCATAGCTGATTTGGTTAATGGGGTGACCATCCTTGCACTTTTTGCTAAAGAGTTTAAAAATGCTTTTTCAAACACATGATCATGACAGTGTGCAGGGAACAATAAATGATCCAGCTATAAAAGCAGAAAAAACGTATTAATTGTTTAAAGCCATATTCACAGTGGGAGGCTAGGTGGATTCTTGCTCCAGAGTATTTTTAAATAGGACATCTCAGAAGATCTCTTGTAAACTGAAGTGTTGGTGAAAGAGTAAAAGATTTAAATAAAATGGATAACGATAGTTAGAATTTGTTGGTTTTTTTGTTTTTTTTTTTAACTAGAAATAGTAACAGACCAGCCAGAGCATGTGGTGCTCGCTTAAGAGTATATAGGAAGTTAGCTATGAAATGAGTGAACTATTAATTGTGGCATACAGTCTTCTAAAATTTCCTCCTTCCTTATGAAAAGAAAATGACACAATTTGAAAAAAAAAAGGCTTAATGGGGAAGTTGAGGATATATAAATCTTAATAAATCTGACATTGCATTTAGCAAATTGGTAGTAGTTATAATAAAGAATAGAACCAGTGAACATACTTACATATGATTTACTGAGTAGGACACAAGCATTGTGTTTACTTAGGGAATTATTCTTAAAAATGTGGATTTCTTTGAAGGAATCAATCAGCATTGGATGGGAAAATCCTGTTGATACATTCTACTAGGCTTTCCAGAAGGATTTTGAGGAGGTTTTCATCAAATGCTCTTAAGGAAATTAAGTGCTGTGGCACAAAATGAGGGGTCCTAGCATGTTTAAATAGCAAGTTTGGAGGTAGAAAAGAAACCAAAAGGGGAACTGGTTGGCTTTCCTGATTGATGCACCAGTGGAAACCCACAGAGATCATTGCTGAGCTCTGTGCTTTCAAACACATACAGGTCTGGTTAAGGGAGTCAACGAAATGAGGTGACACAGCTTTTTTAAACAGAACTAGCAATTCAGGGTAGTTTTGGAGGGATCTTAAGGTGCTGACTGGATGATAAAATGGCAGATATAATTCAGTGTTGGAAGATGTAAACTGATGCACCTGGGGTTGACTCTGGAATTGACAGTTGGAATTGTTAGGAGAGGGATAGAAAACAAAATAAAAAAGATCAATATAGCACTGCATAAGTCTGTGAGGTGGACATATCTTGAAGACTGCATGTGGTCCTGTCCCCTACATCTCAAAAAGAATAAAGCAGAACTAGAAAAGGGTGACAGGGTGCTCAAAGTTATGAAATAGCTTCCAGATGAGGATTGATGACATAAACTTGGTATCCTGAGTAGGAAAAGAGATGCCTGTGGGAGGAGGGAATAGAAATCTATAGATCTTGAGTAGCACAAGGGAGGTAGCACAAATAGGGACATGGAGTAGCAGGTTTGACAAACAAAAGCAGGGCTTTTCCACAGAAAGGGTAGTTAAATTGTTGATGGCATTAGCACAGGATTCTGAGGATGCCAGAAGTTTACATGGCTTCAAAAGGGATTAGATAAATCCACAGAAGAAGAATCCATTACAGGCGGTAAAGATGTCATTTCTGGCTCAGAATATCTTGGACCTCATAGAGTGCTAGAAGCCGGGGGAGCATCGCTGAATATTTGTCTTCATTTGCATGCTTCCCCAGCCTCTCTTGGCCACTGTTGGAGGCAGGATGCTGAACCAAATGGTCCTTTGGTCTGACTTATGATCATCCTTGTGTCTCTATGCCTGCTTTCCCTCTGCCACAGCTTGGAAACTCATGTTTGCTTCTTCTGAGGTGTCTGGAGCAGTTGCTAGTGTTGGGGACAGAGGGAGGGTGTCCATTCCCAGGAGCAGACTTTCCCTTGTTTTCCCCACTCTGCTAGCAGCCATGAGGGCTGACTTCTCATCAGGCCAGCTGTGATGGGTAGCTGGGTAGCCCAGCTCTGAATCCTGAAATATGGGTGGTAAATTTCCATTTTGCCTGTATTATGAGAAGCTCTGGATGAACTTGTCCTGTGTTTGGGGCCTTTCAGAGCCAGTAGACCTGACCGGTAGAGTCATTCTCACCTGCTGAAAGATTTTAGCACTCAGTCTGAAACCCATCGGAAAGGCAGTCAGGAGTTTCCATCCAAACATATAAGTCACTCCAGGCTCTACTGGAATTTGGCCTAGTTTTACTCAATCAAGCAAAGTCAAGCCAAGCCAAGCAAATAAACATTAGTTTTCAAAATATGTCCTGAGTCTTCAGGTGTGGAATTGAACTCCAAACAAATGGGAAGTAGCTCCTGGTTTTTACTGAAATTGTCTTAAATATTTTGGGTGAATAGTAGAAAACAGAATTTTTTGGGGGGATTGAAACTGTTTGCGAATATGAATCGTGCAGATAAATTCAGCTGAATAAAGAGTAAAACAGATATTATATAAAAAAGAAGCATTTAATTCCTGAATTTTCTGAAGAAAAACAGAAGTTTCATTTTAGAAATGCTAGAATATTTACTTGTGACATTTGCAAAATAAACTTCTCTTTAGGGTTTAATAATGGCCCACTGTAAAAAGAGAAGATTTTAAAATGAAAGCAAAAATCACTATAGATTAGCTTGATCCACCCCCCGCAAATCCCCTATTTTTCCAAAACCGTAAAATGTCTCTTTTGATTAAAACTCAACTGATTACATTTTCTTTTCCTTTTTCTTTAGTGACTAAACCAAAAACATTACTTGTTTTGTCTAGCTCTGTTTTGGGTTATATTATGGAAGTTTTACAAAGTGGTTCACACTAAATTGAAGGCATTCATAACAAATTATAGTGCATTTTCCAGAAAAGTAAATACTGTTTTTTATCTTTGTTTGCAAATAATGGTAACTGCTCCATGAATATCAATGAGGAAGGATAGAAGGGAGAAGTTAAAAAATTTAAATTTGCACGGTTATTGAAGCTTCTTGTTTTAAGTGCTTAAAGCCGATTAATGCAGATGCCACATTTTCCCTTTCTTCTTCATGATCGTTTTGACTTCCTCAGCTTAAGGAAAACATTCAGAAGAAATCAGTTTATCCTTTTTGTCCCCCACCCTTCTTTTTTCTTCTTTTTTTTTTGACTGGCTATGGCTTCCTAATTCTTCTCTTTCTTTGAGTCCTTCAGTGCTGATAAATGCTTTTAAACTAAAATTTGTTTAATGACTTTTTTCATGGAAAATTTGCTTTGTTGATTCCTTTTAAAAAAAGACAGTTTATTTTAACAGAAGAATAACTGACTTTTTGTGTAATCATTCACTTCAGTGGGTGCTTGCCAAAAGGACCGCACAAACGAAACGCTGTCTCTAATCTCACTTGGCCATGCAGAGGAGTGAGCTCCCCACATGCTTATTTGCAAGTTGATTTGAGGGAAAGCTGTGAGGGAAGGCAGCTGCCCCGTGAGCGAGTGAATCCCCACGAGCCAGAGCTGTCATCCCTTTTCTTCTAGCTAGGCACCTGGGAGGTATGTGAGGTGGCGTACGCCTGAGGAATGCGCCAGTCCCCCCTTATTAGCAGGGACTTTCTCTCCCCCATGCAGCGCATGGCACTTCTGGCTGAGCCGAGTCCCCTTTTCCACCTTCCTCTGGAGCAGCAGATGTCAGTCACTGCTCTAAGCTGGATACTGCACTGGTTTACTGCTGGTATGTTGCCATTGCTAATTAGAGATGGTTTTCACTCACATAGGCTAGTACATAAAATAGGCCAAACCCCATCCTTTCACCCCAAGACAAAATGGCATTGCATACATTGCACCCACTCTCTTCCCACTCAAATCAGGGCGGCTTCACTCCTGCCATCCAGTCTCCAGCCCACTATCCCTCGGTCATGCCCAGGCCAGGAGGGTGTTTTGCACGCTCTCTGTGGGCAGGGCACTGCTTCAGCCCGTAGCCTGTTCATTTACATGTACAGATGTGGTGGTTGTGATTAGAGCTACAGAGAGGGCTGGTCCCTTGGCCTCTGCTACGCCATGCATAGGAATGCAGCAACATGTATTTTCCTTGTAGTAAAAGCTGGAGGTATTTGCCCAGATCACCAATACCTAAATCCATTGCTATAACTTATTGCCCTTTTATTGTGCCAACAGAGTGACAGCTACCTCCCAAAGGAAAGCAGACACAATCTATATCTGTCCTAAGCAATTTATAATTAAAAGGCCCCAATCCTATTCTGCTTTCTGTGATGTGTGTAGTCTGTATTTGCATAACGTCTTCATCCAGATTTAGCTTTAGAGCATATCAACCTTCGTCAGGGTGCTGAGGGTCCCTGTAAAGGCAGCACAGCTTCTAGAGAGAGATTTGGAGAGCTTGGTTTCATGTAAGGATTCTGAATCACCATTATAGTTTACACCAGAAAGTTTACTCTTAGACTCATTCATAACTGCTCCAAAATACGTATTGCCATATTTAATCATCATCTACCTTGGCACTTTTTGCTCTTTATAGTCTTTGCATTTTTAATTGCTTCACTGCTGGTCATTGTGATTTCCCTTTCAGCCTTTACTAAAGTTCAGAATTTTCGCTTTTCTTTTTCTCCCCTTTTCAGTGGTGAGGATTCTCTTGAACCAAACACCCACACCTATTTTAATTTGTGATGCGTCCCTGATATCCTTTTTTAAAAGGTATGGGCTATTGGTGGAGTGGAAGAATCTTGCAGGTTTTATTCCCTTGAGTTGTTTCTACCCAATTATCTAGTTGGTATCAGTGGAACTGACTGAATGAGGAAGAGCCATCCACATGAAATGTCTGCGTGATCAAGACTTTAGTTACTATGACCGAGAGACATTAAAGTCTGCAATATGAAAGACATTTTCCTTTCAGAACACATTTCCAAACCCAAAGTGGCAGATAGTAATTTTCTGTTGCTGGGCTATATTAATTTCTGGTGTAATCTCATAAAATGTAGTATAATTACACTAAGAAGGAATGTAAAGCCCCAACTTGAAATTTCAATCCTGCTTCACAGAGCTATAAATTGCAGTGGTCTGGCATAAGCATCTATGGAAAGCAATTAAATGTATATTGTTGCGTTCAAGGAGGTCACACAGCTCTACTTACTTTTTTGTGATTATTTACCTTAAACATCCAAGCAAAAAAAGCAGACCATGCCATATACATGGAAATACTTAAATGACCACAACAATGAATGATTTGGTGCAGATTACCTGAAAGATCTTTTCACATTTTGCCTTTTAAACACTGCCATATTGTCTGAAAGTTCTGGGACATGTCCGTGAACAACTGCAGAGCAGCCCATGTCAGAAGCATAGGAAAGCAATGGCAGTCTGGAATAACAAACTCTGATTTTCAGTTTGTGAAAGATGATTTCTGTGCGTTAGGGGTTATTATGTTATTATGTATAGTACAGTTAAGCTTAGAGGCTTCAGTGAATTTGGTACCTCATTAAGCAAGGCATAGTAGAAGCACATAGTGAGAGACAATCTTTTCTGAAAACATTACTCACAATCTGCGAGACAAGAGTGGAAGAGAAGCATAGAAAAATGAAGCCCTTGGAGATCGTGGTGTAGATTGGTGGCTGAGTCCAAAATGTAAACTCAGTTTCCAAAGTCTTAATTGATCTCTTCTTATTTGCATCCCACTGCCATAGTAATGAGGTTAAATCTAAGCACTGGGAACCAAAAGCTTCATTTTTCTGTAATAGTAACAGTCACTAACATGTGGTGGCCATAATTGCAAATAAATTAGTTTAACTTTGGAACTTTCTGTATACAACTGATGGATTTTGCCACTTTTAATCCCACCATAAGCATTCCTTGTTCACTACGCACAATGTTGTTGCCAGCTACGTGGAGAGCAAAGGGAAATTTATACAGGGAAAACTGAAGGAATTTCCACAACCATTCCACCACGGGGCTGGCATTGCCATTTTTCTCTGGGTTCAGTGGCATACTGAGGGATTTAGCCACAACGTAAAGTAATTGAAAACATTCCCAGGATGTCTGAAAAAAAGTGGCCATGCTCTCATCTCACTAAAATATCATTCCCTGGCAAGGAGTAGTGCAGCAAGAACAGTGTCACATTACTTTAACAGAAGCATTTAACATTTTTACTGACAGAATCTAAAGCATGTGGTTATGGAGTGTGAAATCCTCATTAAAATTCCTCGAGCAAAATCAGTTGAATAAATATCCAGTAATTGTCACAGTGCCCTCATTGCTGTAGTTTTACAATACAATAATTCTCTCCATTGATCAGCTTTATTCTCATATCATATAAAGAGCTCAGATTCTTGTTCAGGCATTTACTACCCGTCAGGGCCAATTCTGATATTTGTAAGTCTAAAGCTGTAGAAATATGTTGCAATAACTGTGGGCTGGATCACATCAGTGCATTCATGGAGCTTCTCTGTGCTACTCCTCCGGAGCAGTGGCAGTTGCCTCTCCCTGCACACCTCTCCCACTTTCCCCGTCACCTGATGCATACAGAGAATATGGAAAAGGCAAGTGGGATTCCCAAATGAGCTACTGAATCAGAAGTGGGAAACAATACCAGTCCAACCCACCATGCTCAAGTCTCCTTTGGGCTTCTCCCTTTGCTCAAGTCCTTAGAGAGGATTTCTGTAAACCACAGTGCGCTATAGGACCATGCAGGCTGGGAGAGAAGGGATGGGACACTAAACGGATAGACAAGGGGTGTGTCCTCCTTATAAATGATCCTGGAACAGCTGAAGGTTTTAGGGAGAAATTCAGTGTCTTGAAGTTAGTCCTAGAGTTTCTTCAAAAGTGGGAGGCAATGGCCGAACTCTGCCCCTGGATTGAAGGGTATTGGAGAAATTTGATAGGGGGTGTGTGTGTGTATGTGTGTCCAGGCTCTCTTCCAACTATTAACTTTAATAAGCAGTAGTACTGTCTTTACCTTGGTCCTGTCACTATTTTAAAGTGCCTCACAGTTCAAAAGGACTGGAGATGTGGGGTATTGAATGTATTTTAAAAGAGCTGCTGGCTTTCCTAGTGGCAAATGATTCTTATTTTGGTTAAACTGGAAAATATTTAAATCTTTCTTATCTCCAAGCTGTTTTGAAAATGTCTCTGCATGTTGCAGAGTTAAGAGTTTGTAGCTATATGATTCCAATAACACATGAGGCTCTCAAGAGAAAATTCACAAAGGCCTAATTTTAAAACATTTTTGCTGCCAAAGTCATTAAATCATAGAATCACAGAATCGTAGAATATCTCAAGTTGGAAGGGACCCATAAGGATCATCGAGTCCAACTCCCTGTTCCTCGCAGGACTACCTAAAACTAAACCATATGACTAAGAGCATCGTCCAGACACTCCTTGAACTCTTAACAGGCTTGATGCTGCGACCGCTTCCCTGGGGAGCCTGTTCCAGTGACTGACCACCCTCTCAGTGAAGAACCTTTTCTTAGTGTCCAATCTGAACTTGACCTGAAACATTATAAAGAAATCAGATAGTCTGTGAAAGGTGAATATGTTAAAATTGGAGGTCAAAATCCATTGCTAGCATGTGAAATAGAGAGATTCTTGTCTTAAGATGCAAACTTGCACTGAACTTTAATGGTGGAGTAGCAAGACTATGCCTTTAGTCCAGGCTGGACTGCTCCAGAAAGTTCATTAGTGGATGAACAGGAGATACTGTGATGTGCCAAAGAAGCCGGTCCAAGTAATGGACTGTATGGTTATTGTGAAATCATACACAAAACGATCTAGTTAAACCCATGTGAGAATAGATAAAAATGTTCAATACAAAGCTCGTATATTTTTCTTCACATTTTAACCAGAAGGTGGCATTATATCATGTCTTTTGCAGGTAAACCATCTTTTTTTACTTTTTTCTTTGTAAGAAGACGGGGGCTTTACAAACAACACTAACTCAGGTTTTTCTTTTTTTTGTTGCTTTTTGGGGGCGTTATTTGTTTTTATAGATGCGATGAATGATCATTCATGCGTGTTTCATCCACACTGAAAAAGTGTTCTCTCTGTGTACTCTAACTTTGCTGGCAGACTGATACTCATATTATTGTTTTACTATCCAGACACATTTCTGGTCAAAACAATTTGAAGAACTTTATCTAGAATACTACCTGTATATACTCTGTTGTGAAATGTTATTTCAGTTCACAGCTATGTTTGAAATAATTTAGAATGATGCCAAAAGAAATTATACTTCATTGATTCACAACCAGGGCAATTGCATACCACTAAATGTACAAATCTCTTATTTATGGTCACTGAATGAAGCTGTTCTCTTAGAACAGAACAGGGCCTTCTCAAAAGCCAGAAACCAAAGCAGGGATTTGAAATGGTCTGTGAATGAGTGGGAGAGATTTACAAACTACTGAAATGCATATACTGTTTTTCTTAAGCAAGATTAGAGAAAATTGCAAGACGCTTAATGAGCCCATCAGAGTCCTCAGAGGTTTGAGCAGGTATCTGAAATCAGGAAGGAATGTCAGCTGTTTTTAAAAAAATGTGTTTGTGTGTGTATGATTTTTGAAAGGCACAGGATTATCAGTCAGATGTCATGCTCCTACAGTCCATGGCCTCACGCAGATTATGGGACAAGATTTCTAAAGGGGATGACAATTTCAAAGATTGGATCAGTCTTTTCAGCCACCCATCATGTGGACTCTGCAATTGCTTCTCATCTGGGTCTGTGCCAATTTTAGTCATGTCCTATGCAGCATGGGCAGCTGTCCACCTGAAACCACACAGACATCAGCAACTAACCATAAGAGGGTGACAGCTGCTTATCATCTGAACTAATCCAGCATCCTAAATACGGAAGATCTATTTTACCCATCCTTAATCAGTTTCTTAAGCAATTTTGAACAGGCGCTACAAATAGTGAGCCAGCGAACACATTCTGCTGAGCTGCAAGCCTACCCCATACTGGAAGGAAGTATCCATCCCAAAGCACTGATTTTCAATAACAGCTTTTCTGGTGCTTTGCTAGAATATTTTCACATCAAAGTGGAAACAGAGCTGTATCTGAAAGTGAAATATATTTAACCTTTCTATGGTGATCCTACAACCAACATCTCTGCTTTTCACATTTGGAAAGGCATGTTTCTGTGGTATAACTATGTATATATGGGGTCAGGGTCAGTTCACAATGGCGTTCATGTAAACCTTCTAAATCCAGGCAAAAGCAAGGAAGTGTAGGTGTCAAAATCAGAAATTCTATTGCACTAGGCTTGCACCGAGCCTATGGTCAGTTTGGCTGCCCAAAGTTTTAGACTTTTAGAAACAGCAGCTTGACTCACCACAAGGGACTCATATAAATGCTTTTAGATTTATAGGCATAGGCATAATAATTATAGGCATAATAATAATCTCCTTCAACCCTGGTTAAAAAATCATGTTGACTGGTTGACATAGAAACATCCCTGCAGCAGCAAGGTACAAAGACCGTATCATACAATCAACAGGTTTGATGTGTTCCTGTGCTGTACATGGTTGCAAACCATATGCATCCTCTACAATGTGCAATCCAATCCAAGATATTACACCAAAACAGTTAAGAGACCTACTGATACTGTATTGCATCAGCTTGAAAGTGGTCTGTATTTCCTATTTTGAGGACCAAATACTGGCACTGCCATACCCTAGAATCTGTGGACCGTGTGCCTTCATTTTATCACAGCACTGAACCAAATCTTGTATCTGTATTCCGGAGGGTACCGCAAGCATGCAGCTAGGACCTTTCCATTTCTAATTATATATGATGGAAAAGGTCATGAGACAGATGAGAAAACATATTCAATCAATACCAGACTGATTTTTTTCCCCCCACTGATTTTGGAAAGTGTTTCCATGGTTAGTAACACTCTGGGATGCACAGAGAAAGAACGGTTAACTGATGTGCCTGTAAACATATTTATTTGGCATTTTGCTTCACTGAACATGGAAGTCATCTGGCCAATCTTAATTTTTTTCTAAGGGACCATCACAAAAAGATCCCGTAACACAAAGGAAAAACAATCTACAAATGCTCCCTTGAAACGTGGCCTTTCCTGCCTAGTTACAGGATGAAATTGATACACAGCTGCAGATTTGTTGACCTGCACATGAGATTGAAACTATAATATGAAAAAAATGAAACTCTTCCCTGATGATAGATTTTTCTCTATTTAGATACCACTAGTGGGAACAAGATCCTTCCAATGACTGGAAGGATCTGCAGACCCCTGTATAATGTTAGAGAATGTCATGTTGAGAAAGGGTATATGTTCTCTACAACACTGTTCCTTAATCTTCTCAGATTTTCACAAAGAAATCATATTAATCAAATCTGCTTTCAGTTATATGAAAAGTGCAGTTTGAATGGTTCACAGCTTAGGAAGAAATGGAATGTAGAAGAAAACCTTGGATAGAAATAAGCCCAGAACTTAAAATAACTTACTGTTGTCAGTATCTCACTTTATGATTCTGAATAGCTGCGACAATTATGCATCAGAAAGCTCTGAAACTGCCCCATACTGTGGCTATGGAGCGGTCCGTGAAGGCAATACAGGAGCAGAGGAATTGCCAGATGAAATCAGACTGGTGAGCCACCTGCTACTGGCTTAAAAAGAAAAAAAGCAAACCCAGCAAAAAATCCTACCCAGAAATACATCGTCAAGGGGCAAAATTCTGCCTGGCACTGAACAGATACACTGCTCTCCCATCTCATTTGAAAATCTGCTTGGGAGTTTGAGGAAGATTGGGCTGTATATGTATGACGTACAGGTTTTGTTCCAGTCTCACTCCCGTTCCCTTGCCCCGTTGGGGACAAAATGAGAAGGCAGAGAGCAGGGACATCCCTTCGGTTCCATGCCGCAGAGGGATGGGTATGGAGGGGAAAGCAGTCGGCACTCTGTAATGACTGGGAGAAGCCAGTGTACTCCTCCACATACAGGGGCTGTCTTGGAGTCATCATGCTTTCTTAAAGCAGGGTAATCTTTCAATGCTCCCTCTGACATGGAGCTGCCTCCTCGTTTTGGGTTGTTTTGGAGGCAGCCTTAAATCTGTGGAAATATATTGTTTTATTAAATATACCAAATAAAAGCCACAACACTTGTTTGTGGTTTCCTCATTGCTATTAATGTTTGGTGTCGGCATGACTATTGTGTTTGGCACCATTCAGAATACAGAAAAAGACCTGATCCCTGTGCTTGAATGTTGATGTTCTGATGATCCAGTCTTGCTCCCACTGAAATCACAGGGATCCTTGCTGCTGACTTTGGGTATGAAGAATAGGGTGGACCTGAAGGTGCTCCAGGAGTGGTGCTCCAAGAGCATGACTCTGTTCCTTTCTGTTAAATTTGAATATCAGACTTGTAGGTGGATGATCACTTTGAGATATGAATGACAGAATGTTGGTTCTGGCAATAGCATCTAAAGGGCACTTCTGTGTCACTTAAAACAAAAGTAACAGCATTTCTTTTGAAGGTAAAGTATATTTAATTCCAGAAAAAAAACACAAATAAAAAAGAGGCACCAATCTAATGAGAATTATATTTTAAATTGGTGCCAGAAAAACAGGATATTCCTGAGGTCTTTCTGAACACGTCTACTTCTGTCTGGACTCTGGAGAAAATCTAGTAATAGCAAAGGCATGACATTAGATTACAACCACAAAATTGCAGTCTTAAGACTGTAATGAAAATGGGTTAAGTCTATACCATTTCCTATTCCTATTATAATCCCTGCCATAAGAATAGCCTTTCCTGGAATTATTGAAAAGGAAATTCTCCCTTGCTTGTAAATGTCATTTCATTTTTCCTCTCACTATATTTGTAAAGATAGCTGAAACTGTTTAGCTTACCATTTTTCAGAATGCTATCCAAATCTGAGGGTGGTTGCTATAAAAGGAATCTAGCATGGGCTAACAGTTATTATACTGTGGTATTTGAAATCAGGAGTGTTTAATTATGTACAGACACATGGTAAAGCAAACTTCTAAGGAGAAATGAGAAGTGAGATTTGTAGTCTATGGGGCTTGTAGATGCTCAGGATCCAGGTGTAAGACCTCTGTCTGCTCTGGTTGCTGTTGGTATTGACTACTATGCATACCCCAAGGCATTCCTAGCTCTTGGCGGGAAGACAGCCTTCAGATTTGCAGGTCTTTTGCTAGGTGGGATATGATGGATCTCAGTAAAGTGGAGGAAGACATCTGTGCTCAAAAACCTAATTCTACAAGAACATGATCTTTTTTTTTTCTTTCAGTAAGTGCCAATTCTCATGCTGGTGAGAGTGGAGGTACTTACTGTAGTTAAGGCAAAAGGTGTCCAACACACAGTCTGTAGATGGGTGTTAAGTGACATGACCGGGGAGCAGGAGAGGCTGTGGGCCTCAGAAGTGTAGTGATGGGGACCAGCGTGCCAGTGCTATTCATTGGGACCATAGTGATTCCCTGCTCATATGGAGGTGCCTTCACAATCACATCAGTCAGGAGCGAGTCATGACAAGGTGAAATGCTCCACGCATGGCAGGGAGAAGAGTCATATTGTGTGTGTCCAGCATAGCTGATAGGGGTATGTGCCATTAATATGGCTCTTTTGAGACAGGCGGGCTTTGCTGTGCGTGCTGCTGTAGAAGTGGTGAGTTAGGTTCTGTGGCCTGCCTTTGCAGGGAGCCTGGGCACCACTCACTTACAGCACTGTTTGCTTTGAAACAACCGCTCAGACATAAATGACTCGCTATGAGGTGTTGGAAGTCATGCTGGTTGGTGTAGCATTCAGCAGCCTAACAGTCTCAAGCGCAGTGCAGGAAAAAAAAGACAATTTTTTCAGCAGAGTGGTAAAAAAGTAAAGAGAGGAGCATGCTGCTTACGTTGCCTTTTTGATGCTATTGGAAATCAGTCTATCTAGAAATTGCAGTAGACAATCTGAGGTGAGCTATGATGTTTTAAAAGCACTGATTGAAGGAGATGATGCAGCTTGCTTGCATAGAGTCAGGCTTGCTGGCATGTTAAAATCAATGGCTGAAAATATGGAAAAAACCACCTAATTTGGAGAAAAAGTTTGGTTTTAGAATTATTTCCATTATTTTTATATTATTATTTCTGTTTTTGCTAGATCTTCGATCATTGACTTTGAATGGCCAGCTAATACGTGAAGGTCTCTGGTGTCCTGCAGCAGACTGGCAGTAGAGGTAACGTAGCAGGAAACCATGATCAACTTGGTGCTTGTGATTCAGTTTTACTTGACTCTTCACTTTGCTTTTTGCCCAGACGAGTGGTTGGGAGTTGAAGCTGACTCTTTTTAGAGTTGCACTGAGCACAACACATGCTCTGCTGGTGGCAGTGGAGGGAGGTGAACTCATCCAGGTGCCATATCTTTCCAAGCACTTTGTGAGGGTGGTGGTGAAGAGTGAAGGGTTTGGGACGTT
Organism: Calonectris borealis; assembly: GCF_964195595.1. NCBI lineage: Eukaryota > Metazoa > Chordata > Aves > Procellariiformes > Procellariidae > Calonectris > Calonectris borealis. Next base: position 145,604,344 of record NC_134313.1, read on the forward strand.
CTTATACCAGGTATACCACAGTGTAGTGTAATGTGTATATATAGATTCACCAGTTAAATTGACAGTTCCCCCAGGAAAATTATAATCATAAGAGATTGTTATCTCTCTGCATGCTCCCATTCTGGACTCACTTTCGCTATTTCTATAGCAGGGATGACTTGTTGAAGAGATAAAATTATGTGTTCATTTCCTTCCTTGATACAGCACTTGCCTCTTCATAGCTCAGCACGAACTTCCAGTCACTTGGCCATTTTATCTGTCACGTAGGGGCAGAAGAGGGAGTTGGCTAGTGTCAGTGTGCTTCAGAAGATTTTGAGCTCGCCTAGGTGGAGAAGTGAGCCAGACATAAATCCAGAGGATGAGAAGGTCCTGTGTTATTAGGCACACGAAGGGTACCAAATCCAACCCTTCTTATGGTGGGAGTGCTCTGGAAGTCTCCATTTGAGTTGTGATTTTTGGAAAGTCTGCTCCTTATGGACTAAACCATTGATATTCATGAAGTGTAAAGGCTGCTTCCTCTGACATTTTCAGACAGAAGGTTATAAAATTTAAACCGGTGCATATTCTTTTGCAATTCAGAATGAAAATATGAAATCGTTTTTATGGATAGCCAAATACAGTCTATTTAACAAGGGAATCAGATACAGATCCACTCATGACTGTTAACTTTCCTCTGTCTCAGGAAGGCCTTCCTCCCAAGCAACTATTTGCAGGAAGTACATAGTAGGTAGAGGTCACTTTGTACCTGTTGTCTTTCTTCTGCTTTTTCTCTAAGGAACTGGTATTAATCACTGTCAGATGCAGGATACTGTGCTGACAGGGTCTTTGTTCTGACTCAGTGGTGTTCTGGAGTTATACTCTTGTGTATCTCAGTTTCCATACCAACTGCTTGATTTTGCAGACTTTTGGGAAACATTTGCTGCAGACATGGTTTTCTAGCAACTAAAACCTGAGAATAACTTACACAAACTTTATAGATCTCCCATTTTATAAATCTCTGCCTGTCTCTTCATCCTAGTCTTCTTTCCTGTCTACTTTTTTATTCCTTCCATTGCATCCTCTAAAATGCCAGGTGTCTTGCTCCTTCTCCAGATACATTCCTGAATGTTGATTATGTTTTCTTGCCTCTCCTTTTCCTTCTCAATAAAGAATTCACTTCTATCGCTTGATCCAGTGGGCCACCTACCTTGGCGAATACTACATTAGGTTGTTGTCCCTCGTGTTCTTGGGCTTCACCAGAACTAGGATTAGTTCTGGTTCTTTTGTGTACCCACTAAACCACAGTACAGTTAGAACATGTTTTTTCTGTATTCAGTAGCTTATAAAAAGGGCAGAACATTACCCTAATCTAAATGCTAAAACATACTATATTTTGAATGGCTGGTTACACTTCCTCTGTCACAGGTGGCCAGGTTTGTAAAAGGAGAGGAAAAAGAATTGTAAGCCTATTAAAATTATTAAACTTTGAAAAGAACAGCTAGTGTAATACCATCTGTCTGTCACAGAATGGTTGAGTGTCTAGAAACATTACAGCATTTCTTAAATAATTAATGAAAGTTGAAAATAGAAATCATGCAGTCTAGACGAGGCATTTGTAACAAGAGTCAGAGTATCAAGATGGAACTACGGCTGACTGGAAAATACCAACATCTGGGTAAAAGGGGAAAACCAAAAGTTTTGACCTTAAATACAAAAATTATCTGAAAATCAAAACTCAGATATGCAGTCAGGGACATGATACAATTTCTAGGTTTCTTGTTGGTCTGTCATTCTCTATTGCTCAGTTTATTTATTCCGTGATATGCCATCTCCTGCCGATCCATCAAGTAGGACATGTAGTCCATCAAGAAAACCAGGCTTATTGGGGGACAATGATGAAAAGCTTAAAGTTTTTGTTGAGAACTAGATATTGAAAAGTAATTTCTTTGAAAAACCATAGGATAAGAAATTTATATGGCTATATATAAGCCCTAATTGAGACCAGTCTTCTACAATCCTAACAGACATTGTGATTTTTGTTTTCTTCAGACGTGCCATGGCATGCTACAGTGAATTACTGGAGGAAGTATACATAAGGGGCAAGAAAAATATTTTGGTTATGATGCCATCTGTCCGATGCTAGCTGACTGCTGAGGCAGTGGAAATGGAAATTAATATAATACAGTTTCTGTAATCTTCTTAAATCTCAAATTAAATTAGCATCAGGATTGGCACTTTTAGACTGAGTTGATGGCTGTGATTATGGTTCCTTCTTTAGTTTCATTTATTGTTAGCTGCTATTATATGTTCATTAAAAAGTAATTTAATAAATCATGGGATTTCCTGCCTGTAAAACAATTATCAGAATGAAGAGTGACGGCAATGGTTGGGGAATATGCTGAAATTTGGTAACCATTTGTGAAGACAAAGCAGGACAGAAAAACCTTGCTATTTAATTAAAAACTATTTAGTATAATAGTGCTTTTCTCTACTCTCTGTAATAAAGTGGAGCAGAATTTGAGGCATCTTCTGGGTTCTAACTCTGTCTCTGCCATGGGTGAGTGTGCAAATGTCACTTGCGTCAATATTTTTGGGAACCAGCGCTGATTAATCTGTTGGTTATTCAGATAGGGACGACTGGGCAACATCATGACACTGGGGACAGTAATTCACAATTCTCTTACACAGGTGAGTACTGAGGACTGTACTAAATGATTTTAAGGAATCACTGACCAATTAATTTAAAAATTTCAGAGGCCTCTGCGTATCCAAATACAGACTCTGAACTTCATTATGGCATGGACGTATGTGAAGCCATTCAGCACCAGGTGCTTTTTAGTGGCCTTTCTGTACTGTTTGAATACCTCTATTCAACTTGCTTAAAAGGTCTCCAATCACACAGTGAGAGTGAGGAATGGTGGAGGAAGCAATGAAAGTTTGGTGAGGGGGAATGGGGGAGCCTGAGAGAAAAAGAGAGAGATTGTTCAGACAGGCAGAGAGCATATGAGCAATAACTGGGACTGTGTTTATACTGTCATGTTAGCTTAGGATTCAAGGTCACACTCAATGGTTTCCTCATTGCTTACACATTAGTGTTCACCCTGGTCTTACTGGCTGTCAGGCAGAGCTTGGATCTGACCATGAACACAGCTGCATACACACTCTGCAAAAGCCTAATGATTTTGAGGTCTAGAGAAGAGTCAAAGTTTATGTGGAGAGAGCTGAAAGAGGCAGGCTGATGAGGGATGAAGTGAGATAAATGATGGAGTGCTGGACAAGGAAGGGTTAAGCTCAGGGAGATTCAAGAGAAAGCAGGATGGTAGCCAGGCCAGCCTGGGAGACAGAGGAGGCAGTTGTCTTCTGCAAATGGAGACTGTGTCAAGAGGTTTTCCCTTAACTCCACTGAGATGCAGATTACCAGAAGCCACCCTCCTCATATGGTAAGCTGGTGTGAAGCATGGAGAGAGCTACTGACAGCAGTCATCTTCTCTGACAGCTCCTCTGGTCAGCACACAGCCCGGGGCACTACCTGCCCAAGGAGACTTGTGTTTCCTATCAGCGGTGGAGAGAAATTCTCGGCACAAAGATGTGACAACAGCAACAATTGTCTTTCCTGGAGGCCAAAAAAAATAATTCCAGTTCATACAATATCTTTTAAAACAGACAAATATTTCTTAGTAATAGTCGTAGTACAAGGAATTAACGTAACTCTGAGCACCCTCTGAGGACAATGCAGCCTTCAGAGCCAGGGAACACACCTACACTGAGTATGATGTGTGCTTGTATGACTCAAAGATAATATTTACAGCTGTGGCAGTTCGGTTCCTCAGAGCATGCCATGAGCCTTCCTTTCACACTATATTATCCTAGACTGCATTGTTCTGCAAGGGAGACACTGAGTCTGGCTCCTTTTGGAGGATGCTGGGAAGCCAGAAAATGTGCATGTGGTACTGGCTCCTACAGGATCACTCATATTCATCTCAGAGGTGGCAGGCTCATTGCAGCTAATAATTCCTTCTTCAAAACCTGGCTCCTCACCATCTTCATAAAGCCTGAAGCAAATATAATAGTACCCTCAGGCCCTCAAGAATGCTCATACAGCAGGAATTTGGCATCTTCCGAATGTGATTCATAGGCTTATTCATTATGTTTTGCCCCTTAAAAAATCCAGAGGAGAGTCCAGGTACACTGCATGCATGAGTTCATTCCCATTTGATGAGAAAAAATGTTTGCCTGTCCTGGAGGACCGGACATTTCTGATAAACTTAGAATTGAAGGAGCTGGTGTACAAGCAGTTGAGAGTACACATGGTGAAGAATTAGGAATAGTCAAAGTTTGTATGGAGCGAGATGGACCAACTGGAGAGTAGACTGAGATAAATGATGGAATGATAATTAGAAATAAGAAGATTTAGAAGGATTAAGCAAGTGAGCAAGGAACAGCAATCAGATGTCCTCTGCAGTCAGGGGCAGGCACCATTTGGCTGCCTATTGAAGTTACATGGCAGAAGGAGAGAAAAGATCCCTGTGGCAGTTAGCACTGGGTAGCCGCAGTTATGGTATCTAAGCTTCATGTGTTAGCTGACTTCTCAAATTTACAGTGGCTGAACAAACATCCAAGTCAGAGTATACAGGCGTTTGCCTATCAGGTGCAGAGGGCAAATTCTCAAAAACAGTATAGATTGTTCTCATGTTGCAATATTTTCCAAATCTAGTATTTATTTTGTTTATTATTATTATTTTATGAAATGTATTACAAAGGTTTCTACAAGCCTGAATCATGACTCAGGATGTACTAGATACAGTAAAAACAGACAGTTTTTATCTTCAGGGTAGTCAAAATATATGACAAGAGACTGCAGAAGGAAACAAACACAAGAGACAGTGAGATACATGATTAATAAGGTAGACACGTACAACCTTTAGATTGTAGGTTTAGTCACTTGCAGATATAGGACATAGTCTTTCACTGTTCTGCATCTGTTTCAATGGAAGGTATTAATTGGTTAGAAGATGCATCTTCTTCAAAAAAAAGTTACAATAAAAAAAATATCTTTCCTTCCTAGAAATTGAAACGGCTTCAACACTAAGACAAGTCATTACTTAGCAGTCAGTGGTTTTTACCTTATTCGAATACTGCCTTCCTGCCTTACCCACCTGAAGGGAGCTGCACAATACACAGGAGGAGTTGTTTAAAAGGCTTCCTATGAGACATGGGGAATAAGAAATAGGTGTAATGGTAAAAGTCCTTAGCAGAATGGAGTGCTGGACAAAGGTGCGCGGTGAAAAAAAAGGAATAGTGTCATAAAAGGAAAGGTAATCTTGGAAGGGAGACCTTGAAGATGATACTAAAGAAGATAGGAAGCTTTGGAGGTCATTTGAGGTAAACAGAAATGACATGATCCTTATAGCAAAGAGAATTTTATATCCAGCAAATACAATTCACAGTCTTCTTAAGGACCTGCATAATAATTTTCTGGTGAGAGAGAAGCATTTCTTCTCACTATGTGGTCATTCAAACCATGCTAACATACTGGCACCCTGTGCATGTTATGGGATTGCTTCTTGGTGAATACTGAATAATTACTCTTACCACTGGAGAGATTAATAGCATGAAAATTAAGCTTCTCTAAATGCAATCTTGATTATTAGGGCTCTGAGTGTGTTGCTGGGAATGCATTGCTCAAGTGTTCAAAAAAGTGCACAGTATGTGCTGTGTTATCAGTATTTTAAAAGTTAAGAGTTTTACAGGAATTTCAGCATTAAACGTAATCCCATATGAAACACTCTCCAGGAGCTAATCTATTGCCATTTCCTGTTTACATAACTAGATCAACCATAATGAATTAATAAAAATACATGGCAACTCTTGATGCACTTAGCAAAGCATGTACCGCTGACACATCCTTGAAATGCCTGCTGGCTTATACAACACATTTCTTTTGCCCACTACCTAGGCTTTTTGAAAGTAGTCTCTTATTTTGGTACTTACCTCAGGCACAGAGCTACATGGAGGGGATGTACTTCTCTCATGCCCAGATTAGGTCCTGGGACAGATTAGGTCCAGAACAGACTGGACTTTTCATCCCGGTAGATCTGGAGTGCCTTTGTGCAAAATCAAGGATCTGGAAACACTGAGCAGAGACACAGCTGTTTGGTACTTTCCCCCTCAGTGTCAGACCGTCTGAACCTAATACTGGCCATTACTGACCTGCTTCCACACCTCCTCACACCGTGAGAGGGAATTGCAGCTTCCTATGCAGGGCTGAGTGAGGACACAGTGCCAGCACAGATCAAGTGGTGTGCCCCAGCCCCGCTTGGAACAGGGACCAAGTGGCATATGCAGCAGGACTCTCAGGCTTCCAGTCCTTGGGACATTTCCATGCTTTACCTTTTCCTATTGTTGGCATGATGCTTTCTGATAACTATTTCTCCATCCAAACCTACAGATACCTTAAGGACCTGCTCCCAGCAAGACGCGATACAGGGGCATTTTTGTTGTGGGTTGTATGGGCTCTCAACTTGCTCAGGACAAGCTTATGAGCTCTGTGTCAGCACTGGCCAAGTTACGGTTATGCTGGATCTGTGGTTCACTAGCACTTATGTTTCCTAGATTTTTCCATTACCTATGGTATCCTGGACCTCTTTCAGTTCAGATAATGGAGTGTTAATAAAGGTCCTTTTGCTGTAATTTGCCTTAAAAATGAGACAAACTTTTATTAAGAAAAATACATATTTTTCCCTCTTGCATTCGTAAAACAGAGAAAGGGGTAAGACCCACATTTAAAAAACAATAATGAAGAATAGCAAAAGAATAACGATGGAAAAATCAACTGTGAAGTCATTTGGGAGAAAGAGAGAACAGGGCAGAAATATCCTGCTGTGACTGTTCCATGGCACCATACAACTGGAAAAAAGGGTTCTTTTAGTTAACATTTCTTGTTAATACGCAGTTGCCCAATGATTAACTAATTCTTTCAACAAAGTTTTGCAATGACAGTTCATTTTTTTTTTTATTTTAACCTCTAAAGAAGTACATGAAGAACAAGGAACTGAACTTACAGGACAAAGTGTGTCACTGGGTGGAGTCCCGCTATCACTGTTCCGTGAACTTACTCTGATAGTGAATTTGCCCCAGATGAAGACCAGCAAACCCCCATGATTCTCTCACAAGTGGCCTCATCAGATTTTTTTCATGTAAAAAACAGTTATTAAAAGATTTTAAATCCTAGTTAATAACGAAAAGCCTGTCCTAAAATGGCTTTACTTTCATGTCACAATTACAAAACAACTGCTTAGCCTTAAATTTTCCCTTAGAAAGGGAAAATTTCAGCCTTGAAAGTTTTGAACAACACCAAGTCCAACACGTTTTTTTTATTTTTGAGAGATGGGAGGCTGCTACGAGAAACAAATTGCAGGAGATAAAGGGACCTTGCAAGAGCAGTTGACATGTCTGTGTGAGGGACCTATTTGTCAGAGAAGTTATTTGCATTTTTCCAAAATGACAGTCATCTGTCAGTTAAATAACAAGGATAAGAGCTTTACTTTTGGTTTCATTCCAGGAAAAAAGTAAGGATTTTAAGCTCAGAAACATGCCAGGTTTTCTTTAAAGTAGCCATTGGTACAAAACGAGAAGTTATAACAGGAAATCCCTATTTGGTAACTCAAACTTATTTCCAATTTAACTGTAAATTTTTGAAACAACAAATGTTTATACACAAATTGGGCTGGGTAGATGTTGAGAAGTCTTTGGAAAGACAGGAAGAAGATATTGCTAAGCAACTATGAAAGCAAGGTACTCACAAAACTCGCACTCCCATGAATACACACATTTTCTTTTACTTTTCAAAAATATCTTGCTTTAGTAAGAAATTCACCAACTGGTTGTCTTCTGAGAGTTCAAGGGGTTGTTGCAAAATGCAACTTGCGTTCTTTAATTTTTAAAAGGCAGAGGTTGGAAGGCTGTAATACTGGTCACAGAAAATATGGACAAAAATCACATATAAACCATGTCATTTTCCTTGAAAGCAGTGTCTGGCAGTGAGATCATAAAAGGCTGCGTTTTTTTACCCTAACAAGCATTAGCAGTACTTTGTTCTGTTTGTTCTGTTCCTTATCTGTCATGATTCTCGCTTCTTCCTGACTATTTTTTTGAAATCCTGTGATGTGTTGAATGTCACCCCAGTTCTTATGACTGTACGTATTACCATCAGCCTCAATATTTTTAGATAACATATTATTACAACTGAATTATTTCTGCATTTGATGGCTTTTTCTCTTTCAATAATTTTGTTTTGCTCCTTACAGCGGCTGTTTCCTAATTCTCTGAACATCCCTGTGTTTGATGGCACTCCATTTAGATAACTACATAATCATTCCACATCTCACTGTGATGGCAAGTCTTTGGAAATTCTGAGTTAGGACTGCCTGCAGGATTAATGCATGAAAGAGCTGCTAGGCTCTTTGTGAGTGCCTGGAAACAGGAAAACATCTACCATCCATCTCCTGAATGTTGTCCAGCACCTTGTCCTTTTGGGGGTATAAGACAGTATCTTAAATCCTGAGTAACATTCTCCATTAATTTGCACTGATGCAGCTCTACCAGAGGTGATTCATTTCCATTACTATCGCTGATAATAACCCAGTTACATATGATGGTCCAGGTTCTTATTTAAGTCAAGGGCTATTACATGGCAGAAGGGGGTGAAGTGGCCAGGACATAATTAAGAATAATTCCCCAGCTGCCAAAGAACTGTCTGGAGCCTGGTGCTGGGAGACAGTGTAACAGTCCCTTACAGTATTTTCCATGCTGTTTCTCCTGCTCCAAAAATCAAACAGTGCTTTTTTATCTTCAAAGAAATGGAAAAAAAAATTTAAAGTTTGCTCAACGCTGTATTCATTTTGTGTGTATATATGTAATGTGAATTATGTCCAGTGATTGCTGACAAATCTGAAATGCCTACATCAGTATATTGACCATCAATAAATGAGAAGTGACAGTAAATATATGGTTGGCTGCTCCACGTATTTCTGAATAAGATTGCTGTAGTTAAGACTGGAAAAATGCAGGGCAAAAGCTCAAGTACTTTTGGTGGGAAAACATCTCTAGAATTTTATTTTTTCTTTAAATTGTCTTTTGATTAACTTTGTAGATCACTACGTTCCTAGCGTAGGTTAGTCATTATTTAATTAGAAGATAGAGACAAAGAAGAATCCTGTTTATAACTCTTAATCTACTTAAGTTATTATCTAACCAGCAGTCCTGAGAGAATATTCAACATGTTGAACTGATTCATGCATGCTTCATTAGCTCTTTATATCTTAACTGTACGTAATCATTCCCAGCTCTGTCATGGTTATCATGGTGGAATTTCCACTGAAGTCAATGAACTCTGAGTGTAAATTGACTGCAAAACAGTGACTGGGACAAATTCTCTCTTTATCTGAAACCTTTGAAATGCCATTGGCTTGAGTGGAATTGCTGGAGACATGACTGAATTTGGTTTAATTTTCTGGTATTTATTCAAGTTAGTGCCTGGAGTTCTCTCATTTAATTTTAATATTTTGAGCTGAACTTGACAAATACTGATAAAAATAATGCCTTTAGGGTTTGGTTGAAAAGCCTTTTTGTGACAACCTGAAAGATTTCTGTTAGCATCAGCAAGCCCTTGACTGAGCTTTTAGTGGCCATAGAGGAAAGGTAATTGAAAACATCAGTCACCTAATAGGATGCTTGAAGAATGGTAATTTTTTCATGGATTTTTAAAAATACAGCTAAAAGTTTATTGCATTCAGATTTGTGCAAAATACAGCCATTTAAAATATATGTGAAATGAAATAATATCCTTTTGTTTCATTCCAGGTTCAGGCCACATTTTCTGACCTTTTGTCTCTAGAATAAAATGAAAGTAAGAGGAGAAGGGGAAGGAGAGACCTAGAGCAGTCAAGACTTCTTCTATTCACCCTGAAAAAGGGGAAATATTTGAAATGAAATTATTCTATCAGACGCTTTCTTCCTTACTTCCCTCCTTCCTTTCTTTTTCTTTCTTCTCTCCCTTGTTCCATCCCTTCTTTTTTCCTTCCTAAAGGAACAGATTTAAAGAAAATAAAGGTTTAAAGGGAAATCTTTAGCAGCTCTACTGCTACGGGCACAAAGTTTGCAATTAGAGCACTTTCCAGGACAATGTGGCATTGTATACAGTCAACAGAGAAGAGCGATTACAATGTCTAGAACAACCACCTAGCATGGGATTTATTTCATGTAATTTTAGCTACATAAAGTTTAGATTTCTAGTCAAGGTAATAATTTAGGCTCCTTTTATAAGCAATGTAGGGATTTAAGTGCTTTCAGCGGAAAATTCTTCCAATTTATGTTGATATCTGTCCTACAAAGAATTGAGCTGCCCTTGGGATGTTCTTTCTCTCTGTGTACAGAGGGAGTCTAGCTGACCAGCTTAGACCAAATACTTGGCTTTTGAAGATGGTTAATGATAGCCAAGTGAATGGCAGCCAAGCTGAATATGGCCATGTGCGCTTCCATCTGAGACCCATTAGTTTCCCTCTAAAGCAGGTTCAGCAGGTATGAAAGAGGGACTGTGGATCACATTGTGGTATGCAGAGTTTTTCAGATGATTCTGGTGAGGAATCAATCCTCTTTTTTTAACTAGCACCATACAAATATTAGAGACCAATTTTATTAAAAAGAAAGTGTATTTTGCAGCTTTTTTGTGTATGTCCTCTTCACAATGTTACTTAGCTTTCATGCATAGAAGAATCTATGCTTTTTGACTTCCACAGATCTTCACTGTGGAGTTAATTTGAACTCTGCTTTGATTTTACATCTTATCTACACACAACATTTGCTCACCTGACTTTGGTGATGCTGTAGTTTCAGGATTATTGACACAGCCAGAGATAGTGATAAGAGGATGCCACATTCCTTCAGTTCATTGTCTTCCAAGCAGAATGCTGGCTGAGTCACTTGCATACTAATAATTCTGCCATCCTTTTCCACAAGTCTCCCTTTTTATGCTCAGAAGAGAGACTGAAAAGTCCCATCACAATTCATCATTTGGGGAGAACTGTACAGGCTTTCTGGAGTGTAAAGTCACTTGCTGTGGCCCCAGAATTCCCAGCCATATGCGAGCATGAACACAGTACCAGGGAGGACCAACAGCTTAAAAAAGGCTTTGCGTAATGTGGGTGGTCAGAGCAAAATGAAGACTGTCTTTCAGCATCGATAGATCTTTTTACAGGTTTCTGTTGCCATAAGAGGTCCCCAGCTTGTTCTAATGATGCTACTTGCTGCTAGTTGCACAGAATGATTGTAGTTGGAGGCTGACAGTTCTCATGCATCCTTTTTCAGGAGCAATGTTAAAATGTTATTCCTGCTTTCTTACAGTAATGAACTGTGCTGCAACCTTAGCAAAATTTGCAGGCTAAATAGATTCTAAATCATTAATACTACTTCCTAAAACTCCACTAAGGTTTCCCACCCACAGATTGACTTTGCCCAAACCCAGCTGGACCTGTGGTATGTGATGAGATCACAGCATTCATTTCTGGGACTGTAGGTGCAAGTTAAGAGACTATCATCATTGCTGTTGTGAATATCTTTCTGAGGATTTATAATTTAGTTTTTAAATATACATCAGTCTGAAACTTGGCATACATGCAACATTTGGTTTTAAAGGGGAGAAAAGACTTTAGGTAATCAGTTATTTTTCAAGTTTTGGGAATTTTTGCTGACATTCATGCTATAGTACTAGAAGAGGCAGATATTAAAACTGAAATATTGCAAGCTCTTTCTGTGGAAGATGTGGTGTTCTGGCAATTAAGAAAATCCAAAGAACAGAGTTCTGAAATAAAACGCAGAGACACACACCTGGTTTTCATATTTTTATCATGTTTGCATGTTATGTCACATGAGGTATTTATAACAACACTTGCTGTACCATACCCCACGCTATATATTCCCATGACACATTTTCGTTATGCTTAAGGCTGAAGTACTTGTGGCTCCACTATGCTCTGCTCTACCAAATGACGTGATGAAGCCTATAATGCTGTAATTCTGAGGTTCCCTTCCCTTTACTGCTCTGAATCAAAACTTACAAGAGAAAATCATGCCTCTAGATGAGTCCTCTTTTAGCAGGTGCTAGTATTTGAAATTAGAAGTAAGCGATGTAGGGTCAAAATATTTAATTTAATTGAACTTGTGTAACTGAGCTATCATTGTTGCAACGTACCCACAGGCATAGGATTTGAAATGTCAACTGTGTACCCAGGCAGAGCGAAGGAGGGGAACACAGGATAACACCTGGAGTTCCTGATTCAAGACTGGGCGCTGCTGGCATAGTTCACAGCAGAAAGCATCCATGGTGTCTGCTGAGTGTCAGAGGAGCTCTTTTCCCTTTACTTTTGGTCCAGCCATCAGCCAGTTCTGACCACTAAGGGCAGATTCTTTTCACCTACCGGGAGAGTCTCCTTTATGGATTTAAGGTCACACGGAGATGTGATGTGCTGGACCTAAAATTTCAAATTTAACTCTTTACCTGCGCTGCCCAGCAGGGCTCAAGTTATAAAAGCTCTAATTAGCTGACACTATTAGCTGAGGTCAGGTCTGGTTATAGTCTTGGAGGAATAGACACAGCTTTTGTCAACGTTAACGCTAACTGCCTCCCAGACCCCGATCTCTCTGTGTCACCCTTTCCCTCCCCTCCTCCTGGCACCTGAGGGTAGCAGGCATCTCACCTGCTCAGGGCGGCCAGGGTACTGGTGCTGTGAAGTTAAGTACTTGTCTACACTTGGAAATTAGATGGGATTAACTGAATGGTGTGAAGTGAGCGTGCAATAGCTGCTTCAGAATAAATCCATGTGTGCACGAGCCCTGTGGGCTGCCCTAATCTCTTCCAGCTGGCTGCGACGTCCAAAGGGACACCCCTAGGCAGCTGAAGTAACAAGCTCTCTTGCCACGTCCCCTCTGTGCCACCTCTCTGGAGCGGAATCGCAGGGCTCTCCACTGATCAAGTTTTGCCAAGCTGAAATTTTCCTACTCATTCCTCCCATTTGTTTTCTTTCTCCTAGCCAATTTCTTATCTATAAGCATACTTTGCCTTTTACTGCATGATCTCTTAGTTTCCTCTACAGCCTCTTGGGAGGGACTTTGTCAAAGGCTGTTCAAAAATTAAAATAGTTACATCATCCTGCTCTCTTATCTGCTCTTATTCTGACATACTCAAACTATTCTTCTGGATGGGGATGGGGGGCTGGGATAATGAAATGGAAATAGCAGTACCACTGAGCACTTACAGAGCAATAGCTTTAATAGTGCTTATTTCATGGCAGGTTTTGTATTTACTTTATTAGTGATAGAAGAATCTTTTATATCTTTCCCAGCTTTGTGTCCTGGTGGCAATCTTGGCTTGACATTTCCCTTGAATGGGTCAAAAATGAGTTGAACAGGGTGACTCTTAGAATGAGAAAAGGATAGCTTTTTAAAGGTAAACATCAATAGGATTTTTATTTTTTCCCGGCAAAATTTAATGATATCTTTACAGCCAATTACACATTTTTCCCTTCCATTCCATTTTCTGTTTTCTGTCTTTCTTTTTTTATCTTTCTGTCTTCTTTTTTTTATGTTAAAGCCCACAAATGGGGAAAAGATAATGGTTTACAATCAATGCTCATGGACCAGACAGCTAATCTGAACTTGACTAAAAAGTCAATATTTAGCTGTACCTTATCAGTGGAGAAATGTCAAGCACAGAGGTAGACATGAACAAATTTCCAACTGATTTCTCTTTCTTATGCCTCAGCGTTCAAAGCTTCATGGAACAGTTTCAACATCAGATAAGACAAAACTGCCTTTGAAAAAAAACACATAACAAATGACAAACTTGCGGCTGCAGAGACCAGAGTTTATGAAATGAAAACGTCACAAATTCATTCTAATCTCTCCTCGCACATTCCGTTGGTCACCTTCCAGTCTGTGTGATGCTAGCAGTTGATAGTTAAACACTGCAGGCAGTCTTCAAGAGATAGCAGCAGGAAATGTTTTCTTGCTGAGTGAAGTTGTAATTTGTTGCCACCCAAAACAAAATTGACATAAATCATTTTGAATTCTAAAATTGCTAAGGATTTTAATATACGTGTGAGGTACTGACTGGGAATCGTGCTGTTGTGCAAGAACAAGTCTCACAGCAAACAATATTTGTAATTAAAAATTTGTTTGTTAACTTATTTATCAGCTCACAATGAGCATCACTTTAACGAAGTCTCATTTAGTTGTCTTGATTTTTGTAAAGGAACAACTAATGGAGTTACACCAGTAAATAATGGAGTTACACCAGTAAAGAATTTAACCTTTGGCTAGAAATTGGAACTGCTTAGTTTATTCCCATTGCCACTCACTTCATGGGTGATCTCTTAATTTTAAGACATGATGACCCACATCTCTCAAGCACGGTCATGGGGCTTCCTGGACTAGGGGGTGAAACAGTGTTTTTAAGAATCTTCATAGCACACGGAATCCACTAGCTTTGTGTTTGGGTAATTTCAACATCTGTCTATACTGGTCTTTGTGGATGGGAGGGAGGGGATGGATGAAAGGTGGGCTGTGGTGTGCAAAGCTACAGTTCCGGTGCTTTATGCTCTTTTTCAGTAAAATCTCCTTAGGGAAACAAGGAATTGGAGGAGTGAAGAAGTCATGTTGGACTACAAAATGTTACATAAAAATGTTGGTAAGAGTAAACCCAACAGGGAGTAAAAATAACTGCATGACTAGCACTTACTAAAGCTTAAACATAACAGGAGAAAGATTGCCAGGGACTCCTCAAGATTGAAAGAGTAATGGGAAAAATCAGAAATTAATAGCTATATTTGGATCCTCAGAAGTAGTCTTCATGCATACACCAAACATAAACATTTTTTTTAGGATTGCACCACTGTTCTGAACATTTTTGAAAGAGTAATGACATCACCAGACTTTCCATTGGTCCCCAGGTATTTATAACTTGGTGTGAATTTTGGAGGAATCCCTGTCAAAATTAAAATCTTAACTTTTACATTGCAAATACTTTAAATTTTTTTGTCCCTTCTCTTTTCTTTTATTCAATGAGCAATAATCTGAAAGGATGAGATTAATACAGGGAAAAAAGACAACAAAGAATCTGCGTAAAGTTTTCAGCAATGTTTTTGGAAATACTTCACTAATGAGTCCATTTCTTTTGTGAAAATGTTTGAGATTAGCAGTGTGTGTGTGTGCGCACTTTATCAAAGTAACATCTTGGAAATGCAAACACTTTATATATTGCTACTTCTTTACTGTATCTTCAAAGGTATTTAACCTTTGGTGCTTACACACAGCAGAGCCAGAAAATGTTGGAGAGATATGGATTAGATTATAATTAAATAATATTAATGTAAATTAACATTGATATTTTCCTCAGAATGGAATATAAGATAAATATGTTATATTTTAATAAGAATATTGCATTATTTTCAAAGCCTGATCACTCATATAACAAAGCTTTATGTGCACTGAATTAACACACTTTGCTGCTTGGAATCACTGCTATTTTATGTTCAGTTCATAAGGAGCCTGCAGAAAAATAGGTACACGGTTTGCACTTCAGTGTAACCATAGGGTTATTCTATTTTTGTTTGCGTGTGCTTTCAAGATAAACAAAAAGCCTTTATGGTTCTGGAGTGTATCTTCTCTTCTTAGGAAAAATTACCTGTAAATGATGCCGATGTTTATTATCACACCTCCTTTCCACCGGACATTTTGGAAAGTTTGGAGTCCTACAGCTGGGGCGTGGATACCAAGGTGTCACTGTCATGGATGAGTGCAGGATGTTTGGAAAGGGTAGGCAGGGAAGAGGAGGGAAATTTTTGCTCTGTATAAAGGAGCTCTTTTCCTGCACAGAGCTCCAGTGTGAGAGCAGAGAAGTGTCTGCGCACATTCGTTGGGTCAAGATCAGAGGGGAGGATAACATTGCTGATGCTGTGGAGCGGTCTGTTATGGGCTGCCTGACCCTGCCCAATATCCCCATGCTATTCACTCTGCTAACAACCTACACCATCCTGTATGCTTGGTAGCCAAATGACCACGAGAAGGTAAACTAAATTTAGGAACTACAGTTTGTCCCAGCTGCCTGTAGAAATGGTGAAATTCTTACATCTAGTGACTGAAATGTGTGGCTGAGCTTTTTCTGCTGACCCTGGGTATCTCCTAGTGACTTATTTCAGAGAAGGCTGCCATTGCATTCATCACAGTATGACAAGATGTATCAAAGGAAGAGAAAGGTTGCTGAATCAAAAAAGTGAAGAGCCTCCAGCCCTCCACCTGGACTGGCTTTAGCTGCATTAGGGGAAACACAGCCAGAGTGGAAGAGATTATCAGATATGTCTGCCTGATATATCTGTATAGATTTCTTTTCTACACAGATGTCAATTAAGGGGGTTCCGAATTACAAATTATATATGGGTCAATTTGTTATCACCTTTTCCTAAGCTAAAAAGTTGGTCATTTGATGTGAGCCAAAGGTATAGGAAATTTGCTTTTGATAAGTAGTTGCAATCCTGGTACAGGTTTAACAGGTAGATTTAACATATTGTTTTGTTCCTTTACTAGCTCTTTCTATCATGTCTTTAAATCTGATTGAGATTTTTTTGCAGTTGAAGTACAAATAAAGGAATTGAAAAATATTATTTTTGGATGGCTTCCTATTGAGAAATGCACAAATTAAAGCCAAATAAATTCATATTTTGAAAGACTGTGTAATTCAAATGCAGAATTTCACGCATTTAGACATTCAGTAAGTATCTTTGTCCACCTGGGTTTATTTTATAGAAAGGCTTTCCTTTTTGATTTTCAGACACCAAGAAATGGAGAATCCTTCATTTTTCTTGGCAGCTTTTTCCAAGGAGTAATCACCCATAGCTCTTAAGATATGTTTCCTCTTCCTAGTTCTGTTTCAACTGTTGGTCTTGGATCCATTTTTCTTTGGTAGGCTAAGGAGCACATTATTAACATCTGGTAAGTGCTTAAATAATGATGTCAGGTAACTCCTGCATCTTCCTTTTGGCAAGCCAAAGAGATGGACTTTAAAACATTCTCAATAAGGTACTCATTTAAAGTCCCAAGTTACTTTTGTGGCTTCTCTTTGTAACATCTCCAAGTTTCAAGACCCTTTTTCTAATGCAGATACCAGAAATAAACCTGATATTCCAGAACTGATCTTGCCAGAGCTGCCCATAAAGACAGAATGATTTCCTCGCTCCCAGCTCTTCTTTTTTCTTTATCCAAGGCTTAAAGAGCCCTTTGGATGTGGCATTGTACAAAGGCCTTGTATTTAGCCTGTAATCAATCATAACTCACAAATATTTAGCCGCTGCCTCCCAAAGGTCTCATCCCCTCCAAATACAACCTCTGTTCTTTGTTCCCAGCTCTATGACTCCATGACTCAGAAAAAGTCTTTGAGACACAAAATACTTGGAAGCTGAAGAAGTGGTCTGGGGAAGTGCCACCATTGCATGCTCATGTCAGGGCACTGTGTGGACCAGGGGCTCCCACAAATGTGGAGCTCAGTGGGGCCCCTGGCTGGGCAGGGCAGGGCTGTGGGGAGCTGGAGACCAGCCCTGCTGTGGGATCACTGGGGCAGGGATTGATGGCCCCGACGATATGGGTGAATTGTGGTCCTGGGCTGTGGGCATGGTGGCGGAGCCCCTGGGGGCTGGGAAGGGAAAGTAAGGGTGGTTGGTGCCCTGAAGACACAGGCAGTTCATCCGCCTCTTACATGTCTCTCCAGGTACCGAAGTTGACTGCATCTGGAAGTAGGACATGATGGAGGGTAGGCTTCAGGTCTGGCCAGGCACGGCCGCTCTTGTGTTGTTGACCTGAACTGGGCCGACACTGGTGCTCCTTCTGGACACCTCCAATGAGGGCACTGGCAGCTTTAGTGCTTGTGCTTGCAACTTTTCTCTCCTCCCTGGCCATACTGAAACGCACAATGTTAGCTTCAACACCATTGACTGAGATGACCTACTCCAACCTTCTGTGGAGAGTCAAGATATTTATGGTTTATCCCTAAATAACCTGTGTTTTTTTTATTTTCCCTTAAGGAACCTCCAGAAAGCAGATACCATCACCTTCCTGGTTTTAATCTTGCAGTGATTGCCTGCTTTTGTCATTTAGAAAGTTTTCCATCTCATCTGACTTTTATCTTCTTTTCAGCAAAATAAACTGATTTGTTCTGGTCCTGTCCCTTCTGCACTTGGAGAGCAGTTGTCTTCCTGGAAGACTTTTCTTATGTCTCTCTTAGTCCTCTATTTCTTAGACTAAAAAGGCAAAATTCTTTTAATCATCCCACAAAAGTAATTCTTTCTAAATTCCTTATTTTTATTCTTCTCCTGGCTGTCTCTTATTTGTATAAATTTCTCTTAAAGTATAGTGCCCCAACAGGATCCTATATCATTGTTGTGATTTTACCAGCTCCAGCTGAAATTATTACGACCTAGATCTTGCATATGACACTTTTATTAATACTTAAACAGCATTTAAGTATCGATTGCCTTAAATATGAGCTTTTTTGAGCTAATATATGAATATAATATCTATATAGATATACATTGGAGTCAAGTGCATTTTATGCCATTTGCTTACTTGGAAAACTCAGTGAAGGACACTTTCTGTTACATTAATTGGGGAGAACAGTACAGCAAATTAAGGAATGGGAGCCTGGATCTTAAACATTTTTGGCTTTCATTATTTTTGTCTTAGTGTAGCTTTTTCTATACAAATGCATGTGTAGGCTCCATTGTCTGCTTTGCATCATTCAGCTGTCTGACTTGGTATGCTCTAGGTCAGGTCACATATATATCATTTCTGAGCAAGGAAATTCTTTATTTTGGATCAAGTAAAATAACCTTGACTTATCACTAAAAAGAATAATTGTCTGGAATGTCTGCTTTTAAGTCCACTATTACGTGCTGCAAATAAATTCTTGTGTGAGTGGTACAATAAGCAGGGATATTTCTGAGTGACAAAACAAGCAATGCAAGCTGTAAGTAGTGTGAAATTTTGTGTCAACTCATCATGCTTATCATTAGTCACATAGGCAATAACAAGCAATCAGTCACTGACATGGGATAACTGAAAATGGTATTCTAAAACATTTCTTGAAAATAGATCATATTTCATGATGCTGGCTCCCAGCTTTTCTTTGTGCATGTTTTGGATTATTCATTGTGTAAGAGCCAGCTATAAAATATCGTAAAAGGCATGATAGATTTGACTTTGACAGATGATGTCTTTTCCTCTGTTCAAACATCATCAGTCAGAGCTAACATGGGGTTTCAGCATTACCACACTGCACTCCGTGAATTAAAGCACACACTTTGTGGAAAATGCATGGTTTTTTCTGAAAACTACTATTAATGCTCCAACTAAAAAAAAAAAAAAAAGATATTTTTATCTCTTATGGATATTTATACCCAGTAAATGACCTTTCTTATCCTCTTCGGGACTTTTCTGAGAAAAAATTTTTCTCCAGTGAGAAGACATTTTGACCATAATATTCATTCTTTTAAAAAGTACCGATGTGGTGCCAAGTGTGAGATGAAGTCTAAAGAAGAAATGAAAGTATTTGTCTTGTTGCAAAACCCTGGGTTCTTCTGTTAAGCAGTAAAGCTAAGTGAATGAAGTGAACATTCATTTTTGACCATTTCATGTATTTAAACAGGACTTCGTTTCTTAAGTGATGTATATTTTCTTGGAAGGATTACATATAAAAAGAATGGAAAAAAAGTGTTTGAGGAATGCAATTTGAGGTTCATAATTGAAAACCATTAACAAAATGCTGCTAGTTTGGGATGAAACAGAGTTATCTGAAGCAGAGTTAGAAACCATTTCAATATTAAGTTATGTCTTCTGTTAAGGTACTTGCAATCATATTTGTTGAACAGTTGCAGTTAGCAAACATATTCATGTCTGAGACAATCTAAATAACCTCTCTGTGGAGGAAAATGAAAGAGTAATTTTTCCAAACAAATCTATTATGATGAATTGTTTGCTGAGAGGCATTACTCTGAAAAAAAAAAAAATCATATGCAACTGCTGAATTTGATAAGTCCTCCGTATGAGAAACCCTTTCCCCAAACACACCTGATCATAAATCCTATATGAGACCCCCCAAATTTAGGACAAATTCCATTCTGAATGTGAATCTTGTAATCTTGGGCTGTCTCCAGCTATTTATAAATGTTATGTTTTTCTGCTACATGAACACAGCTGTATCATTACACCTATGTAGGTTTCATAGACAGATCCAGTGTCTTTCACTAGACCAACTGATACAGCTATTCAGATTTGAAAAAGGAGAAATCTTCAAATGCATCTGATTATAATTACACATAATAAGAGGAAGGCAAAATAAAAATGATGAAAGTAAAATCTTCACAAGAGATTTAAGAAATGGATTCATTTATGTCTGTTCTGTAGGTTACCTGAGACCAAAAGCAGTAGCTCTTTCTGTTGCACGGAGATTAATTTCCTTTCATTTGAAGGTTCAGTCCACAGTAAACACATTCTAATAACTCATACATGTCACATACCCCCCAACACTGGGTACCCTGGCAAATACTACAGCCTTGATCTTCTGGGAACGCCGAGAAAATTATGATAATGGTTCAGCTTCCAGAATGAAGAAAAATGGAGGGAGAAGAGATTCAAGGACAAACTCATCTAACGCAAAGGAGACAGTGCAACTGCGTGTTCTTGCTTGTGTCATTCCAGCGTGTTACCCTGGCAATTGGTAGCAGAGAGTCATCCCTTTCCTGGGACAAGGGTTTGTTTCCCTTTGCTGTCAGAGCTATAGCAGGAAAATGCAACGTGAGGAACCATTTTGGGCTCAAATGGCGAGGAGAATGATGGCAGCAAGGTCAAGGTGACACGGTTACTTCTGATTCTGGACAGCAAATGGATATAAATGATAGGAATGACTGTCATGGATCACATTGAATGATGTGATACAAGAGAGAGGCGAAGAGACTGTATTTAAGGTACAGCTCAAGGACAGTGGGTATACTCTCACAAGCTCAGTCCTAGACATAGAAGGAGCAGTAATGTCAAAGGAAAAAAAACCACACCCCAGAATTGGAATGGAATTTTATGACATTTTGCAGCATTGTATTGGGAATAGGGGCTTGCTGTAGGATGTGCATATTCCTGCACAAAACCAAAACCAAATTAAAAGAACGCAAACATGTGCTATGTATGTGTTAGACTGGCTTTGAAAAGTAGCATGGGGGATTAAGAGAAAAAGAATAAATTATTAAAAATTTTCTATAATGAAAAGTGGGTAAATGCAAGTTTCCAGAATAGGCTTTAAATGTTCTAAGTGGAGTATGTCAGAGTAGCAGAAGACATATTTATCCCTAAACAGAGAAGAAAGCAAGAGGAAAAAAACTGACCCCTTCCATGATTAAATAGCAGTGCTGATTATTCAGGTAGCTTCAGAAGATGGAAAGGCAGTCCATAGAAAGGGGCTTAAGCGGTGAGAGAGAACAGTATGTTCTGGAAAACAAGAAAGATGCAAACAAGTTTGACAGGAGAAAACAAGTAACAGGAAATTGTTTTTTTATCAAAGGCAGAAAGTCTGTGAACTTTTATCAAAGCAGCCAAATCATTCTTGCTGCCTTCCTTATCAGCAAAAACAATGTGGGAACACCATCTTCTTAGGCATTTAAGACATGTTGATTCTGAAAAGCGGGATGGGTGAAAAAGGAGCTGCTATAGCTGCCATAGCACTGAAATTATAAATTCACTGAAATTAAATTAAAAACTTAATTGGGACTGGAAAATCATGGAATAATCTCAGTTGGAAGGGACTTCTGGTCCAACCCTTTAGTTCAGAGGACAATTCTGAAATTAGAGTGGATTGTTCAGGGCCACGTCCAGTTGAGTGTTGAGTATCTCCAAGAAGGGAGATCCCACAGCATCTCCAGACAACTTGCTGCTCACAGTGATTTTTTTTCCTTCATTGTACCCCCTACTCCTGACACCTGGTGCAGCATTGTTGCCAGCATATGGTGACACCCATTGTGGACCAGAGAAGCTTAAGAGCACATGAGATATTCTGGGTGGCAAAACCCATGATCCCCTGGTGGTCAGGCATGCCTCCTGTGACCATTCACTCAACTCTTGCTCAGATTTTGGCTAACACACAGCTCATGCTAAGGCCTGACGTATGCTGGGAGAAGCGCCATTACACCAAAGTAAGAGCAACAAGTAGTCAGGAGGCAATGGAGAGGAAGAGATAAGGATCATTAAGCAGCCATTACCACCTGCAGCTTGCTGTGTCCTGCAGCTGAAATTCTTGCATATTGATTGCCTGGCAGCCTCTTCAGAATCCACTAACCTATGGAAAAGGTAAAGACCAAACTCCCAAACTGAGAGGCACGAATACATCAGGTTATCCAAAAAGTTTTTGAAGTGGATCCAACAGCAGCCTGACATGCTAAGGCCTTCATGTTTCCCTTCATGTTTTGGGGATGCCCAAACCATGATGGAGCATGAAGGGGGAGCACCCTCACTGTCGACTAGAACATCGTGATACCACCTTCATTGTTTTTCTTCCTCCAAGAACTGAGTGACTTGTACTTTTTAAAGGTAGAGTCTAGATTGTGATTATTGTGTCACACGCTAATTATTAAGAATTTGACCCCATCTGCAGAGGGTTCAGGTGACTGAAATTTTAGGTAATAGGAAAGCTATGCTAATTGCTAGAAATTCTGTGTAACGATAAGCTATGCTGATTACTAAAATCTTTATATAATAATAAAGCTCTAAGTATAATACAACCCTGTGGCCAGTTGTCATTGTACCAAGGATCCTTAAAAGAACCTGCTTGTCCCCAAAGTGTCGGGTGACACCTCATAGTTAATGAGTATTTCCTTTGCTGCAAATTTTTTCCATTGCACCTTATCCTTTCACTGGGAAAAGCATGACCCTGTCTTCTCTATGTACTCTGTGCCCTCTATACCCTCCTGCTGCGTAGCTGGAAACAGCAATAAAGTCTCCTTTAACTAGCTCTTTTTAACGAAGAACAAAACCTTGAGCCTTCAGGCTCTCTTCTTGCATCTTGAACTCTAGCCCTCCAGCCATCTGGGTGGCCATCCGCTAGATTCACTCCAGTTTGTCAATGTCTTTGTTGTACTGGGGAGCCCAAAACTAGACACAGTATTCCAGATGTGGTCTCATCAGTGCTGAACACTGGGCAATAATCACTTCCCTTGACCTGCTGGCTCAAATTCTTCTAATACAGCCCAGTATGTGGTTTAGTCGTCTTTGCTGCAAGGGCCTTGGTGGCTCATGTTCAACCTGGTGTCTACCAGGACATCCATGTCCTTTTCTGCGAAGCTGCTTTCCAGCTCCCAGCCTGTACTGGCACATGGGATTGTCCTTCCCCAGGTGCGTGCAGGAGTTTGCATTTGTGTTCATTTCAAATTTATTGCAGGAGGCTCATATAATTACCAAATAAATTGGAGGACATAGTTATAAATCACTGAAAAGATGTAAAAATATAAATTTTCAGCATAAGTGTGGCAAGGTCAATTGTGTTTTCTGTGTGCCATTATGTGCGACAGCTCCTTGAGTAGGATAAAAGAAAACTGGTAAATGTATTTTATGTGGACTTTCACAGTCTTTTGATAAGATCACTCATAAATTGCTAGGAAAATAAAATTAATCATAAAATGAGAAGCATAGTTCTGTTATATCTTAGAAACTGGCTAAAGTGAGAAAGATGGGAAACATGGTCCATTTTCAACAATATGAACAGTTAATCACCAGTGCATTTTGCTTGTAATGAGATTGTCTTGGTTAAAACCATTTTTCAGTCATTTGGAAAAGAGAATGGAAACCTGAGACAATTCCCATATGGCACAAAATTGCTTAATTTGGCAGGAGTATGGAAGACACTGAGAAACTCACAGCATAACTAAATTGGCAGTACTATGGCAGACAGTTCCATATGGCCAACAGCAAGATCACACAGACTGAAAAGAATATTTTTTATTTCATGTGCATATGACTGGGCTCTAAATTCATTGTAGCCTCATATCTCAAAAGAACTCTTGGAGTCTGTGCTGAGAGATCATTAAAAGTTTCTGTATTTTGAAAAAGGCCTTCCTGTGGCAAGTTATATTAATTTCTGATTAGAAAAGAAATCAAAAGAGACATAGGTAGACAGAAGATAAAAGGATTTTATACGTAGAGAAAAAGAGTTATTACAAACATAGGAGGTCCCACAGAAACAAATAACAGCAGTCCTGTAGAAATAACCAATAAAAACATGAAAATTATTTAGTATGAAACAATTAGACTTACTGTAGCAGATAGAACAATTATATATAAAGATACTCTAAACCAAATGACAAACAGAACTTTTATTGAGTGCTAAAAGTACAAGAGCAGAGATACTGAATAAAGTAGAAATATAGGAAACATAAAAACCTTAAAGGAAATATTTTGCATTAACAAGCAAATGACCTATGGAAATATGTGCTGTTGGGCGTAGTTGATGCTAAGAAAAATAGAAGAATACTAAAAAGGAAAACCTTTACAGGAATAAAAAGAAAAATCACAACTGTAGAGGGCTGAAACCATGAATCTTAGGAATGTCACATTTAAGTATGTTCATCAGCCATTGAACTCAGTTGAGTCTGGGAGGTTGTATGTCTTGTGTCCAAAGATTTTGACCGTCTGTTTTCTATGGACTTTAAATAAGAGATAAGCTGCTTTGCAAATCTCACATTTCTGAATCTTTATTTGAAGCTTTTGGTATTGGCAGCATCAGAAGTGGGTCTTTGGGTTAGGTAGGTCCTAGGTCTGATCCAGTAGCATTTATGTTCCTCTTACGCAATTGCCAAGAGAAGGGGTTGAAAAATTGATGTAGAGACTGATATAGAGACTGCTGTGCCCTTGAGGCAGCATCTGAATGGAAGTGTGTTAATTTAAGGCTAGGAATATCTCAGCAAGGAGGAATAAGCCTGCCGATGGTGAGTTTATACAAACACCAGATAAAAATGTCTCCAGCATCTGCAAAACATGAATTTATGAAATCAGAAGCTGGGATTCTCTGATTCACCTTGTCCTAATGTAAAGGACGAAACAAGAACTGGGTGATAGTCCTGCAATGGGAGGACAGACAAGCTGACCAAATAGATCTTTCTCATCTTAATTTTGATGACAATGGAAGTGGGTTCACGGAGAAAGCTGAAATATCATCCGTAACTCGCCTTCTGTGTCTTGGCATTGCTGCAGACGTTTTCTGCTGAGAGACCTCTGCAGTGCAGAGGCACCATAGACTGAGCTAAGCACATGCTGTCAGCTTTCACTGTAGATTCAATTTGGACTCCCACATTTTTTAATGCATTTTTATGGCTTCATCCCCTACAGATATTTTTCAAAGAACCAATAAAAATAGGAAACATCAAATAAAAAGAAGAAACCTTTCACACATAAAAGCATTTGGAAGTTAATTCACTTTCAGAGCAGGTTAAAAACAGTTTGTCATCAGAGGCAATCCATCACCTACACAATTTGTATGTTTTAAAAGGCACCTACTATCTTTCACTCACTATGATCTAACATGCAACCCTGAAGTTAACAACAACAGTAGTTTGGTCAGTTAACAGGAACTGCTAGGCACTGTTTGGAAAATGTGATATTTCCTATGTAGTAAGAGTTGTGAATGAGGATTACGATATAGTACAGAAAAGTGGAGGGTTCACTTGATATATAGCAATTCTGGTAGGTCTGATTTGTGGGACACCTACAACCACACACCTTTTTTTAAGAAATATATAATTTTTGAAGCACAGACACATATACAACTGGATATTAGAAAAAAAATTAACTTATGAAATGTTTCAAAACCTTGCAATTCTGTTTAAAAATCATCACACTACTGGAATATGATTTAATAAAACACAGTTATCAGGATTCCAGGTGAACAATTTGTAGTGAAAATTAATTTCAGACATTCCATTTCTTACAGATTACCGCTATCTCAATATTGTGAGTTATGTCTGAAAACAAGCCTTGGGCCAAAGCCACACCCATTTCCATATTTGTATTTAATTTTCAAGACCAAATTTTCCATTTTAATCCAGATTAGAGGATGTATTTTTTTCTACATGCCAAAAAAGAAAGCGTCTCTCTTTCTTTGTCGTCATAGGTTCACCCAGAGTTAGAGGTAAACCAGTTTTCAGCACCAGAGAAAACGTACAAATTTCACTGTTCTATACAGTACATTTGCTGGTATTGCAAAGATCAAGTGTATGCTTCCAAGAGTATAGTCTTTATCACATGTACTTTGTACAACTTCTTCACCTATGCTAATAATTCAGTGATAATTAGACAGCTGGACCGTTTTGGTTTGCCTAAATCATATCTCACCAAACTGTCAGTCAACTAGCAACAGATGTCACCTGTATATAGGATATAGCCATCTCTTTTGAAAAGCGAGAGGGACCCCTGAAACACTGACACATCTTACATAGAGAGTCGTATTCCTGGCTTCTGTGCTGGGCATCCTCAGTCTCCGCACCTTTGCACTTGGATATCATATAGTATCATTTCTGATTCTAAACAAAATGGAGGAAATGCAGTATCTTTGATATACCCCAATAGCAGAAAAGGCTTGATATAGCTTTTTAAGTGACATTTATATATTTATACGGTGGCATTCTGCAGTGGTGTTAAGTGCACCTTGTATGTTATAACATCTGTGAAGCTGATAAAGTAGTTGGTTTTGGTAATCCATACAAGACTCTTGTCACTTATTTCCAACTAAGTAACACAGAACAAAGAAATGCTGTTGTGAGAGTGCGTGTTATGCTAGTAATAGATTTTCAGATGTTATAACCTACTCAGATTGATGCAGAAATATTAAAAAAAAAAAAAAAGAAATTTCTGTTCCTTCATGGTACTTCATTGTGGCCAGATGGGTTCAGAAATTATTCCCAGCAAAAAGAAATTCATTTTGTGTCATTCAGTCTGTATTGTAACATGATTTGTTGGCACACCTTTCTGCAAAAAGGCCCAGGGTAATTGTTCATCAACATCCGTCCACCTTGCAGCAAGAAGAGAAACTCTGATTCATCTGGATTTCATATCAATCTAGATACATTCCAGAACACCAGAGAAAGCTTAGTGTTGGTTCCTTGTCGTTTATTAACACTTTTATTATTCCTAGGTAAAAGATGCCCTGATTAATATTTTCAGGCTTATTTGTCTTCTAATCTGGTGGAGCTTCACTGAGAAGTTGCTCCAGTATTGCAGCATCAGTGGTGTAATGCAACACCACTGTGAAGCTGGAGCAAGAAAGGGTAATAATCTTCTTAAGATAGAGATATGGAGTGACTTGCCCAGAATGGAATGGAAGAGAGGTGATGACATGTTTTGGATGTAAGGTCTCCTGCTGTATTCCCTGCAGACACACCTTTTCATGAAGGAAAGGGCCAGATACCTGCAAAATAGGGAACCTTTCATCTTTATCTCTTCCTTCTGAGCCTATCGAGACCTCCCCATGTGAAATTTGTACATCTGGGCGGCTGGAGGTTTTTAGAGGGAAACATGTCTGGCAAACTGTCAGGAGGAAGTTATGTACTGGGAATTGGTGAATTGGCATCAGTCCCCTGGCACTGGGAAGTGTTGTGGGAAACTGGGTTCTAGCTGAATTGCATTTCTGGAAGAAAAGAGGAATCTGAAAAGCAGCATGTATCGCAGAAGAAGGAAGCAACGAGCATGCGTATTTTCCAGCTTTCTCACACAAGTTGTTGGCGTCCACAGCACCGGGACATCACCTTGCTGCATCTGCAAAAACAAAAGGCAGCAAATACCTTGCTGCCCAAGGGGAGAGTGCTATAGGAAGGAATCAGATCTGAGCTCTAGGGTCTAAGGGACGTTTTTACCATGTTTGTGGAGCAGTAGGAGCAGGAAGGTAAGTTGCCTCCCAGCTAAGGTGGGAAGCAGGGAAGCAAGCCAAGGGGAGCTTTGTTCCTCTGCTGGTTTAATAAATAATGAAACTCTGGGGTGAGGGCAGGGTGCCTCAGATACAATGTGCTAAAACACTAAATGGCTGACACAAAGTGCCACTGGGTGCTTTTTGGCCAACAGTGAAAAATTAAGGCTCCTGGGCTAAGTGCTTCCCTGCTGAGCTATAGCTAAGGTGAATTTTCACAGGAACTGTTCAGGTATTTTGAGGGCCTTAGTGACAGCCCCTCCACTGGGCACCAGAGCAGAGCCACTGCGCTTGCTGCCGAAGAGACTGTCTTATGGTTAATGTTGGAGGCCTTGCATGAAAATCAGCTTCGGTTCTCCACTTGGTCGCAAGCGATATAACAAGATTCGTATGTGCATTTGCAGGGCTACAGCCCTCTTCAGACATGCAAGAAGAGTTCTCATTCCTGGCACAACATAACAGATCAGAAACCTCAGGCCTGCTTTCTGTTTTCTGATGATGGTTTTGATTCACAGCTAAATTGTAATTACACAGGAAATCCAAATGTAAAGGTATGTAGCAGGGAGAGGTGCTTTTTCTTGTTCAAAAGCATCTCGCCGTTCTGTGGGTGGCCGCATAATTCAGCAAACGCCCACAAATGGCAGAAGGTTGTACCAGCCAGCTCTGCGCAGCCCCGCACCGGCGTGCAGCGCCGTGGCACGCTCCGCCTAAACGCTCCAGGGCACTCTGTCTTTGCTAGAAGGTAAAATTGGCACTGGAAACAACATTTCAAAAAGGATCACGTTTGGAAAAAAAAATTAAAGAGAACAAATAGCATGTAAATCAGGATTATACTGCTCTTACCAGGCGGGGTTTTTAATCCTCACTTCCTCAATGAAGTACAAAGTAGAGAGTCATGAAAGCCTCTGATAGAAGACGATGGTTTAGGATTTTTGTAATTGTATGTAAGTGTCTGGGAAGGAATAGTCAGAAGTTCTTCATAAGCCACTTTGAAAATGTGAGTAAGTCTGCCTGTCAAGATTCACTGAGTCCCTGCTACCCGTTTTCTGGGCCACACAGTTTATTCCTATCTCTTTAAATTGAAAATTCACATCGAAAATAAAATGTTCTTTATCTAAAACTCTGATTATCCAATGGCTTATATGTTGTCTCCTGAGACATTTAGATAATCAAATTGCAGCAATGCATGGAGAAAATGAACTGTGGCTGCAAATAACTATGTAAAAATTGTACCTTCTTTCTCAATAATATAATCCTGTCATGCATCTGAGTCCAATCTGTTTGCTTTACTGACAAAAATATGGGTTTGGTCTGGAAAGCAAAGCAAAGGCTCCAGAGTTTTAGCACACTAGCTGAATTCTGACTCCAGTGTTGCCAGTCGGACCGTCGATTAAATTGTGATTACAGGATGTTCATTATCTAACAGAAAGCTGCCTGTGTTAGGGTTTTGTTTTCCTCTCGTCCCTGTCACCCGCATGTCTCTGCTTTCACTTCTTATGATCAGGAATCGATTAAGGCTTAAAACGGTGCCCAGATTTGCCAAAATGACCGGGTGCTCCAAATGCTCCTTTGCTGCCTCTCTCCACCCAGCCTGCCCAGTGGATCTCTCCTTCCTCCCTCTCCCCTTCATCTCGTCTTCCCCTGCTCCTGAGCCCTTGATGTCCCAGCCAAGGCAGGCAGCTGAGCCCCCCGGGAGGCCGGCTGGCACCCCTCCCGGTGCCTCTGCCCGCCCCCCCCAGTGCCTCTGCCACCCCCCCCACTCAGCCCTGGCTCCTCCCTGCTGCTGACCACAGATGCAGGGCCCCAGGAGGGCGGCTTAATCCCCCCCTACTGGTGCTGGGGATGCAGAAGGCAGAACCACAGCTTGCTTTTCTGATGCAAAGGGGGTTTGCAGCAGGAGAATCTATAACAATAATATTTGGGCTCGTAAACCTAAGTCATAATATTTAGAAGGTGTGGAAGGGATATATCATATCCCCACAAAATGTCAGGACTACAAAATAATTTATATCTGCACTTCACAGAAAGGCAAAACTGAGCAATGATTAAAAATCAAGTCTGTGTTATTATTTTGCTGTGGCTTCATAATAGCAGCAATATAAACTACAGGTGAGAACACATTGAAAGTCTTTATTTTCAAACACTTACAATCATTAAAAAATAAAGTGCTCAAGGGCATGAAAATTGTCAGACCAAAAAGATTTTTTTCTTCCAATTAAAAGTCTAACAACATTGTAGCTGGCCATTTATAGCACTGATGTGCTGGGAGCCTGCTGCTCCCAGGTCAAAATTATTTCAGCCCTGCTAGCTTTTATGCATAGTCCTTTCTCTTGTTCTTTCTTTATGTAGCGCAGAGAGAGACTGTCTGAAGATGTGGACAGGAGATTGCACAGATGCTGCCTGAAGTCGTTTGTGGGTTCCCACTCCCATCAGGTCCCCTGGTGTCCATGACTCGGGGCACCATGGCAGGTGGAACCTCAGAGCCCCAAAATGATGGCCCTACAGTCCAATTCCCTTGCTGATTTTAAACTGGTGACTATTTCTTGAGGCTAAGGAGTATCACAGTCACATGGCAGCTATAGAAATCCATTACATTCTTTCTCAGTGTCAGCACACCAACAGTAACCTACGTATGTGTGCCTGTATGCAGGATGTATTCGTCTGTTTGCACACACACACACACACATATATTATATCCTTTGACAAGATCAGTGACCATTCCTCTTTTGATCTCAGTGAAATCTCATTCAAGCTGGTTTATGATTTTATTTATAGCAATGCCCAAAATTCCAATAAGCTTGAAAAATCAGAACTTCTGTGTTGTCTATCATCTTTAAGAATGACTCAGAAAAATTGTTGCCTGTCATCTTTAAGTACAAGTGGAGTATAAATTATGGAAACCTCCAGGGAGTAAATAGCAAGTAGTTCGTGAAGAAAAGGAGGTAAAACTATGATAGACTAATGTCAAGATTTTAAATCAAGTTGATTATTTAATGACCTGTTAGTCAGAAGCTGTTTGATTGATCTTCTTTAGCTTTACAAATATATTGTTTCTTGCATTAGGTCTTTTAAATACTAGACAACCGTTCTATCTGAAATAGCTTAGGGATTGTAGATCCAGTTTTGAAAAAGAGATATGGGCTAGGAAATCTCCTGAGCCTTCTCTGTTGCTGTTTATATGATCCTGTGTCTTTTGGGGCAGATCAGAATACTACACTGACATTAATCAGAGTGTGAACTACGGTTTTAGTGTCACCTTAACTAAGGAGCGGCTGAACATTTTCTACAGTAGGGAAAGGAACAATTCTGTATCTGTAGTTCTGCCATGTAACCCCGTGTTTAGCAGCTCCATTTTCTCTCGTACATTGATCTGCACATTTTTGATAATTTTACTCCATATATGATGTCAGTTCTGCCAGGTAGTTCTAGTGCCGACCTCCTACTGTATTTCACACAGTGAACTGAATGGGGATGTTACTCTTGGCATCAGGCTGTGGCACACATTTTGGGATAAAGAAGCTCAAAGACCGGTCAGGCAGCCAAAATAGAGGCTGGAGCAAACAAATGTAACAGATCACAGTTGGTTTGCTAGCATATTATTTATTTTGTTAATCAATGCTGATAGTAAAATCCTTTCCAAGAAGTCATTCAAGTTTGATATTATTTCTTTTTGAAGCTGTGGTTCATTAAAGCCTATTTTGTTATTAGCATTAAGATTCCCCGCATATAAAGGCTCAGGCTCCAGGCTCCAGGTCAGGCACAAGTAGTTTAATAAGATTCAGATGGTATACAAGCTATCAGAGAGGTATAAAATTCTTCAGACTTGCAATAACAGCTCCTGTTCCTGGCAGACCATAATATCAGCAAACTCTAGTTCTGCTTTCTGTTTACTGTAGATGGTTCTGATTCACAGCGAAATTGAAATTACACAGGAAATCAAAATATTCAAACTTAAAGGTATGCGACAGAGAGGCTCTTTTACCCTTCCAAGACTATTTTATAATTCTGGGGAATGAGGGCATTTTGCAGTGTGTAGCATGCTAAAAATCTCACGGGGAGAAAAATATGTGATAGGAAAAAAGGCAACATAAGGAGATACCAATCTTCACTCAAAAAATCGCAGTGTGCATAGTCTAAAGACACATGATTGTAGACTTACATTTCCTATTGTTTAAAACGTTGCTCCTGGTGTTTAACGTGAAAAAGCATGATGCAAGAAGAGCAGAGCAGTATTGAATAGAAACATCTGCAAGTGTATCTAGCTCATCAATAACTCCTTATTTAAGCTCGATTGGAATTTTTGCATAGAAATGAGGTTAAATCCCTAAGCAGTTGCTAATCTCCCACTTAGAGTTGTAAATTTCTGTGCTGAACAGTATTCATGTGGAAGAAGAGAGTCAGTCTTTGCACATGTTTGCATGTATGTATGGATATATGTATATGATACACCTGTGTCTGTTTTAATTGCAGAATGCAGAATTTAAAAAAGAAAATGGATTCATAGAGATATTCATATCCTCTCTATTTCGTTGTTCACAGCAGATCTGATACTTTTGGCTAGAAGATCTGCCATGCTGACAATGAATTTACAGCCTGGAAATGAGCCAACTTCACCATCTACTTATCTCCTATTTAGTTTGCTAGTGTTATTGGCAAATTGCGCCGACATACCACCATCCCTTTCATTCTGAGGGAAATGGAAAAACTTAAAAGATGTTAGTATTTTTTGTGTGAAATGTAGATACCAGTGAGGGTGATAAAAGCTTCAGCAACAAGGGAAAAAGAATGAAAGCTGGCAGAAATTATGTGTTCTTTCATGCTCTTTCAACTGTATTTTGGACCAGTGTGATTACAAGGGAATTACATTCTGATGCAGATATATATATATGTGTATATATATATGCATGTGTTGGGACATCCAAACAGGCCACCCTTTAACAAAGCATACTGTCCCTGGACATGGTAGAAGACCTGAGTTCTCATTTCGGAGCTGTTCTCAAACCCACTAATTAATTCTACAACTCATATTCATAATTACCATTATCATCTTTTTTTTAATAATGAGTTTAAATTCCACAGAAACCTGGCTTCTTTTCCTCCCTCTGTCTCCACACAGAAAAGCTGTTGAATAAGCACAATCTATTTCTTATCTTTCAGGAACTCAGGCTGGTTCACAGTATAAGCAGCTAAGCTGAAAGATTTAATTCATCTTGTTCATTAAAATTCAAATAATTATAAAGTCAGAGATGTTAACTTTTCAGTTATTACAATACAGCTGGCAAACAGAGACTCTTGCACCAACTGGGAGACTTAAAACCTCATCTTTGGTGGCCAGGTAATTTTATTTAACAGTTTAGCAGGAATTTAAATCAATACTTCTGAGAAATCTGCTTTATGAAATTATTATTATGAGTAATTGATTTAAATGTGCTTTTCACAATCTCATGATATTTCACGACATACATCTAGGGATTATTTCAAGTGCCTGTGGGTGTGTTTCTTGCTATTGTTAAGTACTAGATAGAGTTCAGTGTAGAGAGGAATAACCCACGACCCCTTTAAGTCCTGATTCTGCAATTTTAACGGGCAATTGCACTTAATTATACAAGGTGGGTGGGACTGCTTGAAACATTTGTGCTCAGGAGACAGGGTAGAGCTGGGTTTATGATCTTTGCTGAGGCGTTTTTGATTCCTTTTTCTAACTTTTTGCTCTCTGAAATACCCACTTGAAACATTTTTCTTCACTAGCTGCATTTGGCTTCTCAGCTCAAAATTTAGGATACTTCCAAGAATAACCCCCAAAAAAGTAAAGTGTATAGGTAGCTACAAAGCTTTGGCATTGCTACACTTAAAGATGAAATATTTCCACGAAGGCATTTACTCTATGGTATGTTTTCACCCGCTGGTGCTACTGGTCAGAAATGTTCTGAATGGATACGGATTTATCAGTCATAAAATGAATGCCTGTCCTTTGGGAAATTGCCGTGAACTTCAGCAGCACTGGTGTTCATTTACTGCTTAATTACACTTTTTCCTCTGTTATATGCCAGAAAATGGACTCAGCTCCTACAAAACTTGAAGAATGGTGGGAATGAATGAGACAAAGAGAAGGTATTCATAGCACAGCCAGCCTGGCCCCATTTATCAGCCAGATTTCAACTTTCAACCTTCTTTGAAAGAAAGAAACTAAAAATTTGACTGACCACCACGTCACCGTTATGCCATACAGGTGTGTCCCACTGCAGCCCAGCACGTTTGTGGATGCAGTCCTTTGGATGATGGGGATAAGGAGGCTGTTTGGACAAAGGAGTGGAGGTTATCTGGCAATCTGATGCTTTTCTGTGTGATCAGAGATACTAGTAATGCTTCTGGGGAAAACGGGTATTCTCTGAATCTGGCCTTGAGAGACGTGAAAAACTGCTCTGTGATTTGGCAGATGAAGGTACCTATTCTCAAGGCAAGGGGTAACTCCTAGCAGTCTGTGCAAGGACAGTAAGAGAAGAATTTGTGGGCAATAAAAGAGGAAATTCCTAGCGCCATCTTTGCACCCCGCTCTCCAGCCTTTTATACTCAGTGATTAGAAAGAGTTAAATGAGCATGATTGCCATGGAAATTTCTTAGGCATTAATGTTTTCTACTTCTTCTGTACCGAATGCCCTTGTGATAGAAGAGAAAGAACAAACATCAAAAGTACCTTTTAACTTCACAACTCTTTCTAAATTTCTTTAAACTTATAGGCTATACTGCTGGCTTTCAAACTTCAAAGCATGCAGGAAGATCAGGGTCACACAGAAAATTATTTCTTACAGTTTAATAAAATATGCATGTGAATTGTATGACCTGCCAGAGAAATTATTTATGTGTTAATGTAATGTTGTAACATTAATTACACACTTTAATTTCTTCCTTAGTAGCTTCTTTACCAGTAAGAACAGTACTGGTTCTAAATTGGGTTTGAAACATATGTTGTGGCACCAAAGCTTAAATTATTTCCAGACTGAATTGCTTTTTCACTTCCACAAGATAACAAGCTTTTTTTTTTTAGTATTTGGGAATAAGGAAACAACTGAGATCTTTTACCTTTAACTCAGAGGATTCATGATGGATTATTTTCAGTCTCGCTTCTCCACAGTGTTGTAGTCTGTACATGCTGTATTTATTGATAGTTGCAGAAATGCCTATTGCATGTTTTCTGTGAATGAATCACACAGCTTTTATTTATGGCCACTATTGTAAAGTACTTAATCCCATAGAATTGGTCCCTTTGGATTTCTTTCCTTAGGGGATTTCCTACCTCTTTTTCTATGATATACATGTGATTAAAATCATGTACATGCTAGCACAAGGATGTATACTGAGTCTTATCTTCTGACTTACTATTCATATAAAGTTCTTAATAGATACAGAAAAATTCTATGTCACTTATTTTAACAAAGTCCTGTAGGGACATATAGTTCTATATGTAAATCTGAGGCCTAACTTCATTAAAGTGGTTTGAAATCATTCAAGGGAAAGTCCTATAGATGTGAAAAAAAGTTTTATAAAAAGTAGTTGCCTTTATCTGTGTTCATTGTTTTACCTTTGAACGTTTCCTTGGTTACTTTTTTGTTCTCGTACTATGGCCCAAGGTAAATGAAGAAGAAGAGTAAATAAGAGAGCCCATTTGGCATTGCTGGTATCATTCATTATGTTATATATGTCTGTCCTACTTTTCTTAAGTAAAAACTCGTCTCTTTAATCTTCTAAAGGGTCTACCTGCCTAGTATTTCAAAGATTTTTTATTGACAATGATGTTGGGGTTATAATTTTGTATAAAATTATTGCTTTTTTTTTTGTCGATGTCAAATGGTTCACCACTGTACTTCTTATACTGTCACAGAATAACCTAAAACCTTAGATCACTAATGGCTAGCATGTTTTTTCTAGCTAACATGCCACCCTTCTTGTATTTTATCCTGGCATCAATGCTATCTCATGGAAGAGGTTTTCCAATTGCTCCACATCAGCCAGACTTCAACCAGTCTTGATGGCACTCGATGACATCATGATGCCATATGAGGCTTTTTTGTCATGAACATGCAGAACTTGGAGACCAAATTGATTTCACAAGCCTCCTAATAAACATATGGCACTTACTAGTTTTTGGGCTGCGCTGGATTTCACTCAGTATCCTCTACATTCAAAATTATTTAGCATCTATTGCTAGACTTTTAAGTCATATGGATCTTTGCAGTTGTTAGACTTGAGACATGGATAGGGACCTGGTGACCGTCACCAAATATAAGTCACCACCATCATAAGAAAGGTAGCTTTGTTCTGTATAACACCTTTTTTAGAAAATGAATTGAGAAAACACAATGTGTTTATCCAAATAGTGCAAAATACCAATGCCAGACGTTCAGCTGGTACAAAGTGCATTAGGATTGTTACAAAAGTCATGGAAGAGTCATAAGTAGAGATGAACAACACATTTCATGGAAAATACCGTTTAACTTGAGCTTTTCCCTGAAGCACAAATGAGCCAAATATGAAACTTTTTTGAGGTTAGGAATAGTGTTTAATTTTACATTTTCTCACATGTTGGCACTTCTTGGAATCTGTGGGAGCAAAAGTGGAATTACCAAAATACCACAGGTATTTTTTGGGTACTGCTGGTCTAAAGGATGTCAGGAAATACTGGAAACCATAGAAAGACATTTTTTCTTGACATTTCCTGCCATTAGCATTCTGGGATGCTTTAGATAAATTTCCAGAAGCTTTGGGTGGATGTCCAGGTTTTGCAGTTCTCCTTCAAAATGTACTGAATAGCCAAACTTTTTTGCAATTCACTTGCAGAAGCAAAACTGTTTCCATTCATTATCAATGATACTACGACATCTTTGTTCCTTCACTTATTCATGTCCTGTTCATAGATAGAAATTCAGATTCTTTATATTACAGTCTGTTGAGTAAGTGGTAGAATGTTTTCTTCTCTCTAAAAGATTTTTGATCATTTGGGTTTAGGATTAGCACAGTGGAGCCCTGAGCTCTAAACCTAAAGAACCTAATGAAGAACTCAGAGAGACGGGGGACAAATGTCAGGGATTGAAAGAAGACAAGGGGATCCTGGCTATCTGTTTATTTTAACTTGTAAATTTTTCTAATTAAAAAATTGCTCATTCTGGAAAGACCTAATTCTTTTCAGGAGTCTGCAACACACAATCAGGCAGCTGCCCTCCTCTCCCTCCTCTATGTTTGCTGGCTCCTCCATGGTCCCCTCCCCACAGTCCCATTGCTACCCAGAACTGCATGTTGACCCTGTATCTTCACAGCTCTCCTGGCAATGGTAGCCTGCCTCTACCCTGTGCCCCTCTGACTGCTCTTAAAGGTTCATTTGTTAGCTCAGCTCACACTGACATCATCTCTGCTATACAGGTTTCCCAGAAAAGAATGAATTCTACTCTTCTCACAGGTCAGTGTGCTCCCTTTGCCCTCCTGTCCTGGTACGGCTTTGCTAGAAGTAGTTAAGCCGGAAGAGGACTGCTAAGCGTGGTCTGGTGCTGGGATGGGCATGGTGGAAGACATGAGGAACAGCAATCCATGAGAGCTGCATCCACAGAGCCCATGAGCATCACCCAAACCCATGCTTAAGTTTCATCCCTTTTCGAGTTCCTCCACAGATCATGTTCCCTGGTTCATGTCTCAGATAATCCCCTTTAGCAAGCACTTGTCTGAGTATATTGTGGATGACTGGCACACCAGGGCAGCCTCAAGCTTTCTCTTAGCTAATTCACAATTCCTCTCACCAGCCCCTCTGCTATTCAGGCTGTCTCAAGACTTCAAGTTTTTGTGTTGTTTGTTTGTTTATTTTGGGTTTGTTTGTTTAAGATAGTGCTGATGCCCACACGTGCCATAAGCTTGCTCTAAATTTTCAAGTGTGCTATGGTTGTACCTCCATGATCCAGCCCACAGCATGTTAAACCCATCCACATGGCCAGATGTATGTTAACAACAACTTTGTACTTAGGTGGCCTGAGCAGTGGTATATTTCCTGCGTATCGACTCTGTTTTCCACTGGGAATCAAAACCAAATCAGTACTGCTGTTCTGCTCCATCAGCTTTCCTGATCAAATCAGTCCATTCATTGAGAGGACTGTCTGGCTATATTTACATACAACGTGTTTCTTTCCTATTCCTCATTATACATATGTAATTATTTTTACATTGCATTCCTAGAGGTGAGTGACAATACATACAGTTACCAGGGATGCTATTCTGCCTCCAGCAAATGCTCTGAGAAGTGTATGGCATTAGTAAGGACCCTGTTTCCTTGGTTACATTTAACAAATTTGCATGCCGGCATGGTGCTATTCGTCGTCAGAGACATTGCAGACCTGTCCATGGAGGGAGGGTTTTGGAAGTATAAGAATAACCTTTGCATTCTTAGCTTCTGCTTTGAATATACGGATGAGGAAAAAATGGTTGTCAACATACGCAGTGGGAGATAGGCAGGCTGAGAAGCTGAGTTCTGGAAGCCTTTGGGAATGAAATTGAGTCCTTTACAAGACTGGGCAAAGTATCTGTGGTTGCAGGAGCCGTTCATATATTTGGCTCTAGTGCTGCTTATGAACGACCATGAGATAATTAGATGATCCTGCTCAGGACGTGTGTCCTGGCTGCTCTCTCTGGTTATGCACTGTGATGGGGAGGGGCAGGACCCTGCTGTTGCATGCTCACCCAGCATTCCCTGGAACATGAGATATAAGGGAGATTTTTTCCTAGGTGTGTAAAAGCAATGGATCAAGAGCAAGTAACCTGGCCACAGAGGCCAAACTAGTGAAGGCAGACCAGTAGAGACTATCCTGGAAACTAAAGCTCCCCCTCTCAGATAGCCTATGGTAAAACTATCACCTGCCTTCTTGAAGGCATGTGTGCTTTGGCTGGAAGGGATTAGCCTTGTCCTAGCAGGCACAGCTTCCCCCAGATCCCCCAGACATGGTGGATAGATGGTGTCTCATTCCTACAGTAATCACTGGGAATGGGATTCTCCCCTGAATGAGCTATCGGTGTCACTGTATACAAATTCAGCTACAGGTCCAGTCCTGACAGTTTCAGTGAACAATCCAAAGCCAAGGTAAAGCATTCATTTAATTTATCTTTTCAGAACCTTTTTGTTAAAAAAAGGTTTATCACGTCCATTTGGTGACCGACAGCCAATGAGCCTACCACTCACTGAATAAAAGCTCTGTTACCTTTCAAACTGGACAAGGACAAAGAGGGTACTGCAGCGTCTCGGAAATGGATGAGGATACAGGAGTTCTGGGTTGCTCTGCCCGTGATCAGCTGCACACATGTGGGTAACTCTACCTTGTGTTCAGTTTCTCCTTTCCATAAATGTCTCTGCTTTGTAAAGTACTTTGAAAGCTATAGAGGAAAAAGTGCTGAGTGGTAAGCAATATGTACGTAGCTGCATTTCCAAACCCGGAAAAACATAAGTGCAGTTTCCAGTAACACATTAGAAATGAATTGAATAGTAAACCATTGATCCAGACACGTAGGCAATTGAAGACAACATAAGCTGCGAGTTTATTAAATTGACGTACCAGCTATTTTCCAAGTTGCTCCAGGACACGAGTTCACTGAGTTTCCACCAGTGTGGTAACGCAAACAGGACTACGTGCAGGGCCCCTCTCCATTTCCAGATCTCATGCTGGTGCATTGGACTCCCCAGTGTTCACTATTGTGTCTCCTCAGACAGCAACTGCAAGTGTGTTGCGCTAAATGTCTCTGTGAAGTACTTTAATGGGAGTGTTACACTTCAAAATCTATTGCCCTAACTGTGCCTTTGTGGCGCTAAGAGGAAGATGGGATGAGCTGAGGGTCTATATAGGCCCTGCTGGAAAAATTCCTTTCTGATCCCCCAAAGCGACATCCTCGAGTCAGAGCTATCTGTGAAGGAGGAAAGAGGTAACTCCCAGGCACTCCAATGCAAATGCTTAAATTACCAAAGGAAAGGTAAAAGCCAGCCAACTCCCCTCTACTTCAAACTGGCTAATGGGAAGTATGGATTTTTACTTATCATCTCCTTTCTAAAGGGCTTTCCTGCCTGATTAAATCTTGGCACTTAATGAAATGGGGAGAGGGGTTTTGAGATAAGTTCTTTCAGAACAGTAGTTAATGGTTTAAGTCCAGGAAGAGTTTTTCTGTTTTACAAAGGAGATTCTTATCAGTGTAGAAATTAATTACCTACCTTAAAGTTTTGATATTTTTTCTCATATTGTAAATTAAGATGTGGGGAAATTTATTGTCAATGCATAAAGTCCCAGTGTTGTCTGGCCAGGGTTTCCTTTTTTTGAGGTACCCTTCAAACTGTCACTAAGGACATCAAAAACTAGGTTGATGTGTCCAATTTAAATTGCAAAGAAACTAATTTTAAGGTATAGAAACATTTTCAATCCTGGCATTTGGCTGATCTATGGAGTTGCATTGGCAGGTGGCTTGAATGAGCACTGCTTCAAGCAGCACTAGCTGTGGGCATCAGGGCATCCAGCTGTGAAAACAGATCTGCATGGCGCAGTAATGATAACTGGTACTCAGGGAAGTGTCTTTATCTTGAAGAAGCCTAAAGCGATTTATGGCTGGTGAGGACCACAGACAGGTGTACTGGAACCCAGATACTGATACCATTACTGTCTCTGCTGGGGGGTCATCCATCAGACCCAGATTATTCCTTTTGGCTCTGCCTCTCATTGGGTGCTAGGCGTCTTGCTTCCCAAGCAGTACTTTCTTCCCTGTTACGTGTCTTTTATTTCCTAGATTGGTCAGACCAGGAGCTAAGATCCTAAATCCCAGCTCCGTACAAATTTGCAGGGGTCAGAGCCAGCCTCAGAGCTAAGCCTTAACTGCTTGCAATAATCACCAGCCTGAAATCGTAAGGGAGGCCTTCAGACTCTGGTGAGACAGACTTCAAAATCTATTTTAAA
Source organism: Calonectris borealis (assembly GCF_964195595.1). Classification (NCBI taxonomy): domain Eukaryota; kingdom Metazoa; phylum Chordata; class Aves; order Procellariiformes; family Procellariidae; genus Calonectris; species Calonectris borealis. Next base: position 145,645,315 of record NC_134313.1, read on the forward strand.
AAATGTGGTCTTTTTATTTGCTGCTTATATTTTGTTCCTGGTTTCAAGATCTTCTTTGTGAACTTGGGAGCTCTTTTCATTATAAATGAAAGTGGAAATTGTCATGTAATCTCCAGATGCCAGTCGTGTCCACTACAGGGAGATTCTTGATAAAATCATGAGAGTGGGCAGCTGGATACATGGGCCTATGAAATTATTTTAATAATAACAGAGTTTAAAGGCTCCTGCCAGAGACCCCCTGTGTTAGGCTCTGTAATCTGTAAAGAATTTACAGGCATATATATTCTGCTTTAGAGTATCTCTGTTCTTTCCATGTTTGATAAACAAAAATTATCATTTGTGCATAGATGTAAATTCCATGCCAAGGAAACAAAATAAGCTTGCCCTTGTTTCTCGGGGGTAAGCAATGCTAGTGGGTCTTGCTCTTTTAAAAGATCACACCAGAGTTGAATGACACCCAGCTGTCTTATCCGGGACTGGGGGCCAGGGCTGCAGGCTGTGAATTCAAGCCCTGTGCTTCCTGGTCCAAAGCAAGAAAAGGAAAAGGAAAACTTGAGGGATTCCAGCAAATGAGCTGAAATGAAACATTTGTTTGTTGTTTGGTTTGTTGTTCAAAATTCTATATCAACACATACATTAGTGTTCTCGACATCTGGACTAAAGAGCTGTTTAAAGCCCTTGGCTTAACCCAAATATACAGAATTAAATACAGAAAGCATAGTTCCACTTCTTTTAACTTTTTTGTTTCTCGTCAAACATGAATCTTTAGTTCCTGGCTGGTAGCCCTGGTGTGAAGCCATCTGCTCAGCTGAGTACGGGCTTCTGGGGGCTGCACATGTGCTTGTACATTATAGATTATACTAGTGCTCTGCACTCTCTTGCCTCCATATGTGACCTCCTTGGTCTTGTGTGTTAATGATGGAACAGGTCCCCTCAGAGTTGCATGGAAGAGAAAGAGAAGGAGAGAAAAGAAAGGTATGTGTAAAGATGAGAAACGGGTGTAAAGATGTGTGGGGTGGTAAGACGGTAACTCATATACTTCTGAGAATCTGAACTATATTTGGTATGAACTATATTTGGTAATGAATGTTCTTGACAGCCAATGGGAAGTATTGACACTAAAAAAAGAGAAAAATAATTTGATTAAAATTACATGTTTGAATGAGGAGCTCTGGAGGCAGAAATTAAAATACCGGGGAGTCTGAGTCAATGAACAGGGCCAGAATACACAATTCAACTCAAAGAAATTCAGTTTAATCTACAAAGCAACCTGGGTCTAACACTTTTGCCAACATGAGCAATCTTAAGAGCTACATTGGGTTAAAGATAATGACTGTGGAAATCAGGTTTTCACCCCGATCTTTTCAACTTCAAGGCAGTAGAAACTTAACAGTGAAAATCTTATGGAACATATTAGTGGTATTTCTTTCCCACTTTCCTTTGGCTGCTTGGGTGCGTGGGAGCGCAGCTTTGAAGTGCTATGGGGGACGGAATGCACACTGGACATGCTTTTAGAGCTTCAGTCCCCCTTTAATAAATGCATTCTCATGTACCACTTAATATCCTTTTTAAAATCACAACAGACAGCGTAGGTACGCTGGGATGAATTTAGTTTGCATAAATAAAGTATGGCCAGGTTAGCTTTTCCCCTTTCTCCCATAGAGGCAGCAGAGAGCTATTTTTCTTTTTATCCTTGCAAGTCATCCAACTCTGGAATCTACAGAAAGTAAAACAAATTTAATGTCTGAAAGTCCTCCATGCGCATATATCTGTATTTCCTAAGTTATGCTGACTTCTCTGAGTCACAGAACATCAGAAACTGAGGGAGTGTAATAGGGAAGTAATGCCATGTGCTGTCCTTACATTTTATATTAAGCATCTGCTTTTGGCTATAATCACAGAGGATAATGAGCTACTGGACCTTTGATATGACCTGGTATGGCCACTCCTGGGTTACATTAAGATACATACAAAATGCCTAAAGAAAAGACCCTATACCAAAATAAGAAATCATGATGTATACAGCTCATCCAGTACACATATAAAACAGACTTGTAACTGAGGATCCTGTGCCAGCAGTGGTAAGTAGAAAGTGCGTGTATATGTGTGCATCTGTGAATGCATATCTCATTTCAAGGGAGTAGTAAGTAACTAATTAAAGCAAAATTTATTTCAGAGCCTGTTAGAACCCAGTTCTCCGTATTAGGCCTAAACCTTAAATTCATCAAATTAATAAAAAAATAGTACTTAGAGATATCAAGAAGCCAGGTACTATGATAAATCTCCAATGGCTTCATTTTTGCTTTGGTTTACTGTGGACGGACTATGGCCCAGCACAGTGAAATGTGACTTATGGGTGGAATTCTGGCAAACAAATAGGTGCTCTGGGATGAGGGCGGGGCTCTCTGCTGTTACCAACCATCTTGATTTAAACTTTGGATTAAGTAGAAAAAGATGGAGAAGAGTGCCTTTTTGTGTGCAGGGAAGAAAAAAAAAGTAGACTTTGTTAATTGCATGCAATCCAGCTGGAGTGATATATATCCACTACAAGTTTCTTTTTCTGTGTAGGAGTCTGAGCACTTAAACCAGAAACACACATTTTTCTTGTTAAATTCTCAAAATTCAACACCTCTATTTTACTCCCAGAAACACAAGTATTTATGTTTCCCATTAAAAAATAAGCTGTTTGGGCTCCCATACATTTGAGACAATGCTTTTTCCTTGGTTTCCATTAACTAAGTTGCTGTAACAGACTCCTGTTCTCCGCCCCTGTGTTTTAGCAGCTTCCAGGCAGGCAGTGTCTCAGCTTCCAAAGGCAAAAGCGAATCCTGTTTCTAATCAGTTTTCTGAGATAACCCATTTGTTTGCTTGGTTTGTGATTAGGCTGAGGTGCTCACCTGAGAACCTGACTCACTTTGTTGGATGAGATTTTGCAAGGTGCTTGTGTTTCTACAAGCTTTCAATAAAATCTGCGGGAAACAGGAGGCACTCAAGTTTGGACATGATATTGACGAGAAGAAATGTCCTGAATTAACATGGCAGGTGTCAAATTCAAGACTATTTGGAGGGAATATGAAGTTAACGCAATTAAAACATAAAAAATATTTAGTTTTTTTTTTCTTTTTCTGGTAGATTCACCGCATTTTCTTTGGGATATTTTCTTCAGGTATGATCAGCAGAATTTGAAGGAGAGCTGAGAAGTATTTATATTATCATGCCAAATAACCTGAAAATTTCCAAATTCAATGGCAGGGAAAGTATTGTCATTGAAACTCGTAACAATGAAAGATCTGTCTAACAATATTGTAGAACAACCAAATGGTTGGTTTTAAAAACAGAAAGGAAAATATTGTGGTTTTGCTTCAAGATAAATATTTCTGCTTTATGCATGCTATAAAAATGTATCCCCTTCTGGACAAATTAACCAGTTCTAAAAAACTGGCTTTTTTTTGCACTCCCTAAATCTTTCTTTTTTTAATGACCTCTGTGCCACAATTTTTGCCTCCAAGCAGTAATTAACCACTCTGCAAGTCACCACAAGTAAGCCAGAAATGAATTACACTTAAAAAAAAAAATCTGTAGCATTAATATAGTTTAAACCAAAGTAATCAAACTTGTACTGCTACCCTCTTGTGTTTTTCAAGTACAAATGTTATGAAATTTTCAATAGCTTTCAGCGTCCTGCATAACAATTGTGGTTGAAAAAACTGCAAAGCCTGAACCACCAAAGGAAGTCTGAAATGAGCAGAACCGTCCTTGAACACACCTTAAAATAGTTTACATTTATTATCCAGGCAAAGCGATACTTGTTTTATGTAACTTTTTTCCAGCGTCTTGCATAAAATGATGGGAAAATATGCAAATAAGATTAAGCATCTTGCATTGCATTTGATCATATCTTGCAACATCTTAGGGGTGGAGAAACTATGAGGAATGCCGTCATCCAATTTTCCCTCAGGTTTTTAGTTAACCAGCAGAATGTCTACATACAGAGCTTGATTCTTTCACTTAGGCTGGTACCAGTTGGGAGTAAATCTATTCAAGTCAACAAAACCTCCCTCAGGCATACAATGCTTAGAGAATTGAAGGCTACACATCCTATCAGTTTACAGCTACAAATCTTTCAGTAAGTTTGTAGTAAATCTCCTTGCGTCTGAGATATGACCTGCTTTGTTTAAGGAATACATAGCAATATCTTTACTATGTTTGCTTTACATCAGCTTATATAGCAGCAGTTTTTATCAGGAGTTTTTCTCTGACACTGCCTTTGCCAAATGACTTGGATTTGCATGGCCAATATTGCCAAATTAGAATAAAGTGCACAACTTTACAATTTTTCAAAAATTACCATTTTTCATCAGTTTTCTGATCAGTTTACACCAAAGTGTGACATATCTCATTATTTAAATCGCTGCTAAGTTTGCTGGAGTAAGATTCATTTGATATGAATGCTGGTATACAACTGTTCCCTTTTTACATCAAGGAAAAATAGATTTTTAAGTAGGAATTGTGGAGCAGTGTGATTAAAATGTTCTATATACTTCTAAGTACATATTTTGGAGTCTGAGAATAAAGACCATCTTTGAATTTTTATGCCCAAATCCATTAAACCAGTAGAAGATAGATTACCAAGAATAAACCTTTTACTCTACTGGAAATTAAATATGTAATCAATATTGGGAAGAGAACACAAAACCTGAGATACGCCAATGACAAATTGACTTTGAAGATCAGAAAAATGAATTAAAAATTATTTGTATGGGCATCACAAATTAACATTACAGTCAACTATTTAGACTATATTATGTTCATCTAGGCTGGAAATATTTCTGGGTGAAATCTTGAGGAAATTCCCACCTGCTGTCTACATTCGTATTTGGAGTAACTATATGCACCACAACAAAATTAGCTAGATTTACATCAAAATAAATAAAATCAGACTTTTGACTGCTTAATCAATCTAAGTTGAAATGGGGCACTGAGAAGCATTTGACTATGACATTCAGACAGAGTGACCCAATGTCAGCATTGCGTTCTGCATGCATGTGTATGTACTACCTTGTATGGTACCTAGGCGTCCCCAGTGTAGGCATACATTTATTTCTTCCATATTAGGCCGTTTTCTCTCTATGCATATCAGAAACCTTGGAAAAGGAAAGAAAAAAAAAAGAGATTATGAGTTATTACAAAAGGTTTTCCGGCCAGGAGAAGGGCTATATTGCATTCAGTTAGCGCAAAATGACGAGAGCAAATGTGACACTCCAGGTTTCTGTAAGACAGTCTGGAAGCCTTAGGCATTTTCTAAGACTATTGCACCAAAATACTGATCCTATCCTACTTCTTTTGTCATACTGTTCTTATTTTAGGTTGTTCTTTGATGGTAAAAAAAAGAAAAAAGTTCTCAAGCATTATGTCTGAGGGTGTAAAGGAGCAAGGGTATTATACTGACTATTCTGTGTCACAGAAACTGTACAATGTTTAAAAAGAAACAGGTGGGAGATAAAGAAGATGACTAAAATGTAAAGTGGAGTGCTCTCTTGTTTCTTCTTTGTCCCCCTTCACACAGCTTTCTCTGCTCTCTCCTTTACTGCTTTCCCCCCCCACACTTTTTTGTTTATTTCTTCCTGGATTTCCTTTTCCACCAGTTGTCCTCTCTTTTCTATATTTCTGTCTCACCTCTGCAAGCCTGGTATTGGACTTGCGGAGAAGTGCTGCCATCAGCAGCCATAGGGTCTGCTTCAGTGCACCAGCCTCCTCGCTCTAGCAGGGCTGGCAGCAGGGGGAAATCCAGTACCAGGAGCAGCAGGGGAAGCAAACAAACAAAATACATCTATTTCATGAGCTGAGCTAGCGATTCCTCTGAGAAACAGTCAGAACCCACAGATGGGGATGCAGAGATCTCAAGCTGCCGTTGAACACCTCTGTATCCATTTTACCTGTTGTGCAGGCTGGAGCAGGGGCAGGAGCAGAAGTAAGATCAGGAGCTCAACTGATGCAGCTGTCAGGGTGGTGAAGCAGTCTGCATTTCACCCAGAGTAACTCTACTTAGTTTAAACCTTCTCAGGGTGGATTTTGGCGGTAATTTCTACTTTTTTGTTGTCTGTGTTTGACATCTGCATAAAGCATCTCTGAAAAAAACAGTTTATTTCCAACAAAGCACTACTTCTGTGCACAGCAAAGGGTTAACACAATAGCATATTTCTCTCCCCCTGCTTGCTCCCACTTCTGGTTATGGGAAGCAGCCTTCTCGTTTTTACTGGGTGCCTCTGTGCACGTGCTGAAAACCCATGTTCCCAGTTCCTGCATATCTCTAAGCATTTCAGTTTTCCCTTTGTTTTTGGGCTCTGCCTGGGAAAGGTAAATCTTACTTGCTGGATTTCTGTCAGGCAGATGTGGTCCCCAGTTATTGGCTGTTCATGTTGTTCCCTCCAAAGTTTCCTTTATAACCTTATCTTTGGCATTGTCTCATTTCCTGCTTGTTTTCCACCAGGACTTGCCTTTGATTTAGCAGGTGAACTTAGGGGCAGATCATGTTTAAAAAATATATACGGGTGCCTTATTCCCCACTGAAGCCTCGGGAGGGCTGTTCATGCACCTCCATGTACTGCTCAGAGGGGTTTTTGAAACTAATTGCAGCTCCTCCTCAGCTAGCTTGGCTGCCCTCCTGCCTGCAGCTGTCTTCCAGCTCTGAAAGTCAAGGACAACCCAGAGAAAAACAAACAAAGGGAATGTTTTGTTGGCTTGTAGTTTAAAATAATTGCTTTGCTTCGACCTTGTAACAACCTCCATCATTAACTTTTGGGAGGGGGTTGTTTCCTTAAATCCAAACACGTGCTCACACACTCTCTGGGAAATTTGTGACTTAACCCAGCGAGATGGCATGACCTTCTGCTGGGATGAATCGTTTTTGAACAGAAATTCCAGTGGCACTTAGTGAGCTGTGCTGAGAAGGTCGCATACATAGCGTTACTCATGATGATAACAGCATCCGAAACCTTATCATTACATTTTTGTGTTCGGAAATATTTCAGCAATAATTTGTGGCATTTTGTACTCAATTTTTCACATACGCAGAACCAAAGATCGTTAGCAACAAACTAGTGAAGCAAAGGGCAGTGAAGCTGCCATTCCCCATCTGGTAGATGTATTCCTTGTATCCCAAGAAATGGGCTGTTTTGGCTTATATGTTAATGGCACTGTGATGTGGAGCTGAAGTGGGCTCCCCTGGAGACAAAGAAGGACCACACAGCCATCAGTAAACTGCTTAAAGATACACTTCACAGCCACTTCTCTTGTCTATTCTACAGCATAATTATGACCTGCTTACCTTAGAGCAGGACTGATGAGATAGCAGCCAAAAAAATTTCAGAAAGGAGCTTTTCACTTTCTGCTGGGGAGAGGAGAAAGCAAGACCAATACACCGAGAGCAAGAGCATGCAAATGTACAAGAACAGCAGGTGAGAAAATGTTACCCTGCCTGAGGTCATCTAGTCACCTTTGCATGCTAACTTTACTTGTAATTTGTCAACCAAGAGGTTTAAGCTTTTCTGCTTTCTCCTACCAAGAAAGTTGCTTGCCTAAAAACAAACAAGTAAACAAACAACCAACCAACGAGATTTCTTCTCAGCTGTAGTCATCCTCCTTTTTGTGTTCATCTTCACAGCAAATACTCATGAGTGTTGGTCAGCATTTAACCTGGCAGTAAATTTCACATTTGCATGGCCCCAAGTTGAGCCCTATTGCATGAAGCAGTATGTCAAACACAACATAGCTCCAGAGATCTCACAGTTTAATAGATGAGGAAAAAACAAGGTGATGAGATACAAGTCAGCCAGGATAAGAGTGCAGCAAGGAGTTATGGTAGCATATGACCACTTCGTTGCTGCTGTTCTTCTCAGTACCTACCCGTAACTAGGTTTTACTTTATTACTTACAGTATTGAAGTGATGACTTTTTGGAGAAGTTTGGTTAAGGATGACATCTTGGCTTCACAATTTTTTACTGGAAGCTCTCTCTTACAGGGCTGCTGTGCAAATCAGGAATAACTTTGCTCTGTACCTTAAAACTGATAGATGTGAATATCTATACCAGTGATTTAACCCTAGGAGACAGTCGAATATAATGCATCTAATGCATCCAGTTAAAATCAGTTAACTACCAGTTTGTTGATACATCCAGTAGATTGCTTTTGAACAATATGCAGACTACTTGCATGAATTGCTTGTGGAACAGTTTTGGACAGAGAGGATGCCTAATAAGACTTCAGGGAATAGTAAAAAAAAACCCAAACCCTAAGAGCACTGAAGGCACAATTTGCTAGGAAATGTTTGCATTTTATCTTTAAATTTTGCACTTTAAAAAATTCCACAGTTGCAGTTTGGTAAGAGCTGTGATAGTGCATACTTTTTGGGTGACTGCTGAAGCACACATTTTGCTCTGTTAGGGGTTTTATCTTGCTAGATTTCAATGGAGTAGCCATTAAAGATCTTGCCTGCTTATTAGCAATAAAGAGACGGATTAAGTAAAAGTGTAATGCTGGCAATATTTCATTTTTATAGCAGAGAAATGAAATGCAGGAAAGAAGGGGTGCAGGGGCTAGAATCATGATTGTGAGTCCCATAGACTCTGCTGCAGGTCTCAGAATAGGTCTTGAATGACACTATAAAACTCTGTAAGAAGCACACTATTTCTTAGAGTTTTCCATATCTACAACTGTGATAGCTGCTTTAATCTCTGATTAAGAAACGGGGTCTACAGAGCATCCTACTCTACCAGTTGCAAAGTAGGCATATCGTACGATGACAGAAAAGCATCAGCAGCATTTGGGTCAACTTCACACTATGACTTATTAAGCCTTTTATAAAATAAAGCTCAAAGACCTTATTAATATCAACAAGGTGTGGTATAGTCACTCTTAATGGCAGGGATTAACCTTGTCATGGTTTGCTGCTTTCGTTACAGTGCTAACAGCGAACTAGGCTTATCATTCTGTTCACTATACTGTATCTTTACTGAGTGCAACGAATAGCTGATTTGGTCTTATTCACAGCAGTGAAATGATATTTCAGGATTTCAACTTTCAGGATATTATGAAATTCTTCTGCAAAGCATGGATCTAAGCCTTGAGATACTGTGGCTAATCAATTCTATTAATTTCTTGTTGAAGCAGTGAAATAAATTTTCTGACCTCTTATGTATTTCTCCAGTTGTGAACCAGCCCCGAGAATTGTGGAGACATAACAGACCTTCTGGTTAAAAAAAGAAAACAAAACTGGAATATTGAGCTCATATTGAGCTATAAATTTAGGGTCAAATTCTAATCACGGTTGAGGAAAGTGCTAGAGATTTATTTCAGTATCCCTGAAATCCCTATTAGTGATACTCAGTATCCCTATTAGTGGCCTGTACTGTATTAAAACTGGGAGGGTTTGAACAAGACTGAAGAAGAGTGTTTTGGAAAAGGGCTACTATTCCGGAGAGAACAAAGTAACCCCAATGGATATCTACAGCTTTCAACCACTGAAGGAACGCTCCTGTTTATTCACATGGTGACATTAATCAGCCTGTCAGTATGGAGTTGGCCACCTAAAGCACAGTATAACATTTTAAAGCACAGACAGTAAACTTAAACTGCAACTTCCCAGAAAAGTGAGCATGTTCCCTTAAATCTAAGAGATTAAAATATTTATGTATACTTCACCATTTTAGGCTTTTCACCTCTGAATCTTCCTTCATGCCAGGGGAACCTCTTAAGTCTGATTCCTGCTTCTATTAGACTAAACGGCAAATTTCCATGGGACAGGTGAAAATACTCAAGACCTCAGAGACTCAAATAATACATTTCTTTTTAAAGTAAACTGAATAACTAGAGAGAAAAATCTGCCACAGCAGTGGATCTTAATGACTGTAATGCACATTATGTTGGGAACTAGGACAATTAATGGTTTAACATAATGACAAAACACGCAGAATGGTCTCAAGGATGGCTCAATAGATTCACTTCAAAGTCAGGCAGAATCCACATCTGGGAAGAGGTAATGCCTTTGTCTGCAGCTTCCCTGAAGTGAGTGTTTAAACAATTTTTTTCCTTCCCTAACAGCTGGGGAAAAAACTCAAGGGACTTGCTGTGTTTGAACCAAATCTCAAGGTGATCTCTTTCAATGCAGTTAGTAAAGGCTGCTGTAAATACAAGAAGGAGATCGATGTGTCTTTTTATAAAGGGGACAGGAGAGGTAAAAAGGTATTCCCGCTGCAGGATTGCCTCCCTGGAGTCTGCCAGGATGCCCCGAGGTGCGTGAGACCTCCAAACATACACACAAAGCGACCCTCCATCTTGCGGGCTCACCCGCTCGATCACTCTTCTACCAGGCCTGGAGGATGGCATGGGTACTTCTGAGTTTTGATTAACTTGACATCATTTATTTTACCCTCGTGTTTTATATCAATCTATTTCTGCCAGTCATTTATGAATTATTTGGGAACAATATTTCAAAAGGGAGGCCTGAGTATCAAGGCAGAGACTTATGATCCTATATGTCACATAAAGTTCCATCACCATGTACATGTGTGAGGTGTGTGTAGGTACGGATGACCAGCTGAGCATTCCCCGGGTTAATGCCCCGAATAATGCATAGGTGCACACACATGTCAGAACTGCACATACGAATGAGGTGGGTGTGCAACTAGACCTTCACAGGAGCTCCAGCTAGGTGTTTTCTGCTAGTTATGGTTTGAAAACGCTCCTGTGGCTGGATGAATGAAGGGCTCCATCCTGGCAGCGGAGGTGAAGGAACCACAGCCCAATCACTGGAGTCTGTAATGGTTATACTGGTTTGTCAGGAGACTCAGCGCCACTGGGTGACCATTTCTGAGCATGTCCTAACAAACATTTAGAGCTTCCAGTGAATTGATCTGATCCAAAGTTACCCACAACCTTTCAGTGCTTTGTTTTGGTAAATCCCGATAACTGTTTATCTTTACAGGCTACAGATTTGTGCGGGTTTTTTTTTGTTTTGCTTTGGTTTTTTTGCCTGTTACATCCCAATTTGAACCACTTCAGTGGAGTAAAGGGGTGAGACTTGGATCTGATTTCTCCAGCTGAGATGGAAAAACATCCAGGGAATATAGGGTGTCTGTTGCAGTTCTTGTGCTTTCGGCTCCAGCTAGACCTTGCTAATACCCAAACTGTTTTCATCTACGCTGGGACCAGTGCCAACAGTTAGAGTTGGCCTAAATGCAAGGAAACTGCAGATGAACTGCCCCCTCAGCTCGCTCGTGCACAAGCTAAAGATATCAGCGGACCTGGTCCTATTTTCTCATTTGTGGACATCCTTTTATGCAGATTCATCCATTTTGGACACCAGAGACAGGAAGAAAGCCTAACGTGCCTTTGAAATATAACCCACTGTGCTTAAAGAGGGATCTGGAGGAATGACTTATATCTCTTGCAGAAACAAAGATATTTAAAATCAAGGTCAATATGGAGACAGCGCAAACTGGCATGATTTCCCTTTTGCTTATGTTTTGGCTCAGCTGTAATTTTGGGGCCATACTGTCAAGGCAGAGCAGGACTCCAGGGCAGGTAGCTGACAGTAAGCTACAACCATGGCGAGCCCCGTGTCTCCTCTGGAGAAAGGGCTGGGGTTATGGGATCGTTTACTTAAGAAGGCAATTCAAGTCCCAGGTCTGAATACTCCCTGAAGATTCAGATTCTGAGTTTGAACCCCTTTCTTCTCTGAAGACAAATTAGGAACTAAACTAAAAATGAGTAATCAGAGATGTCCCCAGTGGAGCCGAGTTATTTTAACGTAGTCCAGAAGACCGAAAAAATGAAAGAGTATATGAGCTGTGTGATGAGTATGTCAAGAGAAATTTTAGGAGAACTTTCCATTGTGTTGGGATGTAACTGACCCAAGTAAAGGAGACTAACGGAGCAGAGACACTAGCAAACCTTGAGTGGTTGCAAAATCTTTCTGCACTGGTTTTGCATTGTCTTTCCCAAGGAATTGCTCCTGTGGGCTACTTTTCTGCAGCATTTCTCTTGAATAGATTTCTACACGTTTTCCTCTGAAGAATCCAGGGAAAGACCTGCTGAAGGTACCAGGAGAGCTGTAGCCTCAATGGCATTGCGGCAAGTGGTGATCCTTGTGTCACTAATAGGAAAAGCAGATGCGCTGCTGCACTGCCTTCTCCTCAGTGCTGCCCTGAGAGTAGCCCTGAGAGCAGAGCCCAGGGTCTGCCTGAAGAAAACCAGAGCATCAAACTGTATAATCAGCCAGGACTAACGAGGATAAAAGGAAGCCTGTTTGCTTTCCTTCATAAGTAGCGCATAGGTTTAGAAAGTATCCCTCACTGCACATCAGCATGAGGACTAGCCTCCCTGGAGTGCTGGAGGGAAAGGGACAGACAAGACCCTCTCTCGGTAAGTAGATTAGTTGGGTTAGCCAGGTGGAGGGTGAGTGATGGTGCAATCTTGTGTAGAGGGCCCAAAAGCTGGCTCCTCAGCATCTGCTTGCCAGGAGACCCAGGAGGTGGCTGGGCTGAGTCATCCCCACATCCACCTGAAGCACCCACTATCAGGCAGATCTGCATCTTTTAGATTTTTGAAGCCAAAAGCTTGGCATCACAGCAAAATTAAGAGACCTGAAGTCCCAGTTCATGTTTAGCTTAGTCTACAGATGAGCCTGTCTCCAATTTCAGGTACTTTATTGGCATGATGATCTTGCTCTTGCTCTTGACGGTGATACCATGCAGCCAGGCTTTGCTTCTGTGACCAGTCCCACACTGCGGTAATATTGTTTGACATCATGCACGTTCCCATTTTGTCTGTGTTCCTGCCTCTTTTTAATGAGGTTAGATGTTACTTCATAGAGTAAAGCTATTTCAACATAATAATTACTAAGTTTTTCCTGTTTAGGAGGAAACATTTGCCTTATTTACAGTTCTGAGGAAATCTCTTCTATGTCCTATTTTTACAAGGGAAGCAGTAAGTCCTGCTTGATTTCTTTTTCTTCTGAGTAATTAACATTATGAATTTTCATCTATGCATATACAGTAAGTCTGATGTCCAATCCCACTTCTTACTTTTAGTTGTGGAAAATGACTCTAAATTAAATAAGCGTGTGTCCCTCCAACATTACAATGACTGCATCTTTAGCACTCCTCTGTACAGTTGAGGAATGCCTCAGTAGTGCTTCACAGAAAGAGAAACTGAGGCATAGAGAAGGCAAGTGGCTTGCAAAGTCAGACAGAGCCAGGTATGAATCTCAGATCTACCGAGTCCCAGCTAAGTGCCTTGGCTGCAAAATAGTCTTCTTTTACGGAGATTACAGCTGTGATTTGCAGAGAAGCTTCTAGAATCTACCATAAGATTTGAGCACCTAACTCCCTTAGTACATTTGAAAATCCATTTGAAAATTTTTTCTCATCCTTTTTTGTAGAAAATACTGTCTTCTCTATTCCCCATCTAGGATTATACCTGTTTAAAAAGATAGATCTAAAGTTTAAAAATATCTGTGTTTTTTTCTGACTTGGAAAAAAGCATATAAGACCCAACATTTGACTATTTAATAGACTGTGTTCAACTGTCTTTCACTGCCATCACATTGTGTAATAACTTTTATTAAGTCCCGCATCCTGTCTCAGAATGAATATGTTCTTGCATAAACAACAGTGTCGCCTCCCCAAATCTTGTGTTCAAAAATCTGTTGTGTGAGTATTTAAAGAAAGGAGTTGGAATTACTGATAAATATTTCTATTATTTACCCAGCCAGTGTTCCAGCAGAGAGATGCTGAAAATAACTGCCATGCTATGTAGCTAAAGAAAAATGGAGGGAGCAAAATCATCTGGCAAGTCTAGATTTTGCAAAAATCAGATGAGCATTGACTGTTTTGTATTTTCACTTTTTGTTTGAGAGCAAGTTACTTTCTGGGTTGCAGTAGACGGAAGAGACGTTACTGGGGAAGCACAGAGGACAGCCTGTAAAATGCGTGCACTTTAGGGCAAACTGCCAGACCCCAAATCCTTCTCCCCCTCTATACACAACCCGAGCTAGTTTAGTAGAACTTCAGCAAATCTTACAGCCTTTCCTGTTCGCTTTGCACTATTAATATATTTGTGCATTGCAAAACCTTGCATCTTCTTGAAAATATCCTTTGGGGAGGGGAGCAGGAAATCCATATTCCTCTGTTTGGCAGAATCTCTTTGACGTCTCCTCTCCTCTCCTGTCATGCTTCTGTCTGCGTGAGGATAAATGCACTGCAACTGGAAAAGTGAGATAAATAGCGTAAGGAGAAATCATTATAAACCTCAGTGCTTGAGAGGTGCATTCTCGGAAACATGCCAGTCATAAAACCTGACCAGGCCTGAAAAATAAAAATCCCTCAAATAATAATATAGGATCCCCATGGACCATTTTCTTATGCCTCTTCCACAAGCATGGAGCATTAAAAGATTGAAAACTCCTTTTCACTTCATTCCATGCAGCCTGAAAAACCATACGACATACTGCACATGCATTTATAATAATAAACTGTGGAATAAAAGAATTTTCCTTTTTGGGACTGCACACAAAATGAACCTTGTCCCTGCAAAATTAAATAAAAGAAATAGGGGACAACCATACTATAAGCTTAAGTATTCTTCCCACCTCTCTTCTGAACGATAAGCTGGAAGAGTGCTGAAAAAACGGATGCTTTCTCTTGTCTTCTGTGGGGTGGTGGAGGTGTATATATATATTTATGTCTAATTGAAGTGCGTGTCATATAACTCATATGGAAAATAAGCCTCTTACAGGCAGGCCTAAAGACTTCCTTTTTTTTCTGAGAAAATTTCAAGTGCACAATGAATGTGAAAACAATGTAAGAAACCTTTGGCCACCCAAGATGTCATGGGCATTGTTCTGCTGTGCTTCTGGCCTCGTTGGAGCTAACACGCAGCGTAATGAGTAACAGGACTCCTCCCCGCGGTGCTCTTGTAGCAAGTTACACGACTTGTTTGTGAATCATTCTTCCTCCCTCTTATTAACAGCGACTGGTATAATGATTTTCTGACCATAGTTATCTCCTCGAGGAAACCTTGCTGATGCAGTGTTATACTCATTATGCATTGCAGGTTGACTTCATCAAACTTCACCTTCTGCTTTGATGGGTGATTCTCATGCATAAGGGGGATGTGCTTTTTTTCCCAGAGATTATTCACTGCGTTATTATGGAAACTACATTTTATAAATGGGGATCGCCCTGGTAGAAAAAACCAATTAACACAACAAGGGTTCTGCAGCATTCCCTTGCCAGCTGTGTTTAAAATAACACCAAAATGATAAACTAGACGGATCCATCATGAACAGCCTGCACTGGCACTCAGCCCCTGACTTACACTCCGTTGCCTGACTGAGACTCCCAGCATGCAGGACATGAGATATGCAAGGCAGAAAGCAAGGCTTGCTCTGACCTGCACCCTCCTGAATGGCTCATAAAGAAGAGGCTGGTGATACCTCTCCTCCGCACTGTCTCCCTCCTGCCTCCCCTAGCAATGCGCCTCGGGACGTGGGGAGCTCTTTGCCAGCTCCCCAGTCTTTCACCTGGTGGTAATTTTCAGCTGGCTCCTTGAGCATTTTTTAACCATTGGTGAAGCAAAAACATTAAAATTGGTATGATAGATTGACATATTTCTTCCAAGAGAGGAAATGTAAAAGAGTGAGGTTTTCTTATTACAATGTTTTTATCTATCTATCTTATAGGCAGGGTTTAATTACTCTCTAATTATGTTTTCTCAAGTTTGCCCCAATTTCTTCCTTCAGATGAACACTATTCAGAGCACACATTTATGGATTTGCCACTCATGACATGACCAGTCTGGCATTTTTATTATTCTTCAACTTTATCTCTCCTCCTGAATCAAGGTTGCTGTCGTTAATAGTATTTTTACTGCCACAGTTGTTAACTTCAGTTCAGGATTAAGACTGCATTTTTCTCCACTTGATATAAACACCTAAGAAAACGAGGTCTCTGTACTGGGGAGATTATCTGGTAAAGTGATCTTTCAGGGTCCTCATATGTTCTTTTGGAAATGATTTCTGCCCACATTTGAACTTCTGAAGCTCTGTTATTTTTATGTCCTCATCCTCCTGCTTCACTGCTGACTATGAATTTATTGATACGCCGCATCTTGTGCCATCACCCAAATAAGTACCTAGCTGTAATGTCACTAGCAATCGTTATTCAGCATTTAGACACTTCACCTGCACTGAGCAATGCTCCTACCCTGGCCAATTTGATTTCATGTTTTAGGTAAGGCTCCCAGTCAAATACATCACAGTCAAATACTCGGTATCTCTGCTACTTTTTTTGCCTATATTCTTTTCTCTCTTTCCTTAAAACCATAAAGTCATATTGCAGTGGGCATCACTTTACATATGCAAGCACAGAAGCGTCTCACTTCATCGCATGTTTTTGATCTTCTCTCTTAGCTCCTGCCAGCTTCACAGGCCACAGTAGGTGGCTCACAATTTAGTTCCATTGTGCTGGAAGCTCCGTTTTCTCTCCCCTCTCAGTTACCCATCTCTGCTGATCATACACTATTGGACTTCCTCAAGTTTCCTTAGAGACACCCAGAAACTTTTGCAAATCAATGATTCACAAGTAAAGTAAATTTGCTTTTTAGCTTTTTGCGGGGTAGAGTGTATTGCTGTTTGTATAAGGACTGCCAGAAGTTCCTCTTAAGTTGTTAGTGAAGATGGTCATATATCGATTTGTTCATTGATTCCTGCTCTGTCATCAAATTTCTTTTGAAGAGAACGGAGAAATTATTATTCTGTCTCACTCAACAAGGGATATAAAAATGCAATTGAGATGCAATTAGTTGTCATTTGATACGTTTCCCCTTAAATTATGCGATAAAGAATACGAGAGTCGTTCATGTTTATCCCTGATTATGAATCAAATCTGAACATGAAATACTTCAAAAGGTCACTCCAAGAGATTTTTATTCTCCCACTCTAAAAAAATCTATTTATCCACTTATCTACTGTGTTCATCCTGGCTATGCAAATACTGTAGAATGAAGTTAAAAGAATGCCTGTTTCTAAATTAACTATGAAAAACCTTGTACAGCTCTGGGATACAGAGGCTGCCACCAAACTCTTATTTTTCCTTTGTCCTAGGGAACTTTTGTGTTCAAGCTCAGTTTTTTAAGATTTATTTTTAAATTGAAAGATTTAGCTAATTAAAAAACATTCCCACATTCCCTGCATGGAGCTCATTTTGAAATAGTCATGGACAATCACTGAGGTAAAAATCTATTTCAAACCAGCTTAAGTGAAAAAATTCTACCAAGCTAGAGTTAGGAGTCAACTTAGTCAACCTAGGAGTCAATTGGGTTAATTACCTAATACCATGCAGCGCAATGTCCTGCAGGACACAGTCCTTTTGGAGGTTTGCGTGGCCATTTTTGAAACCTCAGACCTAAAAGGCCAGAGTAAAATTGCCATCAAAACAAGGAAAAGATGCGTATAGTAGTAAAAGGGTTGCGAATGAAGAATGTGAAGACTACAGAAGAAAGGAAAGGAAGATGTGGAGTTAGAGGGTCAAGCCAGGGGAAGAAAACAGAGAAAACAGGCTTTTTGCTCGAGCTGGGAAGAGAATTCTGATTCTGAAGGAACTTCTTAAGGCATAATGACTTGCATAATGACTAAATGGTGCATCATTGCACAATGACTAAACGACGATGGAGGGCTAACTCAGTGCAGCTAATAGCTGACCATGGTGGTACAAGTAGGATCCTGTTTCTCTCCAACAACTAGCTTAAGTGAGATGAGACCCACCTTTGCTGTGTCTGAACCATATTCCCCATCTTTTTTGGTTCTGTAAGGGCTTTATTTCCTTGGGTACAGAAGTGAACAACGTGCAGCTTAGGTCCTAGAGCAGTACAGTCCCACATCCTATGGGGTTGAAATCACAGTAATACACTCTGATGGATCACAGCTTCTTCTTTCTTGGGTATGTCTTCATCTGTAAAGCAACTTATTCACAAACCAGACAATCTGCCCATGAATAATGAAAAGTTAAAAATGCACAGTTGTGGCATGCCTGCAGCATACAGTGCCTTAGGACAGGATTCAGCTTGCTGACTATGACATCAATGTTTCATGTCTGTAGATGGCATTTGATATGTGCACTGTGTATCTAAATTCTCATGAGAGCTGATGGACACCAAGTCAAGACAGTCAGTGCAGCCTAAAGAATGATTCAGTTCATCCTAAAACAGACAGCACCTAAAGTATGAGGAATTCACTTACTTAGACAGAGGTGTTCAGTGTCGTAAAAGGTGTCCCAAAATAAAGATGGCTGGGCCTCAGCCTCTGATGCAGCAGCATGGTGTGGTGTGTAATGTCTGCTACCCCCACACAGGTGTCCTGGATAACCTCGGGCATCCCAGCTGGTACCATGTATCTATGCTTTGGTACAGATTCCTGTGGTTCATCAGCTAAATCGCTCTTGAGACGCTGTTGACTGTCCTGACCAAATCTCCACCAAGCACAGTGAGGGCTTGGACTCTAGCTGACACATAGACAGCTACCAGCAGACATCTGCTTTTTTTTGGTCTTAAGCTGTGACCTAAGTCCCACCTTTGGTATCTGTGTGGCGCTCTGTAAAGCATAGCAGCAGTCTCTCCTTTAGCGTCCATCCCATCTCACCCTGGGGTGGGGAGAATGATTGGGTGGGCAGCCCCATGACAGTGAATGTGACTTTCCCTAATTTTTATTTTGTTGCAAAGAACAAACTTTTAGGAACTCTCTGGAGTCTCTTGATCCCTTTCATGCAAGCAAAGACCATGTTCCTAATTCCACACATCTATGATTACCCCTGTAAACTGATTTCTTTTGTTACAGAAAGTGGCACTCATTTTGGCCAGGGGAGTGTAAGGTACCATCAATGAGTCATTAGGTGTAGGTCTCATAATACAAATCTCAATGACTTTTTACTTATAATTACACACATTCTGTGGCTTGAAGATGAACACTCAGATCTGATAGTGTGCTGAGGCGATTTATCACCATTTATGCACCCAGAGGGTTCCACCAAGAACATGACTTCGCTAAAACTAACCTTCCTTATGGGAACAATGTGAAACAATGGTTGGTGTAAATAAGAAAGACACTAGTAGGCTGTGGATTTAAGCTCATCTTAGAAAGGATGAACTTATTCTATCTGACACATCCAGCTGTGCAAACAGCAGTATGGAGTGAGCTGTGTTAACTTTACTAATAGGTGGGGATTAGAACAGATCCTGTGCTACATATTAACGATTCCTCTGCTTGTAAAGTACTTGAGTACTACAGAGGAAAGAAAGGAAATACAGGGGGACACAAGTTATTTCTCCAGCTCTCATGAAATAAGATTGAAAACTTTACATTTCAGAACTTAATTTTTATGCGTGCCAATGGCTTTTGCCTTTCTGGGGCAGAATTTGCACAATATGCCTTTGGAAAAGAAAAGGAAAGAAAATGATGCCCATGCCAGAACTATTTCTTCACTCCTGTAGCACAGAGCTCCTAGTAGGCTGGTGCTGTTGGCTTTCTTGAGTGATGGATGACTCCAGCTGGATCCTCAGTAAAAGCAAAGGGAACTGAAGCTGTTATTTCTTCTTTTGAAACTGAAACTATGCCAAAAATTGCAGTCAGACATTAGAGGAGAGGATGCCCCATGCTCACCAAGGCTTTAGGGAGAACTGGAATCCTATTTTCCTGGAGCTTTGTCCACCCAGTTACTGTAATTCAGGCCTGTGTATTTGTTTTGCTTGCCAGCTGCTATAGTGAGTTCTATGTTACAGAGGGGAAAAAAAAAAAAGAAAAAAAATTAGAATTTTATAGAATAAAATCTATATCAGTAGCCAAATATAATGCCAAATATTCTCAAAGTTACAAAAATACCAGTGCCTCTTAAGGAAACTTTCTAACCAAATTTTCAAAGGATGGACGTGGAGCATGCTGCTTCCACTAGAATTTCCCCTTTTCTACAGAGTTAAAACACTGTCGACATCTCATTAATTCACCCAACTGTGACTACGCTGTATCAACATGTATAGCTAACCTTTGTGTTCAAATAGTTCACATTGTGAAAACATTTTCTTGCGCTCAGTGTCAGGTTCTTTCTTGCTGCTTTTTTTCCATTACATCACTTTTTTCCCCCTTCAGCCAGAGATGTGGGAGACCATTTCCCTTTGGAGCATATGCCAGTGTTGAGCTGTTGAAACAGCAGGGGAGGTTATAAATCTGGACAGGGAGCTGCTCTTTATCCTTAGTAGCTGAATGCTTTGTGGCCATCGCAGGCAATGCTTCCTCTAGCCTCTGTGACCTCGCCTGGTCTCAGACACAAACCTTTCAGTTGGGGTGGAAACCGGCATTGTGCTAACACACTTCCAAATCTGCTGTTATTGAGTCACTTTTTTAGACAAATGTCAAATAGTAATATTAATTTGTGACTTTTCAAGTGTGTCCTCATGACCTTTTTGGACTACTTCACCTCTACAAAGATAGAAATAAAAGAAGAGTAAACCCAAAAGCTTATCTGAATACAATATCCAAGCTGCAAGGATTTATTCCAAAATTTCTAACACAAAAGCAGCTTGAGCCCTAATTAAAAAATACCCTGTTGCATTCCTTACCATTGCCAAATATACAATTCCACTGTCCCCCAAAAACATGGCTACTGCAAGCAAAAAAAGGTGAAGGAGTAAGCTTTTCAATACCTAGAAGTGTTATAGATGTAACTTCTGTTTTTTCACAGCAAGAGAGGGCAGGGAATGGATCATGTACATCTTTAGTATGGGATGCAACTTTCAGAGTTAATTCTGGAAGAACTTGAAATACTGGACCCCGAAGTTTTGACAGTTCAAAAGTTTTGATAAGTTCCTTCTGTACCCTTGATAGTAAATGTTTATAATGGACAACAGTTCTCATTAAATTGTTCAGATTTCCCTGGAATAGGTGAAAACTAGGTGATTTTCCTCTTTTCTGTTGCTTTTATAACAGACAGAGAATATAAAGTGAAATACCTGATGTAGGAGGGGCAAATTATTTTTGTCAAAGTTTTTTTTTTTTCCTTTGGAAAAAAGATTTAAATTTAAAAGTCTCTTCTTTTTCAGTGAAGTTTTAATTTTTCATCAAAACAGAAGAACATAATTGACTTCAGTTTCCCATTTGCAACACCGCTGAATCTTGGTACAAAGTAGCTGCTGTCTCATCCTTAAAGCTTCACAATCCCTTGTTTAAGATTTTTTGCATTTTGATGAGAAGGGCGACACCATCCACCATGTCAAGGTCAGAGTGATCATGGTGGGATAATTTCAAAGATGTATTCTTGGACTTTCCAGGAAAGAACAGGGAGGGAGAACTATTATACTTCATATAGCATATATAGAGATACTCCATATAAAGTATTTCTATTCTATATTTTGTAGTAGTCTTTGGTTACAAAAATAAAAGCTGTTCCATGAAAAGGGATTAACTTCTACATTGGGCTGAAGTCTCAGCAGTATCAGTCAGGGTACATGGCAGCATTTGCTTCTGGTCTTGCAACTATTGCAATCCTGTCTGTCAGTGGCTCTGCTTTAGGAGGGAGTATAGAGCATCCAAATTCCCATGGCCTGGCGACTAGAGAAATATTTTGGGACGGAGAAATGTGGATTCAGTGAGGCTGAGAACAGTTTAGTTGACATTTGCTGTGTAAGTGCTCTAACCAATTAGCAGGTGAAAGGCAGACCTTAATGAAGTAGAGGTTTTTTCCTCTTCAGGCCTAATGAAGAAGTCTAATGAAACTGTTTCATTAGGTGTGAATGGTGCAGACAGAGGTATTAAATAATCTTTTGTATTTCCTATATGAAGTAAAATTCTAAATCAATGAGACTGGATCAATGTCTAGAGGCTCCCTGATTTTCATACAGTCAATGTAAAGAGGGAAGAGCCTAACCTAATCTAACAGGGTCTTAACCTGTATGTCCTCAGAGAAATTTATCATTCCTGTCACTTCTATGGGGAGTGCAAGTAATTAAACTATGCAGAATGACTCATCAGATACCTAAGTTTCATTAAGTTAGAGATCTGAATGAGTAAACTGGAAAACGCCACCAAGAGTTGTAGATCTGTAAGTCCTGTAAGTGTTCTATAAGCATTTATCTTCTCTGCAGATCACTGGCGCTTAACAGATCAAATCCAAATTGAGTCAGTGGAGAGCTGTAGGTACAGACATGATGATGAAGATGAGAAGCTCAGGAATTACATGTCTGTGTCTTGCAGCATAGCTGTTTCATACTTGCTTTTTGGTTCATCAAATGACTTCTAGTTTACATACATCTCCTGTGTATAAATGTGCCATGGGATTGGCTATTTCAGCTGCTGTTAACAAACCAGATCTGCACATAATTTTGATTCAAGGGATACTTGAATACTGAAAGTATTCTTATTCCTTATCTTCTTTTCGTCCTCTCAGAATTGCTTTTTTCCAGCTGAGATTGTTTTACCATTAGTGTTACTACAGTGATTGTCAATTTTTTGTTATACTACTTAGATAAATTTGCAGTTAGGTTCTTGCTCTTTCTTCTGTGTTTTTTTTTTTTTTTCCTTTTTTTTCCTCAGTTCTCAAAGTAGAGTGCTTTTGTGTTAGTTTTGTTGTGTTTTGGTTTTCTCCCCCCGCCCCCCCCCAAAGACTTTGTTGAAGGTTTGCAATAAGTATCACTGTGGCTTGTATTATAGGATTTGGTGTGTCTCATCAGATGGCTAAGGATGTCATTTGTAATACCAGAATGATCCCTGTGGTGCCTCAAAACTTGTGCTGATGATTTTCTGGGTTGATTTATATCATCCAACATATTGCCAAGTACATCAAACTTGTTTAATATTATTACAAGATTATTTCATTAAATGTACTGAATTCTCATGGACAAATATCACACCAGACATATCTCTATGTTGGAAGGATAATTGCTGTTTTTGCAAGAAAATGGTAAAGGTCAGTATAAATAAGTATCACATTTTACTCTATAATAATTTCCAATTATCATATGGCCTGTATCTTTCCATGTATGTATGTCATTGGATATGCAGTTATCTAATGGACATCTTAATGTTTGAGCTAAATGACTGATGACGATGTTATGTATGACAGAAATCATGCCAAATTTTTGTTTATTGTTCTTGGATGAAAGTGCCATCAAAAGCTTTTACAAGGCAGTGCTGTATGGTGTTCATTTCCCTCAGTATGATGAGCTCATCATGCAGTGGGACAGACTATACCCTTGCTTCCAGTTGCAGATTGAAATAATCTTTGTTGGCTTTTGCTGCTTCTTCAGTAGCATGCTATATGTCTATGCAGAAAACTGAATCAGCTTGCATATAAAACATTACCAGATACAGAATTTCACACTAAAAGTGGTTTCACATGAAGCATGGTCAAAGGATAAGTATTCTATTTATTTCTCAGGATTGCAGCAGTCCCGTGTCTTCCATGAGTTACTGAGAATTATTAATGAATCTAGTCCTGATATTTCTGACAGCTGTTCCTTTTCACTTCTTTGTCTCAAAATGCTCAACAGCAAACCTTGTACCTGGCAGATTGCTTGAATTTCACAGCCGTTCTCAGATCAGCTTTGTTCTTATAGAGCCCTAGGTTTTCAAAGTAGCCAAACCTATGGACTTGAGAGTCCAAGCTCACCTGCTTTCAGTTTAGCTGCCTAAACCATGCACACTTAAACGTTTGGATTATTCCTGTACGTGTGGCTATAGGTCTCCCACCCAATGGCAAGTGTCTGGAAGTCTCCTTGGCAAGAAATAAGAGAATTAAATATTTAAATGTTTCTCAAATGTAGGTGTTCAGAAGAAAAGTGCCTGTTAAACCTTGCTCAGGAATGATGCTGCCTTCCACAGAACAGGGAGTGACGGCTCTTTTGCCTTTATGGCTCTCAAGAATAATAATTTAGCTCTGGATGTGTTCAGTCTGAAAGAAGTTAATGTGCAAATAGAATACTTGTATGACATTCAAAATCTGCTGGAAACCTTGTTAGAAATAAAAAATTGGAGCCCCCTTCTAAGCACAGTAGGGCTGTAAGATTCCTGGCTGCTAAATCATGGAAAAGAAGAAGAAATGAGAAACTCTTTGGAGGATAAACCTGTTTAAGAAGGATTAAAATATATAAACTGATTCATTCAATTGGGCATATCTACCAGCTCTGCATGTGCTCATTCTATGTCTGTTAACTATTTCTAGCTGTAAGAGATGCATGTGCTGTGCATAGGCAGTGATAATGGCAGCTCTGCATTTTGTATGTCATATTCTCTGCTCCCAGGGACTACATCTATAATTGAACCTGTGACTCTATAGGCAGAACTATGCTGTACCTGGCTGGTCCTGGGAATAATCTGAGTCTTAGGGTAATCCCCAAA
The DNA here is from genome assembly GCF_964195595.1 of Calonectris borealis. Classification (NCBI taxonomy): domain Eukaryota; kingdom Metazoa; phylum Chordata; class Aves; order Procellariiformes; family Procellariidae; genus Calonectris; species Calonectris borealis. The sequence continues at coordinate 145,669,752 of NC_134313.1, forward strand.
ACCTCACTCCAGTCTGCTCTCATTGCCCTTTTATTTAGCCTACAAGTCAATGCTTGTAAATCCTGTTTTATCAGTGATAGGTGATGCCAGCTTCTAACTGTGGCCCTTGGCTGATGCTGTGAAATAGTGTTGTTTGATGGTGGTTAAGGAGCTGGCCCCATGAGTTCAGTCCATCCATACCGCAGGTTAATGTGTGCTTGGTGAATATTCAGCTGGTTTGTCCCGAATCAAACCCCAGAGACATTCCTGAAGATTAACAGCTGGGACTGTGAATTTGCCCTTGCTACTATGAAGGTTGAAGGTAGAAGGGCACCTGAAACCCTGGAGTACACATCCAAAATCATGGACCAAGCAAACATCACTGTCAACAGGTACATGATTATGGTCCAGGGCTTCAGGTCTTGCTCAGCACGGTCGGATACCATTTCATGGATGTAGACTTGATCTACATCACCAGAGGAGTCTGCAGTTTATCAGTGGCTGTAGGTCATTGATAGAATTGCTGTTACTGGAATTGCAGATTAAGTTTGGTGTCTGAGGAAACACAGATGACTCCCCATGGATCTTGTGTCCCAGAGTGTCATGGAGACCAGCCTGACATCATAATTCCATGAGCAAAAAGCAAGGCCACTTGTATTTTTTTTTTTCCCCAGAAACTGGGAAAATCCAGACAAGTTAGGATATACAAGGAGATTTCTTGTCCCTTGCAAGCAGATTTAAGAAGCTGTTGAGATGAATTCTGCCTGGGTTTTATATATCACATACCTTGCAAAAGGAATTGGACCTAGGCAGGATTTTAGGTATTGTGCCCTTGAAGCATAAAGGCCCTCCACATTCTTGAGGGAGAGGAGCATAGTAACCAGAGGGGAGGAGGGTAGGGAAGGGGGTCTTCACATGACTCCTTTCATATGCACACTGGCCAGCAGTGAGGTCTGACTATCGAGATATCCATGGAGGACACGTTACATCCATGTCCTGCTCGTGGCACTCAGCACTGCCTACGCATCCCGCTGCCCTTGCTCAGCCCCCTTCTACCCACCTCATTACAATGGTCTGGAGGCAATTTGTGCAATCAGGCCAAGAGGAGTCACTTCAGCCTGATCTTGCTCTCTAATTTTATGCTGGTGCTCCACCACCAGCTCAGAGATGCAGTTTCCTTGCACCATGTGTCTTCTATGACTGTGACAAAAGTGAATGCAAAGTTTATTTAAACTTTGTTATTCTCAACTGGTAATGTTTGACACCCATTTTTCTAGATGGCTATATAAGATACAAGGCAAAGATGAACAAAGCTCTTTAATCTAAATGGAGTCCTCCTGATTTGTATCAAGAAAGTTGAGAGCAGGATCAAATCCTAGATCATTATTTTTTGAACCAGTATAGAGACAGAAACCCTACGCTGTGAGGCCCTGATTCAGGAAAGCATTAAGCACCTGCTTAACTTTGAGCACTGACTTCAATGTATTTAAAGTTAATCAAGTGCTTAAGCTTTTTCCTCCATAGGGATTCTTTTCTGCATAAGGGCCTAAGAGAAAATAGATAACTATAAAGAGCAACTGTAATGAGCCTGCATATGGGCCAAAGAGAAGGGGATTATTAATGCTTTCAGGTTCAGTGAGGACTAGGGTTTAAATATCAACCTCCTACAGCGAGACATGAAAGACTCTCATAAATGTGTTAAATCGCATCAGGTCCATTTAATATCATTATGTTTAATAAAAGTATCTTTGCACTATAATAATCAGTGAGGACAGTAGGTGGACCAGTCAGGCTGTTCTGGGAGCAGAATATATTCCTTCTGCTAGGGTTATCCTCCTTTCTGCTGCACTCTGTAGTGTCAGTCTCCAATAAACAATAAGCTTTTAAGTGCTTTAATCTCTGGGAAAATCTTGAAATTGCCTTGAGGGTGGTAAAAACACAACTCCATGACACAACTAGCTAGGAAATTAAGAATGAGGTTCTCTGAACTAGAATGGTAGAAATGAGTGTGGGAAAAGTTCTTGTGCAACCTCTATTTTGTTGGCAATGCTTCCAATAATTGGTAAGAAAGACCACAAAACTGCAAATCAGAACAAAACTTAGTATAAAACTGAAACTAGGGCTTTTATCAGAAAGGCCTTTCAACAGCCTTTATCATTGCTCCCTCTCTCTTTCTAACCCTCTTGCTGTGGACAGAGAAAAAACACATCTTTTTTTGGTTCTTTATGACCCCAGAGGGCAAATTCAAGTTGTTGATTTAATTGGAGCATTTAATTTTAAACATAGTTTATGATATGTAAGTGCTGCAAAGGTCATTTGTCAAAACAAGAACATTAGGGAACCTTGACCCCAAACCTCAACAGCTTTTATTATAATCACTTTATGATGCCTAAACATCTTAGCAGTGAGTCTTTAATACGGTGTGGCTAGATTTTGTGTGAAGTTTGGAGGCAGTCAATGGCAGCTTTTATGTTTGAAAGCTTATATGGGAAATTTTTATTTTAAATAGGTCAAAGACAAAAGCAGTCTGTGCAGGAAATATAAAGGCAGGATTTGAAATAGCCAGCTTGGATTTTACAAAATCAAAATCTAATTGATGAACAATTGCAAAACCAATTTGTATTTCCTTGTCTTGCAGAAAGTTTAACATAAACAGAAGCTGGCTATTCAGTATCAAGACCTCCCGAACTTTCATGCTTCAAATGAAATTGCATTTTTTGGAAGAAAGACAGTGAGATTTATGCAACTTTGCTAAATAGAATGAGAAAGCACAAATCTTTTTGAGATGTTTGCAATTTGTATTGTCTTTATAACAGTATTTTTTGTTATCTTTTGTATTAGGCAATAAAGGCCTGTGTGAATAAAATGTAATCAATTACACTAATACATAATATGACACACTGTCAAGCAAAAAATACATCTTTCTTTACCTTCTGGCCTTTGATTCCAGAAATTTTCGTGCCCTGATCATTGCACCCAATCTATAATTAACTCAATGAACTCCTTATTGCAGGGTACCGGGGCATTGATGTGTTCAGGAAAAAAAAATGCATCACCAGGAACATGTGGATATGAACTCTGGATGAGAAATTCCCTGAACTGCACATTGCCAGAAGCTGGAAGGACACACTTAGAGAAGGTTCCTTGTATGCTTGTCCCATTTTTCTACTCCTTCCATAGTACCTGCATCTTTGGCTACAGTCAAAGAGAGGTGCAGAGAGGTGGTAGATGCCCCATCCCTGGAAACATTCAAGATCAGATTGGACAGGGCTCTGAGCAACCTGATCTAGCTGAAGATGTCTCTGAGCAACCTGATCTAGCTGAAGATGTCCCTGCTCATAGCAGGGGGCGTTGGACTAGATGACCTTTAAAGGTCCCTTCCAACCCAAACTATTCTATGATTCTGTATAGTCCATGGATCTGCCAGTAAGGCATGGGATGCATTTGGAGTCCTTTGCCATTGCATTCACGTTTCTTCATATTTCACTTGCAAGCGATGTTATTTAAGTATTTCTCATTTAGCTAACAAGCATTGTAGAGCTTGTTGCAGAGAAAAGATGTGTAGAATATCCTTCCATCCCATCAGCGCTCTTCTAGGGTTTAGGTGGTATGTACCTGGACACTTTCAAACCTCTGGTATTCTATCCCAAAAAGATGCAGAAGTGAACCCTGGCCTGGAACGAAAGACAACAGTGAGCTATTAATCTTCAGGATGCAAGTGGCTCCTTCTTCATGCAGGGGTCCCAGAGCTGTGCCCTGAGATGGCCATCATTTGTCAGGGAAGTAGTTAATCCCTGCTACAACCCTGTCAGAGCAGTCACAAGCTCTGGAGCTAATGATACAACCTGGACAGTGATCACATCTCCCCAGGCAAGAAACTCCAATGACTCCAAAAAACCAAATTAACCAGACTTAGTCCTTACCTAAAGGTTCGCCTGTCATACATAGGTTAGTTTGGACTCCATAGCTTGTTCCACTTGGGGACAGAGCACGAGGAGAAGTGGCTGTATGATGAAGCAGGTCTGTTTTCTCCCTTTTAATGCAAAGTGTTGGTCCATTCCAAGCATAAAGCCATCCTATGGAGGAACACCTTATGCATTGTGCAAAGACTCTGAAAGGCAATGAATTTTGTTTTGGAGTGGGAAATGTGTCATCCATCAGGCCAAATTCAGTCAAAGCTTTTCCCTTACTATCCCGAGGTTCATGCTGACTTGAATAGTTAATAATGGTTTTTGCAAACAGTAGTAGGGCACAATAACCAAGTCCAGTGAGAAGCCTTTGTTCCTTCCTAGGGCAGTCCCTAGGCAGGTGATATAAAAGGTGATTAAATTTCATAGGATTTCCACAGAAGTTTTATCAAAGACTAAAGATAGAAAGCAGTTGTCTAATTGCCCCTCACTGTTCATTTAACAGTGATGGTTTGTAGCAAAGGTAAAAGAGCATAATTCTATTAGGTAAATAAAAATTTAGTCTCAGTAGAAAACTAGAGGCTGCTGGACACTTTAATCCCTCATATAGGTCTGAGAGCACACCTTTATCGATGAACGATATTGGAGAAGAAATAAGAATGCAGTGCAAACTACAATGTAGACTGCTCTTTTATGCACAGCACAAACTGTTTGCATGTTTTGCATGCTCATCCCTTTAAAGACCTGATAGAATCCAGTTCAACACAAACATGATGAGCACATCAGTTAAGTAGGGAGATGGTACCTTGTGACAGATGGACTGCGCAGGGGTTTCCAGATTCTGTGAAAGGGAAAGGCACAAAGGGAATAGGAGAAGAGGTGAGTTCAAATAGGAACAACACCTTTGCAGAAAGATTGTTTAGGTCAGGAACTGCATTTCTGTCATTTATTTTATTATTCTTTTATTAAGGGTTGTTGGTTTGGGGTTTTTTTGTAACTAACAAGATATCTTTCTTAGACTGCATTATGAGCCCAGTGTTAAACATCTACAGTCACGGCCAAGAGCCCTTACTAAAAACTAGGTCGGCGTCAAGGGTTGTATCAAGTAACACCCCCTAGCTAAGTTGTTCTTCAAGACTTTACAGTAAAATATTTTCTATTTTTCCCCATTTTTCTACTTTGTGAATATGACAGCAGTTGCGAACAGATCCCCCCTCCTTGTACCAGCACCACTCTTCCAGTCTGTACTGCATGTGTTCTGGGGAAAGTGGCTTCAGAAACAGAGGAAAACTTGGAGGACAGTAGCTATCTGCTAGGAAACAGTAAAATGCATCTTATTTTCATTTTTTGTTTTTTAGAGTCTGTGCTCTAAATATTCTCTCTTCCTTGCAGTATGAAAAAGCATACAATTTAAACAGCACTGGCTGAATGTGAATTTTTTGTAATACTTTTTCAAAACAAAATAATCCCCATTCATATTTAATGACTCCTTTCCCAACGCAGTTAACCAATGAAAATAAATTAGGGAGTTGCTCATCCTAAAGGAATCCAAATCATTTAAAAAGTAATAAATTAGGCATATTCCCCCAGGATCAGGGCATATTATTAGTCAATAAGCAGGATTAATTTAGATTTCAATATGTTATGCTCTCCATAATCTTTCCTTCTGATGCACGTTAGTGAGTATTTTGCCCCACAAGATTAGTCTAGAATAAGTAGGCTTTATCGGTGTTCATCTAGCCTCTGAGAATGATTTAATTTTCTCAGTACTTTAATAATGAAATGATTTTTTTATCTGTTTATGTATCTAAAGGGTGATCCTCCCATTTTGAGTAGATGATTATGTTCCCAGTTTTAAGAAAATTTGAATATAGAATAGGATGAATCACTTTAAGACATTCCACCATGCTGGTGCTTCTCAGCATGCATACCAGGGTAGAAAACAAATATTTCCTTCACTTGATTGTCAAAAGGATTTCAGATCAGGTTTTCCTAAGTCTTCTAGGATCTTTCCCAGAAAAATGTCATTCCTCAGCTTTGACTTGTTTGGTTTTACCAGACCAGAGATTCTCATTTGAACAAATAACAATGATTATTCATTTCTATCACTTTCCTCTTATTCTACTGTATTAAGGTTACAGTATATTTTATTTCCATTTTGCAGTTTCAGAAGGACAAAGGAATCTGTCCGGGATCTCATGGGAAGCCAAAGTCGGAAAAAGTGCTAGAGCCCAGGCAGAGACAAAAAATATCTGTAGCCTTTTCCTCAGTAAATATGGCATTTCCATTGCTTGTAAGAAGCATGGCTTTGCATTAGGCTACCAATACAGGCCTCTTAGGGTTTGTCTGGACTTGTCTTGGCCCACCTGGAGATTTGCTTCAGCTTGCAACAGCAGTTAACTATTGACCAGGGGGCTGTTACCTGCTTAGTTTTAGCTTTTGCTTAGCTTGGAACAACTCTGAGGTGTAACCTGTTATTAGATAAAGTTTTCTCACTAATTTATAGTGAAAATGAGAAATAGACTCTAGACCCTGGGCTAAAATGCAGCAGAGAGGGGAGAAGGCATAGGATGAGGGCAGAGGCCTTGGAAGCACAGACAGAGGCAGATACAGGAATCATAGAATCATAGAATCATTAAGGTTGGAAAAGACCTCTAAGATCATCGAGTCCAACCGTCAACCCAACACCACCATGCCCACTACACCATGTCTCTAAGCGCCTCATCTATACGTCTTTTAAATACTTCCAGGGATGGTGACTCAACCACTTCCCTGGGCAGCCTGTTCCAAGGCCTGACCACTCTTTCAGTAAAGAAATTTTTCCCAATGTCCAATCTAAACCTCCCTTGGTGCAACTTGAGGCCATTTCCTCTCGTCCTATCACTGGTTACTTGGGAGAAGAGACCAACACCCACCTCACTACAACCTCCTTTCAGGTAGTTGTAGAGCGCGATGAGGTCTCCCCTCAGCCTCCTCTTCTCCAGGCTGAACAGTCCCAGTTCCCTCAGCCGCTCCTCATAAGACTTGTGCTCCAGGCCCTTCACCAGCTTCGTTGCCCTCCTCTGGACACGCTCCAGCACCTCCATGTCCTTCTTGTAGCGAGGGGCCCAAAACTGAACACAGTGTTCGAGGTGCGGCCTCACCAGTGCCGAGTACAGGGGCACGATCGCTTCCCTGCTTCTGCTGGCCACACTATTTCTGATACAGGCCAGGATGCCGTTGGCCTTCTTGGCCACCTGGGCACACTGCCGGCTCATGTTCAGCCGGCTGTCAATCAGCACCCCCAGGTCCTTTTCCTCTGGGCAGCTTTCCAGCCACTCTTCCCCAAGGAGGCCCAAGGGCTATAAATTGGGGTCAGTTACTGGTCAGCAAACAAATGCAACCTTGGGCACTGTGTAAACCAGTCTCAGGGGTAGCGATGAGAACCAAGAAGTATCTAACGTGTATAAAACGCATTGTATATAGAGTACCTGGAGATACAACATGGACCTGCAGACTGATTACGAAAGAACAAAGTGCACAGCATGTCAGCAAACATAAAAATGCCCACTAGCAAATCCCAGAGAAGGAGGAAGAAACCTTCAACACCAACATCATACTCCTCCTAGCAAAGGGCTTGGGATACTTAAGGCTCACGGTAACCCTCCCTGTGCCCTGCACAAATGGACACCACCAGCCTTGGGTCACTGAAGGGCAGTGAGAGGGTGAGCATAAGACTGGAGAAGGGGGTAAGTAAGTCCTATAAAGTTTGTGTATACATAATTTTAACTGTGATATGCAATTTGAACTGTGTAGTATCACTGTAACTGCACTAACTCCTTGATAAGACTGTTAAGACTGTAATTAGATCAACAATAAATTACTGGCTTTGCGTATATGGTGTGTTCCTTTTGCCCATAACAACCTGTTTTTCTAACCTCAGAGCGTTGGGATAGCACTATATGGTTTACATTTTCTGTATGTATTTAGAAATTAATATTGGTACTAACCAAATATCCCAGCAAACACCAGCATACATTCTGGCTTACTGTACATGAGCTTCCCATCCTGAAGTAAAACCTCTCTTCCCTTTTTGAATCCACAAGCTACACTCATTCTTCAATTACAGGACCTTAATGCCACAAATAGTTTTGTGTGGACAAGGGTCTACACACAAGACAAAATAAAATGGCAACCACTCCTCAGCACAGCAAGATTATAATATTGGTCATACTAGAAGATATAATCTAGTGTCAGACTCAGCAAAGTAGTTACATGTACACTAGTGTGGGACTTCATATGCAGGATAATTTTTAACTCACACTTCTTTGTAAACAGATTCAGACAATGTAGGAAATTCTGGCCCTGCTGTGCTGATCTGCAACTGTCTTCTCTTGCTCTTTATAAATCTCTTTCCCTGTCTGCTTTCAAAATGTTATCTTAACTAGGATTAATAAAGATACACTGGGGAGCTTCTTATCTCTCATGGGAATTATGTTTATAATAATAATAAAAAAGCTTTAATCTTGGAAGAGCAATGGAGGGGGAGGGAAGCTGGAAAGAAGAAATGTACGTGTAGGAGAATAGGCAGGTAAGAGGTAAGACAAGGGCATTGGAGGTCACAGATGGGCCCACACCAAAACCTGAGATCCAAATACCCCTGAACTTTGAGAACATCTGAAGCCGGATCAAAAATTTTTGGTCTGGACCCCTACCTTTCTCTCCAAATTAGGGATGGATAAGCTGTTTCTGATAAAAGAAGATCCATCCTGAGACTTTTTGAAATTCAAAAGAGCTCAGTTTACCTTTTAAATTAAGCTCTGAGCAGCTTTCCTGCTTCTTGTGTTCAGCCAGAAGAAGATCTAGAAATATCAAAACACAGCATGAAAGACGTGCCTGCCCAGCCTGAATGAGGGTGTACTGAAAATCTCCTCAGGGAGATTGATCCTCTAAGGTTTCCAGAGCAAAGAATCCTGGATATGCTTCAGAAAAATAGTTGAAGTTTTAGGCAATTGACTGAATGAAACCACAACATCAAACAAATTGAGGTTCACCATGCCTTGCTGCTTAACTGGAATAGAATTACATTTATTTTAGATATATGGGATTCTCCTGTTTGTAAGCAAAGACCTGCAGCGTTCACTGGCTCCCACGCTAAAGACATTGGTGGTTACATCTGTACTAGGAAATAAAGTGCATCCTGGCTCTCCTCTGGCCAACTGAAAGGGCATGGCTCATGTCCATAGGACTGAGCTCTCCTGTCCTCCAGACCCTGGTGGCTGCATCCAAACTGCCTATGGGGAACAGTCCTTGGCCCATGTTCACCCATGAGCCATGCCGAGGACAGGCTAGGGAATGGGCTAGCAGGCATGTCCAAAACTGTGCCACATATTGTGCTCATATTTAACAGTATGGACAATCATGGGATAGCAGTGGGCCCGTGCCCTGGCACTTTTTATTTCAGTAATAAAAACTGAGCCAGTTTTATTCAGTAATAAAAAACTTGATGCTGGTTATCTGCTGCTGTGACTGTAGTCTACCTTCCTGGTGAAGTAAGTGTAAGGAGACCACCATAGTGGCCAGTTTTGAGTATCATCAGTCTTTCCTGCAACTCCTCTTGCTAAGTTTCAATATGATGCTCTTTGTGAATGAACTTGTTTGTCTCTAGTTAGAGATTGGATGTCCTTGTTTAATCCATTTGATTTTGGTCCTGTTAATCATTAAATATTCAGTAATAGATTCATTTTCTGTTGAGGTGTATGTATCTACTGTCAAAGTTCTGTTGCTATTCTGAGAAGCTAAGATTGGAAATTACATCTAGTTCATCTGGCAGTGGTGCATGTCCAAAGTGATATGGACCAGTGAGAGCATGTAAAAACAATTAGCATAATTGCCTTATTAATTCAATGCTGTCCTTTAAAACCTGGGAAGCCAGCCACTGCTGGTGAGCTAATACACCCAGCTCTCAAGTCCAGTGTATATCATGGACACAGCTTGAGTCTGTGTTGGAAAGAGACCTGGATGGACAGACCTACATTTTGTGTCCCACTGCATGCCCATTTTCCCATTGGAAAGAAGCCTAAACCTATAGACCAAAGGTACCTTGCAGACATCTCCGATCTAGATGACTGAGGAACTAGGGCTGTAAAATATGCCATGAAGTCTAGCTACTGTGTTGCATTTATTTATTTCTGCGATGGAAGTATTTCAGGTTATAGGCTTGACACAGCCTCATGACCCTGGGTAGGATATCACTAGAAAATTTGCTTTTGATAAAGGTTTGGGATTGCTCTAGCATCATTAATTTTGAAGCTCGGTGAAAGATCAGATTTTCTATATATGTGTTCTTCAAGGAGGATGACACAAAGGCACATTATAACACTGAAAAGTGGATAAGCCTTCAGTATTATCTCTTGTTTTGACATCTCTTCAAAACAGCCTTATTAGAAATATAACTCAGTTTGTACGGATTTTAAATTGAGATATTAGATAATGTTCAAGGAACTTTGTTAGGTGAAGTTACAGACTTAAAATGAAATCTTTGCCTATACTATTAGTATTATACCTAGCAATTATCTAGCAGATTTTAAATAACTTGGTCCATCTCCAGAAGACTAAAAAAGAAGTTGGAAAATCAAACCCTCATTTGTGTCAGTTTTCTGTCCACAACTTTATGAAGATCATACTATTCTAGTGTCTAATTAATTCCCAAATCATTATCCAGTAACACTCACATGCACACTATTCTCAGTTTGCTGAAGAAATAGCTGTCTTTGTGTTCTGGCTGGCTGGAGTATTTGAATGGAAATGAAGGCAAAGGAAGAGTGGTTGTTGGGTGGTCAACTGGAGAACAAATTGCAGAAGAGACAGATTAAAGATTAGTTTTGTTCATAGTTCTGATTGCAATGAGACCTGCAGCAATTAGTTTCTGCTTCAAGGGGGCTGTGCCTGACTCTGGTGTAAGATCTGTGTCCTGCACTCATGCTTCCCATGCCTTCCCACACACATCGATCACTTAATTTCTTCAGGAAGGCGTTGTTATTCCAGGACACCCATATGGAAGTCTCAGAGACACCAAGGTCCACAAATGGAATCTGGATACCATCTACTTTAACTGAACCCCACGGTAAATGAGGAACCAAAATGGACTGCCAAGGCACAATAAATACGGTGTCTCTCTGATGACTGTCTGCCGTGTTCTGTGAGAGCTGAATTTTCAGAGCAAGGGATGAAGCTTCGTTACTGGGTATAATGAGCTGAAATGGTTAAGCCTGAAGGTGATTAATGCAAGGACATCCTTTGCTGGAGCTGGGGATGTTTGGATAGAGCATGGCTTCCCAGCTAGGAAATGATTTCCTTTCGTAAAATATGAATTGTGCTTATGTGCATGTATTTTTTATGTGGATAGATGTTTCTGTGAGCATCTGTGTCTGTGTTGAGGAGCTGGAGCACAAGAAAAAAAATCCAAGCATGCAAATGAAAAAAACCTGTTCTTTTATAAAGAAAATAGGTCTGTTCTCTTTTGGTTGCATTGCTTACATAGTTGATAGTTTAATCTTTATAATAAAGTTTTTTGTTTTTTTTTTTTAAATATGTGGCAAACTAAGTAACTGGAACATAGGTAGAAATAATATATTTGGGTTACAGGAAAAAAAACTGGCATGACTTTAAAGGCACACATTTCATAACACCACATGTGCAAAGCATTATAATAATTGCACTGTGCACATCTGTAACAGACAGAGTGAACAATGAATATTAAAAACACATTCCTAAAGCCAGCCCAGAACCTTGGCAGTGGTATTTTATGTGGGAGACCTGTACTAGAGTCCAAATGCTGGGTCTTCTGCATCCAGAGCTGGTGGGCTTTGGTGGCGGCTAAAGTGACGGGCTTGGGTGCAGGTGAGAGCAGTGGGGTGGAACGTGGCAAGGCTGCTCCATTTGCTGCTCTTTCATTCCCCGGCTTCCTGCCCCACAGAAGGTGTTTTGCTGAGGAAATCTGCTGGAGCCCTCAGTGGCTGCTGTTCAGGACTGCAATAGTGCCAGAATGAGGAGGAAAAGGGATGGATGTGGAAGCAAAACAGCAACAAGCAAATGGTCTGAAGGCCATGCTGGGAACACCTGGCCTCTCTTCCTAGCAAGGATACAGAGACACTCAGATTTCCTGAGATACGTGCTCCTGGGCAAGATGGGCAAGATAAGTACCCACACTGAAGTTGTGTGGTTCCTGCTAATTGGTGATACACACCATTTAATTAGTGGGCTATGCAGCATATTAAAGGCATTTTATGGGTAAGAACAGTGGGATATCATTCAATCAAAACATTCCTTGTAGACAGTGGAGAATGCAGTAGCCACCTCTCAAGGAATGGTTCATCTTTCCAGCAAAGAGCCAACTCCAAAATGGTTTGAAGATTCTGATATTGCTTCATGAAGCAAAAAGCAGGATATCATGTTTTTCATTTCATAGCAGCAGGAGACATGCCATGAAAAGCCCCAGAACTCAGATGCCTTCCACAAGCACAGGAGAGTAAACTTCCTGCCAGACCCTAAAAATGGGACAGATGTCAAGATGTCCCAGCTCTGAATCCAGTGGTTTTGCCATGAGATTGCAGCTGTGAAAGCAACGCCCAAGATTTTGTTACGTCCTGTAGAAGGAGGAACGTGGAATGCTTGGTCTCCAGGCTCAAATGGTAATCATTTAACAGGGAAATGCTCTTCTTTTCCCTTTTCTCTTTTTACGTTGAGTTCATCCACATAATTATTTTGCTTATTAGGACCATTTTCTCCCCATTCTTCTCCTTCTTTTTGCACCTTAGAACTTTTCTCTTTGGATGCCTACAAAAATTAACAACTGTGATGTTGTTGCTGTGTTATGTCTACCACACTCAGCCCAACTATTTCATTGTTGCCTTTTACTTCTGCATTAATCAATCTGTATCATAGATTGATTGCATAAGGTTTTTAGAGGAAAGACCATCCTTACATTCTGTGCTCGTATAATATCAACCTGACTCATGATTAATGTTCAAAAGTGCTATGGTAATACTTCTATTATTACCACTATTAGTCCATCCGTGGTTAAATCTTTAACAAGTACTATTTAAGATAATGTCAAATATTGGAATTCTGTTTTGGACTTCAACAAAAATAACATCTTCATTGTCATGAGACAGAATTAAAAATCATACTATTAAAAATAATAAATAATGAGACTTTTCCTGAGGCAATGCAAAATAGATGCTTTCTTTTTTGCCGGAAAGTGGGGATTTGCCAGCAATTCTGTAATGTTAAGAGCAGGAGCTTAGAGGAAAAACAAACATTAAGAGATTAGCAATAAAGTCATGAGAAATGAAACCATTGGATATTCATAAGCTAATAGTCACAAAAATCAGAGATGCAATGAATTTCAATAGTAAACGCGTCGGTCATCTAAAAAAATAATCATAATCTCATTTTCTTTTCTTTCCTTTCCTTCTTTGATACACTTCTCCAGTTAAATGAACTTAGCTAAACTGTGGATTGCTTAGCCCAAACATGTAATATCTTCAAAGACAATTAACAACATTCAGAAAAGCCCTTTGATGTGAAATTAGAGAAAATGAATGTATTAAAAAATATGTATTTGGATTTTGATTAAGCAACCCAATAAAGAACCATTCTGAGATGGAGAGGTAGAATTTGTCTTCCTTAAACAACAGAATCGTGGTTTGTCTAAACCTGAGCTATGGGTCACTGTGTGTTACAGTTAGTCAAGGAGGTTATATAGAAAAAGTACTCAAATGTCATGCCAGTCATCTTCCTTATTATCATATATGGCCTCTATCAAAACCTCACAGTGACCTAGATATTATGAAATCTAATGAGAAGTATTGACAATTAATAGTTCTGATGTTACATGATTCAAAAAATACTGTAGCTGTCTTGAATCGTTGCAAAGAGCAAGAAAGCCAGTGGGGCTGGAGGAATGTGCTAATTAAGGAATGCTCTTGGAATGTAAACTCAGGTAGGTTTCCAACAGGCTGTGGGGAGAAGAAATCTGATCTGAGCTAGCAGGGAAGAGGGAGTCATACTTCATGTAAATCTTAAACCTACATTCCCAAGAGCCAGACATAAAGATAAAGTGAAAGGAAGGCAGAAAAAGTGGGAAGGGATCCATACAGGACAGAGAATGCAACCTGAAATATCTCACGGGTGTTGGCAGCCCCACAGTGGTGGTGGGGTTTTGGATGTCTGCCTTTCTTTCCTTCCCTACTGTCTTCTATTAATGTTAAAAATCAGTTCTGAAGATGGCATTGAAGAGACAAAGAGCTATTAAGCTGCTGCTTTTGTTATTGAGGCTGACTACAGCCTCAGAGAGTATAATCTGAAATAAAGCACCTTCAAGGAGAGGCTAGCCAGGATCTATTGCCACCTATCATAGCTAAGTAATGAGGTTATTATTCTCAGAGAAGTCATGAATGGCAATTTGAAGAAAAGCCTAATCCCAGAGGTATTTTAAGCTGTTGGAAGAGTGTTGGTTTTCAAGGATCCACCAAGCTCAAGAACGGTCCAACCCAGTAAGCAGGAAATCAAGCAAAGATGTCAGGAGGCCTGCATGGATGAACAAGGAGCTCCTGACAAAACTCCAACGTAAAAAGAAAGTGTACAAGTGATGGAACCAGAGTCAGATTTCCAAGAAGGAATATAGAGACACTGTCCGAGTGTGTTGGTGTGGGGCTGGAAAGCCAAAGCCCACCTGGAGTTGAGTCTGGCAAGGGACTTGAAGGGCAACAAGAAAGGCTTCTACAGGTATAGCAGCAGCAAAAGAAAGGCAAGGGAAAATGTTGGCCCATAGCTGAATTGGGCATGGGACCTGGTGGACATGGAAGGTACCTTTTTCACCTCTTTACTGGAAAGGCTGGACTTCAGGAATCCCAGATCCCTGAGCTTAGTGGAAAAATCTGGATCAAGGAAGACTTGCAGTTGGAGGAGAAGGATCAGTTTAGGGAATGTTTAAACAAATAGGACATGAAAACTCTATGGGGATACACCCACAAGTGCTGAGGGAGCTGGCCAATGTCATTGTGGGGCCCTTCTTGACAAACTTCAAGAGTTCATGGAGATTGGGGGAAACACCTGAGAACTGGAAGAAAGAAAATCATACGACTGCGTCCAAGAAGGGCAAGAAAGAAGAAACAGAACTACAGGCCAGTCAGCCTCATCTCAATCCCTGGGAAGCTGAAGAAGCAAATAATTCTGGAAACCACTTCCAAACTCGTTTAAGACAAGAATGAGAGTCTTGAGAGTAGTCAGCATGGATTTACAAACAGGAAATCATTCTTGGACAGCCTGATAACCTTCTATGATGAGATGGCTGGCTTGGTGGATGGGGGGGATAACAGTGGATGTTTATCTTGACTTAAGCAACTTAAGCTTTCAACACAGTCTCCCATAGCATCCTACTAGACTAATTGATGAAGTACAGGGTAGATAAATGGACAGGGCGGTGGATTGAAAACTGTCTGAACTGTCTGAACATCGGCATGAAGATCAGTTGGAGGCCAGTAACTAGCGGTATACCCAAAGGGTTGATACTGGGGCCAATACTATTTAACCTCTTCATTAAAGGCCTGGATTATGTGACAAAGGGCACCCTCAGGAGGTTTACAGATCATAAAAAACTGGGAGGAGTGGCTGATGTATCAAATGGTTGTGCTGTCAACCAGAGGGACCTCAATGGGCTGGAGAAGTGGGCTGACCTTGTGAAGTTCAACAAGGGGAACTGCAAAATGCCACACCTGGGGAGGAATAAACCCCATGTACAAGTATACACTGAGGGCCAACTGGCTGGAAAGTAGCTTTGCAGAAAAGGACCTGGGGGTCCTGGTAGATGACAAGTTGAACATTAAATAACAATATGCTCTTGCAGCAAAGAAGGCCAACGGTGGTCTGGGCTGCATGAGGAACAGCATTCCAGCAGGTTGAGGAAGGTGATCCTTCCCCTCTACTCAGCACTGGTGAGACACATCTGGAGTGCTGGGTCCAGGTCTGGACTCCCCAGTACAAGAGAGACATGGAAATACTGGAGCAAGTACAGCTGAAGGCCACAAAGATGATTAAGGGACTGCAGCATCTGTTATATGAGGGCAGGCTGAGAAAGCTGGGACTGTTCAGCTTGGAGAAGAGAAGGCACAGGGGAATCTTATCAATGTGTATAAATACCTGACAGGTGGAATAAAGAAGATGGTGCCAGACACTTCTCAGTGGTGCCCAGTGACAGAACAAGAGGCAATGGGCACAAACTGAAACACAGGAAATTCCATTTGAGCATAAGTAAAAACTTTTTGACTGTGAGGGTGATCAAACAATGGCACAGGTTGCCCAGAGAGGTTGTGAAGTCTCCATCCTTGAATATCTCCAAAGTCCAACTGGACACAATCCTGGTCAACTTGCTCTAGCTGACCCTACTCTGAGCAGAGGGGTTTAACCAGATGATCTCCAGAGATCCTTTCCAGACTCAATGATTTTGTGATTCTGTCATTGCTTTTACTTCACTTATTTTCTTTTTAGATTTTGCAATCAATAGTTTAACTGTTTTGCTAATGTAATACTAATCGATTTGACTTTAAACTTGTCTGGTGCCCAGTGAAAATTCAGGTTAATTTAACAGGCAACACATCCACATAAATTCAGGTGTCCATGACTCTAGCCAAGTTTGGATATTGGGGTGTGTCCCATTAAGGTGTCAATTAAAAGTCAATATGAATTTTGGTACTATCAGATTCCAAGTGAAACGGAATGGGCTGTCCCAAGTTGACATTTGCAGGGCCTCTCCAACAGACAATGGTGGAACAAACTTCAGTTGCCAACCCTTATGTCTTCATAATATGCAAAATGTTTGTCTTCTGTACATCTTATGGAGAAGTAGCAGGGGTGGACAACATACAAGGTAGAAAAAGTCCCCTTCTATTTGCCACCACTTGTTCTCATGGCTCTGAAGCATCACAGTCCTATTGTTCTGAAAGGTGTTGCACGTGGGAGGAACATGGAGCTATAAAGCTTCTACCAGAAGCTGCTGCTGCTGCAAGAAGACAGCATCAGGGAGGTAGTACAGTTCGACATGGGGATACTGGAAATTTGCCATAGTGTAAGTTTGCAGGAGCCAGGAAAAAATCAGAGAAGGTCTGTGCAGAGACTTTAAAGAGCGATGGTTAATAATCTTCTTAACCTAGTTATCCCTCATATCCTGTGCAGAGAAGGACTTCAGTCTTCTTGTAAACCTGAAGCTGTAAAAGCCTTGGGAAACATATAATCTTTCACTAATAGATAGCTATGTTGATGCAGTCATAATGCATTAAAATAATTAATGCATTTAAATAAAGTATCACAATTCCGAAGATGCTGTATAAAATCTCTTCAGCTGTATCAATAGTTTTCTTTTAAGGAAAGACAGCAAACACATTTATGTAGCCTTGGGGAACAGTTTGCCTAATGGTGATGTCACCAGGTTCATACAGCAGATATCCAGGATTCACCTACCAGTAAATGACAGCTTGCTGACAAGTCTGTCTTCATTTGCATACATGAAGTCAGGAAAAAAATTAAAAGTGGTACAATTTTTAAGACATTTCAGTTTGAAAACAGTCTTAGATGTTGTAGCAATGTAGTTATATGAAGATAGAGCTTGACAATAGAATTCAAAAAAATGTTTCTATCCTTTTTAGCATAGCTGATTTCTTTAGAAGATCAGATAATGAAATCTAGTTCTCTTCAATGGCTGGATAACCTTGAAACCACATTTGTGATATGAAAGATGCATGCTAACATTAGCTAATCTCTCTGATTACAATTCTACACAAGTTATTTTAGTCTTAAAGTATGAGCCTTTTCCTTCTCCAAAAAGACAGATTTAGAGTTATTAAATTCTATAGGGAATAGGTGAATAACACAAGATATGAATTATTTACTTATCTACATTAAAATGTTCCAGTACATAAAGTCATGTGAAAATATGCATCATGTATATCTTCACCTCTGCTCTTTGAGATGCAACGCTAGATTAAGATCTTATTGTGGTTTTATTTTGAGTATGAAACTCCATTCATTTCAGGGGAGTTACTCCAGGCTTACCTCCAGAATGAAAACAGATGCAAGTTCAAATCATAATGAAGATATGGATTTATTGATAATATTTGTGATTTTAATGGTTTGGCTGCTTGGAACTGGTTTTTTTGTGAGAACTTCTTTTAGAGGATAACAAGAACTAGTTGTAGGATTTCTGTGAATAAACGCATGTCCTACCATCAATAAATGTAATTTGTCTGAAGAAAACCCTTGTCATCACACTGGCATATAGAACATGTTCCAACTGCAGTGAATAGAACAGAAAAACCCCCAGAATGGCTCAGAAAGAAGTCACTTATGGCTCAATTCATGGACTTCATTATAGCATCAAGATCCTTGCCCTGGAACATCTGAAAGCGAAATAAATGGATTTACCAAAATTATTATATTCTTGGGAAAGGAATAGGGTTAAAATCAGAACGTTTAGACATATGACAATAACCCTACTTTTACGCAAATACAAAAGTAAGGACTAGTTTGGGCTACCAAAAATTCTAGACAACAAATAGAATTCCTCAGTTTATTCTAATCCTGTGTGACAAGAACCGGTGAAATAAATAAACTGGCTGGTACAACACAGGGCACAGTTTGACATGGTTATGAAACACACAAGCCTGATGCATGTGCTATAAAATAGGCTAGGAATTGAAGGGATGTGCAAAATAACTAGAAAAGAACTTTAATTTCACAAATAATGTGGTTTTTTGAGATTTCCACTTGTAAACTCACAGGTTTTATCATTTTGCAGGGAATAATAATTCATTCTGTCTGTGTTGTTTTCTGAATAAGGCCACAGCTGTCCTCTCACCAAAATTACTTTTTTATAAAATGAAAATTTTGCATCTTTTATGGATTTGCATTGCATTATTCACCTGTTAGTGAACCCTATCATATCAGAGAAGCAATGGAGGGCACAGACAGGTATTGAAAAAACCCCATCATCCTAGGATCATTCTCCTCCTTCTTTAAGGATCTCCTTACATGAGATACAAACACGGTGATATAAATGGACTCTTCAATGTGCTTGCAATCAAAGAATCAAAAAAATTAAATAAGCAGCAAGACTTAAAAAAAGAATATTTAAAAAAGGGTAGTAGCTTGCAGAGCTTGTAAGAAGGCTGCTCTTCACTCTCGGTTCTGACTTCATATTTTAAGGGGCCTCTGCAGCACATGGAGGACACGTCGTCAGTATCCTAAGCAAGGGTAAGACTATAAGAGATCAGAGAATTAAGACTGATCTGGAAAGAATCGAGGCCACATAGCACATAATCTAGATTCCTCATCATGATTATTATTCCAAGTTAACTGTCAATTTAATAGGCAATAAATCTAGCTGATCAACATATGGAATGCTTCCCACATGGGAAAAGATTTTTTCAGATTAAACAATGAGCTGATAGGATAATGCCACACCATAGGCCCAGAAAAAAAAATCCTGAGTGATTACCAAATAATTTACAGCTAGTTTTGCACAGCTGTCTGAGAGAAAAATGACTGGGGAGAGGGGGAGGAAGCAAACCAAATATCTGCTGACATATAAATGTGAAAACTAAAGAGCAAAAGAAATTAGGTTAACCTTCAAATGATTGTGCAAGGTAAAATCAAATCTGTACAGCTGCATTCATTTTAGTAAGTAGTGAAACTGGGAGAGGATGTTTTTAAGGTAAACTACTAGATTTTGCAAAGGGACGACTAGATCGAGTGCGAGAGGCTTTTTTCAGCGATGGTCTCAGTCTGGGGTCTGCAGAAAACTTTGAAATTGTTTGCAGAAGGTGACTGTGGAAACCAAGCTCATAAATATTCCATAGCAATCCACATGTGTTAATTTTCACTGGGGTTTCCACTTCTCCGAGTGAATTAGTAAGGGGTCCACAAATCAAAAAAGTTGAAACCACTGGGCTGTGGGCTAACCTCTGTCCTCGGATATGCACCCAATTCTCGTCACAGGCCCTGGGAATGGCTCTCGTGGCTGAAGAATTGGCCCTATTCATCTAACAGTCATTAGGAAAGAAAAGTCATCTCTGACTGAATACTGAGCAGGCGTAGGTATATGTCAGATAATGGACAGCCCCAGCGTACACAGAGGCTATAATTCACCTGTAGGGTCCCAGCGAGTGCATGTGCTTTAACTGCACAGCAGTTTGAATTCAGCCTTGTGTTTGCACCACAGCCATCTGGTGCTATTTAAAATACATACTTTTCAACTTTGACCTTTTAATCTCTCTGGTTTGAAAACATACACTGGTTCAAAGGTTACCTCTCTTAACCTTGAGCCATTCCCTTTCAGAAACAGCACTGAAGGGTTATTATTATCATCACTTTTACTGGTGTTAATGAAGGGGTAATTCTCTATTGTGGTTTGTACACACATT
This sequence comes from Calonectris borealis, assembly GCF_964195595.1. Lineage (NCBI taxonomy): Eukaryota > Metazoa > Chordata > Aves > Procellariiformes > Procellariidae > Calonectris > Calonectris borealis. The sequence goes on from NC_134313.1 coordinate 145,690,096, forward strand.
TTGAAATGAACCAAAACACAATTGTGATACATTTAAAACCACATTTTCCTAAGTGCCATGATTTTTAGGTGCCTCCATTCTGGGAAATTCAAAATGAACAGCTTTCTCAGGGGCCTAATTATCAGATGGGCTGAGCACTTATAACCTCTCCACTGCCCCCAAAATACCAGAATCGGAGGCACCCGGGAGTGGAACTAATGATTTAAAACTTTGGCCATACATGGCCATGTAGATGCACACAAATCACTCTGTGAGACTATGTTCTGCTCTGTCTCTGATAAAAGAAAAACATAAAGTCACCCCAAACATGCTTTCCACCCCCAGGACTGAGACGCACAACATTTCAGTCCTTTTCCTTCCCACAGCCAGCAGTGAGAATTTCCTTATCTTTCCCATAAGGAAATGTGCTATAAGGAACCCAAGCACTTTTATCTGGCCAGTTTCAAGAGAGCCTGTAGGTAAGCGTGGTGCAGTGATATCCATTTTTTTCAGTGCCCAAGAAGTAGCCTTGACAACCACTTTAATCTCTTCTTTTTGGCTGATTACTTGTATTAAATGTCACCCAGATAGTTTAATGCTGCATGAAGCTTTGCATCAGGCAGAGTAAGGCATTCATACTATGGACCCCTCTCTCTGGACCTGTTCTGTATGGAATTTGAACTTTTTTATTTTAAAAGAATGCAAATTTATAATATTACTTGAAGCAAAACTATTTCCTGAACCAATCTAAGAAAAGAGCAAACTCAGTGGAGAGGTAACTGACTCTGTAGGTACCATTTGAAAGAGCTCAGACCTAGCCCTCCTATGTTACCCTCAGATTTAGGTTTGGATTTCCAGAACTGCAATACCTGTTACTGATTATTTTAACAGGGCTCCAGATCCCCTGGATCTGAGGAGAAGCATACCTCTTGTTTGTCCCCAGTTTTGAGCTAGGGTTTGAGTTTTTCTATCAAGTTAGATTAATTCTTGTTTCTACCCAACTTGATTCACAAACACATAGTCATTTCAACATTAACTTAAAAATGATTTTGAATAACCTGAGGTGGGGGCAGTAGTTTTACCATTGCATAGCAGATTTTAAGTATCACACAGAGAATATGAGAGGAACTGATTCTCTCCCTTACATTTTAAAAAAAATACTGGAACTCCTAAAAAGGATTTACACGTATTGCTTCAGGCTGCTAGCCACTCGCCTACAGATTCGTGGTGTTTGTTTAATAGCTGAAATACTTTTTGACTTGAATTTCTGTTTTTCTTGTTTCCCAGGTGATTGGTTCTGGTGTTTTTAGAACTGTCTCCTGCATCCTGAACATTTTCCATACATCAGTGACTGGGAGCATTTTAAGCTGGCGTCAACGATAGAGTCTGTGGGGAAATCTGCACACAAATAATATTTCTTCATTGTTCTTGCTCAGCAGTGATCATGTCTTTTGTGAGCTGCTTCACCCATTGCAGCAGAAGAGTAAACTAAAAATAATCAATCAGATCTTTTTTTTCCTAAGCAATTCATATTCTCATTTTCAGAGCCAATGTACCACTGGATAACAGAAAGAGAAAGTGCTCAACTCCATTAGCACCAGCCATCCAGTAGAGACCGACTTGGCAGGCGTGTGATAACAGCCATGTAAGGAAGCATCGGAGAGGCCACACAGGAAGATTATATAAATGAGAACCACAGTTGTAGACGAATAGTGAAATACAATGAAATGGGCTAGAGGATACTGGATGTCCTTTGGCATAAGGAAACAATCTAATTTCTGTAAGCCTTTATTCAGGAAAAATGCCTTGACATCAGCAGATATAGACCACAATCTGCAAGAGTGACATAAAAAATAACTCCAAATCTTGAAGTAGTCTCCTAAGCAGAGACACTTATAAAACAAGGTCACCTTTGAAAGTGCAGTGACTGATAGTTCCCACTGGAGTCAAACCTTAAGCACCTTATTTTATCATAGTTAGCTGTAAAGTAGGAGGGGAAGGTGAACAGTAGGGTGTTGTACACAGTGTTTGACCTTACAGATTTGGTCAGGGACATTAAAATTGTGAAGGGTGTCTTCACAGGCCAGAAGGAAAACAAGCGGAGTGTGATAATCTGCCTCTAAAGAGGCACTGGAAGCTGCATTTGCCAGGACTTTGTGAGCGACTTAGACCTATATCCATCCCATCAAACTGGAGCTGGAGACATCACAACAAATGTGGGAACTACCCCGGCTACTCATGCATGCTCTGCTGTGCGGTATCTGCCAGCAGCTCCAGGCATGGCCCCAGGCTACAAAGAGCTGTGCAAGGCAAGGAACAAAATGGTAATTTCTGTTAGTGACTTTCTCTCTCTGCATTTGGTCTGGGTAAGAAATGGTAGGAAAGGAAAAGGGAAAGCAAAGTAAAGTAATAGGGAAAGACACTGAGAGTACAGGTACTCTTGACCTTGTCTATATAGAAGCTAGAAGGAAAACAGTCAACTAGAAATGGTACAAAAGAGGGAATTTAGTCATGAAGAAAAGGTAAGGAAAGAGGTTAAAAGTCCAGAGGGAACATGATGTTTAGTGAAAAACCATCTAAATAGTAGTTCCCTTGGAAAACAGTTAATTGATGCATTCAGAAGACTTTGGCTATCTCTAGGAGCTCTCACAGTTGCTACCTCTTGGACCACAAATGGGTAAATTCCACTTACTGGCTGTGTAGGAAATCTGAGGTGTCAAAAACAAGAAATTCACATAGCAACCAGGTTTTGAAAAGGAAAAGAGTGTAAGTCCCCACAAAAAGCTCATTGTAGATGTTTTTATGGAGAGGGAAAGAGAGTGCAACTTTCAGGCCTTCAAGCAAAGGCCAGGGAATTTCAGTTATGTTACACCTGGATCCTGGAGGGACACCTAAGCTGAAGCCAGCAGAAGTGGAGAAAATGCTCTCTATCCCAGTAAATGTGCATACAATTCTAACTTCATGTTCATAATTTTTGAAAATAACTTCTCCTCTGATGAAAGGAAGGTTCTGTGTTGAGTGTCCTGTATGTCTTCTATATATTTTTTTCTGAAAGAGTCTCTACTGCCTGTATTTGTACACTTCGGAAACAAGATACTTCTGCTTGTCCTCACATTTGAATTCTGAGCTGGAAATCCTGTTTACCAAGTTACCACTTGCCTGGGTAAAGAGTTTCTTTGCTAGCTCTTTACTCCTGGGACACACAGAGCTCTGAGGAAAAAGAATAATTTGCAACACATAATTTATTTGGCAAAGTTAGCCTTTTGCTCTTTTTTCCATGAGCGCAGCAGCAGCATGGTTTCTTGAATGTACTCATTATTCAAATATATTCTCTGAATAAACAGCCGAACACTCTGTACTGACAGATTTTGCCATGACATGTTGACTGGTGATGCATCTCTCCGAAAGCTTGGCTGATCACTCTGAGGTTGAGAACATTTATGCAGAGAAAATATCCTGCTGTGGTTTGTAATTTGCCTCCGAGCCCCTCTCCCCCCATTCTGAAAGGCTGATCTGTGTGATTATAAAGGCTAAACTTAAATGCAGGTGGTGGGAGGGGGGCATCAAAGAAGAGCCTACTATTCTGCAGTTCTGTAGTGTTTGATAGGACGAGCAGTCTCTTATCAAGGGTGTTTTTTTCTATTTCATTATTTAGAAGGAATTTCTGGAGAGAGATGAAGTGGAGGGAGGAAAAGCAACTGAGTTTTGTCTATCCTAGAGCCTGACTGAATTGCTGGGGGTGGTGGTGGTGTTTTCTACCTAGACAAGACTTCCTTGTCTGTCTGCATCTCAAGTCAAGCCACTGTGGCACCAGTCCAGGGTGAGGAGAATCTGCTGAGGATCTCTTTGAGCCGTGCAGGCAGGCCTGGGAGGGCCAGGGCGTGTGGGAGGAGTTGGCAGGGTGCGAGGGAATGAGGTATCCCCATCTGCACAAGGCACAGGAAGCAGCTGGTGGGAGAGAGGAACCAAGTCGAGGCCAGTTCCTTGTTATAGAAAAGGGTGGAAAAATGCACGTATTTCCTTATCTAACACCTATGCCATGCAAGCACGGGACAGTGTGTGTGAGACTGTTGTGGTGGAAACACGCTGGCAGCCTCAGCGTCTATCATATCTCTGCTCAGTCACTTTGACTTAAACCTTGGACAAAGCAAAAACATCAAATACATGTGGGACATTCCACAGCTGGAAGATGTCACCTGTCTGAGCATATGAAGCAAAATCAACAGTAAGGTAAATGCTTGAACAGAAGGTGATTTAAGCTGGCAGTCCTTTAACTTCACTGTTCTGAAGGCAAATACACATTCTGCATCACAAATTGAATTTTGATGGAAATTTGAATGGAAAAAATTGGAGATAGCTTATTTGTGCACAGAAACGATAGTATTTTTTCTGTTTTTGAATTTTATAATAATGCATCACTTCCCTTGCTAGCTAATGTAGTTATAATCAAAGGCAGGTCTTAACTCTGGTGAAAGTGAAAGACGCTACCAGAACTCAAATTGAACTTGGCACATCAATTGTTATAACCTCAAATCATCGAATGATGGTTATCAGTGTTCACACTGGGTCTGGATCTGAAAAGCACCAAGTAGTCGCAACTTAGAGGGGCTTCCCGCAGGGTAGTTGCAATTTTTCTCGTCTCTCACAACTGGGTCCCATCACAACAGGAAACCTTGGGAGTAAGAGAAGGGTTGGTTATACCAATGCCTGTTTCCATTCTTCAAGTGAAACTCCTGCGTAATATAAACAGCTCTCTATATCAACCGCAAGGATTGCAGAGGGTGCAGATTTTAAAAAAAACTCCTCCCGAGACATCTTGATTGCAGATGTTATTAAATGATTCTCTGGTGCTGGAAATACTCATCCTGGCTACATGTTGATCATAGAATACATTCCGTTCTCATGGTTTTCTGACTCAAAGAATGGAAGAAATGCCTCAGAATGTAACAAGGGAGAAAAACACTTCTGTATGTGGTGATAGTTCTCCCTATCTTTTGGTCTGGGAGTCAGGTTCCTGCCTGAGGGGGCCTGTATGAGGGACGGTGAAAGTAATTATCCTGTCAGCTTAAATATGATTTTCTTCTACGTGTCTGTTTCTCGTGATGTCAGTTGATTAACCTGTCAGTCATCTTCGCATGGCATGTGGCCACATGATGTCATGTGCTGAGGTACATGGTTTATCGTGCTAGTCTAACATAAAATTGAAAAAGACTCCAATTTAAGCCTTATTTCTTCATCTATGTTTTGTATTTTTCTTTTGCTTCAATCTTACATGTTCCTTCTTTTCTTGACTCCTTCCTATCTTACACAACTTCTTTTCTCTCTTCCCTGACTCGGTTTTCCCTTTAATTTGCTATCTTGGTTCATCTCAGTTTTTCTTTTTCTCTCCCACACCACAGTTCTGCTCCACCCTTCTCGCATCCCTCCAACCCATCTCCTCATTGTTTCCACATCAGGGCAGACCACAGAGACCATTTTGCCTTTGCCTCCTTTACTACACGGTGCTCCTCTCAGTCCTCCTATGATGAATGTGAGCCATTCTGAAAAAAAAAAAACCAAGAGAAATTGAAAACCACACATCTTCTCCTTAACTGCCCTGGTTATCTCAGAAAAACTGGGGGCAATCTAGACAGTGCTATAGGTTACATGTAAACCCTCCCTGTACCGTCGAGTTTTACTCTTTTCTCAGTGGTACCACAATTTCATCTTAAAGGATCTCGCTTGAATATCCCCAAATGGCAGTAAAGCCCGCTTTATTTGTTACCTCATTCTACTTCCTGATTTGGTGTTAGAGCACTGAGTCTCAAACAGGCATCATGACCATTTTATTTGGGGAAGAACATCTTAGCTAGAGCCCAGCTGGATGGGAGGAGGATTAAAGATGAAGGCTTAGCATGAAAAAGGTTGAAAGTCACTAGGACAGCCAACATACCCCTCCAACTGAAGCCAAAATATGTATCATACGTATTTTGTTAGCTTGGGATGCAGGGAGTGTAAAAATAACAAAATAAATTATTTCACCTGCCTCTGCCTTGAGGCCCATGCCAGGCACAGGGTGGCCATGTGAGAGACTTGACATAAGGTGTTCCTATGTCAGAAATTCAAAAATCAGGTGCAGCACACATTTACATTAGCAAGCTAGTGATGGGATTGTGGGAATGCATTTCTCACACAGACTAAATCTGTTCTTCAGAATTCACATGGGCAATGTGCTTTCCCATCCAGGTGGAGGACAGTTCTGTATTAATTCGGCTCTCAGTAACTAGGAGTGGAGAAATAAAAAGAACTATTCAATGTCTCTGTTTACAGAGATAAGTGAAAGAGTCATTGGAAATAACTCTGTAGTAATAGCAGCAGTAAGTACTGGGCATGATTTGAAACTCTTGATAGTGATTCCAGGATGCCAGAATATTTATCAAGCCATTAGGAGAGGCTGTGCCTAGCTGATAAGATGACTACAGCTGATGAAGTCCACCTGAAGACTCTGATGGTGCTGGGACAGATTTGCAGCCAACAACGGTGGATAGCAGGGAGTGCTGCCCTTAAGAGTGGCATGTACCGTTCGTCAGCAGAATTATACAATCTCCTGCCTGGGGCAAGCTTGTGGAATCCTTAATAAACAGAGTTAAGAAATATCCTGATGTATACATTCCTCATGGCTGGGGAGCCAGGAACAGCCTGCCCTGCCGAGAAATGGTTTCACTGAGTTGGTGAGGGGAGGGAGATGGGAGAGGTCGGGATAAAATTAGTTCCAAGAGTGATTAATCTGGGGCCTCATTTTAAACCATCCCTATACCAAACTCTGCCAAACTTGTGATGATTCTGTCCCTGGAAGATGAAATTGCCCAATTTATATCACTTAATGTCTCTTAGTGTCATCAAATCAAAAGAACGCTCCGTCATTTTGACTGGAACTAGATTGGGAACAGATTTTTTGCTATAATCATCTGTAAGCAACATGAATGAGAAGGGATTTCTCTCTGCTTTTCTGATGTTTAATCAGCACATATGCTGTATCATGGATAAGATCAGGTGCTAGCACTTGAATTTAAGTTGAGAAGTGTTTTTCTTCGAGTGGTTTTTGTTAGCCAAGGCTTTAATAATTGTAGAAAGATTTTATTACCTACTTTGCCTCGATTGCTTATCGTCTGCCCAGGTAAAGCACTGAAGTTAACACTGGCATTTGTTTTTCCTTCTTGTTTTACTGTGGAATCTCCTCTCTGCTGATGATTGAAGCCCTCCGGAACATGGAAGCTGTGATGTGGCCATCAGGTTGTGCAAGGTCAAAATACATTTTCTGTATTTCTGTGTCTCTCTGTGTGTAGAGGTATAGACAGAGAGCTCAACATAAACAGACAAGTTTTCCCTGAAGAAGTTTTAAAGATTATAACCATAAAGGATTTATAAATGAAAAGGCTTTGTGCTGTTTACTTCCAATAAACAGAAAACAGTAGAAAGAGAAGAGGAATGGAGAACCAACTTGTTTTGCTGTTCACAATGAATTAAGTGTATAAATCCTTAACAATGAATAAACACTATTGACAGAGAAAAGTAAATATGTCTTAAATTTTTTCTGGCTTTTAAAACAAAGAATATCAATAGCAAAATTGTGTTGTCAAATGTGTTTTGAATTTGACAGTGTCTCTTTGACATTTATAAAGTATAGTGATGAGTATGTAATTAAAGTTCTTTGCTTATTTTTCAATATTGCATTCTCAGTCCTCCAAATTTCCTTTGAGCTAGAGAGTGACTGAACAAAGGAGGAAGGCTTGCCAGCGAGTGGCCCGTTCCCATGCACGCCATGCTGTGCACCAGCAATGTGCTTGCCTTTGAACCCAACGCTGAGCCAGCCCATGTGCATGCATTGAGGAGCATCCCTTCTCGATGTACTCGGGGTTTTGTTTCAATTACCACAAAAGGGCGAAGTGAGGAATAGAATGTTTTTCTAAATTTATTTGCCTTTCCTTCTGTCTAAATATGAAGTATCAGAAGTTTCATGGCAAAGAGAGATGTTTTCTTGGGAGCTCACATATCTGGTGTGACTGCAGATAAAATACTGAACAGCATGTATAACCCTGGAACATTAGAACTGAATCCACAGGTAATGAGTTTTGCTGTAGGCTGTTTTTCAATTGTTGTTTTCACTCGCTCTCAGAGTGTGCTTTTCAGTAGTAAGCATCCTGTTCAGGCTTACAGCAGCAACGCTCCAGCCTGGGAGGATTGGAGTGGGCTTAGCTGTGTCGGTAACACAAGCCCTCGAGCCAACAAACTCTGTCACAAGGACACAAAAAGGCACAGCACCGAAGTAGTCCAGACATTTTCACTGTTTCCAGACGAAAATCCTCATTTGGCCAGGACCATAAGTAGAGATACATGTTTATCTGAAATTGCTCATAAAATGCAAATTACTATCATAAAGCTGAACACTGCATTAAATAGTGTTGGTCAAAGTACATAGACAGGCTGCAGGTCAGGGACAGGAATTTTGGTGTCCCCCTTACTGTCTGCTTTGCTCCAGACTGATGCTCACTCTTATATCCTCTGACTGCCCGCCAGATTGTCCTTTTGCTGGAGATGGGACATGTCGGTTTGAACCCTTTCTGATAAAAGAGCGAAGTGGACTTGAGTCTTCTCCATTTCTGAGAGGGGGTGGTGGCAGTAGAGCTGTGGGCAGGAGCTGCTTCTTGGGCAACTGTTTCAAAAGAGGGCTGCTGTTCCCATGCTCTCGACTCTGATTTTGAAGACATGCACTAGCTGTGCCCTGAGCACACCTGCAGGCTTGATGCCTCCCAATTCCCGATGGCAGACTTAGCTGTCGCAGAGGTGTCAAATTGCATGGTAGTAGCAGGTGAAGGCAGTTCATAGCATGTCCACACACAGCTTGAACAACTGGAATTTTGCTGGTATGTAAGCCTTTACATTAGATATCCCAGTCTTTTTGTGAATTAATTCTTCCTAGGCGAGTTGCTAAATTCATATGGAAAATGATCAGCAGGTGTTGGGATTGAACACAAGTCTCCAGAGGCCCAGCCCAGGAGCCTCTGCATACCCTTCTGTGAAGGCACCAGAGGTCGGATACCTAAAATGGATGCATTCAAAATATTTAGATCTTCAAACATTAAAAGACAAAGTAACTATTTCAAACAGAAGGCTAATCCTGGATGCTGAATGACTGGATGCTGAATGACTGCTGCAGGAAAAGGCAGACAAGATTGCTAAGGGCAGTTGCTTTAGGAAAAATAGCAGAAGGTTTCCCTGAGGGACTTGTAGGAGCTCCTGGAGAGGGTGGGGTTATGGCAAGAGAGCAGCCAAGCGTGGCACAGCCTGATCAAAGGCGGATAGAAGCCACTCGTGGACAGAAGTATGAGAACTCTGCATCACGTGAATGTCACATTGGTCCTATCTCAGGAGGAAAGTGGAGCGTGGGTCCTGTATGTGTTCTCTATTGTACGCAGTTGGTTTACCCTCAGCAAATATTGTTCTAACAGAGCCAGTTGTCAGATTTGCATCTGTTGAACAGATACAAAACACTGATCTCAGTGGGAGGCAGGTACCTACTCTGCATAAGCACTTTTGCAAATCCCAAAAGGCATTTCTCCATCTTCAGGCACTTCAATATCTTTGAAAATCATGCCCTTTGTGCCTAGCTTTACCTCTCTACAAAACAGAGAGAAATCTGCCTCCCTAGGAGGTGAAGCAGGGTTAAATTTCTTCATATTTGCTTTAAGCTTTGGAACCATAAAGAAGATGTATGGCACAAAGGTGTATTTATTGTTCGGCATATTATACGATGAAACACCTGTGTGTTCAGTTATTGTCCACGCTGTCATTGGCTTCATTTTGAAAGATATATCATGAATCAGAGGAAGGCAAGGTGCCACGTTAATGAATGATAGCTATAGAAAGATCACAGTATATAAACTACTCTGTTTTGTGATGGCCCAACAGTTCTTTTATGAAGGACATGAGCAATAGGATCCACTTCAGGTATCCTCCTGTGCTTGAATGTCTTGCAGAAAAGAGGTAGAAAACTACTACAGGTGCTTGTTATGGTCATTGTGCAAGATGATTAGTGAGATAAAGACAGCAAAGATGGCTATATATCCAGATCTTCAATTTTGGTGTCTAAAAGAGCTCTCAGTTTTCCAAAAAGCGTCCCACGCTCTGTGTGCTGAGGTCCTTCTGCAGGGAACAATATGACAGCTTCCTGGTGGCAGAGGTCTTCTGGCCCTTACATCAGCATTTGCTCCTCTACACGTTGCCTTGACTGTGAATTTCCCAGTGTTTCAGTATCTGTCCCTGCACTCTTCTGATAACCTGAACAAAAGCAGAGGTTGCATTTGTGCCCTGTAAAGTCCTTGTGCCCTAGTTTCTCCATGGACTGCCTGGGGTGGAAGTTACCATCTGACTTGCTTGCCCTACCCTCAGATGCACAAGTTCACCCAGGATGCCCAGTTACTGCTGATCTCACCTTGGGATTTTTAGCCTCTTGTCTTTTGCTGGGGCAGCAGCTATCCTGCCAGCGGAGCAATCCTGGCCTCCCTGGGGTGCTCCATCCTCAGCCTGACTGTGGCTTCGATCCCTGGCTTATCACAGCTACCCGGTAATGGCCTGTCCTCTGTATGTGAGAAGAGTCCCCCTTTCCCAGGGGAAATTCAGAGGATAAAGTCTCCTGCTTTCTGCTTCCTCTTATTTGCTTGTCTGTACAGACAATACCATGCTGTATGAGTGTGATGGGTTTTCTGAATTATTATCTACTTTGGCCATTTAGGGCTTGAGGTTATTTTGGTTTATTTAGCTGGGGAGGTTCTTGACCTTTCCCCATGGTAAATGCTGTAGAAAGCCATACCAGTACCTTACCCTTTTCTTAAGCAGCAGGACAACATGTCGTAGCTTTCAATAGCTGAGAGTTTTGATAGCTGAGAGGCAACTGGGAGACAATTAAATGACATGATTTGAAGCCAGGGTTCTTTGTTTTAGTGCCTGGCCAGCCCAGGCATTCTGGTGCTCTGCTTGTAACTTTGCCATTTACTGCTATGAAGACAGAAATATGATCAAAGAAAATAAAAAAGAAAAATCTGCAGAAAAGTTGTTTAAGCGTTACTGAAACATTCTATGTTAGCAGTGCCAAAGGCTGCGAACTCTCTTAGTGTGTTAAAGCCTCTTAATAATTTGAGCTCACATTATAATCCTCTTGTCCAGAATGCTTATAATTTATACATGGTTTAATGCTTGGAATAAAGTTAAAGTCTCAGTCTTTCTTCTTTTTTTTTTTTTTCACTCTTATGCCACAGTCAAGGATAATAATTTTAAATGCTGAAATATGTTAAAAGCATTAATTGCACTAATTTAAGTATTTTATTTTGAGTTAAAGTCACTCAAAACTTTAATATGACAGATAAGATATAGAGCAATAATTCTAGCTGTGACTCAGAACAGGAAACAAATCCTGACTTTGATCTGAGTAATAACACTTCTCTCCCAGACCAACAAGGTTGCTTTTGTGCTGTACTGAGCCTTAACACCAGGAGCACCCAAAGAGCTGCTCAGGGGAGGCAGCTGGCAGCCGGCGGGTGCTGGAGCTCGCCCTGGGCTCAGCGCTGCATCCCGGCCATGTGGGTGGGAGAGGAGAGGATGTCCCACATCACCACCAGCACCCTGGAGCAGATAGGAGCTGCCTGCCCCAGTGCTCTTAATCTGTTTCAAGGCAGTCACGGAAATTAGCTTAGACCACTTGAAGACACCTAAGAAGTGATTTGGGTGCCTGAACATATATATTCAGCACAATTTAGATGCCCTGTGCTATCCTGCCTCATTGCAGAAGGCCATGCTCCCATATAGCTGTCACCCATATGGGTGTTCTGAGAACAAGAAATCATGGGAAAAAGCACTAGTCACCTATGTTTAGGCACCTGAATATCTCCCCTAATGCCACGTTGTGCTTGCAGCTATTCCAGCTCGTAACAGACAGAGGGAAAATCTGCTCAGGTCTCCAAGCTTAGTTCAGCAGGTCACTTCTACCTATTTTACAAAACCACAGTGAGCTGGTGGTCTTGCAGTTTGCACAGATTTTCCTAATTTTTTAATGTTTTGATTGGGAAGAAGTCAGACTTCAAAATTTTGTGCCTAAAGTTAATCTTGCATTATTGGGTATCAGAGTTAACTTCCATTTGAAAGAACCTAACTTTTTCACCTCATAGGCCACCATCCCCACTGTGCCAAATATTTTGAAGGAGTGTTGGTCTTGGCAGTCTGTTTGGAAAGTTACAGAAATCCAGTTAAGCAGCATCATGGAGGAAAATTTTGAGAGTTGTGCGATTTTCACAAAAGATGTGCTACCAGAAGCTCTCTTTTCACCCTGAACTCCTCTGGTGATGGACTTCATCTACCTGGTTTCAAAACCTGAAGGTCTTAGGGGTCTGATCAAAAGCCTGCCAGTGACTATGACTTTCTTGAAAAGCAACCTTATTGTGCAACACCCCCCCATTACACTAGTAGTATCCACTCCTGAAGCTTTCCCTTGTCGCTTGTGTCTGCTGCATACTTGACAATCTGAATGCCTTCCAGGGCTTTCCAGCATGAGCGACCCAAGGTTGCGGCTCCATCAATTCAGTCTCTCTGCTGTACTCCTGCATCTCAGTCCTCTCCAGCTCTGAGTCCAAGAAAACTCCCCTTTTTGATGTTAATGCGCAGCTTGGGCAAACATTTCTGCCACTTGCCTAGTTTCAGCCCTCCCCAGTGCAAACCATCCTGTTCAAGGTATTTTATAGCCCCACACCCCAAGGAGAGCATCTGCCTTTCCAGGAAGCTTCTACCAAACTAATTCTCTTGCTTCTTCACTCTTCCCATCTCCTCTCCATATTCATTACAATAGGTGCCACACACAGCACCCATTCAGATGTCTCAGATTAGAAAAAATGGCAGCTGGTTGTCCTTATTTGATTTAAATACTAAACGACTTGCACGTTATATAGGTTTTGGACAAGAGGATTTTAATGTGACAATGAACTGCAAGGCACAGCCACAGGTCACCTTCTCTATCCCTTGGGTAAAAGCTGCTTAGGGTGACTGGCAAGCCTGTGACACTCATAGATACAAATCATGCGAGGAGTTCATTGCCAGATGATATCATCAGAGGTAAAAGCTCATAAAATGAGTTAGACCCTATGCTGTGAAGATCTCGGGTTCTGAGTGTTCGACTTGATTTTCCTCAGAAGGCTTTGATTTTCCAAAAAGTTGTGGACATCTAATTTCTGAAAGTCAGAATCATTAGCCACTTAGGGAAATCAAGACCTAAAAACTGGAGCTACATTAATGTATGCTCATTAGGTGTATACATCCAGAATATATATTATTTTTGAATGAAGGCATATAAACCCTCAAGTTTCAGTCCATTAAGTCAGAAATTACCAGAGGTCATGAATAAATTTCATCAATGAACAGGTTTAAATTTCAGTGACTGCTTGAGGAAAAATTGTATTTTTGCCTTACTTTAATTGCCACAGGCTATGGTTTCAGAGGAAAGAATGACTGGCTAAGCAGTCAGCAAAAGAATGATACCATTAGCACATGATATATTGTGCTATTTTCTGTGTCGTGGATTCTCTTCCATATTGCTCCATCTTACCCAGATCTCACAACAAACTCCAATCTGTCTGTCTGCAGCCTGGCTGTTATTCCTGCTAAGATCAATGCCTCCTGGTTGGTTGTAGATATTTAATTGTCCCCAGACGCGTAATGTACAGACTGGAGCCTTACTGTACATATAACACTGAGGATAAAGGGTCTGTGACCAAATCTTTCTCTGAGCAAAAGTCACTTAACACATTTTTGCATTACAAAGTATCCCACAGTGAGGTCTCACTGGAACCAGATGTTCATAGCAGAAAGCATATGGCAAGAGGATGTAGATCCATTTTTCTTAAATCCTCTTGAAAAGTCATTGTATCATAGCCCAAATTCTGCTGAAATTCATGCTTATAATCCCAAAAGCCTTCTCCCAGTAAAAAAAAAAAGCACATGTCTCTGTTTTCATTGCTTGTGAATCACTTCCACATCCATTGATTTCCAATGGTTTGCAAAGAAAGCAGCTGAGAAGAGAATTTGACCCACAGCGTACAAGGTGTGCATGAAGCTTGAATGAATGGAACATGTGTGAAGAATTACTGAATGAGTGTTTGTCCTGGAGAAACAGAGACAATGGCGAAATAAAAGTCAGTCTTTGTGTGTTTGATAAATATTTAATCTCGACCTGAAGAGAGAGAAATTTCTAAACAATATGTATGCTGTTTATCATACCATGTCATCTCATACTACACACTGCCTGTTCCTGCATGACAGCTGCCTAATCTGTTTATGTAGTTGGGCTTAATCAGGTGAGTTTGTTCTTATTGCATGGATTAGAGTGTCTGACAACAGACCTCTTTTTAAATTGAAAGTCTCTGCCAATACAGACAAGAGCAGGGCCTTAAAAAACACTGTAATCCAATGCCCCGGGCTAGTGAAGGCAGAATCCATGCTTCAGTAGTTCATTTAACCCCCTCAAACCCACAGATATCCATTTGCCAAAGGGGTTAATTGCTATGTCCTTCTGGTACAAGCTACACCCAGCAAAAGCCTAGCTGCCTGGTCAGATGTACGTCCTCCGTGCCAGCAAGGCAGAGATCCAGCGCCGGGCGCAGCGTGTCGAGGCGTGTGGCAGGCACGGGGAGCGGTGCCTGCTTCCTCTCCCGCTTGCTCTCTCGCCCAGCTGGTGAGGACAAGAAGTGTGAGGCTGCGGGGTCGCTTCCTTGGTGGCCCACAGTCAAATCTCTAGTGATCGTTGCAGGACTGGCACTGCGCCTAGCGCTTCTCCGAAGCACGGCAGAGGGAGTGCAAGAGATCACAAGTGTCTGAGGAAGTATAAGAAGAATCACACTTCAGCTATTTCTCCATGAGATCCTTAGGCACGGTTCAAGCTACTCAGGCACAATCCAAGCCACTCTGTGTAGAAATGTTACTATACCGTGACTGTATTTGGCCTTGCCAATCAGAGGAAAATTGCCATAGTCAGTAATCTCGCCCTTTCTTTGTTCACTTTGCTCTTCACTTGGGATCTTTCAGACAATTGCTTTCAACAGGTTTTGCAATATGTGGGAAATGGTAAACTGGACAGGACTTCCATGGCTTGGCATTTAATAAAGTCCAAATATATGAATCATGCTACAAAACAAATATGATATGACAGCCTGTGCTCAGGAGAATAAAATATTGATTTGGTTTGTAGGCTTTAAATAAATAATTTGTATTTTTAGTTCCTATCTGTCTCTTTTATTTAGAGAGACATATGTTCTTTTACTGAATTTCCATGTTCGTAAAAAAACCTAGTACATGCCATATATAGACACAACAACAGGAAACTTTGAAATACATGAAAAGCTGGTCCAGTAAGACAGAAGAAAAGCTGTAAAGTCATGAGGGCAATTAGGAATGCTCTTTACAGTTTTTAACTGAGAATTATGTGTCTGATGGGTATTACATGGATTTCCATTTGATTTTTGACAAATTAGTAAAGCATCAATTTCAAATACTCAAAGCAGTCACATTTTTTTTGCAAGCCAGAACTATTTTTTTATTCCATGTTTTCGTAAAGCCATAAACCCTTGAGAGAGATTATATAATATTGACATATAATCCTCTATGCAATTGGACTTTCTCTGTGATGATCTGAAAGCACTTCTCTTCCATTGACGACTGAATTCTCACCATACCCTTTTTAGAGACCTTTTTTTCTGTTTTGGAGATGAGTGTTTGAAACACAGGTTGTACCCTCACTGGGAATGCTTTGGTAGTATAGGAGTTCCTGTAAATTTTGGGAATGAAGTACACTTAATCTGTTGGATTGCTTCGTACTGGTGTAATAAAATCATTTTACCCTTCAAATGCAACAAGCTGTACTAGCAAAAGCACAATTTTCCTAATGTGACTGCAAACCTAAATTCTTCCGGACAGGTCTTCTTTATCTAAATGAAAATCCTGTCAGAGCAGATTTTTAGGATTTTCTACCTCTGTCTGGACTTCATGGGTGGATGCCTCGCGGCCCTGGGGTGCAGCTGAGTGCGGCAGCAGCTCTGGTGGTGCTGCTGCAGAGTCAGGCATTCGGGAGATACCAGCATGAGCAGCAGGTCCCGGGCCAGACTGTGCTGGATGTGCTGTGTGACTGGTGCTGCTGCCGTGGATCCGTGCACAAGTGCCAGCACTTCGGGGTTGTCTAAGCTATCGGTGCAAATCAGCAGCAAAGCCAGGAGCAGAAGTTTATCCTGTGAAAAGCCAGGCCATGCAATGAAAGTTCCCTCAGCCATTGAGTTCCCTCAGCAATAATAACGTAGCATCTTTTCACTAGGGCAGCTGTGTCGCTCTGCAGCATTTCTGGGATAGCAGCATGTTTCTATGTGCCATGTGGCACACACATCGGGTTTGAAGCTTTCGGGGCAGGGAAGACTCATGGTCTATATATATATATATATATATGTATGTACCAAATGTAGGCCATGTTCACATAGCTGCTGATACTTCCTATAGTGTCAGATAGATATCATTCATGGACAAGTCAGTGATTTCCATATGGCCTGCTTAGTAGTATCTGTCTTGAAATGTACCCGGTAACTCTAGAAATTCCAAGCAAGTACAGAAAAATCCTCAGAATTTCTAGACAGAAAGAGAAGAGATTTCAGAAAATCCAGACATATGGTAACATTAGTCTTCAGCAATATGAAAATAAAGTAAATGAATTCTGAAGCAACTTTTCTAGGCTACATCCTATTTTCCCTTTTTTTCTATTGCATTGGTACTGGTGGAAATGCATCTATCGGTTTTTAACCTTAGTTTCTGTAGCAATTCTTTTAGCAATCAGACCTATTAATTAGAGTCAGAAAATTCTTTCCTACAAGTTTATAATCCCATGAGGTTGAAGGGAGTCAAACAGAAAGCGGACCCTTAAATGGAAAACAATTACTTCTAGTATGAAAAACTGAGCCTCTTTACCTAGTGCTAGTGAAAGACCAGAAATAAATCACATAAAAACTAGTATACCATCTACAGACTTCAAGATGGGAAGCCAAATGTTATGCAACCCGTTTAACTGAGCTCATACGGGATTGAATCACTGTAACCATGGAAAAAAACACTACGAGGAATGGGTTTATCACATTGTTTTCACATTTGCCCGTTTTATTTAGAAGTGTGGAAAATCAATGAGACCTTTCAGGCCAAGCTGCCTGTGAATCATTATCTGTTATGTTTTATGTCTTTTCTCCCACCTACAAATGCACACCGGGTCAGGAATCCCTGTCCTCCTGAAATGTGGTCTTGGGTGCTTTACACGGCAGGTCAAGGGAATGCTCCTGCCAAAAGGATTTCACCAGCCAGATGAGCACATGCCTTTAGTTGGGATTCACTAGCCCCATAAGCCCCTGTCTGAGGACTGTGTTGCTCAAGACAAAAATCTTGCCTTGCCAAAAGGAGGGAAGGAATGAACTCCTAAAACAAGCACTGGCTCATTCCTCTGAACCTTTAAACAAACCTTCCAAAATGTAAGTTCAAAATAGATTATTCTCAAGGTGGATTTACAATTACCAATACACTCCTCACTGACTTGGAATAACTTTTGTAAGAGGGAAGAAGAATTTTTTGTGCTTATGGCCCAGAAGCAGTATTGCTGAGGTGTTTTCTGGGGCAGCTGTAACCTCATTGCATGGATGGGTGAAGGTCTCAGGAAAATGCTTTAAAATGCGAATGCATAAAGTTACTTGCCCATATTTTGGGGAGCAAGTTTGAAAACAGGACCTTTAATCTCTCTGTACTGCATTTTACTCAGCTACACAGAGGTCTTAATTGGGAAGCTTAATTAATGCCTTTTTGGACCTTCAAGAATGATACTACAAAAATGCAGGATTTGATCACCTCTAATTCTCTTTGTCCCTAAAGAATAATCAGCACACAAGTTCAAGTGACAACGGCTGAACACATCTTTTGCCAGATACGTGCTGTGCCTTTGGGGTCATCTCTGTATAAAATACGGTGTGCAGCACGCAAACCTCCATAGGGAGTATTCTCAAAGGAGATATTCTCCATGTCCCCACTAACAAGGGGGAAGAATAATAGATATCTTCCTCCCTTCTCCTCTCCATCAGGAGCAGTTGTGCTGGAACCTCCGAGGGAGGAGAGCGTATTTTGCTTCCTCTGTACCCTTTGTCTCCACTGTATCCGCACCCAGAGACCATACCCTTACTCCTCTCTTCTCTGAGGTCAGTAAAAAAATCAGCTCCATCTGAGTCAAATGTACCATTTGTATTTTGGTAGTACCCATGGCACACAACCCTACACACGAGTTGGGAAGTGGGCCTGAAAAGCTTAGAGAACTAATTATCTAAGGCTTGACTTTCTCTGAAACAAAAATGTGGGAGTTTCTGTTGCTTAATTTGTTTTGGTAACAAGATAACTAACACACAATAATTACCTTATTGCATGTAACTTCTCCGCTTGCGGTCGTCTTCTCCAAATTACCTCTCAGTAAAATAACAGTCCTTCCCTGGGGCCTTTCCCAGGTGGAAAGCTCTGGAGCAAGAACCAGAGAAAAAACCTGGATGCTGAGTGATAGGACACACTTATTCCCTTAACAAGGCTGAGTTACAGAGACGCAAGACAGTCCTTGCAGCAAATAGCACTGTCTGCAGTGGCCGAAAGCCTTTCCTAAACAATTTCTGATGACAAAGGAGAGATTTAGCCTCAGGGTATTAGTGTCTTGTCTCCACCATGGTTTTATAGTAGACAACTAACATTAGCTTTACCTTTCAGAGGCAAAACACCCTCCATTTTTGTCAGTGAAGACATGGTAAAACAAGACCAGGGGCCCTATCCCATGTTTGATTCTTTTTTCTGCCAGGCTTTGCTCCTCCAGGAGATCCTGAAAAGCAATGGCTTCCATACTATGGAAAGCTGACAAAGTAAGGCACTGAAAGAAAGGGATGCAGCTGAGAGAAATGCTACAAGTAGATAAATACCGGGATAATTTATTTCTCTTTCTTTTGGCTTAAAGGAGTTACTGTTTTGCAATCCAGCCCAGAGAGATTGAACTCCCCTTGATATCCTGCAAAAAGCCTTCTAATGTCACTGGATATTTATTACTCTGCTATTTAGCTGGTGGTACCCCCTCTTTATCTTCATATTTTTAAATTGGTTTACATTCTGGAGATGTTAAAATAAACATGGCTTTGTGATTTTTGGACCAGGAAAGCAGAGGCCAAGTTCCATTGTGGAAAATGGTATGTGATTAGAAAATGTATTTTTGCCACATGATCCCTAGCTACACAGGATTCACAAAGGTGAGGAAAAAAAGTATTTTAGGCATAACCCAGCATTCCTTCTGTACATACCTCACTCATTGACCTCAGGAGGAGACTTGGGCATTCAGGGAAGTCAGAGCTTAACTGAGGATTAGGCGGGGGGCTCTGATATATACATAAACATACACGTTTAAAGAGACTAAAGAGGCAAATAGGTGCCCGGGTACCTCAGCTAACTTGGGCCCCAGGTACCTCTAAAAATTCCATTAGGTGCTTTAAATACACCCAAAATCATTCTGACATGTGACCACATGCTTGTGTTTTATTTTTATGTATATACACCTGAGTTAGTTACCTGGTCTTCTTTTATAATTAGTACAGGAAAATAGGCCTTTTTAGACACAGTTAATTTCAGTTGAAAGTAGTTGTCTAGTGAGGAGCAGACGTTATAAAAGTGTGTATTTCTCACCACCGATTGTGCTGGGAACTCAGGGCCATGAGCTCAGGTACAGCTGCCTACACTGGAGACAAGTCGAGCTGGATGAGATGAATCCTATACTTGAAGACTTGCTTACCATTTCTTGCTGTGGTTTCCTGTGTGTAAAGTTTACTTGTCACTTGAAGTTTAATTTTGGGGAGCTGGGGATATATGGCATGTAGATATTCTGGTAGAAGACGATGATTTGGCAGAGACTCTGGACACCACTGTGGTATTACCACTAACAATGGTTGATTGCACGGTTCACAAAAGGAAGACCACACCGCTGTCTTTATTCTGCACCAAGGGATGCCTCCCTACCCTGCCTGTACGGGAGCAAATGTGCCCAGCCATTGTAATCAAGCATAAATGGAAAGACTGGCTCGCTATTTTGCTCCATCTGTCCCTGATTTTGAAGATTGATGCTCTAGACTTCTGTATGTTTTCTCACATTCCTCTGACTGACCATTACCTTCTCCTTTGTGAGCTGGAGACTATGACTAGCACCTGATTTGACTTGAACCCGTGGCAGCAGGCACCTTACATCCGGCTGTGTTTGGAGTTTATTAGAGAGTGGGTTTGGACTGGGGACTTTTCTGAGCAGGGAGATCCAGCCACTCTCTTTCTCAGAAATCCATACTTAAAAATTGTTTATTCTCCCTCAGCTCACTCCAAATGTTTCTGCACTTCAAAGCACCTCTTTATTCACCTGAGGATTTCATATGTCAATGTGCTACCATTACCACTTTAATGGAATAATTCATTATGATGATATACCAGTCCATATATACCACACAGACAAATTTGTTAGTGCTTCTTTGGCTCACAGGAGTTTTAACAGTCTTCTAATACATCAGGTTATTTGAAGAACAAATATTCCCCAGGTGTGTGAAAGAGAAAAAGGAGAGAGGATGCAGAAACTCCTTCAGGCATACAAGTCAAAACACCCTGTTAAATGTTTTGTCCCCACAGGATAATGGTGAGACATCCACAGTATGTGGCCTACTTTTCTCCCAGATGCAAGATTAAAGTCTTGAGAACTGAAAAATGCACTGAATGTTTGCTCTGTATTCCCTTATCACACTCACATGAAGATCCTGATGTGATAGGTACAGACCGTCCTTCCTCCAGCAGCCTACAGGACCACAACCTAGTACAGGAGTGCTCTGATCTGTTTTTTAAATGAAGTCTAAATGAGACATTTTTGGAAATAATCCAATGGCTATTAGAACATGTGAAGGGGAAAAAAAAACCATTCCCATCCCCAAAACTTTCTGCAGGACATTTGGGACTAGGTCTCAAAAGAGTAATATTTTTTGCAGCAGAAGTTCAGATGGATGTCCTGGTCGAATAATTGCATTTTTTTGATTTGCAGTAACCCCCTATTTCTGTAGTATAATGCCTCCCATACCAGTATGGGTCTGGAAGGTGGCTGGATGCATTTTTTCCTGTCCATACATATTTTAAATCAAATCTGATTTCATGTTGCCTATACCATTGAATTCCAGTGAACTTTTAAGTGAGACTGACTTTGTCTGCACAAATGTTTGGGGAATATAATTTCTCCATATAATTTGAGTAGTCTAAGGCAGCCTATTTTTATGACTCCTGTTATCGTGATAGCTGGATGCTGAATGTTGATTTGCTTAGATTTTGATCTCATGTGAGGCTTTGCACACTCTTGCCTTGTATTTGAAAACATAATAAAGTAAAAAGTCCCTCAGAGCAGTGGTTTCCCAGACACTGTTGCTAGGTGATCCTCCAAAGCTGAATGAATTCTTAAACTCCTCAGGCTCCAGGCACCCGACTAATAACCAGTAACGACACGTTCAAGTGAAAAGGGAGCATCACTGCTTTTCTGGTTGCTTCCTAATTTTGCATCCTTACACAAACTGCGATGGGCAACAGCTGTCCTGGTTTAAGCCTTTTCTCCCTTGGAAACTGGGCAAGGCATTTACAAATACTATCAAGGTTGGGTGAATGAGCTGGGTAGAAAATCAACATACTTAAAGCATGTTGATCTGCACCTCCTCACTAATTCTTCTGGCAGCTATGTATGTAAGAATGTTTATGTTAAAAAGCAAATGCATGAATTTATATGCATAAATGTTCACTCAAACGTACTCATGAACTCTAGAAAATCTGAAAGCCTATGTTGGTAGAAATGCAACAAAATAGTTTGTTTTTTAAAACAGTGTATAAAAGTACAGACGCTCCTAAAACTCAGTCAATTTAATCAGAATTTAGCTCAGAATTGGTTAATTATGTCCTTTAATACATAATATTATCCTAGGACATCTTTCAGATAAAACTTAAAGTTTTCCCTTTTTTGGCTTCACTAAACATGTCTGTATTTCACAAGGCTCGAGTCAGCACAGACTGACTCTGCAGCACAAGGTCAGATATATGTATGATAGCCCTTGCAAACAGAATTGTGAATATGCATGCAAGAATACCTTGTATGAATGTGATATAGTGGAATAAAAAGCAGCTACAGCCAGTAAATGTAGATTTTTGTGGCTTTTTCTTGACTTCCCCGCTGCTAGGAGGCTACCAAGATATTGTAAACCTATTGCTTCATTAACACTGCCAAAATTCCTCTGGAAAAGGAGAAAAGTTCTAGCTTTCCATAATGTTATCAAGCTTCCTTATCTCTTGATAAGCTGAAAATCCTCCTCCTGTCTCCCTTGAGACTCCCTACCTTAATCAGAATATTCTCTCACATACAAAATACAGGTCCCTATCTTTCTCTAAGCCAAGGTCCACGCCTCTGCTCTAGTGAGTACATCAAGTGACAGCAGGCGGAGAGGGCAGCCTTCTGAAAGTCCCTCCTTTTCTCCTGCCCCATGGGAGAGGCACACCGAGACATCCCGGCTTTGTGAGAAAAACTCCAAACTTCATTTCTGATTGTTAGACCAGCAAATTCCCAGTGGTCTCACAGAGAGATGGTTACCTCACCACAAAGTAATCTGTGATTGTGTAATTAAAGGCTATCATAATGTACACACACCAAAGAGATTAAGCTTGCACTGGCAGCTTTAGTATTCACACTGAATTACTGACATTTCACTCTTAATAACAGTTCTCTAACTCTGATTCCATGTGTGATTTCATAAGCTCTGTAAAAACTAAATTTGGACAAAAATAAGACTGAACCATCCTGTTATCTGAGATCTTCACTACACCTATATGAATTATTAGCAGTGCTACTAATGGTGAGAAAAGATTCAAAAGAAACTTGTCAAAATATTTGATGGAGATGTTTCTTTTTTGCTGCTTTCACGTAGGACCTATGCATGTGTCTGTCCGAAGTTCACCCTCCAGCTAGGCTGGGAAACTGTTGGGAAACTGCTTTCATTAGCCATTGTCCGTCCTGCTCCTGGGAGCCCATTAAGTGAGCTAACGCCATGCTGTGACCCTAAACAGGGAGGCATTCTCCCATAGGCCTAGTTTCCAGTCCTGATGGTAAAGTGTGGCAAAATGAGACTATCCGAAACAAAAGCTTGACAGAATTGCAAGAATAATTTCCCCCTACCCTCAGTCTTGAAAATGGATCAGGAAGAGTGACAAAGATTTTTGGAAACTCTTGAGCCTGAGGCTCAAGACAAATTTCGGCCCAGCCAGCTCAAGTCTGGCATTTGAAAACAATGTCCCTATAACAGTAGGTGTCCTGTGAATGTATTGAAAGAAAAGTTCATTATTATCAGGCACCAGTCAAGGGCAATATCAAGAAAAATAAATACGGATAATTTCCCTGGTGACCAGGGAATGAGCATCACTGGTGCGAAAGCTTTTTGCTGAGGCAGACCTTCTCAGGCAGTCCCTCTGGAGACAGATGGACCATGCAGGCATCATTGCCACCACCTCCTCACACATTACGACCACTATGAGGGTCTCAGGCCAACAAAAACAAATCAATAAAATGTCTGAGCTGTCAAGGGAGACCCTCAGTGCTCCTGCATGTTTTAACAAGAAACACTACTGTGGTAGGCAGGGCTGCGAGAGTGGTCCCTTTCAACAGAAAAAAAGATTACAGCCTTAGGGCTTCTTTCTAAATGCCTTCAAAGAGGAGAGAGAGAAGAAGGGGTGCAGAGTGGGATTTAGGTATGTTTCATGTAGCACACAGGTTTTGGTCCTCAGCATTAGGGCACTTAGGACTCTCAGTGACAGATTTGGAAAGCAGAAGCTGTAGTCAACAATTAGTCCTCAGTGGGTCATTTATCTGCACTGTGGATTACCCATGGCCTGAAAGCAGAGACACTGAGGTGGTCCTACTGACTCAGCAGTGCCACTCAGGGGCACAGCTAAGCTTATTTTGGGGCTAGGTTGAGTCATAACCCCACTCAGTAGACCTCACCCAAATCAAAATGGTGCTGTGCTGAGCCAGCCCTGTGTTTCCATTAACAGTACCCTCAGAAATTTGGAAGCAGTGGTGCTGAGACACGCTCCAGGGCGCTGGGAGGGCTTGTTTGCTCAGTGCCATGAACCGGCATGGAGTCCTTGGAAGTCCATTGCTGTTTAACTGATGACAAGTCCTCTTTTCCCAAAGGTGCAGAGTCGGGAGCACACCTTGGCAATACTTGGGTTAGTTTGGGTCTGGCTGGGCTTGTGAGCTCCAAGTCAGCATGAGACATAACGCTCAGGTGCTTTGCTCTCTTCCTAACAAACCTGGGATGCCCTATTATGTCAGAGTTTCTGCAAAGTCTGTTTGCAAGTTCTGCAGCAAATCCTGAACAAAGCACAGAAGCTTATGAAGCCCAGGAAGGACCGTGAGTAGTCAGAAGCCTTCCTAAGCAGTGTGGCATTCATTTTGTAAGTAACTTGAGAAATATTGTCTGTTCAGCCAGATACCCAGGGCAAGATCCAACTCCCCTAATTTTAGTTATCTGCAATTTAGGTGTCTAGTCTAAGCAAATTACCTAGTCTCTCTGGATGGAGCCTATATGGAGATACACATCTTTAAACTGTTATTCATCCCACCTACCGTAAACACCTCTATCGAAATTGGATGATACGTACTGTGAAAGAGTCTTTCTCCATTGCTTATCAAGGAATTCTGACAAAAATTTACATTAGTCACCTACCCGGTAGATAGTTGAAGTTAATGAATCCTGTTCAAGTGTTTTAGGGCAAATTATTCTTATTTCTTGTACTGAGATCTCCTGGATGGTTATATGCTTACTATCAGATTTCTTCATACTGCTTATCCAGTCCCAAATAATGATGTTTCTCCTTTTCTTGGGGTGTAAGTCTTCTCGGTGTTTCAGTGCTCGGAGAAGATGGTGGGGTGTTGTACATAACCAGTTTCAGTTTTGATGGACATGGTCAGATGATCTTGCTTTCATGCTGCAGACCGAGTGTTCTGCATAGCCAGCATTAGTACATCTGCTAGGCACAGCCCAAAAGGAGAAAATGGAAACATATGCACTTATTTAAATATTTCCTTTAAAATAGATTGTTAACTTGAGGATGGCACTGAAAGTGACTGGTGTGAGATCCTTGTCTCTGGAAAGGAGTACTCTGCAATGGCAGAAAAAAGTTTCTTTTTTTTCTTAAAGAGCACTTAACAGAGATGCAATTCAGGAGAGGAAATCTGAAATATCTCAGCTATGGAAACTATATCAAGAACACCAAGAGACATTTTGTAAGCATTGACTTATGGGTTTTGCCCTCAATGCAAAAAGATCAAAGCATTCAGGATGTTTTCTTGGACAATATTGCTTGAAGTAAGGAAATTTTCAACTGTACATGGATAGGTTTTCCTAATCAAGGAGCAAAAATAGTGCCAATACCACCTTACTGAATATTAGGCCATCCTAGGAGCTGCAAAATGTCTATAAACATTAAAAAAAACAAACAAACAAAAAAACCCTCTATGGAAAAAACAGCAGAATAAGGAATTACCATAATTTTAAAACAGTTTGTGGAAGAGGAAAATCCTATTAACAATTGATTCACTACAAAAAAATACATGCCTCTTTTTTTAAGCTGTTTTCTATTGTTATTCCACTTTCTAATTCCCAACTTTTAGATCTCAATTTTTGGAAGTTTGTTATTAATTTCTGACCACATAGTGACACCTGGCCTGATTTATTGTCTGTGTTCTGCTCTTAGATCATGACTTTTTAGAGATATTATTTTTTTCCTAAATATAGAGGCTGAAAGCCAAACAGTATTCAGAAGTAGATTCCAGATAAGCCTGAAGGCCAGGACACATGCATTGGGTATTTCACTCCAATGTGTCAAAATAGGGATCTTTTGATAAGGAGTCTGAATTTGGTTTTTGGACAGTGGATGCAGGCAATTGGTTTAGGCTTATGCCTCTTCTTCAGGATGACTATAAAT
The DNA here is from genome assembly GCF_964195595.1 of Calonectris borealis. Lineage (NCBI taxonomy): Eukaryota > Metazoa > Chordata > Aves > Procellariiformes > Procellariidae > Calonectris > Calonectris borealis. The sequence goes on from NC_134313.1 coordinate 145,716,220, forward strand.
AAAATTGTAGTTAATTAACCTATTTAGAATGCTGATTGATGCTTACAAGTGACGATGAACAGGATTAATATTCAGAAAGAAAACAGAGACCAGTGCCAGATCCTTCTAATTATTATAATTGCAGTAAGACTGAAAATGTAAGCTCAAACTAAACACCATCCTCTCGCAGTGTTTGCTCTACAGGTCACATTGAGCAGAACCAAGACCTCAAAGGGGAGGAAAATATTTTCCAGCCTCCCACAGGACCAGCTTGGTATTTTGACAAAATGTTGAACACAAACACTGTTACCTCCAAGATAATCTGTTATCTGGAATAGATCTTTTAATAGCTGGGTTTGTGTACTTTCTATCTGGTAGTCAAGTTAGCCAGCCATAAATAACACTGAAAAGAGACCAGAACAGTAGCTTAGATTACTGGCGGGAACGTTCACTGACAGCCCTGACTTTAACAAAATTCTCTTGAAATCAGTTACCTATCACAGATGCTATTCAAGTAATTAAGTGTTATGGGATAAGTTCTCAGATAACACAATATAACCCTATCTTAAATTAATGAAGACAGACCAGTGTAGGCCATCTGAAGTCTTAATCTCATACTTATTTTCTTTCTTAAATCAATACGATTTTGAATTTAAAAAACATGCTGATTTGCTTTATATGTTAGACAACAGGGAGGTGAATTGCTGTCCCAATAACTCCACGGTGAAACACAGGTACTGGTGAGACTTCAGGGCCTCCTGGCTGTCCTGCCTGTCATCCCGCTGTCACTCTGGAAGGGCACATGCCTCCTCTGTGGCCCTGTGTTATACATACCAGCCCATGCAGTTGTTAGGTAACCTTAGGTGTCCAAAATGACATCAGGGGCATCAGTTCAAGCACTAGATGATTTTTTAAATAAGCAATGTTTTTAAGATCATACTGGGAAGATAATGATAGGCAGCAAAGTCCCATTATCTGATCCACATAGATGTATCAAAATCTTTGACCTTGCTGTGCATCTTTATATGATGCTTTATTTTTATGCTTATTTGTGTCTGATATTTAATCCTGGTAGGTTTAGAACAAGGAGCTGCCTTCTATTCTTGGTGCTGGCTTTAGTCACAGGAGCTGGAAAAATTTAATCAGCAGAAGTTAAGAAAAGACAAAGACATAACGGAGATACAAATTATTTTTGTATGAATCTACAACTAAAACCATATATATATGAAATATACAATCACCAAGAATTCAATTATTGCTTTGCTGGCTAATTAAAAAAATATACCCTCTTCTCACTATGCAGAGTGAGAGCAACTAAAGTGCACTTACTGGGAGTCTAAGGCCAGGAGGGTTCTAACAAAAATCTCATCCGAGCTTCCACACAACACAGGAATCCTGCCATGAAGGCTGATTCTGTTTGAATCTGTTTTAGAAAGACATCCTGCCTTGTTTGAAAGCCTTCAAATGAAGGAGAATCCACAGCAAGCTGTTTCAATAGTTAATTACATGCACTGTTAAAAAACTAGTGCTTTATTTCCAGTCTTATTTCTTGCTTTTTTCTTTAAAAGAAGAGATTAGAAAAGAAAACGATTCATCTGTGAACCTCATCATGCTTGTTCTATATTGTTCACTTGTATTCCCTCCTGTAACTGCTCCTGTTTGCTCACCAGCTCAGAAACGAACTGCAGCCGTAGATGAGTCCCCCACACAGAGACAATACTCTCATCTTTCCACTTTAAACTGTATTAAATGAATGATAATGTCTTTCCACAGGATGAAGGCGCAAGCAGAACCACTTCACTGGGAAGGAAGCGATTTCAAACAGAGCTGGCAGCATATTCTGTACTATTCAGGTTCCTCCAACGTACCCGTTGCCATGTACGTGAGCACCTTTCAGAGCAAAACCAGCACCAACACATAAAAGTTCCCTTTCTATGTCCTCGGTAATGGGGTGTGCATGCAGTAAATGCTGAGGGATTAGGAGCTGCCTCCTGGGACATGGGGACAAAGAAGAAAACATTGAGTGTACGTTTGAAAGAGACAGAACTTGTCAAGAAGCTAAGTCACTTCAAGAGTAAATTCCTGTGTGTCTTGGTGTAGCTGCTGAGGACAACCTGTTTCCCACATGCACAAGGCTGTTGCCAAGGAACAGCAGGGCTGTATGTAGGCAGTGCAGGTATTTAGTCATCATGCTGGCCAAGGAGCGGAGGTTTAAGTGGAAGGTGCTTCCTTTGGACCCTTTACTGCCAGGTGTGGTTGCCAGACCAGTTGGTGCCACAAAGTCCTCCAAGTGCAGAAGTTGCACAGAGCTCCAAGGAGACAAGGAGGTCTGGTTTTGTGTCAGAACTGGTTGTCATCTCCCAGTCTCCCAGGTAGGCTCAAAAGATGGAAAACAGTCTTGTGGCTGACGCTGTAAGGAAATTACTCTTCCTTAGGAAGACCTCAGAAAAGTTCCTAGGCTGTCGGCAGACAAGCCTTGCCAAGGGAAGGCACCCAAAAGGACTCCCACTTCTAAACTAAAGGGAAAACTGAGATCTTGACTGACCTGATTTGCCTGGAGTTTAGCATGAACATAATTCGCTAAATCAGAGATCTCTCACGCTCTTGCATCTAGCTACCTAAATGCCTATGTTCAATTTTCACCCTTCCAATAACCTCATTAATTGAGAGTTACAATAAAACTTGCTCACTCACTCAGTGCGCAGTGAGAGCAATACAGTTGTAGTTGTAAAGCTTTCCATAGCAGAAAGGTAGCATTTTATACACACTTTGGATGTAAATAACTACAAAGCATGCGGAACAAGACTAAACCAAGTTTGCACTGATGCTTTAGCCTATAAGGAGGCAGTTAACAGTATGTTTCTTCTGTAATTAAGTCAAATTGAGAGGTTCCCATGGGTTTTTTTAATCATTCCAGCAATCTGGTTTACAGCATGGATCCACAAAGAGCTGCACTGGCACAAATGAGGGAGCAGCAGCACAGAGGTGAGAGGGAGTAGCCAGAGGGTGGGAAGGCAAGAAACTGTTATGCTGGCTTTGTCACCTGTATCCTGAAACTTTTAGAAACTTTAGGACTTCTGGAAAAATATGTAGAATCTCCGTCCCCAGGATCTGTAAAATCAAGACTGCATGTCTGTTCAATGGGCTGTGTTCCAGTTCAGCCACGAATTATTGAATGGGAATTACTGAAAGAGGTTGTGAATCTGTGTCAGGAGATCAGACTGCCTTTGTGGTTCCTGCCCCTCAAATCTCTGAACTCTCATTAGGGCTTCTCAAGTCTCAATTCAGCCAGCCAGTATTTTTCAGTAAGAACAGGAGGAAGGACAATGCTTTTGATACTTACACAAATTGCATTGTTTATCTAACTGTCAGTATGGTATCTCTGTATTCAACAGGGGTCAGGAGCCTACTGCAGAATAGCTATGCAACATCAGTTGTTTGACCAAAGGCCTGTTCAGTCAAGCGTTTCACCGCTCATCTGTCATTGGGACTGCCAGTAATAACAATTAGCTTGACTTAATTGTGTATTTTAACAGCTGCTTAATATTACCCAGATCTTTCCTTCACCCATAATGTAAGATACCTTTCTGCTGAATGTGGTTTTAATTAAGGCTCTGTTCACAACTTTTCACAAGCTGTTGAAAAATTCATGTCGTGTAAGAAAAGTGATGATGCAGTAAATGCTACTGGGGCAGAGACTAGCTTTTTATTAGATGAGCACTGAGCCCTTATGAATTCGTGACTCTAGATTAACTGATGTGGGTGCCAAAGGAGAGATGGAATAGATTTAACAACTGCAGTAACATAAAAGGTGTAAAATATTCAGGTGCTGATATCAGCAACGTTGTATGTTGGGAGGGAGTGTGTCCTTAAAGTGGTGTCAAGCTGTAATCCATTGCAGAGCACTGTACCAGTTGACTAGATTTCCATGTGGTTGAGAAGTACCAAGCTGATGAAGAGCGCTGTGACTGAGCAGTACTGCAGCATTGCTACCATTTAAAGCCTGTAGCATTTGTTGCACAAGAAAAAATAAACAAAGTCACATTTTTCAAGTATGTCACAGGAAACAAATGAAGCCTGGAATATCCACTTCAGCATAAGAAAATCTCTCACATATCTGTGTGTGCACCAAATGGATAATTCTTTACAAGATAGTAGTTGCTGAGTTATTACCTCCCATCTTCCCCAAGGGAATTTGAATTCCAAACTGTCTTAACAAGCCAATACTGTTACATTGACAGTTCTCCCCAGATGCCCCAAATAATTCCTTGGTAACTGCAAAAAAAGTTGAGGAAGTTGTTATATATGTGGAATTACATTATGAGCACGAATCACTTTCATCTGGAGCAGATGTCATGTGTCCTTAGCTTGGCTTCTACTCAGACATGGAAGGCATGACATTTATATATCATTATAAATGGGCTGGGATTTGGGACTGTGCAAACTTTTGGGTTACAAACATTCAGAAGTATAATCATCACCCTCTCCTCCTTTTTATTGTCCAGAAGCAAACATTTTATAAAATTCTCTCCTCATATTCTGCCAATAAACATTTTAGTGATCCTAGCAACAATTTTTAGATGTGCTGTAAATATACTTGGCAAGCTAATGGATGCCCTAAGCCACTTTAAACAGCTACTTTCCACTTAGTTTATGTATTTTGCACATGTGGAGAACAGCGAAGCAGGGTGGAGCAGCATATGCAGGTCCCACAGTATTCATGCCTTTGGTATCTAGGAAGGTGGGAACTCCAAGCCTGAGGACTTTTGTCAGAGCTCTGGCACAGCCTTTTTCTTTTTTTTTTTGTAGACAGTTTCCCAGTTTAATGGCTCTTTAGGAAATGAATGATCTTTGAGAATTTACTCCATTGTGAACTTGGTTGAAATATGTAACATCTTGACAAGCTGTTTTGACAAGGCACGGGTCTGTGGAAACCCAAGCGGTCACACAAATAGCAGCGATCCCATGGCTGTGTTTCCTTAGGAACACGGACTATATATCAACAACTGCCATGGAGCAACTGATTCAGAAAAATGTCAGCACACAGAAGCCACAGGTGACAGTATCTTCTGCTGATCCTCCTTATGATAAAGTCCTGCCCGTGGGAGGACATTGACCAAACAACGGCCCTTCTCAGAACAGGGCTCTAGCATCTAGCATCTCCTAGCATCAGAACAGGGCTCTAGCATCTCCTCAGATTTAAAACCTGAATGACTTACAAATAACTTTTATTAGCATAGCATTAATTATTGCTTAAAGAAGCAGGCTGCTTTGTGAACAGTGGATCTCGCAGCAACCCTGCCTTCCCAAGGGTTGGTGTCCCTTGTTGGGATCCTCTGGCATTTCATAAAGGGGAAGACACTCACTGATGCTTTTCCCTCAATACAAGCAATAATATTATCTTTCTCACCAATTGGCTAGCTATTTTCAAACAGCTCGTAGGAACTTCATAGATCTAAATCAAATCCCAGAAATTAAGAAGTTAAAATGTATACATACATATACACTTATGCAAACAAAAAAGCCATATGAGACTCATTTTCATAGGAAGTCAGGCTAAAAATTAACCCACATTATGCCCTTCCATGCCGGCCACGCAAATATGTCAATTCAACCAAATAAACCCTTACAGTTTGCTCGCACAGCAGAATGGTTTGCTTCCTGTAAGAAGTGAAGGCTCTACGTATACCCCAGTTTCTGAATCAGTTTCCCCAAATAGTCCCAGAGCAATCTTTCCTCATAATGGTCTTTCTTGATTTAAAGACAATAAAGACCACAGATTCACAGTAGAAGGGATTTTTCCTGCTCTGAATCTTCAGAGAATTCAATGGGGTTTTTATAGGACACTTTTTACACAGGTGAAGGTGAACCAGTTACTGTGTTAATGATCCTTGCTGAGTTTAATGATGAAAAGAAGTGACTGGCAAGCCGATGCAAAAGACTGGGACATCTGAAAGTCTTCCTCAGCTACTTCCAAAGCAGCAGCTTGAAGGAATTTAACCGCTGCTGGGGAGTTGTCTTTGCTGTGTTTTAAGATCTCTTTGCCTATAGCTGTGGATGTTGGATCAGTGGGTACTGCTGCTCCTACTTATTCAGAAATGAGCCCAAAATGCAAAATGTGGGTCCAGATCTGGATCTAGAATTCAAATGTTGGAGAGCCTCAGGTTGTTTGGATCTGGGGTTTTGGTCCAATGCTATGAAATGAGGCACAATTTGAAGGACCCATCCTCTTCTTGACTCCTGATTTCATGGGGGTGGAAGGGTTTACATTCTTATGATGAAACATCTAAAGCTTTCATCAGACCAGGCTTCCCATGGCTGACCTGTTCTGCCATCATCACAGGCAGTCTGGCACATTTGCCTGTCCCTCTGTGCTCCAGCTCCCACATGCCCAGGACAGAGCAGACAGGACAACAGGATAAAGGAGCCAGCATGCAGATGTGCTTTTTTTGGAAAAAGCCCTACAGGAGTTTGCACAACATAACAAGTCCAAGCAGGTAACAGGAGAACTAGTATTTTTCCCAAACACCATGATAGTCATAATTACAGTCATATAAATCAATATGATGAAAGAAAAATCACATCTTTCCAGATGCCCATGGTAAACCTACTTACTGTAAATTAGAGCCAGAGTTAAGTGTGTGGAAAACTCCTATAATTTGGGCCACAGCTGCAAGAAAAGCTGTAAGAAAAGGCTCTGAGCTGTGACTTTGTTTTCATCACAGCATTTTGTTATGTCTCTTATTACTGCTTTATCAAAAGAAAGTTGGGGTAGCAACATTCTCTTTTACAACAGCCCTATTATTCATTTGGGAAAAAAAAATACACTAAATGAGTTGAATGATTACCTTTAATTACCATTCACTGACTAAACTATGTCAGATAGAAAGATTCCTATATTAAAATGAATGCTTTTGAAAAATACATCAAGCACATTGCCGTGATTTGTCCTGCCAGCAGATTCCAACATTAATCCTTTCCCAGTGTTGCAACAGAGAACTGAGGTCTCGCCAGAATTTCAATAGCAGTCATTGCACAGAGCTAAATGATGAATCTTTTGTGAAAAAGCATGAGTACCTCATCTGTTGTATTTTGTTTCATAACAATAATTTGTATCTTATTGATCCTTTGAGACTTACCTTTTCATACAGATGGCTTGATATTATACTTTTTCATTAATAAGAATTATTAGTGATAGATGATGATTCATGAACAAATAAAGTAGCCACAGATCTTATTTTTTATTGTTTACCCAGTTTTACAGACAGGACTCTGCTTTGCCAGTAGGTTTCAGTACTACAGCCTTAATAGTAATGGGATCTTTTACACTAATGGCTAGCATGCAAACATCACGTACCTTCTTTACAGCTTCTACTATAGGGAGATACCCTCTAGAAAGATAAAGGAGATGGGTTTTCTCCAGTCATACTGATATTATGCTTAAAGATGACTCTTGGTCGTCCCACACACACAGCTTGCAAGTGCCTTCCTGCGGCTCGGTAGAAGTTCCCAAACCGCTGTACGACAGGCTGCCGTTCTGGCCCTGCGTGTTGCCTGTGCTCTGTGCCGAGCTCTTCCAACTGGGACGGAAGTTTTGCTTTACACAACACGACCTACAATCCGCTCCCCATTGTTGTGGCAACATCTCCAGCTGGGAGAAATCCATCCCAACCCAAGCCACAAGCCTCCCAGCTCTGCAGTACCTGCAGGGCATTGTAACCAAACTAATTTGTCCACCAACGATTTTGTTTTGTTTTAATAGAATATTGCAGTGATAAATTGGTTTCAGACTAATTTTCTGCTCAATCTAAATTGTCATCATGGGCTGGCAGACTGTGAACACCAGAAAGAAGATTTTGCCCAAGTAGATTTCCTGCTAGGATATCATCAGGGAGCTGAGCAAGATCTGCAAGAGCAGGCAAATGACCAGAAAGATCCTTTTCCCACCGCCAGTGCCTGGGGGCCAGTGGGGCTTCCCCATCCCGGCAGCCCTGGATCGCTGCCTGCAGCCTGCCAGCCCAGGGCACCCTCGCGGACTACATGGGCTCTTGGTGGTTTTGGGCATGGTCTGCTGTCCTGTCAGAAAGAGATGGTGCTGGCAGCCCCTGAGGGGTGTTTGAGCAGGGTGCAAGGCATGAACACTTGCAGGGAAACACTAAAATGGGGTTTTTAGCATCCGCAGCTGAGGGCTGCGGGTCGGTGGGTTAGCATCTCAGGCTTTCCATGCTGCGGTTTCTGTCAAAGGCAGTCCTCAGCGCCTTCCATTTTTAAAGACAAATACGCTTTTCTTCTAAGCAAAAATCATCTGAAATTGTTTAAAATCTGAGTCTTATTTTGCCTGTCTTTTGCTAAGAAAATGTACATAGCACATCATTTATACAGAGCAAAAGTGAACACATTTTCACAGCCATAGGTTCAAGGGCACAGCACACACAACTGTATTTAATTCTGCTCACTTACATTATAAGCACTCATGCCAGATCAGGAGCATTAACATTTTTGGATTCAGGCTACGGAAAGCTAAGTGATATGGCCAACATTTTCAGGCTTCAGTGTTTAACTATTATGATCTAAAGTCATCCCTGTGGAAAAGCCGGTTCAGAAGGAATGGGAGACAATCAAAACCCTGCAACATAATTGAGCTCCATAAACGACACGTTAAACCTCAACAGATGTATTGAGTTTTTTTCAGGCAGCCTTTGCTTCTATAGCTCATGTGTATTCTGTTTTGCTTTATCAAGTGGTTTTATAAATTTGGGACTTTTTTTTAATTGCAAAGGGGCACTCCGTTAGAGTGCGTTTAGGGACTTGGAGGAAGAGTGACATTTACTGATGAGGGGGCCAGTCCAACTCCTGCTGCAGATGTTTTATGAACTTCTCCTGCAGAGAACTGAGCTATTCGCTTTGGTGTCTAGATATGGATTGACAGCCTCACTTCAGAGCCACTCCGTTCAGAATACTACCTGAATATTTGGCGTACACTGTACCTGGATTTTCAGCAGGGCCTGTTAAAAGGGGTGGATTTTTGGCAACAAAGTCTGGAAAGTTTCTTTCAAAAACAGTTTTTACCCTAGAGCCCTAGCTTGAGCATCATATTACATCCAGATATTTACAGTTTGCATTAATAGTTTACTAATCTAATTAATCTTAATTAATTGATCTTACTGATTATATTCCCTAGTCTGTACTAGGAACCTAATCCTGTTCCATGTACTGAAGTAAGTAGATTTTTTGTCATACTCATACTGAACGTAAGAAATCTGCTTATGAGAACAGTAGTGAATGATCAGGCCTAGTATCTAATAACAGATCTACTAATCAGTAATTGCATAATAGCTGACATGAGTAAACAGGATAGTATAAACTTACATTTGCTATAGACAGCAGTGACTCCGTTAGAGTGTTCTTTTCTATCTTTTTGCTGGTATTCACGCTGACTACTGAATTTGGGTATTTTTATTTGAATAAATGATTCACAAATACAATTTGTGATTTTTTAACTACCCTGGGAGAATAACAGTCAAGATAATCGAATAACATTCAGTTAATAATGTATTGGTTGATTTTTATTCCTACTTCCAATTCCATCAATTGTGAATCCGTCTTTTTCTTTGATTTGCTTGATCTCTCTTAGAATTAATGCAGAAAAATGTAGAAAGAAGCAAATTGCCTCAAAAAAGTAAGGAAAAAAATAACATCACCATTTTTTCTATATATGCCCAATAAATTTCTTATTGTAGTAGGAAGCATTTAAAATCAAACAAGCCATACTGTAATTAGAGTACAGTTCATGAGAAGGAGCATACTCAGCCTTATCTTTCCAGAACTATACTTAAGTCATGCAATAATAACCAAACCAATGTATTATTTTATCAGATAAAAGTCACTAAAGTAAACTGAAAAGCTTGCTCTGAAATATATAATGTGGTTTTATATATATGTATTTTTACATATTTTACAGGCGGTAGGAGATTAGAGTGGTTTTAAGTTGTTCCACTAAAACAATTCAACTATAAAGTTTGAGCACAGGCATGTGCAAGAGGCATGAAACTACTCTGTGTTTTATTGCACTAGTTACAACGAATATTATATTTACAGCTTTCTTTTGAATGTACCTTAAAATGACACTGAACAGAAGCAGGTAAAACAGAAACCTTAGTCTTTGGTTCTCCTGGTTTCCAGGACAGTTTGAAAAAAAAAGAAAAAAAAAAGGAAAGAAAGAATTATGAGTTAGTTGTAACAAAAGCCTCGAAGCGGATATAGAATCCAAGTTAATGATATCCTGTAATCCGATCCCGAGCGGACACGGACAGCTGTTCTCGGGGTCCTAACGAACCATGCACATTTACAGGTCACTGATTAGCAGAACTTGATACTGGTGGGCACAGACAAGTCCTAACACTATTTGAAATAGCTCTGGTGGTATTAAATAACAGGGATCTGTTATCATGTGATTACCTGTCTGTAAAATTCCTATTTATCTTCATTATGCTGCTGCTTTTCTCAGAGATGAAAGTGGGAAAGGCTTGTCATCTTTGATACTACACCTGTTGCTTTAACTCTTTGTGCTTCTTAGATAGATGAACAGATTCCTCAGGTTCAGATTGCAGAGAGAAACTGGGCAGAGGAGAGCTGCTCTGGGCACAGCCGTGGCTCTGCTGCCTCCCGTGATGCTCTGTGGGGCAACAGTCACTCCTGCCAAAACACACAGAAGGATTTCTTGTTGATTTATGACAATAGTCACTGTTTATTGGTGGTGTGGGTGTGGAAGTATGATCCCATGCAAATAACAGCACAGGCAAAGATGTTCAGTTTCAAGAAACTGCATATACTAAGATGACCAGCAGCGATGCCAATTATGCTATGGGGCAATCCAATATGCTTTATTTATGTATCTAGCTTCTGCACGTTCTTCATGATATTCCAGGTGCTTGGCCCACTCCGTGCAATTTGAACATCTAATTTCCATTAAAAAAATGAGACAGCTGCTAGATACATGCATCCATTTGCAGTGCAGTTTGCCTAGCTCTCTCCTTGAAGGCAGTAACAAGGTAAAAATAACAGCACTCATCCTTTGCATAACTGTAAGAGACTGAAACATGCATCTGTCTGCATGATGTTGAGCTGATAGGCATTATTTATGGCTGGTCTTCAGCTGATGAGGACTCAACATGTAAAATACTGCTAAACACAAAGTGATCTTGCTAGACAACTGGGACTCCAGTCACTCCAGCTATTCAGGGATGAAGGAGATATTCAGGGGTGAAGGATGGAAACCTCAGCGCTGAAAACCTTTTTAAAGAATGACTGAACTAATCTCTATAAAACATCACTCATTGCATCTTTTCCTTTAAAAACCCAAGTGTGACTTTAAATTAGTGAGCTTTCCAGGTACTTTCCTTCACCTGGGTTTTCTCAAAATGAATTATTCTGCAACATATTTTGCCTGTAAGTCATCAGCTTGATCCTGTGTACATGTACAACATTTCATGTCCCAGAGAAGGTAAAAGTTGTGTGTCTAAGCAACACTGAACATTGAAAATGAGCTCAACTGCAGCATCGCCCACTGGTCCCTGAATCACCATTTCCCTTGTTTGCTGTTTGCCAAACTGGCTGAGCAAAATAAGCAATACCTGTACTGACCAGCAGTCCCATTTTAGGTTCTCTTACTGCATCTTTCAGAATGTACCAGGTTGCATACACCATCCAGCCACTTCTAGGAAATTCATGCACTCTTGTCCAATGAGCCCATCCTGCTGGGTGGAAGATGCAGGTGGCTTTATATGCGTAGTAATTTATGCTCTGAAATGAAAGGTTTTATTTCCTTGATTTTTACGTCAGTGATGATTTCATAAACAATTTCAGAATATTATCTTAGTTATATCTAACATAATCCTACCATGCAAAGTTAAAGGAGCCTCATGGAAGTCAATACGTATACCTTGGGGTTCCTCCTGGTGGCAGCTACCAGCTTGTATTTAATGTTCTCTCTAGCATAGTCCTGCTTTCTTTCTTCTTTTAAGGTACGAACAAAGCAACATTTCAATAACATTTTTCTTGAGTCCTTAAAGAAAATCAGCTTTCCTGTGATGACACAAAGTTTGGGGACGCTAACATTTGTCTGGAGTCCTTCTCCAGTTAGGGAACCCAGCTAAGGTGAAATGTTCAGCTGCCTGTTTATGATGTTCATCTTAGGCCTCTTAAGTTAAGCATTTATTCTCTGCCAGTCATTAGGGTCCCTTAATAGTCAATGGGAAGAGATAGGCAGTTCCAGAGGCTGATTTATTCCATCCTAAAACAGGTGTTTAAGATAGGGAAGATGAATTGCCCCATGGAGGTCCTACCTCTCCTCGATGACTAGAACAGTCTGAAGTCATTTGTTCCTAGGATCTGTACAACAGGACCACGAAGTATGCTCCTTCCAGAATAAAGGAGTCATTGAAAATGATGTGGCTGGGGTGAACAGAAAGTATAGCCAGGCTTTTCAAATCATACACAAGGAAAATTTAAGCTATAGTCAATGATGTACTTCAGAAAACGGCAACTGGAATCTAATTCCGAGGGCAGACAATGGTGGGGAGAGCTCAGTGCTGAGCCGACAGAAGTTGAGCCTTTGGCTGTTAGAAGCGTGGTTTCTTCTTTCTCATCGCTTTAATTTTACACCTTATATCCTGAAGAGAGGCAGTTAATTTTTGTACTTCCCTCAGCCACAGCTCATTTAGAAAAAACTCCACGGAACTGCAGAACTAGAAAATGCAGGAAAGACTCTGACAAATTGAAACCCTCGGCTGTCCTCTTAGCACAGCATAATCACCACTTTTTAACCACCATTTCGGGAGAACCACCAGAACGGCATGGAGCAAGGGGTGACCGCAAAGGCAGATGCCCCCTTATGTGCTCTCTTTACATAACTGCTCAGTTCTTCATTTGCTCGGAGACTCTGAAAAAGAAAGAAACTGAAAATAGAGGCCAGGAAGAGGACTTCTGATCAATGCTGAGGCACAGCGGGACTGAGCATCACAGACAAAAGACCTTTTCCCAGGCACGGGGAGTGGAAACCCTACTAGCTGAGCCAGTGGAAAGAGGAACCTCCTTCAGCAGAGACCTCCCATCTGCAGGTGGCCACCAAGGCTGTGGATGGATACCCAAGGGATGCTGGGAATCAGTTCCCAGGGATGGATGAAGCACCCTGTGAGTAGGGTAGGGTGAAAAGGCAAACTTAATATTTGGAAGATGAACAAATATTATTTGATTCCGCTTAGCAAATGCACTATTCCTTGTTTTTATTAAACCAACCAGATTTGATTGAATCATATTATTTTAAGATAGTAGAGATCATGCAGAGTGGATGGTGTCATTTCAGGTAGATATCTTTTGTGCTACACGGAAATCACGTTATTCGTTCACTTGGGGGTATATCTTTCAACATGGTTGTAATCTGATTATCAGATCTAAACATTGCCAGTGAACTTGCTTGAGATGAAAGAGAGAGTTTTCTAGAGACCATAAAAACATTTAATTTCTGATTCTTGAGGCAGAAAAGACTTTTAAAAATCTTTGGTGTTGGCTTTAGGAAAGTGAAAGGTATTGATGTATATCAACCATATGATTTCAAACACAGGAATAACAAAAGAGCTTGTGAGGTATCTCGAAAGATAAAAGATAAGTGATACATTCAGTATATCAAATCAATTACACAATCTCTCTCACCAGGTCTAAGTCAGTCTGCAGACTCTAAGAGCAATATCCAACTCTCACTATAGCAGTCACACAGAAACAGAGAGGAAGGGGCATGCAACAGACCTCCGCTTTACTCTGTTACTGAAGGCACTAGAAAGCCCAGGATGTGTATATCTCACCTGGAGAAGAATATACGCTTTCTCTAAAATCTTCTGCAGTTGCAGCACATGCATAAGAGAGCTGGTCCTGTCCTGTTCCATCTTCAGTCTGGTTGTGACTTCAAAAGAGAGCCAGTGCTACAGAGAAGACTGAGCTGAATTCGGCCTTTTTCAGGGTAACTTGCTGAACCCTGTGGGTGACCTACTTGGACTCCTGGGTGTACATGGCAAGTGCAAGTGAGGGGGGGAATTCATCTGACCTAAAACTTTACTTTTACAGTGTGGATGCATTTGCCCAGGCTAGTCTCAATTTACAATCAATGCAGAGAAAGCCAATCCAGAGAAACAGGGGCTATGTTTAAAGCTTTGGAGTGAAATGAAACATGCACTGGTTCCATCCATATTAATGGCATTGGTGACCACCTCTATGTAAACACCTATATTTAATCAGAGGCCTTTCCTTCCCCATTTGTAGTACCACAAAACCTGTGGGACAAGGATACAACAGTCCTGTAGATAAGTCTTAGAGCCTTCTCTGGCACCAGTGCAAAGGGGCTAGAAAGTACCTTAGTAGGATGACTGGTGATAAGAGTCATCTGGAAACAAACCCTAAAGTATAAATGTAAGCTAACATAAACTGTCTCGAGATTGCTTTGTCTTTCAATGGGAGCCAAAGAGGCCACCTGCTCCCTAGAGACTGCTGAATTGTTTTAAACTGTTTTAAAGCAGGTCTGCAAGCAGTACCTCTTCCACCACTGACCTCTGGTGCACTGGAGGAATACTCTGAATCGATGAGCAGCTTCTTCCTTTGCGGCCCTCAAGGACCAGGCAGCCAGGCTGTGGCATCCTCTATGTTTTCTTCTGTTGAGGGAAGCCTTGGAAGAGTGTCCCTAACTGAGGTCTAAGCGAGAAGCTGTGGTACTTTCCCTAGAACAGAGTCTCCCATGCCGATGAAAAATCTACTGTTTTATCAATCCTGTAGAGAAATTAAAGTAATGGATGGAACTTTGAAATACCAGGATCCTGCTTTTAATATTTAGATGCTATCTTGAAACTCATTGCATTGCTACCCAAGAAAGCTTTGTGATAACTGCTCCAATTCAACTGCTTTGACTGTGAAGATATGCAAAAACAAGGAGCAGAAATTAATCAAGATGCTGAAAACTCTCATAAAGAGTGTCTTTTTTAAACCACTACCCCTGGGTTTTAACCTATGCCCATTTGTCAATATGAAAATACCACTTGATCTCAACAGGAACAGGAATAGCCCATAAAGCAATCTTTAGATCTGAATGAAAACACAAACCACTGCATATTTTCAACTTTAGACCTATTGCAAGGCCATTGCAGACTATCTGATAATGGCATTTATGTTTATATAGTCCATTGTTTTTCCTGTGCTGCAAACTTTCCAGTCTTGACAGCCCTGTTTCCTGTTTCCCATTATGGAAGTCTCCAAAGGGGGTTTCCTTCTGTTTTTCTTATGGTCAAAAGGAATTTCATAAGTACAAGTCAAGTTTCTTTTCAGTGCTACACGTGCGGAATGGAATCTGAAAGCTCCCAGTGTAATCATCTCCAGCATGTACATTGTTAGTGTTACACATAATCCACATCTGGGTCACAAAATCTCTGAAACGCTTCCAGGAATATTTAGACAGCCATAATGCAACACGTTGCTGTATAAGGGAGAAATAGAGCTAACCTCAATGTCAAGGTTATAGCTTTTGAGAAACACAGCAGCTCCCCTTCAGAACTTTGCAGCTCACCTTCTGGGTCCTGACTGCCATCAGTTTGAGTAGCATTAATATTTTCCTTTCCACTCAAGCCCATAGACACATCTGAAAACAGTTTACATCCCAACATGCCTTATGCTGCTGATATTTAAGTCTAAACTGTGTATAAAACTTGGTGCATATGTAACCCATATATTTTAATACAAGAGACTGTCTTGGCACCTTTTTCTGCTACAATCAGCTCAGAACCCCAGGAGATAAAATATGGTTGAAACCGAACTAGCAGGCAGTCTGCATTACAGTATTCATTTCAGAGTTAAAACACATTTCTAGATTAGATCTGGGCTTGGCATTATGCTGCAGCACTGCCTTGTGTGTAATATAGTATCTATAAGCTACTTTTTAATCACTGCTGATGGCACAGAACCCATGGTGATATAAATGCTATATGAAGCCCTTTGAAATTTTCTTTTCAGCATAGTTTACTCAAATAGGGGATTAAGGATGGTGCATCAAGGAACACAACAGCAGGCATTACCTGTGACCATCAATCATACTAGCTATTATTGTAATTTCTTAATGAAATTTTGGGGGGAGTGAGGGTAAAAAAGTGGTTCATTTTTTGTGTATCTTGTCTTCATGCAGCTGTGTCTGCTCCACAAATGATTTGTGCCAAAGAATTCCTTCATTTTGCTGTTTTCAATCCCAAAAAGGGATCTAACCAGAAAAGATTATCTGGACCTATGTTAATCTGCTCTGTCTTGCCACTGCCTTTGAAGTTTCTAGCTGCAAATTTGCCTTCTGAATTGCTTTTACTACTGACAGCTCTCTGATTTTCTGTCACTGCCCATATAGGTCCACTGGTAAGTAAATGTTCTTGCATGTCCCTGTACAGATTCTCTTCTGCAGAAAAGATGAGAATCTTTCAGCAAGAGGGGTTTTGGGTTCAGTCCCTGGTCGAGATGGTAGGTGTTGTGTCTAAAGAGCAAATGCAATAGTGCTTATCCACTGTCCATCTGTCTGCACCTCTGTTGTTGTCAGGTTTGCACAATAGCCCGTGAAGAGAGAAGATACAGCCCTTGGAGGGGCCTCTCTCTCCCTACACACTATAAAAGAGCCTAAATAAGTATCCTAGATGAGACACCTACCTTGTAGATTGCCAAAGTTGGGTGAATTGATTCCCCGCCATGTAGTTTCTTATACTCATTCTTCTCTTCCTTTCCCTCACCCTTCGTATGCCAAATGGTGCAAATACGTCTTGGGGGAACAAGAAGAAAACCCTTTGGTGTTTGCTTGCTCTCTCTACTGTGAGAAGATACACCATCTTATCAGAGGTAGCACTCTGCTTCATAGCGGCTTGGACCGGGTAGGGCCAATGCCACTGTTTACTTATTTATTTTGTTTCTTGCTAAGCTTTGTGTATTGTTAGTGCCCCTGACGCTGACTACTCATTCAGCAGACATACTTTCAGAACCTTTTCTTTTCTGAATCTATTCTTTTTTTCCCCCTTCCTTTGTGTAAAGGATATGTACTGGCTTTGTGGAATCCCTGTAGCAAGTTGTGAATGATGTATGAACTGAAAAATCTTTGCCTGGTACACAGTAGGAATACAGAAAGTGCTGTGCAGTCACTGCTGTGCTATGCTTTTTTCTATATATACAGACACACAGTAGTCATCTCATATTCATTTTGACAAGCCCTTTATGTCCAGACACCTTGGGATGGGATGACTTGTGTACCATTGGCCTGCACTGGAATATATATCAGAGAGATTTTTGTGCATAATTGTTCCCCGTGCTGTGCGCGGAAGAAACTGGTGTCTTCTGCTTTTGCTCATATGCCAGCCTGAGGTTCCTCCTCAGTTCGTATTTCAGGCAGCAAGTATACCTGGGAAAATTGCTAAGATGTCTGTATTTTGCAAATGTGTGCTCAGACAGGGACTTGAATCTGAGACACTGAGCTACGAACTTGAGGGCATACTCATTTTTTTAATTGGCATGAACCCTGGCTATTCCCTCTTTACAGCCTATTGTGGACTCATTTGTTGGTTTCCTTTGGGCATTCAGTCCAGCTTAGCTAGTGGAAAGAATACAGAATACCCAGTAGAAATACAAGTGCAAATCAGAGAGGAGATTTTTTTCCCTTCTATTTTAATGGCTACGAGATTCATACTCCTCCTCAGACACCTATTGCTAACTTAGATTTTTGATTTCCCATGCTGCCATACCTGAAAGAGACTGCTTTGCACTAAGATATCTCTGCAAGACATGTGCCAGCAGAGGAAATCTTACTTGATTTCCCCTGATTATACAACGGTGTCTTCCTAATGTGGGACGGCTGACTGTTTTTCCCTTTGTGGTCACACAGCACATTATTAGTTGTCAACCTGTTGTTTGATTCCACCTGACTGAAGAGATTTCATTTTCATGAGCGTTGGCCAGTGAGACGATAAGTTAATTTTAGCCTTCACCTAAGTGTAGGTTTCTCATTAATAATAGATACTGAAATCAAAGCAAAGGCTCATTTTATTAAAAGTGGAGAGCTTAGGGAGGAAGCAGAGGTGACTGACTAAAGCACCAGGGTAACGTAACCAGGATCCTGGGTTATGTTGAATAAATCACATCCCTGCTCTGAGCCTCGGTTTCCTAACTTGAAAATAGGGATAAACCAGATACCTCTTCAGTTCTGAACAGCTGAACAGCACTGAACAAAAATTATGGACTTGTGTAAAGTATGAGTAAAAAGAGAAGCAAACAGATGACACCTCAGAGGGAGAGAATACCCCCAGGGAGGGGGATACACCCCGGTCACCTCAAAACAAGGCGTCAGAAATCCTTACACACAGTGAGGCAGGCGGTGAAGGTTTGCAAGGGGAGGTGATGCACAGCCAATCTGGCCGCAGAAGTCCCAGAGAAGACGGATAAATCTCCATGGACGGAGAATTTCTCTCTCGGGAAAAGAAGACAGGAAGAAAAAAGCCAGAATTAGCTAGCGTTACATTAGCTGCTGCTTTGCCCTAGGCATCCCCAAGCCACAGGGAGAGAGCAGAAGGGTCCTGAGCGAGGGGCAGGGCTGCTGCAGCCAAGACTGTCGGGGTTGCATAGGGAGATGTCAGGAGGCTGTTCCTACTATAATAATTAGTATAAAAATTGTTATCAGCAACTATTGTTTTCTCATTTTTTTGTCTCTAGTTCCCCCAAGTAAAACAAACATTTACAGTATGCCCAAAATAGTAGACTGTTTATGACGGGTTTTTCATGATTGCGAATAAAGAGTATCCTTGGCAACATTTCTTTCCTATTCTTAGCCATCAGTTGCTGAACCCTACCCCAGAGTGTGCCATGTCTGATATTCCCCCGTATTAATGTTTGGACAAACGAAGCTGATTCCTGAGCCTGTGAACACATTGAAACTGTTGCCGCATTCATTGCAACCTTCGCAGAAGTAAATTGGACCAAGATGATACTCCTGGCCATGCTTTCAGTATAATTCCTTTCTTTTCACTACAGAATCCTGACGTGGTCCTGCCCTAACCTTTCTTTGAGTCAGTTCTCCTGCTGGGGGAGTTAAACAGCGAAAAAAGGTTTCTGCACTTGCTTGAATTCAGCAGAGAGCAGCTAATGAGCCCTCCTGATCCTTTGTGACACCGGGGTGCACGGACATGGCAGCGGCAGCTCTGCCGGAGCCGTGGGGACCCGAAGCTGCTCTGCACCCAGCGCCCCACCCCAGGCTGCGTGGTGGGACGGGTGGCCAGGTGCTCCCCCGTGTCCAGCACAGCCAGCACACTCCTACCTGCACCCCGCAGAGGGGTCGGCTCCCCCCACCTGGGGCTGAGCATCCGGCTGCCTCCCCAGGCAGGCACACATCTGCCTTGGCTTCCAGATATTGTGGCCACCCCTGGGCACCTCAGACTGCCCGGGCAATACCTGCTGTGCTGCACGGTAGGCGTGCCTTATGCACATTTTTTGTACTGATATTATGGCATACTGTGAATCTTTCAGACTTTTTATTTTTGCACTGTCTTATGCTCATAAAACAGTATATGATACTCCCTACCAACTAGATGATTAATGTTTGGCTCAAGAGTAGCCTATAAATTAGTTTTAGATGCTTGCAGGAAACTGCTGTAAAAATGTTTCTAAATAATTAGAATGTTCTGGAAACTTATGATTTTTGTAATCAAAATATGTTAAAAATGATATAGTCTGCATTTCATTAATGCCCCTGAGGTTTTCTCACCATTCTACTTTTTAAGAGTTTAAAACTAATATATCCAAGTCTATACCACCCAATTTTTATTCATAGATTGAAAGAAAAAACCACACTTTCCTGTTTTTTCAGTACCCGATCAGTTTCTCAGCTTGAATGAATGACTTGACTAAGTCCAAATGCAGAAAAAAATCTTCTCTGCACCTGTGGAGAAGCTACAGCTGGCAAAAGCAAACATTTTTCCAGGTGTTCAGTCACCGGCTTCCTGCTCCTGAATGGTGGGACTCTCTTAAAATTTCAAGAATATATATGCTTAACTCAAGTATTATTTTTAATTTAACATGAAATGGCCTCAAGTTATTTCAGTAATCTTAGGCCTTCATGTTGGTTAAACTAATTTCAATTAATTTTAAATTATTTAAATATTTTAATGAGTCAGTTTTAGCAATGCTTAAATACAGACCCTTTCATTATTATTTCTGAGTACTAATTTTTGCACCCTTTGTTTGTAGAAAAAGTTGATTAGAAGTTTCCAACTGCTAAATCATATTGAGAGAGTAACAGTTATGTTAACTGTTATTTTTAATGTAAGAAGAACAAAAACTGTGATTACCAAATAAATATGATGTGATCAGAAGCTGGAAAGGTTGTGCCCAGTAGGCAATTTTTTCAAGACTTGGTTCACTTTAGTCAAAAACTTTGAGCCCCCTGCTCCAAAGCAAGGGCCCGGCCAGACCACTGCTCCTTGCTGGGCTGGTGCTCTTCTTTCCCGGGTGGTAGAGTCTTTTCATCACCAAACATCTGGAGAATACTGATCCAGGGAGGGAAATTAAAACTACCTATACTGAAATGACTTTCTAAAGTTGACATAGGGATGGATACCAGGCAAGTTAATACGTCTGCTTTGGAAACCGCACGGCGTACTATCAATGAGGCTGTCACGAGCAGTCCTAATCACCTCCCCTTTATTGTCTGAGCCCATCTGGTAACAGGCCTGAGTCTCCCATTTGCAGGAAAACAAAACATTGCGCGCTCTGTGGAGAGGAAGCGATCAGACTGAATCTGTGATACGCCGCGTTACCACAAACAGAGCTTCGGCAAGGGAGAGCACAGAAAAGGGATGCTCTGAGGCCACGTTTCGGGTCCATCAGCCGCAGGGCTTTTCGATGTGCACTGAGCTGTTTAGCGGAGTCCTGAGGGTGAGTCGTGCCACCCAGTCGGACCCTCTGCTCCCCAGAGTAGCGCTGCCTTGCACGCCCCGCGAGGGCTCGCACCCCGCGCTCGTGTGTGCAGCACTTCCTTGCACTAGTCCCCCGTGATTACTTACAGATATTTACTTTAGCACACGGCATAGAGAACATTAAAAGGGTTTTGAAAATCTCTCAGTTTTTCAACTTCTGAAGGATTATTAACTTCAAAGTCTGAAGAAATGTCGGCCTTCTATGTTTGGAAATGCCAGCAGCTTTTGCATAGCCCCACCGCAGCACCAAGCAACCCCCAGCAGAGAGGAACGATTACTGCCTCCATGGCGTAAGGATGGCTTTTGATCTCCTAACATATTGGAAATTACTTAAAGGTAAGCCATCTGCTAGCTGAGGAACAAAAATAGATTACATCACACCCTGCTAGAAAGATTGTGTTAAATCCTGTGTATCAAGGCTTTTAATAATTCTAAATTAAGTCAGCTAATAGGATTAGGTACATATTTTCCTTAGGCTTCTTTCACCAACTATTCAAAAAACTTTTTTTTGGTGGAGAGCTGTAAAATTCAGGCATGTTCCACTGTGAATAAAAAGAGTTCTTTCAAGAATGAAACATTTCTTCAGATCACAATTGCTCTCCAAAAACACTTACAGTAGGAGAGCAGGTCAGTCTGTAGGGAGTGGGAGGAACTCAACCCCTTTATTTTTTGTTAATATAGTAGTATTAACTGCAAATGTTGGATTGCTCTGCTAGGGTCTTGCAACTATTTGTATATCATGCAACCTGTCCTTAAAAGATCATTCAAGAAACTGTTAAAAGGCTTTAATTTTTCTTTTTTTTAAAGTAGTTGGCCACCTAAGAAAGGTGGTTCAGACCAGTTCTGTTTACATTTAGAAGAAACTTTGGTTAGTGTTCCTTGTAATAAGGAGAGCATAAACCTCACCATTTTGACTTGGCACTGTCCAGGAAAAGATGCTCATAAGACAATCCTCCCACGCTGCTTTCACTGGTACATCCTTCTGGTTCCTGGTAGTCTGTGAATCATGGACTACAACAGCTGGAACTTATATCCAAGTCTTTGGGTTTAATAGTGCTTAGTGGACATTTTCTTCCATTAATTTGTGCAATTATTGTGTAGGCTTATTTGTAGTTTTTGCTTCTGTAACATACTTTGGCAATGAGTTTCACAATTTAGGTCTATGTTGTGTGGTAACTACTTCCTTTTGTTAAACACTTTTGAGCTCGTAATTTTATAAGGGGGGCCATTTATTGACTAATTTTCTTGCCGGAATTAAAAAATTTGGAATCATGTTTGTATGCAAGATAATTTGGTCGTATCCTATTCGGAACTTGGTTTTTTATACTTGTTGCTATTAATTCTTGTGAATTCATCAGTGACTAAGTTTTACTATCTCTTTATCAAAAACACATGAAAGAAAAATTCTTTGTAATTTTTTTTCTTTCAGGTGGTCTAGGATTTATTACTGAAGATATTTAATATGACAATGAGAAGGCATGCTCGTTACCATTAAGAAATCTTCCTTAGCCAACGAATATTCATGGCCTCACCATGGATTAGTAGTTAACATACTCAACTGTGGTAAATGGTATCTTCCTGTATGAGTAATTTATTTCATTTCAAAGCAAAGTATCCCCCATAAAATAAGGCTATAAGAATCTGGAAACATATCAGTTAGAACCAGACCCAGAATGTGTGTGTATGGTTTCTGAGCAATGCAAGAAACGCAAATATAAAGCAATTGTGGCCCCATGCCACAAAAACTTCTGGGCAGAAACTTGGTGAGTTCCATTATCTCAGATACAGTTACAGTCACTGGAATTACTCTTGTACTCAAGTATAAGTATGTATTATTTTGCTATAAGTGAACCCCAGAAGTCATTACTTGTGTTAGATCAGAGTTTGGAAAAATGAAGCCCCAACTGGCTGGGTATGGTTTTACACCTCTGTTTAGCACAAAAGAAGTCTTTTCCATTTCTGATGTCAAATACACCATCATGTAGATATTAGGAAAAAAGTAAAGGACAAGCTTGCCAAGTATGGAATTGTAATAAAACAATTATAAGAATCCCCCTGTAACTTCCATGTCCTGCTAGTTAAGTGTTTCTGGAAGGTCAGTTCAGTAGAACTGGGGAGGTTGACTGGCCAGGGAAAATGAAGTACTTTATACTTCATTAAAATGTTGCTTTTGCAACAAGCAAAACACACCACCCTGGATTTTTTGGATATTGGACTATTGCAGCAGACACGGCACAAGCATGCATTGCATAGCTGAGTATTCTATTTATATGCAAACTAAGTAATCTAGAGAAAGCTGAGGAACAAGCCTTACTGCAACTCAGCCAATCTGCTAGTCTTGGCCTTCAGATATCCCTTTGTGTCACTGAAGAGCAGTTTCTTTTCCATGTCCTTTCAGTCCTTGCCTTTTCCAATGTGAAACTGCCAACAGTATCCCTGTAAAAGCTGAAAAGGAGAGGAGAACTGACTTTGGAGCTCCTGTAGAAATGGTGATCGTCACAACTTCCACCCACCAGCTGCCTACCCCATGAAGATGTTTAGAGTCCTCAAGCACCCTAGTTTACAAACTCTGCAGTTTAGAACACAAATGAACACTAAATAATTTAAAAATATAAACATGACCTTATTACTTCTGATCAAATGTCAATGTAGCTCTGTTTTCTGCCTCCAGCAGTGGACATAAACATGTGCCCATGGAGAAATAAGAGCAAGGCAAGTCTGTATGATACTTTGCACTAAGCCTCACATCCAGCTTTCAACTCTTTTCAGCTCCATTTGGCTGCATTGCATGCCTGCTAGTTCTGGCACTGGAAGAGTCTGTGAAGAAACAATCTCTGTCTAGCTCTTGATGCCACTGATGATTTAATAGATCTAAACCTCTTTTCCAGACCTCATTGCCTAGAACCTGGTTTAGATCTACTGCATCCATTTTGAGACAAGGAGGTCACAACTTTGCAGAGTCTTAGGACATCGATAGATCTTGGCTTTATACAGTGGCATAGTGATGCTCTCTGTTCTGCTCCTTTCAAAAATATTCTTAACATTTGACTTGCTTTCGACAACCACTCAACATTTATATGACATATGACAATGGAGTTATCAACCTTTGCACCTAGATCTCACTCCTGAGTTGTGAAATCACCTCAGAACCCACCATTTTCTAGATTAAGTTAGGATTTTCCCATGCACATCACTTTACATTTATTAACAGTTAATTTCCTTCACCGTTTTATTGCCCAGTTGCTTAGTGACATAAAGTCCTCTGCATTTGGCTCTTGTCCTTTGATGTGCTGGGTAACTAAGTATGATCAGCAAACTTCACCCCAGTGCTCATCCCTTTTGCAGGACATTTTTAATATATCAAACAGTCCCTGCAGAATTCTTCTGGTGATTTCACTTCAATGTGAAACTAAACATTTACTCCTACCCTCTGTTTTCTGTCTTTCATTCAGATATTCATCTAAACAAAAATTCCCCTTTAGGCCACAGATGTTTAACTTTCTTAAAATCTTTACTGAGGGATTTTGTAAAAAGCTTTTTGGAAATCCAAGTAGACTGTACCTACCAGATCACCCTTATCTACATGTTTTTTTATTTTTCAAAGAACTCTACATTTATAAAGCAATACTTCCATGGACAAAGACATGGAGTAGTTCCAGATGTGCATTATTTCTATTCTTTTTAAACATGCTACTGATGTGCCATGTATAGATGTTGGTCTTACAGGCCTGCAGTTCCTCAGATCTTCCCTGGAATCATTTCTAAAAACTGACATCCCATTTGGCACTCTTCAGTCCTGCTGTTAAGGCAATTTCAGGCAAGAAATTACACACCCTCACTAATAATTCAGCTATTGCATCCTTGCATTGTCCTAGAACAACAGGCTGAATAACGTCTGCTCTTGGCGATTTTTTTTACTGTTCAATTGTCCATTTGTTCCTTATGCTTTTCTGCAGTCATTTCAATTTCAAAGAGATACTCATTACCCAACAAAAAA
Source organism: Calonectris borealis (assembly GCF_964195595.1). NCBI lineage: Eukaryota > Metazoa > Chordata > Aves > Procellariiformes > Procellariidae > Calonectris > Calonectris borealis. The sequence continues at coordinate 145,741,216 of NC_134313.1, forward strand.
AAATACTCCGGAGTGGGAATGTCTTTAGTTTCTTCCATAGTGAACACTGACGCAAATAATTCATTTAACTTCTCTGAAGTGATTTTTTCTTTCTGTATCATGATCATCAAGTAGTCCTGCGGAATCCCTGGAAGGCCTGCTGTTTAAAAAAATATTTTAAATTGTTTTGCTGGTCTTACTGCATTTTTATATTCAAACTTCCAGAATTTTTTATTGTATTTTCCTTGTTTGGATATGACTTCAGGTTCTTGAAGGATGCCTTCATGCTGGACAAAGCAGTGTTTTTCCAGCTATGTTAATTGATACACTCAACTGGAATTAAGCTTAAGCAGAGAATTCTTACAAGAACTGGTTTTGCACAGAAAACAGCTGAAAGAAGCAGCATTGGCTGTTTCCTCCCTTTCTGATTTTTGCGAAGTGGTTAAAATCAGCATGTGGGATGTGGGAGGCCTGGTCTCCATTCCTTCCTTTTCCTAAGATAATTCAGGCCTATACCATGCCCTAATCAACAGGCAGATAGACTATTTTTGGACGATACCCCTTTCCCCCCTTCATGTTGAAGATGTTCCTTTTCTCACAACATCTGTAAAGCATTGCCTAGGTGGCAGAACATTTGTTTTGGAACAGAAGTATCCTGTTTGGTCCCATCACCTGTGACTTTTTCTGTTTCATGTTATACGACTACTGGATATCACACATAAATAGCTTTTAGCACAGAGGCAGGACTCAGCTGTCCCCCTTACACGTGAATGCCTGTTAAGATGCAGAGCCATACTGACTGTCCTTATAGCTCAAAGAATCAATGTAAGGTAGAACTTCAACAAAAAGGAATGTATTTTTACTTTCTTCCTCAGTCCAAAAGACCTTGTAACTCGGGAGGAACGGATTCAAACTCACCATGAACGCAGTGAGAACTCAGCCATGGTCTCCCAGCTTGAACTGAATTGTGTAGAGTCGGCATACAGAAAGAGATACTAAAGTCATCTTTTACCCAGCCACCCATCTTTTGAGAGAAAGAGGCTAAGCCTGAGTCCTCTGACAGAAAGAGTTTAAATGCCAGTCCAGGGTCCAAGACGCTGCAGGAGTGTCTGGCCAGCTTTGGTGCACTGCCTCCTGGGTTTTGTCAATCTTCTCTGAGGTACTGAGGGGGGAACTGGACCTCTTGTTCAAAAGTGAAAATTCTGCTATGTGGGTGTCTTTGAATTTGGGCCAAAGGGCTGAATCAGCGAAGAGACTTATATTACTAACTGCTATTTAGGCACCTAAATCCGGTGTTTACATATTACTGAGACTCTCAAAACTCCCACTGAATTGTTGCCCGTTTTAACTCATCCTTAATCTCGGGATTTATACCACCTAACTTTAAACATTTGCAATGTAGATGTTTACATCTGAGTTAGTCATCCTCAGTTCCTTTTGTGCTCAGCAGAGAGAAAAGGGACTTTCTAAGGAATGATTCATCTGACCCACTTTAGAGGTCTACAGTAATTCCGTGGAATATACAGTGAGCCCGCGGTGACAAGCTCAGATGTACCTGCCAGCGCAGTAGATGATTGCATTTAGACGGATGAATTGAAACCCTGGTGTCAGAGGAGCTACGGATCATTTGTACGCTCTGTACAGCCATAAACCACCTGTGCACAGCAAATGTGAGCTATTTTAAACCTCAAAGAAAAATCACGTTGCACATTGATATAAGCTAAGAGCAAGCTCATGAAGAGTTACGATGGCCGACATGCAGGGAATTAGCAAGTTGCTCCATGTGGTGTGTATGCAAAATGGCCAAGGTCCTCCTGTGCTGGAGCTTCACAGAGTCCTCATCACCTCCATGCCCCACCAAGCTGCTGGCACTAGGCATGACCAGACATCCCCCAAAGGTGCGAGCACACTAGACAGTCTCCATTTACACAGTGCTCTTCTTGGAGAGCCTGAACATAAATTGATGCCTGAAGTTTCAAGATGCCTAAAATTTAAGCACTGAAATTTTCAGGTCCCACTAGCCCTAGATATAGTGAATTTCAGTATAAAAAGTTCCTGTGGCTTTAATCTCTAAATGTGCGAAGTTAGTGTTGAATTAATCCTAATTTGACCTCATAGCTCATAGTTTATCTATTATTTCTTTCTCATGGTAAAAAAAGATGGTGCATATCCTTTTAACAATAGGTCCTGGAATACTCTGACTTCTATCTGAACTGTGGCAAGGCAAAATGGACTGGGTGTCCTAAAAACCGGTTAGAAGTTGGGCTTGGGGTCTTTACAACACTAAGGTATATAGAGGAGAATTTGCTGAAGCTCAAGGAATAACTTGAGTGGTCAAAATGGTCTGCAGTGCAAAAACGAGCTGCATGATAAAGCCTGTACCTAAGCAGCTGGGTAGATAGGACGCAATATTTTACTTACATATTATCATTAAAGAGTGATAGAAATACTAATAACCCTTAATTATGAAGTTAAGAAGCAATATTTCTATGACCACTGGAAAACACTGAAAATTTTTATTAATTTTAACTAAAACAAGCTTAAAGCCATTCATCAAACCATAGTTTAACCATAGATTTTCTTGCGCTTGAGTGAATGGCCTGGATTTACAACTAAGGTGTCAGCACACCCAGAAGTGACAGAAGGAATTCTCTGAAAACTTGCTATCGTAACTGGAGGAAACCTGGACTTAAAGTACATGGAAAATGTCTCTATCCTCCCACATCTAGAAGCTAGTTGTGAGTATATAGATCACTAATGCCTTTTATGAATAAACTGACTTTCCTTTCTGAGCTACTTTTTGAAGTGGCCCTCTCAAATGATTCTTATCCTTGTTATACTTGACAAGCTCAAACAAGATGATGGCAGGCAGCTAGTGCTGTATTCACTGCAGAAGTGAAAGATTCCCAATAGTAGTTTATGACAGAAATGGTTATTATGCTTTATTTGTTATTTGTCCCAATTCTTCACTGAGGGAGAAATTAATGTATTTTTTAACATAAATGTTATTAACTGTACGTATCTACAGCTCTCTCTAGTGACAAAAAGCTCATAAAAACTGTAGCTCAGAATATTTAGTCACTTATTCTTTAAATAATGCAAACTACTTGATTTTCTCCACTTTTATTCCACTTATTTCACAAATCTACATAGCTATAGCTAAAACATGCTGTACTGCCTCATTACACATTCAGTACTCCAGTGATGTCAACAGAGATTGTGACAAAACAATCACTGAAAGATTTGGTCTCTAATCAGTAAATATTGCTGGTTTTGTAACTCATTACCGTAGTTTTCTTCTGCCACAAACAATCAACCATGAGGTCTTGTCCTGCACAGTGCTGAGCCTCACTTGCAGCCTGTGCTCAGCATCTCACGACAGGGTCTATATCCCATCCTATAAGGCTCTGGTGCCTGGAAGTGGAACCAATCTTTGCAAGAATAAAAGACTTCTATGAAGTGGATTCTCACCTGGCTTGGAAACTACTGTTTACAGTGGCATTAGCTAATGCTTTTGTTATTGACAAGTATTTAACTTGAGCAGAGTCACAGATTTAGCTTCATTTCTTCATGCCCTAACAGAAAGTTAATCAATGCAGCCTCTGAAGCACTTAACAAAACCTTAAAGTACTTGGCAGTGCTGTTGACTTTTTTAAAACTTCTCTGTGTGGTTCAGTGTAAACATATGTTCCTCTCATATCTGTTCATGCCAGCACATCCGAGTACCCCTCCACAAGAGTCAGCCAAACAGCCAGACTTTGAATGTGTGGTGGGTGGATCACCGCATCCCTGAGTCATGGATATTGCACAGCTTTTACATGGATGTGTCAGTGCTACCCCTATTTAGATTCATTTGCTTTAGGGTGCTTTTCCTTTTTGCCCCAAGACAAAACAGCACGCAAACTGCTGAAGCTCCCATGCCTTTTGACCTTGCCAAGCTTTGTTAGAGCATCTTATCTTTATACAATACCCACAAGCATGCGTAAGACACTAGAATCAGTGTACCAGAAACTCAGTGCAGTCTTGAGTCACAGCACCATAGGCTAAGAAGATGTGACATATATTTCCATATCAAAACAAGAAAAACCTTTCTTTCCCCTCTTCACCGATGCATAACATCCCAAAAGGCAAGAATGGCCTTCAGCTAACACAGATCAATTTTCTTTCAGCTTCAATCACCATTTAATTACTGTTGACTTCTTTAACCTTTTTCTCTTCCTTTATGGATTAGATTCCTTTATACTCTACTGCCATTTACTTTCTCTGTGACATAATCAAACTTAAAATGGTATGATAAAATTTCACATTTTTCTTCTTCCTTCCTACTCTTTATGTTCAATTTACTTCAAAAAACGAATCATTTCTTGAGGAGAAAACTATTTTGAATGAATTGACTTTTAACTTTATCTTTCTCTGGTATCTAGATGTCATTTTCTTTAAGCAAGTAATTGCTCAGATGACTGGATGGCATGCTGGATAAACGCACTAGCTTTTCACCTCTTAACATTCCAGGAGAAAAACACACAAATGGCAATATATTTTGGATGCAATGAGTTTTGTTGACTCAGCTTCATCTTCAGCAACTATTCCACATTTCACTAACTCTGAGCCCAGATAAAAATAGTACAATTAGCACATTTTATCAGAAGGAAGCCATTGCTCAGCAGATGCAGAAAGGGAATGATTTCTCTACTAATGGCTGTAAAACAAGCAGAACATTGGGCAGAGATCATCCCAGCCAAATCAGAGCATTCATTCTTTGTCACTTATTCCTTCTGCTGGATCAGATCCATATAGGTGTGTACTACTGAGCATGAACTGGTATAATGCAGGACAGAATATGGCCCTCTACCTCTTTTAAATCAATCTCTTTGAAACCCCTTTAACTGGACTTGCAATGAACAAGTCTGTTTTCTAGCACGCAAATTTTTTTAGGACTCAGAACTGCACATGTAACCACATCTTGCTGGAGAAGCAAATACCTAATATCACCTCTACAGTGCAGTGGTAGTACCAAGGAGTTACGCACTAAGTTGTGGAGTAGAATGATTTTTTATTCGTTTCATTTTAGGGCCCAAAGGAAGGAGTGGGTCTTTAATTACTACCATCCACAGTGTAACTGCTTATGAATCTGTTACCACAGATTTTCTTTTGAGATCTTGCTTTTTCAAAACATTTGTCCTTGAACTTCTAATTAACCTGGAGCAATAGAGTTCCAAGAACTACAGAGCAGAAGATTTTAGAGGAGAAGTGAGAATGCTCTGAGGTATGTGGCATTATTGGCAGTGACTTTGATCCTTATGCATCCTTTAGACATCACAATTAAGAGAGAGCTTTATAAAAATAGCTTTATCTCACAGGATCTTAGCACTGATGTCCATTCAAGCTATTTCTTTGTTTTTGCTACATCCCTTGTGTGGGATGTCACAAGTATTTGTGTTTCCTTCTTATACATCCAACCAGTAAGAATGAGGTCAATCCTTGAGAGCAAAACAGGGTACAGAAAAGTACCAATTCTTATTTATGTTATACTACATGCTACTTTTCTCCTTTTTCTGGATAATAATTAAGCAATTAATTAAGTCTCTTTTTATGTTAATTGTATATTACTGCACAGAGGTAGGTAGTTATTAATTCACTGGAGAAACACAGTTTATTTGTGATTCAGTTACAGTAAAGTAAAGTAAATGAAGAAAATGCTTTTAAAAGAATTGTACTGAAGGGAGAGCATGGAGAATAAAAATAAAACACATCAAATACAGATGAGAAAACACAAAGTACAATCCTTTTGGGTCACCTAGTCTCTTCTTTCAGCCAGCACAGGCTTGTTTTTTGTTGGTGTGTGTTCCTGCACTCTGTATACTGCTATACTCTATGCTTAAATATGCCTATATATATTTATAGCAGATGACGTAACTTTCACGTCGTTTAGAGTGAGGATGAGCTTACTCTGAAGTACTGTGAGCTACCTCATTTAATAATTGGTAATTGTGATCTGCCTGGTTTCAATGATCTGGAAAACACCATACATGACCCGTGACATCTTATATTAAGACTATCATTTTCCAATATACATGTCTATGGACATTAGACATTAAGACAAAATGTACGTATCTGAGTTTAAGAACGTCAATAAAAAGATCTGCCTGTAATACACGTAGACATGATAGAATGGCCTTTAAAAAAAGCAATCAATTTTAGCTAAAACATTTGGAATTTGTTGTATTGGCTTATTAAATTTAGACCTTTCTGCAGTGAGTCATTTATTTATATAACTCGGTCATACTATCCACAACTGTAAAAAGCGTAGTAAATCACATCTTCTGCCATTCCATTTCATTCCTTCCTCTCATACATATTTTAGCACAAACTGGAAGGGACAGCTATTGTTTATATATTTTAGAAATAATTTTAAAGAGTGGTTTCTTAATTTAACATTGGAAAATGTTAAATAAATTGTTATCAGTCTTGAAGGATTCTATCCTCAGAGTGTCTAGTTTTAAAGTCAGTAAATATACAGTACTTTTATGTACTACAACACCTGCTTGGAACTAGTAAGCAATTACTCTAAATTCTGGGATTTTCACAAGTTTTTAGTACTTTGGTATAAATTAACAAGCTATCTTGAGACTTCAGCTAAAATGTTTGTACTTTTGTTTGAAACAATTTTATTCCAAAAAATGGAAATCTTGGAATTGAAGATGAATCTTCCAAATTGAAGATTTTAAAAGCAACTCCAACTAATCAAAGCTTAAAAATTTTGGAAAAAATCAGGAATGACCTAAAGGAAATGACTTGATCTTTGTGTGTTTATATAGCTCATAAAATGATCAAAAGTTCAAAAAACATGACTAATTTCAAAGATTAGTACAAAGTTTAATAGTGCTAATCAGGTCTCTGCATGATGCATTCAGTCCTCTGGTATAGACCAGGCGGTTATTGCAGTGTGATTGGACAGTAAATGTAATTTATATCACAGCTATTAATATTTACAGTGTAAATGACCTGTAAATGAATATTTACAGTAAAATGAAAAGATTTTATCTGAGGCATGCAATATTTATTTCTGATTTTTAACGATCACTTTATCCAAGCAGGATCTGAAAATCCCATGTGAATCTGAAATCTAACCTTTTACAGCCCTGGAGTAAGAGAAAATATAAATATGCTCTGATAGTTGAAGACTTTGAGTGGGTAACATTGTCAATGGGACACACTGAGGCACCACAGTGAATGTTTTACCATTTTACCATTCTCTTTATGGAAGAAGCCATATCCAGAAAAGACCCCAGTATGTAGGGGGCTGCCACTAGAAAGGCAGGGCTGTACTTGTTCGCCCTTGCCGTGAGCACACAAGGCTCTACAATTCCCACTCTTTATGCTTTGCACCAGGGTAGGTCAGAAGAAAGAGACAGCTTCCTCCGTGCAACCTTGAGCCATGTCTTTCTTCAAAGTTGGTAAAAAGTGTTAGCAGCCACCCGAAGAACACAGCCTGGTGCAACCTGGTGCTGCCCAAACACAGTCCCTGCTCCCAGGGAGTGACCAACACCATTCCGCTTTACACAGGCTCAGAAGCAACGCTGGTGTGGAGAAAATCTGGAGCTGCCCTACAGTTCTAAACCAGGGTAAATTCACAGCCGCTTCACAGTGGACACCTTGTAATTGCAAACAGTGTGCACACTATATCTACCTGAACTTTCAAAAGAGCAGTCGAAAGCCGTAATGAATCACAACTTTTATCACTGCCTGCTTCATTGGCCATGTATCTTTCTGTATGTTACCTCTACTATTTTGTATATATTGTATTTGTGTATTACATATTTGTATATGTACAGTCCAGATAGCTCAGGGAAAACTATAACCCAGGATATGAAGAACTGAAGATGAAAAAGGGATGTTAGCTTATAACTTCATCTAGTCAACCTCTAAAGTTGTCAGTTATTGTTAATTTTTACTTCAAATTTGAAATTTATTTATGTTTTCTCCTCTCCACAATTTAAAACTCAATTATTTTGTGATTAGACAGTTTCTTTTTTCTAATCACCAATATAATTATTTAAATCGAAAAAGAACTGGTATTAGCCACATTAGTTAGACAGTGATTCTCAACTGAAGGAATTAAAAATGCCAATTGCTTGATAGAAGTCAAAATTAAGGGTGAAAAATGTGTGGAAAAATTCCTTTTAACATTTGATTATCAAGATCACAGAGATCAGTAAGGAAAAATCATATTCTTTATGAATACCATGTATTTCTAAACTATTTTTGACTCTTATTCAAAATACAGGAAAATATTCTTGTCCTACAGATACCACTGCATACTAAGAATTAGCAAATGAAAACTAATAAACATTTGTCCAAAATGTCTCTTTCTAACTACTCCTCGAGCTTTTCAAGAAGCAATCAAATACACAATCAAAATATCTTTGTTTTCTGTGTTGTGCTTTATAATACAGACATCCATACAGTTCTCTGGTATTCCTCTGTTTTAGTGAAAAGAGAATGACAACTAGGAAAGCTATCATACTTCCATGAACACATCCTCTTGTCTCCCTTTCTGGGGTATTGGTGCACAAATGTCTTTGCAAACCTATGTCCCATAGATTCAGCTGGAAATCACCTTCATATCTCATTTATGAAATACAATACAGTCCAATTTGGGATACTATATTTATTTAAGCTATTGACTAGGTTTCACGATATATAGAAGAAACAGTATGTAAAAGTGTTTTCAGTGAGAGAGGGAGCTTCAGGTAACACCACCTGACAAACCTCTTTTGATGCTACATACTAATTGAGTTGCAAAACAGCACATTATTCATGAACAAAGACATAGGAGATCTGTACTCAAAGAAAAGGAGAACAGGGTGAACAGGAGGGAGAAAATACAAAAAGACACCTGTTCTCATTAATTCAATGACTAGTGTCAGCACAGTCCTATTACAAGGAAGAATAAAAACCATAATGAACACGCCTCAAACTACATTCACCATGGAAAAAAGGGAGGAAATAATGCCATTCTGGTTGATGCAGCCCAAGGTTTGGGAAGTTGGTACACTCACAAATGAGAACTGATATACCGCACTGAGCATGAAAGCAAAGACGTGTAATCGGAAATGCTCACGTCACCAAGTTCATGCTTTGCGTGGAATCTATTTTCAACACTCGCTAAAGATCAAATGCTTTTAAATAGAGGGTATACACTGAGCTTCTCCTGTAACAGAAAATTAAACAGGTATTTTGTTTGTCTCTTCACCATGCACAAAATTCAGAGATCTTCATTTGTTTTGCAGGAAACGTCCATATCTCTGCATTATAAAGCAGTACTAGCTAGTGGGCAACCTATTGGATGGAAATCCATAGCTATTTTATTAATGGATTGCTCCTATGAGAGCTTACAAACTGTCATGTTTTTTTCTTCCGACTTTGAGGCATATGACTCACAAAAGGAGGATATAAACATTTCCAAGGCATGACATGAAGCTAGAGAAGAAAGCAAAATGCTAGAATAATACGTCTTTTAACTGTATACAGAATAGGTATTACATGTACCCTTTTGTAAGTGCAAAAAAGGGCTTATCCACAGGCTATAATTGTCAATTAAAAAACCACCAATTCTGCATAAATGAAGACAGAAAGTATTGTTCTGTAAATCCAAATTTAACTTTGGAGACTGCTGAAGTTTCTGCTTGAGCTGACTAGGAAGGAAGAAATCATAAAATCCAAGAAGCTCAGAACTCAAGGATCCACAGGAGATTTCAGAAGGGTTAGCTAAAAATGCAATATTGAACCTTTCATGGTCTCCACTTGACACTCCTGACACCTTCCCACCCTCTGCCAGAATGGACACCCCCCATGTCACACAAAAAACAGTCACAATATAAGGTTTTTAATATGACAAAGACATATTGCTTCACCCAAATAGAAAGATGGTAGTTTATTTTATTTTCATGTTATTTAAGGCTAGATGGGGAAAGGATAATATTTTCAGCTGGACTTCAAAAGCATGCCTGCAAAATATGGCATGAACTGCTTTTTGACAGATTAGTATGGATGAGTGCTTACATGTAATCTGTCATTTATTTGTACAAACCCATATTTAGCATGCAAATAGATACTTGTCACTGGACTCTATTTCTATAATTGGTCAAACCAAAACCCTGATGTGCATTGTGCCAACCAGTGGTGCCCAAAAATCTGCATTCAATTTCTGTAGTTCAAACCTATTTCTAAATAAAAGTGGCACAGTTTTCCAAGAAGGTCACTCCCATTAAAGATTGTGGTTGTGTTGGGATCAAGTGGAATACTTATTCTATAATCCAGCATTTCTTTCTTTTTCTTTCTCTGGCAGCATTCATATTCTCCTCCCGGACTGATTTTCTCATAATTAAAAAGATTTATTCTTTTTCTAAGAAGATTTAATCACTACTAACTGAACGTTAGCAGGACTAACCATGATTCAACAGGATGTGCCAAGTTCAACTAACAGGGAGAATTTCTGTACACGGATCCAGTTTGCAATACGTGCTTCTTTAAACTTCAATTACAGAAAGGGCAGGAGGAATCTATGTTTCCCCCTCTCAAAAATATACCTGTGTTAACTGTTATTCTGCTGTTGACATTGTACTTTCTTTGTAAGCATTGCCTATTGCTTTTAAACATCATTGAAAGGTGTGGCATACACCCGATGTTATGGTGAGTCACAGGGATGCGGGCGAGTTTCAGGGACATCGAATAGCCCACAGAGTCTGTGAGATTTGATCCCTCGGAGTTCCCAGCTGGCCACCGTGGGATGCAATTTATCTCTCCAGATCTTGGAGGTCTAACAGCTGTATAAATCTAAGCTAGGCATCGCCCCTACCTCTAAAGTCAGTGAAGAGGGCATGAAAAAGAGCAATCATCCCCTCTTCTGATAAACATTCAAATAGTTGGGATGAATGATCTGCGGGTGCACATTACACTAGGTTGATTATAGTGATTTTTTTTTCATGAGGATAACTATTAAACATCTGAAGTCAGATTAGATTAAGCTTATCATCAGACAAAACTATTTAAATTTTAAAAACAGAGTTGGATAGTTCAGGGTTAGGGCTTTGCATCTGAAGAGTTGTAATCACATCACACAAAAAGTAGTTGTGATTTTGAACCACAATTTTCAAATGATGACGTTTAGCACAGGGAATCTGTATTCTTCACCTGACTTCTTCTTCAATCGTTTTCTCTGACAAATTAAATAATATTAACATGTAAATAAAATTACTGAAGTGCAAAAATTACCCGGAGGTGCTGATCTCACATCTTGACATAACCATTAGCCTTGGTACCTCTGCAGCTGAGGTAAGCAGGGTCAGAGACAGAGTGGGAGCAAGGCAGGAAAGTGAAAGAGATCTTTAGAGTCCCCATTTGCCTCACTCGGGGGCAAAACATGCGAATGAGCTGTAGGCACACCAGTGCTGATGCATTTAATATCCTGCCTGTCTACCTCTGGGAAGCAGCCAGTGCCAGCAACAAGAGCATGGGGAATTCTCACTGTGGGGAAATAAGACAGCAAGGGAGTAAGAGCAAATAAAAAAGAATGTTGGTTCTGTGTTAGAGAAAGACACTAAACGACCAGAGTGTAACAAACTGATTAAAGCACCTTTTCTCCATTGCTGTTGACAGCTGTGATCTGTCATTACCAGCCAGGACTCAGCCCGCCCAACCGAGGTGGGACTGGGTGAGCTGTGCAGGGAGGTTGCAGCTTCAGTTTTCTCAAGCTGCTTTTACTGTAGCTTTTCCAAATGCCAGGGAAGGCCAAGGACCCCATTCAACACAGTGAAGCTAAGAGGCCTTTTTAATTTTTGCCTTTTATCTTAAAGGGCTTAATTCTGCAGTACTACGTAAAACAGAGCTCCAGCTATCTGGAAGTGCAGCTGTCTTTATCTGTCTTCAGTAGCACTTACAAGCAACTTACTGCCTCATTACTAAACCTGAAGCCAGAAATTTATTTGCACAGGGACAGCATGATCATGCCCAATGTCAGGTGAAGGACATTTGCTTTCATTATTTTTCCCTTGTCTCTTGTATTATTCACATATTTCCTCCTCTTTAATGTCTTTCCTCTTGATTATTAATGTATGAAGAATGCTGGCTGCACAGTTCAGAACATGACAACACCTGAGAAACCCCAAAGAAGCCAAGCATTGCTATGTGTTATTTATAGGATTTCAGGCTTGTCTGTATTTCCCTCAATTTCTGGGGTTTTATAATTAAGGAGAGAAAGACTACCAACTCAGATTCAGATGGTGAAGGAAGCTCCAGAGCTCTGCATTTGACTTATTTATGCCAGAATGCCTCTTTAATGACTAAAACATTCATGTTGTAGCGGGTCAGAGGCTTCATGTATTAATGCACAAAGTCACGGGATTGAGTTGAATAATTTATTAATTGCTTTTGTGCATCACACCTTGAGCTTTTTTTGGGAGGGGGTAAAATATTTAATGAATTAAAACAGTGTATTTGAGTCATTTAAACTTGGTACAAGTCTCATGAGGAGCGGCTGAGGGAACTGGGGTTGTTTAGGTTGGAGAAAAGGAGGCTGAGGGGAGACCTTACCGCTCTCTACAACTACCTGAAAGGAGATGGTAGCCAGGTGGGTGTCGGTCTCTTTTCTCAAGTAACAAGTGACAGGACAAGAGGAAACGGCCTCAAGTTGTGCCAGGGGAGGTTTAGATTGGACATTAGAAAAAATTTCTTCACTGAAAGTGTTGTCAAGCGTTGGAACAGGCTGCCCAGGGAAGTGGCTGAGTCACCATCCCTGGAGGTATTTAAAAGAAGTGTAGATGTGGCGCTTAGGGACATGGTTTAGTGGTGGACTTGGCAGTGTTAGGTTTACAGTTGGACTTGGTGATCTTAAAGGCCTTTTCCAACCTAAATGATTTTATGAATTCTATGGTTTAAGACTGAAAGGGCAAAAAGGCAAATGATTCCTTCCGTGATTTCAATGCTTAAATCCCTGTTTTAGCTGTTGTCCAACACTTGCATCATACCTCATGACTGGAGTGCCATTAGCACCAGGAAATAGTCTACAGAGGACTAATACTCAGGAGAACATGATTGTCTTCACCACTCAGGCTTGAGTAAGTCAAACTCTGGACCTCCATTTTTTGATTTTGTTTGAGGCTTTTTTTTTGTGCAAGAATGAAGGAGAGGGGAAGGGAATTATCCATCTCACCACTGGAAAGTGTTTTGAAATCTTTGAATGAATAATGCAACGCGGGCAGCATTGAACCTCAGTTTGGACAGCCAGACAAAACTCTACACATCTTGTAAGACCTTTCAGGGTCTTCCAGCTGAACAAATGCTCACAGCTCTCCATCTATGGCCAGGAGCAATGACCTTTAGAGGGCTGAGCACTTCGCTTGGAAGAGCTTTTCCACCGGCATTTCCCCGCTATCTGGACCCAACTGGCTACCTAAGGCCATTATGGGAATAACTTGTTCCTTAGTAGCTGCTGGAGAACACCAGAGCAGCTGAGAGAATGCAATTACTGCTCAGGGCCTGGCTATTTTCCTGCCTTTAGTAAGCGCAAAAGATATTTTCTTATAGATTACCTGTAATCCCTAAATAATTTCCATTTTGTGTTTACTAAGAAAACAGGAGTTCAACTTTTTACTAGCTTATAGCCCTCTGAAGTTATTTTTTTGGGAAATTTACTTATTATCTTTTTATTTCACATACCACCATAAAAAATAGACAGAAGAATGTAAAATGTATATACAGGGCTGTGATTGCTGTTTGGTTTGTTTAAATTAGAGAAAATCTATATTTTATAGTTGTACAAATAACTTAGAATTGTTTGGATTATGAAACTAAAGATAACATGGAAGATGTAAAAAGACATGACAAAAGAAAGAGTGATTAAAAAATAGTTCTCAGTGGTCTTCCGTTTGCCTTAAAAACAGAACTTGCTACCAGTTGTGTAAAATAGTGTCAGGTTTTATTCCTAGAGAGCCTCTGGAATCTTTCTGTTTGCTGATATTCTTAATTTTTCTTGTAATATTTTAAGATTACTTTTTGTAGAAAAGTTTATTTATTAAATACATTCTAACAGCTTTTACTCCTATGCAGAAATTGAATGCCAGTAAGTCACAGCGTTTACTTATTTTGCTATTTGCCTGAATTTTCTATAAAGTAGTTACAAACTAATTGCACAATACTTATAGAAACTTGCCATTGAGCTGTGTGATTGTTTGATTCAGCCCTGTGGTCTCTTGCTTTCCTAATTTGGATGACTCTACTTCAAAAAACGTAAAAGGCCCTCAAGGATGAGCTCCAGTATGAAGACTGGAAGTGTCTTCTGAGTGGCGTCAAAAGTGACAGCAAACTCCAAAATGAACCTGGAAAGTTGCCACTTCACCAGATAAAGAACCAGTCCAGCAACTGGTATGTGTTATGAAATATTTAATGGAATGGGGAGTAGGAGGCCCTTGGTACAAGCTTTTGGAAGTTATGTTTCCCTCTGTCTTCTTACCTCAGTGCAATAATTTTCCTCCTGTTACTACACATGCCGCCAAGCCACACGACCCACCATCCCATGCTGTCCAGATGATACCTGCTGCAGTTGATCAAGCAATCAAACAGAAGGGGAAAGAGGTGCCTAAATGCTGCAATACAAAAGGGGCACTGAAATGCAGTCAGTAACTCTAGGAGACAATTCCAGAGAGTCACCTGGCCTTCCCCGTGCAGGCAGTGCTAAGCTCAGTAATTCCAGATTTTTCAGTTTCTTTTTCTGTTACAAAGACCTGACTTCCTTGTTCATTTTAGTAGTCCCCCTCTGACCATACATATTTGAATTTGTCTTAGGATGACTGCAATCGTTGGCAATTTTCTATATAAGGTCCCAACAGTGGTTTGTACATGGCATTAGTACTTACCCACTTCTACTGGAAATATGGCAACTGATATGTCCCTATGAGTGCATTTTCTTTGTTCCCAATGTCTTGTACTATTGCATGATCAACTAACCTCTCTCTTCCATTGCCAGCCTACAGCAAGAGTCTGTGTTATATCAGACACAACCCTGCATTTGTACGACTGAATTTATTCAGGTCTGTCTGCCTGACAGCATTCATTTCCTGCTTCTCAGACCTGAGCTCTTCTCATTCTGTATCATTCATCAGCCCATTCTATTTTGTGTGCCAAAACAATTCATGAAAATATGAAGCAAGACAGTCCTGAGACTAAGCTTTGAGAGGCACATATGGCAGCTATTCTTTGGTACTTTTCCTTGCAGCAGGATCCTTTGCCATCACCCTTCAAGCCAGCTCACTATTTCAGAATTCATCTGCTACCTCCATGTTCTTCATCTTAACTAATTGTTTTCTATGTGATGTAATGTCAACTGCATTTTGAAAACCAGACAAATGAGCTCCACTGCAATTCTTTTGTTAAAAATCTTTTTTTGTTTAAAGCAAACCTATTACGTTGTCAGGGAAGGATATCGTGTTATTTCAGCATGATCCATCTTTAGTAAACCTGTTTTGCACTTTATGCTGCCTTCAGTGGGAGCAGCAAATGCAAAGTGAAAAATGAAATCTTTGCTCCTTTGAAAAATATTAGATCTTTATTATTGATATCATTATTATCTACTGCATTTATTATATTCTTTACTCTCAGATTTCATAACTGAAGAATTTCAATTCAGTGATCCAGCTGATTACACTCCCTCACACTTTTGTGCTGTTCCTGACCTGTTATCCCAGGAAAATGGATTAAGAAAAAGTGCAGTGAGATGAGATGTAAATATTAAATAGTTTACTACTCACGAAGCTTCCAAATCTTGATTTGTAGTGTCAGAAACAGTTGAAGATCAGTGACAATTGTATTTCTAATAAGTTTGTATTTGCATTGCCACAATGATTTCCATGAGGAAGGAAAGGCTAAACCAGACAAGCAACATTGTTTTACCTGTCAGAGTATTTTTACCATGCCTGTTGGACCTCTAAGGTAATTTCCACCCTCCTCAGGCTCACACGCATCCAGACCCTTCTTCCTAGGTGAAGACAACACAAGTAACTTCCATAGGACCTGCAGGCAGTGCTGGCCCATGCTCAGCAGAGCTCGCTTTGCCCTTCCAGCCCTGGGTCGCTCCTGCATTGCTGGGGTGAGCAGGAGGCACAGGCTGCCGTGACCCAGCCTTGCAACACCGCCAGGCTCCTAACTTGTGTTCCCCATGGGGAAATAACGAAGTTTGCAAATGGGAAAGAAGGGAGCAAAGAGATAATCCGTGATGTGTGAGCTGAAATGAACTAACGTTTCAGACTGACCCTTACAGGAAGATTTCTCTCCCTCTGCCACTAACTGGAAGATTAATGCGGTGAGTATGCATGATTGCTAACTGCCTGTGTTTGCCAGTGCGAGAATTAAGAAATGTTTTGCAGTTGTTCAGTCACAATGAGAAAATTACAATCAATTGGCATTTTTGAAAGAGAAATTAATTGTACACTTCAGTGAGATGACACTGATAAGATAAGTGACTGCTTCAGGCAGTCAGCGACTCATCTCTATTTATAGCTATATAGCTGAGGACCGAAAAAAAGGAAGTGGGCGGGAGAGAAAATAAATCCCCAAAGAATCGCTATTAATTGCTTCTCAGTGTACTGACTCACAATATTCTTTACCAGAAGACAGCTTTTGACAGTTTTATTTTTTAGGATTCATCTCATCTAACTGTGGAAATCTACACTGCACTTCTGAGCAAGCCGCCCTGCCTTGCCTTGGTGGCCAGTGGGGAGAAACTGCTGGGACCCGGTGAGCTGGCCCGTTTCTGACGCCTGCTTTAGGGTGAGGCGGATTGCGCCCTAGACTAGCAAGGGAGCCCAGAGTAATTAGCTCAGATTTAGCTCTGACCTATTTTAGATGTTTACATCTAAGCAAATGAGTCACACCCAGTACCTTTTGTTGCCTTAATTTCCCACTAAAAAGTGACTATCTCACATGATCAAAGCCAATTTTTCTGTCAGTCCTTCCAACGTGAGAGGTGTGCCATAATGACTGACAAGATATAAGAAACCATGAGTGCAAGAGAGCTAAAAGTGGCTTTGTATAGACAGGTGTTGCAGTGAACATAAGACAGCTCAGGTTGACAAATTCAGTTCAGCTCACTCAAGAATCTGTAAACATTGATATTGGCTCAAACTTCATCTGACTCTTACTGGCAATGCAGTCTTGGAAAGGCATCAATGTGTTACTGGAAATCTCTCAGGCAGCATTTCAGTACTTCTGATTCAATCCCTAACCAGGAATTATAGAAGGAACAAGGAAAAAAAAGATGTTTTAAAACCCATTAAAGCATCTGCCACACCAGCTCTGATGCTGCTGAACAGAAGTGAACCGAGTGTGTCTCTGGAGGGAGCAAGCAGGCATGGCTTACCTGGGCATACACACATGTGCGAGAGAAGAAAGAGGGACCGCGTGGATGCTGTGAAAGAGGTCGTATTGCTGTCCCACTTGTAAATGCGGTAGTTTTTTTACACTGTGACAGAGGATGAGTGAACTGATACGAGAGCACCAGAATTTTCTCCCCTTGCTTTTCTTTCCCTTTGGCCTGTTGGGGCTCAAACTCAGGAATGCTCATAATATTCCATGATCCACCTCACGCTCGCTGACAACTCAAGCCAGCCCAGACAGTGCTGAAATGCAGGAGGCCAGGACTGCCCTGCAAGGCCAGCACCACAGCTGTGGCCAGAGATGCTTCATGGAAAGCTGCAGCCACTGCAGCAGCAGGACACCAACAAGCTGCCCGTGAAGGGTGTCTTGTGGGTCGCTTTGCTCAGGGCAGCACCGTTTCAGGGCTCGCAGAATAACTGCCAGGTGGAGCATAAGGACTGTGCTGCTGAACACAAGTCAATGCAGCTGCAGAAAAAAAGCTTCTTTCCAACAATCAGCACAGAGGTCACCCCTAGTAACGGAAAGCATTTTATAATAATACCAGCGAAACACTAAATTTGCAGGGAATGAATCACAAAGTCTCCAGCAGCAGGGATTGCACTTGCACTTAGCATGCTTTCGGAGATGGAGAGGATGGAAATGTGGCTAGAGTATTTCCTGAATTCACTTCTCACCCTGTGGGTCTACGATTTTAACAAAACCAGTCTTGATTTTTTTTCTACATTCACATAAATATTATTTGCACAAGAATGTAAACAATGGTAAAAAAGTGGAACCTGGAAGCAGGTCAGCTCTTGAGGAGTGCCTGCTTTCTGAAGACATGCATGTGCACACAGTCCTACAGCTTACAGCCTACAACTGTAAGATCACACCAGACATGAAGAGTGTAACTTTCTATGTCAGAGCAAAGAGCAAGCCAGTTTTGTCTTTTAATGCTAGAAATATAATACAATGCTTCCCATGCCTTAAAACTGCAATTTCTATCTGCATCTATATAATGCCTTCCATAAAATTAATTGTGTTTTTCCATTATTTTGGGGAATTGTAAGCGTTGATAGTGTCCCATTCCTCTTGCCTTGTTGGCAATTCCCTATCTACAGCTTTTTCACTCATGTTCAGGCTTATGCTAGGAAATGTTCCCCAGAAAGAACTCACTGCTGAACCTGTATGTGTTTTGCCTAATAAAATGCTGAGGTGTGAAATGTCCGTCACGGGACAACACTATGATGAAATAGGATGGAATATATTCTCCCAGCCCTTTTGGACAACAGTAGGTAACATACCTCCTAACATCTTCTGAAACCTGCAACCTTAGGTAAGGCAGCGATTGCACAGGGAGGCAAATGAATGAGGATTGCATCAGTTTTCACAGGGCTCTATAACTGGTTTTATTGTTAAGGGATTCTGTACTGCTCTAAAGTTGTCATTTTGAAAATACTGAGCCTATGAGGGAGGGCACTGTAGAAGGGGACTGACTGGAAATCAGACCAGGATAGAAAAGAAAATAAGGAGAACAATGGGGTTAGTCTTCCTTCAGGACCCTTGACAACAAATGTGGGTTGGTGGCTACAAACCTGTGTTCAGCTCCTCATACTGTGTAGGTAGCTGACGATGCAACATGGCCTTTCTCAGCAATTGCTTTAGCAATGGCTTTGTGTACATCTTTATTTCTTCATGAGGCACCTTGAAACCTCCTATTCTCTCCCAGGCGGAGGAAATCCAGACATCTGCATGGCTCCAGGCACAAGCTACAGCACAGCATTGCTACTTTGGTCTTGCCCTGTGTCCCCTTGCAGTGTGGCCTCCACCTCCTTTATGTGCAGGGAGGGTGATGGAGAGCAGAAGAGGCAGTGCCGCTGCTCCCAGGGGTGGTGGGGAGTATCCAGAGGGACCCCGAGCTCAAAGGGCTGCCACCAGCGAGCAGCTTCCTCAGCTGCAGAAAAGCCCTTCCCCTGGTCATCAACAAACATCACTGCACACTCTGGGAAAGAAGGAATGCAAGAGATGTGGCTTGGCACACTTAAACACGCCTAGAGGACAGGCACTGCCTGGCAGCGGCTGAGATCAGAATTGTAATTTGTCTGGACTAAGAATGAAACTGCCATACAAAGCCGCTGTCCTGGACTGACCACCTACTTATGAAAATTATTTAATGCAAACAATGCTGTTCCTTAGAAGAGAGCAAACGCTCTTTCTTCTCTCTGCTGCACCTGGAGCTCTATTCCCTACACAGTGAAGGAGAAACAAATTGGCTGTTTTTCAGAAGATTTACAACGACCTGACACAAGATGCATTTATTCAAGATGCACTGCTAAGAGGAATCAGCCTTGCTCCGGAGAGCTCATGAAGCTACATCTCTATGCAATAGCTGAAGGTCCAGCCCACACTGCCAGACACTTGTGCATACAGTACAGAATAGTCACTTCTCACAGGAAACACAGAAAACTTGCAAAACCATTTTCATCAACAGGTAGAAAAAGCGCTATTGACAGAATATGCTACATACTTTACAAGGTCAGACAGAATTTTTGATACTGTTTTAACCTCTACTAAGCTACTACAAGAGTGTGGGATGTGTTGTTTGGTGCTGGCCTGAAGAATTCTGACATTATTGTGAACAACAGAAAACATCTGGGAGCGAAGAAAGTGAAACCTTTTAATATTGACCACAATTAAGACTCAGAAAATTCCCGTTGACTATTATATGTTGCGATAGTACTAGTCAGTGTTAGGATCTATTTTTCACTTTTTGAAGACAGTTGTTTTTATTAACACAGGCATATGCAGTAATAAATAACTGCTTAAAAGCATTTAATGTAGAATCAGCCCTTATAAACTAGCAGGAATACATCTTGAAGTTTGTAGAGTCTATAAATAAGTAGTAGCCCACTGCATTTTTTTTAAATTTATTTTTTCTTTTCTTCATTAAGATATCAGTCTAGTATGCAAGAATGCAACACAGTGTATGGTTTTGATTATAAAGTAGTCATTTCCCTCATTACCATACATAAACACTTAAATACCCTATAGGTATTTAAATTTGTTTTATCCTGAATATACTTTTCTTAGTATTACATACTTCACCCACAGTTTAATTCTAGAAAAAATATTTACTGTTAAAGATATTTGCTGAAAGGTTTTTGTTTCATAGCCTGCTTGGTAGCAGGTAAAGAGCCATCAATATCAACTGGAACAAAGGCAGAGGACCTGTAGCTCAGCATCCGCCACATCTGATGACAGCCTGTCCGAGAGAAAGGGCACGTCCTCATAGCTCAGAGTTTCCACTCCATGTCAAGCTCCTCATAATAAAATCTTTAGAATCCACCTGCTAAAGCCTTTGGTCTAAGAAGCATGCTTATAAAAGCCTCTGACTTTGAGGTCTGCTTTCTGGGACTAAATCAAATTATTTCATCCTCTGAAGGAAAGCTGACATTAGTGGGACTTGGTGGGTGCATTAAAGGACAGAGTTTGACCCACTGGCTTAAGAAAAAAATAAAAGAGAGAAGACTCGAAGGTTCAAGTTACTGCTTGACAACTGAAAGAATGAAATGATTGCCTTATGAAGAAAAATAAAAATTAGAACATTTTGTCTGCAAGATCTATAAATCCACATCCACAAGCACATGCCTTATATTGAGGACTGACTTTGTAATAGTCTGGTAGTCAATCAGTCCCTCAGCACCTGGTAGCTTGGACAGGTCAGAAGAGATGCGCCCTCACTCTCTCAAACTTTTTGTTAGAGACGGCAGAAGATCTTATTTGCAGCGGCTTAGAACTTTTACTTTTTAACCATCTTTAAGCACTGAAGAAAATCATGCTGGGTGTCTGGCTTTAGCTGATTTTCTAGGAGAAACTTTCAGCAGAAGTAATTCTCCTGACTCCAAGAATGAGGTTGGGTGGGAGGGAAATATTATTTTGTCCATGTGGGCCCAGGTGGGACTAGTTCAGATGGGGACTGGGAGGCTCAGCAATGAAAACTGCTCCGACTGCCAGCTCTGCAACTTTAAAGCCCCAGCATGTGAGAGCATACTGGATAAAGAAGTCCTTCCCATGACTCCAGCTGGCAGCTGTATCACTTCTGACTAATGAGAGGCAGAAGCAGAAGAGGAAGAAGACAAGTGGCAGGAGATGGCAGCAAAGGTGCCACAGATAAATGCAGGGGAAGGATGAAAGGGGAGCAGTAGTCTGTAAGACACTTTCACCAGCACAGGACCCTGAGCCTCAACAGTATGCTATCAGCAAATACCTGCAAAACCACTGATAAAAACAGCATGGCAGTCCTTTCAGGAGATGGCTCAAACGGCACGCTCTTGCCATCGGTTGCTTCAAGTCACCCATGACCAGAAACCTGGAGTTTCTATCCCTCCATGGGACTTGGACATTTTGAGCTTTGTATTTTTTAAAAAGGAAAGAAATTAAATTAGACTACTATTAAAAGAACACCAAGACTGCGAAGTCAAGCACTGAAAAGATAGGAAATGCTAGACTCAGGTTGTGTGATGCACCTGCCTTTGGTCTCCTTGTACCCATGTAAGAGGACAGGGCTCCAAAAGAAGTGACTACAGGTTCATTTTTCTGTGGGCACCCCGACTCATCCAGAGCAGAGGATGGGCATTGCTCATAGCATGAAAGCCGGTGAGTGGATGAGGGGTTGTGAAGAATTGCTTCATCCAGACATGGAAAATGTGTCCTGGGTCACACAAGGGGCTGCAGGGTGATTTCAGTCTATGGTTCTCATTTTCATGTCAGCATTGCCATGAATGGCAAATGCTTTCCCTTGCAAACGAAGTCACAAAGAGTTGCATTTTTTCAAAATGCTATCATAATGTTAATGTTCATATAAAATGGCCCCCAAGTTTTTGTAGGGAGAGGTGACGTTTTCATGAGATCAAGGAGACAGGTGGCAAAAAAAACTCCTAAATTTTCAGGAATGCAAATACATGGGGCCTGGAACAGGAGCAGCAGAAACTAAGTAGAGTTGTAGACCTGATGGGAAGCAAACAAACAGAACAATCATACTGTTAAAGACTGTCATGAGGAATATTTTCAAAGAGGCCAGATTAAAGTCAAACCAAGACAACTCTGGCATTGTTTTGTAGTGCTGAATGTTTGGCCTTACAGGCACGTCATTTAGAGATTGGCACATTAAGGTTAAGTATGTGGAAATACCAGAGTAGGACACAGAACCCTTTACCCTCTATTCAACCACTTTTTTGAATTCAGGTCAGGTTATAACGACTGAAAGCCAGTGAAACATTGATAAGCTCCATTCAGTTTTTTGGTACAGAGGTACAGAAATCAGCCTCAGCTGAAGTTAAGTTTTCTAACTAAGAGGCAAAGAGCAGTTGGGAACTGCAGACTGCTTTCACCTCCCATTTGAAAGACAGCTCTTGCTGATGAAAATCAAAAATCTTTGGTAAGGGAAGAAAAAAAAGCAGAGCTATTGGCTCTACTGTTTGGTAAAATACACGACGTTTTCCAATGGTTTTCTTCCAGCATTGTTCTGAAGCTAATTTAATATTTTGTTATTGCAGAGGGAGTTCGAGGAACAGGACGAAATGCCAGTGAAGAGGCAAGATAGAGGAAGGTAAATATTTTCCTTGTAAATATCCCCAAAGTCTAGACCCACACAAAAGCTGGAACTTACCAAGTCAGACAACCATATTGCTAAATTCAGAGAGTCCAGACATTTTGCAGCTTCCTTATTGCACAGTTTAAAAAAGAGAGAGCTTAAACTATTTCCCAAAGGCAAGAATCTAACACCCAAAGTAATGAGGAGTCTTCTAGAACCTGTTCCCAGCTTTCATACCTGGATCTGGAAAAACAGAGCATAGAAAAGAGAGCAAATGCAGGTAAACCAACCTTTAAAAAAAAAAACCTTACAAACCCATGTTATATTTTCTTACTCTCCATACCTTGCTTCTCTGATACAAATATTGTCAATATCTAGTCGGTATGTGTGGGCTCCCATTCAAATAAAAGAACATTTAAAGGAAAGCAGCCCTGCGTATTACAGGTACTCGCCTCGTTAGTGTTATTTCTACAATTGTAGTAGCTATCACTTTAGCATTAAAGTTTTCTAGGCTTAAAATAATTTCATCAGCTCTTTAGAGCTTGACAAAGAAAAGAAGACATAGAATCAGAAAGCTATCAATCTTTTTTTTCTAACACTTTCACTAGAAAACACTAGTAAGGTGTGTTATTCCATTTTTAATTGGGATTTTTCTGGGAAAAAAACCCCCAAACTAAAAACAACAAAAGAAACCCCACTAAACCACTTAATATGCTTTTCCAGAAAACATATTAATTTGTATGGCTTGGATTCTATCTGCAGCTGATATTCTCTTTAATCAAAAATACTGAACAGAATCAAAGAAAAAAATGCTGATTTATATTTTATTGCTCATGTTTTATCTTTCTCACTTGCATAAAAGACATATTTTCTGCACTTTTAACAGATCTTAATTTGAATATGTTAACATAAACATTTGTATGCCTATTCTACATACAAATATTTTGTATAAGTATATAACAATGCATCCACATATAAGCATATATATAAATACGCAGATATACAAATTTCAATTATTTTTAAAAATACATCAAAGAAAATTACTATTGTTATCCACCAGCTGTGACCAGAACTGTCTCTTTAACATGCTGCGTTTAATGAGACATTATGTTAGCATTTCTCACTCTCTGTGTTTCTCTGAAAAAAAAAAAGTCTATGTTAAAATCAGTAAGGGAATTATGTAAATAAAGTACCAACCCTGATGAAACAGCAATTATATATCTCAGCAGCTGCGTACGTCCATTTATGATAGATGATTAACTAGCAAATTGTTTGCATATTTGTTTTATGGAGCATTTGGCAATTTAAGTATTAGCTATGAAGATTTAGCCAAAAGTCATTAAAATGCTTAGACTAGTATAGATCACAGCTGGTGCTGTTTTAGCAAACTTATAAAACACCAATATGTAAGAACTACCTTAAAGTAAAGGACTACATCCACAGCAGGGTGTGCATGCGATGTAACTAGTTACCATGCTGGGCACTTAATCCACCCGTTCAGTGGTTAGCAGGGACTCAGAAGACCTGAGTTCTGGGTTCTTCTTCTGTTTAAGGGTGATTTGAACCTTAACACCTATGCCACCAAAGCTGCCTTATCCTTTCGTCCTTCTGATAATCTATGAGGAGGGATAGCTTTGCATCAGGCCAGAATACAGACACAAATTTGAGAAAGCCTCTAGAGCTTCACAGGTAGATCCTGGCTGTTGGAGACTTGGATTCCAGCTCCACTTTGAGGATATCTAACATAAATAGCACAGTTACAAGCACCACACTGGGACTGGGATCATTAGAATATAGAGTTGTTCTCTCTCTTTTACCTAGTGAATGCGCAATTTTTAGGAGGAAAGAAGGCCCCCACCAAAAGGGTGGGGAATCTCTTGCAATACAGGTTTAAATCTACTCAGAAAGGAACCTGTGTCTTACCTGCAATCTGGGTAAGCGCACTGACGCCTGCGCTATGGGAAAGAAGAGCAAACAGACAACCTCCTCCAGGTGTGGCTAGGGTGGTTGAAGACATCATCATCATACCACTGGCATCACCCATCACTTCTACTATCACTGAGCCACCAGAATATAATTGTGTTAGTCCCTTTTTGTGTTCAGTGCCAAATGAAGAGATTCAAGCTGTAAAACCAGACTTAGCACTAAAATAGATGAGGGGTTTTGTGTATTTCCACCCATAAAGCAGCATCCATCAGCCCCAGCTACCTGAAAAGCGCGTGGGTCGCTCTGAAGGCAGGTACATTCAGGTTCTGGAAAACACCTATTAACTGAAGTGAGCATGGGTTCTCATTTTGGGGTTTAAGTCTGCTGTGAAAGCTTTTTATTTTTTATTTAGGGGGACAATAAATATTTCAATTCTGCTATTACTGTACTTCATTATTTGCATGCGAACAGGTCCAAACAGGGAGAGTTTGGACCTTTATATTGTGACAGGCAGCACACAGCTGTGTGACTCAAGGAGGAAGTTGCACTACATAAGACGATTTGCATCAGTGAGTCCGGGCTTGTGCTTTAAGTTAACCACGTGTCCCTGTGCTTTGCTGTAAGAGAGGAGTTGATGCCTCCCCATCGACCCTGCAGGCCTGTCTTCTCTCATCCCCGACCACTTCCCGCGGGCCCACTTTCACAGTCACTTTCTCCAAGCGCTACATGGCAAACACAGCCCTTGTTTCCAGACACGGCTCCGTAGCATGCATGAGCAGATGTAAGGACCGGAGGTTTCCCCCTGTCCCTCCCCTGCATGGCTTCCCTGTATCTGGGCATAGTCAATCCCAGAGCAAACATTGATCTGCTGGTGCTGATACCCAGAGATCATACAGCTCTAGTTGTTAATTACAGACAGAAGTCTTAGGTGCTGTTTAGCGGAGAAAGAAAAGCATCAGCGTAAGCTCCCGTGTAGCTGCAGCTGCACTGCTGTGCATTTATATGTGTATACATTACAGCTGCACCCTGCCTGCTTCTCCCCGCCATCTGCGCGTCTCTCCTCTGCCCTCCGCTCCGCTCTCGCAGACCCTCCCTCACCTCTTCCCACCCGAAAGGAGCCATCTGAGCTCAGACTCTGCAAGTATTAAACTTATAAACATTATTTTGGAGGTTTGAGGCAAAGCAGAAATGAGCTCATGCTCCCAAAACCATACTGATTCACCAAGCTAACAGTAGCATGAGCCCGTATCAGCTTAATTTTGCTGTGAAAGTAAGCAGAGGTGTTTTAACAGTAAATGGCACCTGGCCAAAAGTCCACTGGTTTTGTTTCCTTGAAATTCCAAATACAAAACACATTTTTTCCCGTGTTCTAGTTAACTTGCTTCATCAGCAGCCTCACTAGTGTCAGAGTTAACCTGGAAGATTCATGAAGAATTAGAGAAATACGTTGTTTGCTCTATTTGAGAAACATACTTTCCAGGAACAGTATTTCCTTCTGTACCCTCCTCTCAAATTTCCTCTCAGCCTATTAGCTGTACTGACGTTGTGTGTATTCACTTGGTTTGCACCATAAGCTGCCTGTGGCAAGGACGTATTATTTGTACTGCTCTATAATGTATTTTTGTCACTATGGACATAGCAAAGTATCTTCATTATAGAAGGCTAACAGGGAGATCAGCAATTCGTCAAGTCATTGACTCCCCAGTGAGGTGGGGGCTATGCTTTGGAGACCAACTGTAATTTATCCCAGCGAACTTGATGATACATGGCTATTGTTGAGGAAAAATGGAGAAAACTTGAGCAAAACACGCAGCCTGTGATGGGGTTTTAAATTTTTTCTACAAGTGAAAAGAATAATTTCCCCCTTTAACCTGCTGTGTGGCTTTCTGTGAGAGTCATCAGGTGAGATGTCTGTCTTGCCACGGAGCTGGGGGATTGGAAAGCACTGTGGGATACCCTTCCGTGACAGATTCATCTAAAATATCAGATGAACCAAGTTCAGCCTTTCCCGCTTTCTCATTTTTCCTGATTCAGTGCACAAGATGATGGTGATTCCAGCAGGAAAAATACAGGAGGAAAATCTGCTTGAAGAGTTGCCTTCCTAAATTAAGCGGGATAAAGAGGTGACCTGAATTTGTTTGCTTGTCTTTAAATAAAGAACTCATGAAATCTTAAAAAGCAGCTTTTGACTGTAAACAGTGACTTTGCCTATTTAATGCATCCTAAAAGACTTACCCTGCCTCCCTCCACCTCCGGATGACGGGGAGGCTTCCCAGAGGATACGTGTAGGCTCTGAGCTTGCGGCGGCTTACATAAGTTTCTAGCCCATCTGGCTGGAAAAAAAACTCCCAAATATAAAAGCATAAAAGTGTTGCTGGTGCAGGGAGATGGTGAGAGGAGCTGCTGGTGTTGGGTATCTTGGGGCTCCTTCGCTGGCTCCCCAGCTGCTGGCCCCGCTGCTCTCTCCGTCTCCAATCCATGCGTACAGTGCTGCTTTGTCTGATGCTACTATCACAGGCACCAAAGATATTGTGAACTGATTGTCTAAATTCAGGAGAGAGCCTTAAAATCTTCTTGTTTCAAAATGGTATATTTTGATGTTTTTTATTTGCCTTCAGGGTTTGAGTTCCCAGAGTCATGCCAGTGATCGCAATCATGAAGCCTACAATTTTTTCCTAAAATGGGACCTCAGGCTGCCATTAATAGCTTCTTTCCACAGATGAGGCTTTAAGAAAAATATCAAACATTTTAAGACTCATAATAAAATCTCAAGAATTGCCAACATTTTATGTCATTGGCTCCCTTGCTGTCCTCATCTCCTCCTGCCTTGAAAAACCAATTCATCTATGTCAGATAAGAGAGCCAGAACACGATATCCATCCAAAATCAGAGTGCAGAAACACATTTTGCAGCTCAGGCCAATCTCATCTCACCATCTTTAATACAGCTCCATTTTAGAACATTTGGGGAGTAGAAAATTAAGAGTAAACAGCAATATTTTCTTCTGATTAAAAAATGCAACCAAGGCTCCAAATGTACTTTTATTTTGAAAAAGCCTCCTTTAATGCACTCTAAAGCTTTAGAAATTACTCCATGGTAGAGTGAACTGTAGTCCTACTGAGTGAGGTGTAAGATACTGAATAAATCATTTTGATTTGACTTGGAAATACGGTTGAGGTCTTTAGTTACTACCATAATAGAAATTACAAATCATCTTGGGTTTGACAAGTTTGGTTTTTGTGTTTTTTTTTTAATGAAAGGTTGTTTTTTCAATGAGAGATTAGCTTTAACCTGAAATTACAAAAAAAATTATTTGAAAGCAAGTATCTGAATTTTCTTTGAAAGATCAAAATTCTGAAAACCGAAAATAATTATTTGACTACATTTTTTACGTGAAGAAGACTTTTAAGTGTTTCTGTTTGCCTGTGTATATATGCATGAATTGATCCTGTTTGCCAGTTTATTCTGAAAATAAGAAAAATAAAGTATCACTTTATTTATTGCTGTGATGGGAATGCCACAGAGCTGCAACTGAAAATGAGAGTCCCGCTGTAGTAGTCACTCTAAGAGAAAAGTCTGTTCCTGCTCCAGGACACATTCAGACCTAGATGTCAGTTAGAGGAGAGAAAAATGAGTCAGGGTGATGAGGTCACATTAAAAAAACAGAGTTTAGCAGAAAAACAGGACACTCAGCCTGCCACAAGAGCTTTTTTCAGGATGACGTAATTTCTATTAAATGGCTTGAAATTACATTATTACCCAGTACTGCACATTACCCCAAAATATTGACATGTATGATGTTACATAATTTTCCCATTGAGAAGAAATATTCCAAAATAATTATGATACCTCAAAATACTGTGAGTTGTAATAGTGGATACAAGTGCTATGGTTTCCAAGTTTTCAAATATTTGAAAGAACATTGGAGACCTTTTTTGAAATAGCTGTCCTTGAGTATAGAAGACAGTCCCCTCTTTTTTACAATTAACTGAATATCGTATATACTGCACCATAAAACTTTGAAAGGATTGGGATCAACTCATTGTTTGACAAAGCTAAAGCAAGAATGGTAATCAATCCCTTGGCAATGGAAATTTTAAATTTAAAATAAGCTTTAACAAAGCCTTTGAACCTTCAAACACTTTATCCTTAAGAAATTAATGGGTCCCTGAAGAAGTCTTATTTCCTTTTCTCTTTCAGTTATATATACTTCAATTACCTTAATCAACAATGCAGCAAAATAACTGATAGAGACCAACCTCCTGGAAAAAATTCCTCCCGATGCCTCTTTGCCACTTCTCCCCTTTTTTCCCCTTTTTGGATCTAAAACTGCTTAGGGTTCTACAGAAAAATTGTACTTTTTGGTTTTTAAGCTCTGTTTATTCTGGTTTCCGTTTGCTGTCGTAGTAACACCTCCTTCCACCCCTGACCTATTCCCCTCTCCAGCAATTTGTGTTGACTGCGGCAACACCTACAGATGAAAGCAGCCCTACGTGAGAGGTTTCCTTCTGCTGAACCAGGAACAGCACCGAAGAGTCCTTCAAATGTTTCTCTCTTTTAAAGGCAATTGGAACTTTATGGAACATTTTCTTTTTCCTCTTAGGAACAATTACCATTGTGGTCCCCAAGCTGCCATGCCAGCCTCTGCCTTTGGGCAAAAATGAATATATTTTTCAAGTTTCACTACATCAAAACCTCCTAGAAGTGACCTTCTTTGTTACAGGTATAGGTTGTGGCTGCCTTTATTGTCTCTACTCTTAAATCCCATCATAGTTATAGTTTCAGTCTAGCTCGGCTTCTCCCAAACATGAAAAGCGAGTCTGTGTGAACTGTTGACACTGTTTTCCCCTCCCGGTTCCTTTGCTCTCCTTAAAAACCAAGAGCCTAAAAATAAACGTCTCTTAGCTTCAGCCTTCTGTCTGGTATCTCATCGCAGGGCTTTGTAAGGGGCTCATATCCACCATCGAGCATCATTTTGTCATTCCTGTGATATTTAGCCGATCTTTCTGCTAGCATTACCTGGAAGCTCCACTGCATAGAAGCCGCATGTCTGTTAGTATTTGTATTATAAACGGCTTACTTAGGGGGTTTATATAACACAGAGGTCAGAATTTGCTTTTGGCTGAAAGTCATTAACTCTCAGCCAAAAAGCAGAGTTTTATTTAATTTGATGTAAATAAAACTGATCTGCTATGGCGGTTCTATTTATACTGAGGGACGGGCTCTTGTATTGAGATCAGTTTATCCAGATATCGCGTGAGGATTGTGGCGCTGGCAGAAAGTCCGTGGCATTGGGTTGAAATTCTTGCAGCCTCTAACGCAGGAGGGTGAGGAGGTAACTCTAACACACAGTGAGACAGACAGACGCCATATACCTCCCCCGTGGTCCTCCATAGGATGCAAGAGGACCCCACAGTAATGTGATGTGCCTAAGGCAGTAAAGGGAAATTTGGCCTTTTTCTTGCCCACCATAGAGAAATACCTCTTCGTTATTTGTAACTGCAGATAAGTAGCTGATGAGGAGGACAGATTACTTGACAGTAAGGCACAGCGTAGTCAATGAACTTTAAATAACAAGCTTCAGTCCTGACTTTCCTGCGTACCATTGCCTTGAAGTCAGGGGAGGGTAGAGAGGAGAGAAAGAGAGATATTCATTCTGTACAGTTGTATACAGTACAGTTTTGACCATTTTGAAATGGCCCAATTTATCTGAATTTGATGCTTTCATATTCAGATTTCTTATATTGCTATCTTTCTGCAATAATCTTGCTTTTTAAGTATGCTCAAATGTTGATGTGTCTTTACTGAATTTGTCTTATATAACGCACCATCCACATGTATTTATTTTTTAAACCACGATGAAGAGAACTGTTAATAAAGACCATTAAGTTAGTTCATTAAAAACATCAAAAAATAACATTAACAGACTGGTTGTGAAATGAAATATCTGCGGGTTTTTTCCAAGGAAATTGCAGAAACAGTTTTGTGGTTGAAAATAATTGTGGATATGGGTGTGTTTTATACAATGTGGCTATTTAATTGCTGCATTAAAGGCACTGACTCTTTTTTTAAGTGCTGTTATTTATAATAAACTTCTGCACGTCCAAAACTGGCTGCAGCCATCTTAAAAACCGTAGGGAAGAGGTGTAAGACAAAGCCCTGAAATTCACACCACTTCCAAAGTGTAGCCATCCTGAGATGACTGCTCATGACAGTTCTCCCAAGTTCTTTTAAACTTCTGTAGCATTATAAAAATTAAAGCAAAATTCTTGGCCTCATTTTTCTGCCCTAGTATAAAATTTCTGACATTTTAGTGAGGAGCCCTGCTTGATTTACAAGTGGAAATCAGTGGATCTGCTAAGGGTTACCCATTTCTGGTTTCTGTACCCATTTCTGGCTGCAGAAAAAAAGCTATGAAGTAAACGTATAAGGGAGAACTGCACAAGCAACATAAACCCTAATGGCTCGAAGGTCAAGTGCTGGGAAGACCTAGACTTGCCTGGTGACATTAAGTTACTGCCTGATGTTTTCCAGAAATCTATAGAAAGAGGCAAAGCAGAAAAAAGCTTTTGGAGAGCAGGACTCACAGCATTTGTGGCAAAGAAACATTCTGAAACATCAACATCATCACAGACTGTACAAACATCGAGAAACAAGGTCAGTTTATCTCTCTGGGCATAGCAGCGAGCAGAAACCTTCTAAAGGAGATGGCATTGAGACTAGAAAGGTATCCACCACTAATGAATTTCCCCAGCGTATGACATACAAAGATGCGCAGCATCTGGATGAGACAGAGTTCTCGATCCATTGCAGTCCGAGTGCACAGAGGAAGCTCTGGAGTAGCAGATCTGCTGAAACATTCAATAGAAATTAGGTGTCTCTGATAGCAAGACCATGAGTGAGAAAATGGGGTCCCAAAACCCAGTTGGGAAAAGCCACCAGAAGGGAGAACAGTGCAGGCTGTTCCTGTGCCTTGTGACAGAGAGAAGATAACACAGGGTAGAAGACAGATCTTTGTGGCCCTGTCTGGGTTTAAAAAAGAGGTAGTATTAACCTGTCCAGGAGGTGAATTATAGGCAATTCAAAAGCCTGTAGAGCATTCACTCATCCCGGGCATTACAGGGTGATTTGCTAGACCTCGCCACAGACTTGAGACTAGATTCTGACCACTGCAGCTTCCTGGGACTTTGATGCAATAATTTACAGGACAGATTTACAGGGCAGCCACAACAGCAATTTAACATCTTTTCTTTTCCCTCTGCTGCCTGACTGGCATTGCACACTGCTCCCCCACTTCTCCAGTTCAACTGAGTCTCAATCCATCACTGATTTATGTGTATATAAATCAAGAATGAGATCAGAGGCAGAGCCTTTATATAAAAGAAAAATCTGTTTTTATAGCTTCAGCAATAACAGCAATTATTAATAGGTTTAGCCCAAAACCTGATGTACAGAGTACAATAATATTGTGAAATACAGATTTTGGATCTAAATTTTGTGGGCTACATTATCAAACTTAGCGGAGAAATAATAGTCTTAAAAGAAAGGACAATGGTGGTTTAAGCTACTTTGACAGTTTCTCTATCCCAGTACAAAGCACTGGAATTGGTCAAAGAATGTGATTTGACCTTCTGCTTTCTTCTCTGTAAAATATTTTCTTTTAAAAAGGAACAAACTCTTTTCTCCCTCCCCCGCACAAATCATCTGATTTTTCTGAAACTGAAAGTTATGAAGTATGCATTTCCACCTTATCCCATTTTTTTTCCCTAGACTACCTACCTAGTTGTGGGGTTTTTTAAGTATTGAACCTGTGCATCAACCAGCTCTGAATGCCATGGCATTAGAAATAAGAACATATGGAGGCAAAAAGCATGGGGGGAAAAAATCAGAATTGCCCGTAGAAGCCAGGCCATATGATGTTAGGCTACGTAACTTACAGTCCAGAGTTTGCTACCCCTGCGTAGCTTACCCTACCCTTCCTTCGGCGTTTCTCACTTCACCTGCTGGCGTTCAGCCTCTCACCCTGCCCGTGCCCTGCCGAGGGGACGAGGTGTTCAGCTTGTTGCAACAGGGGGTTACATGTTACCTGCTGTGGAGATGAACACTGCAGCAATACCTTTATTTCCAGGATTTCACCCGAGAAGAGTGTTTAACGTGTCTGCTGCCATAACCCAGGAGAATCTCAGTTGGCTCCTCTGTCTTTGGGGTACAGTTCGATCATCCTGACAGGTATTGTTTGCCTGCAGGAGTTAGAGTCTGAAAGTGAACCCACTTTCCGCGCAATTAGGGCAGTCGAAGCCTAGTCAGAAGTTCATAGTTGCCTCGAAACATTGTCCCACAGCAGAAGAGAGGTTGCAAATGTTAAGGACTATGTGGATGCTAGTTAACCAGGCATGACAATGTCTATGGAACAGGTTGCCCAGAGAGGTGGTAGATGCCCCATCCCTGGAAACATTCAAGGTGAGGTTGGACGGGGCTCTGAGCAACCTGATCTAGCTGAAGATGTCCCTGCCCACGGCAGGGGGGGTGGACTAGATGACCTTTAAAGGTCCCTTCCAACCCAAACTATTCTATAATTCTATGACAAGGGCCACACTAGAGCCCTGTCATGCCATCCTCTGTACTGGGTAATTACTAGCACCTTTGTTGCCAGATAACCCTCTCCAGACAATGCTTGGCCACAGTTTAGGGCTGTAAGAGGGGCCAAAGACTATTCCTAGCAGGCGTGATGAAGGAGGCCCTTCTGTTTGAGGGAAAACAGAGTTCGGGTGTGTGGACACAAGCAGCACTAAGTCACCAGATCTTGGACCCAGCTGCTTGACCCTCTTCCATTTCATTCACTAGTACAGATATAGTCAAAATATTAGTAACAGAGGATAGTATATGGAGGAAAAATAACCATTTTTTTATCAGTGGAATTACTATAGGAGAGTTCTAGGACATAACACTGTCATTGATAGTGCATCATTTATCTCTTCTTTGCATTTTCTTCTTTTTTATTTAAACATAGATGCAAGTTCAAAATTAAGTCATGAGGTTCTGCTCATCAGATAATATGCTACAACTAGCCATGTTTGTGGTCGTGCTGCAGCCCAGTAAGAAAGTGCTTCAGCTCAAACCACCGAGGCAGCGAGGGCACGCACGTGGTCATCTCCCACCCTTCAGGTCACCAGCGCTTGCTCATGGGATCTCATGGGATCTTGACAGCTTTCAACTCTCGCTTCTGTTCTGAATGTCACCCTACAGAGAGTATGTAGTCAGCTGTTTGCAATACATCTGGTACAGCAAAACGACTGAAAAAACTGGGGCTTGTGCCTTTCAGTGGCTCTTGGCTGGTACAGGGACACAGGGAGCACGGCACTTGGTCCGAACTGGAGTGACTTTACCCCACGTTAGGACTCTCATACTGCTGAATCCCACCAACAGTAACCCAAACAAAATATAGCCACTATTTAGGCACCAAATAACCGTGAAGGTGAGTAAAGAAACTCCACGACTTTACTTGATGATCGGCACACGGATTTTGGGGGAGAAGAGCACAGCTCACGTACTCTGCTTTCTGAGCAGAAAATCCACACTATTGCAAAAAAATTTCTACCACTGTTTAAAAAAGTTACAGCACTGTTCTGGAAGGGCACATGTTATATAATTTTGCACAGCAGAAGTACAGCTAAGTCAGCTTTAAATAGCAACCATTTCAAATAGTGCCTTCACAGACCGTTTTCAGAGTGTTATTTTCACAGCAATAATGTCTGCATTCGTAATTACAGTAGCAAGTTCAAGGCTTCTGGAAAACGAGGGTGAAAAGATAGAATAAAAGATTGCATGTGGGGAAATGAGATTGAGAGAGTTACTCAAGCACTGAAGTGATAATATATTCTTATATTAATCTGAATAATCTCCTAGTTACTATCTTAATATGTAGAATAGGGAATTCTGTGTCCCTAATGTACTGATTTGGTCAGAAAAATCACCCACACTGTTTTATACAAAACACTGAGACAGACAGAACCAATTTCCATTAGCGTTCACATTTTTCCCCCAAAGCATCTACTTACCATTAATGTAACTGCTCTACATTGTCCTCTTATTGTCCTGGATATGAATAAATCATTAGCCTTATTTTATTAATGAGGCCTAGCGAACAATATTCCCAAACTGGCTGTGCTCTCATAT
Source organism: Calonectris borealis (assembly GCF_964195595.1). Taxonomy (NCBI): domain Eukaryota; kingdom Metazoa; phylum Chordata; class Aves; order Procellariiformes; family Procellariidae; genus Calonectris; species Calonectris borealis. The sequence goes on from NC_134313.1 coordinate 145,776,299, forward strand.
CCTGCAGTATTACAGATAGGTGCATGCTGTACTTTTATTCCTGTACCAGGAAAGTCTGGAAGCTGCAGTGAGGTGATTATGTAGCGTTCATTGACAAACGAGACCTGTTCCAGGCAAAGCTGGAAGGAAAAAGTCAAGTTCAGTTTCTAATTTACTTTTTCTTAAGCACTGGAAGCTTTTTGCTGATTTCACAGGTTAGCCTTTGCGTTTACAGTAGATAGCACCTTTTATCTTAAGTATTATAATGAAAAGCTTTAAGCATCCTTGAGCACCAATGGGTATTCCTGGACCCTGTTACAGAGGACCAGTGTTGGGAGCTGCTGTAACTTGACGCATGGGGATCAGCAGTCGTAGGAAGAGCTCTGCACCAGTGCTGGGAGTGCCTGTGGTTTCACATCGCAGGATCTTCCTATGCCCTCGCTACCCCTTCTCCCGTGTTGGGCATTTAAACTCTTTTGGGATGCGCAGGGGCAGGCAGATGTGCATAACCTCCTCCTGGCTGCAGAGCTGGGTAAAGGTGAACTTGCTCTGGCCCAGAAACTGCACAAATATACATTTAACTAGGGCACAGTGCTGGACTTATCTGACTATATGAATCTGGAGCCCATGCTTTTTTTGGGCCAGAGGCAAACTTCCATGTGCCCATACTCGCCCATGGAGACAGATTGAGGGTGCCTAATAAAAGGGTCAACATTATTCTTTTTCAGGTGAGCCATAGTAATAAGATGTAAGCAAAGGAATGGCATGCATCAGTACTATAATGGCATCTGGATTTGTCCTTTCAAATTATATTATTTCCTTCTCATGTTAATCACCATCCATGGCTGATCACCCTATGGGCCAGACCTACCAAACGGGACATCAGTGTGCACGGTTCCTCGGCTAACCCAGTCCCCACTCAGTCCCAGCACCTGTGCAAAAAACTAGAGTACAAAACCCGAGTCTGCTGGCAACACACAAAAGGAGTTAACGCACCTCCCTCAGCCACGCTGCTCCGCAGGGCTAACACGAGCAAAGAGCAGGAAAACATTTCTGTTGCTAAATCACCAATATGGCAACAAGTACACCCAGGGAGCAAATGTGCTGCGCAAAACTGCAGGTTTGGCACAGTCCTATTGCAGGACAGACCTGTGCTTTGGCATTTTTCTTCATTTTTGTCACTGACTCGTTTAAGGGATCTCTTATGGTGCAGGCTGTGAGGGGAGACTGAAGGGAAGTGCATGAGAAGACACTTAGGAGAAGCAGCTAACGTAAAGGGAATGAGGGAAGGAGAGACATGGAAGAGGAAAGAGTAAAAGATGAGAACCATGGTGGGCAGAAGATAGAAACTGATGCTGAGAATACACTACTGGGAGAGCTGCTGCACAGACCACAAAACCCAACAAGTAGGCAACACACAACTAGAATTTGAGTTAGACTTTAGGCGAAATGGAAAGCCAGGAGTCATGTGTTAACAGCTGTGCTGCTGCGCTTGCCTCTGAAGGTTTTCTGCTTGAGCTCAGTAACAGGCGTATCCTAAGACATTTAACTCTGGCCTTTGGCCTCCAAATTGATTTACCACAATATCTGCCCCACCTGACTGAGGATAGAGAGATTATCTTATAAACAGGACACATCATCACAGTTGCATAGATTAATTTCTCTCCAGCTATTACTCCCAGCTTTTTGCATATTTTTGTGTCACTTGTTGACCTGAGAACAAAGAGCTTTCAGTATATATTTTCTGCCTTTTCACTATGTTTTGGAAAATCATCATTGCTGTTATTTACTCAAGTTATGGTGATACACACTCACGGGGGATCTTTCCTGTCTTTCTCACATTATGTACCTTATTCCCCTAACAAACAAATAGTCCCTCTTGCATTACTCACTCCACAAATCCAGATACTCTCGAGAATGGTGCTATATAAATACCTAGCTAGATAAATCAGCAAGATATTTTTTTTCTCCATATTCTGATAGGAAGGAATCCGGGGAGTGTGCATTCCTCAGTAGTCTCTCTTTGTTTTTATAATAAAGTATCTTTTCTACCACTCCAGCAAGAGAAGATGAGAGGTATCTGGTGCCAATGAACTCTTGTACTTGCTTAGAATACTAGAGCGTTATTGTTTTTAATATTTAAAGCTGCAATGTTGCCATGTAACTGGGGAAATAGCTTTTTGTGTTTAAATATTTCATGGCTTGTTGGAGTCCAAGTACACGACGAACTTCTTTAGTATGTTAGAGGCCCACCCTGACTGAAAAGTTTTTTGTTAACCCTTGAATGTGTTAAAATTGCTCTGTATTGCAGGAATTTATTAAGCATGATTTGATTCATTCAGAGACCATGAGGGACTGGAAAGTAACATTTTTTTCTTCTCACTTTTGTATAGACCTATGTTAATCTTTTTAGTTTGCCTTTCTATGTTGGAGAAAATCTTTTATTTGATATTGGAACTCTAGTTTAGTATTTTATAATGATGGCTTTTAAAAATATATATTTCCTTATAAACCATTGCCTCATTGCAGACTTCCAGAACTAGTCAGTATCAGAAAGAAAAGCTTCATTGTGGGTATTGGCTGCTTCTTGCTACATCAGAGTTGCACATATTGCTCTGAAGGGTGCTAACAGCCTTGGAGAAGAGCTACAGCCCACTGAGCTCCTGTGAGGTATATTCAGGGTGACTCCAGCTCCAGACACAAAAATGTAGTTGATATTGTTTCATTGCCATTCCATTTTGTTACTTTCTAGAACAGGATTGCGCGTGTGATTCCCTAGGTGAAATTAACTCTTGTCTTGCCTTCAGAACAACCAACATTAAAAGTTTCTTCTGATCTCAGCTGATAATAACTGAAGTTTGATATCTCCTGGAAGTGTGTTTGCACACTGACGGTTGTGAGGGTAAGATCAGAACAAGACAGAGGTTGGAAAAATTAATTTCTCGTATTGGTGATGAAATAAACCGATTTGAATTAGTCCCCAAATTACTGCAATTTTCTGCATGTCCTCTTGGCCCCACAATGATTTTCATTCCAATAAATACTGTCCTCATCTGGGAGATGGCTTTTGCCAGCTGCTTTGCACAGAGATCCAGAATGGCAGGCTTATTGTGAAATTGGGGAGGAGGGGCGGTGAAGAGTAACACCTTGGGAACATTTGGGAATGGTGACAGTGCAGCAGGGCACACACAAACATTTCAGTGTAACAAACACAAAACCTTTGAAAGCTTGGAAAAAAATCACACTGTCCTCATGAGCTTCTCTAAGTTACAGAAATATTTGCTTAGAATCTTAACGTTAATGAAGTATGTTAGGGGAAACCATAATTAACATGTTCAGAGATGAAAAAAAAAGTATGGAGGATAATCATCCTGCTGACAAACACATTTGTTTGCTCTTTACATTAAAAGTTAATGATGTGTGCTGGCAAGGAGAATGAAGTACAGATGATGATTTGAAAGCACCCATGCCAGATGTTCGCTCAACATTTGGACTAGTTTTGTTTCCATGCTCCGTTATTCACATATCACTCCCAAACATTGTCTGCAAGGGTGACCTCAGGGCTACTGTTGCAGGACGCATGCTTCCCTGGCGCTCAGCTCCTGCCTTGCTGCTGCTGCCGCCGGCAGAGAGCAGCCTGCCACCCGCCACTGGCTGCCCCCTTCAAATTGGAGCTTTGGGTATCTCAGCCCACGGTTTTAGGTAGACCTCCAAATTTGCAGGTGAAAAATAGATTCTGTACTTGCTCACCCCGTCCAACTTATGAAGACCATCATGGAAGGGATGTGGATGCTACAAGACTTTGGCATGTAATGTTAGCACCTCCTTGGCACTAGGACTTGCAGCCCTGAACTGAGTGCATTCACTGTCTCTACGACATGGGGACAAGGATGGACATCTCACAGTGCGATTAATCGAAGGCAATATACCAAGGAGACACCCAAGGTCCAAAGGGAAACCAGAGAGGTAAAATCTGTGTACTTTCAGCTTTGCTCTCTCCAATTTCTAGGCATATAATTTATTCTTTCCCTAAACATTATGCAGATACCTGCTTTCAGTTCACAGCCATAGGTTTAGCACACTGACCTAGAATGTGGGGAATCGCATTCAATTTTCTTTTTTGCCTGAAGGGATGTGAATCAAGATCTGCACAAGCGACTTGGCCATCATGTTAGTCTGGGATAAACGTGCTGAAAATCGCTCTTGCAGCTCTTGTGCTTGGAAAAATTAAAAATTATTTTGACCTAGAGAGGAAGTTACTCTCAGGATGACTTTATATTCCAGCTCTTACAGTGGAAAGGAAAATCTGGAGTCAGCCATGTTCCAACAAATACTTGTAATGGAGTTAAAATACATTTAAATATGCGTTGGAAGGTGGAGAATGAAATTCCTGTCTTTTTTATCCCAGTTGATGGGATGAATGCCCCAGTTGATGGAATTCAAAGTCAGGCCTTCCTCCCTTTAACAGTTAAGTAAAGTATTGCTGTGTTAACACGGCAATAATCCAGATGGATTTACAAATGGCAGCTGTATCTGCGCAGCCCACGTGGCAAACACAGGGCCTTGTGGACAAACTGGCTTCACCTCGCAGGAAAAGCGGCATCTAGCCCTGCAAACAGAGAGCCCTGCACCCCCCACGGGGTGGATGTGCCGGGTACGGAAAGGTCAGCGGGGTATTGGGTGCACCAGCGTCTGCCGTGGCACAGGTCCCCTGCGGGGCACGGCAGGACTGGGCGGGTTCGCTTGCTGCCCCCGACAGAGCTTGGTGGGGGGAAAGACACCGCTGTGCCTGCTACTACCAGGACTGTACCGTGGGATTTCATTGATAAAAGTGAAGCTGTCCGATAAAGAGGTGAGAGGGAGCGGAAAGTGCGAGAATGAGGGGGAGCTGCTTCTGCGGAAGCTGAGAGGAGCAAGCATGAGGCGTTGTGGACCTGGGGCAGCGCTAAGCAACTAAAGAAAGACAGGTTTAAGACCCATTCCTCTCTCCTGCCTGCCTCCGGCATCCTTGGGAGCTGCAGGTGAGCCCAGCGGCACGGCTGGCCCAGGGCTGTGCACTGAGCAAGCAGCCGCAGGGGCATCGCTGCCGAGTGGAGCAGCAGTTCCTCGCTTCCAGCGGGCTACAAAGTTCCCAATGCAAAAGGCTGTGCCTCGGATTTCAGATGATCCCAGAAAAATACGAGCCAAACACATACATCTGAGAGTAATATTTGGCCTGTTGTGCTTTGATCCTTCAGTGAATATTGAATTTTAACTATTAAAAATACATGAAAAGTATTCAGCAGCAATCAAACATCACCTTCACCATGAAAAATAAGCCTTCTCCAGTTTTGTTGCTTTCTTGAAGTCATAAATATGCCAGACTATGTATTGTTGAATTCCTCCCTGTAAAAGAGCTGAAATCTTGCTTTCTGCTAATAATCCTCTTCACTGTAGAGACTACAGAAATGGGTATACTTTGGCCAAGGTTATCTGGAAGTCCAAGTCCAAAGACATTAGTCATAATATAGAAGTGGCAAGTATTATTAGTCTTTAGTTTAATTTTTCAAGTAAAATGGCAGTCTACAAAACAAGGGAGTAATGGTTTAAAACTGGCATGGAGTGGCAAGTTACATACAAGCAAAACTTAATGAAGCCACAAAAATTGAGTAAAAAGTGACAGTGCACACAGTAGATTTCCATTCCTGGAAATCCCAGCATCCTGCGAAATTTCAGGTTCATACGTCTCCTTCTCCCATTTAACTTGTTTCGAAGGACCCAGCTGTGCTCTTGCCCATCCAAAAAAAAAAACAAACCAGTAGGACCACCATGACTGCTTCATGGGAGAAGTTAAGCTGGAAATTTGAAAAGCCCAGGCAGAAAGGATGGGTAGAAGATGTAGGGCACAAATTCCTAATTATTTAACTTCCATTATTCATAGATAATTCACTGGAGGAATAACCTTTCCGGATTTGAAAGTATGGATTCATTTTAGCAGTCTCTGAGGAGTAGAAACTGACTAAATTAGAAACAAGAAAAAATAGCCTGTGACATTTTTGCAGGGGACATTTTGTCGAAATCCAAACAATTTCACAGGCAAATGAAAGTCCATTTCTAATATCTTGATGACATAAATGCAAACAAAATTAAACCAATTTGTTCATATTTTTAAATATCCCATTCCAAGATGAAACAAATGTTGAAACTGGAATTGTACTGTGGGCAGAAGTTTCATTTTCTGAACAGCCGTGTTAGAAACTATAAACTAAAGTGAAATTTAATAGTCTGCTTTTATTGAGACAGCCCCCAAGTAACGCAATCCAAATAAACTCAGTGGTAGAGCTGGTCTGGAATTTTCTGATGAAACTTTTTTGATCTGAAAATAATAGCTCCAACTAAGCTGAAGAGTTTTGTGGAAAGTAGTCAGCTGAGAAGAATTTGCAGTAAAATAAAGTCCAGGGTGCATCAGAAATTTGCCTGGCTTCTTGTCAAATTGTCTCATGGTTTGCTTGAAGGACAAACTTCAACACGTGGCTCAGCTTCTTCATCATGCGAAATCCCTCATCCCCAGTACTCCTGGGCTTTCAGGGCTTTACTCCTACCACAGTCCCACCATAAGGCTGCTCATGAGACACAAGAAGTCCCCCAAAACTGCAGCTCCTATTAAGCCCATCATGACTCTGCTTTGCATCAGTGAGGAGATCCAGGGCAAGTAGGAAAAGTGTGGATGCTTCTCCTCTGAGCCCTCATCTCAGTGGGGTGACTGTCAGTTTGTCCTGAGCTGGGGGTCTTTGATTGCTGAGATACTCGCCTCATTGCTCGCTCTCTGGCTTAGCCCAGCTCCCGAAGGGCTCCATTAGAGATCTGAACAGTTGCTTTGCTGTTTTATTTTAGAAAAACAGAGAACTACTCACTTTTCCCCAAAACAGCACATTTTTCAGAATGATCTTTACATCAAGATTTTCTACTTTTCCTGTTATATTGGAGCAAAGCCTCATTTGAAATGCAGGTTTTACAATGAAATACAAATCCTGAGTTTAAAACAGCTTTACCTCATGGTCATCAAATCCTATGGGAGGAAGCCTCACCCAGAGAAGTTGCTACCTATCCCACACTCTTCTAACCCAAGACTTTCCATCTTCCAAGAGCCAGAAACCAAGATTTTCTTCTTTGAACTGAGAGCTATAAATATCAGCTATTGCTAGCAGCCTAACAGAGAAGAACGACATTAGATCGCTCTTTCCCTACGTATCTATTCATGCCTATGTTAATTACCTTGTAGATTTATTAAAGCCTCATGTTGTTATAAACATAGAGTCAAAGGTCATTATAAAGACCACCAAACACTGTCTGAGTTACATCACCAAATTGACTCATCTCTATTGCAGGAAGTCAACTTTTAATTTTTCTTGCTTATAATAGCAGCGATTCCTGGAGAGTGATAACAGCAAGCTCAGGGACTGTAGGACTAGATGCAGCTGTGTTTGTGATGGGGAACCTGCATGACCTGCAACTCTTTCCCTTAACCAGATTAATCTTGCCGTTAGTTTGAACCTGTCTTCTGCATTAGATTTCCTCTCCCCTTTCTCAGAATTATTGAGACTAAAACAACTATCTACTTATGCAAAAACATTCATTAAAGCAGAAATAATCAAGCAGCATTTGTGAGATCAACCATAATAATATATGCTTTTGTTCTCCACTAACAACAAAATGTACATCTTCCCCTTCACCCCACACAGACCTCTATGATTCCAACTGTAATTGACCATTGCTGCTGTTTGTTACCCATGGAAATAAAGTGTTTGCTATAGAGAACTTTACTTTGGCTTGACCTAGGCTTGGGCAAAATGAGATTTACTGCTAAATATATGTAGATGTGAAAAAATACACAAGCAAAGAAATTTTGTGACAGACCTTCAAGCAAATGCTCGTGGATCATATTAAATTTACTTACAATTAAATCTGAAATTAGCATGTGGGTGGTAATTTTTCTTGGGGGACAAAGACTGAAGCAGGCCTCTTGCCACAACACCTGCCAGGAATATCTAGCCTAAAAATCACAGTTTTCCATCTGGAGGGAATAAAAAGGGGTGGGAAGCAGGCGGCAGGCCTAGACAGCCCACACAGACAGATCTTGGGTTCAGAGAGACCCAATCATATCGGCCGAAAATCCTGGAGCTAGGACTCCGTGGAGGTCCAAGCCTGCTGCTGGTGATGTTTGGGAGCAGAGGAGTGTAGGGAGGAGCTGAGGTCTTTCAGCAGATGTACTGGCACGCTCACCATAGCACTGCAGGATCATATCAAGGGAAAATTATTTATCTCTGGCTCTCTGTCAGGGTTTTCAGTAGCTGAGACTTTCTGCTCGTGAAATATTTCCTTGGTGTGCAAATTGCCCTCTTGTGCCGCTCTTCTGAGCTTTCACATGCTTCACCCAGAACAGTCTGACAGACTCCACGAAAGTCCAGTAAAATCAGATGCATGACGCCAGACAACGATTTGCCAAACCTCATTTATATGAAAACTATCTCAGTATGGTTACTGCTGTGGCAATCCAAAGCAGAAAGTAATCTTCTATTCATGAATACACGTATTCATCCACTATACTTGTCTTTGATGGCTAGGTACCAATAATTTAGCAAGTGACATGTTCTGACATTCACTCCAGAAGTTCAGCCTGTCTCAATAGTATAGTAGCACCAGTAATATAAAGTACACTGACTTTCTCTCTAGAGCAACATTATTTATGCATGACATGGAATAATGCCTAACAGGAGCAATGAAAGGAAGAAAAGTGCAACGAGCTAGTGTGTATATGATATGACCTTGTTAACATTTCACCGCAGCATAATCTTTTTGTACTTTCAAGCATGATAAGTTAATGCATGCCGCCGTGAGACGCATTGGAACTGACAGATAGACATGCATTTTAAAAAGCTGGTTCAGCAACTGTCACTTTACCATTAAGCAAAACGTATAATGGACTGAAGAATGAAGAGGAGAAACCTTACAGAAACAATAAAAAATCCTTCCTTGTATTCCTCGGAATATGTGCAAATACCCTGCAGCTTCCATCTGCAGAATATGATGAGAATAATCTAAATGAGAAACGTGTATTGTGACAAACAACTGAGAGCTTAATCTAGGAATCATGAATATTGGCATGAAAGACTGCCAATTACTTGTGAATCTGAGGAGTTGGTACCCATACAGAAAACATCCAGACAGGGCTGCGAAAGCTGGTCTTGGAAAAGGTTATATAGCTCAAGCTTTTTGTACATTTAATGAAGGATCTCTCTTAGGAATAAACCTGAAAAGAATGAATGGCATGTGAACAGGACACATATTTTTAAATGCTATCACTATATAAGCTCGCTCAGATTTAGGATTTCGAAACTGGCAAAGCATTTTCTTCACCGCTTACATGACAGAGCAACTTGACTAAGTGGGAAATTGTGAGCTGTCAAGTGGATGTTCATGACACAACACAAATGACCAGTATCAGTTGCTTGATCCATAATATACCACTGTCAGTTCAGGATAAAAAACCAAGAAAGACAGATAAATCTTTCACATCAAATACTATACTGACAGAGAGCAAGCCTGTTGCATGCATTTGGGGTAATTCTGATGGCTGAGAATCCTCAGCGGAACTGCTTGACCTTATGTAGCAGAAGCAAGATCTAGATTTTTTTTGTGGGGAGAAAAATACTGCCCCATGGAACAAGCACTGCAGTCCTGACTGTGTTCTTCCCCTGCAATAACGCCTTTCACTTTCTCTCTCAACCAAAATGTACTAATTCAAAAGGAATAAAGGATTTTTGTAATATTCAAACTATACCTCAATTGTATAGACTGTGTTTGCCATTTGAATTCTGTGAAGACCATCTGCTTGGTTGTAAGTTTTGAATAGTTTGAAAATCTGTTCGTTGCCTCGCTTCTACTCAACAGCAACTCTATTGCCACAAGCCCCAGTCATTCTGGCAACGAATTGTATGTTAAGTCCTCTGTGTGATGTTTCTTTCAGTCCTTTACTTAAGTTTCTCATGCACTCTGTAACATAAAAAAGCATTGTTCTCCTCTCTTTGAATCATTAGAACTGTTCTTGCTTGATCACATAAAATATATTTGGTGTTGGCTGAAGGTCTGGTGTAGAACTAGATTTTTTTTCCAAATTTTACGGCAGTTGGGTACTAGTGAAAGGAATTGGTAGTGACACGGCATTTGAAGAGAGCTGTAAGACTCCTGAATTTTAAAAAAATGAACAGCTAACTTTCTAAATAAACTACAGTGGCCCTGAGGGGGACCTGGAGTTCTTATGTGTGTTAAGGGTATGAAATACTCATCTTCAAAAAACAAATTTTCTTCATTCTTTTTTTGAAAATGGAAAATTTGAAGTGTAATTGAAATATATGTAGTAGCTACTTTTTTGCTTTAATGATGAGGAATATACAAATTACTCCTACATGTGTGTAGAAAATACATAAATATACTTTAAAAAAATAAAATGAGAAATAGGACAGTGCTGTAGAGAGAGATTTGCTACCCATAGAGGAAAAAGTAATTTTCCTTGACAGTTTCTCCATGAAATAGAAAAAAAAAAAAAGAGACTGGAAAGCATCAACAGTGTTGTCGTGTAAACCAAAAGAAAGGTTATCCATACAGGTCTGAAACAGTTGGTATCTAGAGCTCTAATAGAGAAGAAATTCCTATTTCTAGATGAAAAGCTTGAAAATGTACATGACATCCCCATACATGCATTCATGGTAATGTAATACATGCAGTGAAGTATTAAATGCTAACAGTAAATTTGGCCCACAATATATTGGAATTATAGTTGCCATAGCATTGTAAAGTTTGTTACAGAATAAATGCACTAGAAATACCTAATAATTTCACTGGGAATAGTATTCATTGTTGAAAGTGGTTTAAATCACTGAAATGAAACAGTAAATGCAGCATTAAAGTAAATCAGTAGTAATACCTTTTTAGACATTATTTCATTCTTTTCTCTATTTTCATTCTAAAGCAAACGATTTCCTGTAATTTTTCTTTATTTTTTCTCAAGGTTCTAGTTTTTCCATCACAAGCCTTTCCATCACAAAGGAATGAAGGAAGGACTGAGGAGGATGTTTTTCTGAAAGTTTTCAAACTCCTTTCCGTGACCATAAATCATGGAAGAAATTTCGTTAAGAAGTCTGATGGGATAGACTGTTTTCACAGCAAGCATCATATCTCTTTCAAGCCAGTCTTGGATGGAAAAAAAATGAGAGGGAAAGGAAAAAGAGAGGAAGAAGGCATAGCACTGGCTCCAGATCATCTGGTGAACTGCAGATGATTGCAGTTGTAAGGGTTGTCCCTCTATCAGGAGATCAGAAATGAGGCAAACATAAACTTCAGATCTGGATCTTCCCCGTCTCTTTGGTATTCGGTTCAAGGTTTTCTTGTAGTTGCTTTACAGAGAAAGGGATCTGCTGTAAAATGTAGATCCCAAATGGAAAATTCCCAAACTCCATGCTGATGTCCTTCTGGGTTTGGCTTCCAGCTGCAAACCTGAATCCACATCTGACCTTTAAAAGAATTTGGGATGGTCTTTTCTTTCTTTTTTTTTTCTGTCTTTGGAGGGTGTGGGTGAGGCCACTCCCCATTACAACCACAGCTGCAACCAGAGTACTTCATCTGATGGTTTCTCTTACAGTGAGATGCATCTTTCATGCTACCGTGTTGGACATACTTAGTAATGACAAGGGGAAGGCTTGCTTCTTTTCAAATATTCCTCAAGTAATCCCTGACCTTAATATAACCTAAAGATTTCTCTAGCTCATTAATTATACTCATCCTAAGATCATTTCTGAAGTCATCAAACTCTTTAATAAAGAATTTTGACAGAAATTATGGCTTCCAAAAATGGCAGAGGCACATTTAAAAGGTTAGAAAAAAGAAACAAGTATTTGGGCTCCACATATCTTTTGAAGTTTCTCATCACCATTATTATTATTAGCTCAGTGAAATCAGTATGCTAAAGGAGAGATAAATGTCAATAATTGTCTCCCATTGAGTGTTTTGTTTTAAGAGTGTATATAACCAGTGATGAATAAAGCTCTAAAGTTTTGGACATGAGGCTGCTCATATTAACAACTTGCGGTTCATATATCTGTTTTTTTCTGAGATTGAAACCAGACTAAAAGAGGAAACTTATCTCCCTGGGGAGACTGAAGGGTGTCTGTGCTTTTAGAATAGGGGGGCTTGGTTAAAAAATGAGACTGATATCTGAATGATCGCTGGGACTTGTTTCTGCAAAATTAAAAGCAGGATTCATTTGCCATATTTTTATTCGGAGCAGTTCTGTGCCAAACCTGCCTTAACCATTTAAGCTGAGCTAAGTTTTGATGCCATCATGAGACATAAGTTCCTTCCACTTTATTCATCTCCTCCCAAGTCTCTCCAAGTTCTCCTCTGCATCTAGTTCCCTTCAAAACAATCCCTATCTTCAGCAGCATCTTCTTAACTCCAGCACTCCCCCTCTTGCCATCCACTATTGCCATTTCATTTCTGCCTCTCCTCATTGACTTCCCTGCAGTATGATCCTGAGCTGTCCCCAAAACTCAAGGGAGTTGCACTTAATTTTAGAAAGAGGCTAAAGTGAATTTCAGATCCAGATCCAAATCTGAAGTTTCCTGTGTCTTTGGCCTTTTGTGATACAGCTTTCCAGCTTTGGCACTCCCATACTTATTTTGTACGTACATTCCCCAGTGTGTGGGAGTGCTGTTGTTTGGGTCAGAGAACTGGAATTCTGGAGTCAGGAACTCACATTCTTCTAAATTACTCCCTTCATGGCCTTTATGACTAGCTGCTAACTTGTTTATTTAAATGACACTGACATAGGGTGTTTCTCTTTTTTTATGCCAACTTGACAGATAGTTGACATAATTTTTGGAAGCTCTGTTTATCTAATTTAGAAACCAATAGCACTTTGAAGCTATGAAAATTGGCACCGAATTTTGTAAGTCGGCCTCTGTGAAACTGAAGCATATTAATTCAACAGCAACTTTTGAAAATTAGATGTTAATACATCCAATTTATCTGTCATCTACCTAAACAAAAGGCGTATTTACTAACCTCACAGGATGGGGTTTGGCTGCTTTTTCTTGCAGACCCATCTGCCTTCCCAACCTTCTTATCTTCCTGATGTCCAGATGCTCTATTCTTCTGATCACCAGGAGGGTTGTCAAAGGTCACAGCCTGCGGATCACTGAACTAGATTAGCTTTGCAAATTACTGTGGTCCTAAACCGTCTCATCTTAGATAGCAGCAAAATGCTACTAACTTGGTTAACAAGTTTTTTACCAGTTTAGTATCTCCAAAAGTGCTGCTGTCCGTTACAGAGCAGTTATCACTCCTTTTGGTGTGCTTATCATGTCCTCCAAACTTTGCAAAGCACTGCATGCTATTCTACAGTAGCTCGGGAGCTAGCCTGCATTAGACACAGCATGTTCTACTTTTACTTGTTCTACTTAAGCAAAGAACTTCGTCACAATGATTTTCCTTGCTTATAGGACGAACTATTGATTCAAGCCATCACTGTAGAGAAATATTAACATTCTCTCAGACAGTGCTGGAATTCGGCTCCTAAAATGTACTGGAAAGGCAGAGATAAAATTTATATTCAAGGCAATTTCTGTGCTGCACATTGAGCCAAGCATCTGAGTTTTCCTTTCAGAAGCGCCCAGAGATGTTATTGCCAAGTCTCACCATTAAACCAGGAGACATGAATTTTGGTCTTTAATTTTGTTTCTCTCATGGGTTTGCATTTTTTCTAAATCTAATTTATGTTTTATTCTACATCTGCCTTCTTAAGAGATCAAAGTGTTCATACGCTGTACAAATGTAGGTTTCCACACCCATTCCTATTTTTTCAATTTTAGAAGGCACATTATAACATGTGAAATCAGTTTTTCACAGAGCCAGTAGTAACAGAGGCCCATATTTCTGCAGATTAATAATTCTCTTTACTGCAGATCTCATGAATTCTTCTCCTCCCTTTTCCTTCTTCCCTCATGATTTCAAAGTCCACCCAGTGATTTCAGTGATCAAGTCACATTTATACAATTAACTGCTTCAAAGACATTTTTAAGGAGAAAATTAAAAAACAAAATAAAAGATGAATTGGCAACACGAACAATTTCCTCTTCACTTTAATCATTACCATAACCATTACAAAAAAAAAAATCCGTCTGATTTGAAGTGGAAAACATCTTTCCTAACTTGGTGGTATGCACCACCACTATTATCATCACCACAAAAAACAAGAGTAGGAACCAGAAGTGGTGCATGAATCTAGATCAGTCAGCTCCACAAAAGAGGGTTCTTTTGAGAACACAGTTGGTTTGGGTTTCCTGTCCCTAACTTTAGTGTTCCGAAAGTTATGTTTGCTCTGAATTAGTCGTGTAGGCTTTCTCTGCAGGCAATGGAGAGAGACACGTCTCTCCCATTCTGAATAGATGAGTATAGATCACCCGCTGGAACTGGCTGTCTCTCTCCATAGATTTCAGAGGGACCTACGTGACTGTCTTAGAATAGATGTCAACTTTTTGATGGGTAAATATAGGTGAAATGAATCCCAGCCTCCATGTTTTCATAATGATGGAGCTATATTATTACACTGTATGTAATGCACATCTATTTGTGCATGTGTATCGCTATACACATACATATATACACATATAAATGCATATAAATAAATAATATACGTATATTTATATATATAATAAACAAATTCCACATGCTAGATATATCAAATTTGGGTTGATGAAATATAAACAACACACAGTTCGGAATGTTTTCCTGCAGCCGAACTTTACATTGATCTAAATTGCTGTCTCTCTTAAATTGAAAACAAACATGCATTTGTTTGCTCCTTGCAATTCAACCCAATCTGGTCCAGTCAAAATGATTTACTACCAAAGGTCACCATGCCCATGTAACGATACAAACATGCCCAGATAGCAATTTAACTATAGCACAACAAGGCTAAAGCTGCGGCCAGGGAGAAGCAGCAAGCCAGTCCAGGAAACAGGAATCACAAATGCTCGAGCCAGTGATGGTATCTGAGACCTTACATACAATTACTGGAGCAGTTCACAGCCTTTATAGGCATTTTGCTTTATAAACCAAAAAAGCTTGAGTCAAAACAATGAAGCACTTCTCTCCCTCGTCCTTCAAAGGAATGTAAGCAGAAACAAAGAAACCCATAAACTATATCAGGAATGTACAAATATTTCTAAACCTCCTCTGAATTCCTTTAAAGCTACTGATTCAAAAAAATGATGGTGAAAATGTTCAATTAAATGCAGTAGTAATTTATTGTGCTATGAAACAATGCCTGTATTATGATGTATTATTAAGCACATCGAGCAGCTATGGAGTTGGCAACCCTGATCTGATATATGCATATGATACCGTATGATATGACGATTGGCCCATCCAGGTGAGATACGAAGTACACAAAAAATTGAGGGCCCGTACAGCTAAAGCTTGGAGCCTAAGCAGAGCCGATGGGACAGTGTGGCATGCATTTGTTTTCCTGGAACCTCAACACAGATGGTAGCTCTAATTACAGGCTACCAGCCTCAGCAATTCCTCCTCCATGCTGTTTTTATTTTGGTTTGTTTTCAAATGATATATTTCTTCTTTGGTACCATAAGGGCAATAAAATAACGGTCTGAGGCTGCCGTTATTACAATTTCTAAACAGCCAGCAAAATAATATATATGGGTGAAAAGGCTATTTCATTTTATTTTTTAAACACTTGGAAGCTTGTAAAATGTCATACATCCTACAAGTCTTTGTGGAAATTGTTGTTAAGTGATGGAGATAATGACCTTGCTTGGCCTCTGTTAGTGGAACAGCCTTTTTATTGCAGTGAGCAGTGTAATTGCAGGGAGGCTGAAGCTCCTCTTATGAATGAAACATGTTGATATGTAGAGATGTATATGTATGACATAACCATATCCTTGTTTTGTTTTCATTTTTATGGAGTTCTAGTAATGCTTGGTACTAGTAAATGAGTGTGCAGTTACCCCTATGCTTTTCTGGTCCTGCTTTTTCAGACTTCCTGCAGGCTCTCCGCTGAAAGTCGTGGTGAGCAAGGTGGGCAACGCTCATCTTCCCGGGGTAATGCCCATCAGCGCACAGCTGGACCAAAAATGGTCAGTACAGTTGTGACAATTTGGAACTCCTTCATTCTAGCAGATTTGCCTTTGAGTTTATTACACTTTGCCTATTTTAAGTTAAAAATATGTCAGAAAAACTGGCTGTATTTTTTGCTCATTTGTACTTCAACACTGTACAGGACATGGATGACCAGGGATGAATGTTATAAAAAAAAATCAGCACGGTCATAATAACAATCTAGAAAAATAAATAGCAACCATCCTCTTTAGCTAATAAAACACTGACAGAAAATACTATGTTCCAGGGACGGCATCTTTTCTGTATCATTATTGCTATACACTACTTAGAATTTCTTTAAAAGGTGGGGAGCTGGAATGAGAGAGAAATCCTGGCAGAAGCACAAGGATTTCTTAGATGGAGTCCACTCACTCAGACATTTGTGGA
This sequence comes from Calonectris borealis, assembly GCF_964195595.1. NCBI lineage: Eukaryota > Metazoa > Chordata > Aves > Procellariiformes > Procellariidae > Calonectris > Calonectris borealis. The sequence continues at coordinate 145,792,874 of NC_134313.1, forward strand.
AGCAGCTGCAGGCAGAAGAATGGTACAAGTGAGATCTGAAAATGATCCTCAGAATGAGTGAAACAACACAAACACTCAACTGATTTCCACCTTTACACTGTACCAAAAAGAAAAGAAGTAACGCTGCACTATTTCCAGCAAGAATGTGTGTTGTGAAATCCTTAGTACCCCTCATCAATCTATTTTGGAAGACATTTTCTGTATTGGGAACATTGATAAAATTATTAGAAAAGGCTCTTTTTTTTCTCATCAAGGTCATTTACCTGCTATTGTAGACAACCATATCATCACACTTTATGAATATGAGTTATCAAAAATTAGCTTCAAACTGTGGTTATAGACACCAGTAACTTCCTAGAAGTCCAGCTGAGACTCTCACTCTTTTCATGGCTAGTCCTTTTGGTGTCTAACATGAATATATTCACATCTGTTCTAAATCCTTGTGCCGCATTGCCCTTCAGAAGAAAGGTCCTTTTACTCCTGGAGACATGCTTAGAGAAATAAAGAGTATCTTCTCTAAGACTTTCCTTTGCTGCACAAAACTAGCAAAGTCCTTTTAACTTCTGTCACGTGGTGGGTTCTCCGTTCTCTGGTTATCGTCCTAGTCTTTGCTTTCACCTATTCCCGTCTGAGTTCACCTTTCAGTGGTGGAGGTAATCGAGACCGCTCTAACAGTGCCCTGTGTAATCATGTCAATAGCTCTTTAACCACAAAGCATACCATAAATCCATGCAACGCTTTAAAAAAATTGCTCCAGGAGAAGCACACGGACATGCAATATTCCTATTTGGTTAAAATCCAGACTCATGGGTCACTAAAGATTTAAACCTTATTCAATGGAAAAGTAACTTGCTCATTTTTCAGCCAAAGGACATGACTGACCTTCTCAGCATGCAGCTAAGCGTATCAGTTTCTTAATGATATTAAAGAGAGGAAAATTTGATAGGGGTGGGATTTGTGGGAGTGATTGTTCCAGGCTGAGAAACTGCATATTAGCTTTAATAATAAAGTGATAATTCCGTAATAAAAGCACAATTTATTATTTGTATTTTTTGGACCCAGAAGTCCGGTGTCTCCTTCAGACAAAGAAAGAAGTCTGCGTCCCTGCCCATCCTGTCCTCCTCAGACACGGGAGGAGCCCGGGATCCCTGCCAGTCCTTTCTGTTTTTATAAAACACTTTATGTACATAAATTTTTGCTTAACCTTTTATATTGTGTTATGTATTTTTTTAAATGTAAAAAATACCTACCCTGGAGTTGGAAGAGAAAGCTGTGAGATGGTTTAATATTTATCCCCATTCAAATGTGGCTGTCTGTTCTGGAGGATGCCAGGTGCTTCAAACACGGCCAAACATATGGCAGGGCTGCGGTGCAGCCGCCTTCGACGGGGAGCTGAGCTAATAGCCCCACATGCATTTCATTTAAAAATATGGACAACTATTCAATCAAAATGAATTTTGTCATCTTGGGCAGGACTGCATTCAATCTGCTTCGAGAGACATGAACGGACACTCCGCTGCCCATATTTTATAACAATGACTCATTCAGCTGCTGTAATCCCAGTCAGATACAGTACAATGCTATTCCTTGCCTGTTTCTTTTCTTTCAGCTGTAACTTTTCCTCTGCTACGCACAGAACTCAGTGGTTGTCAAGAAGGTCTTGTTAGCACCTGCTTTAGGGGCTAGCTACTCATATCCAAGGCTTTGCACTTTCATACCATTTCCCCCCTCTAACTCTGACCCTTTTCCTCCAAGTATGAAAATGCATCTCGTCTTCCCCTTGCAGCTACAGGACGGGAAAGCAGCTACGGTTACAGATCTGTATGGTACAACCTTTTTGCCTGATTTGTCTAATGAAAAAAGTATAAGCAAGTAGAAACATTATTATCCCAAAGCAATTTGTATACAAAAGTGTAACAGCCCTACTAACCCCAGCAGAGGCAGCAGATAACTCAGCTGTATTATTTTTGTTTAAAAGGGATTTACCTTCTATTGTGGTTTCCTAGACTGGTTCCAACGCTCATTAAAAGAATTGGATCAAAAAAAGCCTTAGTGAAATCCTAGACCGAGTGAACAGTGAACCTCCTCCAAAAAAAATCAGAAATAATAATAATTGGGAGAAATAAGCATATAAATTAATCTGTGGGGCTCATTAGAAAGCTATGCTCTGTTTCAGGAACTAGACTAACTCAGATATTAAAGGCATGAAGCAATTTTAGAGGTAATGATCAAACTGATGAAAAGATATTTTTGTCAAAAAAAATCATAATTAAATAATCAAACATCCAGTGCCAGGTTGCATTCACATCAGGATATGCAATTTCCCCTAATTCAGCAGGAGGAAAAAAAAAAAGAAAAAAAAAAAGAAATAATAATTATGTATAGCCCACAAAGAAACTAATAAACTATATATTTTTAAAAAAATCTGTTACCCCACTCTATTACTCCCTCTCCTCCCACCTGCGCTGGGTGGGTGAGCTCCAGACGTTAGCCGCTGGGCTCGAAGTGGGACCACCCAGCCGAGCACTGGGGATCCACCTCTCCCCACCCAGCAATGGTGGCTTTGCTGGTGACATCTTCCCTAACCCAGCGGGTCTGGACGCGCTGTGACAGCCACCCTCGCCACAGCCAGCCCACACCTTGGGGCGAAGCGATGGGGAGACTCCGGCTGGGGGTCGTGGAGGTGTCCAGAAGTCAGGTTCAGGTTTCTTTAAATGGCTCCGCATTTGGTTCTTGTTGGGGCGGAGGGAGCTGAAGGAGGAGCTATGAGTAGATTATTTCGGCTAAATAATCAGCAGACTGAAGTAAGTGGCTAGACCACAGGTATTTGGAGACAGTAACTGTAAACTTGGTGTATGCACTGACTAAAATAGCTTCTCAACAGCTGTAAGTTATTATGTAAACACTGGGCTCCTACATCCTTTATTAACAGTCACTGCGGAAACTGCTCAAATTTAGTTTTGTCTTATGCACAGCATTACGAAAAAATATTGAAAAAATATTCCTGTATAGATTGTTACAGCATTTCTAAAGACACAGCACGTTATAAAAATCCAAGCTAATTAAATTGTGCTAGAGCTTATTAAAAGCCCAATTTTTTTCTAAATCCATAAACTGTATTAGGGACATCCAAAAGGAGTAAATATTTGTGTCTACCTACATATGTATAGCTCTTACTTGTAACAAAGCAAAACATTTGAATTAAAATTATTATGCTTATGTGGCCAATTAAGGTGACTATTTCTCAACTTGTATGTGTGTGCAGGGAAGATATTCTCCTGATTAGGGATCGAAGGTCACTCCTACCAAGGGCAGCAAACATCTTGTTCTGCTTCAAAGACGGGGAGAGACGTGCCTGTGAGCATCGCATCCGACTGTGTTCATCGAGTGTGCAAATAATAACAGCTGGACACTGTTTAACATGCATCCGTATGGGCACAGGCTACCTCTTACCAGCTAAGCCGCTTCTGAGGTCCTCCACTGTGAATGTGTCTACACTTATAGAAGCAGATCACTAAATAAAAAGGTGACAGTCTGTTTCCATGCAATTTAACCATCCAGGTGTGTGCTCCCACTTGGGAACATAACACGTTTTGAAAAAAAAATGAAGAAGGAAGGAAAATTCTGCTAAAGGCATGAAAGTTATACAGTGTCTGTCCTGTATAATGAGTGAAAGAGAGAAAGAATTCCTTCTGCTTAAGATTATAACAAATAAAATGCAAAACAGGCTCATAGGCTGTGGAGCGTATTTTCAAACTGATGAGCAGAGATGAGCTGAACTCCCGACCAGCCAGGAGAGGCAAAGATCCTCATCAGCTGTAAAACGGAGCCTTGCAGCTTTTTGAATGGGACTGCGTGGAAGGCTAAGGAGGAGATCCTGGTATCAGAAGTTTGAACTTGTGATGAGTCCTTTTGTCCTTTGTCTCCAAAAGAAGAGGGCATTTGTTCATTGTGTTCATTTGCACCACAGCTATATAATCTAATGCCTCAGATTTTTCTTGACCTTTATAGAGACCTTTCATTTCCTTTCTTCCCACAAATGACTTCTGTGATTTTTTTGGCTCCCATCTGAAGCACCAGAGATAGGTCTCAACCAGAGACAGGACAGGCTACATTGGTGCTTCTATTGAAATATAAATCTCTCCGGTGCCTTTGAGGCGTACCCAGAAGGTTATACATACCACCTGCCAGATATGGGCATTCAAAGAAATTTTCCCCCAAATCAGATTAATGGGGATCATCAAGTGCTATCTACCTTTCTCTGTAGGACAGTGTGTAATTGTTATCATTAACTAACAGCATAACTGCTAATGAGAACTGAAATCAGCAGTGAAACCCTTGATCCCCCCCAGCTGTCTCTGCGATGCATACCAGTGTGTTTGGGCCTTTTGCTATAGATCTGCAAGTTGTCACAGGGAGCTGGCAAGCTTTTTGTGGCTCCTTTGTGGCTGAACATCTATCGAATGGTCAAGTGCAGTAACTGGGGGGCTGGGCTCAGTGATCTAAATGGTCCTTTTCAGTCTATGTACCTACAATAATTTTACTTTTCGCATAGGCTGGGCAGCTATGCAAAAGAGAGAAAGGTGAGTGATGCCCCACAGTAAGGGCATCATGAAGTGGCAGTTTTTCAGCACGCTCAGTTTCCAGATGGTGGTCTTTCACTAAGAGCGGAGGTCATGAGCGTCTGTGTAACACTACCAGGACAGATCTGCTGAATTACCAATAACAATCTTTTCTAAAAAACCACAGCTGCAAAATTCAGTGTCTGTTCTTGCTCTGATGCCTTAAAATTCCTGTGCATTTGTTTCACAAAAGCTTCTATTTCAATATGTCTTAAATATCTTATTAAAAGAATTATTCTGCTATTATCATTTAATCCAGTGTGGTATGAACATGACATTTGACAGCCTATGGCTGAAAATTCCAGCTGCTTTTCTGGATTACGAGCATAAAGTTTTACAGCTGTATGTGGCAAGCCAGTAGGGTCAGCAAAAGAGGAGCCTGAATTTTCTGTGCAGATCAGTAAAGCTGCTGCTGAATTGTTATTCTTCCCCTTAGTGGGAGTCTCAAGAGACCAAATGAGCTGAATTATCTTCTCTTCACCAGTGGACCTATCTCTCAGGGGAAAGGTCAAAAATAAGACATGACAGGGAGTACAGGAAAAGGGTTGAGCGTGCTTTGAAGTCTTCAGCCCGCTGTAGTAGCCTAAAATGCAGGCACGAGGGTCTGGTTGAAGGGCCATCCTGATTGCCACTCCAGAGAAATCCTCACGTGAATCTTCCTCCCCATGGGAAGACATTTTTTTAAGTGGTCAGGCTGAAGCAGGGTGAGGGTTGTGCTCGGCAGCAGGTGATGGCTTCATTGGAAATCAGTGATGAGAAGGAAGGCAGACAAGTATCAGAGAAACCACTGGCCCCCGCCCAGGGGCCACTGCCCTCCATACAAACAAGGACATGCAGCGATACGTCTTCTACCATCGAGGCCATGACACAGCGGGGTGCTCACAGCTTATCTGTGATAAGTCAGGAAAAAAACAAGAGTGAGAAAGCCACAGAAGAAGTAGCTCACCTAGGGGGTGGAGAAGCAGATTCACAACACTTAACATTCACTTAACATTTGCTAGCGATAGCTCTGGGCTTCAAAGGCCCCAGGATACGGTGCAGGACCTCATTATGCTGTGTAAACCCCCAACAAAGAAACCGTCGCTATCCCAAAGTTTTACTGAGTAGCAATTTAATCTGAGTAATTTCATCCAAGCAATTTAAACTTTAATCTCAATAAATCAGATTTTAATCTCAATAAATCAAACTAGTAAGATGTGAATAATATAGAAGGTACAGAGCCCATTTCATTTATTATTCTGAAAAGGTGGAAGAGCATCTGTTTAGGAAATAGACTTTGGGCATCTGACAAACAGGTGGGGCTGAGAGATACGTCACAAAACCAGGAGCCGATTCAATTTCTGCTGATTTTGTTGTTTACACTGATTTCATTTCATTATACCATTTGTCCATGCAGTATATTAAACACTGTCCAAATAGTTAAAATTCTTTAGAATTTTGAGTTAGAAAAATCACAGCTTGTGATGAAGACTGAAAAATATCAGATCAGAAAATACAACTCTCCCTCTCAACACTGAATAGATTTTTTTCTGAAAAACAGCCAGCAAAGCCACCCTAAATGGCTTTAAAATTATATTGAGAAATACAATTGCAATGTATTAAAAAGGTTGTCACACATGAAAAACCATTCTTCTCCAAAAAGGCCAACTTTTGTTCAGTCATGATGAATGGTTGGGCTAAAACACACCAAAAGGCGCAGAAGTCCTGCTCTTTTTCCTCTGAAATGCTTTCACAGAGAACAAATGGGTTGTTTCCTGGGGAAGACCAGGTGAAACATGAAAGCTAGGCAACAAGTAGATGGGGACAGTAAAGAAGCAACGGGAAAGGTAGGAAAGAGTGGATTTCAGCCACGAAGAGTGCACTGTTAATAACTTGGCTTCCCAGAAACGGGGACGATGTGGTCCTTCAAACACCATCCTGTGCAATCAGGCGCGGAGCTCAGGCTGGAGCGCAGGCTGCGGGGAGACGACGAGTTCACAGTTTTGAACAGCAGAACGAAGCCAACCACTCCAAGTCTGCTGTTTTCCTTCTCTTTCAACTTGCATTCTACATTTGTAAACATTTCTGCGTGGGTGAATTACTCTTCCTTTCTGAACAACTCTACGCAGCTGCTTTATTTCCGAGCGGGACGGTCCCTGTGCCACCATCTAACAACAGGCGGGGGGCGGGGGGGATATGATTTGCATTACAGTAGCTCCTCGAGGCCTCCACGAGGCAGGCACCCCGTTGTGCTCGGCTCAGGGCGGGGGACGGGACCTGCCCAGCAGCCCTCCCGCTGCCAGGGCGCACAAAAGGTGCCAGCGGAAACGGGCAGAGATGGTGGTGAAGAGGGGGGAAGGGACTGAATAGACTGGTCTGATAACTGGAGATTAATATTGCCACACGACCATAGTTTAGAAACAATATCTGCATCGTTTTCATTTAAATGACAGATGGGCCAAAGCTGAGCCCTCCCATCGGAGCATCTTTTGTCACCTGGCAGGTCAATGGCACAGCTGGGGATAAAACCCAGGGGTGTGATTCACACCCCTCCTTCAGTCTTCTTCTGCTGGATAAAAGGGCTAGAGAAATGTAAAAGGGCTTGAAAAACCCTGACTGTAGGAAGTCAGGGCTCTCTGGGCAGGTGGCACAGAGAGAGCCATGCACTGGCCCCAGAGGATCTCCTGAGACTCTCCAGCGCTGGAACTGTGCAGGGACCTCCTGGTGGGACAAGCGTTTGGGCACAAGAGTGCACAGAGGTGCTGAGCAGTCTGCAGGGCAATCCAGCAAGGACAAGATAAATCACACTGACCTGAAGGTGCATGGGAGTCTCTACAAACCCAGAAGAGAAAAGAATATTTAAGCCACTTCACCTTACCTTCTGGGTAGGGTAGGACTTCTGGGCTGAGCCTCTGCCTAAGTTAGGATGATTCAAATATTTCCTAGGTGGGTGTCAGTACTGAGCATGTGACTTCTGGTACCATTTTCTGCTCAAACAGCTGTTCCCATCTCTGCTGGGGAAGAGGCAGGTATGAAGCCAGAACGTGCTGCCCCAGGCTGCTGAGGCTGCCAAGGGCCGGGCAGCACCCAACCTAACCTTCACGTTGTCCAGGAGGCTCCCTGAAGCCTTCTCATCTCACATGGAAAAATCCTTACTCACAGCACCTGCAGCTGGGGATTTGTTTATAGAACAGCTTTCATTAAATTTTGATAAAAATTCAGTGTTGGCAGGAACCACTTTTCTCACTACCAAGACTGCCTTTTCTAACTTAGAATATGTCAATGGCAGCCAGTTAATTACAGCAGGCATTCTAAGGCTAGGGATGAAGTAAGGAATGCAAAAGTGGCTATGGGAATTTAGGGGAGCAATATTAATTGAATTATCCTAATTGCAAGCAGAGTTGTGATCTCTGGAGTCTCGCTACCACAGAACCACAGAAGGGACGGGGAGAGATGATCTGGTCCAGCTCCCAGCTCCAAAGCAAAGCTGCTGATGCTAAGCCCTTCCTGGCAGGTGTTTGTCTCAGCGGTCCTTAGCAGGTTGGGTTACGGCGATCCTGCAGTCTGCCTCTGCAACCTTCTTCCTGCGCTTACCTGTCTGATGGTAAGAAACAGCCACTTCAGTGCCTGGCAGCTCGAGAGTGTCCAAATCTGGCTTTGAGCTTAAGTCTACCTTTGAAAAATGTACTCCAGAGTTTTACCTTTTCCTTTTGAAAAACTGAAAACAAATAAAAAAATCTCCTCCCCAATAAGGTGCGTTTAAAGGAAGATGAGCTTCACGTCCTTTTAACTGTTCCCCCGATTTTTTTCCTTCTGTCACTCTTTCCTGCCTCCTGTAATAAAGCAGGAGGTGTGATATAAACAGCAAAGCAAAAGCAAATGCCAAGCACAGCCCCTGACTGGATGATCTCTCTAACCACTGGTCTTAAACCTCTACTTTCCCAGGAAGAGCAGTCTTACCAAGTGCCTTGTAAAACAAAGGAATATGAACCCTTCAGCAATGAAGTGGTCGACTTGTCAGGGAGACGACAGCGGGAATGTAATTTCTATCAGTAAGGCTGATTCAACCTTTCCTATTCATGAAGAATTGGATGGATTATGTGAGATCAAGTCAAGTAAATGTACACACCATTACATTAATGCAGTAAGATGTTCTTTGGCAGCTTATCCCTAAGTACCTCTGCAGGACTATCAGGGTGCTAGCAGTGTTGTTCAAGTCTAAAAAACCCATGATGACAGTAAAATGGAGACATCTGAAACCACTGAAGAAGTGTTGCTTCAGCTGAGTGGAGCGCATCGCTGTCCAGGGACACGGCTGCTTTATACTTACCCTAATACTTCTACTGAGTGGAAATTAGATAGTCAGCATTGTGCTGAAAAATACTGGCTTTGTGCTCAAGGAAAATATATCTCCCTTCCAGGAAGGGATGCATGGCTACATTCACCGATCTCGAATCAGATGCAGAGGTGTATGGACAGTGCAGATCTGACCGAGAGGGAGCTTGTTACACTCCAAACAAAACAAAATCAAACAAGAGCGGTTTCTGCCTTCTGCAGCCAGAAAGATGGAGCCTGCAGAAATTATAACAAGGCACTGCTGTGACTCATTGCATCAATAACCGCTTCCCCCGGTATCTGAGCTGCCTGCTGGATTTCTCTCTTGTCTCTTTTCTTATGTTTAGTCCGTGAGACATCTGGGAGTGAAACCATCTCCTCTGTTTGGACAGGAGGCATCAAGCTCTGAGAGTGCTAACTGCTATCCTAACATACAATAATAGACAATAACAGTCGCCACATAATGACTGAGTATTGGGAATGATGGCAGGGCATGCTGTTCCTTCTGGTAGCAACTGATGTTGTAGCAAAATTGGGTAATCATCATCTACTGCTGAACGGCGCAGAAAAGGCTATGTCCCATATTTATATCGGCTGGGGTGCTCTCCAGTTTATCTGTGAAGTCAGGCTTGCAGGCTCTTGAAATGTAATTTGGGAGATAACTGGATCAGTTCTTCCCAGTGGATGTAAAGCAATGAAGGCTCTGAGGAGAGACAAAGGGAGAAGGATTTGGTCACTGAAGAACATAAGTTCCAAATTAAACACAAGAAAAAATAAAGCTCAAAGAAGGGCTTTAGGAAGGAAGGGGGTAGAAAAGCAGAGATAAAGGAAAATAAATAGATATTGTAGAAGCAGCATAGCTGTCTGTTGGAGTGCATGTCGTCGGGCATGGAAATGAGAGGAGATGTTGTCATTCCATTTTCTGTGCACTGAATCTTTAAATGTAGATGAATCTCTTTCCCTGCCGTGGGGGCAGCTCGGAGGCAGCTGCTGTCTTGTGTTTCAGTGCAGATGCAGAATAGTACCAGAGCAAGATGGTTTCCTCCTCTTTGCTGACCAGCAGCTTCTTTTAAAAGTGTTTGATTTTATTTATTTTTTTTAATACTCCCCTTCTACAAGAAACGAAAGCAATCTAGTCTGGAATACATAAGCAATATATTCTGTCAAATAGGAAAATTCAGTCTTGTGGGAATTGCTGATAATATGAAAGTGCTGGGCACCTACTGCCAACCAGTTAGAACTGTCCCCACTGCTGGATGGTACTGGGGTTGTTTCATCCACCAGGAAGACAGGACCACGGGATACATGTGCACCTGTGCTGCAGCATAACATACACACTCAACTTTCTTCTGCCCCTGTTTGGGTTATCTCCATCACTACCCAACCGCAGAATCCTCAAAATCAAAACACGCATCAGTAGTCAGTTCAGCACATCATGCCCTGAAGTGCAGTCAGGATGACTCAGAGTGCAGCTTTTCTTGTCCAACTCTGTTTTGAAAGAGCCATAAATCAGTGGGGTCACAGTCTCAGCTTTTGCCTTGGGCTCCTCATAATATTTCTGCCCACACATCACATGCCGTAATGCACTGTATACATACATGCCCCATCTCTCTCTGAAAGCCTCTGCCCTTTACATAACTACATGCAAATGGGGTCACTGTACCACAGACCTTTAACTAGCATTAAATCCCTTAAATATCACTTGCAGTAGAAGATCCTGAGGGTTATTCTCATTCCACAGTGAATTTATCCAGAAGCTAAAACTCATGCATGTATTTTTTTCTAAATATGCAATAATAGCCAAAGTGCACACTTTCATCCATTAACCTCATATTGATGGAGACAGCACAAAACTCACAGGGCTGAATTCTAGCCTGAGTTCAACTTGTGCACCTCAGTGCAGCTGACTGCATAGAGCTGGGCACTAATTTTGACTCATGCATGAGAAACAGAAAGGCTGTGTAAAATGCACTTGTGACTCTGCAGGAACTACACATATGAAAAATTACAGTGCTTCAAGTCTATCCATCAAGAAAATGACAGCCTACAGAAACTGTAACTTGCAGCCCCCTTCTTCCCCATAAGCGACATGAATTGTTTTGAAAACATTAAGTCTGACCACTCACTGCATTGGCTCCCTATAGAGCTTCTCTTCAGATTCATGCTCCCATTAAACGGCCTAAAAATTGGTGGAGACAAGGAATGTACTTGACTACTGAATTACTTTGGCATGAAGGATCCCTCTGTAACAAGAAATAATGTCTTTTGTGCAAGACGGAGAGTTTTCCAGGAAGCAGAGCCAATGCGGACATCATTTGAACTGCCCTGTCCATTTGACAAGGACCTTAATCCACTTCCATTAGTAAAAAGAAAAAAGGAAAAAATAAAATAAAGAAAAAATAAAATGTAAAGTCTCTAACCTTCCAGAAATGTCTATGTACATGAAGAGAAAGGAAAACTGGGAATGACACGTGAGTCATGTTACTTTCTGTTCCCTCAGAAAGCATTCAAACGAAAGCGTTCAGCTACAGTGGTGGGTAGCATATAAGAGCTTGAACAGAATAAAAAAGAATATCTATTAGCCAACGACATACAAAATAAAAGGAAAGGTATGGCCTTTCAACCTCTAGGTCACTGGGTCAAATCCAGCTCACATGAGCAGTGATGGAAGTCATTGTCATTTGAGGGCTTGGTGATCAATATGAAGCTGGCTTCCGAGCCATGAGCTACGACATCAGAACTGTTGTTCCCTCCCAAGAAATGAAGGTATGACATTACTTCTGTAATCCTTTGCTCATTTAAATTCCAATAGCATTAATATTTGATAATTCCTGGTGAATGCATGTACATCTTGAATGCTGTGCTACCTTGCATCTTATGCAGCATTACTGCTAAACAAGAGTGCAGTAAAAATGCATTTGGTTTTACACTATTTACAACTTCTTTTCATTGGTGCAAATAGCCATGAGGATACAAACTAGTGGAAAATCAGACCATGCCTGTAATAAAAATTCTCAATCAATTGAAAGAATTCTGGTACATTTACCTTTAATTAAAAAAACTCCGGAGTGTACTTACAGTGGCACTAAAAATATCCAAAACTTTTAGGGAAGGAGAATCAAACGTAAAAACTCAAGTGACTAACAGCACTCATGACTATAGTTTCAGAGGGGTAGACAGTCAGTCCTTCAAACTTTCTCGTTTTAAACACGATATAACATAAGGTGTTTTTCTAAGTATCTCCAAAATGTGATTGATTTCCCACTATGTTTTTAAAAATCGATAATATATTTTCAGCTACAAAAGGCTTTGCAGAAATTTACTGAGAACATTGAATAAACAATAAAATGGGTATTTCCATTTTTTATGAGATTTTTACAGTGCTGAATTTAAGCCAGCAGTATGCAGGCTGTTGGTGGCAAGTAAAATATTTCCAACTATAAAGAGGAAGAAAGGTAACCAAGCTTTTCAAAAGCAAGTAAGCTTGGGTTTGCCTCTGCAAAACCCATCTGTGTCACACATGCAATGATGAACAGTAGGATGAGTTTTTGCTATTTTTCAGAAAGTAAAATGACATCCCTTGTCAAAAAAATACACATTTAGCAACTGAGTTGGAGCCCAAGAAGCAAGAGAGCAATATACTTTAAAAAGAAAGGCTCTGCACCTCACACTCTAAATAAAAGATGCTTGTGCTGGCACCCTACTCATGTCAGCAGGACAGCTCTTGCACGTGGGAGTAAGTGACTTTCACGTGGCGTGACTTTCGCATGGGAAAACATAGTCACCGTAACTTCTTCGCCCGCAGGAGGTGCGAGCGGGGCCAGCCGTGCCCCTGCCCCCGGTGGGACAACAGGCAGGCGGGCATTTCTGCTGCTCCTCCAGCGCAGAGCTCTGACCCACCAGCACCGCCACGCGGGACCGGGGACAGCCCTGCCCATGTGCTGCCAGCAGGACATGGTCTGCAATCTTCTTCCTTATTACCACAGTCATTTTTTACCATGTATGTGAAATACCTTCAGTGCGATACTACTACGTCACTCAATACTTCTTCAGCATCTTTCCTCCAAGGTTCGCATTTACATCCTCATTGCCCCATTTTACAGATCACAGACCCAAAGCAAGGTCATGGCAGGAATCGGTAGCTCTGGCCAGCGCAGCAGCAGGATTACCTGCCTGCCCTCCTTACGCATTACCCAGAAAATTCTTTTCCAAAAGAACTAGAAGGGTACAGGCACATAATGTTCCCTTTTGAGAGGAAGGATCTTGAAATACTTACTCACTTTTGCTTGGTACTCTGTCCTCCCCAAGCAATTTTATAGCATGGAGTTTTTAACAAGAATTCTACATATGATACGAGGAGGAAAATTGTGGTTTTTTCATCAGTGAGAAACCAAGTGAACAAAGGATATACTGCTGTTTCTAAAACTAAACTGTCCTCAGGTACCTGCAATCAGGAATACTATTGTAATATCAGGATGAATCAATCCATCTTCTCTCTTTTCTATACATATTTTATGCTGCAAAATTTTAGCAGCACTTATTTGATTTATTAGCCTTACAACAGTTTCCTTGGCACAGATTTTCAACCTTCTGCCCCCATATTTTGAAATGTGTTTAGCAATTTATTCTTGACTCCATCTGTATCACTGCTTAATTATGAATTTTAATCAGGAGTAAAAAGCATTTCAGTCACAGTCAGCTTTGAATTTTCCCAGTGCAACTATGCGTTATCTATGGGAGGATAGGTATGAGGGGGGAAATGGAGGTTAACTAGATAAATTTTGCTTGAAGAAGGCTTCATTTTGCAAATGACGGAATTCACACAGTCTAGGATAGAGGCTTGAAAGCCAGGATATACAGGCTTGAAGACCGAACCCGGCCGCCGCTCTTGCAGAACCCATCAGCCGCATCAGAACACCCGTCGGTTTTACCGCCAGGCAGTTTGGAGATTTACAGGCTCCTAACCCACACCGCAGCAACGGTGATCAGAAACTGCAAAGAGAAGTTGGAAGTCCGGCCCCACGAGGAGGTCTGAAGATACGTTGGCTACGTTCTGCAGTAGACAAAGCATCAAAGTGCCTCGCAAGAAACCTGCATCCTTTCAGCCACGCTGGAGGTGATATTAGTAAGCTTCAGTGGGATAAATCCAACGAGAAACTGCTCAGCAACTGAGTAAGGGCTCCACAATCCTGCCCTATATTTTTTGTTTCTGGAAGCCATTTTTTTAGTCTGTCTGTAGATGAGGAAATTATATGCTAAATTTCACCTCCTCCCCCACTCACGTTGCAAGGCTTATCTAATGCACTTTTATGCGAAGTCTGATTCCCCTGTTAAGTGTTTGTGCTCTCCCACCCAATTTGGCATACAGTGAGCAATGCACAAAATAAATGTAATTGATTTGTACAGGTATTAAAACAGATTATCATCTATGCAGATTTGGAAAGCAGACACTGCATGTTAGCCAGTCGGATGATGCAAACTATAATTATTTACAAAGGGTTTCAGAGAGCTGGGTATTAGCAGGGAGTAGATCACGTTAGACAGCAAAACAATTTCACATTTATCTAACAAATGACAAAGAAGGTCCAAACTTAATCGTGAGATGATTTGTATATCCAGGAATGATTGATTTAAAACATCAGTGTGGATATTAAGAATGAAATTTGCATACAAAGACACTTGATTTAGCTATTCCTGCAAATTGTATGCATGATAAAATGCACCCATTTCCAGCGCAGAGCAGAACTTTCCATCCAGGCGCCAACCGCAAATAAACGCCTCGCCCAGAACGCACAACTGAGCATACACGTGCAGGGCCAGCTAGATATTTCTGCTTAAAATCCATGTCTGCCCACCCTCTAGAGGAAAATATTGATATACTGACATATGGGTGATAAATATGCAATGCAAATATCACCACATTGCCACCTCCAGCATGCTATTAAGAAAGGACATCTCTAGGAGGGCACATTAACAGCCATCCTTTCTCTTGGAAAGATGGTTGTCTTGAATATTTGAGAATACTGTTAGTTGTCCAGCCTGCCCCTCTGTCCTGCCTCTGCCCATGCTCTGGTGTGACACGGGGACGTCAGGACGGCCATCAGCTCACGCCACCACTCTGACCCGACTGCAGCAATACGCAATGCTGGGTGCCTAGGGAAGAGCATAAAACCAGGACAGGCGTACAGCCATCTTTCAGTGCATCATCCACAGTGACCATACTTTTATATTAAATGAAATTGTGGAATGAAAATTAAAAACCTTGCCTGAAGAAGAAGGAAGCAAGCTGTGAAGATGTTGAGTAAAAGACTCCCTTCTGTACGCCAAAGTGGGAGGTTGTTTTTCCATGGGCATGGGCTGCTTTTATGCGATCGGGGCTGTAGAAACTGCAAAAGAAATTGTATAGCAGGTTCTTTAATCAAATGTCTGTGACAGTTGAATTAAAACATTATTTAATGGAATTGGCTCTGAGATTTGAAGTTTGTTTTTCTTCATTCCACAGCCCAAGAGACTACTCTTTTTTTTAGGTCTCCCTGATGTATGAAATCACTGTAGTGTCCCTTACACTGCTTCAGGAATAACGAAGGCTGGAAAAATACTTTTCTCGGGTAATAAACTCAGAGCTGGCCTGATTTTTTTTCCCTTCTGCACTGAACACACAGTCGAACAGACTGCTCTCCTTATTCGGCAATGACCAGTGCACAGCTCTGACCTGTTGTTGTTCCAGCTGATTTTGAAAGGTGTCTTTTAAGAACAAGGTAAACTCCAAAGAAACTCTCTCCTGTGAGTCTGATGCATAATTACAGACATCATAGCTTCTAGGCTTTGATTCAGAAAAATACTTAAGTGTCTGATTTCAAGGGGACTTTTCATACACTTAATGTTAGTTGCTTATGTACTTTGTTGCACAACGTCTGAGCACAATTTGTTAGCAATAATTATTGTTCTCTGAAAACATGCAAAAAGCAGTCAGGAAAGGTTGGGCTTGGTGTTCAAATGCTGAATAATCTAAAATGTTGATTATTCTATGGTACAATAAAAACAGAAAACAAAACCGCAAACACTTCCTAGCAATGCTCAAAAAAATATTAATCAATTCTAGAAAGGTACCAGAATTTATTTCATAGTTATAGAATGGATTTGGTATCTACATAGAATTTTTCATCGCTGAAAACCTCAAAGTGCGTTATAGATCGGGACTGAATTTTATCTCGCAGTTATAGGAAACATACAGCTGCTGTTTTCAAACCCCTGGTCCGATTTCTAGTAAACCTCTCCTTGGAACTAAGGTCAGTCACTGCTTCTGCAATGTATCATCTGAAGTATCATGTGCAGGTCCCAGCGCAGTCCTCTCCCATCCTCTGGCCTAATCCTCCTACCTGTGTGTTACTCTCTACGTGTTTCCTCCTTAGCTAGTGGAATAAAGGAAACCTGATCAAATTTCAAAGGGTGAAATACTGAATTTATGAATAAAAAGAAGATTGATTGTGGTGGACCCAGATTTTATCCAGAGATGTTAGTGGTATTAGTTTTAGAAATCAGTGAAATAATAATGATAAAAAAATAATGTCAAATAAAATCTTACAGCGAAATTAAACATTTCCACTGAAATTGGAAAATAACATATTATTATGTGGTATCACAATTCTGAAAACAATGTCATATAACCTTTACATGCTTCATTTTTAAAGTATTTATTTATGGTACTCACCACTGACCTATTCTTATCTTACCATCATTTTTTTAGGCAACAGTTACTTCCACAATAGTCCTTCTTCCGTGGGTAGCGAGGTTTGTACTTTTATTACGGCTCAAGTGTGAGTATAGCTTTGTCAGGACAAAGTAATTACATCAAACGCAGACCTGATCTAGCCTAAGCATGACAAAGCTGCGCAACTGAAACGCATGCTCCTTTCCTCCTGGGAAACCTAAAACCCACAGAGGTGTTGCTGCGGGTAAATCTGTCTTAGACGCTTTTCAGTTTCATTGTTCACCGATCTATTTGCCATTACCAAAAGAGGATGTCATGGGAGAGAATTTAAAGTATTTTTTGGAGACTGGGCAACACAGAACTGGCCTGATTTTGTTTTTCTGAAGTTACTTGGCACTACGGATCTCTAAATAAATATAAAGTCATTCACAATCAAACAGGCAAGCAAGAAATGACAAGTGTTTTGACAGTGCTCAAAATACTTTGAGGTATTTTTAGCATATTTCTGAGTCGTATTAGCTTAACCTGTAATAGAATATAAATGAGCCCATATGGCAGAGATGTAATTATGTTCCATGTGAGAAATCCCTGTGGTAGATTTGGGGAAAAAAACTCACCACATGTGCCTTCTGGAGGGCACGATTTACACATGATTACCTACTCATTTGCATTGAGAAGAATATGAAGTAACACAATGCTAACAACACGGTAATGAAAAGGGCAAGCAAAGACTCCGGATCCCTGGGGGTGCTGATCCCTCTGACTGACATCCAGTTAGGAGCAGGGAATTCGTCCCTTTAGGGAGTACATTTTATGAAGCGATCTTTGATTATGTGGGCACAGTAATCACGAGTCTTAATTATTATTACTGTGAGAGAATGGGCTACAAATCTCCAGGGAATGTCTCTGTCACAGATACTTTGCCGGCGAATGCTGAAAATGAGTGTTTTCCCAAGGATCATTTTCATTCCAACCTGATATTTAGCTGAAGTTTCTTTGACTAGTAGTCATGAAACATTAAATATAGATTAGAGGCAGAGAGATGTTGAAAGTTAAAATTCACCGGAGGTGCACACCCGTGCACTTGAGAGACAGCCCCAAATGTTGTCCAGATGTTGTAGCAACAAGGCTGAGGGCTCCCAAGCTGCAGCGCAGCCACAACAGAGGAGAAAGTGGATGTTTAGCATTCCACCGGCCTTCTGTTTAGTTTACTTGTAGTGTATTAATTTAGCAGAAAGTCCTAACAGCCTGTTAGCGGTAGATGTTACCAAGTGTACACTACCCTGAAAGAATGAAGAAATTCTTTTATAGCAATAAAGGGAGTAATTCAAAGCATGTAATTGATTTTCCACATTTTCAAACTGTGATAAGACTAAGCTTTAGCAGCAGAAACATGTGTTTGCAGTTTTGTCAATGTTCTTCAATGAACTAAAAAAAAATAGGAACCTATAACTTATTGGTTAGATCGTTAACATGCAGTGGGCATTTCAGTGGCTATTGAAGCACTTGCCAAAAGCATGTCATCTTCTAAACAGACTCAGAGGTGGTAGGGATTGGGTTTTGCCACAGGACACGTTTTTGCGATTATCTGAAATAATTCTTTTCCAGGAGGAACACCACGGAAGAACATCAAGGCTTTCTTAACGAGCGATTGTCACGTTTATGAGCTGCCCTCCTTTACCTCTTTCATCCTTCTCGCTCCGGAGGGGCCGCGTGCTGCCAGGGCAGGGCTCACGCCTTCGCTCACCCTTGCAGCATTTCCATCTGCCTGCTGAGCAGCGCGGCTTCTGCCAGTCATGCTGCTGCCCCCAGCCTTCACACCAGTTGTTAGGGTGCTCTCTGGGACTCCCCATGAACCTCCCTGATGATGTCCGCCAGAGGAACTCGGAGCAGAACCAGACAAGCAATTTCTGAATGCCAGGCAATGCACTCACTGCAGGATGGCTGGAGAAGGCTCCGGTGAACTCCTCCAGCTGCCATTGGCAGACAGTTTAAGTCCAGAAGGAACTTTTAGAATTAACCCGGCCTTTTGCCTCAAACAAGAATTGTATCAGCAATGGCTGCAACAAATGTAATAATTTAATGGTGTGCAAGAGCTTATCTTTGGGGAAGATAGCTCGTCTGGATTTAAAGGCTCCAAGTAACACAGCTTCCACCAAAACCTTTGAATGTTTCTCTCATTCAGTAGTTTTACTGTTAAAAGTGTGTGCTTGTTTCCATATTAACCACACCAAAATTCATCAATGGATTTCAGAAAGGTATGAGGGTTCTCCTGACACCAGAAAGAAGGCAGCACAGAGTGCTAGGGCCAAACTAAAGAGCCAAGCACCAGGCACTTGTCATGATGCTTTGAAAAGAGGTCACCTACTAATGCTTTGGAAACAGGTCACCTACCTGTCCTCTGGAACTTTACAATTTCAGGCTTCTTCCCATCTTGCGTTATGAGAAACCTAAGATGCTTAGTAGTTCCTTTGTGAAAAAAGAGAGGACACATCCTCAGAATAACCTATTTATCAGGATACACAAGGGAGATATGGAAAATTTGAGTCCTATTCCCGCTCCCTTAGCCTTGGAGCAGACATGCGGACCCAGACTTTAAGTCCCACTGGGCATACTAAGCCCTGAACTGCAGACTTAGACTCCCATTGCATTTCAGTGAATACTTGTGGGGAGCGATACAGGCCGAGATGGCGACACTCATCGGGACCCATCGGAGAATGGCAAAGTTTCCAGTGGCTGAGGTAGTTATGGTGGAGAAAAAAGCAGGGGTTCGTGTCCCCACATGTCATTTGCCCTGATTCCCGTGTTAGAAGACCTGCCAAAATGAGAAGGAAACAGCTTGGAGGGATGCCTGCCCACAGCCAGGAGGGAAGGGGGTGTTTGCAGCATGGGGGTAAGGAAACCATCTTCTGGCGTGGCGAGGAGTTGGCAAGGCTGACTGAGAATCAAACAGGGCAACAGTAGAATGGGGGGGGAAAACCCTTAAAGGCTAGAAGCGAGCTGGTTCATGTTTACTCCCTCGGGACAGCACAGAGCATCCCCCACAGAGGATGACTTCATAGGTTTGAAACCACGTAAGTGAGCTTCAGGGAATAGGAAATGGGGATACAAGACCCTTTAAACTGAAGTCTAAAGGTTTGAGTTTGGCAGACAACGGGAGTAACTATCTCAGTTTGTCACCATCTCATTAACATTGGGTGCCAGGCAGGGGTGGATCTGGTATGGCTTCCTTGTAGACAAACATACAGCAGAGACCAGCAGCCGAAGCGAGGCAGGTGCCAAGCGGTTCTGGCCTGGAGGTGGAGGAAAGGGGACGGCAGGGGCAAGGAGTCCCTCTGGGCCTCCACGGGCAGGGGCGGTTCTTCTGGAACCAGGGGCAGACTTTGCTGGTGCACAGCATGGTGGGTGACGCGTTCGGGGTGCCGTGCTCTTCCTGCACAAAGAGGGTTTTTAAAACACATGAAGTATGTCGAATGGCTGAGCGACATGCTTGCTGCTCCCTCCCCCATAGGAGCCAGTGTATTTGTAGAGTCACAAGGCTTTTCTTCTACAAAACACTAAAACTAAAAAGGCAAAATATGGGTGAATTCATTCTGCTATTTAATCTGACAGCCTGGAAGAAACAGAAAAACAAACAAAATCCCCAGTGGCTGCTCCATCCCATCCCTTCTCCATACGTGCCTCCTCCTTTTCAAAAGCTATGCACAGTGAAAACAAAGAAGGAACGTGGTTACCTTCCCCGGGGCTTAGCAGAGCCCTTTGCAGTGACCACCGTAGGCACTGCTGTTTACACGGATACATTACCAGTGGCTGAACGCAACGCCTCAGCTCCAGTTCTTTGCAAACAGTTGTGCAAAGTGCAAAGAAATACTATGGACCGTGCAAGGGTCCTGTCACGGGGATTGAGGGTACTCAGCTACAAATATAACCAAACCCTTGATAAACCCTTGCCTCTACTCTCAATTTGCACTTAAGAGCTCTAAACAAACAGAGCTCTCATGCAACAACACTGCTCGACAGACAGCAGATTTATTTCGACTGCTTCCTAGGCTTTCTTTGTTTTGCTGTAGTTTGGAATATAATTTAAAAAAAAAAAAAAGAGAAAGAAAAAAGGGAAAAGATACAGGAACCATGTGTGCCTCACTGCAAATGCTGCTGATGTAATTCCCTTTGAAGTGAGCAGCGAAACTCCTTTGGAGGTTAATGAGAACAGGATCAGGCCCTCCACACTGAACTTGCACTGAGAACAGATAAGATCTTGAATCGTTCAGAGCCAAGCATGTTATTTGTGCAACATGGGCAGGCTGAGTCAATCTCCGAATATTTTTAATGGGTGTCAACGTGAAGTGTTAATTCCACAAGTTATGTTGTTTTGCAGTTTGCCTGTGCCTGCTCTCCAGGCTGCCTTCACGGATGGTACACATCCTCTCACCGGCTGCGAAGAAAAGCTATTTCCAGAACTGCTGTGAGAAAAAAACCCTTCTGAGAAAGTATAAAATGAGACTTTTACAAAGAATTGGAAAAACAAATGACGGTAGAAATACCTGCTAGACATACAGATCGTCAGCACACATAGAAGTAAAAGTAGCCCCACTTCAAACAGATATGACAACATTTTTTTTTAAAAAAGACCCTAACATCGAAACAAGTATTTTGTAACTGATCATTTTTGAGAAACTAATCTTCATCTCTGTTTTTGACAAAACTGAGGAGTGAGGTACTGAAGTCACAGATCCTTAGATAATGCCTGCCCCTATATACTCTTAATAAATAGGATCAGAAAAACATTGAAAATATTTTGAAGCCTGATGAAATGAACTAAGCATTATGAACAGCTTTCAGATGACTTTATTTTTGACTTTCCCTTTTTCTGTTCCCAGGATCTCCACGCACTTCCTAACGCATCTTGAAGCCAAGATGAAATTACAGCCCTCCTGAGGCCAACGGGAGGCTTGCTATTGCCTTCTGCAGAACCAGGATTTTACTCTTACTGTAAAGATATCTTAAGAAACACTGGGCCCAACTGCCCACTTCTATGGAAAAAGTCAGCTGGAAACTTAGCAAAGCCTACCACATAATTTCCTTTTCGTTCTCCCCTGAGGGGAGGTTTTTAATCTTGGAGTGGAAAACAGGATCCAGGGAAACCTGGCGGAAACCCTGTGGTTGCCATCTAGAGAGAGCTGGCTCTGGTTGGGCTCCTCACCTTGCCCTGCTCCCCGGCCCACCACCCCCCGCAGCCCCAGCTTTGCAGCCCACTCTGCTTGTCCCTTTTCTGTGAAGCAACGAAGAGGGCTTTGTCTTGTTGTGGTTCAGAAACACCCAGGCAAAAGCTGTTTCCCTGCCTCCATCTTCCGTGATGCTGGCACACGTGCTGGAAGACCTCCTCATGGCTTCTGCACGCTCTGGGAAGCCGTCCCCTTCCCATATCTGAGTTATGGTGGCCTTCAGCTACTCTTGGCAGGAGAGGCACCAATCCCACATGGCCATAGTTCCTAGTTCATCATCTCAAACCTGGCCCATGCAGACAACCATCTCCTACTGCCTTCCCCCCAGCAGTCCCTCCTCTTCCTGCCTCTCTGACCTCTCCTCGCTCACACACCACAGCCCCCTGCCTTCCCAGGCCCCCATTTCCATCTCTCTCCCCCCATGTCCTCAGCACCAGGGGACAGCAGCCCCAGCACAGGGCCAAGGGTGCCAGATCTAGCGTTCATCACAGTGGTCTCCATCTGTTGTCACATGCGGACCTAGGGCTGGTACGCTCCACCACTCAGCAACTGCAAATCTTTGCCTTTGTGTCAGGAAGTGGAGGCTATGCTCAGACACCACGTTACAGCCATCCCAGTTGCAGCTCCTAACTGGAATTGGTCAGATCCCATTTTCTTACCTTTGCAGCTGTGCACCACTTGCTTCCATTAATTTCAGTAACAGTGAAGGGCCCAATTCTACAAAACACTAACCCCTTGAGCAATTTGCAAAATTTTCTTTCATTTCCCTCAGAATTAGATTTTTTTTTAATTGAAAAGTAAATAAATAAACTACTTGCAGTCTTTTAACAGAAGGCTTCATGCTAAGAAGTGACTAATTCCCCTCCCTGTTCACAGAAAATAAAAGGCTTTCACCATTATAGACAAAGAAGTACTGAAAAGTTAACAAGAGTCATAGCAAAATTTGACTTTGTGATGAGCTGTTTATCCTGCAGTTTTTTTCACTTATATAAATATTTTGAGAAGTCTACCTTGAGGTTTTGTATTGGCTTTTTTTTAATTATTTTATTTTATTTTATTTCCTCTTTAAATGCATTTGTACATGAGTAGGCTATAAATGAAACACTCATTTTCCTGAAGGCAATCATGAAGGTGTGATTGCACCCTTTTCTTCTCAATTTTACACAGAGCCAGTTTATCATAATGCACAGTAATATTTGAATTTGAACAAGTGGAAAAGCCTTATTGGCTCACACTACACTCAGTATTAACTCAAGATCAGCTCCTTAGGGACAGTATTTGTGCTTGTATTTAACAGTAAAATGTCATGAATAAAGAAGCTGTCAAACAACTTGAGGGTAAGTCACTTCTCTATTTGGACAGTAATGATTTTGTGATGAACATGATGAACACTGCACAGTGAGTCCTCAAGAATAAACTGGGATCTGAATGAGTTATACTCTGGCGTTGGTTAGAGCAAGGCAACTTCCAGTGAGGTTATCCAAGAGGGCACGGGCAAGTGAGCAGCAGAATATGAGCCACAGAAGGTCGGCCGGGGATGTTGTAATGGCACATACTGCCCGTAACTTCCTCCGTCGAATGCAGTGATTGAGCAGCCAGGATAGCCTCCACCCTAGGTAGGTGGGGGAAAAACAAAAGAGCCAGCACATCGCTCGAGCAGCCAGGAAAATGAGCCAATTCAGCACAGCCCCAGTAGTGCTGCTGCCAGTAGGACATCCATGGAGTTCGCAGAAGATTGCAAACGTTACCTCTGAGGAAGGGTGCTAGTCCAGCGCCCGAGATGCAGCAGCAGGCGTTGAACCGGTGGTGGGCAAGCTGCCAGGGGGGACTGACATGCTCTTGTCTTGCTCAAACGGACTGCACAGTCCTGTGGCTATCAGTCCCGTCTTTAACTTCTGCAGTACTCTGAGCGTGGTAGTGGAGGTCAAACAAGTTACCAGTAACAAAGCAATAGTAATTAACATGAACAAGACAACAGGACAAGTCATACCGTGAGTCATACTGTTAGTCTCACTTAAACACAGCAATGAGACTAGCACTGAGTCACAGGATGTAAAACAGTTATAAAATACCTTAATTACACAAAAGAGTATGCAAGAAAACAGCATCAAGACATCCCACCTGAGGGATACAGGCCACTTTCATTTTTCTTGTGATCTTTATCATCAAACTATCCCATGATAAATGACTTATAAATTTGTGCTATAGCAAGCAATTAATATTAGCCAGGTTATACCAGAACTAGACAAAAATACTGTTCTCCCTCACCCAAGGGATCCTGGTGATATTATAATGTGGACAAGTTCCACCTACTGTGCTGCACTACTGACACACGGTAAGTCTTACATGTTAACCTAGGATAACACCTTATTAAACATTGCAGACCATTAATAATGCAACTATCCAAAAGACAGCTAATTGCAAATAAAAGTCTATGGCTTCAATATTTCTGAAGAAGTTATTTCTAAGATAGTCCATCAAAAATACTTTTCATGGTGACTGACACAAGCCTTCTAACGCAGCGTGTTTACACCGCAGTTTAATGGTTATTGCCAAGTTTCTGCCTCAGTGCAGTTCAATCACCTCCAATACTTCCACGCGCTGCAGCAAAGCCTTGGACACTTGGACAAGGCTTGCGGGGTCTCAACCCAGCAGCATTTCACCCGAGGTTGGTGGCTGAATGTGGGTCTTCATTAAGTGTTGTCTGAGTAGAAGACTAGAGTTTATTTATTCAACCTCAAGATAAGCAACTTAATGCTGCTGATTTGAATGCAAACAAGGGCAAGACCTCACGCCTGGAAGACTCTCTGATGTGGTTACACTGGAAGTTTAGACTAAACACAAGTTGAGATCTGAAACACAGTTGTCACAGCCTACAAAATCAGCATGTTTTCTTGAAGCATTTAAATTTTTTAAAAGCATCGTCTACAACTAAACTATCAAAGTGGTATTGCTTTTATCTGGAAAACGTTGCACTTGCAATTATATATTGCTTATTAAGGTCTATTTTGCTAATTCACTGAAATCTCTCCCATATGACAGAAATGTATTTGCGTCTCCATTTAGTGACCTCAAATGACTAAGTAAAGGTGCGGAGTGAATTTCAGTTGGCAAGTAAATGCAATTATGCCTTTCTTTTTTCTTACAGGGCATAGTATTATCTAGTCTGCTTTAATACTGTCACTGGGCTACTCTCAAATGAATATGGGGCTCATAACGCTTGCAATGTGTCTAGGACCTAATCCTGGCATGCTTAGTTTGTCCTTAAGCAGCTATTTCACATCTTAAAAGGCTTGGAGACTTATAAAAAACTAACCTGTGAAAAGCAAAGCCTCAGCATTAAGTCACCAAGCCTTGCTTCCTAAACCCGCTAACCTATTTTTAAAATTATGGTACTGCTATTTCAAAACTGATCAGGAGCTTCAGAACAAAGCATTTCTCTGGTGACAGTTCTGTGCTGTAGAGGGCAGCAAGGGGGTCGGTCCAAAGCAAGGAAAACAAAGTTCCCTTTCTCCGTATGAGTGTGAATCATTGCCTAAGCCTTCCAGCTCAACTGATGAACAACAGAGGCAAGAGATTTACAAACATGAGAAACTCCCACAGCTATCGACCCAAGAGCAACCCTCACTTCTAATGGGACCAAGCAGCTAAAGGACTTGCGTTTTTAAATCAACATTTGAATTCAGAATCCATATGATCCATTCACTACAAGTTTGCATACCATGCAGAGCAATGATGCTCTAGGTTCAACATGTGCAAACAACAACTAAGAGAAATCTAAGAGAATTAAAACGGGGGGGCTGATATTCAGAACAGATGTTGCATAGTATTGCCACAGAGCCCTGTACTGCTGTCATTGGAAACATCTATCGAATATAATGCAATTCCAGTGTTTGAGCACTAGAGGGTCAATCCGTGATGAAAACAGAGCCTTACCTCAGTTTCCTTATTTTTATAGGTAAGCGTTTAACCTCTTACTTACCACCTCTTCAGCTGTCATGGGTTTTGCTAGCTGAAGCTCTTTCTGAGGCCATGCAGCACTGGGAGGGAGGAGTTATGTCACACAAACACAAACTTTTTGCAAGAGTACCCTCAATAATTTTAAACTACGCATGTCACACCAAACCCATGATCGCTTTCTCTGGTCAGCTGCAGGCTGCACACCTTTTCAAAAGGATCACCGTGTTGGTCTGGAAGTTGTCTCTTGTGACTGGGAGTGGCAAAAAACTGATGAGGTACTAGCCCATAGGCCATTTTGAAAAATACTCATCCTGTACATGTACAGCAGCCTCTTCTCATGCCTAGTTATCATCCCTTTGACTAATGCAAAAAATGCAAATACTGTCCATTTAAATGGAAGGGATCCTCAGCACCACCTGTGATTGTACTTGGGCCCAACAACAAGCACTGGGATGGCAGCAGATGGGCGGGCATCATCCAGAGCGCAGAATTCAGGCCCACTAGATTGCAGCCTTGCCACTCAAGTAAAAAAACCCCAACGCTTCTAGAAGTATATGCATATCCCAGAAATTTGGGGCATTACTACATGAACAAACCCGAAATCCTTCTCCTTCCCAATAGGATTTGTTATGGAAACAGCATATAATTTCATTCCAATACCACAAATTTGCCACTACATTAAAGAGCATTACTGTTACTGAAGGATGAACGGTAAATCTGCATGCCCAGCTCTGCAGGCTACAGCCCTCTTCAGGGGAATGGTGATTCTGAGCGCCCCTTCATTTCAGGCTATAAATATATCCCACGAGAGAAAGCAAAGCTGTTGACTAAGGAATGCCTTAACAAGTACTTCTAGGCCAACAAACTTTGTTATACCACAGTTTTGTTCTTATACTATCCTTCTTGTCAGGGACAAGAGAACTGGGCAACACTGCTTCTTTGTATACAGCGATACTTTCTCTGGTATACATGGTACATAAATTATGCAGACTATGTTGTAAAAAATCCTATCTAAATTCCTGGAGCAATGGATAGATTTGTTTTTAACAGTGAGGTAAAACATTAGTGATGACTGCAATATACCCATGCAAAAGACACCTTTGTATCATATTAATAAAGAGTCTCAAATACCATTATGTGTTGAGAAATAAAAGTATAAAAAGGTAGATGAGTCATGCAGATAGCACCACAGCATTCAGTAATGACTGTGACCTTTGCAAATTACTGCCCTGTGAAAGTTCACAAAAATTAGCAAACAAAAAAGCACAGGGTTGCTCTTTTAAATGATTTTTAAATGATCATATTGTGCTCTCTAGTATATTTATTAAAATAATCAAGATTGAACATGGCGCTTCAGCTCTGCAATCTATGAAAAAAATCCCAAAGAACTGAAGGGGATCCGTATCTGCTGCAAATCATGAAGTGCAAATATTAACAACATATTACTTCATGTAGAAACGACAATTCCATTACTCATCTTTGAAAAGTATTTTTAAAAAATTGGTCCTCCCATCCCTACCATAAATACAAAGTCTCTATTACAAATAAATGTGTTCTCCCATGCAAAAATAAATCACATACATTCAGCTGCAAGAAAACAGAGTAGTCAAAACGGCTCAAATGTAATTATACACGGACTAAAAAGAATTCCACTGCAACTGAAATTGAATGGCTTGTACTTCAGGTCATTAGCTGAGTGCTGACCAGTACCATTTTAAATGCTAAAATATCCCCCAAAAAGCGGGGGCAGGGGAAGACTTAAGAAAAATGTGCAAAATATCTGAGAAACTACGTTTATGTAAAACAAATTTTAAAATAACAAAAAAAACCCTCTTGTCTCACTTCATTAGAGAAATTTTGTTAAGCTTCCCTTATTTCTTTATGGCTGTTTAAGCATCACGATTTGAAAAAAGTACATGAGCCAAAAATCATTTACATCTTCCTCCAGATCTACAGGATGAAATGCTGTACTAGCTTACAACACTGGAAATCAGAAATCAAGTCTCATAATT
Organism: Calonectris borealis; assembly: GCF_964195595.1. Classification (NCBI taxonomy): domain Eukaryota; kingdom Metazoa; phylum Chordata; class Aves; order Procellariiformes; family Procellariidae; genus Calonectris; species Calonectris borealis. The sequence goes on from NC_134313.1 coordinate 145,820,718, forward strand.
AGCCAGTTTTTCCTAAGAAACCTGTGCTTACAGAATGGCACTTCGAACAATGAATTAGAGAAAAAAAAAAAACACCAGAAAAAAAGGATGTGTTGTGTTGAAAGGTTTAAGAATGCGTGTACTTTCCATAAAGCTGAAATGCTTCCATGAACATAATCATTTAACTCTGGATTTACCAAACACTCCAAATTCTGGAAAACAAAACTATTTTACTCGTTAAAATATTCTGAAAATACTGCAACATAGTCTGAGTGTCATTTTGAGCAGTGAGGAAATTTTTTTTTTATTTTAATAGGAAAGGCAGAAGAAAGGCTAAGTTGAGAGAACCCTTTTCTTTAACAAAAAAAAAAAAAAAAAGAAAAAGAACTGGTGAGCTTCTTTCTTCTCCTGCCATATAGCAGATCTCTTTTTGGATTTCACACCACCGACCATACCCTGTCAGAGATCTTGAACAGTTTACATTACTTCTTTTGAAGGATTAATCTAGACCGGCCCAGAGATAAAAACCAAAATGCACAATGAATTCCTACACTGAATTCCAGCTTGTTACTGTGAACTCAACATAAGAAAAGAAAAAAGGAATCCCACACATCTTGTAGTATATAAACTGCTTTCACACAGTATTTGAGTTAGTCAGAGGAATACGTAAAGGGACAAGATAGTTTTGTACAAAACCTCAATTTATTTCAGAGAAATTAAAAATATGGTATTTAATATATATAAATTTCTATTCCTCTATAAATATAGATGATCTTGTGATAATGAACAGAAATAAATGCATACCAAATTCAAATAGTTTTGCATTTCAGGGTATGGTAACCATAGATAATGTTTATGAACCTAAATACAGGCATTTGTAATATAAAAAAAGTTTAAAACAATACAGTCAGGAGAGAAGCATTCTGCTGTTTTTCATACAGAGGACTAAATATTCAAATGCATCTGTCGATAGTTAAAATTTCATTTTTAACCTTTTTTTTTTTTTGTATTAAGAAGCACAATCCCACACACCCAGGAACATACAAGGTAGTAGATATACTGCACACATGGCATCTTATCTTTGCAGTATGCAATGTTATTACTGTACCGAAAAAAAGAGGGGAAAAAAAAGACAGCAGAGGCTCTTTAACACATCCCTGGTCTCACATCCCACCAGAGTGCTTAAACATTCTGGTTTTCTGTTTTCCCTTCCTTTGTTTTTACTACTGGCAAAAATCAACACACCCTCATAATGTGTAATGAATTAAACGTCAATGAATTAAAATTCAGGGGAACGGCAATGGCTCAAATGTTTCCCAAATGAAGAGCCAGCTTATGGATATAATTAAGAAGGAAAAAAAAAAAAAATCTGAACGCTGCGTTTTATTCCGATGAAGCTGGTTTTGCCGAGCCCGTACTTCCTGGCCCTGCTCAGCCCAGCCAACAGCAGCCCGGCGGGGCGGGGAGGGGGGCGGGAGGCGGCAGCACGGCAGGGCGCCCCGGGGCCCCGGCCCCGCTCCGGCCTCACCACCGAACAGGGGGCTTGAAAAAATACGGCGAGAGGGAAGTTCGGTCCATCTGCGTCCCCAGCCACCTCCTGAGCCACCGGAGGTGCTACAGGTGCCGGCGGAGTGCAACCTCCACTCCTGCAGCACAACAGGCCAACTCCTCCTCAACTACCTGCTGCCTTCAAATGAACTGTGTAAAGCTGGACGCGGGCAGCCGGTGCCCCCAGACCGGGCACTGCGGAGAGCCTCTCCCGCCAGAGAACGGCCGGGCACGCCGCTTCCACCCCCCCAAAAAGGGTCTGGCGGGTCCCGCCCGGCTCCGCGGGGCTCGGCTCCGCTGCGGCCGGCCGAGGCGAGGTGAAGCGCCGTCCTTGCGCCGCGGCCGGGCGGCCGCCTGTCCTCCCAGGCGGGGGTCTGTCCTCCCCCTCGCGGGGCCGGGGCCGTAGGCGGGAAGCGGCGCCCCTCCCCAACCCCACCTCCACCGCCACATACCTCTGGCAGGCCGGGGCCGGGGCCGGGGCCGGGGCCGGGGCCGCCTCAGGAGGCGCCCCCGGCAGCGACCGCGGCCTCGCTCCGGGCCCTGCGGCTCCTGCAACTGAAACTCCAAGCAAAGCCATTACAAAACCTGTGTGGGGGAGAAGAAAGGGGGTTGTTCTGGTTGCTCTTGCCGGCAGTTTTTCCCATCCTGCCCAACGAAATAAAAACCCAACGCCTTTTTTTTTTTTTTTAAATTAAAAAAAGGGGGGGGGGCGAGGAAGCAAAATCCGCAAATGGGTTAAAAGTGTCCTAAATAATTAAAAAAAGTGAGATTTTTGTAATTTAAATACAAATATACTTACAAAATCTTACAGAGGCTATTTACATCCCTCTCCCCCAACCTGACACTGCGTTCAGTTCCTACAGGAGACAGCCCGAGAGGAGCGGGGAGGGCAGAGCCGGGCGATCCCAGGCGCAGGGGTCCCCACCTGGCTCGTCCTCCGCTCCCCGCCGCCTGTGGAAGCGACTCGCCGTCCCCACAGTTTTCCCTGGATAAGGAGCTGCTTCCCAAGGCAGAGCCCCGGTCCTCCGGCCGCCCACCATCCCCCTGGCCCGGTGGGCAGGGGTCTCAGACGGTGGTCTCGCCCTGCTTGCTGTTGGTGAGCCTGGTGTAAAACTTCCTCCAGGAGTTCAGGGTTTTCCCAGACCAGATCCAGAAGCCCGAGGTGATGCCCACGATTAAGGTCATGAGATACTTGATCATGAAGACGGTGAAGTCGGGGCTCATGGGCGGGTGGTGGCTGCTGTGGTTGTTGGGGCAGGGAATGGCGTAGCTCTTACAGCTCTGTGTGACCCAGCTCCTCTCCCACTGTTCCCTAAAAGCTTGCTCGTAAAAATAGCAGGCAATGACGATGGTGGCCGGCACTGTGTAGAGGACACTGAAGATGCCTATCCTCACCATGAGCTTCTCCAGCTTTTCCGTCTTGGTGCCATCGTGCTTCATGATGGTCCGGATCCTGAAGAGGGACACGAAGCCGGCCAGCAGGAAGGAGGTGCCGATGAACAGGTAGACGAACAAGGGGGCCAGCACGAAGCCCCGCAGGGCATCCACGTTGTTGATGCCCACAAAGCAGACGCCGCTGAGCACGTCCCCGTCCACCTGCCCCAAGGCCAGGATGGTGATCGTCTTGATGGCCGGCACAGCCCAGGCGGCCAGGTGGAAGTACTGGGAGTTGGCCTCGATGGCCTCATGGCCCCACTTCATGCCGGCGGCCAGGAACCAGGTGAGGGAGAGGATGACCCACCAGATGGAGCTGGCCATGCCGAAGAAGTAGAGCATCATGAAGAGGATGGTGCAGCCCTCCCGCTTCGTGCCCTGCGCCACAGTGCGGGAGCCATCCTCAGTGAAGCGCTCGTTGCAGACCACCCTCTCCTCCAGGAGGAAGCCGGCGATGTAGGCCACGGCCACTGCCGTGTAGCAGCCCGAGAGGAAGATGATGGGCCGCTCGGGGTAGCTGAACCGCTTCATGTCTACCAGGTAGGTGAGGACGGTGAAAAGAGTGGAGGCACAGCAGAGCACCGACCAGATGCCGATCCAGGTGCGGGAGAAGCGCAGCTCCTCTGGCCCGAAGTACATGAGCCCGTAGAGGCGGCCAGGCTCGCAGGGTGCCCCGCAGTCCTTCTCCCCCAGGAAGCGGTAGTTCAGGTAGGAGGGCACCTTCAGCGCCCGTGGGCAGGAGAAGCGCCCGCGGGGCTCACCGGGCCCCGAGCCCCCGGGGCCGCCGCCGGTGCCCCCGCGGTGGGGGTTGCTGGTCCAGCTCTCAGGGTGCAGGGCGGGCGTGGGGGTGCCGCGCTCGGAGGCGTTTTGCCCCACGCAGAGCTCGCCGGCCCCGTGCACCGGGAACTTCTCGCAGCGCAGCGTGTCGGGCCACTGAAAGCCGAACTTGTTCATGAGGGCCTCGCAGCCCTGGCGGGCCCGCTCGCAGAGGGAGCGGCAGGGCGGCAAGGCCTGCTCCAGCACGGTGCACACCGGGGCGTACATGGAGCAGAGGAAGAACTTGAGCTCGGCCGAGCACTGCACCTTCACCAGCGGGTAGAACTGGTGCACCTCCAGCCCCGCGTCCTCCTGGTTGGTGTGGCCCAGCAGGTTGGGCATGATGGTCTGGTTGTAGGCGATGTCGGTGCAGAGCGGGATGGAGATGGGCTGGCAGTAGCCGTGGTCTGGGATGGAGATGCCCCGCTCGCCGTTGTACTGCGGGGCCGGCGCCTGGCCCCCGGCCGGCAGCGCCGCCGCCCACAGCAGCAGCAGCAGCAGCGGCGGCGGCAGCCGCGGGCACCGGCCGCCGCCGCCGCCCGTCCGCCGCCCGCCGCCAACTTCCCCGCCGCCGCTCGCCGCCGGCCCGCGCCGCTCGGCCATGCTCAGTCGGTGCCGCCTGCCCAGCCGGGCTCCCGCCGCCCCGCCGCCGCCGCCGCCGCTGCTCCTCCCGGCCCGAACTTGCGACTCATGAAGGGAGCGGCGGGCAGGGACGGGGCAGCCCCGGCCGCCACTCGCGCGGCCGCGGCGCGCAGCTCTGCCCGCACCGGCGGCAGCGCCCGCCGCGCCTCCGACTACCGCCGCCGCCTCCGCCGCCGCCGCCGCCGCCTGACCATTTGTGCCGGCCCCTCGAGCCCGCGCCCCTCGCCTCGCCGCGCCGCGCTCCCTCCGACCGGTTTCCAGGCGCCCCGCAGTCTGCCTTTCACCGGGAGGGAGGAGCCTTGAAACCGACGCCGAACTTTCCTGCGTAAGGGACCGTCTCCCAACGCCTCACCCGGGGGCGGGCGCAGGCGGGCGCGGGGCTGCCCCGCGCCGCGCACAAAGGCGGCGGCAGCGGCGGGGGCGGCGCGGGAGGAGGGGGGCCCCGCCGCGGGGGGGGGGCGGCCCCGTGCGGTGCGGGGCGGGGGGAGGGGATCATCGCGGGGGGGCGGGGAGCCGTGCCTTTTCGGTCGGCAGCGCGGAGGGGCAGGGAGGGTCCGGGCCCGCCGGGACGGCTCGGCTGGACGGCGGCGGCTGCGCGGCGGAGCCGCCGGGGTGCCGGTGACGGCTGTCCCGGGGGGTGTTTTTGGATTCCCCGGTGATGACGATAGTTAAGGCCATTGAACTGCGCACCTCGGCGGGCTCCGGGGCCCGTCGAACCCGGCGTCTCCCCCGGCGGAAAGGCAGCTGCGCTAATTTCGGCTCCGTTCCCAGTCCGGCGGGGCCGGGTGCGCGGGAGGGGAGGATCGATATTTGCCACAAAGCAAAGGGGGGGGGGGGGGGGGGCCGGGGGAGGCCAGTGCTGTCGTCCGGGGTCTGCCGCAGGGAGCAACCGGGGAGCATCTTCGTAGGGCTGAAGTCTGCAGGTGGGGTTACTGCAACAACTTCGGGCGCGGGCGGGAGCGGCGGCCGTTAGCGGGCAGAGGCCGCGGTGTTCGCTTCTCGCACGCGCAACCGGGGATGCGCGAGCGGCCAAAACTCGCCTCCCCCCAGAGACGCTTTGTAAGTATCTCGCTACCGAGTAACTGCCAGTATTTTATGTGCGTCTTCCTCCCATCGCGTCGGCAGCAGCAGGCTGAGGTACGAAAATAATCACAACAGGGCTTTCCCATTCCCCTTCCTCCCTCTGCCCGGTGGGCAGCTGTTCCAGCGTAATTCAAGGTGAATCCTGCGTGACTTGCAAATGCCACCCCTCAGGTTTTTTATGTTCACTATATTCTGGGGAGGGGGTGAATGGGCATACAGTGACCGTCAACAGTGGCCATTTCTTTCTGCGCATCCAAAGCCCCGTTGCTCGCGCAGAATGGAGGTCCTGTTGGCTCTTCCGAAATGCATAGTCCGGCAAAACGATGGAGGCTGAATGGGGGATTTACTGTACTCGCTGGAATTCAATAAGAGTAATAAACCGTGCTCCTGGAGAGGAGGAGGACGAGAATCCTACCACGTTCTCCAAACATTCAGTAACCGAGCTTCTGCATTGTGGATGTGAATGTCCTCCTATTTGTCCGAGGGTTAATGCTGCCATTCAGAGCTGAACCAGGCATGAAACTTCTCCGGCCAGCTGTCTTCCTTCTCTGCAGCATGCTCCCACCCTTTCCACTTTATACGCTAATGAGTTGCAAAAATCCATTAGGAATAAGACAAGCCCGGCATTTATTTCTAGCTGTTACAGGTGGCAAGGGTTAATAAAAGACATCCGTATTTCTTGGATAGCTACAGATAAAAGTTGGACCGAGCTATTTAGGCCGCTTTCTTTCTCCCAGCAGTGCTGTCCCACATTCAAACTAATTAATAGCAAGATCTATGCTGTGTAACGACTGCAGGAGAGGGATCATGGTTAGAAATTGCACAACCTTAAATACGTCGATTGCTGATGTCCCCGTGTACTGAGGTTCGTTGAGTTCTGTCAAGAACTCTCTTCTCAGAGGACCATATCTTTTTCCATCTTCTGATGAGAAAAGTCTGATTCCTTGCATATCATATTTACAGTTTTAAGCTACAGATTTTCCTCTTCAGACCTACATCAGTAATTAAAATGACTAACTCCTTTCTAGCACAAAACCTAATTTATATTCAGCCCTAAATGACAGTATTGTTTTCCTATTCATCCTAAAACAACCGAACACTGGATCTTCAGATAGGAACAAGTATTATACATGCTCTTTCTCATAGAAAATGAGTGTGAATTTGTAACTAGTCTCAGGAAGCCTTCGTGGCTTTGTGCCTGTCTTCAGGCCTGGGGATACATCGCACAATCCAGGAAAGGTAGTTAAGATGCCTAAGTCCATCATCAGTTGGCTTAAATTCTATCTGTGGGCGTCTGCATTTGAAATACTTAGGAAATACTCACTTCTCGAACGGAAAAACACTGAAAAGTCACTGTTACGAGTTGCTATGTGCAACATGCCAGAAGATTGTTCTAGGAGAAAGATCAGTGTATACAGGACAAGGTTTGTACATGTAATAGCTTTTTTCAGACCAACTGGTATAGAAGGAAAAGTAGACAAATTTCTGGGTTAACAAGCTATTTTTTTGGTTCTGAAGCAGTAACTACCAAAGCTAAACGCAACTTGAGAACAACTGCTTGGAGCCTAGATAGGGATGTATCAGTGAGACCAGCTCAGAAAGAAAACGTGGAAAGGGGAGTGGAGGGGGTGTTGTGGTGGGAAGAATGAGGGCTGAGAGCTGGTAAGTTCAGGAAAGTTCCTAGGACTTGCTGGTTTTAACTGTTTAATGATTTTTCACATAACAGAAGAAAATCCTATGTAGAAAGAATGTTCCCAGAAGCACTTGTCCTACATTTCAAGCACCCCAAACCACAAAACTCATCATTAGAAGCGTAATTCTCTGTGGTCCAAAACACCAGATCAATTTAAACCATGCCTGAGCAAGAAATGTAAGATGTGTTGATGCCCATCCACTACTACTGCAATGAACACCCCCTGCCATCAAACCATCAGCATCCTCCGATCTTACATTTGCAGTTCCAGGGCTATAACGTACTTCATCCTGTGCACGGCTGCCTTCCCAGTAGTTTTGCTACTGAAAACAACCACTCAGCACCAGCATGAACTCCCAGAGATGGTCTTTATAGACCAAAACACTGTGCTGTTGGTGAGGGAGAGTTTCTCACAAAACATGACATTCTCCCTCTGATCTTTGAGTCCTGATCCTTAAGGGAAACTACAGAACTTGTCCCACAGAAATAAGCATGGGAACTAGGTTTCCTAACACTGCCCAACACCCAAAATCAGGGACTCAGTAGAGATGCTGGTCTGAGGAGATTATAATTTCCTTCTGCTTCCAGCCCCCGTCCCCCCCCCCCCGCTTACCTATCTCCAAATCAACAGACTGTAAGGTCTTTCCTTTTTGCTTAGCTAATAAATGCCACTCTTTCTTCCATCCTTAACATCCTCTGCATCATTAACATCATTAACGTCCTCTCTATTCTGCAGCTACCATCTTTGTCCTTTCAGAGCTGGCTTAATCAATAAATAGCTTAGTAATGTTAAGCAATTGTTATTAACTGAGAGCTGCAGCTGGTGTTTCTAACATGTAGAAAAGTTTGTATGGCCAAAAGTTTGTCTAATTTTTCCACCTATATGTCGTGGTCTAATAAAAGATACTACTTCTTGATACAACCCTAGTACTGCACATCATGTCCATAGGAGACTATCACTGTGTTTCTGCCTTGTTCTTTTAATGATTCCTTAGGTATCCACCACGGGTGACTGCTGGAGAGAGGAGACTGGACTGGATGCCAGCTTTGCTTGGGTCAGTACAATGGTAATCATGTTCTTGCATAGACAAATAGTGTCTTTCTTAAAGCACAGGCACTCTTCTTTCCCCTTCCCATAGAAATACAGTCTTCCATTCTAAGAGAAACCAAAATTTGAGCATTAGTATCATACCTTAAAAGAAATTTCAACTTTTACTTCAAAACAATGCACTGTTGTTACTTGTTACAGTAGCCAATATGGGAAATTAGGACTCCGGCAGGTGGGAAGAGTACTGAGTTTTATCCTCTTACATTGTTTATATCCCGATAGCATCCTCACTATGCTGCTATCCTCAGCGTGCTGTTTTGTACTGTTTTTACGAGGGGCAGGGACAATACAAATCTTTGGCCAAAAAAAAGAAGCTATCTACATTTTTAATTTTGGAAAGAAACAAAGCAAAAAGTAGTTGGAATATTTTCTTGTTTTCCTCTAAGTGGCTGGCAGAAATAGGATAGAGTGAATGCTTCCTTTCCACAGCATTTAAGGAAAAGTTGTTTCTCTAGAGGAAGTCATTCAGCTTTGTCTCACAGGCCTATGTTACATACAAAGAATGCAACATAAGCACAAACTGTATTTGCAGTAAGGCTAGTGACCACCCAAATGAATAAAATCTAAACACAGATGATAACATAAATGTATGTTTGTCCACCAAATGAAAGCAAAAGTTATGCTCAGATAATTAGCTTTTTAGCTGATTCAAAATTTCGTGATTTAAATGTTAAGAGGTTAAAAGAATGATCATCATAATACAGGGTGACAAGTTTGATTTTTGTCTCCTGTTGAGCATGAATCTTGGCTGGAAAGAACAGTTAATGGTTGGGGGCAGGGATGTTAGTTCTGCGTGGAAAGAAAGGATTTTTGATAGCTTGGTAGAGAGAAGGGTTCAAGTGTGTAATACGTGATGGGCAGCAATGTGTATACTGCGTTCATGAAGTCTCTTGGAGTGACCTTGGGGGTTCCAAATGAGACAGTACAGGTCCACAGCTCAGGTGGGTCTCATTTTGACATCTCTCTTCAGTGCTGGCAGGACACATCACAAGTCCTCATGAGGCACAAACAAGGATGCTTGCTGAAGAATCGGTATGAACGGTGTAAATGCAGTGAAATGAAGGAGAGGTGATTACAATGTCATACATCTCAAATTTTAAGATGAAACAGGGTAGGGTACCCCCTTACATTGCCATATTAAAGCTACCATATATTTCTGGTGATAAAATCCTTAATCCAGGTAATACAAACTCCTTAAACTAAGTTGTTTGACCCTAGAAGTTGACACACGAATCTACAGACCAAAATTCTGGACAGAAATTATCTGGACAAGACTCCCAAGCAGCTTTTACAGTTGCACGGTAAGGTATTTTCCACTTTGCAACACGCCAATGGCATAGCCATCTGCCGTGGGGCCATGGGCCATAGCATCTCGCGAATTTAGTCTTGCCAGGAGAACAAAATCCTTAAAATTTAAAAGCCTACCTTGGACATTGACTATTTCTTGGAACATCTAGAAGACTCTTGGAAGTATGCCTGTGCTGACAAAAATAACAAACACATGCAGCGATTGGCAAAGAAAATCAGTAGGAGCTGAACACGAACCCTAGGCGATGGTGCAGTCAGCAGCCAGAATACTTACTGCAGCGAAGGGTCTCAAGGCTGTACGGCCAAGTGCTCAGAAAGTCATCTCGGTGCGGAGGCAGTTGTTATTAACAAGATACCAAGTAATTCTCTTACCATCGGGTGGCCCAGGTCATCTCACCCTCAAATTCATCCCAGATGCTTTTGTATGTGCCTTTTATTAATTGGCTGTATTAGTCTGTGATTGTCAATTTAGGTAAAAATTGTACTTTTATTTGTATTTGGGGGTTGTGGGAGTAAGAGAAATAGAATGGAAATGCAGCTCTAGCCACTGAAGTCAGTGGTAATTTACTCCTGCTGTGTGACACCTATTGTAACCAAAACTCCTACCGTGTAGCATGGGCTAGGAATAAAGAGCAATCTTTGACTAGCACTCGTGTAAGTCAGCCCCCCATTACAGTGATTTTATGCGCTTTAAAGAGGCACGAGCAGAAACGGTATGCACAGTCAAAGCGGACTACAAAGAGTCTCTTCCTCCCAATACCCACAGCATTTTTCCCTTAATGCTGTTTATTCAAGATAGATTGAGTATGTGGAGATTTGATTTGGTTTTCTTTTCTTTTCAGAAGAAATGTAGATGATCCCTTGCAAATTAAAGCCGTATGTTGCCTGCCTTCCCTGACATGTTCTGCGCTCGGGTGAGAGGCGCAGGGGCTGCAGCCTGGCTGCTGCTGCCAGAAGTTTTCCGGAGAACAAGAAAAAGTCACAACTCTTAAAAGGGCAATTGCAGATCACAGCTCATTTTGTTCAGAGAGAATGCGAACATTTTTACTCTCTTTTTATTTCCCTTTCTTGAGCGAGTTCTACGGTTACATACAGTGCCTGAAAACACAGCCTCTCTCTTGTTCTTCAAACACAGAGAGGCTGATTTAAGGGCCGAAGCCGGCAATCCTTACTCCCAGGAGCAGACCTGCTGATTTCACGGATGCAAGGGAAGCGAGCAGAGCTTCACAAGGCTGTGATGCAAGGAGAAATTACGTGATGAGCTTTTACTTCTGGTCTCACACTGCTTTTGCCGTGCTTTAAGTACATTCCTTTTAGTGAAATTACTCCCCATTTCCACTGATGTAAATGAGATTCAGATCGTATTTTCTGTGTTAGTATTTCAAGATACACAAATTGAAAAGGTATGTGTGTGAGGTGGGGGGATAGAGTGGAGGAAAGTTGTTTTTCTGTGTCTTTTAGGTGTGCATGTATTTTCCATGAATGTTCTTGAGAGAGTAAGCAGGATGGGATCAGAGCAGGGAGTAATTCGCAGCCTGCATCTGCCTTTCTCCATGGAATGTGGCTTGGTACGTATTAAAGGACAATCTCAATTTTCACTTCAGAAAAAATCTTTGGGGCTTTTGCTTTACTTTGGAAAGATAGCTTTAAATATTTAACCAGTGTAAACAGAGGCAAACTGCCCAGCAAGACTGAAAGGAATGCGCCACTAGGATCTGCTTGTAAGCACTTCTTGTCCCCTAAATACATTCTTCTTCATATAGGAGGGGTCAGCTGTATTTGAAGTAAAGTCTGTTCAGAAACTTTGGGCTGGTTGTGTGAAAGGAATTGTCTTAAGGATAGACAGGATTAGTGTTCTAGACCTTCTCCCAATTCTGCAGCTGACTTTTTTAGTTAGCATTTCCCCTACTCTGTGAGCCCAGCTGCACAGCGACTTCTCGACACCGCGGCACCTCTAGAATTGTATTGGATATCTCACGTGGGCCCCAGATAAACCATCCTTAGCCTGATCCACAGTCTTCAAGGAGGAGAAAAAGAAGCACTTCAGAAAATCTCCAAGTTCATAGTAGTGAATATTTCCTTAAGGATGATGAAGTTTCATCCCCTGTTACGGGTGGTCATTCTGTATATCTCCCATACACAATCACAACATATAGCCCAACTGTAAAGTCTTCAAGCCTCTTCTCCCCTAGTATCCCTGTTAGAACATTAAGCTATTGGGCATCAGTGTGCATCTGGACTCTTTGCTTCTGGATTTCGTGACGTCTCTGTTTTCCATAGTGACTAACAAGATTGTGTAATTTTTACTGGATTTGGATTTATCTGTGGAAAGCCACACATTTACCATCTGCAGGGATGGTTATTGTAATTCTGTGTACTTTCATATGGTATTGCTGACATTAAGAAAACTATTGCGGAGTTCCCAGCACTGAAGACCAGCAGGACAAGCCACATCATCTCAGTGTCCCAGGTCTTCTGTTCCCTTCAGCTGGCCACATGCCGAATACAGAGTCTATCAAGGTTTTCTTCCTTACCTCGAAGTCTCACGCTGGACTGATCCAAGTCATGTCAGGGATGGCTGGTCCCAGCAGCCACAGCCCCGTGACAGCAGCATACCACCGCAGTAACACCCTCAGCCTCAAGTCTGCTCGGCAGGAATCAGCCCATGTGCAGGAGACGCAGCTAGTGCAACAGCTGGCTGTCTAAATGTGTAACATCCAGAAGATTCTGGCATGCTTATGTACTTCTGTATTTTCAGAGGAAAACACCTCTTTTCCCCACTTCAACTCTCAGTGGTAGTCACACCATTGGAAGCAAGGTCCAGTCACACCCTTGGAAAGCAAGGGAAATTCCATCCTTACGTACTCTACCAGGAAAGTGAGGGAGACAAGGCCTTCTAGTTTACTCTTCAATTTTGGAAGCTCTTTAGTTCATGAGGAAGGACATACATAAAAATATGAACACTGAATAGAAAGCAACAGAAAGGGATGGGAACGGAAAAGAAGGAATGTCTACCTTCTGGCTCTTATGTGTTATTATCAATTAATGTTGAAATAATTGTTAAAATTCAGGAAGCAGTTTGCTGATGTGATTCTTTCTGACATTGTCTGTTGCTCTGCCATTTATTATAGCTAGACAGATGGACAAAGTATTTCTGCAAAACTGTTGAGTTTTTATATTTCTATTTATACACCTTTTTACAATTGTATACCTCTTTCTTTGAATACATATGTTTTTAAAATGCAGATTCTGATTTAAATATTTGCTTAAAAGTTGGCAATACAGTGCACTGTGCCCACACATGCATTCTTCCAAGTACGTATGTGATGACAATTAAGAGTTGGAGGTCTGGGTCCTCCTTTTGGCAGAGAAGGGCTAGCTGCAGCTTGTCCTAAACTTTGGCTACACCACTGCCACAGCAAGCAAAAGGGTTTACTGAACTGCTTTGGGAGGCATTTCTCTCTCTTTCTTACAAATGTACTTGGGGCTTCCAGGTTGCATGATACAAATATTTCATAGCTGGAGTTGATCTGCAGTAGAAGTTAGGCTGCCATGAAACCACAGCCTTGAACCCACATCTCTGGGATATGCCAGTCAGCATTGTTTGAGCCATTAAAAAACTGTGACAGAACTGTGTTAAATGTGTTAAATAGCATCAGACTTAAAGATGCTTCAAATCATAGCAAGCCTAATTCTGAGCCAATGTAGCACTCAAGAGTGCCAAGGACAGGACATATCTTAAACCTAATTGGTTTTGCCATGTCTGCTATGCCACGTCTCTTACTTTTTTTCTTCCTTTCTTTTGAAATGCACAGCACTAGGGATATGGGGCTTAAAGGCTCGTCTTATTTGGGGAAAAAAGTGCCAATATAAAACTAACCCCCTGTGTAGACACTCTTATTTCAGTTTAAAAGTGCCTTTCATGGAATTAGCAAGTTGATTCCTTGCTGACATAAGCTTAATCAATACGAGGCACTCAGCCTGATATAAATTTATCTCCGTGATGGGGTTGCACCAATTTTTCTACGTCTTTGAAAAACCATTTAGTTAAATCAGTTGTTTCTTCAAATTGGCAAGTCTGCACTCATTGAAGATTTGCAGTACAACATTGTGGCCAGCTGAAAAATGAATCACTTCAGTAAAGAACTCGTTGCCTTTGTACAGTGCCACCCATTAGAGCTCTGAAAGCTGCAAATATCAATAAACTTAGAGAAGCTTTACATCTATGTTCTTAATCCCCATTTTCTAAATGCAGGAACTTAAACATGGAGAAATGCAGTGTGTTTCCAAGGTCAAAAAAAGAGTATGCGGTAAAGCTGGAGCGAAAATGTAGAGATGCCGTTTCAGAAACAGACCAATGACTTTGAATACCCCTGGTCCCAGCATCTTTCAGGGGCCTTATATGTAAAAATCGCTGGTGCCTGTGCTTTCTGATAATCAGCCCTTTAAAATCGGATTGCCAGAGTTGGACAGATGTATCCCAGAATAACGAGTCTGTAATTTCTCATTTGAGTTTTGTAAATACAAGACTGACTTTTTCTTCTTGAATGAAGATCTGCCCTTGTAATAATATCACCACCTTAGTAAATATTTATTTCTAGTGGTATCCTCCTTTAGCTAGAAATATAGACATTGTAATCTCAAATTCTGAGGCAAAAAGGATATTCTACCGCTTGTTATGGCTACATCAAGTATATTTTTTTTAGGGATAAACATTTCAAATATTACTCTGTGAGCAGAGCTTTTTAGACTAGGAAGAGGACCACAATGACAGTGTTGATGCAGTACTATCATCCATTTCTGGAAAAATGGTTGTGGTCCAAACAACCACTCTGTCTGCTCTGTATTAAAGCAAGTTTATTAGTCTGAAGCCTTGTAAGTGATGGGTCTGGTCACAAACAAAACCATACATTAGTTCTGTTGGAAAAAAGATGACAATGTCAGGTCTGATGAGCTTGCATTGATCTCAGATCAGGCTGAGGTTCGGATGGAGTGAGTAATGCTATGGTATGACTGATTGAAAGGTAACTGCATGTAAAATAGACCACAGCTGGTGTTTACACCATGGAGTGCTTGCTCACTCTGTTGTTGAGTGACGCCACTAAAAGTTACTGAAACTTGAAACACAGTGAAAACGTTTTTAAAGCCTGAAAAACCCCTTCCATCCTTTGCCATATCTCTCATCTTTATACCTTGAATTCTATTATCTGGAATTCAGTTACATCAATGATTTGCCAAAAACGTGGATACTTACAAAATGTTAAGCTACAAAGAACTTAGCTGTGCAGTACAAATGCTGTCTACAATTAAGGCAATTAAAAAGGGAAGCTTGAGGCAGAAGAACTTTAAAAACATTTGCAGACCTATCAAAAGTCTTTCTGTGCCCCTATTCCCAGAGCACCTGGGCACCTGAGCACCTCAAAATTTCTAATGTATTTGTTCTGAAAGATAAAAGTACTGCTCTGTCTTCGTTTTGGAGAGGGAAATCTAAGGCAGAAAGAGATTAAAATGACCTGTTCAAAGTCAGGTAGGAAGTCTATGATAGAAAAGGGAATTTAACCTAAAGCTGGCACATACATTTCTTTTTCCTGAGGCCTATTTTTCCTCCTTGGAAAGCTTTGGAGGGCTGTGAATCATAGTTGTTTTAAGCTCCCTGAGGGAGATAGTCCCACACTTCCCCCCATTCCCGGACATTTCTCCCACTCCTACTGTGTGCAGCAACATCCGCGGGGCAGCGGGGAGAAGCAGAGCGGTGTGCTGCCCCAGCTGAAAGCTTACCAGCAAAATCCACTATACTTCCAGTTTCATCAGTTCCCTTCTCCAGCTTTTGGCATGGCTGCAGGGTGCGAGTGCCAGCAGAGGGGAAAGGGAAGGCATCAACTGAAAGATGGGAGAGGAGAGGATGGCTCCTGACAGCAACAGCCCCAGCTTTGATGGGTGTCAAGCAATCATGGGGCTGCAGCTCGAACTGCACCTTCACAAAGCAATTAGTTACTCATCGTTAGTTATTCTGACCCGAAAAAAAAAATCTAGACACAGCTGGACCAACTGCTGAGGTGAAAAATGTGGGGAGAAATCCCTCTTCTTTTATTCCTTCCAGTACTGCAAAGGAATCCACCAGGCTGAGGGACCTGGGAGTAGAAAAGGCCTTGAGTCACCTCGATGCTGACTCAGATCCCTGAAAAGAGGGGCAACAGGACTTGAGGTCATCATTTATCACCTCCCCCCTGCTACGTATGGCAGGACTCTTCACAATGGATTTATATAAAGTCACAGTATTAGTCTGTGGCCAGGCTATCACCTTAAACTGTATTCTCTCATAGTAGCATACAAGCTTCTTAGTATCTATTCTCTTATCTTAAAAGCAATCAATATGACAGCTGAATGTTCTGACTAGGCATGTTTATATCTATTTATTTACTTACTTGCTTCGTCGCCAGTTTCCTCTCCCTACCTCCCTTTTATGCTCTAACTAATAAATGTCTCTCTCAGCATGCCGTTGTCAATAGCAATTTAAATACACATCAGACCCTGTAAGCAGCACGCACATTCTCAGTTAATAGGAAGGGAAACCCCAAGGACAGGGGTGCGTAGCGGTCTTGCCATCTCCACCAATGTGGGCTGCAGACCACTGTTTTTGAAGGGGCCGTACTCCTCTGCTGCTGTGAGGGGATAGCTGCCCACCACTGAGGAACTCTGGACTGGCCATATGGACTTAATTTACAGGCCAGATCAGCTGTGATACATCTACTGTGACTGGATCTCCCAGTGCCACTGTTCACCCTATAGAGCAGGTCTCTTCATGGGAGAAGCAGCAGCCTTGGTAAAGATTAAATGGTGCAAGAGGAGACACAAACTCTATCCCTTTTATGCTGTGGATGGGAGGTAAAGAGTCCTAACTGCTCTCAACAAGCCTAACCAATGAACTTGAGAACATGCCACTGACAGATGGGTATTTGTCATACTGTGCAGCAAATCCTCCAGGAATAAATAAAAAAGGGCTCAATAAAAGAAATTTGACCAGAGGCAGATGGTCAGCGATGATGACCACCGACATGACAACTCAACTGTAGGCTGAGATTGTCATCCTCAGGATTCAAAACTAAACTACATTTTAAAATATTTGGAGTAACTACTGGGCAAGAAACTTAGATAGGGAATTGCTCAATTAAAAACAAGGTTGAAAAAAACCAACATTTTAACTTTGCTGATTAGTGTTGGGTAATTATTTATCTCAAGCCAGTCAGAGAAGATTTGGCTGGGATTTGAAGTGGAAGTTTCATGGGTACACAGCCTTTAGTGTGTACCCAAATACTTCACCTCCTCTTCCTTTGGCCTGTATATAGGAAGTGGTACTTTGGCTGCTGACAGCACATGAAAACGAGTTTTCCTTCAGCATGTACTTTGCCTTTAAAAGGATCATCTCCCACTTTTTTCTGTTTTTCTTGAGCTCAATAGTCCAAGAGAATCAGATGATCTTTTAGAAACAAGAAGACAAACCATGGGGAGGTTTATTTATTACAGAGCTTGTGATAACTGCCTTTTGGCTGAGGTAATGGACATGACACCTAAAATCAGCAAAAATAGTATTTTGTAGAAGTACCTACCAGCTTAATCAACAAATTTTCTCTTCATGCACATAATAATTCTTTCACTACTCTTGTTTTTTCTTTAAAAATCCTCTCTCTCTCTCTTTTCTTAAAGCAGTAAAGAACCAAGGAACTCATAATCTCATACTTACGCTAAGAGCTTTTGACCCAGGGAACATAATCTGCCTTTATATTTTATCAAGATAAATTCCAGACATAATTAGTTTTCCCAGACCCTTGGCCTGTATTTCTCACAAGTGGATAATCACCCAATAAAAATAAATAAAAATGTCACCCTTCCAAGTTCATATCTGACATTGTTCAGAGACCCCTTTCGCATTCGCAGGAGACAGCTGGGTCTTTCTCACTGCTGCTCCCTGACCAGTTCTGTGCAGCCTACGTAGCGTCCGCCTCTGAACTCGCCATGCATAGCTTTCTCATGTTGCTGTAGACCAATGACAAAAAAAATTGGGTGTGTATTTTAGGAGATTCCCATTTTGTAACCAGACATCTATCCTATCTTATAACAAGAGAGTCTTTATAATACAGACTGGCAGTGCTACACAATTACAGTTTATTTGATGCCATGCTGGAGGAAAAGATAGCTCTGAAGTTGAACGTCAGAGCTTAATATAAGAGTTGAACTTAAAGAGTGAAGAAATGTCTCCTGCAGGTGCTTGGTTTATAATTGCCCAGGATAGAGCTTCTTTATTGAGGTTTGTTGTCATTATAAAGTTCCCAAGAAAAACAGTTCTCATATTTATTTTTTGTCCTGGCATTTATCTACCATCAGTGGATGCCCACAGCCATAGCCAGGAGTATGCCCCCACTTCTGGCCTCTGATCTGAACTGCTTTTGCTCCCGCCCAGGGGAGCTGCTGGGCAGGCGAAGCAGTAGGGAGCAGGCAGCACCCCAGGTAATAAAATGTCCCATTTCCATTCTGCTCTATGGAAAATTTTAAAAGCTTTGATGTCTGAAGGCATATGCACTCCAGCAGAGAAAACTTCACATCTCATCCTCTCCCTAGCCAAGAGTAGATCTTTTCTATTATCTCACAAGCTGCCTGACAACACAACACATATAAAAATGGGAGCTATCACCATATCAGATCATGAACCAGCTTTCCTGAATGTTGTTATTAAGGCAATTCTTAAGTGAAATACAAATTGGTAGTTTAGTAACTCTTTTTAGAAGGATGCTTGGTGTACCTGAAATAAGGCTCAGTGCAATTAATTTGACCAAACAATTCAGAAGAAATTATCATATTAATGTGAAAAGTACAATGGAGGAATTACCACATGAATACTCTAATTGCCTAGATTCTAAAACACAGAAGGGTATCAGGGAGCTGGCAGACACCAGAATCCGTCATTTTCACTATCGTATGTTTTTGCAATAGAAAGTAAAATTAAGCAAACACATTCTTTGCTGTTTAATTAAAGGAATGTACAGTTTTACAGATAATAGTCTTGATAGTGAAACAGAAAGCACAGCTCTGTTCACCTGCTCACAGCCAAGAAACTGCAACCTTTTCCTCCAGGGAATATGCTGGGGTACTTGATCCCCTTGGTACTGAGCAGGTAGACTATGCTCTCTTGCAGGGCTACTCTTCAAATTCATCCAGCAATGGAGGCAGAATATGTCCTCTCGTTTATGCTTCACCTCACAGTTCTGATGGGCTCCTGCATGGGGAATCGGCAGTGTCTGAATTGACCTGGGCAGAAGATGCCCGGTTCTGCCCAGGCACAGCGGTACCACGAGACTGAGCTTGCTGGAGTTTCTCCCCAGTTTGGTTCAGAAAGCCTGGCTGTTTTACTGGCTGTGGACAGTGTGGCAGTTAGGGAGAGTGAGTAAAAGAAGTCAAGAAGAATTAGTAAAAATACGATGGCATCTGAAAAGCTCTTGCAGTGAGCATCTGCCTGGAGCTGGATCACTTTGGTGCGATCGCTTTGGTTTTTGTGTGTGTGACCACAGCATGACTATGGACTCGCAACTTGTAGGATGCACAAGTTTTTACGGTTTCATACCCTGTTTCCTTTGCAGTTTCCACAAGCTAAGAATGAGCAGTCACCACAGATCAGCAGCTGCACAGTAACCTGTTATGCCCTGGTAGCTGATGTGGGCACACAGTTTCTCCATCTAAATTCAACTGAGGTCAGAACCACTGGGGTGAAGAGAGAGCATATAGCACTGCAAGCATTCTGCTAGCTGTGTACATCCAACGCCGTGCTGGCTCACTGTTTGGGACATCGATGGGAGGACAGAAGCAGTGGCTATGGCAGCAGCGGTGGCAGGAGAGGCAACAGATGCAGCAAGCTCCCATCCAAATATTTCCTGCTAAACCATGGAGATCCACAGAGCAGAATTGATGGCCTGTGTTGGCCTTCAGGCTTCACAGAACTGCCTGCTCCAACCAAGAATTTTAAATCTGGCTGCATAACAGTGCACATAGATGCACACGGGATGGTTTTCAGAAGCTATCTCCTTATGTCCCACAAAGATGGAAAGTTGGTTTGGGGACCATTTTGAAGAAATCAGACCTCAAAAAAAAGAGTGTAAATATGGATATATTAGCCATGCATACAGATGTGATAAGCTGGGACTTGGTGCAATAATCCTGATCATGTTTTTTTTTAATACAGGACAAAATATATTGACATCACTGACTTGACAGGTCCTGGTAGCTATGTTGTTTGATATATTGGTTCTACTTATGTTTGCAGACGAAGAAAAGCAAGAAGAACAGTGAAGTAGTCAGAAGTGGGATAGCTGCAGGAACAGACTGTGTAACGGCCGAGCTGTTGAAGGCTGCCAGTGCAAGTGCCAACAAAGCAGCCAAACGCCAGGTACACGGATGTACAGGAACACAAGGAGGTAGCAGGTGAGCAGCTAAAGGGAATACCTGTACCAGCTTTAAAGAAAGGAAGATCCTGCCGATCCAGATAATTACAGAAGTTTAACCTTAGTCACTGGTGGAAAAAATCATCCTGAACATAATTACCAACAGATTAAGGCCAGTTTCAGAGGAAGCAGAGGGCCAGAAACGGTGTGACTTCACAGCAGACGCAAGCTGTATCAATCAAATTATCACTCTTGACAACTGATGGAGGGGAGTAATAAAGGTGGGTTAAAGCTTTTGGAGGAAAACAACTGACTTTTGGTTTGAGTGGATACAATATAGAGGGTGCGGATTTCATGTGGAGTTTCAGATAACTGTAATTATAAAAGGTGCGTAGTGAGACTCCTGTAGTGCGGCAAGAAATGGTAGAAAAATCAAGCAGTTGGGTAAGTCGAAGTTTGATTTAGGAGTAGGGAACATGGAATCATGCTCACTTTTAATCATGAAGCTGAATGTTGCTGTTAGATGGCTTGGAGGGCATAATTTTGAAAGATCTATAGCAAAGCTTTTCAGTAAATGTAAATGATATGGCACTACTGGCAAACATTTCTGATTTAATGAAAGCATTATTGGCCACCTTGGAAAACTGGTTTTGTAGACTTGAACTTAAAACTAGTTCCAAGAAGATGAAATGGCTGCATCTTGGAGAAGGAAGAGTACATGCTGTGCTGACATGCAACGTAAGGGAAGTTACAGAGAAGTCTAGTCCTACCTGTAGTTATATCCACATCAGCACCAGTCAGCTCAGCATCAGTGGATCAGTAAAGACGAATTAAAACAGTCATGTACCTTAGTCACAAATGCTGCACAGTAGCTGATGAGATTATGGATCAATAAGGGTAATACATCTAATATTCCTATGGGGTTTTTTCAAATTTATTATTACTTCATGGACTGAAAACAGCTTCAGTAAACGAGATAAAATTGTAAAAGACTGGAGATGGTTGAGAGGAAGCTCTTCAAAAGATTGCAGGTAGAAATGGAAAACATTTGAAAAGATTAGAAACTGAGTCAGGGTATCAAGGCAAGGGATTGACTTTAATTAAAAAGATAATAATGATGATGACCACACCAGACCACACCAATACATGACACAAAAAAAAAGAAAAAAAGAAATGCAGGCCTAAAGAAAAGAAAGGCCTAAAAGTTGATATCAAGTTCGTGACTGGACATTGCATTAAATTAAGCTCTCTTTAACAGTGGAATAATCCCTGAATAGGAATGCCCAGCAATGGCATACTGTTGCTCAGGTGTGGAAGGACACTCTAGAATAGCCAGAGAAGAAAAGGATCATTTACCTATTTTGGATGATAATTAAAATGCCTAAGTTTTCTACAGCCCTAAAATTTATTTGGCTGGCTATAGAAATAGTCAGAAACAGCCATCACCTCAAAAATTTGTAGAAAGCCCACGAATTCAGAAGTTTTGCCAAACAAAGAAGTCAGTGTAGATTCGTTGTCCTACATATTTAGCACACATGCACATACAATACACAAATTTGCACAGTAAGAAGAGAGAACAGACAAATCAAATACACAGAAACTGCAGAAATATGATGTGCTTGCCAAGACTCAGACACAAGTCTTCACAGGAGTCCGCTTGTAAGCCAATATTTGAATAACTGAAACGACATCTAATGGAAATTAAATATATACAATAAAATACGTGTGTGTATTCACCTTTATGACAAAAGTATTAATAAAAAGGTACAATATTGAGATTGTCTAGGAAAGCATCTTGTCCTAGAAAATGTAAGAGCTTTGTGTTCAAAGGATTTAGAAAATAAACTCCCTTTCTGTGGAGCCCTGCCCCTTGGGATTTGGCATAAGAAAGAAAAGAGAATTTCTAAGAAATATCAGGTTTTCTTTCCTGGCGCATTTTTTACTTTGTTCTGAATGGAAACAACTTGAGCTCAAAAGGTAAATTTCATTGACTGTAGATTTTACTAAGTGTGAGTTTAGCGGAGAAAGCAAAAGAAAGCAAAGGATGTACTAAATATGACTGCATTTTACAACCCCTTTCTTCTTCTTTTGATAAGCACTTAACAGAATTCTATTCAGTGAAAGCTGCCAATTCTTATTTTTACCATATGTACAGATTGAGAATGTCAGAGGAAATGTGTATAGCAAATTAGGGTGAACTCTGTGGCCTGAATGTTAAATGAGAGGGCAAATTATGCAGGATTTGTCTACTATTTCACTGCTCTCATTTGTGATTTCTTTGGGCAGGGCACCTTTGTAAGACTGTCCTGAAGATATTATCATAATGGAATGTTTTGCATAATGGAAAACACAGTCACCTCAGATCTTCTTTTGCATGACAAACCCTTGATTAGAAAAATAATAGGATGGAAATGGAATTTGTATTTATACAGGCAGGCATCAGAGCAAGGAGAATGGAAGACGACCTCAATACACTGGAGAACTGACATAGGCAGATGCAAAACCTCTCTCTTTACAGTAAATTTAGCCTAGAAATAGACTGGGAAACAAGACTGGGAAACTGGTGAAAAGTTCCTTATTCATGAGAAAAGTATCTGTGATATACAAAAGGTATCACACATTTTCAAAAGATTCATAGCTCTTGTTACACTGTAAGACCCACATTACACCACTGTGAAAACAAGAATGTTTTGATATTGAACAAAATGTTAAATGTTTTGAATTTTCTATTACACATCTGATTCAACTTTGGCAACTCATCTGAATTCATGCTCACTTCTGCATATGCATTTATAGGATTGTTGCTGATGTGCACGTGTTGTCAGACACGTAAACCCACTGGATTTATTTACTTATTCAATATTAAGTTTATTTTTCAAACAGAAATAAAGAAATAAACTCTCTAAAGCATACAATAATTTGGAAGGCTCTGTATCTTCAGGGAAATTGTAAAATCAAAAGGTGGATTTTACCAACCGTTGCTTTCTTACTAATCTAAGAACGTAACGTGCTCTCACGTGACTGGACTTAACATATGTTCAACAATGTAATTTCATTACTGTCAACGATCTCGGGAGCACAAAACAGTGTTGTTCTCTGCCAAGATCATATTGCGTACGGGTCTGACATTGATTTTGGTTGATAAGGATTCCAACACAGCTGGTTTACAGGAAAAGACCCTAATACAACTGCTTAAGATACCTAGCTTAAATTATGCTGTCTATCTGCAATGGGAAGATAATGTTGTGATAGTGGGAGTTACATGTGTTGGGAGAGCGTAAGTGCTAATTACAGATGTGCTCATGCTTATTTCTACGGTCCTGAACTAAGTGCATTGGCCAGTCTTGATACTTGATATAGCCTGGGAAAAGAATTGATCTATTGCTCTGAGCCACCTCATCAGGCTGATAAGGATAAAATCTTAGCCTGTCTTTGGTTTTCTGATAGCCATTTCCTCTCTGTCTCCCTCACTGTGATTTGTTGAGACGATCTTAGTCTGATCCAAAGGCTCTAAACACCCAGAACTGCTGTTAAAAGCAGCAAGGATGGGTGTATCCAGCATCTCTCAGGATCAAGCTTATCATTTTTAGCTGTAAATATCTGTATGACTAGAGTTACATGTGTTGGCTTTGAGATAATGTCATGATTTCATTGTGGTCAAAGATCTTGAACAAGCAAAGCATGGCTGATCTCTGCACAGCGTCTGTTCATGTTATTATCTTAACAGTAAACTCACAGCTGATTGCAGTTTGGCCCTTATCAGTTTTTCCTTCTAGCAACAGATAAAATCATTTCAGCTTGCTCAGGAACTGACCCAGCTTAGGTAGGACACAGCTTTACCGAGAGCTGACAGGTAATACTAACCTCTATTTTTTAATATAAAAAATGACACAAAAGTGGCCACAACAATTAATAGACATATATGAATGATGGCTAATGAAATCCAGGAAGTCAGCTTTTCAATGCCTTAAGAAGCAGATTTAGTACCTGGGATTAGTGCTGCAAATTGCTCCACCCGGCTTCAAGTGAGCTGAAAATAGACTGGTTGATTAGAAGGCTAAAAAGATATCCCAATTTAATGATCATCTATAATATGCCTACCAGGATCCCCTACCTGAACAGCGGTACTACTTTCTTTGAGGAATACTTTGCAATATCTTAGAGAATGAACCTCCCCTCTTCTTCGATAGCAAAAGCGTGCCAGCCAGACAACCCCCAACTAGCAGTCTGAACCTAGAAGCACATCCATCCGTGTTCCCAAATGCTGCTTAATTCACCTTCTCGAAAGTGCTGGCAGTAAGTCCTGCACTGAGATTGCATACTTCATGTATATATTTGTTCCCCCACTCTGCTTTCCATTAATTGATTACTGTCTCAAAGCTGCACTTAACCCATTATGTCAATAGTTTCATTTGTAAAAATAAAAAGCATCTGTAAAAAATGTTCTGAAATAAGAATCTGAGTTGTACTAGAGTCTGTTCAGTCCATGCTCAGAGGCAGCTATGATGCCCCTGGATTACTCCCATAAACCAAAACAAAGCCAAACTCTGTAATGACACCACTTGTAAATGCAGCAGTCGTTTTGTCTACTCTCGCCACTTCCAGTAAACTGATCCTGGATGCATTTTAGCCAGCTCCAATTTTGGTGTCTCCTCTCTCTGACCCAGTGAGAAACACACAAACAAACAAATCCCGTAAGGAAGGGCAGGAAGTTGTGCGAGCTGTTACGTGGTTATTGTTACTAGGGAAACCACTTCCTTAGTATTCATGTGTTCAGCAGATCTGTCTGGCTGCGTCTCCAAGTCCCAGGCAATGTCATGAAATGAATGGCAACTGGGAAAATAAACCCAAACCAGCACAAAATACACTACAAGTGTCCGTGACAGTTAAAATGAAAATCTCATTTCGGTAAATCAACCCTAAGCAGAACTATCTTCCCATAATATGCTTTTGTAACAGGAGTGTGTGTGTTTGGAAGAGGAGTCACTCTTCTCATGTGCTATACTCTACTCTTTTCCTCAACATTAATACAATGTCTGTAAAAGCAATCAGTACTGATAGGCTAGAGTTAAAATCCTAAGCCCAAACACCTACATTTTTTGGCTGCTGATCCTAGCTCCAATTTCACAAGCAGTGTCTTCATCCAAGCAAGGGACAGGTAGAGCTAGTACATTGCTTTGAAAACCAGATTGCAGTGTTGGGACTGATCTCTAACAACAGACACTGCATACTCCTGCTTTATGGGACAGGGGTTTTGTTTATTTGTTTGTTTGTTTGAAGATGCATCTTGTTTCTGAGTTCAGTCACAAAAGTGTGTGACTTACAAAGCAATCGTTAGAAGCACCTCAAGCAGCAGCCATGCCTCTTAATGTTCCCCGTACCCTTTCTTGCATAATTTAAACAAGCGGCTGCTTTCCCAGATTCAATCACAGAAAACAGGGCTGGAAGGGCTCTCAAGAAATCAGCTGTGCTAAGCAGGTTGTAATATATCTAGTTTGTACACAGATGCTCACCAGTTCCTTAATCTCCCCAGCAATGAGGATTCAACACATCTCGTCCTCAATAGGAATGCTACAGCTGATAAATTGATTTTGCCTCTTCTCCATCTTGCTGAAAATCTCAGCTGAGTGATAAAGCCCAAGGAGGGTCACACATACCTTCCCTGAGCACTTCCAGCCCCGGGCTGTCAGTTCCAGGGCTAGCCTTATTGCAAAACCAGCTCACTGTTGCTGCTCTCCCCGCTGGACTCCAGGCACAGAGTAGGTTTGCTCATTCACCAGAGGTCCAGGGCTGGCACTTAAGAAACTTACTGTTCCTGAGGATCTCAATAACCCCAAGCCCAGCCAGAACCAGCCATCTCAGCAGGTTTGCTCTCATTTTAGAGCAGAATGAATTGCAGTGGGGAGATACAGTGTGCAGCATAACTCAGTATTTCAAAGTTCACTTGCTACTAGAGAAGGACTTTTCTAACCTGACTTTTCAGAAAACAACATACATGCAAGGGTGAGGCAGAGTTACAGGCAATACCACAGGAAAAAGTGGTGCATGTATTTCGAAAGAAACAAAGGGGGAAAAAAGCAGCAGAGAATGAAGAGAAAATACCTTCTTCTAGTGTAACCCTGTGATAGCAAAGCCCAGATGATCAACAACTATTTGGGCCTTCCTGAAGCAGTAGGCTCATAAACAGGGTAAAGCAAAACTCAATCTATAAATTGAGATAAAAGCTAACACAGCAGCTGGATAAAAAGGAAGATCCTTTTGAATCTACAGAAGTCATTACTATGACAGAGATACACGTGAGTATTTAAAAACATAGGGCTTGCTTCCATTTTCCCAGTTTTATTTATATAGCTTGGGGCTAACTATAGCAAATATATTCTTGCTTTACAATGGATAGAGCAAAACAGAGAACCAGGCCTGTGGGATTTAGAAATGTTCCTGCCATGAAGACCTACAACACAGGACACGGGCATATCAAGATACAGAATCAGAGTTCAAATACGCAAGAGCGACAGCTCATTTTTCTCTCAGCATGTTTGTGTCTTTGCATGGTCTCCAGCCTGATCCCCAGTCTACAGTGAGATACGGGTTTGTCTGATCTACAGTGTGACCATATAAAACAGACAATTAAAGACCACTAAGAAGAGACTTTGGCAATTAGAAATATCCAGCACAAACCAACAGAAAGCATCTGCTCATTAAGCATATCCACTGATGGCACTAAATAGAGAGGCACATGTGTGCTACAGCCTGGAAAAGCAGGGAGCTAGAGTTCATACACACAGATAGAAGCAGTTGGAGGAAGGCAACTGAAGAACACACAGAAACTCTCACTGATGTCCCAAATTAAAGATGATCTAATAAATATGAAGAACAGTTCCAGGTTTCTTTCAAGACCATAGCACTACATTGCACAGGAAGCAGCTTCTGCCCATCAGACATCTGGATGTAAAGGAGGAGATAGCATTCAAGCCAAGCAGTGCCTTCAGCAGGGGTAGGCATGGCTTTGGCACTGAGTGGCAGGCATGCTCCAGTCAGTTTGCTATGGCTCCTTCTGGCCATTTCGCCCAGGCTGCTGTCTCATGGGGCAGTAAAACGGCATTCACCATCTCCTGACAGGCCTCTGCCTCCACCTCAGGACGTATTTTAGCTGGACACTGCTGAGAGCTAGGAGACTACTTAGAGGAGACACTGCTATGGGCTTTCTTTATTCACACACCCTTCCTCAGGCATTGGCTGCCAGGTATGGGCTTGGAGGACTGGCAGACTTGGTACTGGGCTGGAGGACTTTTGTGCCAAGCATGAAGGCCATTTTGAAGAGGCAGGATACAGCCATGGCACACACTAAGCCCTGGAAGGTGTTGACTGCTCCCAAGACCCGCAGCATAGACACAGGCTCGGTCTCCCGAGAGCCCCGTGCAGTGGCAGCCGAGTTCTCGGGGGCATTCACAGGAGCAGAGCTCCCCGCTGCAGGTCTCCACGTGGCAAAGTTACCCCACACAAGGAAGCTGCCACTTCACCTACAGAGAACAGCTAACAACAGATGATGACAAAAGGAGGGCCCACGTGTGGTGGCTCGGACAAAGAGGCAGCATCGGGAGTGAGGCAGAAAACCTGCTCATTTGTCAGATGAGGAGTGCAGGCAGCAGAGCTGGAAACACCTCCTGTGGTTCCAGCTGTAGCTGCTGGAAGAGGGCAGGGGCCAAATCACCCACCTCTCTTGTGCTTTGAGATGTGCAGTCTATAGCAAGCTGGAAAAGGGAGACAGACCCCCCTCCAGCTGAGTTCACACCTTCAGCAGGAGCTTGAACAAGAAGCCAGGTTGGCAGGAGAGAAGAGGAAGGGGAGCCACAGAGCAGCCCAGATTTACATGTAAAAATCCTCTAGCAAGCCGTGACATCTCAGTGGGGGTGGAGAGTGCCAGGGTGCAAGCGAACAGTATATTTTCATTGCTTCGTGGCTCAAAATGCGCCCAAGGTCTGCACCCACAAGCCCTACATTTTGAAGATGAAGATCTGCCTCTGGGCTAGTGCAGTGCAGACCAGCTAAGAAGTCCAATAATGGATATTGATAGTTGCGGGCTGCCGTTCGATCACAGGATGGTTTGCCTGTGACAGGCCACGAGGGAAGTCAATGCTGATGATAGTGTTTTCAGCCAGGAGCTGCCCAGAAATCAAATCTGCCAAAAAGACATTTATGCTCTCCAAGTATAAACAAAGCAAAGAGGCTGCGGCTTTTAGCAACACTGCTGAGAGATCAATTCTTACGTTTTCCACAGATTATAGAGCAAATAAAATGTCTTCTAGGGTAGAATACATATTGGCAACAGTTATTTGATGAGGATTTTGGAAGGCAAGGACTGAAGCCATATTTCTTTAGCACTCAGGTGTTCATCACGGAAACCAGTTTGCTGGAAAAGTCGATGCACCCACAAAGCCAGCACGTCCGCCCGTCCCTGCAGAGGAGGCTGCGGCTCAGCGACTGAGCAGTTATCTTAGATACTCCCAAAGCAGAATACAAGGAGGGTGAAATAACAGCAGAGTTCAAGCTAGAGCTGAACACAGTGTGTAAGGAGTCACTTAGTCACAGAAAAATGCAAACACTTGTAATGTCAAGTCAAATTTAGTCAACAGTTTCACCTGAAATAAAATGTGGAAGGGATTATTTTGGTGGTTTTGCAATAGTTTTTTGCTTTGACTTTTCATGGAAGACTTACAAGCAGACTTGAAAACAATTTCTGAAACAACAGAAAATGGGAAAAGAGCATCCTTATGCCATACGAACTAAATTTTGTGAGACTGGAGGCAAATATCCACTCCTTTTTCTAATTGATTTAAAGCTAGGTCTTAAAATCATGGGCCTCCTACCTCTTTCACAGTGATACCGATTCTGGTGGGACACCTTCAGTTTTTCCCCTTTGAAGATGCTTGAAAGCAGAGACTGGAAAATTCAGATGAGTGTCCTAGACACCAGACCATACCACAGTCCTCACCTGTTTTCTTATCCAGTGAATGTTCATGAGTTATATGAGGTTGGACATGTCAGCATTCAAGAGAGAGGCTCCTCTCTATCTTCTACAGCTGCCTCAGTGAATTTCTTCATCCCAAGTACCGATGCCTTCAAGTGGTCAGGAGCTCCACACCTCTCAGAAAACAGGGAGCAGGGCTGGGCTGGTGGCAGAGCAGGGACACGAGGCAGTGCTCACCACCACAGCTTCTGCTGTTTTACCTGTCCCACCCCACAGCATACAAATTGCCCAGCGGCCTTGGATCCAGCAGAGCTACTTTCTCAGAGAAAGTCCATTGCAGGAGTTTCGTTTGATCTGCCTGTGAGGCACAGTTTGGGCAGCCAGCGTTACAGCCTGGCATTTAGGACATTTTTCTAAGAGGAAAACCTGGGGAGGACTGGCAGTCTTTCCCTGAAATTTTGGAAGTGATGAGACGCGGTGTTTGCAAGATCCCATGTCCCAGACGACCGGAGCTGAGCTCAGACATGGGTGTCTTTGTAGCAGGATTCTCAAGGACAAACATCACACTGAGGCTGCCGCTGCAAAGGTTTCTTAGTGGGAGCAGAAAGTAACTCTGGACCATCTGAAAAAAACCTTCTTTTTCTATATAAAAATACAGGAAAATATGTGTGCATAATCCTCTCATTCCTCACAGCGTTACCCACATAATCAATGGAGAATCACTATGGACTTTGCGGCATGGAGGAACACAGTGCTCTTCTTTTGTGAATGAAGCACCTAAGACTGAGCAAGCACCATTACCATGGGTAAAGGAAGTACACTGCTTTTAAAGAGAAAATAAATAGATGGCATCTTCTCTGTAGCAAAATGAGGGTACCCAGATCTTCCTATTTTCACAGTGATTGTTCAACATTACACTTAAGGGCAGTATTAGACTAAAAAGCACCTAATTTCACTTCAGCTGATTTAAAATGCATCTTGGTGCATCTGAGCTATTGTCTAATCCTTTTGTTTGAGGTGTTCTACGCTAGTCAGCCACTTTTGATTCATGTGCTAACAATCCCCCTTACGGCAGGTAATTCACAGACAATGTTCATGATGTGCAAAGTGGCACTCCAGTTCCCACAGACAAAAGTCAGTAAACTTTAAATCCCAAAGCCCCTAAACTTATTTTGCATAAATTGCCCTCACAAGAGGAGAGGTGAGATCTGTTTATATGCATCTCCTGTATCAACTTAGAATTGCTGTTCAATTTAAATCTAAAAAATAATTTTTTTAGGACAGTGGGAATGCTGATTAGAGACAAATCACAGCAGAAAACAAAGGTTGCAACCAATTTTGAGTCCAAACAAAATAAAATGTGAATTACCTCACTTTAGCCTCTATCCAGTCAGCTACATCCTACTTCAATGTCTTTTCAATTAAAGCTTTCTTAGAGGAACAATTAATAGAATTACATATATTTTTATTAAACAATGTCCTTCTGCAGATGATAGCATTTTTTCCTTGCGTACTGAGGCTACAGAAGATAACATTTACTGCTGGAACGAGAATAGGTTTTAAGCTTAATAATAGTTGATTTTTCCAAGACTGCAAATGGGACCTTTATGCTATTGGAAATTAAGATTTCAATATTTCCATTATGATGCAGTTTCTGTCCTTAGATCTTGAGATAGTGTGCTGTTTCAAATGATGTAATACTGGGCATAGGAAAGAGGTTGGCTTCCTTTTTCTGAACTGCATCGCTTAGACAATCACATTTCTTTTTCTCAGAAATACATATATCTGTATTCACAGTAGAAAAAAAAAAACAGTTGGTCATCACATACAGGTTAAAAACAGGACCGTAAGCAATGGTACCAGGTAACATCTGCAAGTATGTTAAAACAGGACAAAATAGAAATTTATCCACCAGTAAACCATGTAGCTGTTGCAACCTCTTATATAATTAACAAATTATAAGGCTATCAAGTGTGACTTCCTGCTTGCATAAGCCATCGACATTCACAAAGTAGAATCTAGCCTCAAGCTCCCATTTGTGTTTAAACTGAACTGTCTATCTTAGCAAGTCATCCCAGATAAAGTCCTAATGCTACTGAAATCAATGCAAAAAAATATTCATTTACTTCAGGATTGCCAGGATTCCAATTGATTTCAAACTGGATTAAAACCAGACCTCTCCTGCATGAGTGGCAAGATGATCTATTAAGTCATTCTTTCCTTTAGAAAGAATACATCTTAGCTGTAGTCTGAATTTACCTATTGTCTCCTCCAGCCGGTGAAGCTTGTTATCCGCTTTTGATAGGTTTCATTGCTAATGATGATCGGGTTATTAATTCTTTCATGGCAAATGTTTTCTAGAAATGCTTCATTCCAAACTAAAAGCAAAACCATTAACGTTTGTGGAGTTGAAATACCGCATCAAAAATGTGAACTATTGAAATATCTGAGGATAGCAGTTTGGCGAGTTTCATGACATACGCTCATGGTGTCTGAAGACCAAAGTAATCGTACCAGTTTCTGGCATCTGCACTGCCCCATAGCTGCACACGCTGCAGGATCCCAGCGTTGGCTCCCAGCTCTATGGCCAAGAGGCAAGGATCCCTGAGGTCTCCAGGCCCAGAGTCATTCAAATGGAAACCAGTCACGGAGCTGAGAAACCTGAGTTCCTGGCAACCCACAGGTGAAGGAAGTTAATTGAAAGATAAGTCTTTCTCTCCTGATAAACCAGTGGTTTTCAAAGCTGCTGAATAACCATGCTTTGTTGGGAAGAACTTCCAACCAGCTCTAATTAAACAGTCCCAAATTAAGTTAAGAAAAGCAATTTAATTGAAAGAAGGTGCAGGGAGGTCTGGGAGATTTAGAGAAGTGCTGAGGGACACCTCAAAAGAAAAAAGTGTATGCGCTACAGCAGCGATTTCTCTGTTGGGACGATGTAGTACTGGGAGGCATGTCAGAAAAATAACCAGTGTGGATTTCTTCATTTTTTTCCCTGCATCGCATCCTGCAGCTAGGAGCATTGCAGGCTGATCCTTCATCTGCTAATCACTTGTTTAGGTGACTACTACCAGAGAACAAAGGAGATGTATGTGGGGAAAATAAACCAGGTAGAGACTGAGGATCACATGAGAGATTAAACAGCACCTTTTCTTTCTCTCTTTGTAGTAAATGTCCAAGTTAAAAAAAAAAATCCACCTAAGGCCATTTCTCTAACTCAGGCTCCAGAGATATCTTTAAAAGAACTTGGTTGCAATTTTTTTTCTTCTCTGTATGGAAGAAATTAATAAAAGATCAGGGTCTGGGGCAAGTGTGAATTTGATACTGTGTTTTACAGATGGCATGGAGTCCAATTCCATCTTCAGGTATTCACACACCAGCACAAACCCTGTTACTGCACCGGCTGCTGCATGGATGTATCCGAGGGCAGACTAGGGATCTAAAGCGACACAGTAAACAAGACTGAAGGTGTTGCACGTGAACTGCTGTGTCGTAGCAAAGTGCCTTCAGATGTGTTGAGTTGGTGGAAACGCTGGCAGGTGACAGCATTAGGACAGATGTGGAAAAGAGGAGGGGCTGGGGGTCCCCCGTAGCCGCGGCAGAACGGCGGGGTACCGGCTGGCGGCTGCAGGTGTTGCCGGCCAGGCTGTACTCGCAGCTCAGGACGCCTCCACGACCGGGAAGAGGACGCTGTGAGGGGAGCCAGGCACCTGGCTCCTCCCAGCAACCGACACCCAGCATCCACTCTGCCTGACAATGCCGTGCCATCCGATGCCAGCCCGGAGCCATGGCTGAGGGAAGGAGAACCCCCATTCACAGCGGCATTTCATAAAACATCTGAAAAAATTCAGTGAAAGGCCTGAACCTTCCAAAATCCCCGAATTTCACAGCAACGTAGCTCCTCCACTCTGCCAAACTCAGCGGCAGGCCACGCCCTGACTAACTCGGGATTCGAAGCTCCTCCTCCTCCCGCTCCGCCCCGGATACTCCGGTGTTATTTTTCCCTCACGTTGGCGCCAGCGTTCCCGCTTGCACAGCGAGGGCAGGTCCGGCCCCGGCCCCGGCCCCGGCCCCGGCCCCGGCCCCGGCCCCGGCCCCGGCCCCGGCCCCTTCCCGCCCCCGGCGGCCGCGCCCGCGGGCAGGGAGTCCGGCGCGGGCGGCCCCGGCCCATGGCGCCCCCTGGCGAGCGGTGGCGGCGCCGCCCTGCCCGCGGGGGAGCCGCCCCGCCGCTCACTGCAGGTACCGGGCAGCGGGCACGCAGGTGGGGCCTTGCTGTTAGTAGTAACGCTGTCCTCTGGCACCTCAGAGCTTCCATTTTCTGTGGGACAGCCCTTGAACGGCGCTTCAGTTTAAGGTCCCTTGTTTCCCGTCGGCCGCCCTTCACGTGCTGTGTGAACCGTCGTGTCTGTGGCCCCTCCGCGGCGACGCGGCGCCCGCGCCCCTGGGCCTGCGCCAGCAGAGCTGTTGAGAAACGTGTGTTTGTGCAAAACGGGGCATCTGAAGCGGTGTTCAGCAAGGCCAGCAAACGTAAATGTGCTCCTTGTTCGTTCCTGGCACATTCTCCTACCAGACAGATTCCTGCAATCAAAATATTTTGGTGCGAAGGGAGCTCAGCAGCCCCAGTCGCAGGTGTGGGAATTCACCGGGCTCAGTGTTTTGAAGGGCGCTGCGGGTTTCTTGCCGTGAAGTTGCCATATACCTGGCACAGTCCTGTCAGGCGGAGGGGATGAGAGAATACTGAGTGAGCCACCGATGTTTTTATTTATGCACAGCGACTGACACAGCGCTAATAATGAGCAGACGAGAGTCCTGATGGCGGTGGCAAAGCCAATTTGTCATCAGGCCTCCAGTAAGAGCCGATGTCATTTCCAGGCCCTGGCTCCTTTCTTTCCCTGGTTAAGGTGGTGTCTCCTCCAGCCCAGCTGGCACTGCTGCCGAACTGGGGTTTGTCACAAGCCTCCTCTCCCAAAAACTGGATATTGTTTACTTCGGCAGCACTGGCATAGGAAACCCTGCTGGCTAACGCTGCAGAAACACACTGGGGTGTTCAAAGCTCCGTGTTGTTACAGGCAGTGCGTGTATAGCACACTTCCTCATATT
Source organism: Calonectris borealis (assembly GCF_964195595.1). Classification (NCBI taxonomy): domain Eukaryota; kingdom Metazoa; phylum Chordata; class Aves; order Procellariiformes; family Procellariidae; genus Calonectris; species Calonectris borealis. Next base: position 145,854,824 of record NC_134313.1, read on the forward strand.
TAGGGACTTGTAAGGGCTCATCCGAAACCCTCTGAGACTTTCCTCTCTCCTTTGATCAATCGGTTGTCCTAAATCTAAATTACAATTGCTTGGGGAGAAGTTTTGGGAGGATATCCAAATGTCCCTTTCTTATGTAGGGGTTCTAAAAGAAGGGCCCAGCTAGCGGTAAGGTTCAGGAGATTTCTAAAACAAGGGAACTTGCTCGTGACCATTTGCTAACCACTGCCAGGTTCATGGCCTTGCCCCCAGACTGCACACGCATCTCTGTCTCGTGCCCTCTCTCCTGCTTCCTCCACCTCCGGTCCTGCTGCACCGACAGATGTGTTCAAGCAGAGCTCAGAAGAGCGGCTGGAGCTACTGAGCAGCGAAACCTCATTCTGCCAAACAGAGCTCACTCGCTGCTGTCTCTGGTCTGGCAGAAGAGCGGGGTACCTCTGACCGCTAATGGAGCTGCTCCCAAAATTACAGGTTCCTGCTATTCCAGATTAGTCATTCCGCATGCACGAGTGCAAGCTAAACAGCCGGCAGTGAAAACACGGACGTTGCCCAGATGCAAACAGGCATTTCTGGAAAGGACCTAGTGGATGTGGGAGACCAGAAGTGCAGCTCTTCCGTGATTCACATCCCCACCAAAGAGGCAGTTTTGTTCCAAAATACCCTGTGCTGGGCTGCTTTCTGAGCGCTCAGCAGGTAGACGAGCACTTGTAGCAGCCAGCAATGTACATAAAAAGGGCATGTTAGGGCTATAGTGGTTTGCATTTATTACATGTAATAGGCCAGAATAGGATGCTGGGAGAGAAGTATCTATAAAATGTTAACCACTTATATGAAAGGGGCTATTTCTGTAGAGCACTATCTCCCAAGCAGAAAATCACTTCTGCTTTGCTGTCTGTATTGTGTGTTATGAAAAAAAATTGGGACAGAAGATATAAGAACACCTGAGATGGTCTCTGAAGAGTTTGACAGTTATATCTATGTCTCCTGATGCAGCCAAGTGGCAGTTCATGTTTACAGTATTTCCCAGCGAAGCCAACGTGACAGTACACGCAATTTCTCCTGCTCCACACATGATGCTGGGCATTTGGTCAATGAACAACTCTTTGCAGTCCTATTAGACCACAACACTTTGTCATGTCATGTGTCAGTATCTTTCCATCTGTCTAGACAGTGAAACATGACTTGTTTTGAACACAGAAGTTACACTTCTTTGTTGTGATAAACTATTCTAAAAAAGTATCCTGAATGCTCAGTCTTCACCAAACACCAAGTGAAATACTCTCTTGGGTGCTCGTGCCCATGCAAAGCTTTGAAAATAGAGAACTGAATCTGTGCCTTGGTTTTTGGGGTGGGTTGTTTTTTTTTCCTTCTACAAAATATGGATCTTTACATCTATACGGTGTATCCCAGAGCTGTGTGTATAGCTCATTTCATTAATGCACGAATATCTCTGAGGTCCTCAGGTGGAAGCTGGGGGCAAACTTATTATAATTAGCTGGATTGTAAGATGAACACCTACCCTTTGGAAACCTACGCCGCAGTCCTAATTCCAGTTGAAAGGTGAGGTTGAAATGTTTCTATGATATCAGAAATCTCCTTAGGCTTCAAGACTGCTAGGGTATATAGCACTGCAGTATCTTGTTGTATAGCACTGAAAGCTGTTAGGCTTTTATGTGAATCACCGCATTGGTCCTTGGAAAATTAATTTTAAAATATGTTTGATTTTAGTTTAGCAGTTCTTTCCAGGTAGTACAGCCCCAATAATCACTACCGAGCCCTTTGGGAAACAGGAGAAAAGAAAAAAAAAAGAAGAACATTTTTGGAATCACTTTCTTTTGCCTAACTTGGTATCAGCCAGCACAGGCAATAACGAAGGGGCTGCAGGACTGCTCTCAGCTATTATTGTGCCTGGCTCGCTCTCAGCACGACTCACTGCAGACAATATATAACACCACTCGCAAGGGGAATGAACAGTAAATACCTGGCCCTAGATTTTTTTTTTTTTTAACCTCTTCAGGTTTTTTTCTCTGATTTGTATCCCTTTATCCTCGCCCATGTGCTATATAAGCTTCTCAAATCTAATGTCCATAACACCACCCCCCACTGGTAGCAGCAAGCCCTTCTGCTGCTGTAGGGTTTACTTTGCAGAGGTTTACAAGGAGAGGCATTATTTAGAACCTGTATGTGTTAACCTAATGGCACAAGGTTGCTCCAACACCTTCCCTCTGGTTTTTCTTTTCTCGGGGGAGGGGTGGCTGCTATTCTAGTTAAGTGCATCTCTTGCTTTGCTGTAGCAGTCAGGCTAGTTTAGGAAGAAAAGCTTGGGGCTAAACAGGCTAGGAGTGCAGCCAAGGGGGTCAGGAGACGGCTTTAAGGATTATACTACATAATTAAAGCTCACTCTGAATATGCTTCCTGGTACCCAGTGCTCAAACATACAAACCTTTTTAGGTAATAATTCTTGGTCCTCATTTGTATCTGAGAGATTTGTAGGTTAAAGTTGCCACACAGGTAGTGAGTCAGGAATACCAAACAAATCAGATACTCAGCTGAAAGCACAAATTATTCATCTAGACTGTGGAAAGGCAACACCTTCCTAAATATGCCCTAGCCAGTGAGAACTGGGGGTAAAATAGAAATAGATGAACATGCATGCGTTTCCTTGGTTTGTTTTTGTGCAATGCCCTCAGGGTGCAGCTGATGTCATTTTGCAGTAACTTTCTAGATTTAAAAGTGGGGATTCATCTCCTGAAGAGTTTTGCCATCAGAACTGGCAGCCAGATAAAACCTGGGACACTGAAGACCCACAGTCAAGCCTGTATTGTGCTAGCTCGAAGGAAGACTCTTTTATCTTCAATTACTCCTAATCAGCCAGAGCCAAGACCAGAATTCAAGTCCTCCATTATCCATATTCTAGGCTAGTGGCTTCCGCATCAGCCTAGAGAGTACAAGCACTTGCTCTCCAGCCATCCCCCATTCCAGACCAAAATGATGTTAAACCCAACAGATTCCTATAGACTCCTGCATTTGCTAAAACAGCATATGCTGACATTTCAGTCAAATATTCTAACCAAGTCTGTGCAAGCTGCATCGATTTAACTTTCATTGTCTAAAAATAGGTCCTAGCAAGATGTTGGTACCAAAAAAGCTAGAAGCAATGGAAAGGAGGAGAAAATACCGAAGGAACATATGATTATATTCAAAGCACTTGCCTACCTAATGCTATGATGCACAAATAAATAAACAGGTTAAGAATCCAAGCAGCACATGAGATAATTAACCAAGTACAAACAGGAGTAAATCACACTCCCATATCAAAGTTGTGAAAAATGCCTATCATATGTTTTGCCTGATTTTCCACCAGAATTATCAGGGTTTTATTTCAAGAGAAGTTGCAATAAGCCAGAGTTTGTTCTCCATACAATGATATATTTAAATCAGACCTGTTTTTTTTTTTTTTCCAGAAAACTGGCCCTTCTACTACTTCAATTAAATCCCAGTGTAGTGTAAATAGGTCCCTTGTCACACAGATAACAAAATGGAAAAAGACACCGAATAATTAACTTACTAACTAGTACAGACAGAAACGCAAAGAACTTTGCCCTGTGTAGCTAGCACTGCCTTGTAGTTTTGATTAAGCTCATGTGTTTGACTGAATCAGTGCCTAATCTTTTCAACTAATTACTGTCTAGTGCCTGCCTGCTTCTAAGGACTTTTCATTCCTTAAAAATCTGTTGTTTACAACCATTTCCTTGTTCATTTTTTGGAGAGCAAAAAGTAAAAGAAAGGCTTTATTCCCTGGTTAGGTCTAGATCACATCTATGAAGGAGAAGAGAGATTCTGCTACACTTTATTCAATATGATGTTACAAGAAAACAACAGTTACAGCTGACAAACCATTACATCTTTCATAATACAGACAAATTACAAGGTGTAACAAATAATGCGACATTTATTTTACTGTACTGCTTACTATGCTGTTCTTCTGAAGTATATATATATATATATATTTAATTACATTAACATTGTTTTCATGTACCAGCCCTCCCCTTTTTATTTGTTAAAAAAAGAACACCTCTTAGTGCACCATACAAAAATCCACGTGGAAGCTGGCAAGCAGGGATTTTGTATGCAGCACCATTGAAATGCATTTTGGGGGATGGGAATTATTAGTGCATCCTTTACTTTTAGATTTTTTGCTTATGTGAAAAATGCAAGGCAGTAACATACAGTCACTCCACCTAAATGCTGGTAGGGGAGAGTATCGTTATGCTCAGTAATGCAACACAATTCTGTTTATATGGGGTGTCTGCATTTTGCTCCCCAGTCTGTACAGCCTAAACGTTTTATATAACAAAGATTACAAACCCGATAATATTCACGGGTGAATATTTTGTATATGAGCATACCAGAGCATTGACTACACATTCGGTTGTGTGCACTGACACAGAGCACCCAAGGGTGTACATCACCCACCAGCCCACAGGGAATTTATCATCCCACCTTCTTTCCCCCGGAGTCTGAAGCGCAGACCCCCTGCGCACCAAAGGGAAAGCAAAACCCCCAGTGCCCCTGTCTGCTGCAGATGGAATTTTCAGTGTTGCATCTACTGACGACTTACTCTAAACCATGGTTCTGTTTAAAAACAATAGTGAGAATTAAAAGGACCCAACCGATCCGGTACACCATACAGTCATGTAATGTCAGCACTATTGGAGTGTCCTGACGGGCGCGGTGCCTGCTGGGGGTGGATTAGAGCTGATCTGAACCCAGCAGGAGAGAGGACTAAGCCATCTCCAGCTGGTTGACTTGTAAAGTCAGGTTCTGTGAACTTGAACTTGTAAGGAATCTCTGTATCGTGCAGACCATCTCTATCACCATCTTCCCTTCCCCGTTCACTTAATACTAGATCTCATACAGAGTTAGAACATGCCCTCCCATTTTCTGCCTACTACACCCGCTGCCCTGTGGCTGCTCTCCCCTCTCGCAGCAAAGCCGCATCCTCTCAGTATCATCAGGAAGGATCTGCTGGGGCTCAGCCAAGCGGTAAGAAAATGCAAGTTACACTGCTGCTGGCTGTTGACTCCGAGCGAGTCCCACAGTTTCACAAGGACTGTGACCCAGAGACTACTGGTCACTTAAGCCCATTTTTTACTATTGACGGCATGAAACACCACGTTCCCGGCACCTGCAGCACTTCTGGAAGGCCAGGCTACTTCTTCTCATCCCGTTGAAGATTCTGCAGGGAACCAATTTGGGAAGAATGAGAGAAAAAGAGGGTGACACTACTGATCTTCGCTGAAGCTGTCTGCAGAGCACTGATGGAGTTTAAACAGTCCATTCTGCAACACTGAGAGGAGCTGTGGGGAAAACCCCACTTCTGCAAGATGCTGGAGAGGTGGGCTAGCTGTCAGGGGGTCCTAACTGATAGGTGTCAATCAGGCTAACCATGCAGGTAAGGGCTCTGCCGGAAGGAGAAAGAGGGAAATGAGGCTGTACTGTCAGTTCCCTGGACAAAGGTGCTCTACTTTCTCAAAAAAACGTAATGTTTCCTGATAGGTTTGGTGAATAATTTGCAGTGCTCACGCGAACGGCACCAGCTTGCTGAGCCCAGGTCCCCTCGGTGCAGAGAGAACATCCCCGGGGCCCAGAGCCTCCGGGGGAGAGCAGCAAACCCAAGTCACCGCAGGCAATCGGGGTGTCCGGGAAGTAGGTGCATACGTAAGAGATCGTGGTCACTCCTTAATTGATCAGTAGCTGAGATAACCTCACTACTGCTGAAAATCAAGTTACTATTTAGGAACCTAGATATTTATGCACTTGCCTTCGGGCAATTGAGTTTGACGATTTTTGGACCAACTTTACTTCAGTGGTTGCTTAAAAGTGGGAAAGGGGCAGAGAAGATAATCTCACGCGCACGTGTGTGTACACACACATATACACACACATACATACTTTAAGCAAACACTGTACATGAGTCACTATGGATAGTAATGTGCTAGGCTTGTGGGAACAGTTGGAGAATTACTCTCTATATTAAACCTTCAGATGATTAGTTGAGCAGCATAATTGCTTGCCTCCCAATTTAAGCTGCCAAGTAGATGTGTCTATGAAACTACCCTTATATTCCTAATTGAAATCTTTGTTACATTTTCAAAAATTCTTCAGATTTTTGCAGCAAGTTTTTTTTTCTAAAAATAGCTAATTTTAATCATCAAACTGCACACGATTTAAGTAGCAAAGATAATGTATAAAAGACTTTTCTCTTACAAAAAAAAGAAACATGAAACCCAAACAAACCACGTCTAAGGCAGTTTCAGTGTGTGATAAATTCAGAAGTTCAGTGGTCACTTTTTCCCCCTCATAAACACAGGGGAAGAACTGTAGTAAGTTCTAAAGAGGATTGTGACTGAAAGTGGCTTTCAGATGGCTTTTACCGGATCCTGAAATAGAGATGTCATTTGGGAAAATTGTCTTTTAATGGCTGTGCAAATATTGAGAATATTTCCACGGTTCAGCTCTTTGAAAGTGTAGACTCGTATCCTAGTTCATTAAGAGGCTTTTCGTACCTACTTGTGCATTCAAGGATTTGCCTTATTGGGTGTTTTTTTTCTTATTAAACACTGCTGGAGTTTAATAAGATGGCAGTAGCACAAATCCTTTTTCCCTCCTTTTAAACACTGAGAGCTAACCAAAGTGTTAACCACACTTCTTAAAAATGTAATTCAATGCATCCAGCAAGCAAAGGATGTCAAATTTATGTGTAGAGTAATATTGCCTAGCAAGCGTTTCTGTCCGAGCAGGACTATAACTCAACAGCGGTTTTTGCATCATACCCTGCCCTCTCTGAATGCAAAGTCTTGTATATAGTCAGGGCAGTTTTATCACACCCCTGAACACAATGTTCTCCCGAACCAAAATGTAGCAGGGGCTTCCTTCTCTAAAATCACACAACTTTGTTTCTTGCAAAGTTTGCATTTGATGATTCATTCAGAGAAGCTATCTAAAGACACAGTATCTGGTAGTGCCTTCCAATCAGCTCAGAATACCTCAAAAGGTGCTTTGGTGTGGAACGGCAAACACTTTGGGATAAGGAAAATTCTCCACTTTGCTTTGTATGCGGCAAAGTAACACAGCTAGATTTAATGGCTCGTTCAACAAAAGCTTTTCTGTACCTTAGTATCTGCCTTGAATTCAACAGAATCGTTTCATCATCTCTGTTTTCAAGAAAACATTCCAAAAGGTAAATAGTGTGAGGAAAAACATAGAGATGTTAGCCAAGACCCATAAAAGAAAGAAATATTCTTACAGGGAAGAAAAACATAAAGAATTCATTGTATATCTGTCAGCTGCGTACATCTCATCATTTTTGCTTTGTCTTTCTCACAGGCCTATTTTGAAAACTGGCATGCTACATAGCCTAAGCAGAGTAACCAAATTCAGAGTACTGAAGTAAACATGCAATTATTGCCATGTTTTTAAAATGGATATGAACGGTCTGAGGAGATAATGAAAAAAGAAATAACCCAACAACACTTCAGGAATAGTGGCAAGGTGCTGTAATTGTCAGCCGATCAGACAAGTTGGGCTTGCTCTGGCAGAAACAGTCTTCCCATCGGTTGCAAAATATGCACAACTCTCAAAGAAAACACACAGTCCTTTATGCCACCATTGGCTTTTTTTGTACAGTCGTTACTGAAGAAGTGTGAACACCAAATGTGTTGTCTTCATGTATTTAAGACATTGCTGGTGAAAGCATAAAAATCCTTACAAAGATGCAGCGCTGCAGTGGAAAATCAAACAAAATCAAACACAAAAGACTGAAAGAGTACATGCCATGTATCAGTAAGCAAAAGCTTAATCTTCACATAGTTGTCTGAAATCACAAGGTATCCAAATGCGTGCAAGGTTTTAAATAAATTGTGGGGAAAAAACAGGGTCTTGCCAGCTTCAATTTTCTTTTGAATGAAATCCACCATAGAGAGAGAAAGGAAACAGGCCGTGGTTCCTTCCTGGTGTCGGCCTCCTCATTAGGTTTTTGTTTCCCTCCTCCAAACTGGTAAATTTAATCCTGTAAGGAAACAATATAAATTATAATAAGCCTCACGAATTGCATGTTTTAATGATTTTTTACTTGATAAAAAATAGGTTAGTCCAAAGCCGGTTATGAAGACACCAGCTCAGAGCAAAGGACAGACTTCCAAAGCACTTTTAAAGCTGGTACCTCAAAAACATCACTGTTTTCAGGGTGGTTGCCTAAGTGAGATATATTAATCTATATTCATGTATCTCTGCCCCAAGCACTAATCTTCAGAGGTGCCATCAGCACTCACATTCTCCGTGGAAATTATAGGCAGCCATGAATAGACAGCTGGCTCCTCTAAAGGTGGACACACCCTGTCAATGCAAAGGAAGGTTGCTAAACGCTGGCACAGCTTCAGGAGTTTACAAGCTGGTTTTGCCCCCTTTCTCATGGAGTCCCTAGCGATCACCTTCACAGCCATGCTTGCAACTAGCTTCTGAAAAGGTCTCCTCAGGTTTGCTTCCCAGGAGTTATCTGAGGAACCCTGGGGCATGTCATGAACACTTCTGCAACACAGCCAGATCACAGAGCTCCTTGTTGCACTGCATTTACACGTATTCACCTTTATTTCGGTGTTTTTCTATTAATAGGCAAATAACTAAAACCTCTCCTTTCATATACAGAAAGTAAACATTATATCAATAGCTTTGCTTAACATTGTCTTTCGCACTGCTGCTGATTCCTGTTTTTATAGGCTCAAAGCAGTGATTGGACTTGCAAGAAGGTACCATGTTTTCGAGATCTACACAAAACAGGAGGCAGGCTGAGAACACGGGAAGCGTTACTTTAAAACAAAGCATCCAACAACTGCAAGAAGAGCCAGGTGAAGGCTAAATGAAGGCTTGAAGGATGGGAGCCATTGGAAGGATTTTATAATTAACATATTTAACTCTTAATAAATGTCCAAGTAGAATTCTATGCCAAGTAATAAAGTGACACTTTCTGAGAAATTCTGTAGTTTTCTAAAGTTCAGAATATATTTGTTTTGCAAGGTTTTTCAAGACCAAAGATTGTAACTACAGAGCTGCTATATTTTTAAAATGTAGTTGCAGGAAGACAGTCAGATATGGAGGAATTTTAGCACTTAAGAAAAAGAACGCTGAAATATTCATTGAGCATGGAACTGGTTTGTATTAGCATGTCCTAAAACTATTTAAATCAAACTGGATGCAGGTGCCAGTGAATCTAGTCTAGCCCTCATTTCAAAAGCAGGAGAAAAACAAGGCATCAGTTTTGAACTGCAGTTTCAAGCATAAAATTTTAATTGTGGCTTTCATCAAAACAGCTTAATCATTACACAACGTCTAACTTTCATAATTTCCAGGGTTCCTGTCGCGGTTCTTGAGAGCTCTTCTTCTGCCCTTTAAGCACCAGAATACCTGAATTGGATTAACAAAAGCCTGTTCTTAATGATGTGTGGCAGCATCTTGGGCCCTCTTGGAGCTTGGTCTACCACCTCTTGAGTCCTGCTTGGGTTGGTTCCTAAACGCCTCTGGAGTTTGTGTGGAATGTCTATTCCACATGAAAGTCCCACTTTCTCCAGGGTCTAGGTGCTTGGCTGAAGTGCCAATAAATCTTTTTTCAAGGAATACATTAGAGTTGACCCATTTAGATTACTCTTCATACGCTTAAAAAGAAAAGCAGTGTTTGGAACATGCAGAGATTCACAACTGCTTAGTGGTGAAACACTGTTGACAGTATTCCCCAAACTCCACGTTCCCCTTCCTTCAAAAACACTTTTATGGATGACCTCTTTGGAGCCCCTCCTTATAAAGAAGCAGCTAGACTCCCAAAGCTCCTTCCAATGTTGAGCTTGCATTTTACCCCACACTACAGCCGTGGAAGGCAGGCTTGCAGTTTGGAAGCCACATCTGCCCAGATCCAGAACAGATGGCCTGATTTCAGGCTAAGCCCAAATTGCTGGAGTTCCAGAGACTGGCATAAGCAGCAGGGACATCTAGGACAGGTAACCAAATGATCTGGATGGAGTTACCAATTGCTCAGATTTGAGAATAACTGCAATTACATTAATTACACAGAATTCTTCCTTTCTGTCAGTGGACCTCAGGACAATTTCTAAAGGAGATGAGCATCACACTTCTCCCAGGATTGTGCTACAATTTCTCAGTGACAATACAACATTGCTGGCTTCAAATTTGGCTCTGTAGGCAACGCTGATGACATGTTCTCCAGGGCAGGGCCTGAACCTGTGCAATGGGGAATACCTTCATCAGAAGCTTAGCACTTCCAGAATCAAGTCCTAGAACATTAAAAGCTTCCGTAGAAATGAACAAACTGACAGCTGCTACCATTTAACACAGGCAAAAAAAAACTTTGCATGCTGGCAACCACTGCCAGCACCAATGCAGACCAAGGGCAGAACGCAGAGGACTAAGAAAGGGTAGCAGAGGTTACATAAATGTGCATGGGACATTGCAAAGTTTTTTGCTGAACCCCGTTTGTTTTCCTGCTCTGGCTCAGTATAAGGCAGTTGACAGTTTTATGATCACAACTCCACCAGCTCCAGCTTTGCTGGGTCCTGCTGTGCCAGTGCTGCAGCTGGGGTAACTGGTTTCCCGCGAAGCCGAGAACCTGTGGAACAGTACAGTGGGCAATGCCACCTCCTACCTTCTGCATAGGCTCAAAATTTAGACTAGATCAAAAAGTAAACTCCCTGGCAAAGAAGGCAATTTGATGCCACATTTCCCCAGTGGTTCTGGCTGGGGAAAGCTAGAAGACAGCACAACTGGAACCAGGGAACAGCTGATGGTCACAGTCTCTCTGAAGCCGTGTTGAAATGCACCGCCTGCCCAGTTCGGGAAGCTGGTGTGCATGACAGCCCCCCGCTGCTCAGACCAGCACCCTAATGGCCAGGTTGTTCTGAGGCTGAACCCTCAGTTTTGGCTGCCGAGACAATTCCACCGTGTATAAAATCTTTACATGATCTTTGACTCAACAAACAAGCCTGGTGGTTAGGAAGATATACACTGGGAATATATCACATTTGCATCTGAATCCCTAATTCACTGTATGTTTATTGTCGATTCAAAGTGGAGTCAATCCCTTCCCTTGGCCTCGGAATGCCCTTGTGGAGTGCCAGCCTTCTCCTGGGCTAGGGGAAATAGAGGTCTACCTATGCTGAGGCAGAGGAAGAAACCGAACACGGATATGCCACTTCGCAGAGGAGGGCTGTCATCGCTGTGCTGTGGGACAAGATGTCCTTCTCTTCGCTTTGGTTTTTTTTTAAGATGAGACTCATTGTGTCACATCACATAGACACCTCCCCTAAACTGGAAGAAGAGAAGGGTGTCTCTTTGTCCACAGCAGAAAATCCACAAAAAAACCAACATGAAACTTTAGATTGGTGTGAACCAATCTTTTTATTAAAAAAGCATTGTTTCTTCAGTGGGGCTCTGGAACTGAAACATCAGTTGTTCACACAACCAAGACCTGAGGCACGGTCCTCTACACAGTGCTGCCATTCAGTTCCCAGATGGCTTAGAATTCCACATTTGCATTTTTTAAGATATATTTTAGAAATATCCTTGCTTAGAATTGAATACATTTTCCTGATCATACAAATCAAAGTTTTGCCTGGTGACTTGGCAGATTGTGTTTATGGCCTCTGGTCACAGCTTTGCTTATAAAAGCGTAAATTGTTAAATGGAATATTTACAACTTGTGATTTCCCAAAAGCAAAATAGGGTTCTTTCAGATCTCCTTTGGGAAAAAAAAAAAAAAAAACAACAAAAACTGAAATGTAGCAGACTGCCTTAAAAATGAACTTGTATTTTTTCACCTCAGGTCCAGGTACTTTTGGTTTTCATGATGTCTCTACTAAACCTAATAGAAGATTACAAGCAAGTTAATGATGTGCTTGAAATATCAAGTGACCTAAATCAAATAACTCAATTGTATGTTTGTTATCTAGAGAAATCATCTGCTACATACATCCTGTTTGTCCCAGATCCCGAATGGGATAAAATAAGGTGTTAACCCACCTTAAAAATGGCAGAGGCCAACTTCAGAATGCAGTAGCTGTTGATGTAACAGTGGTTCTAGGAAGGGATACGAAAGCTGTAATTTAAACATTAATCATGCTCTCAAGACATGAGGCAGAGGAGGGTGACTAAATCCCAAATATTTTTCTTTATTTTAATTAGTAAAAGAGTGTCCTTTCCTTTAAAAATGCAAATCACTACATGCTCCTTTTGGCAGCATCAGCATCCTTCTCTAGGTGCTTTTAATTTTTGTATAAATTATCACATAGGGCAGAGCTGTGCTCCCGCAGAGTCCTTAGCATGCAAAGCACACTCAGAATGCAGGTCTATTTATGTTGCAGCTGATTTAGCATTATTATAAGTGTATTCATTCTACAACGTCAGATTTAAAATAAAAATGTGAGCTGACAACTGGAAGTACTGTATTCGCTATGAGCTGAAACGTTTAAGATCATCAACAACATGCATGTTCTTTCCGCTTCACCATACACACACACCCCACAGATACTGTTCACCCTCTCTAAAAAAAGTATACTATTAACAGGTGAATTTTTTCCCCACACCTTTTATTCCTACCTTTGTTAGAGAAGTCGTTTGAAAAAGCCAACCAAACATTATCAATACTATTTGCGCTCAGATAATATCTACATGCAACTCGTTGCTATAAATATTAATTAATTGGATCACCAATACCCATAATGCAACTTTATTTTGACCTACATGCCCTATGAACTAGATATTTTTTGGATTCAATTTTCTTAAAACCAACTGTCAGCATCATGTGATGGAAGAGATGAAAAATGAAAATGAGCGTTCCTGCTGTGCAGGTGAGTGACCTGTGGGAGACAGCTCTGCCTGCTAGGATTTTTACACGTACCATCAGACACAGACCAATTGATTAGATCATCTTATACCCGCCACCAACTAGGCTCAAGAGACTAATTAGAGAGAGTACTGCCTGCGCAGGCACCCCATTGACACCTAATTTGCTCAGCCAAAGCCTTTGGGGAGAATGTATTATCTCTGCAGCTGCACTTCATGCATTTCTGATTTGAGGCATAAGCAAGGAGTACTTCTTCACTCTTTTGAGCAAACTGAGTATATAAGCCCTTAAGTGCTAAATACAGAAGACAAATTAAATCTGGCCAGCCTCCCATAAATTCTTTTTCCCCTTCAAATAAATATATACATATATACATGCATAGACATTTTATATCTGTGTCTAGAGTATACTATATAGTATGTGCACAAATGCAAACATACAAATAATATGCACGTATGAGTCTGAATGTGTGTGGAAAGCATGGGTACATGAAGACATTTCTATACACATATGCTTTAAAATATGCAATTGTCACACTGCACAGAGTGCTCTCTTTCACAGGGAAGTTTTACCTCTGTAAGATTTAAAAGAAATGCAATTGTTCTAATATATGAAAAATAAATGATCTGCAGTATTGTTAGCTCAGGCTCTGAATTACCCCATGGATGAGGCTCAGTAGACTGCTGCCTATAAAGTTGCTCTGCATATCTTCAGAGGTGTTAGTTCAAAGATTATTTCAGTACACAGCCTAGCTTTGTTGAAAGCTTTTCTTCGATGGACTATACCTTGTTTGTGTTTTCCCAAGGAATACTGTTCACTAAGGCTAAATATAAGATTACTAAAATTGCTTTCTGCTGGGCTTTAGTTTTCTCTAGTTATCCATGCCCCAAAATACACAGAAGAGGCAAGACTTAAGGCTGTCATTAAAAATTTATTTGAAAAAAAAAATTGACACTAGAAAAACTATGATTTTTTTACAAACTGAGAAGGGTTTGAAGAAAATATTTTCTGCTATAGGCTGTTATGTGATGCCTGAACTCAAATACCTCGTAACACACAGGAAAATGGTGGATTTGCATCACTTCTAAAATAGCACTGGAACAAAATATCTTCTTTTCTGTGATGTGTCTACAAAGCAACTTTCAGGAGTTGAATGAGGCTGAATTATTACAATTTAATTTCAGCTTGTGTCAAAGGCCCGTGTTGACATGGTCAGTTTAAAGTGTCAACTCAGGATCCTGCACCGCCGTAACTAAAGAATTAAAGAAGCCTTAGCTAAATATGTGCTAGTCACCTGTGTGGCCAAAACATCAGATGTAACCTCCTTTGCCAAGTACACAATGAATGCGACTTCCAATCTTTTTCGTAGGATGGGGCATAACTTAATGAAGAGAGAACATCCTCACCTTCCTCGCTTCACACGGGCCACATCTTTTCCAATTCACTTTACATTTCTTTAGCAATATTTAATCTCATTTAATGTTTAAATGACACCTCTGGATTATCTTGGCAATGGTTGGCTGTTACTCTTTCACAGACGCAGCACTGTATGGGATACTTACACATTATAATAATAACTACTATCAGTCATTAAAAGTAAACCACATTTCACAAATAAGTAACAAAGGATTTACTGATTAATTTTTTCCTGCTCTTTTTCCCCTGTGTCTTAATTACTGCGTTGGTATTCTCATACACACTGGATTTCCCAGACTCTATCCTCAGTGATGAAAATTGCTGTATATTCTTCTCTACAGTTCTAACATATGAATCATAATACAGATTGCATATGGACACGTTCCTGTTCTAAGAATTCTTCTTCCCACAAAGAATTTTTCACAGGTGGACTTTGCCTCTGAGCGGAGCACCGCAACTCCAAATAAAGGGATTTGCGTCTGGGAGGTGACTGCAGTTTCAGGGTGGGTGCGAGGGGATGACCCTAAAAGAAATGAGTGCTGGACAAGGACTGTAAACTAGTCAGAAAAGAAAAGTTAGAGTAGTAACACAATTATAAACTAAATGATTTTATAAGTGTATGTATATTAAATAAGTGACATAACCTTTTAAAGGTGAGAGGTGTGTTTCACAGTGGATATGGGGCTGGAAAGCAGAAAGCAAGACTTCGGCTTTGCTACTGAATGTGACCACAGACAAGTCACTTTATCCCCCTGTAACCTCTGTTTTGTAACAGGGGCTCTGTTTTATATCCCAGCCTCCCAAAATGAGTGCCCAATTTTAGCTGGAGCCACCAATAGTTCAAATTACATAAATACACTTAAATTTAACAAAAATGCAATATTAGAACAGCCACAAACTTTGGAAGTTGTTGAAATCCTTACTTGGACTGTGAGTTTTCTAAATTGTACCTTTATGTACAATAAAAGTCCAAATTGAAAGCCCTACATCACCTAGGACTTTGTAAACATGCATCCAACAGCCCAGTGTGGGAGGCTGATTCTGAAGAGCCAAAACTTACCCTTAAATTATACACCAGTTGCTAAGTAGCATATATGCGTATCAATAATTGCAAACCAACCGTGCATACTTTGCACACAGGTCTCTCCAAAATATTATAATGAACTCCTTCATAGTGTGTCTTGCTAGGAAAAAAAAGGAATACAAGTCCTGATTCTCACTGTAATATATTTTATTCACAATATTAACTTCCAATGATATTTGATAACATGACTGGTTTCACAGTTGATTTGTAGGTGTATCTTTCGCTTTTGAGTGGCTGTGGTAACTTCCAAATTAGTTTTCTCGGAGTCTTTCAGCAAAAATTCTTTCCTACCCTAGCTGCCCACAGCTGAAGTTTTTTCTTTGAGTTGAGAACAAAGTCCACAAAGCCTTTTACAATTACCATTTGAATAAGGCTTCACATGAAAAATGGCCAGGACTGAATCCACTACATGTCTTCTAGTTTTCGAGAATAAAGCACAGCCCTCTGTGAGTGAGCTCTGGGAAAACTAATACTTCAGACAAATATACTACAAAAATAGCAGTGTTATTGAGCTCAATATAGTTTGCAAGCAAAGCCATAGAAACCTTATTAAAAGCAAAAAAGCAAGCTGAGGATTTTGGTACACATCAAGACCAGAAAAATATTAGTGCTACTTGTTTGCAAGAACATACTTCTCAAACCTGACAAACAGCCAAATCCTTACAACTTCTTACACCCTCCTGGTTTGTTTTTCCTTTTCCAAAGGCTTCAGGATTCAGTGTGTTGCTTATATTTTTAATGGCTTAAAGATTTGTCTCCTCTGAAATTGAATCCCTATAAAGGCATAAATTTTCACTCGTGATTATATCAGTAGAAAAACTGTAGGATGTAACTCAAAAGTTTTCTAGATTCCAATATGCAAGAAACCCAAACGAGCCCTCGCCAACCCCCCTTCTTTTTCTTTTTTTCCTGACTAACGTGATGTGTCTAAATTGCTATGTTTCTCACCCTGATAAGTTGCAAAAAAGCCTGCCAAAGAGGAACTGACTAACGTGAACTGGAGAAATGCTGTCTCCCTGGATCTATAATGAGACAACCTAAACCTACAATTTTTGCCAGTGTTTGACACAATGGGATCCTTATCTCAGCTGTAGCACCAGCTCTCTACTCTGAAACAGATAAGTAAATGCTATGCCTGAACAAAATTTGTATGTAGCTTAATTAAAACATCTGAAAGAAGAAAAAAAATAAAAAAGGAGCCTATCAGTTATGGTTGCATAGAACTCAGAAAAGGAAATACCTGTTGGAAAATGATATACAGCCATTAGTGCTCTGGTTAACAGGTTTATTACTGGTTTGAACCCCTCTCTGGAGAAAAGGAGCACCAGGAAGAGCTGGTGAAGAGATTTCCTCATTGCACTCTCTTGCTAAACCAAACAGCCAAGGGCCTGGAGATTCAACCACAAGCAACTGGGTGCAAGTGAGCTGAGCTGTGGTACCCTTCCACTGTGTCTCATCTTTCTGGCAAAGCCAGCTTAAGCAAGTCCCACTGCTCACAAACCTCACTCCTTATTCCTGCCCTGCAACTTGTGTCCCTGTCACTTGCCCTGATAAAACTGTCTGTGGGACTCCCTGCACACTGGATCACTAAAAGTGTCAGAAGTGGGACAGTCATCCAGTTTATACCAAACTTATAAACAGTTGCACCAGCACAACTAATGGAATTGGAAACTGAGGAGGGAGCAAGAAGGAACTGCCTGGATAGAGCTAGGCAGAAATTTATCACGGTGTTTTTGCCTGCAAAGACAAAAACGTGGAATTACATCCTTATTTTTCATCAACAGCAGTTCCCCAGTGCATTACTCATAACAAAGCTTCACTTTCTAAAGTCTGAAGCCACTTCCCAACTCACAAATGGCTAATTATTTTCAGGTATCCAGAAACACAGTGAAATCTGCCTTAGCTGGCCGCTTAGGGGAGCAGACAGAAGTTGTCGCATAATGACCTACTAATTAAAAAGGAAGAAAACCATACTCAAAAGATCTGGGAATACTCGTAAGATTGCCTAATAAGGATAATCTCCTGTACATGCTTCAAGGGAGCAGCAAACAAGAGATGGCTGGGAGCCCATGCCTCTGACTGAAAGTTCCTTGGATTTTTTTGGTTGGTTTTCATTTTTAAGCAATAAAAATACGTTGGTCTGCCAGCATATCAAGGAGATGTTTAACAATTTGTGAAGCTTCAAGTCATATTTAACCAGACTTCAGAGACTTTAGAAGGGATAGAAAAGCTTCAGATTCTTTATAGGTCTGTATCTAGCTTTGAATGAAGAATACAACCCTAGAGTTCAGGGAGAGCAGGTCAACTCTGCCCCAGTCCAAACATCATGAATGAAACTTATTGACTGCCCGTCTCAGGACTGATGGTCACTGTTATTTAACAGTACTATTTATCTACTTGAACTTAAGCATATTTCTTCTATTTGAAGCACAACAGCTGACCAACTCAAAAGCCAAATGAGATGATGTGCCTCACCATCTCCCTCCCCTCCCCCCCACCTACCATAACAACAACTAAATAAATTCAGAGAATTTATTTGGAAATTTATTCCTGTTTTCCCCTGTCATGGTTTTTATCCCCAAAGCGAAGTCTGCTGGAGAAAATGACATATGATAGACTAAATGCCTGCCAGATGACTCATTAGCATTCACCTCCTCCCGAAAAATAAGCACTGCCTCATGCAAAGATTAAAGTATCCATAGGTACTTAAAAATAGGACATTCTGTATACATGTGATTGTTAATGTTAGCCAAGTTAGTTCTTGAGAGATAAGTGCTCTTGGAACAAATTTAATGCTTCTAGTGTAATCAGTGCAAAGTAGCTATGGGATAGTCTTGAGATGGGTGTGGACCATTTTGCTAGAGAAACAAAGATTCCTTGGAACTTAAAGATACCTCTGCAAGGGATCACAACACTATAAACTACCTTAGTCCCCACAGATAAATGCTAAACATTAAGAAAACAAAGTGTGAATGTTTATCATTACCAAAATCATTGCAGTAGACTGGAAGTACCTACAGGCAGTTTGGAATTAAGTTATATTTGTTAGTTCTTTGGAGAAGAGAGAATGAATGTTCAGCTGGAGGAGGAAGAAGAAAAAGGGATGGGTAAACTAAAAAAAAAAGAAAAAAAAAATCAATTTTCACCTGTATTTTTATTTTTGTTAGTGTTTTTCCTAGAGTTTTTTTCCAAAAAGGAGAGTACTTTTCAAATCAGCAAGGAATTCTTAATTAATATGGAATGTGGAGTTATGAATGCCTTTGTTTTAGCTTGACAGAACGGACATCATTGCAGTTGCATTCTGGATAGCAAAGATCCTTCTAGCTAAGCACCATCTGGTTATACATTCTATTTGCTGCTGTGGCTTTTCAGAGACTGAGCATCATGCCAAAGTGGTCATGTCAATTAAAATACATTTTTTAGGACAGCACTGCAACCCTTAAGCACACATAAAATTAGACAGAATGCAGACCTCACATGCTGAATCAGAAGGATCTTTCCCACAATTATAGTGTATTAAATTAATGGCAAGTTTAAGTAATAGACATGTTTAAATTTTGAAATATATTTCCAAATACCATTATGTCCAAAGCTCTTAAGCTATGTGTCCACCCACACCATGAATGCCATACAATGGTATTCAGAGAGAGATCAGGAAGTCTTTGGAGTTGACCTTTTCAAGCCTGAATTGTTTCCCAACCCAACAGTTCTGAAGACTACAATGGGGCAGGGAGTTTAGGAAATGCAATGGTGTCTATATGGAATACTGCTTGCCTCCATGCTCATTCCCTATAGGCTCTGCTGGTACTTACCTGTACAGCTCCCACTTGGGATTCTTGCTGAGAATCTATAACATTAAAAATAGTTACTGGCAGCTTTAGGCCAGCTGCATTTTTTCCTGCCAGTTCCATTTTTACATACAAAACCATATGGAGCGCTGAAACAGAAATACTTCCACAGTGCAGTCTCTGTGGCATTAAATGGAAAAAATGTTCCAGAATTGGCACCTCTACAGAACATCACTACAGCAATGAGGATATCCTATCTAGCATATAAAGAGATCACAAAGCAGCTCAGTTATTTTATTTCTCAGTGTTCCCACTCTGGCTGTGGTAAGAACCTTTTCCACATGTATGACTAAGATGTTCAAATATAACACATCATTTGGGAAATCCAACATGCGGTACTTCTCATAGACACAACTTTTAGAAACTGTGCAGCATCCACACCCTTTGAAAATCAGGCCTCCTTCAGATATTACAGAGGCTTCCTCCCCACTCCTAATTGTATTTTGAAAGACTTATATGTTTTTAAAAAGCAGTCTCACACACTTGAGAGGCTTCATACATGTGCAACAATGTCAAATCAGGTGCAACATACTGTGCATTTTGCGGTATGCAAAGACAGGGATCATGGTAAGATGGAGTACTAAAGGCTGTTCTTTCACTGCCATAAGCATCATTTTCCTTGTAACTGCAAGAAATACTTAATCTTTTTTTTTGAAGCTCCATTATAAATGTAAGGTTTTGCATAGCTCATTTAAATAGTTTAAATGACACAAGGTTAAGAACAGGAAAACCTTTCACCAAAGGTGGTTAGTCCTTTTCAAAGATTTCATATTATTTGAAGCTTACTTTCACTGCATTCTTTTACCTTGGCTGCTTCCCAAGTGGGTATAAGTTAATTAAATAGGATTTTGACCCTTTAACCTGCCCTATAAACTGCATCTTTACGTAACTCTATTTAAATAAATCAGATACAAAAACAATCATGTAGCAGAATATGTATTTTTACAGCTGCGGAAAAAACAAACATGTCTATTAAGCTTATTTGTAAGTACTTAGTAGTCAAAGCAACAGCCAAGACTCATGGATGATTTTAATTAAAATAAATCTGGGTGGGCACATAAATTCATTTACGATGGCTTTTCTCAAACTGAAACTTCTCTAGCATTACTGAACAGCACTGCACTACAGTAAGTCCTCATTTGTTCGTGGCGACTGAAGTTCAGTCCACCTGATTAGCTTGTATTCATCTTATGAGTCATGTAAAGTGTAGCTAGTCTTTACGAAAAATATCAAATGTATGAGGCTGAAAACTGTTACAAGGACAGAAAGAAAGAGAAGAACAGATGGGCAGATAATAACAATACAGAACGATACCCAGCATTTCTATAACAGGCATGCTCTGGGTCTAATTATCAAAAGAAGGTGAAATAGATGCACCAGGAGAACATCGTGTTGCTCTCTACAAACAGATAGTGTGACTTTCTGTATACAATTATCCCTTTTTACCTTAAATACAAGCTTTTGAATATAAACACTGCCTATTATCTCAGATTGAGACCCTATCTCATTATCTCAGATGAGACCCTTCCAAAAAATGATAACCTTCTTTTAATTTCATCCAGAAACAAAATACAATTTCGGTATGAAGGATGATAACAGTTACATATGTAAGAAATGAGTAACTAGCTCACATATAAAGAATGAACAAAGTGCCTAAGTGATGTGTTCAGGTCTCCGCCTGGGCAGTGACAAAGGCGCTGCCACTGGAGCCTAAGCACCGATCACATCTCTCGCCCCCAGCAGGGACTTCATAAATTGAGTTCATCACAGACTGAAATCCTTCCAAAATATAGGCCTTTGGTTTGATATATTAATAGTGATACTATCTAACCGCCTTACTGGTGCATTATGCTCTGATTTTGCAGCCATTTGGTGATAAATACACACATATTCAAGAGTGTTAGATTTTGATCATTGATTGGGACATATTTGCCTGTTTCCTGACACTTCTCTCAACCCGTCATCGCTGAACTAACTGCAGGAAGGTGACAACAGTCATGTCATGCATAAGCAGCCCCCGCCCCAGCGTGAGCAGAGAGGTACGGGCACAGGCGGGGAGGCAGACCTGCACACTGGCTCCCATCTTCTGAGGTGCAGCTGATCTCCTCATTACAAGTGCTTGGGGTTTTTTAATGGCATCACGCACCGTGTTTTGTCCACCTTTGTCAAATTACATTAGACCGGGGTTGTTACCGTGCACAGGCTGTGATAACAAAGATTAATAGGAATAAACTCTCCCATTTTTCGCATTGCACAGAAGTGGATCATATACTCTCACCAGCGAGGTTTCTCTGCCCCCTTTCACTATCCCCGAAACAAAGGTTTCTAAAGTAAGGTCCAGCAGTAGAGCATGCCCAAAGTAAAAAAAAAAAAAAAAAAAAATTGATCAAAAAAGGCACTGGAAATTCTGGAAATTATAATAAATAGTTTAAAGGCATGTCAGCAGCCTGTAACTCTCCCTCCTCAGAACATTTATATCCCTACAAGTAATAACCGACAATAACGGTACTGTAAACTCAGAGATACATACTTTGTGCTTTGAAAGGGCTTTGCCTAGAGTTATTTTAATTATTTTCCTTATATAGTAAGTGGAGGATGAAAAAGAGATTTCTGAAATAAGAAATGTTATTGTTAACTCACTAATCACAGCTGAGGGACTTAGGGGCAGTCTGGTTTCTGAAATATCTTTGAGCTTATTTTACAGAATTGACTAAGTTGGTGGTATCCCCCTGTCACATGGATTTCAATGCAAGGCACCAAAACTTCCTTTATGCAGAAGTACAATAGACAACACTGGACGCTGAAATCATATCCTGGAAAATTTTAGAACATTAATATTTGAAACAGGGGATTTTTATTAATTTAAAGAAGTTAATTTTTCATTTGTAAATGCCTATTTATGAGGTGATTGAGTTTAGAGTTGACGTATAACATACACGCTATGTTATTTATTTTTCAAACATAAAATACATATCCCTGCTGTTTTGAGAAACTCCTGACCCTTAAGAGTCAAAGCAAGGGCTTGATTTCTCTCCTTTGATTCTGGGGGCCCCACATATGAGGGGGTTATGAGCTTCCCTGTTTTGCTTCTTGACATTCAACATGCTTATGGCTTGAGACCAATGGAGTAGCTGGGGGCAAACCGGGTGTCAACAATAGGTAAAGCCACCGAGGAGACCTTGGGTAAAAGCCGAGGCGACAGCCAAGGAGCCCAGCATCGCAGAGCAGACCAGGAGGGCAGTCTGCAGCTGAAGCCAGGCAACCACACAGCTACAAACTATGAGGTTTCGCAGCAGAAGCTGCTATAATATGGAAATAGATTCTTACCCTCCAGGCCCATATGTCATCACACCAAGCTAAGCTGAAGCTGCCAGCTAAAATGGGCAATTTCACATGAACTTGGCAGAGTGACTGCCAACACAGAGCTTGTTTTCCACTGGTGCCACCCACTCTGCTAATCCAATTCTGGCTCCTGATTTGCTTTTAAATAATAATGAATGCAGCAGATGGGAGGGGAAAACGTTCCTGGCAGTTGAGCCAGCATGCCAGTGAAGCTCTTTGCTTTTCACATATCTTGTGCAAACTAGCTCTAAATGCAATGTCAAGTGATTAATAGTGGTTAAACAAGAAAGCCAGGATTTGCCATGTTCTCAGCGATTCAATCTTTGACGAGGACAGGCAGGCAAACAAAACAGACAGAAGGATAACACCTTGAAAGAGAAAGAACAACTTTCATAACATTTAACTTGGATAAGGAGAGGGATGGACTCCTCTTCCCATCCTTGCAAATACCAATTTTTTGGGAGGAGGGGGGTAATAAGGGGGAGTTAAGCACTACAGCAGTATTAAAAAATACCTTTTGTGTCAAACACCCAGTAATCAGGACAGGCACTATTGAGTGTAATCTTATGGCTGACTCCGTTTTGACAAGGAGAGGGGAAACAGGCTGAAGCGCCAGGTTAGGGAACAGGGACGTGACTGTCAAGAAAAGGGGCAGAAGGAGACACGGAGAGGCAGAGGGCAGACGGCAAACAGCGTACAGCCAGGAGGCTACACGTCTTTTCAGCAGCAGCAGTAGGACCTGGGTCACACAACATTATCTCCTGTCCAAGAACCAGCAGGTAAGCTTGTTTGCACAGTGCACTGTGTTTTCTCTTGTGTCAGCCTGACACAGAGGATAATCACCTCCTACTGCTACCTACTGGCCTCACACTGTGGGTTGAAAGGTATGAATCCCACTGACAACACATCTTGATGAAGGTGAAAGAAGGCATCAGTATGATTGCATACACCGACAGTTTTTTCTTTCACTTCCTCAGTTTCTGAAAATTTGGGAAATTACAAGTCCTGAAATGAGTTTAAAATGCTTGTGCAATATTGGATCTAATCCCTCCTACATCTGTAGTAGTCTTTAACGTGATTATTTGCTTGCCCCACAGTGAGACCCGTACCACATTCACTGTTCAAACTATATGCTGCTTCTGTAAGACAAAATTTTTTATTGAAAATAAGACCTTTGACTCCTTTATTGTGGAAGTTGGAAGGTCTCAAGTAAGTTGAGCAGGAGATGATAAAAAGTAAGAAAGTTTCAGTAGCTGAATGCCTAGAAAGTTGCATTTGAGTCCTGCTTCTGCCATAGCTCCTACATGATGCTAGAAAAGTTTTATCAGAGCTCCTACGTCATGCTAGAGAAGTTATATTAACCTATTTCATTTAATTTTTTTATAACAGGAATTCACTTGGCAACTCTCATTTTCTGTATAATCCAAGATGGTTCCTGGCTTGGGCTGCTGATACACTGAGCATTCACTGCTCCAACTGAGGTCAATGCAAAATGAAATCCAATCTGAACATATTAAGCACTAAAAGATGCTAGGAGCTCTGAGAAATCAGGCAAGAAAAATTGATTTATTTTTAACAATTGCCATTTTAATACCTGTGCCTCAGCTCCTAGTGTGTAAAATGGACACCTCCGTACCATCTTAGCTCATGGAGGTACTGTGAAGGTGGCTTCCCAATGCTGTCAAGGAACTAAGATACAGTGCATCACGAAAAGCCTCCATGGAAATTAATGATTGCGTATCTGGTGCAGGCTATGGATGGTGTAGCCATAATGCATAGGATCAAACACTGAATGATGAAGATGAAAAGAAACATTAACTATCCATCTGTGTTCACAATCCATTATCCTGTAAAGAAGTGATTTGAGGTCCCAAAGAAATAATAGTAAATGATCCTGTAAATGAAGACTGTAGATGAATGCATAAACCACAGGTGGAGGAAATTAAATTTGAAACCTTGATTTTTGTATTTCCTAACTACTGTTTGAATTTGCCACTTTAATAACGTTCTTGAAGCAGAGTTTAGGAGAAGACAGTGTTGCTAAGAACTAACGGTACATCTTTGCAGTTAGTCACATAGAATGAAGAGATTCGTAATATTAAACATAAGCCTGGCTCAAATTTACTATAATCTTCTACGTCTTTCAACTGAAATATTTTGTCTGGTTTGATGTTGCAAGACCACAGTAACATAATTTGAGACAGCAACCTTTGATAATACAGGATAACAGATATTCCATTGTGTAAATTTTATGATCTCTGTTTTTCCATCTAATGTAGGGACTTTAGCGTATGCCTTCTAAAAACTGAAAGAATTTCATACAGGCATCTGTACTGGCCTGTTCTTTGTACTAATTAAATTAGTTTCCTGTTGAGTAAGTAAAATACTGGCAGCCAGGAACAGTTGGGGAGACAGCTCAGAGGCTTAAGCACTGAACCATGAACTTTTCTATTTACTACAATATTAAACAAGTAGACACTCTTGCTGACATTACAGGGAATGAAAGAGCATTCTGTTAAGATATTTGTTTCATTACTGTTCGTGAACTACTGATCTTCTTAAAGAGAGATTTTTAAAGATACAAAAGGTATTTCATTTGATACAGTTAACTAAATAAACATATTATTTGGTTTAAAAATACGTGCGTCAAAGTTAAAGATGAATTTGAACTTCAAATCTAAGGGGTCAAAACTCAGAAGGGAGAAATAAGCCAAACAGCCGCCCAATAACCCAGCCTTATCTCAGGCTCTGTACCTCCAGTCTAACGATCACAAAAGTGAAAACTTTATACAACGCACAGGTCTTCGGCCCAAGCACCTCACAAGTGGTGTTGACACCTTGAAGGATTAGGGCAAGAGACATCATGTCTCTGATCTTCTATTCTAGTGGCTTTCAGCAACTGCTGGAGAGTGCCATACGTATAAATAAAGCATAATGACAAAGAAGCGCACGCAGGATATGAATGGGAGGTCTAAATAGCCATCCTTACTTCAGTTTCATTTTTCCTTGTAATGTAAGAGCTCTTAAAGTATTATAAATTGTTTACATTAAAATATACATGCTTACCACACTACATATACACTGAGACTTTGTGTGCGTATATTTAGCTCAAAGCTAATCTCTGAATAAAAGCCCTTTCTGAAAATAGAGATTTATAAAAAGAAACGCTGATAAACTTTCAGCTATAGGGACTCTAGTGGTCAGTGCAAAACAGCATTGCAACACAAAACCTGTGTGATTTTGTGGATCACCCCATAAATCTCCCTTTGTCCCATGAGTTTAAGTTTTCAGCCAAGAAAAACAACATTCTTCATAAAATTAATGAAAACAAGCTGCTCTTTGCCTACAGAAAAAGATTTTTCTTAATTACATTTTTTGCTTTGAATCATATATCCTGTAGTTTGATTAAATCCTCTTAGAAGTCAACTAAAAATTAGAGCTTTGCAGCGTGAACCTCAAAGGTGGTGTTTACTTGGAGAATATAAACCCACTGTGCCTTTGGAAGCTGATATTTAAAGCAAGAATAAGAGCAATATGCAAGACAGTTTTTATTATTTTCATTATGTCACTGCATAAATTTATTTTCAGGGCTTAGAGTGTGCAGAGAAATATGATCTGGCCAATGTATTTATTAGAAATAAATGGGCTGTATAAATGAATGTAGATAAAGCAAGAATACTGGAATTCTGGTTAATCCCTTGAGGCAGTAAATCAGGATTTCTAAAGCACTTAATGCAAAATATCTGCATCAAGGGGTTAAATACATAAAATATGAAAAGTCAAAGACAAGAACTAGATTAAAAGGTTACACGGAGACGGTGCTGAAAAAACTGGAGCCTGCTGCTAAATAGATATCCAACAGACATTTATTTAGGTTCACTGGCTGCAGCAGCCGCTGGCATACTCTAAATGAACTCATACAACAAACAAAAATCAAATTCTAGTGACAGTCTTTGATCATTTTTTAGTACCAAAGCAGAAAATTTCCTTGCAAGAACCAAGCTACGTGGACATGATTAAGCTAACGCAACTAATTGCCCTAACTGAAAAATAAAAATGCCAGTTGTCTATACCCTCACTGCGTCCTTATGGTCTCAGTAGTTCAGATGAGCCCCGTATCCTTCCTGGCAGACTGAGTCTAATCCCCAGTGGAGACAGCAGACATGCTGTGAAAAGACATCACTCATTAATTTAAGCACTAATTTAATCAGTTCCTATTCACCTGAAAATCTCCCTGCACTCCAGAGTGAAACCAGTCCAAAGAACTAAGCCTTTGCTAGGCCTAAATCGTAATTCAGACTGAAGAACAATTTTCTTTCACTCTGGCTCCCAATGCTTTCATACACAAAAAGTCTTCCACAATCTTTTTTGTGTGTACTACTGAAGAAGATCTACTTTAAAAAAAAAGCCCAAACCCCCAACCACCCTAACTAACAAAAAATGAAAGTATTGCTGATACAAACAGCAAGTTCCCTCAGATTCTCTGCGCAGCAGATGTATTCCTAACACGACTGCAGCCATCACCCATGACCAGTAAGCGTTGGCTCCAAAGCTCAGAGGTGCACTTTGTTGTAAGTTATGAAGCAACAAGACACACCTTGATATACATATATTTCTGCTTTTATGCACACACATGGATAAAACTGAACTTCATTTTTTTACTACTATATGAAGACTGTAGCCCTGACCCTTTAAGGGACTCCTTGCAAAGAGACCGGTACCCACACAGAGCTTATTTGAAGTCAATGTGGTTTTCCCCGTGGGAGGCAGGAAGAGACGGGAATTACGGAGTTAAATTTGTGTATTAGTATTTTCAACATAAATTAAATACTTGCAGCTAAAGCAATAAATACTGAAATCCTACTACACGTTGATACCTTTAGATCTTCGGGAAGGCAAGCGACCTCGATCCTGCCTCTGTCGTTCTAAGCTTAAAAGTTTTAAATTTTAAAGGAAATATAGTCCAGATTGAGACAAGAATTCCTATTGCCCATACTGGCACCTCTAGAAACTTCACTTGCTTCAGTAGGTCTTACTCACATCCCTAAAGCTAAATATTTGTTCAACTACATTCCTAAATTGAAGTTTGTATGAACAGGAGATGAAAAGAGACTTTTCTTTGCATGACAAATTACAGCGCTCATCACTTTTGTTCAGCAAGGTCATATCAAATACTGTTTCACAAATCAAGGAATACCCTCAAATTCCTATGAAGAGATGCAGAGGATTAGCTCTTGTACACATCTTTTTCTGGGTGGGACAAGGCTGACAGAATCTAATAAAACCCTGAGCGTGAGTAATATGTACTTGTTAGACCTTTTTACCTAAAATTGATAGTATAGAAGTTAGTTCCTAACACCAAAGTTTTCTTCCTCTTCCCACCTCTTTGTTTTTTACTGTTAAACATACACATCTGTATTAGACTCAACATGAAGTCATTGAAATGAACATTAAAATGAACTTCTACTTTATCTCTTGAAAGCTTTGGTACCCTAAAAATGCATTTTAACAGGCTTTTACATCTTGTTTTAATGTTGTTATCTGCCTGTGGAGTACCCGTATCACCTAGATGTTGTTAAACTGTAGCCCAGCTGAGCAAGCTTTAGGGCATTTTCTCACTTGTTATTTGGCCTCTTGATTATCACTCATGCACAGAAAGAAACTACCAAAAAATGCCCAGGGAATAGCTACTATTTTAAGGGAAGATATTGATAGAATTAGCTAACACATCAAAAATGTGTGAACTGTGACTTGTGCTCATTACGCACACATTTTATTTGTGAGAATTGGCTATTGTGATTACCATACAGTTGTCAAAATTCATTGTAAAATGCCATTCTTTGGACAACTCAGTTTTACACTGACACTTAAAAATACTATATGAAGACAACAGACAAGTACTTACTTGGGAGAAGCAAATCTTGGAAAAAAAGGACACTTTAATCACTTTTTAAATTCATTTCACAAAGCTGATACCTTTACTCCCATGGGTCTGAATGAGTGTGTGAACGTACAGGGAACATGCTATCACAGCACTGTTAATTTGTCTGGAGTTGACCTCTGAGGAACAGTTTGTGTCATCGTGGAGCAAAAGTGCTGGTAAAATATTTGTCTAGATAAAAGACCTCAAGCAGTTAACCTGCTCAGCAGAGGCAACGCAACCGGGCACCAGGATAATGACCTCTACCCAAATGGGGAAGGTACATCAGTGTAATACTATGACAGCAAGACAAAAGATGACGGTAGCTCATCAAGAAAACATTAGCAATGATATAACTCTTGGTATTGTATGTGAATGAAATGCCTTAAGAAGTACAATGCCAACCTGTTTTTACCTAATAATGATTTAAAGTTTTAGTATTTTTTTTTTTTAAATCACACCCAACTTTGTTCTTCTGTTGCATTTTAAACTCCATTCCATTTTATTTTTTCTTAAATAAAAATCCTGATAGAAGTAAATCTACAATGTGGGTAAAAGTTACCATTCAGATGAAATTGGCCTTTCCCATTTGATACATGAATTATTGGGTGGCTACGTTTTTCTGACTTCAGGTAGTTATGACACTACTCTTAAACATAAACCAGAAGAACCTGATGAGCCTTGTTTAGCGAGTCAAACCTGTCCTACCAGACAGATTAACTAATTTCTTATGCAGATTATTTACGCTTAGGATGCCTTTCATTGTTTATACTAAACTTTTCTTCTTTCTTTTTTTAAAAGGAGACAGTGTGTCACATATCCATTATTTTTACCAGGCAGAATGCCTTGAATATTTAGCTACCGCTCTTCTAGCACACAAAAAGTTCTGGGTTTAAACTATTTATTTTTAAAGTAGTAGCATGATCAGACCTGCATGTTTATCTAAAGATCTTTGCTTTATGAGGGAGATTTTAGTCTGTGAGGTTTCCTCTACACATGGTAGGCAGCTGTCAGCAGCAGTGAGCAGGGCGAGGGGTCACCGCAGCTGCTCTGCGAAATCACAGGGTTCCATCAACATCGCAGAAATCCTGCAGAGTGGGAGCTGGGAGACCACGGATTAGAGTACACTGCACTGTGTATATAAGGTCACATCATGTCTATCAAAGTGATATCAAACTGGTACGCTGTACAATACATTTTACTGTGTTCTGTGTTCAAAGAAAATAAAAGGAGAATGGACATGTGTGTAGCAGACCACAGTTTAACACAGAATTTCTCATTGTCCTTTCAAACAGATGGATTTACTAAGTTCACAAAGATATGTTGAATATGTATACACAGTGGAGATGTGTTGACTGAGAGAGAACTACATTTCATGAATTCTTCAGGTCAGACATGAATGAGATAAAAATAATTCTTATTAATTAAATAGTAGAAGAGACTATTAAGAGAAACCAGACGTTCACATTTCCTGAATCCTACAACTAATATACATAAATGTCTGTCCTTGTATACATTTGTCAATAGTTTCCCATAAAATGCTTATTAGTATCTCCTCATGAAACTTCACTTTTATGAAATCAGTAGCTTTATCATCTTAATATAACCCTAAAATTAGGATACGTAGGTAGCAAACACATAGTTCTGATTTGTGGGTTATCACAAATCACCTGTTTCAGAGGACAGTTACAGGATATCGAATGCCCTATCTGTCATCTGTTGTAGACAATCCACAGAATCTGGATATTTGTAATTCTCATTGTTAGGATGTTTCAACCAGATGAACAAAACTATGCTCCCTGACAAAAAAAAAAAATGATACAGAGCTGACATCTTGCATGAGGAAAGAAGGAAATGGGTAGGGCAACACAGAATTTATTTTGGCTGAAATATGGAACGAATGAGATGACTAGACAGTAGACGATGTCTCGCACTTCTGGCAATCTTGTGCAAGCTGAAAGCTGGTAGAGGTATCCAAACAACAAGGTTTTATCAAACCACATCTGTCTGCAAAGTTAAAAAGTTGACTATAACTATACCATAGCTATATATATACTACACTATAACAATTTTATGCTGTTTCAAAACAGTTTCCACAATTTTACAATTACTGGTATTCACTTTCAGCAATGGAAAATATGAAATATAGGTGCCAAGCATAAAATACTGAGAAAGCATCTTGATTACAAACTGCACAGTTGTGAAGTATGAGCTGCTGAAACAATCCAAATGGTATGATTTAGACTAAAGCCTCCCAAATATCTGAACCAACAGGACTCTGCAACCTTCAAACTTCCTCTGAAAAGTTCTGAAGTTTTACTGTTCAGTCTGGTTCTGTGGAGCATCCACCATGGGCATGGGGACCACTTTAAGAATTGCTGACTCTGGTAAAGATTGCAAAGTTGTCAAAAAAAAAAAGTTACCACCTTAAGCAGAAGTAAGTTAGAAACCTCCCTTTCTCCTTACCGTAACTACCACCACCCACTTGCACAGTAAGCCTTTTAATCTCTTCGTCACAAAACCCTCATCCTGGCATTCACTTACACATGCATTTGCAGTTATTTTTCACAGCAGATTACCATCCTGCCCTCACCCAGTCGTTACCCATCCTCCATTCACTTGCAGGGATCGTCCTCCACTTTGCCTCTTCCCACACTGAAGCCCTGTCTTCTTAACCACTGGCCCAAATATACTCGGTGTATTTGAGGTGCTGAGAGGTTTCCGAGCCACTAGAGCTCAGCTTGAAGGGGTTTTGTGTCTGTAGGTTTCTCCAGTTTTGTTTCATTTTAAGCAGAAAGCTTTGATGCTAGACCATTTCTTCCTGCTTTCCTGGGAAAAGCTTCCCCTTACACTGGACAAGGAAGAGTTGGCAAGATTAAACTGAAGAATAAAAGGAGACAAATACTCCCAGCAGTGCTAAAGTCTCTCCTCAGCTTCAGCACCGCTGACCTGGGTACGGCCCCCTGCCTCTGCAGCTTTTTTCAGCCATCATTACTGCCCAAGCACCAATGCTCCCCTCCTACAAAGGGGAGCACCAATGCACCCGGCTACCTTAAGTGACGTACTTAGGATCAGAAAGGATGACACAAGCGCTGCCTGTCTTAGTCTACCCATTGAATAATACTTCACCTGCTTTACAAATGGTTTCTCAATCTCAAGCGAATTATCTCTGTAGATGCCTGAATAAATGAAAAGGATTAAGGACAGCTGGTGGCAGAAATAAGAGAAAGTGGAAAATTTCCCATGGCTTTCAGCCCTGTGACTGCTCTTCTAAGCCACAGTCTTGAAAAAAAAATTTTAAAAATCTGCAAATGCTACCTTATTTTCATGTAAGAATAGGTTTTCAGTTTTCTTATTTTTTATAAATTTCAATCCATACTAAGGACTGATCTTCCTTGGGAAAGAAGAATTCCAGAGAAAGTGGAGGGGGCAAAGAGTTATAAGACAAACATATCCGAAAAAAAGTTTTTCAGCAGAATTATGAGAAATTCTGTCATCCATTTCACTTTGAAATCCTTTCTCCCACATCCTCTATTGGAAAATCATAGTACAGTACATATTTTTCTCCTATCAGTTCCTTCTTCTCGCATTATTCTCAGGCTAGAGATCAGTTTCCTACAGCTTGTACGGCGCAGCAGGAGCTGAGGAGAAGTCACACGCAGAGACAGCCCCGAGTCCGCGTACCTGAATTCCCGGCTTCCATAATTCCTTCTGCAACTTTACTGGGTGCACAACAGATGACTCTCTCCCTTTTTTTCTGTGGGGTGTAGCAATTTTTCCACTGGATAGGTCAGCCAACTAGATAATCAATACATGCTGACTAGCAGGCCTGGAGAGTCATCCCGTAAGCATGATAATTACATCCGAAACACTGTCATTAACAACACGCACCACTACAAGCTCCACTTAACAAGCGACCAAAGCGATGATTCAGAGCACAGCCCTGTGCAAGGCTCCCATTTTAGGCTACAGAGCTGCAAGACTGAGAACTCTTCAATAATTCTATGTTAAAAACGTCCTGCTTATAATTATTATGGTATGCTGGTAACATAATTTCATATATAATTATTAACCCATATTAGAGGAGTAGGGTAAACAGTAGCTAGCTTAAAGTAGTTAGCTCGCAATTAGCTCATAATGATTTCATTACTTGGCACATTGTTTTCTTACACAAAGCTCTCATGATTTCTTTTCTAAAATTACAGAGAGAATTGCTGATTAGGAATCTCCACGTGAGCCTGGAATTTATGCACTTGTTTCATTTCAAAATAAATAAAACTAAATTGTATAGTTATGCACATATAGGCCAGGCCCACTGAGATCTTCAGGGCAAACACATTTAGGCTTTCAAAACAGAGATACAGCCATTAACAAAATAATCTCTAGCTGCAAAACAGTCTTCCCTTTACAATATATGCAATAATTTAGGCATGTAGCAGAATATTTTCACAGCAATCTTAATCTTTGTAATAGATTTGAACAAAAATTCCATATAGATCGGTTACACGAGGAGAAAAGATAAACCTTTTATTTTATATTCTTTCTAAAGATGTTGATAATATTTGCACGCATGTAGAAGTTTTTCAGGAAAATCCTTAAACATTACTAAATAATAACAAAAAACTACAGTCTTTATGTTTCCCTTCTTTTTTGTTTCCCTTTGTATTGTCATCTTCTGCTTCCCACTGGCTTCCCTCTCTGCTCTTCTACTTCGGTAAGAAATACTGCAGCATGTCTGGGAGATTCAGTAAGGAAAAGAGAGTCTTGCAGTGACAGAGCTGCTCTGCAGGCTGACAGTGCGAGACATGGCTTCTAAATAGTTCAGTCCAGAATTGGGACCAGAAATGGCAATTCTATGCATGCAGAAATACCTCAGATTTGAGGTCAAACACTTCACATTCTCAAGAAGCAGGAACTGGTAAGTGAAATTTCCACATTTTGAAATGGGATCATCATTTGCTTTCAACTGTATGGGTAGGAGATACTAGTATGTATAGAATTCAGGTCACCATCCTTAAAAAAACCCCACCCTAACAGTTGCTACTTCAGATTATTTGGGAGTTATTTCCTTTTCTTATACATTTGAGTTCACGTTGCCTGGTCAGGGTAGTGGCAGGATAAGAGCTAGAGGTATTATTAACCGGAATATGGATGGTACTGTAATTCAGAAATGGCAAGGCAACAAAAAAAGGTAAGTTATGCAAAGAGAGCACTGAAATACCATGTGATCAAATATTTCATGTTTACACATCACATACACATATAATTAACTTTTTTTTAAAGTATACAAACACAAGCACATTTCTATTTTCATCCATACATTTTAGGCAGATGAAATCGTATAAATGCAATAGATTATCTGAAGGCTGAACACATCCGAAAGCTCTGTCCACCCCTCTCGGTGTGTGCATGCATCCCTGCACACAAGTTTTACACAAAGGTACTTACTCTCAGCCCCTGGAAAGAAGAGGATTTCTTAGCACAGTTCACTGTCCCTTTTGCACTGTTACAAAACAAATGCTGGTGACAGCAATAGGAATAATACTTCCAAAACAAAGGAACTGTTTAATTTAAGTCCACAGAATGCAAGTTCACATTTATAAATACGTGCTATTCAGCATGCAAGTTCTTTTCAGCTAGATAAAGCTTTTTGGTGTTGGGTTTTTTTGGTTTTGTTTTTTTTTTTTTCCCCCAACAAACTAAATATCTTAGGTCTGGAAGCAATCAAACTGGATGTGAATGTGAAGTACAACTCCAAAAATGCTTGCAACATGACTCTGGCCTATTGCAGTGTTGTTATTACAGTTCCAGTTTCTGCTAGAGCCGCAGCCACAAAGCTGCACGGGAATCATTGAAGAGTGATCACAAAAACACCCTTTCCCCATTGTCCCTCAAGCACCATGGATCAAATAACTGCTGCTCAGCTGTCTGTCTTTTAAATAAAAATATTTTCTTCATTGTACATGTATCAGTGGCAGGTTGGAGTGTGTTTCGCCTCTGTTTTGTTTTTCACACCCCCAGTGGTGGATCACCAGCCAGGACCATGGTGAGAAAGGTTTTGGCATGTTTTACAAACTTTACTAGTTTTCTTTTGGTACAGGAGAAAGTGTCCCCAGAGGAACTTGTTTTCTCTTGTTTAACACAGACAAAAAGCATCAGAAAACAGTAATTGTACAGATCCTACAGAAAAGGAGTGAAAGTGTGTCACTATTTCACATGACATTTCAGGTGTTTTCAGGGACATGCCCTATACCTGTGATAGGTATGAACACTCAGTACTGTTGGTTTTTTTCTATTTTATGCTACTACCCTAAGTATTTTAAGAGGAAAAAAAATATCCACAAATGATTTTATTCTCAAAAACATGCGCTTCTTCCCTACAGAATTGGAAATACTGGGGAAAAGCTTAGCCCAGAGTGTTAAGTGGGTCAGAGGAAGACAAGAAATAGAAACAGGTTGGTTTGGAAGAGGATGTGGGAGTGGTTATGTGATCTGCTAGAAAACTCCAGATTCAATCTTTGGTAGTTTCTACACCGAAGATTTCTTGGGAGGCAGACCAGGAACACAGTGTTATATATTTGTTTCATCTTCTGCTGTCCTCCCTACCGCTTGCCAATGGCAACTGTCAGGGACAAAATATTCATCTTGATGGACTTTCAGTCTTCCTCAATATGGATGTTTTCATGTTTGTAGGAGCCTTGAAAACTCCAGTTTGGGAGGCAGTTAACCCTGAGACCCTAAGACTAGGCAAATACTTCGGTAATCCACCTGCCCGGTGAGCTCACTCAGTTACTTTTTGAGAAATGTAACTCTTAAACCTAGAACATTATTTTAAAGTTGTAGTGTAGTTATCTACAGGTATTCTTACATTAAATTTCATGTTTAATTGTATATATTTTGATGCTAATCCTTAACTTCAATGCTTTTTGAGCTGCAGCTCATTAACTCCTTGATAATAATGACTAGGAAATACCTAATCCTGGGATTTGATTCAATATCAACACATGTCCTACAAATTGCATTTTTCTGCAGTAAAACACCATACTTTATGAAAAGAATGTGCATTTACCATAGTAGATAAAAATGCTCATCTTGCAGCACTATACAAACAATGAAAACCGTTCTGATTGTCCGTGACAGCCTCTAAGTTCATCAGTAAAGAAAATCTGTCAATAGTAATTAAACATTGCCCACTAGTGTGTAATCTCCTTAGATGTCCAACTATTACCCTTCATTATCACAGATGCAATGCAGACCTTTCAGTATTTATCTAACTGGCTGATGCTTTCCAGTGTAGGTAGGAGACCCAAACCGCACCCACAGCATCTCCGCGGCTGGGGATGCTGTAAGAGTACCACCACGCAGAGGTGCCTGCACCACTAGCCACACTCTCAAGAACAGGAAACACTGAAATCTGGAGACAGATCAATCCTTAGAAGTAGCATACAAAGTTTAAGTCAATTCTTTTACTTATATGGCAAAGCTGGGAAAGAAGCTTTTTATACATATTTTCTCCCATTATACCTCCTCTCCTCCCACCCCAAAAAATCCTCTCTCTTATGAGGACAGTAGGATGAGAATGGTTGAGGCAAATGTTCCTATATATGGAAGAGCCTCTGAGTTAAAGATAGCTCCGGATGACAGATCATGTTAAATTCTCATCATGCCTAGGCTCCTTACAGTTACAGTAGTAGAGATTAAGCGATGAAGGAAAATCCCACTATTTAATTCCAGGGGCTTCCCGACAGGAAAAAAAACTTGAGAAAGAGTCCTAAATTCCCATCTATTTCCTCTCGTGATACCATCCATAATGTTAGTCTGCATTTTTCAGTGAACCTAACACCTGAGAAAGTATTTTATGTTTTCAGTTACCAGCAATGTAAAGGTGCCAGATAATATTTGTCAAAAAATGGTGCTGTTTTTCATTTGAGAGAGCTATCTCCATAGCCAAATGACTGCAAGATCAGTATTGCACTGTAACCATAATTCAAACCACAAGCCTATAATATGGTGTTTCTACTGCCAACATATAATGTTTGCTGAATATTAAATAAAGTGTTCACAGACTTTAACACTATATACAAGCATTTTCCTTAAACGGATAAGGACACCCATAAGCAATGTGACTGCCATTTTTATTGGCAGTCCTGAGGTGTGCGTTTAAATACTTAATCTTTACAATCTGGTTCTACACAGACAGGTTTTATCCATCTACTTTGTCATTTTTAAATTAGATGTGTTTGCTGTAATAAATATTTCTACCATGTGCCTTTTTCTCTATTAAGGTTAAAGATTTATCCTCTCCTAAAAAGGACAATTTATTAATCTTTCTTTTCATCTTGAGTTCCTGTGCCACTTAAAGGCCTAATGAAGAACACTTCTTCCAAAAAATATTTTTTAACAGAAAAACATCTAATAACTAAATTGTAAGCCAAATGAAAGAGGACCGAGCATGTACAACCAGAAAAGATACAAGTCCACTTTCACTCCCTGTGCCAGGCTTACATATAGAAACTGGCACAGCTGAGGACCACACTGTTCTGGAGACGAGAGTCTCCTCCTTCTGCTTTCCACCCTGTAGGAAATGAAGAATGGCTGGTTGGTCCACATAGCTGCAAACCCATTATTTCTCCTCACCTCCCACCTATCGCCCAATCTGCCTCCAAGGCTCTGCAAAAGATGATCCCATGGAGCACACCTTCTTGGTATACGGGCAGACAACATTTGGCATGAACTCCTACACTGTGGATTTGATTCCTCCTCCGAGTTCAACAGGAGAAGGACAACTCTCTCTACCATACACTTCTTAGCTGATTGGTAAAGGCTTTCTCTGTAAAGATGCCTGCCTCCATGTTCTACTCATGACACCAGGTTCAGCAAAGCTGGCCCCAGGAGATGTAAAATGCACTTTCCTCTTAGCAGAAGAGAGTGGATCTGCCTGTTGTTACTCCCGTGGGTTTCCCTCTGAAAGGGTAACGGGAGGAGAGCTTTAGGCTTTGTCAGAGGCTTCAGGGCACCTCAAGCCCCCAGGAGCAATGCCAAAAAGAGGGCTAAATTGGCATACGCAGCCCCCACCCCAGCCCTCTCCCTTGCAGCTACCTCCTATGGTGGTCTTTCCATAGGGGCCTGCAGTGGGGCTGTAAAAACACAGCATGGTAAATTCAGAATGAATATTTAAAGCTATGTGTACATGGGCATGCATTCAAGATGTACACTCCACAGCTGGATTTAAAAACTGGCAAAGCCAGAATGCAAAATGGATTGAGGATAGTTTCATACAAGACAGTTTTTTATCTTGTACAAAGAAACAGTATTTGGAGGGTGAAATACCGCTCAGGGGCTCCTTTTGAAATTCCTGCAGCTTCTATCCAGAATCTTGGTTTCAGCTGTTCTCTCCATCTCTCCATGGGTAATTTTAAGTATCCATAAACACACATGGTGGGAACGGAGGGCAGGACTGAGAAAAAAAATGGGACCAACTTCCATTCTCATCCCAGGCAAATGGGGAAGGAACCGAGCAATCCAAATATCAAAGCATTTTACTATGTAGCTTAATGGCAGAGTGGCAGAGGCTGATAGTTTCCTAAACATTCTGTAAGCAGATAATTATGATTATTATTATTTAATAGGAAGCTGAATACATTGTACCTAGTTTGGTTACAAGCTGTACAGATTGCTACAAGCTGTACAGATTTCTTAGCCTTTTTAGAGTGGATAAAATAAAAACTTACTATGTGCTAGAAGCTTCTTTCTTTGCTGACAGGAACCAACTACACTTTTGCCCTCTCTTAAACAAACCAGTGTACTTTTCACTCCATAAATCTCGTATTACTTCCTTCCTTTTCATTTATTTTGAACCAGAAGGAGGAGTTTTTAACAGAAGTGCTCTATGGCAGCAGGAGGAAAACAGCAAATCAGGGTGGAAGCTGCATAAGGAGAGTAAATCAAAAGTAATAAAATCATGGAGATCCAGCAAGCTTTGTAGGGGGAAATGAAGTCAAAGTTGACTGAATCCAGAGCTGGAGAAACATTACACATAAGAAAACACCATTAAAAATAGGCTGCACTCTTAACAGATGAATGGGAAATGAAGTAATAATTTATAACGAAGATAGGAAAAAAACCTGCCAGGTTTGCAAATTTCAAATGAGATGCAAGTTTGAATAACAAGTGATAATGAAATGCAAGCACACAATCTTAAGGGTAGAACACCACGGAACAATTTAATTAAAAGGAAAACAATATGCTGTGCAACACAGCATCAGAAATAACATACTGCCTGTTTCTGTTCAGCTAACTAGATAGTTATTTATCCGATAGGGTAAGCAATACATTCTAGTGCTTGAAAAACTTTGCATAAAGTTTTGAACTTGACCTGAAAAATATCAGTAATGATGCAAAACCTTCCAAGCAAATATATTTTAAAAATTCTTCACTTTAAGTGACATGAGCATAAAACAAATGGAAATGTCTGTGGTCATAAGATCTTCTGCTACACATGTATACTTTTTAAAAGTAGCTTTACTTTCAAAAGCAGAATATGGCAAGCATTTACTGTAATAAAATACGGCCATTTTTTCCAGATTTCTAAGAATGGTCTTAAAAATATTCACACAGCTTTGCAGACCTTCAAAGGAAAAAAAAAATCACACCCTGGAAATCTCCTATAACTGTGATATTAAGCAGTGCAATAGAAGGGTAGCTTAGTTTATGTTAAAGGATATTAACTACAGTATAGGGTGTTGCAGAAGAAAAAGGCCTGCAGATTTGCAAATGAGGTTCACACATGATTTATAAATGCAAATGTGAATAGTAGGTGATAATGAAATACAAGCAAGTAAGTACTTATGATAGATCAGATACCCCGGGGAGGTGGGGGAAGCGTGCTGCACTAAACGTACTTTTTCAAATGTCAGAATTGCACCCAAACAGCACGAGAAAGCAGCATTTTGATAGAGAGGAATTATAGGAAAATAGCATCTGGGTAACACCAAATGACATCTGGAAGGTAAAGGCAGAGTGAGTGTTAGCAGTTGTGGGAGAAAATACAGTACAAAAGTGTATTAAAAATAAAGACATTAATCTTATGTCTGAAAGAGAGAATACTGGTTACATTGGCCACTAAATTTAGCCAAGATTACCAAACCTCACAAAGTCCACAAAAGAAGATAATGTATGCGTATGAATATTGGCTTAAGTTAATGGATATTCTTGGTTTGCCATGATTAGTAATATACAGCTACACACAGGAGATGCACAGGAATGCAGAATCAGAAGACAGTAATTCCTCTCAGGGAGCCGGAGCAAAGGTCGTTGTCTTACAGAGATTAAAAAAAAAGAGGGTAAAGTCAGAAGACAGCTCCATTAAAAAAAAAAAAAGGAAAAATTTGAACTGTTTTATATGCGTCTGTTTATTCCATCTTGGCTTGGCACCACTGCAGTAACTGTCTGCTGTTTTCCTACTGTTTTTTAAAGCTGCAATGATTTTTGT
Organism: Calonectris borealis; assembly: GCF_964195595.1. Classification (NCBI taxonomy): domain Eukaryota; kingdom Metazoa; phylum Chordata; class Aves; order Procellariiformes; family Procellariidae; genus Calonectris; species Calonectris borealis. The sequence continues at coordinate 145,894,829 of NC_134313.1, forward strand.
GGTGGTATGCAGAGGCACAGTTTGATGGCCTTCCAAATTTGTATTTACAATTTGAGGATTAGTCACACAGGGCTTTATTAAAAAGCAAATTATTAAAACAGAACACTAATAAACCAATATAAGATAAATACGTTAAGTGTATAAAACTATCTTCAACTTATAATTTGATGCCTCATGCAAAACCGATGAGTAGATAAAATGAAAACTCAGAATTGCTGGGCAGCTTTGATAGCTGACTTTTTAGGGGCAGGTTTCCATCAATTAAAATCAGAGATCTGCCTGAAACTGAGCCATGTAAGGGCTGGGCATCTGGGCTACTTTCCTTTCATATATTCCATGATCTCTACCCAAAGCAGCTAAATCAGCTCAGAGAATTTAGTATAATGTTTTAGGTGACATATGGAAAGATATATTATAAACAATTAAGCATGAAATGTAAGAACAAGGAAAAAGCAATCCTTAGAACAGATATATGAAATACTTTAAGTATTTACAAATAATATATAACAGACTGCCAGTAGTGCATGAGTACCTTGAGTACCCAAGATATCCCCAGTATGTTATGAGGGAGGCAATCAGAAAAGGGTATGCATCTTTCAAGCGAGCTGACTGCACCATGGCCATAACAGTCAAAGGGTTAATTACACAGCTGAGTGTCTGCTCCATTTACTGATAAGTAGAGAATGTTGTAATTTTTTGGATTTATGAATTGCTGGGGTCGGTCAGCATCTTGTGCACAACAGCTTCTGTCTAGCTCTATCCTTTACCTGCTGGGCAGAGACAATCCCTCTCTTGCCTGGAACCCCGGAGCCCTCTAAGCTACTTGCTCCGTAACCTTGGCAGCTGGGACTAACACAATTCTTCATTTTTTTTGCAACTGGGCCTCTCTAAATAACAACTACAGAGCCTTGTTAGCCAACAACTGAGCGTGAAATCACGACATTGCAATCCCCTACTCTAAGAGTCAATCAATTTTTTTCAATACAGATTTGTACGCTAGGGTCAACAAGAAGAAAAAAGCACATGGAGCAAAATGGACATAACAGCAGAGAATTACAAAATCTCTTCCAAGCTGTAAGCTTATTTTCATTATAATGATGTGCAGTTTGTAAAAATATATGCTCTTGGTATTTTTTTTTAATAAAAATGAAGAAAACCTAGTGACTAATGTTGTCCTTTGAATGCTAGCTTACATTAGACCGGACACAACAAAGCAATCAGTACAGCCTGCACTGACGTATCTTGGTAGTACAATCCATTTGACATTCAAAAGGTTTACTATTCCTTTTAAAAAAATGACATCATTTTACATTAAGCAGAGTGTAGACGTAAGTGACAGGTTTAAACTGCTAAATTTTCTGGATTATATTTTCATTGTATTAATTAGTAGGAAGGAGGATTAGATAAAGGCATGGGGCTAAACTGGTATATTTTAGCTTGAGAATCAGGGCCAATCTGCTCCACACACAGTTGTTACTCTGACCCATTTCCAACAAGTTCTTAGCTTAATGGTATACACTAGACTACCCATTTTCCTGAACCATGCTGAAAAGCCTGAAGATAGATCCAAACATACCTGAAGTTATTGGTAATGCAAAGGTGGTCACTACAGACTGCTATCAGTTTTACTAGGCAAGCATTACCCCATATACTTTTTTGATGGCAGGCTAACAATCCCTAACATAAAGCCTGATAATAAATCAGGATAATCTGATAACAGAATAAAGCCCATACCTACATTTTAAAAACCTTATTTTTGCATAATCAAACATTTGTCTGAAATAATATTTTTCTCCTGTATTTGAAAACAACCATCACTATGTACCATCAAAGACTCTTACTCCCAGGAATTATTCTTGCAATAAGCCAGATAGTGTCAGATGTGAATCTATTTAAAAGCAGCTACGTTACAATGTGAGTTGAACCTCATATGCCTGTACACTCTTGGTGGAGAATCACTGTCACTTAATAATACTAGTAAGAAATAATGGCCTTGATCTGGAGGACAGCCATCACAGTGGGATTTAGAGCAGTGTTGAATATAATCCCACAGACCAATTTACCCTATTCAAATTGTCTGCTAAAAGCCCTAAGGTCAAACTCCCTCCTCATATAAACACCCTTGAAAATGGTGACTTTACTATAGGTCTATATTGTTAAACTACTTCTTCTACTGGAAGAGCATCCACTCACTTGTCCAAAGAAAGTCGCCCATCTCACTGCTGGGTGGGAATTTGCCTATTCATTTGTAACTTCAGTTCTCAGTCTATCTTTCTCTCCTAAATCCGAAACAAGCCCTCAGTCCTCCACCTCTGTCCTACAGAGTTCAAAAAGCAAAAATACTTTACCAAGACTGAAAAAAAAAAACCAGTGGCTTTATAATCTACAGAGGACTGAAGTGTTTCTATATTTTAAATGGCTTTTGCAAACCCAACTGTTCTCCATGTCTGCGGTAAATAGGCAAAGTAACTATGGACTCGAACCGCAGCAGAAGCAGCTCAGAAAGACTTTCTTGATGTCTAACAGCAAGGATAGCAAAGCTCTGGAACAGGCTGCCTGGGGGAGGTGGTGGAATCGCTATTATCGGATGTTTTTAAAAACAGGTTAGTCAAACATCTGTCAGAATGACACAGATACAGCTGATCCTGCCTTGGGGAAGGCAGGATAGACTAGATGACCTCTCAAGGCTCTTCCTGCCCTATTTTCTATGATTCAGTGATTCAGCACATAGCTTTGAAACACCCTGGGGCTTGATTCTTTTCTCACCTCATGTTATTTTTAAACTGGTGCAACTTCACTGACTTCAGTAGAGCTTTTCCTCCTTGTCCTGCAGTAAGTGTGAGAAGAATCAGAACTTGCATTTCTTACACAAATGGAGACTGGGTCTACCCTCCCACTGTGCTGCACAGCTGACTTTTTTTACCTCTTTAAAGTAGGAAATATCAGTGATTTAATTCAACCCTTGTATTATTTTAGTAAAAATCTGAGTCCCATTATATGCAGTAAAGGCAAAAAAAATTTTGAGTAGAAACATTCTTTGCAATTTTCAGCAACTGTCAACTTTTTCTCCCAATGTATTTCTCTTTGTGTACAGAGATGGAGCTCGAGACCAAGAAAAAATCCACCTCACCTACCAGAGGAAGCCACAGCCACATAGCAAAGAGGAGGAAAGGAAACAGTACAGTACAATACTACAGTACTTAGCAGTACCTCAGAACCAAGGACACAGTATACCTCAGAAACAATGACACAAGACGCTACAGTTGGCTGCAACATCTTGTAGACAGAGTATTCCAAAAATGTTAGAGACTGGGGGCGGGTTTAGCATGAGAGCTAATAAGCATGGGAGCTAATCACATTCTCATCTATCAATCTCCAAGGACAAAGAAATAGATAAAATATGTCACAAGCTCCCGAAGCTACACGAAATCTAGAATACTACTTATTTCTTATTTGAAAATGTCAAAGCTATCCACATACCACATGCAGTCAGCAGATTACACAGAGCTGCAAATAGCCAGAAAATCCATAGTATGTGCTACAGTGAGTGAAATACTGTTACACTCCACCAGCTCCAAACAACAGAAGAACCACAGAAAATACAGTCCATACTGCCTAATTTGTTCTTTGGCCATCATCATTATCACCATCCATAGATGTTACATATCCAGGGACGTCACCACTTCTCTTGTGCATTTCTGTATATAAAAAATATCTCAAAAGTCTTTTCTGCTCATTTGATTTTTGTTTTAATAGATAATAAATTGTCTCCTCTTATTCTTTGAGTGTGAATGATATTCAACACCAAGTAGTAAACTATGCTTTTCATATATTTCATCTAATCCAAAATAATAATAAAAAATAGATAAATGATCCTTGCAAATTCACTGTCTTCAAAAAAGATTGACTATATATATCTGCACATGCAGGTGGATTTTCACATCCAGAAAATTCATAGGAATGAAGATTTTAAAAACCATCAGTGTAAGAGTTCACCTGAAACGTGCTGCTCAGGACTCTAGCACTTTCTGAGACTTCTAGCAGATCCTTTCTTCTGATTAGTTTCAAAGTGGTCACTCCCCTTCTGTTCTCCCACATCCCAGGAACAGCTTATGCAGAACTTCATGAAAAAGATGGTGAACATACAAATGGAAAAAATCTCATAGGCTGATAACTCCAGTGGTAATTGAACCTGGCATATTTCCTCTATTCTGGTCTAACTGGGATTTGAATATTTGTTTCCCTCAAGTAAAGGTTGTGAAATCCCCTGAAACACAAAACTATGATGAAAAAGTCCCTAGTGTGCTAAAGAGATTTCATTTATTCGTGCAGTGCTTTGAGATTTGATTCTTCACTTAGAGTACTCGATTTCCTTGGGATGATGAAAGATTGTGTAAAACCCAAAGGAACATGGAAAGGTTTAACTCCCACTTCTGGATTCCTTTCATTAAGAAAATGATATCTGCAGATTTGGTGGGGGATGGGGGGGTGTCGGTTCTTGGCTTGAGGATCAGTGAAAAATTAGTGAAAGGTTTCAAGATGTGTTCAAGAACATAGTTTATCTATACTCAGAGAAACAATCTTTTGAACCCCTCTAATGACAAATCACTCAGACAAACCTGTACAGTAAGTTTCATGTGACAGTAAAGTATGCAGCCTTGTCTTTTAAGAAGTCCTCTGTCACCCTCCACAGTATGTTGGATACATGTCTTCTCTGCTTCTGAATTTGAGAGGCTGTTTTGCTCTGTTCCTTTGGTAAGGCCTACACTGCATCTGACTTTATCACAAGGTGATTTTCTTTTCTATGCCTTTTTCTCTCATTATATTTGCATATCTGTAATAGATTCTGCCCCTTTGTGATGGGTGATGGTAATCAGAGATAGCTGCATAGTATCATGTTAGTTCCCACATGCCAGCTCATTTTGAACTACCCAGCTCTTCCCTGAATGAATGCACCTTCACTTGAATGGGATCTTTCTTTTACTTTTGGTTTTGTTTTGTTTGTTTGTTTGTGTCCTGGTTTCGGCTGGGATAGGGTTAAATTTCTTCCTAGTGCTGTGTTTTGGATTTAGTATGAGGAGAATGTTGAGAACACACTGATGTTTTCAGTTGTTGCTAAGTGCCCTCCTAGTCCAAGGACAGCTCCCGTGCCTACTGACTGAGCTAGGTACACAAGATGGGAGGGAACATAATCAGGACAGCCAGCCCAGCTGGCTAATGGGGTATTCCATACCATGTGACGTCATGCTCAGTATATGAAGGGTAGGCGTGATCCAGGAAGTACCGATCGCTACTTGGTTATCGGTCAGCGCGGGTGGTGAGCAATTGCATTGTGCATCACTCATTTTGTATATTTTATCATTATCATTATCATTATTATTTTCCCTTCTTTTTCCCTGTTCTATTAAACTGTCTTTATCTCAACCCACGAGTTTTTCTCACTCTTACCCTTCCGATTCTCTCCCCGTCCCGCTGGGGGTGGGGGGAGTGAGTGAGCGGCTGCGTGGTATTTGGCTGCCTGCCAGGTTAAACCACGACAGTTTGTTTGTTTGTTTTCCAGCAAAGCTCTGTGCATAATTGGCAAGGCTACTCCTCAGTCTGAGTACCAAGCATTCTGGGTATTTTCTGGGGGAAAACCCCCAAACTTACCTGAAGCATCTTGAATTGAAAGATTTTTAGGATTCTCTTACTGGTCAGCTGCCCATCAGATATACTCAGAGGTAAAGAGTGGAATATCTGTAATAATAAAGACTAGAGGCAATGGAGTGGATATTCTCTTACTGGTCAGCTGCCCATCAGATATACTCAGAGGTAAAGAGTGGAATATCTGTAATAATAAAGACTAGAGGCAATGGAGTGGATATCTTTCTAATTGTGACCCTTTGTAATGAGTTAATCAGAGGTATGCTTGTGTATTCTGTTTTTATTCAAGCTTTGTAAACATCTTCAATAGCAATGCAATAATTACTCAAGACTCCCATCTACAAATTAATATGGTTGGAGCATTTAAGTATCATTGAACAGGCAAGAATGGATCCCGAACGGAAAGACCAGCCAGTTACCTGAATAAAAGCAGACTTTATGCAGGGGGGATAGCAGTCCGCAAAGCTGAACACATGGCCTGAGATTTTTGCATGAAAGAATATTATTCAATATACGATTGCATGGTACTTAGCATAACTGAACCTAGCTTTGTTCTGAGCTAGGGGAGCCACATCTTAAGATAAATGTAAAATAATGAGATTGCTCTTCCATAATACAGAGAACACATTCCTAAAGAAAGCCCAACAGTTCTTCTAGAGGCAAAAATGTAGCAAATTTTTAAATACTGCAATGTCAAAACCTTATTCTCCACTTCAGGCAAGTGACTGGCCACATTCCGCAGATCATGAAGAACTTCCTAAGAAGAATGAATAACAAAGTTGACAGCAAATACAGGGACTGATCATCATGACATAGTAACTATAAAGAAAAGAAAACATGAGATTGAATTGGATTAAGTAGTAGTCGATAGCATAAAGATGACAACTTATGTAAATGTTGTGGCTGGAGGCAAGTTAATAATAGTCACGTCTGTGTAAGTCATTAGGATTTCTTTGTGGTAGCCCTGTAAATTATACATGGCCTGCTTTTAGGGAAATCACCTTTTTGCACTCCTGTAGATTTCATGCCAAATAAAAAAGCAAGGAAGCAAGCAGAATTATTCTTGCTTATGTAGCAATTTTAAGAAACATGAAGGAGTCTCATCATTTGGGGGGAAAAAAAAAATCACATTACGTCAAAATGTATTAATGCAGTCAAAAATCATGATAGTCCAGTCTGTCCTCTTGCACCTCAGAAGGCACTCTTTACCTAACGGCTACTGGCGGAGGGCTGGGAAGCTCCTTAATAAACACATTTACACACATTTTGGTGTATGCCTGGTATTAGCCAAGTGCTTAAGAATCTCATTAAATTAAGACATCTGTAGGGATGATATGCAAAGCTGTCAGAGTGCAGTATAGCCTATATTCAAAAATGCTAATGGGTATTTACCCACATGATTTAATAAATAATTGACATGCAACAATCTCTTCACATTTAAAGAAGACATTTTCAAATCTTTCAATCCACTCAGATCAGATTACGATTTCTTGAGCAAGCATTTTTTTCAGCAACCCCAGCCAGAAACCCTTTCTTATTTCCAGGACATCAGTCTTTTCCTATCTGAGTCAAGATTATTATCACCATTTAAAAATAAAGTACCCAGCAAAATTATTTTAATGTAACTAAGTATTAGAAGATAATTTTTTAGTTAAGAGTTCAGGAAAATCTGATGGACGGAAGTATGTGTGACAAGGCTACAAATTCAGCTTTAAAGCTCCTATGACCGAGTGAAAATCGTGCTGACCCAGTACAATCTAACTCTGTTGTTTCAAATCTGATCAAACAAATCTGATGGGTTAACCAGCAGGCTTTACGGTGACTCCCCAGTAACCAGCATGGAGCCACTGTACTCTCCATAAATGACATCAGGTGTCCATTCTTGGTCAGGATCAAATTTGTGCTGCTGGGAAAGCAGGAGTGCACAGACCCCATCTTAATGACTGTGGAACCACAGCCTAATTGTAGTAAATGCTGGAAAATCTCTACATGCGATAAACATACAGAACCTCTAACAGAGTGAAATTAATGCAAAAATACATTAAAGCCCTTAAAATAATTATGAAAGCTATTTCCTAGAATAACAGACTCCCAGTGCTTCGAAAGACAAAATGTAGCAGAAAGGAACTCAGATAAAACAACAGTTCTGCCATATCTATTTTCTTTATGCCGAATAAAAATAAATTTCACAAAATAGGAAAAGTCTATTTAGGAAAAACTGAAAGGCAATTTCTAGTCTCAGAGATGATTAATTTAACATATTTTGGAGGGATTTCTAACGACTTTGCTACTCTGTCAGCAGGAAAGTAGAATACAACTTTCGCCATTAGAATAGGACTCACTATATGCATGCACTCAAGGCAAGGCTAACACATAGTGTTCCCCCTCTTCCAGACTGAGGTACATTCCCATACCTCAAGATACAGAATAGAGCAAATCTCTACTTCAGTGTAAAACCTAAATAAATGGCTGCACTTACAGAATCTTTACAGAGGTCAGCTATCGCTTCATGACAAAGAGCAGGGGTAACGCATTTCTGTAGATCTGACTACAACTTCCCAGCAGATGATCCTTTGGATGGTGACTCCAAATAGCTCTGGATTCACTTGACAAGCACCAAGCATGCTACTGACTATCACTCAAAAGGAGGAAGAGCTACCAGTTAAGCCCAACTCCATGGTTCAAGAGACTCTCTGCTCAGATTATTTTCTCCATTGGCACAGGATTTGACTCAGAGTCTTAAATTTTTTATTACAGTGAAATTCACTGTAAGAGAAACAACTCATGAAATAAAAAAAACCCTGAAGCAAACACTTTTTCCTCCCTAAAATCAAAACCACTGTGCCAGCCTGGTATCCCCTCATGACAATGCAAGCCCAAGACAGAACAATGTCATAATTGCTTATGATAAATCACAGAAAGTGAAATTAATATTTCATAAATGGGAAAGCAGAAATCTGACAGGAAACCAAGGTTCTGCCAGGACGTCATTCCAAAACACGCCAGAATGAGCAACCAGAATACAAATAAAATTGTGCAGCTCTTTTGATGACCTTTTGGTGGCCCATCTAAGTCACCTGCAGAACTGTATGAAAGGAGAGTGGTAAACTTTTTTTTAAATGAAGACTGATCCATTTCCTACCTGCCGTGTCATTTCTCAATGAACGTACGTGGATTTGCAAAAGGAGCTTATACTTAAAAGTTGAAGCCCAATTCTACAGCTTATAGCTTTCCAAGTGGAAAGGCAAGTCCATGGCAACACACGTGACACCAGTCTGCATGCATGCATACCTGGTCACAAGCTCTTCTCATTTTCCTTCAGTGGTATCCCATTGCTCTTGCTCAAAATTTCACACGATTTCCAAGGATTTGTTTTCTCCATCGTATCACCGGTGCTGCAGTTTGCACTTCATACACACAGTTAGGAGGTTCTAGCAACTTTACAAAGTTGTATCTTCTAACATTATGAGCCGGCACCGCTTCTTTCAACAATTTTTGCCCAGTGAGTAATTAGCCACTGTACAAGCATGGTGAGTCACCATAACCACCCTACCGTTACTGTCACAAAAAGAAATGACCATTCTTTTATTAATATTCAACGGTTGATAAGGATAACTTTTGACATATGCTTAAATTTTACTTTGTAGATTACTCTAAAAGACTGGAATTTAGATTTGTTTTTAAAAGAATTTTTGCATTCCAGTTATAAAAAAAACCTTTTATTTTAAATTGTATTTTCAACAACTCACTCTCTGTTTACAAAAATGCCCTGCTTAAAGCACATTGAAATAGTGAATCAGAAAATGGATGCTCTAATTTTCTTTCTAAATAAATTAAAAAAAAAAAAAGAAAATGTAATAAAAAGATAAAGCTTTCATAGAGAATTGCAGCAATTATATCTCCACAACTACAATATAACCCAAAACTTTGCAAAGGCTTTGATTATTGAACCATGGCTGAAGTGAATAATTTGGCTTTCACTAAGAAAACAGGCACATTCATTCTCACCACAATGGAGAGAGGCAGTTTTAATTAAACCTTATCAAAAGATGAATAAAGAATAAACTCAATACCCATTCCACAGGACTCTATTTTCATCTGTTTAGTTTAAGCTTGCCATGTTCATGCAATAATTAACCACTGTCCAAGGAATGCTGGAGTTGTGTTAATGTTGGTAAAGATTTAATTAGTTCAATTATCTGGAGAATATTGAAGGCTCAGCACAGTACCAATTTCTTCAGGCTTTATACATACCTCAGATCAAAATATATTAAACTGAAATATAAGTGAACAAAGAAAACTTACTATTTCACTTCAGCTACTGAATGAGTGTGTGTTTAATAATTTTATTACCCTCATTTTAAAACGAGGTTTCAGAAACAGAATATGTAAGCTGTGACTTACCCATTCTTCCAGATGAACTCTTTTTTTTTTCCTAAGTCAGCTTATAAACATATTTTAAACAGAATTAAGTTTACTTTAGAAAAGAAAACCCAATACTTCTTTACATAGGAAAAAGTATAGTTCCTTTTACATTCCCCGCCCATTGCCTACATATTTCACGTCTTTCATGGAAAGTGAGGCATTTAAAAAGCATTGAAAGCAGTGACACAGACAACTGTTTCAATCTGTCAGACAGCATGGACAGACAGTAGGGATCATTTCAGAAAATAGAGCGGCCCCCCAGCGGCCTGACCTTCCTGGTGGGAAAGCGAACACAGCGCGGTGCTTGACAAGCTCGCCAACAAAGGAGTATATTTAGTTCCCCCAAATTCTGACACGCTTCTCACAGGAAAAACGCAAACCAGGATGAGGCGTCGTCGACTACTGCTAACAAAGGGTAATTTCTAATTGGAGATTGCACCGTTACTGTGAAACAAAAAGGAAGAGATGAAAAGTGAAAACATTACTTCACTCAGACTGTAAGCGTTGGAGTGAGCCTGCTTCCTATTTTTTAAAACTCCATATTAGATGCTATTTGAGATGTGAGCCCTCTGGATCTGTACGTGCAGCTCCTGCTGCCTTCAGTGGGAACAGAGCCCAGGAATGGGAGCATTAGAAGATCTCCTTCTTTGTGTTACTAAAATATTATCATTAGCTATTCTTTAGAAGGCATGTTTGAGTAAACCACATTCATTTTCCTGTAAGGTTTAAATGACATGTTTATTACTGCCGAGGTCCTTCCTTTGTTTTCCCAACACTGTGTTTTGGAGTATGGGTTCTTTATATGGGTGAAGGCTGCACAAAGATGGCCAGCATGTGAGAAAGTCACATGAGTTTATTTCCTTGAGGAGGTAAGAACTGTAGCAGGATGTTATCATTTTCTTATGAAGCAATAAAAACTTATGAGTTAATATAAAAGTAACTGTTACGAAATTGCATACTGCATTATACCCAGGTTGGATTCAAGCTGTCTATTTGTCTCTGTAGGCAGTCAAAAACTACTTTATAGATACCACTGCTACGCTTCCCAGCAGTAAATACCATTTGGTAAATAACCCTCCTAACACACCCTACCTTATTTTCTACTACTCACATCAGTTGGAAAAAAGTCAACACTTCAAGGAAGGCGTAAATTAAACTAATAAAAGAAGGTGTGAACTGCACGTTGAGTGCCAGCTGATGCCTCAATGAAGCTCCCATTACGGCCAAAATTTGATCTCCCCTTCCAGTTTTCTCTAGGGTGGAAGAGAAAGGGAGATGCTGAAATTCATTCAGGCTTTTCTTGAGTCCAGATGGCAGATAATGCTCAGTAAGCAACTGGATACAGCACGTTCCATCAACCACCTCCCCTTTCCTTTTCTGATTTTTAAGCTGCATTAACACTGAAGATCGGAGGTGCCCTATAGCCCATCCCTCGCAGACTTGCTTCTGCCTGGTATTTCTGTGAGGTTTTATGACAACCATGTGGGAGCAAACAAGGCTAATAGATGATTAAGTATTTAATGATTCACATTTATCATAGTTGAACAAAAACTAAGCTGAAACACCAAAGTCCGTTTCTGAGTGAGCATAAGGAAGCATCTGAGGCTAAAAAAAACCCTCCAAACAAGTCACAGCATGTACAACTGAGAGCCAAATTTCATCATATGTGTAGTCATTTATTAATATTAAAAGGATTGTAATTTTTTTCCTTAATTATAACTATTAAACAACTGCAGAGTGAACACAAATATGTCCATTCACATATATCCAACCTCATATTCTTCAGTATCTTAGAAATAGCTTCATGTTCTTTCCCAGAATTTGACCAAGCCTTAAAGATAGTACTCATTTTTATTACAGAAAATTCAAGCTATATTCAAGAAAGGACTTTGCTGTCCCTTACACTCACAAAGCACGACAGGGAAACATACGTTGCTTTACAACGATTATTAGCTACAAAGTTGATGAGAAAATGAGCTAACTAAATACGTACAGATATATTTATAGAACAAATTATATAAACTATTTGTACAAGTAACGTGATCTTTACTGTGAACCACATAAACAATTAAATATGATCTAAAATCATTAAGACTAAGGCAATCACACAAAAATTACAGCAACAAAAAGCAAAAGTCATCTATTTCAGGTGCTATACTGTTAGATGGCCTGTTTGGTCCCTAAACATTAATTATATCCCTGAGATGATGCACTTTCTCCCATGTGAAAACCTTGGAAGGTGGTAGTACACATTGTAAGCGGATAGTCATTCCACGGAGGAGTAATTGCTTGCCAGCACTTTTAAATAGGTTTTGTTTTTGAAACACAAATCACTTATTTTATCTGGAAAAGTTCTAGGAATGGACTGGGTCTGCTACAGATTATCTACAGAAGAGGTTTAGTTTGGGGCTTCTCGCTCACCTCTCAGGTGAGAAAAAAAAATTACAAAGTGTAGAAGAGATCTTAGTAGAGGCACAATCTTTTACCCCAACTAAATTTTAAAACACTGTTTTTAGTTGGCAGGAAACTCTCTATTTGCTTAACGAAGAACTGTTTTGGAGGAGGCAGCAAGAATTTGGCTGCCTTAAGCCTGAAGGGTATCTGATTTTTCTGCGCTCTCAACTTTGAGAACATAATTCTCCTGTTTTTCTCCTAGTCTGAAAACATTTTGTGATCTATGAGTTCAGCTGAGAAGTATTAGGGAACTTTGTCTACACCAAAAAAGGAACTTTAGGGTATTTTGTGCAGATAATGAAAAGAACTTATTCGGTTTTGCAGTGTAATTTTTACCACACAAATTCCCTGCTTTTGTGTTAGCAAAGAGGAATACTTTGAGTCTTTCAGTTTAGAAGATCTTCAAACAGACAACAGTATGTAAACAATCCCAAAGTACATAACTTTAGTAGAACAACCTCCAGTCTGTGAGCAAGGGTTTCAGAAAGGCCCCTTCATCAGATTTCCTTCTGCTCTTCACCCTGAACAAAGCCTTGGCTGACAATACCGAAATCTCCTCCTTTCTTCGGATTAAACCCCCTTTGCAGGAGAAGTATGCAAATGCTATACGTGTTTCCCTTGCTGAGGCTACTCTAACCCAGCTATCTTTTCACTGTCTATTTTGCTCCAGCAGACCATCCTACCGGCTGACAGGGAGACCAGCCTTCCAATTCAATATCTTTCATGACACTGACAGTTGGATGCTGGGGCCTGCCATGAACTCTAAAAGGAGCTCATTTATTCATAATTAACTATTCCCTGCATATTTCCTAAGGTATGGTAATTGTGCTAAAAGCCAACAAGTGAAGCATTCATTCTGGTTTTCTTTTCAACTTCTATTTTTCCACAGTCTCTTTCTCCCCACCTCCTTTTTTTTTTTTAAAAAAAAAAAAAAAAAATCTTTTCTTTCTTTCTTCTCCTCCTCCCTGGAAACATTTAGAGTAAAGAAAAGGAATGACGGTGGAGATAGGGAGCCTGCAGAAAACTGATGTAGGCAGTTCAAAAGGCAAAGTCTGCCATACGATACAGGACCCCATGGCAGCACTGAGCTATTCAGCTGGGTAAAACAAAGAAAAATGAAATGAGTAGAATAAAGCTATGTCATTAATACAGAATGATGTACGTCCTATTTGGGTAGCAAGGAGTCATGAATATACATTTCTAATTCCTTAGATATGGTGATAAGTGATCTCTGTTTCCATTAGCACCAGAGTGTATGTACTCAACCAACCTAAAATCTTCAAAAGTTATGCAGATGTAATGCTCTTTACACACTACTCGCCCTCCCTCCCCACAACGCACGCACGGACCGAGTCCCACCGCGCACAGTGGGGGTTCTCACAGGAATAAGGTATGATGGACCCAGCCCTATATACAGACCACGTTTATCGCTGTTGAGATGGAAAGCCTTGGGAAGCTGACACGGATTATTTACCTTAAAAGGCAAAATGTGACCTCATGTCTGCCCTTATCTGTTTTATGGTTTAGGTTAAATGAAGGAAGGGCTGACAGCACTCTCTGTTTACTTACTGACTTTGTGTCTGCTGCAATTCTGTTGCCTTTCAGAAAGTTTGGGACTTATAGGATACCTATCAATCATAAATGTGCGTAGTCCATATACAAAGGCAAGTGACGACAAAGCTAAATCTCTTCACATTCCAATCTCCTTTCCACTTGGATGTGCACCAAGAGCAAAGAAATCACCAGCTTTTGCAAAGATTCCACGACAGGGCTGGGGGGGGTGTGTGTGTGTGTGTCTCTAACATCGGAAATTCAGCAACTGTGCCAAAAGGGCCAAACACAGGACTGAGGTTCCTTATTATCATACAGCATTTTTCCAGTGCCACAAAATGTTGTAGACCTTCCAAGAACAAGGTGAGTAAAATCCATAATCTACAGAATTTACATTCTAGGTTTCAGGTGTAATATAAGAACTAAAGTTAATAAACAAAGAAAGAGATAAAGGAGAGAGAGGGCAAAGCTTCAGACAACGAAGTCATGGAACAACTCATTTTACTTATGTTCACATATTAATGATTGGGGTTTCACTTTTTAGTAGCATCCACCTACCTTTAGCACATACTCTTATACTACATTTGCTTTAAACTTGTAGAACAGTTTAGAATAAAAAGATTTTGCAATTTTTTTTTCTTCAAACACTAGAGTACAACCACCTTTTAAAGAATGAATCTTAAAGAGTAAGCTGAGTAAAATGCTTCTAAAATTTTTTAGAAATTTTCCTCCCTTTATTTCTAGACTATACCAAATTTGCGGATCAATGTGGTTTGTAATGGCAGGCAAAAACACACAAGCTGTTGCTGGAAATCTTAATGGAAAGTAATTGCGTATGGTATTCAAATCAAGATGATCAACTATTTTGTCATCATGGTCTGGGATTTTTGTTGTTTTAGGGGAGGAGGTTTAGGGGGGTGTTGTTTGTTCAACTTCTGTGCGTTATCGTTATGACAACACACAGTGGATTAAAAACAGAAATCCGAAACATCCAGTAAAAGCTTCTCTCAATAGATAGGAGCTGAAAATGTTGATGCTTTTGCAATGTTAGCAAGAAACTATGCTTGTTTTCATGCAAATAAAATAAATGAGAAATACCAAATAGGTAAGAAGCTTTTCAGATTTCACCTGGTGGAGCTCCTGCTTTTTTGCCTGCAGTATTCTAGCTGCTTTCAAGCAGCACTGCTTCCTACAGTCCTGCAACTGAAGATGTTTTTTCTACCTCTTATGCTTCTTTAAGGACTCTTGCATTCAGACTGAGTTGCATTTCCTCTCTGCCTTCCACAGTAACTCACAGAGAGAGAATTAGATTTCTAAATCACTCTGCTCCACTGAAGCACATTTCAAACATCTTTCTAAATCCCCAGGTGTGCTGCAGTTTCTCCACCCTCAATTTAGGAGTCTGGCAGAAAGAGACATGACTATGTCCTGCCATCTGGTGCCATAAGCAATGCTGTGACTTATTAGTACTACTTTCGATATGACACAAGCTGGTACAGTAGTTTCCCACAAAACTGTGGGCTTTGGAGATGATTTTGGGGAGTGAGGAGTACAGCCTACACAAGAGAGCAAGTCCAGGACTTGAAAATTCAGAAAGTCTCAGCTCTTAAGTTCTCTGAAGAAATATGGCAAGGGTTAATGATCCAAAAGCAATGCTCCATCTGCTAAGAAAATCAAAATCAAGACTTATGCATACAGTTCCTGGTCAAGGATTTTGACAGGGTCAGGTCAAGAAATCTTCGATCTGCCTCCATCTATCTAAACATACCTCCTTAAAGATTTAGTAATATATGTAAATAGCTTGTGGGATATTTAATGTAGGGGTAGGACTTAGTTAAAAAAAAAAAAAAGGAAAGAAAAAAAAGTGGTGAGGCAAAGTCTTAGAAAAGCATTTTGAGAGAGAGATATGAGTTTACTGCAGCCCACGGTTAACAACACAGATGGAAAAGAAGATTAAAAAGTGAATGATATCCAAGTCAAGGACTACAGATACACACTAAAAAAATGACATGGCCCAATCCTAGGTTCAACTTATGGATTGTTTTATACTGCCCTATTTAATTTGAAATGTAATACATAAAACGAAAGTTGAAATGTTACTGATTGAACCACATTTCATCAACAGCTGCTCATGTTACATAGAGTCGTTTAGATGACCTCAGGCCTCACTGGATTTTTCCAACACACTCTACACATCCACCCCCCTAAAAAAGACATAGGCAATTCATACAGCAAGTGTTTTTTACACACAAGTAATGACAAAAGGAGTCACTGACGTGGAATATGGACCATATGTTAGAGCTTCTTCCCAGCTGAAAAGTGATACACAAAGATGGATAACTTCACAGAATGCACACTAGCAAGTTCCAGTGATTTCTCAGAAATTTTGGGGAAAAAAAAAAGATGTACAAATCACATGATGAATATGCGATTCTCCCACTCGCTGCTTCTGCCTGATCTTCCCTAGAGAGTCAAGGAACAAAACAGGATTCATTTAGGATAGAAAAGTCAGAATTTGAGTGAATGACGAACAACTGCAGGAATAATAAGTTTGAGGGACAGTAAGGCATTTACTAATTCCTTCCTGGCTACTATTCTTCATTTGGATTATGTAGTTCCTAGAAGCTAAGAAAACACTGAGGTCAGTTTTGAAAAACCAGAAGTTGCCTGGTTAAAAAAAAGAGATGAGGAGTAATGGTTAAATTCTTTCTTCTGTTTCAGGCTACACTTCTTTTACTTGCCAGAAAATGTAGATATATTGGGAATGTGGGAAATATTAGTTTTTAACTATTTTTTTCTAATTCTGAGTGATAACTTCTCTGGTCATGAACCTAGGACACGCACAGGTCACACTAACCTGTGTCACACACAGTCCTAGGAAAGAGCTTATCTGCACTTGCCTGACTTCCCAGCCAAAACATCCTTCTGCTCGTGTTCAAGCAGCTGCTGCCAGACGCAGATAGACACTACAGCTACCACAAGTCCCTCAAATATATCTCAGGGTTAAAGTCTAGCAGGTCTGTCCAGTGCTTACTGATCCCTGTCTTTACTCCATTGAGCTAATGGACTTGGAGATTTCCCAGACAGCTTGCTCTCTTTTCCCAATAGAAGTCTAATTTTCAAACTCCATTCAAATAATTTAAACGTATATCACTTCCCCAAACAAAGCACCAGAGCAGGCATTGAGTAACGAATACCATCTGAACTTTTCAAACTCATTTCCAATTTTTTACTTAAATAGTAGTTGGGCATCTGGAGAGCTACCCAAGGTGGGAAAAATTCTCCCGTGGGATCTGCATAGAGAATATTTTTATTCCGATATTCTGCTCTCTTTATTGAATTCTGCAAAAGACTCAGCCTGTGCATTCATTAGCAGAGACCACGGCAGCCAATATTCACATTGCCTATCTGAAAGAACTTTGCACTAAAAAGTTAAAAAATTATCTGAAAGGTAAAGAATGCCTGTGTTTACAGTGCTTTAGTAACCCTTCTTTTTGGCAAACTAGCAGACCGCTAATGCTGAGCTTTTTATATGAAATACAAAACAGAAAACACTGATCTGTCAGTCTCTGCACAAATATTTTGATTAAGAAAGTCCTTTTAAAAAATCTGATTCTGATTCACATTAGGTGGGGAAAGGGAAATTCAACAGCCTGTGGTTACTCAATAAAGCAAACCCTGGCTACTCCATTACCAACTTTAAAACTTTGATGGATGGAAGAAAATGAAAGCTGAAAAAAAATCGAGGATCTGAACACTAAGCAAACATTCCTCAGCATTCAACCAAGAGACTGCTTAAGCATGAGCTGCAAACTTCTGAGAGAAGTATTTGTTTAATATATAAAAGACGAAATTCCTTAACAAGAAGAGATAGAGTTTGCAAAAGAGTTCTTCAGGAACAGCTTGCAGCCTTTAAATCTCAATTACTCAGCCTGAGATGGTATTGTTGTGTCTACATTAGTCCTGATTAGGGAGCCAGCCCTACTCCCATTGAAATCTATGGCATTCTCCCATTGTCTTCAGGAGGAGCAAGGCTAGACTCAAAGCCTCACAAAAATACCAGTCAAAAGACTCCTGAAGGTACCCATCTTATTCTCTTAATGTTTCTGAAAAAAACTACGGGGGAAAAAATTCTATGCAGTTCATTTCTACTGATATGCAATATGCCTTTTATAGGAAAATACAGACCAGTGAAGCAAATGAATGGTTAGCAACATTAATAGCCAGGGGCTAGCTAAACTGCCTGGGATGAGGAGTTTGCCTGCAATTTTACCACTACAGAATGTCTCGGAGAAGACTAAGCATTTTGTAATGCTGATATTTTACATAAGCATTCTTTAAGTCCATGACAGGCAGCAGACCCTGTAGTCTTCATTTCAGATTAAATTTTATACACTAAATCTAAACGCTTTATTTATTTTTAAATCCATACTTTCTAAGGGTATGTAGTTTTTCCTGGAAATGAAATTGTATCATGCAACTGAAATTGTATTCTGATTTTATGCAGTCTGACTAAGCATCAAAAATGAGCTCTGTTATAATTCAACTTGCAACAGAAACATCTCTTTTTACAACAGCAGCTTGCAAAAAACCCCAACCCCATTGCATCCAGAAAACAAAACACTGCCCCATGTTAATAATGAATGCAGCTCATATCTACCACATTCTGTTAAATTGCTAAAATTGCCCAGATAAACCATTTGAGAGTATGTCAGGTTTAATTAATACAACATGACCTGATCATTTCCACAGTTGGGAAGAAAGAAGTTGGCATTCTTTAAATCCAGAGCTCAACCTGGAGATTATGCTAAGTTGCTTCATTCATAGTCCACACTCCTCCGCACATGTCAGGAGGACAGCATTTGTCCCCTCTGGTGATAAACAAATTATACATGAAATCAATTCCACTTCACAATAATTTTCCCTATTGGGTATTATCTTTCCTCCTCTGCTCCCTCCAGTTAAGCTTGCATCCTGTAACTTGCTAATGAGCTGGGGGCTTTCTGTTCCAGGTGGCACCCCCTGCCTCGAAGTCATGACATTTCCCATTTCGAATGCTGCTGGCATTTTTCGACAGCTCCTGCTAACTAGCCTTTTTGACCTGCACTAAGAGGAACTCATCTGATCGAATCCTCTAACCTGCCAATCATGCCAGCAAATGATCTTCACAGTCACTCCCAAGGCAGGAGGGGGAAAAAAAGGGAGAGCAAGAGAGGGGGAGCGAGAGAGAAAGCTAGCGAGAGTGATGGAGTAGGCAAGCAGGCAGCTTCTGCAGCTACCTAATGAGAGTACTTTAAGTCTCTGAGGCAGCTGAAACGTCGAAAAACTGGTGGGAAAATTAGGACAGAACTGAATGCCTGGTGCTGTAATTACTGATTTCTTTCCACCCTGAGATCATTTTGAGAGCAATACCTCCGAGATGTGCCATTTTCTGAAGAACACAAGTTATTTTTACCATATAAACAGAAAACAGATATATTTTTCCCTGCCACCATCAATATGCAAACCTCATAATTCTCCTCTGCCAAATGGTGTTCTTTACAGAATTAATTAGGAGCTGTAAGTTCGTTAAATGAGTGTCTTCACCTAGAGATGATTATGATTATTTTTTTGTTGTTGATGCAAGCCATAAATAGCATTTTAACCTAATTTAAATGCTGGCAACATTCACACCTCTGTATTTACAAGTGTCTGCGCACCGATACATAAAACAACGAATACAGTATCTACGTAGTCTAGATGTGACTTTGTGGGCTGAAACCAAGCAGAGTCATGATAATGACCCAGTTGTTTTGATTTTGTTTGTTTTATGATGTTACAAATTACTTACTGCTGAATCTTTCAAGCACGCAAGGAGATTTCCTTCTGTAGTTTTTTTTGCCTTCAGATAACTAGTTTTGTTCTTAATCAAACTTAGCAGGTGGACTGTAAACTAACTAGATTTTAATACACATGCAATGCACATACTGAACAAAAGAGGTATTAAAAGCAATTGTACAATAGAAATTTCAGGCAAAAAACTTAAATAAAAAGGCTTATACCATGATATTACATGCTGTGACTGTATTGTTACAATATACATGCCAGAAAATATAATGCACAATCAGTCCTTATATTAATGTCAAAAGACGGTTACAGAAATGGCTGTACAGAATTAATAGCTAGGTACTAATGGCAGAGAATGATCACCCATAATTACTAATTCAAAATACATATATATGCTCCAAAACAACATTAATAATTTATAACAAGACTACAAAATTATGGAAATATCTAATTCTATTTCTGGTTCTTAAAATATCTGAAGATACTGTTTCAATGTTATTCTGTACTATAATTTTTATTGGAGAATTTAGTATTTTTTCCTGATTTTTTTGGGTTTTCCTCCTCAGACTTTTCATACCAATTTAACAATAGGAGCACGTGGGAAACCCATCCACACTCACCGGCTTATGGGGCAGAATAAATTAATGTATTTTTATTAACTGAGTTGTAAACTATTGCTGCATTTTTAGGCAAGAATCTCCCCACAACTAGGAGCATTCAGTGCACATTTACTTTACTGGCTATTGCCTTCAGAGCCAATTTTGCAGTGGTTGGTTTAGTTTTTCTGTTTCGTAGAGAATCAGGCAATGTAAACTACAGGCTCAAAATAGCAACACAAAGCTTGCCCTCCACGGAAATGATTCTGGTATATGGCATTACTAAAATTCATTTTTTGTTTACAGTTTGGCTGAAAGTAAAATGTTCTGTTAATTCTGAATGCTGCAAATGATGCCTGAGAGGCAATGCCTCTCATTAGCTTTGCTGTCTCTCTAGGTTACGGGCCGTGTGTCAGCATTGGAAACCTCTGCTTTGTCTGGAAACCTCAGCTGGTCTCCTTCAGTGGTTCCACTTTTCCTCTTAGACAAAGCCTAACTGGGGAGTCACGTGAGGAAATAATCCTAAAGGAGAGGTGACTGTCCATGGGAGAATACGGAGAGTTTAGACCCGCTTTTGCCTCCCTCCCAGTCATTGTCATTTATACATTGTCCTCTCTGCATTCAAATGTCATCCCAGACTATCAGCCCACTGCAACTCTAACAGCCTTTCATGCCTAGACATTTCTTAAAGCATCAACGGACCACAAAGAGCGTCTAGTGGGAATCGCTTGCTATCCTAATATTAATAATACAATACAGTGCACTTATGGCACAGAGGACTCCACCTTCCGTCTCCTAAATTTAAGAACAAACAAACTGGAAAGACAGATAAGCAGCGCTGCACCTAAGCACATGCATTCATGCAAGTATCACTAATATCTTTCCCACACCATAAGCGACTGTTAAATTAAAAACCTGTAACACTAAAAATGACTTGAAAATTAGTCTCCACAGTGCCGAAGGCAAGTTATCATGCATCAGAAATTAACTGAAAATAGTTCTATGCAGACTATGCAATAGTACAAGAAAATATGATATTGTCCCTTGACAAAAGTTCATCTCTAATAGTAGTAATGCTTCCTTTTTCTTCTGCCAGCTCTGCAGCTGATCTAGCCATGAAACATTGCAACTTAAAAAAAAAATCATGTATGTAGCCACTAATTTCACACAGAATAAGATGGAGTATATAATTGCAAGGAAGACATCAATCTCTCCTAGCCATGGAGGTTTGAAATACGTGTCCTACCAAGGACAGCAGGTAATAATAAATGTAAAGTCCTCCTCTCTCTGTCCTGCTTCCTTTCTCTTCCTCTTCTTCCTTCATCCCTAAAGAAACTCCCAAACTGCCTCTCCTCCCAGAATCCTGTCCATGATTTTAGAAATCCTGTTCACACTTACTTATTTCCATCTACTTCTTTCCAGGCATAGATGCTGTCCTGGTCTTTAAGTCTACAGATCGGACAGGCTCTTAGCACCGGTGTTCAGCTGGCTTAGTGAGACCACGAGGCAGCTTTCACTGATTCACTTTCCATACCTCTGTGCATTAGGTTACCAACTCTGAACAAGGCTTTTTATCATGAAAGGCATGAGACTGCATATTCCACTACTTATACTGAGTGCAATTATGTGAGAGTGCATTTCACATGACAACAGACAAGGCGAGCTATTACAGTACTGACACAGGAACACCACTGAACATATTTTCAAGTCCCACCAACTCCCTGATCAGGTGGTGGGTTTCCGGTACTGTGGCATAGTGGGAGACCTGATGGACTTCTGTAGGGATGGTTCCTCCATCCTCAGTCACCACGTGTCGCTTAAGGGGGACGGGGGGTTTATATGAAGACAGCCTTGCACTGGCCAGCTATTGATCAGTCCACTTCACCCTCTGCACAGAGTCTACTGAATACAGTGGGCTTTTCTTTATGACCGAATAGAGGGCAAAACTCAGTCTATAACTCTCATTCTAGACTAACAGGAACAAGATAATGAATTCTTGGATATCAAGAGGAGAATGTAGTCCAATGCCTGGAGTTTTTCCCTTGTGTGTTAAATTTAGGGCATATTCTCTCAGTGTGGTGATCTCAGTCTTTGATAGTAAGTAAAGCACAGCTAGAACAGTCTCATAAAACCATTATGTTGTTAACATACAAAAATAACGGAACTAAAAGTATTAGAGAGCCAAAAAATATCTTGGATCCTGCAGTTACCTTTCACAGCTTAATACTAATTTAACATTTTACAAAACTGAAGTTACAATTTTGACTCTGTTTAGTACTGTCATTACTGGACTCAAACCCAAATTGCTTTCAGCTGCCCACCACAAATGCATCTTATTAGCCTTTTCATGAAAGCCAATTTATGCAAATCCAGTATTAGGTAAATAATTAAACTGAC
This sequence comes from Calonectris borealis, assembly GCF_964195595.1. Lineage (NCBI taxonomy): Eukaryota > Metazoa > Chordata > Aves > Procellariiformes > Procellariidae > Calonectris > Calonectris borealis. The sequence goes on from NC_134313.1 coordinate 145,917,721, forward strand.
CCTCAGCACTCATGTACAGACATTGTCTGACATTAAAAGATGCAAGAGAAACTTAAACCTCCCATCCTCGGTGCTTAGGCCTCCATCTTTTTAACTGCAGCAGTACAATGACTGTTTGTACACATCTATTTGAATCCATCTATTAAAAAAAACAAAGTGCATTTAAAAAATGAAACTGTTAACTGCTGTGCTTTTATAACTCTGCTATTCTCTCCCAAGCCAGGTTTTCAAGATCTCACACCTATAAAGCACTACTGGCTACTTTCAGCTTTTGATTAAATCAACAATGACAAAATCTGGCTGACATACAGTAACTCAGTCCAGAATTTCTCTTTTATGCAGACCTTTTTCCACTGTAATTACTACAGTTTTGTCCCCTGAAGCTGGAGAGATGAAGACTTAGAAGCACAGTATACTGTTTTCCACGGTGATTCAGCAACGCTGGGATACCCAGGACAGAGCGAATGCAGGGGAGTAGTGAATGAGAATAACTTTTCAATGCTGACTGCTGGACACGTACACTGCTGGACTATAGCTTCCCTGCGGCTCGACTAGGGCAAAGCAGGCAAAAATTATGTTCCTACACAGCAGTGCTGAAGAGGCACTGTTACACAATTTGTAAATGTAAAACTAAAGATGACAAACAAAAATGAAACTATTTGGATGCGGATGCATCTCTAGCTAGTCACCTCTCCAGCTAGCGAAGAGGAAAAGGTAATTTTACATAACAATTCTGTGCTGCTGAACATCCCTGGTCAGAAGCAATCAAACCAGTAAAACCAGTACTTTTTGCTATTATAGTGGTAACTGTCACCTATTCAGCTTTATTCTGTTTCACACAGCTGAGCTGACCCGAATGACGCCACCGTCCCTTCGATTGGCTGGGCTCGTGTCAGTTGCTGGCTTAAATGGACACAGAAGAAAGAATTCAGCATCCTGCGATTGAAATTCAGGATTGCTCAGATGCATGTGCGTGTGGTGAAGCAATACAAATAAAGACCACTTTTTGTTTTGCTCCAGTGAATTGTCAAAGAGATTTAGAAAGCCAGGGGATCTCATTATGGTAATACAGGTTAAATACTTTAAAAGCATATGGTGTTACCATCCTGAATGAAGCTGTCCCTGCCAGCTCCGGGAAGCAGACAATAGGCCAGAAACACATCTCGTGTCTCTGGTCCACCAATGGGAACTGGGGATTATAAATCACCACAAGAAAACATTGCGTGCTATCTGGTATCAGGTAATGCCTTGTCTTTTCAATTACCATTTGACTCATCCTCCTCCACAGAGGAACAAGCTCTAGCCGTGTATTCCACTGGCCAAAGAAAAAAGCAGCTCTAGAGTTTCTTCATGGTCCATTCATGTCTCAATAAAATATCTGTAGAGATGGGTGAATACAATATACAATATATCTCAACAGTATATGTAGAAGTGGGGAATGCTTCCACAGAGATGCTTCCTGCCCATGGGGAAACAAAATATCAGTGAAAACCATCAGGCACAAAATAAAAATGTTTTGCTTTATCACTTTATCAGCTTTAAAGATGCTTGGATATGGCCAAAAGACTTCTTTCCTTTCTCCCCCAAAGGCCCCATCTAACTTACTGCTGACAGATACTTTTACACATTCTGTGTAAAATGGAGCTCATTACCACATATTTGCTAATTTTTTCCAGTAGGGAGCAGTCTCAAAATTGAGCTTGGTGACTTGTAATGTCAGCTCTTTCACCATGGGCACTGAAATAACACGTTGTCTCTCTCTTGGAGCCCATGACAATGACACACTGTAGTCCACAAAGACCCTATTAGTAGTCTGGGTCCGACAGGGATTATCTAGGTTTTCAGAAACATGTCCTAGGTTACTGCTATTTCAGGGAGTTTTTTTGGATCTGTAAGCAGCTATGCTGCAGACAGGCAGCTGAAGCGCTACAATATTTCAAAGATAGTAGAAATTCTCAGGGATGCACCAGTTTCTTCAGCTGCCCCTTGCAGCTATTTCTAAGGGCAGCAGACAAGCTCTAACAAATGATGATAGAGCCATTTACAAAGTTACTGCCTCTAGCTCGTCTCCTTCACCAATCTGCCAGAAATTGCTGCTTCCAAAGTTGGCAGATGATGATGTTTGCCCATGTCTCAGCCACGCCTGGGCAAAGCCCAGTCTCTTTGCTTTCCAAAACCTAAAGAAAGGTGGAATTAATTCAGTGAGTGCACTATTAGGGCAGTAACATCTGGCAAGCATGTGGAGAGAACAGCAGGAGGCGGTAATTTCTTAAATTATCACAGCAAGATTTGGCACAGCTTCATTGTTGGCGCTCTCAATTTTATTTCCTATTCTACCCTGAAAAAAGGAAATTAGGAACACGTGGAAGGAAGGACCAGACACAAGACATAAGACTGGAATTTCCTTCAACACCATCGAGGTTCTGGAGGTGGCTGAAGATGGTTCCTTGTTTGGGTTTTTTGCGCGTCTCTTCTAATAAATTCCTTTACAATGTATAAATGTATAAAAATACATAAAATACATAAAAAATGGAACCATTCCCCTCCACACACAAGAAAGCAACTACCTACAAATTTTTCTCTTTCACAGCTTCCTGATGGATATTGGAATACTTAAAAATTCCAGCCCTTTCTAACTTTCCTACCACCTCTATATATCCATAAAGTCAATTGAAGAAGATGGGTAAAACACGTATGTACCTGCCTTGTCCAGGAGACAAGCTATAAGTATTTGTCTGCCTCTGTCTTTTTCAAAACCTCATCTATTTCCTTGCAATATTGGCACCTTTTAATTTTCCTTTCTGCCCACTAGCGGTGATGTTATCTGACCATTCTCTTTGACAATTTAACAGCTCGTTTTCCTCCATCCCTCTAACTCTACTTGTCTTGCTTACCTGTTAACTTCATGGCCCTGGAGAGCTACTGTCATCTTTCTTTTTGCTTCTCACGCCTCTTTTTGCTTCACACGCATCTTTTTGCTTCACTGAGCCTTGTGAATGGAGACTTTAACTGAATATCTCATCATAAATACCCCTTCCTTAATGCTACTATTCTGCTTACTGCAACTCTAGTCTTCTGCTACAGTAACTGACTCAGGTCCTAACTCATTCATTTTACTGATTGAACATCCTACTTGCCAGTCACTGCTCTACTGCTTAAAATCACAGCCACCTGCTATTCAGATTAAGCCTTCACCAGACCCCCTTTCCACATTATCAAAACTGCAGTCTTTTTTCCCAACTCCTTTCACTCTCCACGCTGACTCTTATTTCCTCTTGCTTGGTGGTCTCATCCCTTTAAAGGTTTCCACCCACCCTAACAATTCCTCACCCAGGTCCAGGTTCCATGTCCACATTTCTTCTGCCTCCCCTGCTATTCTAGTTTAATCTCATCAGTCCCCAGCTCTCTACATTGTACAAGTAAGAGGATTTCTGTTTGGTACTAATACTCTTCCAGTATTATCTGCTGCTCTCCACCTTATATCAGAAGTCAAATATCACAACCAGGAACTGATATTTTATTGCACTGTAAGCACCTAACACAACAAATTCCAAAGCCACGATGGAAAATTGTAATCAATAATGTATACACATCACAACTTAACATTTGTTAAGTGCCTCCAGATCTTATACAATGAAAGGTGCTATTCTGTGTTAAAGCTGTGGTTGAGTAGCCACAACAGAACAGCAATGTACTTCAAAGGTACACATGGCTCCCTCTTTCTGCTTACATATAACATTTAAAAAAGTAATCTCTATCTGCTTAAATAGATATTCATTGAGAATGATCAAACGGTTCTCTTTTGTGCTATTTTACATGTTTGTTTGCAAATACAAACTTTCTATTGCATATTGTATAAATGAAAAATTACACTTGTTTGGAAGCAACAGAAAGGAGATTCTGCACATGCGAAATGAGATTCTGTACATAAGCTTCCACACAAAAGGTCTTTAGCACAGATGGGCACATTCTAAATTTACTTTAGATGGATGATATGTCACGTTAGAACAGACAAGGTTGAAGAGATGTCTGCAGGGACACAGCCCCAGGAAAAAGTAGGGATTAGCTTGTCAATAAAGATGTAAACAGACTGCTCTGAGGCAGCCTCATTTCTGACATTAGAAAATCTTAAATGGTTTGCTGGCAAAGAGCATGTGCAAAAATTGGGGTAGGCTGTCAAGACCAAAATCTATTCATTTCAGTTTTTCAGTAGCTGCTGCCTGTCAGGTAAACAGCCTCCACAACATTACAGAGTTAAAAAAAAATTGCACATAAACATACAACAGAATATAATTCATTAGAGAAAGTTATATCTGATACTGTAACAAGCAGACTTAGCTAAAGATAGACTTAATGAGAATATTAACTACATTTATGAGACTATACCTTTGAATAGGTACATGAGCAGCATGTGCATTTATCTCAGCTCCTATAACTTCCAAAACAAGCTGTTATAATGGACTCGCAAAAGCACCATGACTTTAAAAAAAAAAGGCAGATCTAGGTTTTTGAATGAAATGAATCTGCACTTTGGGTATTTTGTGAAACACTTTAAGTATGAAACTACTTAGAGAAGCATAATAAGCAAAGCAGCTATATAAGGGAATATTGCTAATCTGGAAGAATATGTCAAGTGGTAAATCCCACTGAACAAACACTGGGGTCACGCATGTGGGCAGAAGAGAGTTAATGCCATGATACAGGAGCAGCCTCACATTCACAGTCCTGGTCCTCATGGGGGACTTCAACCACCCCGGTATCTGTTGGAGGGACAACACAGCAGGGCATAAGCAATCCAAGAGATTCCTGGAATGTGTTGATGATAACTTCCTTCTCCAAGTGAAAGAGGAGCCAACGAGGAGAGGTGCTGTGCTGGACCTTGTTCTCACCAACAAGGAGGGGCTGGTGGGGAATGTGAAGCTCAAGGGCAGCCTTAGCTGCAGTGACCATGAAATGGTGGAGTTCAAGATCCTTAGGGCACTGAGGAGGGCACAGAGCAAACTCACTAGGCTGGACTTCAGGAGAGCAGACTTTGGCCTCTTCAGGGATCTGCTTGGTAGAGTACCATGGGCTAAAGCCCTGGAGAGAAGAGTGGCCCAAGAAAGCTGGTTAATATTCAGGGATCACCTCCTCCAAGCTCAGGAGCGATGCATCCCAACAAAGAGGAAGTCAGGCAAAAACGCCAGGAGGTTTGCATGGATAAGCAAGGAGCTCCTGGACAAACTCAAACACAAAAAGGAAGCCTACAGAGGGTGGAAGCAAGGACAGGCAGCCTGGGAGGTATACAGAGAAATTGTCTAAGCAGCTAGGGATCAGTTTAGAAAAGCTAAAGCCCTGATAGAATTAAATCTGGCCAGGGACATCAAGGGTAACAAGAAAAGCTGCTATATGTATGTCAGTGGTAAAAGGAAGACTAGACAAAATGTGGGCCCCCTCCAGAAGGAATCAGGAGACCTGGTTACCTGGGATATGGAGAAGGCTGAGGTACTCAATGACTTTTTTGCCTCAGTCTTCACCAGCAAGTGCTCAAGCCACACCGCCCAAGTCGCAGAAGGCAAAGGCAGGGACTGGGAGAATGAAGAGCCACCCACGGTAGGAGAAGATCAGGTTCGAGACCATCTAAGGAACCTGAAGGTGCACAAGTCCATGGGACCTGATGAGATGCATCCATGGGTCCTGAGGGAACTGGCGGATGAAGTTGCTAAGCCACTATCCATCATATTTGAGAAGTCGTGGCAGTCCGACTGACTGGAAAGTTCTCACTGTCTGGAAAATGGGAAACAAACCCCCTATTTTTAAAAAGGGAAAAAAGGAAGACCCAGGGAACTACAGGCCAGTCAGTCTCACCTCTGTGCCTGGAAGATCATGGAATAGATCCTCCTGGAAACTATGCTAAGGCATATGGAAAATAAGGAGGTGATTGGTGACAGCCAACATGGCTTCACTAAGGGCAAATTGTGCCTGACAAATCTGGTGGCCTTCTACGACAGAGTTACAGTGTTGGTGGATAAGGGAAGAGCAATTGATGTCATCTACCTGGACTTGTGCAAAGCATTTGGCACTGTCCCACACAACATCCTTGTGTCTAAATTGGAGAGACATGGATTTGACGGATGGACCGCTTGGTGGATAAGGAATTGGCTGGATGGTTGCAAAGAGTTGTGGTCAACGGCTCGATGTCCAAGTGGACACCAGTGACGAGTGGCCTTCCTCAGGGTTTGGTATTGGGTCCGGCGCTGTTTAACATCTTTGTCGGCGACAGGGACAGTGGGATTGAGCACACCCTCAGCAAGTTTGCCGACGACACCAAGCTGTGTGGTGTGGTCGACACGCTGGAGGGAAGGGATGCCATCCACAGGGACCTTGACAGGCTTGAGACGTGGGCCCGTGCGAACCTCATGAAGTTCAACAAGGCCAAGTGCAAGGTCCTGCAAATGGGTTGGGGCAATCCCAAGCACAAATACAGGCTGGATGGAGAATAGATTGAGAGCAGCCCTGAGGAGAAGGACTTGGGGGTGTTGGTTGATGAGAAGCTCAACATGTCCTGGCAATGTGCGCTTGCAGCCCAGAAAGCCAACTGTATCCTGGGCTGCATCAAAAGAAGTGTGACCAGCAGGTCGAGGGAGGTGATTTTCCCCCTCTACTCCACTCTCGTGAGACGCCACCTGGAGTATTGTGTTCAGCTCTGGGGCTCCCAGCATAAGAAGGACATGGAGCAGTTGGAGCAAGTCCAGAGGAGGGCCACGGAGATGATCAGAGGGCTGGAGCACCTCCCCTATGAAGACAGGCTGAGAGAGTTGGGGTTGTTCAGCCTGGAGAAGAGAAGGCACCTGGGAGACCATAGAGCAACCTTCCAGTACCTGAAGGGGACCTACAAGAAAACTGGAGAGGGGCTTTATAAAAGGGCATGTAGTGTGTAGGGTAATGGCTTTAAACTGAGAGAGGGTAGATTTAGATTAAATATAAGGAAGAAATTCTTCACTATGAAGGTGGTGAGGCACTGGAACAGGTTGCCCAGAGAAGTTGTGGATGACCCATCCCTGGAAGTGTTCAAGGTCAGGCTGAGCTTTGAGCAGCAAAGTGTAGCGGAAGGCGTCCCTGCCCACGGCAGGGGGATTGGAACTAGATGATCTTTAAGGTCCCTTCCAACTCAAACCATTCTATGATTCTATGATACAACAACCACCATTCCCTTACTTTAAGTTTGTAAGTAACCTCTCTACTCACCTGTCCTTTCCAGGTTCTGTTCTACTCTTAGAATACCTGAAGTCATATTACACACTATTTCACTGCTGAATAACTAGAGTTAAAAAGATGGGGTATTGATTGAAAGCCACCCAAGGACAAAACCAGTTCTAGTAGATCCAATGGTATAGATCAAATTCATTAACATGACAGCACCTCTGTCTCCATCAAGAATATCCTTCTGCTTCCAAGGCTACCAAACCTACTAAATGAATCATTTTTTGTCCTTGCCCCAAAGTTTAACAACAGAACTGGCAAGAGAGATTTTATTTCTCTGTATCTTACCAGGGGAAAAAATATCAGTCCAAATTAAAGGCAACCTAGTGTTTAATCTGCTGGCACCAACTTCTGCGATATTTTCAACCTGCCAGTGACAATGATCCTGCCCACAAGGCCAGGAACTTACACTCCTCATATTGACCATCTATACTGCAAAAACAGATTATCTGCCTGAATGTGAGCAATTTAAGAAATGTGCAGTTGAATTTTGTATTTTGTTTCTCTAAGGAGAACTAAAGTAAAGAGTATTTTCAAAGATATACCTTCCAATAATCATGTCTTACCTGCATATTATCAGTTGTGAACATAGGTACTCTTCAGTGTTTGCTGTTTGATACACCTTTGCCATAACTATTGTTTTTTCCAAAGACTCTCATGCTTTCTCCAGTCTCTGGCTGTAATCTTACATTCGGTACAGTAAAAATAGAAGACACTGCAAAAAAGAATGTCAGTTCAGAAACTTTGATTTTTTCCGCAAAATTAGTAATTTAAAAATAATCAGTTAATATATATGGCAAACACAACACTGAGTAAATATATACAGCTTTTACATATACCACCTATTTATGCAAGTAAGCATTGTAAAAATTCCGACTGGAAAGAACCTGCATGCATGATGATGGAAGATGTATGACGCGAACATTCCCAATTGCACTTATCTAAAAAAACTGTTTCCGGGGTGCATGTGTGTTTGTTTGCTTGTCCTTACACCGCTATATAATTAATATTTTCCATTTCAAAATTTCCTCCCTGATAGCATTTAGAAATAACGAAGAATGTGAAAAAATGCAGCAAGGTTTTTCAATAATTTGACACCACATATTACATCGTCAAACTCCTGATGCCAGCAGAACTGAGATACTTTGTTTTACTTCATTTTAAATGAAAAATGTTAAAATATCCCAACAACTCAAAAAGCTTTTACATAAAGCAACCCCCTTCTGCATGAGCTAGAAAAACCTTGAAGATTTCCACATAACACCAGGCAAGTAATTATTAGTAGCCATGATGATGTTAATCACAGGGATCAAACTGCAAATGGTTAAGGACCGACACATTGATGATATGGAAACTCGTTTTTACTTAAGATGCCTCGAACTGGTGGGGAAAAATCACTGACTTTTAATACCTTCTGAGAACAAATGTCTATATAAAAATATCCTTGGAGAGCTGCTACTGCATGATTGCATGAGAAAATGTTAATAGACTGACTGTTTAAAGAACTGATCAGGGCTGGAACAGTTTTCTTTGTTTTCACACTAACGACTAGCATAGCTGTAAGTTTTTGGAGCTACTCTTTCATTTTTATGCATTTAAAAGACCTAGCTATTGTTTTATGCACAAAATCTTCCCACTGTATTTCTGACATCTCAACTTGCATTTGATATTCTGCTATTCTTGGTAACATACATTATGAATGGCATATATTCTAAGAAAATAAATCAATATGAGCTCTCAAATATGAAAGGAGAAAAGGGGGAGCACTGATTATTTTTTTTTTTCAATAGAAAACATCAAGTACATATATTTAGTAAAAGCAGTTCATCTATAGATTACTGCTCAGGTCTGAGTTGAATGAAGGCTGTATTTCTTCACCAACTGTATTGTATACCCAGACAATATTTTTTAGCAGAATTGCACAACTCTTACCTTTTTAATGTAATATTTTTAAAAACTGAAAGTGGCTAGATGACAGACAGAGCTCATCTGGAAACTGAATTTCTAATTCAATTGAAATGATGCCTTGACTTGAAACCAAACTGAATCAAAAATCAAAATTTTGTTTCTCACATAAACTCATCTTGCACACATTTTTTAAATAAAACACAAGATCAAAATGTTATCCTGTAAAATATTACATAGAATATAAATTCATACTACCTGAAGTCAAAACAAGAAAAGAAAGTGAAACACTTCTTTTTGACTTTTTCAATGTAGGTAAAGTACTTTTGTGAAATACTGTGATTTAAAACAAACAATATTTTCTGATAGAAAATCATTTGACTGATTTTTTTTCCTATCTCTCTTTCTTCCTCCTCACCTGAGAGTCGTTCCTTGGTTATTAGTGCTAAATCTCCAAATTTGCAATTCAGCACTAGGAGTAAATTGGACAAACTATATTCCATGACGAATACATCAGAGATTTGTAAAATCGCAATGGTGTCTTGATTAGGAGGCAGCAGATTTTGTGTGTACACTCACTTCTGTTGTGCATAAAGTCTCAATGTATTTATACCTGCATTTAATTAACTATCAATAGTAAGTCCTTCCCAATGTAAAATATTAACCCAGAGAACTAGAATCACAAAACCTGGTAATTTCACTAGACAGTAAACATTTTCCCAACTCTCCAAAGTATATGACTTCTTTGTTTTGTAAATATGTTTACAAGTATATCCAAGTCATACTAAATAGAAATGATTGTAGTATTTGATACTGAGATTGTCCTTTCTTGCATCTGGATTTATGCTTCATAATGATTATCTACTAAACACAGAAATAGTCTTTCTGTAAGTTAAAATTTTACTGGAGGCATTTAGAAGAACCTTGCTTTAAAATATAATGATTTTTCATCTTTATTCTCCCCCCTTCAAAAGGTTTCACTGCTCCTGATGTTTAACGTTATGCAAAGACGTGTTTCTGCCAATGAATATCGCCTTATGGTTATGCTTCTGCAAATAACCTGCTGTGAGCTGATAAAAGGATTAATGCAGCCAAAATTCTTAATCTGTGAAATTACAAATTAAATTCTCATATTAAAAATACCACCCTGAGGTATTTTTTGTGGTTTTAATTCCCCTCTGGTGTTCTGCATACATTGTGCTTGTTAATGACTAGGACAAGACTGTCTCTGTTGGCAGCCTGCTGCAGAGTGATAATGTGTAGGCATTTACTTCACTGATAGAACTGGATTTAACCACTGACTGATAAACTAAGTGGCAAGTGGGTAATAAGTCCATATTAACAGAAAAGTACTACTGCAGAATTCAGAATTCAAAATCCTGGCTAAACTAAATCACACAGTCAGAAGGATTGAGATGTCACCACTGCAGAGTGATTTTTGTTTTCCATTTAGTGGAAAAAGGATAAATGAACTGGCATTCTTGATGTTTCATTAGTCCTAAAGAAATGAATCTCTTTGCATCAGTTTCAGCAGAGACAGACTTTCACAGCAGCCTTAATTTACATTGCATCCTTTGAATTTTCAGCTTATAAAGTATCGCAGTCAGCAAACTGAGTGGTGGGTTAGCATGGCAGAGGAGGAAACTGGGAATCTTTTTGCAGAGCGAGGATACGGTCTACGACAGAGCTGGTGATGGACAAAAATTAATGGTGCTAGTTTGATTTTAATGTTCATATTCTACAAATGGGAGAATGCTCTTCAGAGCAGAGTCGGGAGCAGGGTACTTGGACAGCCAGGCCACAGAACCAGCTCAAAATGTGACTACTACAGCTGTCGAGGATGGAAAAGATAAACTTTTGGAAGACAAAAGTTTTCATGCTTACACTGATATAAACAGAATCTATTGTGGATTAATATTCAGAAAAGGAGCTCAGTTTTTACAAGCAAACTTTTAAACCAGCCATAGTTACACACACATATGCTATTGTTGCATCTCTGAACTTTTTGCGTCCGAGTACTGGATTTAGATCTTTTGCTAATAGATGTATGCTTGAAAGCAGAAAATAACATGCACTGTTCTAATGCAAGCATGTTTCTCTTCACCACACTGAGTTAAAGCAGAATGCTGATTGTTATTCCCCTGTGAAACCTATTTTTAATAACAGAACCTTCTCTGAATCAAAAACATCATGCATGATAATATTTTTCCCCAGAATAAATAGTACTGTGCTTTTAACACTGGAAAAAGATATGGACATGTATGATATAAATGATTTACAACTATTAAAGAGATAATTGACAGCATACATGATGATAGGAACATTTTTGCCAAGTCAACTGGAATGCATTTTATTTAATAAAAGAAATAAAAAGATGTATGTAAATACTGAAAGCATTCTTAATTAATAATGTCTTCTGCCATCTTCTTCTTATACAGTCTAACTCAGCAAATTAACCGATTGCCTACTTCGTGTTTCTCAGACTTCCGAATGCCGAGTCCTTTCTTAAAGGTTACTGTTATAACAGATATAGATTCTGTGAATCAAACATGGCTGGATTTTTATCCTGTATGCTGCAGCTAGTTAAGAAGTACTGTATGTTATAAAGTGAAAAGCACTAAATATGTAAATTGTGTTTTTCCTTTTGCTTTTTGACAATTCAGATAATTCTCTTGGCTGCACACATAATCAAATACAAAGATAGCTGGCTGCAGACTGCAGAGCAGAGATAGCAAAAAAAAAAAGAATCCATTTTTTCCTGTGTCAAGCTAACTATGTAATTTCAAGCTACACAATTGCACTCACGTATTCTCTGTGTGGCTATACATGTCCATGAAGCTGTCTGCATGTGAGGGTTAGTGTACACACATGCATCTGTATGAACTAGCACCTTTGTTTTCAATCGATTCGGAGGTGGTTATACTCACTATCAGTTAACTCCCATAGCCGTGGGGGCAGATCACTGAAATACTCATGGCTCAGGGCTGCCTGTGCTGACAATCTGTTCTTTGGGAAACACTGGAGTAGTTTGGAGGCTAGATCTTCTGCGTGATTCACATAGCTCAGCCTGAAACACAAATAAGAAGGTTTTTCTGAAAAACAATCTCATCATTCTGTTTACTAATTCCACCTGCAGTCAGCAGAGTTGAAACACCAAGTCTTGCCAGCCAGGATAAAGACAATTTTGGGAGCACTACCAGGAAAGATATTCCTCAGATTAGGGAGTCAATGAATTATTTCTGGATTGACAGCTCAAAATTCATACAAATTTTACAAATAGAGAGCATATAATATACCATATCACATATGCCCTGCCTAGTACGCTAAAGGGTCATGAGCAACAGCATCTTGAAAGCAACTGTTTTGATTCTTCCATTTGTATTTTATTGAGCATACTGACAGACTGAAAATTTACAGTGCTGGAAACAAATGGTTATTACTATCTAAACCCAAGAAATCCAAGCTTAAAATAACAGCAGTATTCATACAACTTTGTGAAGTATCAAATTTTAAAATCCAATGACACTTAACACACAACATATGCATCATGTTTCATAAAGACATTTATCTTCTGGGCAGTACTGACTTCTTATTTTTTCATATATTCACATGGCAGGGGGCTGACTCTTCATTAGGTGTTAATGCAATGCAAACATTAAATTGTAAATAAGTGAATTATCTTTTCTAAGCTACCTAGAGAAGTCTGAGAAAACTCATTGCTTTACTGGGAGCTACATGCTTGAGAATGTTATAACAAAATATAAACTAAAAATAATAGATTTGGAGGGGAGAGAGTAAAATGGTAATCAGCAAGATGTGGCTTGGGTCTAGTAACCTACAGCTGCCTCCTAAATTTCCAAAGCCACCAAACTTATTGTAATATGCAGTCGGAAAAGAGGTGCTGAATCTTGTTGACATCGTGTTGCTATTATCAGTAAGTAACTTCGTAAATTCAACCATGCCTTTGCTCACTAAAGACCTCTTGTCAGGTAAAAATGCCAAAGTGTGTAAAAGATCTCCTATTTTTCAGTGCACTGGTTTCCCAAAACAGATAGACTGCAGTCCAAAATACCGCAGTATTTGAAAAAGATTAAAATCAGTAATCCTACAGCATGTTTCATGCAAATGTTCATTTTTGTTCAGCTCAAGTTGCCTTTCTGAAAAGCCATTCAAGGAAGATGGATTAAACAGAGTTACTCTTTTATTTTCACATACTTAACATTGGGCTGACATGGGATAATTTATAAGGATCAGTCTATGCACAGGTGAAAACTATCTCTGCAACAAAGAACAGATAACACTGAAAACACTAAATGAAAAAAAATGTTATTACAGTGAAAACTTCAAGTAAGTCACAAATGTCATAGATACAACTTTTTGTCCATGCTCATACAACACTCAATATGGGAAAAAAAAAATTTAAAAGTCAAAGGCTTCTCTGCTGAATTATGTGCTGGCATATGTATGATATGCTGGTATTTGTAATGATTCAAGAAATATGCCACTGTCTTTTTAATTTCTAGCAACTGTACGTTAGATAGGTATTTTTGAACACTGTGCCTATCTGATCTCTTCTTGAGAACAGGTAGGCTATTTGTCCAGAAATTACCCACAGGAATGAATCGCCCAGAAGTGCTGACCACTTCATGACATTATTTCTCATCAGCCATAATCTTACAGAATTCCCAGGATTAGGATTTGGAATTGTTATTCTCAGTTAAACAGATGCTAAACTTTAGTATTTCTGATGGGCATAAGTTTTCTGTTTTCGTTTTCAGTTCATGACAAAATAAAGGCATCTTGAATGAAACAGTCATTGCCTATAAATTAGATTCTACAACAGGATTAATTCCAGATTCCTTTAACCAGATTGTAGAAATTGTTTCATTCAACTTTTTTGAAAATTACAGGAAAGTTCATTACAGAACACAGCAAAATACCAGGAGAAAAGGCTATTCTTAATAAAGAAAGGAAAAGGAAGGGTAAATACTCAGGGAGAATTGGTTTTAACTCTTCTACACATCGAAAATTCCCACGGACCGGTGATTATATTGAGTCTGTGAGGCCCGTCTTGTGTCCTAATCCCTCCTGCACCAATTATTTGTTCAGAGGTCCTGGCAAATCATTTCACCAATGTTTTTTTTTCCCCACAGAGGTAGCTGCACCCTTTTTGGGAGCCATAGTAAACTTGCTCTGTCTTGAATGAAAGCTACTGTTAAATCAGAAAAATGAGGCCACTTAAATAAGTGGTGAAATATTACGCTCCAATATAAGAATTGTACCATTCCTTAGCTGATCCATAGGTATAGTGAAGATGCTAATTAAGTAAGGCAAAGCAAAAGAAAAGAACTTTCAAACACTAATGAATTCTGAATTGCAGCTGAAATTATAGATGATGACACCCTGGTTCCTCGGTGCTCTTGAATAGAGTAGTGCCAACATTTTGACTGTATTGATGGTCACCAACGTACCTGGCATACTGCTAAGATTTTTTTTAGCAAGAAAATCAGATTAACTAGTATAAATTGAAAATATTTTGAGTAGGAACAGTTTAGGAAGCCAAAGTTACCTTCCCAGTTTAGAAACAAAAAAGATACCGGTTTAGCGAGATCAGTCAAGAAGCCAAAGGTAAGTATCAAATAATCAGCTGATTACACATTTATACAATATAAACCCAACAAAAATATCTAGGGCTGCAGCATAATCACATCACCTAATGAAATAATTGTGAATACATCAGTCAAAATTAGAACCGGTTTTATAATTAATAAATAGAAAAAAGACTAAATTCATTGCACAGTCTGCAAAAATAGTTCGATGCTATAATAATTACACTTACCTGCCCTGATAATAGTCCGAGTAGTGCTGGGCAGGGGGTATGTGTGTTAGTTGTTTCTACAGTGCTTTGAAGATTTCCGTTGCTACATTATTAGTATTATGTTCCCAAGCATTTATAGATTTTAAACTCAGAAGGGGCCATAACGATCAAGTCTCACCTCCTGTGTAACACAGGCCAAAGAAGATCATCCATACTTGGATCAACTCATCACTTTTAGCTAGGCTCAGCTGTATCTTTAAAGTTCTACATCAAAGTTCTAGCTTTGTTTACGAAGCTTTGCACAGCAATGAAAAAATTCTTCTCCAAAACCCACGTCTTCCGCGAAGGTCACTTCTGGAAATCAGTGGACACTGCAAAAGGCATATGCATGTGGGCTCGTAAGGTTGTCAGTCTTAAAACCAATGCCTTAGTGGGATGCATGACTGATTTTGCTGCTTTGTTTAAGGACAAGTTATTCTTCCACTTATGAAAAATACACTGTATGATCAGGTATTTAAATTACATCTACTATGTCAGAATTGTTTGGAGAAATCCATTTAGTGCATAACCTCAGCGGTTTAGAACGTCGGAACGTTTGGTTTTGTTTCTTTCCTTTTTTTTTTTTTTTTGCCAATAGTCTCTTTAAAATCTCCTCCTTAAAACATTAACAATTTGTCTGATGTAAGTAAGTTTGAAACATGATTCCTCAATAGGGACAAAGGCTGAATTTTCTGACGGGGTTCAGTAGTTAAGTATCTAATACAGAAAAGTTAACAAAAAGAACTAAAGACAAAAAAAAAAGATTTGATTTTTAAATACACCTCCTTCAGTATGTGACAGGATGGAATTTCATACAATATGGCTTTGTGTCTAGAACATAATAGCATGTTTTGTCTCACAGCAGTTGGGCCATATAGGAACTTGGCATGCATGATATGGCAAGTCTCAATACTCACGCTTCACTTACTGTCACACTAATCACTGAGGAATAGTTACCAGCCATGACAGCATACATACTTTCAGAAAATGTAGCATACAGCACAATACAGAGAAACCTTTGGCAATGAGTATGAAATAATATGTACACATTGTTTTGAGAAATATTGGGAATATTTTTACAGACCTACTCTGATGACATTTGTGAAACACACTGATTTTCAACTTAATCCGAAACGCTATATACAGCCTTAGCTCAAGAAAAACAAACACCATATGAACCTGTCTCACTTTAAACATATATGAATCTGACTAGACTTGAGCAGTTGTAAATCTCATTGGATTACAAGAATTTGATTTAATTTCAGAAAACAGGCTTAAATGTCTTTCTACTGCAGAGGAAGGTCAGTATTTGGTCAAGCAGAACATGACTAAGATCACTGAAGTTTGATTTAAGCTCTTGAGAAAAAAAAAGTTTTGGGCATGTGCAGTGAACTTCTGAACTTGGGGTGATTTGCTTTTAAATGCAGTGAAGGCGGCAGCTCAAATTCACATTAATAATTAAGACAAACGGGCATTAAAACAAATGGAGATAACACGCTGTCTATATACTCCTAACAGCATGAGGTAAATACTTCCCAAAGCAAAAATCGTTTACTGTGCATATTTTCCCTGTGAAGATACGACTCTCACAGTGTATCATTAATTCATTTCTCAACTGGCATTTATAGCATGGCCTAGAGGAGTGAGGCACCTAATTCCCTTTGGAAATCTCAGCTCTGCTTCTTTATTCTAAGAAATCCCTTCCAACCTGAAGTGCTGAAAGACAAAACCACAGTTAACTCAAACAATCACACCATTTAGCAGAGTTTAAAGTTTAATGGCAAGAAGAGAATAAACAAAAAATTTAACATCTTGGTGCAAATCAGACAGGCCATACGGCAACCCTCGCAGCTCGTTTCGCAGAGGACGCCATGCTTCCCTCAACAACAAGGCTCTTGTACAGTCCCTGTGGTATCTCACCTACCATCGCACCACCACGAGGGCCGTATTTCCCATTTTCACCCAAGTCTGCTTGAGGACGGCAGTCTCTCCTGCTTCTCCCAGGCTTTAGGCCTCTCCTGAGTTCTGACACAAAGCTATGCCAACACCGTCAATTGTAGTTAATGTTTTCTTTGCAAATTCATTATCTTCTGACCAGCTGATACGGACATGCCTTCATGTGCCTTGATAGTTTGCACTTCTGAATATGCATGCGACCCTACTAGCAGCAGCTATGCAGCACACAAATCGGAGCAGGGCCTACCTTAAGTAACATTTTCTTTTTACTAAATATCAACAGCCTTTTCTGTTGTTACAGCCATGCCGAGAACACCTACTGTCTTCAAAGACCTGACGTGCCAGCTCCAGCGTACAGGACCTACTTCCCTAACGTGCCTGGTGTGCCTCCATGGAGCTGTGGCAGAGATTATTTAGCCATCATGAAACCACCGCAACAAGTGAACGCAAGTTTGATGCGATACTTTTAGCTTTTGATACAGATGAAGGCATAAAGAGGCACCTCAAGAGGAAAATCTAATGGAGTAAAGACGTTATCATTTTTCTCAGTGTTTTACTGAGGGTACTGAGGACTAAAACTGATGAACAAAGAGAGACAAAAGCTTTTGAAGGCTCACTGAAGCAGGGTTTTACTTGTTGCTGATCAATCACAAAATACAGAATTTGCTCTACAGCACAGTGTAGTGGTACTTCAAGCCAAACTATATAGTAAACATTTAACCTACATCAAACACAGGCACAGGGACCATATTTCAGTGTTGGGATTGTCCCCCACACCTGCACGGGGCTGCCAACAGCAGTCCTTACACTGCGCTGGGTTGTGCATGTTCTTTAGGAGAGGCATGTCTCCAAACACCCGATGCCCCTCTTGTTCTCCCCAAATTGAGGTGCTGGCAGGAGTTTAGATTCAGAAACACCGAGCTCTCTACTCATGCAGGGCAGGAAAGTACGGTCTCCAGGCTCCCCAGGCTATCGGTTCAATTGTACTCTTCCAGCTCGGTACCGCACTAGAAGCAAGATTGCCACATTAGTGCAACATCTCGCTCAGGCTTCCTCGATGAGCTAGGCTGGGGCAAATCCTGCACTAACATGGCTATACTGTTCCCAGCATCTGTCCTTGCTCTGTGCTGCTGCACAACACTGTGCTCCACAGTCCAGGCCTTCACGATTTCCGTAAGGGTGTAAATGATCTCTTTGGAAATTTAGAAATTAGTTTGATCCCTTTTAATTATATTACCATATCAGCATCAGCAGTCTTATCTGTTGAAGTACTGAAAAATGTTTATTATTAAAATAAAAGCCATGACAATCAAGGATAAGTATTCACTGATACTGCACAGAGCTAAAAGTATTGGTGTTTGATTCTTTGGTATTGCTATTAATGTAGATGTAAAAGAGGTCAGAGCCCCATTTGAAAAGCTGTGGAGGTAAGATCATTTAGTGCATTCCAGAAAGGTAATAATAACCCTGACCTGTCTGAACTAATTCACACTTGACAGTTGCACAGATGCCATTAGCTGTAAAGCAGCCAAGTTGAATAGCGTTTCACGAAAAAAAGTGAATGTAAAAAATGAAGGTTCTAACAATATAGGCAACTAGGGTTTTTTTCTGTTTTAATCAATATAGATTTAACTCCAGGTATATCATCTTTATACACTTGGTAATTTTTTAGATTTTAATTTTTTTTTTTTAAATCTACTGACCCAGTAGGTAAACTGTAACTATAGTTGCAGCTCCTGAGCTTCCCAGAATGAAGAATTAAGATGCTTACTTAAACTGCTCATGAGTCATGTGAGGCTTCAGAGACTCTGTTTGGTCACACCTAAGCTAGACAATGAAGTGATCCAACCTCTCATGGCAATTCACATTTCACAATGGCCATTAAGCTCAGCCATG
The DNA here is from genome assembly GCF_964195595.1 of Calonectris borealis. NCBI lineage: Eukaryota > Metazoa > Chordata > Aves > Procellariiformes > Procellariidae > Calonectris > Calonectris borealis. The sequence continues at coordinate 145,936,577 of NC_134313.1, forward strand.
ACTAGATCATAAAATCATTTGTATGTGTCATCGCTGAATGTAACTCAAGACAAAAACCTAGATATGAGTCTATTTCTCTCTGACTCTTTCTGCACTAGATTTCATGTGTTTTAGTGTCCATTTCAGATGTGTTACTGTATTTCTACAACACAACACTGCTTGTGATATCCAGCTTGAAAGGTTTGCTTCATACAGTAAGCAGAACATTAACACCTTTAGAGAAGACACCACCTTTAAAAATTGAATTTGAGCTTTTAATGCTAAGCTTAAAGAGAATCAGTCAATTTACAACAGACTTAACAGTATCCTGGGTTTTGTCCTTCTATAGCCTGACATGCACCCGGGCTAGCTCTTGCTCTGATGCCTCAGAATGCTGGGCTATGAAACCTTCCAAAGAAACCCAGTGCCAACTATTGAGAGCTTAGGGCATGAAGTAGCCAATACTGTTCATTGACAATATTGCAGGTATTTCCCTCACTTGTTCTAAACCATTTTGATACAGAATAAGGTTTACATTTGATACTAGGTATCTTTTTGCCAGGATAATATATGCTGGAGCGTCAAATGAAGCAAGAGCTATGGAGTCTGCATGGCAGACATTAAAGAGAAGAAAAATAAGCTTATTTAAACAGCAAATATACAATATATGTCCGGTGATAACATACTCTAAGCTATTGAGAATGTAGCTTTCTGTGATATGATCACATAACTTCCTTAATTGCTGGGAGTTCTGAGGTTGTGATATTCCAGGCAACATGACTGCTGGGTACAGTGTTCTGCCACTGTTTAAAACCACAACTAATTCTTTAAATTAAAAGAAGAATACCTGAAGTATTTCACATTATTTCACTCAGTTTTCAGCAGTTTCTCTCAGATACAGATATTTCCCAGGAAATGTATCTCCTAAGAAATTTTAATCAGAACACGCCTTACCATTTTGACGTAGAAAGAATTTAGCAATCACTTCTTTTTGATTTTACATGCCACCACCAATCAAGTATTTTAATTCTTTCAGCATCCCAATTAGCCCAGTATTAAAGATATTAATTATGGAAGACACAGTGTATTACTTACACCACAACAGACTACTACTGAATATGCTAGATTTATAGTTTACTGGAAGATCTTTGCTTGCTGTAAGTGTAATTAATGAAGAACAACATGGTGGCTACCTCTAATCAGAAGCTTTTGATTATTTTGAAATTCTTTAAAGGGCATGAATCTTCTGATCAAGGAGAGTGTTTTTTAAAGGCCTTCTTCGTGCACCTCAGCAAGTTGAACAGAACATCCTTGGAAAATAAATAGAGCTAAAAATAATTACTAACACCCCAATCATTTTATGAGCTATTATTTCACCAGAAAATGGAGAAAATGTATCTTTAATCCCGAACAAAAACTCTTCAAGGTTTATGTTCTCTATAAACCTTTCACTGAGAACTGAAAATATAAGTTAGTAATGCAATAAATGCCCTAACAAATATATCAGATTTTTCACTTAATGCTTTTTACAGGCTTAAACCAAACTGAGTGAAAGAAAATCACCTTTTACAGTCTGACTCTTAAAGGAAGAATGCCTTTCTGTTATGCTTTTTAAAAGAAGGCATGGTGAATTTATATCAACTTCACTGAATCTTGGGGCATGATAAAAGGAAGAAAATACGGCAGCGGAGTTAACATTCCATAGCATTCTTTCTTCACATATTTATTTCCTCAGTGGCTGGACATAAGCCAAAGAAAAGGAGGGAATAACCACCCCCTCCCCAAAACACAGAAATAGCTGAAATAAACCTTTGGCACACAATGCAGTCAAAGCTTTCTGCTTTTCCTCCTCCCACGCTTGACAACCTGGATTGTTTCTCTCCAAAGAAATCCAAGCAAAAAATACTCCAAAAAACCCCCAATCAAACTCTAAATTTCAAATTTGTCAGCGGGTGCAACCACTAGGGCAGTAAACAAAGTTTCCCCTATTTTCCCTTATTAAATGACTACAGAAAGAAAAACCAGCTGTCTTTTTGGACCTATTGCCTTTTGCAAACTAAAAAAAAAAAAGACAGAACTAAGGTCTAGTAAATAAGCATTAGCACTGCCTTATAAATCTCTGCCCTCTTGTCCAATATTTTATCATCTCAGGTTTCAGAAGTCTTAATTTCATTCTAATGTAAATAAGAACTGGTCTGTTTGCACAGTACTTCAACAAGAATTTGCTGCAAGGTTGCAGCATGCAGGCAGTGCCCCGAGAAGGGTGACCTCTCTTTAGTCAGTGAAGCCAAAGATCATTTATCACAGTTAACCTACAAATCTGTCTTGCCGAGGCCTCAGATCCGTCAACCACTTGGAAACAGCTACTTGTCCTGTCCTCCCACAGCTCCCTAAAACATCAGATGGGTCTGATCTTTTCTATTATTGTATACCTCTCAGCTAATAAAATATATTTTTATGGATATGGAACGAACAGGAGTACTTTGTATTTATTTATACAGCTCATTAAAGATGGTAGAGATTTGGAGACAGAGAGAATGCCCCAAGCCTAGAATGCTCAGGAAGACAGACCCCAGGCATATGCATGTATTTAACTTTATGTATATGAGCTGCCTGGCTGAACCCAATGAGGCTAAGCAATTACGTACAAGTAGGCATCCTGGTCTTTTTGCAACTATACTCCTAAGCTAAGACACGGCAGGGAAATGATGCAGAACTAGTAAACATTAAGAGCAGGAGACCGAGATGGTTACAATGAGAGCATACGGGCAATATATTCAAAGCTATGCAGTCAAAAATACTTTATTATACCTATATATTTAGACAGACTTATATTATACAGAACTAGTTGCAGTTCCCTGACCCTGAGGTACTTGGTTCAGGTGACATTAGAAGAGATCACGAGATGGGAAACCACATTCACACCAGCATCGTGGTGCAGAAGGTGCCATTCCTTCTCTAGATTCACTCTCCTGATTCAGCATACCACTCGTTCTCTTTATATTAATGGAGATAGATACTTTCTAAAGGGAACATTAGGTCATCTTCCAGCAGGGAGAAGCTGGCAGACTGAAAATCCAGTGCCTGATACCAACAGCAGTAATACTTGTTAAGAGACAAATATGTTTGCGTCAATCTGTTAGAAGTCGTCTGAATTTGACTTTGAACTTGAAGAGGGGAAAAAAACGAGTGTAATTATTCAAGGGTTTCTTAGGCACAGAGACCATTGTAGAAGCAGAAAACAGTGATTTCTCTCTGGTATGCAATTTGGAGAAAATGTAACATGATTTTGCTTTGATTTTTTTTTTTTAAAGTGAAACATTACGTATCCGCATGTACCTGTATTGAAGTGTCTTTTTAAAAAGTTGCTCAGATTTAACACAACAGTTTATACCTTTTTAACTATGAACAGGTCGGAGATGAATGACCAAACCACAAATTCCATATATTTTAGCTATCAATTACTGAAATATGTGGATTCTAAGTGCTTGCACTCACATATATGTGAGGATGCCGTGCTATTTGACACTCAGAAATTGGCTTGCAGTAGGGAAGGACTCAATCCTGAACTATTTTTGCAAATCCTAACCTGTCAAAGTAGCATGAAAGAGAGACAGCTAAGCAGGGAGTTACTGCTATTTAGAGATAAATCAGCATAGGCGATTTAAGAACTGAAATCAAAATTGTTATCTATAATAGTGACCATTAAAGGTCAGATTTCCCAAAGAGCCAACTACCACTAAAAATTGACTGCCAGTAGAGCTCAGGGCACTTCTAATGACCCAAAATAAGTAGGTGGATTTTCAAAAGATTTTGCACACGTGGAATTGTGGAATCCATGGAGCTCTGTGACACATCTGGTCACATGCGCTGCCACTGAATCGGGACAAGCAGGTAAATAAACATCTGGGACCCATTTTAGGGTCCTAAATGGATATTAAGCTTCTGCGAACGCAGGCATTTGAGACAGACAAGGACTAGTCCTAGCAGCTTCCAAACTGAGAATGAGAAGCCTGGAGAAAAGGACCACAAACAACTGGTAAATGCACTATCTGGGCACAAGCCCATCTGATTCCCAGAAAGGAAGACAGCAGTTGTGAGTCTGCCTGAATTATCTAGGGGACAGGAGAAGGCATAAGTATGAGTAAAGGATCAGAATAGGGAATAGAAGCAAATACACAGCTTTGTGAAGGAAGAGAGGAAGAGGCATAATTACGGAGGATTTTGAAAAGGATAAGAAGGAGCTCAAAAATGACGCAGTGAAACAGCCAGTGTTGGGAGGAGAGCTAAACAATCCACAAAAAAATAAACTGAATTTACTGGTTGCTTTTTATATGATCTGAAGAAAGGTGTTGGTCAGGAGAGGACATGAGAAGGATATTACAATAATCAAGATCTGAGTGACAGAGTTGGTTGGGGAAAGAAAAAAAGTATCTTGGAAAAGCTTCAAGGAAAAAAAGATTACAAAATGTATATAACAGCCTGGATGCATGGGATAGGAAAGGAAAGATAAAAAACAGCCCTTAAGGCTTCAGGCCTAGGTGACAAAGGATGCTAGAATACTAGCATTGGAGGAAGGACTTCACTTCATTCCCAGACTTCACTGAGAATATGCTCAAGTGTGCAAGGGGCAGGGAATAGTAAGAACCTCTCTGTTGAAACCTGTATCGCCAAATTAAGAAGGGCTAGGGAGAGAGCCTGACCACTCAACTACTGAGTGTCCACATTGCCCCCTAGATTATTTTGGCCCATGCCAAATAGCACTCTCCAAAACCACTCCTAGGCACAGTTCAGGGAACAACCCATGCCAGGGACCATTCCCAAAAGGCAGCATGTACCAGCCTCCTAAAAGCAGGGCGTGCAATATATTACCTTCAATCTTATGCTAGAAAATACAGTTCTCATGGTCTGCAGCATTGGTCTTATGTTATTCTGGAAATTTTGGATTAAAAAACTAATACTGAACTCCCCAAAAATAATAATTGCACCTGCAGCTGCATGGGGACCACACAAAGCCCAGAGGAGATGCACCCCCAAGTGTTACTTAGTACAGCTGCAGCTAATGTCTGCCACATGGCCTCAGGGCCAGAAGATAGTCCCTGGCTCTGCTTTAGTTAGCAGCATAGACGTAGGCTGTATCTGACAGAAAAATGATATTCACCAAACACTATCTGTCAACATCTCAGGAAAGATTAATGCTCTCACGGTTGCAGAATAAAGCTTGACTCAAGGGCACTTTAAGGATCAAATATGAAAGAAATAAAAGGAACGTAACACTATTCTACAAAAGTCATAATGTTGAAGGAAGGCCAATAACAATCTGGAGCACGATTTTTTATGTCAGGGTGGTGAAATTAGTTTGAGGCACACTAACAGTGCACAGTAGTAAGCAGAGCTTTAAGATTGCTATACAATCTAAGCAAAGAAGGCAATGCAAAAATGATGGTCCATTCTTAACTTGCAATGGTGTCAGAGAGAAAAGCATAAATTTCATCCATTTTTACTAGATTTCCTTGGATTTTGTAAGTTTGGGTCCAAACAATAGCAATATTTAAAAACTATTCTGGATTCCTAAACAATAGGAACAGAAAAAGCAAACAATACATCTACGAGAATGTGACAGAAGTAAAAATTTTATTTTTTCCATTTAAATTCTTTGCAGTAAGATTCTGAGTTTATAAATCCAACGCGAAAAATTAGAGCTTTTATTCATTTGTATTTCCAGTCTCTCATTGCAGCAGTAATCATAAAACAAACACAGCTGGCATCTTTATTATTTTATTCACTGAAGGATTTAGCTGGACAAACATCACAAAGACGGTGGCTGCTTTCATTGAATTTATGATCAAATATGCTCCAGCATAAGATCAAGTCTGTAAGATCAATTATTATGAGATGTGAATAATTTAACAGAAAGTTGTCTATTTGTAAATCAGATCTTACGGATATAAATTCAGCTGAGGTAGCAGACAGTGGATATACACTGTATTATAAATTACATTACTTAAAAGGATACAGTTTTTTTGTGAATCACATTTAGTGATAAATATTGTCATTTACATTTTGGTATCCAGCGAGCTGTTAATTCAGACAAACAACATTTCTATTTTAAACTTCAATTAAATTTATCTTAGTCAGAGAAGAACTTAACTGTCTTAGTGATGTCTTTCAAAATTACAGAATATATTTCCTATAAAGGCTTAATTAAAAACAATACACAAACCACCATCACCATCATTTAATGGGTTTTTCCATAGATTCTCACCAGAGTCTGTTGTTCAGCATAATACCAGGAGAGTTATAATAATTTTAACACAGAATGTGTGCCTTAGGATATGGGATTGACTCAATGCCTGAAAGAAAAAGGTCAGTTCCCTTTGGAATCACTTGCCTCTTTGCCCTCCAGCAACGACAGGTGCACCAGCCCTATGCCGAGGCTCGTTATTCACAGTGTGCTGCTGAAGATAGGTAATCTAACCTCTCCATTTTAATGCATCAGCAAGGATTATTGTCTCCTATCTTCCCATTTTGACACTCAGGTCAAGCAGGCACTGAACATATATACATGATGATCTGCCTGCAGCCAGCATCTTTCACAAATTCTCAAACAATAGCTTCAAACTTTCTAAAATAGATAAAATACTGAAAGACGTCACTAAATGTAATTATGAAAACTGTTTGGCTAGCAAATAACTTCCAGTTTTGAAATTAATCACTGTTTTTCACTAGTCTCCCACAATGTCATGTGTTTCTGCATCACTGATTCAAAAAAACTGCATGAAAAAGCAAAAATTCTTGTTTCTCTGTCCTATATGGCAGGAAAGAAGTCAGAAATCTGAAGGCAGATATATGAAGCACCACAGCTAGAAACGCAGGAAAGGAAGCAATTAAGATTTTCTTGACAAAATTGTAATGAACTTTGGGAGACAGTCACAGGAAATTCTCACGAATGGCAATACCTGAATACCTATGACTACCATCCTACTGCAGAAAAGGTGGTGGTCAAAATTACACTGAAAAACTCACATCAAATCATCATAAAATTCAGTAAAATAAGTATTTGTCTAAGGTAAAGACACTTTGTGATGTTTGTACCACTGCAGAAACCTTAACTACTGTCTTTAAGTCTTTGGCTGGCAACAGAGCCAAATGGCATGGGTTTTGAGATTGCCTTGAACTATCTGCAGAGGTGACAAAACTCAGTAGCATTATTCGTATTATTACACTTACGGCCTGTCTGCACCATCTCCCAAAATTATATACATTTCTGAGATCCTAAGATGAGAATCAAAGGAACTGCTGAGTTAAAGAAAAATTGTCCATAATACATGAAAAAAAGCAGTGGAAAATATCAAGCCACTTAAGCCAACAGCAGTTGCTTAGCACTAAGCACTTTTGAATGCCAGCCCAATTCTTAAGGTGCCTATCGTTTTGGCTCTCATGTTGGAAAACTCTCGCCTTTAATGGCCACATACAAATAATGAGAGACCCAGCAGTGAGGTCTACTTCACTTATATTACTGCCTTCACAGTATGTCTTCAATTCCTCAGACAAATATTTTTAAAACACATCTCTCGGACTCAGTTTTGTCACAATGTCATTGTCTGGAGAAGAAAGATTTCAGCAGAGAGGCCAACAGTACAGAACTCCAGCAAGAGGGCAGAATTAGGAATGTGAGGATATAATGATGCCTGGTGCCTCTGATCAGAAAGTATTAGACTTCAAACCAAGAAATGAACACAGACACTATGGCAACATATGAGTAACAGACTACCAAAAACATAATTCTGAGAAATTAATAAAATGTTGACACGTAAAAATGCGTAAGGAGAAAGAACAACTGGAAACATCTGAAAAGAGTTGATCAGTAGGTACTCAAAAAAGTTAATGAAGAACATACTTTGAAAAAAAAAATCATACCTGGAAACACCAAATAAACATGTCTATCTGATATACGTCTCAATATCTTAAGGAATTCTTAAGGAATTAGTGAGGATAGTGAACAAATGTAAGGCACCTTTTAATAGTCTTTCCAGGAAATCTACACAAGAAGAGCTAGTTCTCTTTCCTCATTTCTCTTTACAGGCTTATTACTGTAGCTAAGTTACTGTAACGTTAGCTAATTTTGTTCTGCATTCTGAAGTATTGTACTGGACTTAAAAAAAAGTATATACACATACTTCCTTTCTGGTTTTCAAATAAGGAAGAGAATTTTGGCAAATATCTACTGGACGTTGACACACAACATAGAAGCAAAATATAGACAATAGAAACAAAACATAGACAATATGGAAGCAAAATTAGTTTTAGGAAAAAACTAAGACAAAATGGCAATCAAAAGAAGAAATGACTGATGAACAAGACATCAGATAAATTGATTATTTTTAAAACTGGACTTAATCATTGGTGGAACAAAGCAACAAGAGATAATGTTTGATGCAATTTCTCCAAAAAATCTTGCTCTGTGGACAAACTCCGAAGAGCTGGGATGCGATTCATTATCTCATAGACCGAAAACTGGCTGACAGACCATAAGCAAAGGGTAATGATGACTGGCAATGTACTGAGTTGGAAAGGAAGTGTCCAGCTGTGTGCCAGAGGGATTAGCGTTAGTCACAGTTTTATTTAACATCTTTATTAATGAACTGGACTAAGGGATACACTGCATACTAAATCAATTCTTAGATGAAATGTTGAAAACACCACAGAAGACACAAAAGTTGCAACAAAGAAGCTAACAGAAGTGAGATATGTGGGCAGAAAATCTACAAACAAGACAGAGCATAGAGAACTACAAACAATTACTTCCAGGGAAAAAGAACAGAAAATGTGGATAGGTTCAGAGATAATAATGCCAACAAACTCTAGCCCTATGCCAGAAACTTAATTAGATGTTGCAGAAGACAACAAAGAACATCCATGTACATTGGGGCTATACTTTCACAGCTGTCATGGATGGGAAAGGTATAGGAGGATAACAATACAATTTTACTAATGAAACAACACAGAGTTATTAGTACTCTGAAAAGGAGGACAAAGGCTTTTGTGGTGCAGTTTAGAAGGTTTATTAATACTTTTAACTGGGCCGAGAGGATGTAGCACAATACATAAAGCTTAGCAACACAAAAGAGGGGGAATTTAGAACAAAGCAAAAATAAATTGAATGTCAGGATAAACATTCTAACAATGAAATCTGTTAGGAATAATCTCCCCCCAAATTTATAAAAGTTATAACATTTGAGCAATTTACAATTGCTCCAATTTGAAGGAAACATTAAAATACAAATTGTAAAGAATTTTTCATCTTGGCAAAAGGATAAATACAGAAACTCTAGAGATCTTTCTCAGTCATTGGCTTCAATCAGCATCATCTAAATCATCACCATAAAGCTGACGAAACCTGCAGTGCATTTCAGCTTAGCACTAACCGCTCCTGAGCTGGGCTGAGAACTTTGCCTTTTGCACTTTCGCAGCTGAGCCCCTTTATGGTGCCAGAAACATATGAAACAGTACTAAGTGGGTGCAATGCACAGTAGCAGACACAAAAAGGGCACTTAAGTGGAAACAAACAGCTTCCACCACCCTGAAATTAATTTAATAAACCTCATTAAGTAGTGCAATAAACAAAAAAGCAGTATTAGGAAAATATTTGTAACAAAAGCTCTCGGTCTGTGCTGATGCCTCCCGAGGCACCGAGGGCCCGTGTGCCGGCTCGAGCGCTCCCCCCAGCGCAGGCGGCCCCGCCGTGCCGCCACTGCCACTGCGCTCCCCCAGGGCCCCCCGTGTTCACGGCCCACGGCTACTGCACGTGAGGGGGAAATCTGCCTGCTACCGAATATCAAAGGACAGCGTAATAAATTTACTATCTGGTAAATGACTTCTTGTTTGTATCGCACGTTAACACAGGTTTTGTCTTGATAAGATCCCTAAGGTCCCTCAGGCAAAAGATAATGACCGATAAAGCGGTATTTATGGGTAATATGAAACAAAATGGGAAATGAAAAATGTTTTTTTCAGTACAGCAGTATCACTGCAAATCACCAGGAGACAGAGGCAGCTTTATATGCCTCTAAATCACAAATACTTCTATAAAATCTTTTCATTTTGTGTTGGGTTTCCATCCTTGCTCCCCCCCAGCATGATTCCTCAAATGCAAGTGAGGGGACAGCCCCAGTGCAACCTCAACATATTCGAACTGCACACAGTCGTACACATATAATCCACTTTTTGCACAGGTATAGTTTTAAATCCTTATTGCTTAGTTTTATCCATCAGAAAGGTTTTAGCAATGACAACACTAAAGCTTTTTGTTCCTAATGTGCTTGACAGCTTCAATATTCTTTTAGTGGCAGTACAGACTACATTACAATGAGCAATGCTGACGAAGGGATGGGAGGTGAAGGGGCTAAAAGCAACAATTAGAAGAGAGTTTTGTCTTTAGTCAAAACCCCACTAAGGCAAAGATTTTCTTAAAAACAAACAAAAAAAATCCAAACCAAAAACCCTTCCCAAGTCTCAGCTCTAAACAATTCCATGCTTGAAATGAAATACAGACTCAAAGTATATGGACTCATCTCTATTCACTCACTTTGCTTTCTTCAGGAAGTTTTCACTGAATAGCAGTCCCAAAATAGCCCCAGTCCATCCTGGAATGCAACTTTTAAACAACCTGGCCTCAGGAAGGGAGGTCTCAAGTACAGAGGCCATCTTGTTAAAGGACGAAATCCCCAGCAGTGGGACTAGCTGTGAGAATAAAGTGTTATTTATATAATAAATACTGCCATGTTGGGGAATTACGAAGTAGTAGTCCTATTTATGCAGAGCAGAATTTGTTTTCAACTGCACCTTTTCTTTCCAACCTAATTTCTCACAACGCAACCCATTATGACAGAAGTATCTGAAAAAGCTTTTTATATCCTATCAAATATACACAAGGATAATTAGTTTCCTTTTGTTATTCTTCTGTAAGGGTTTATTATTGTGGAGAAGCTTTTGCAAATTAAAAGAGGTTGCATTGCATTCTGAAGGCAGAGCCGTTCTTGGTTTTTATTGTCTAGAGATAATTGAACAGAAAAGTTCAGGAAAAAAGGTGAAAATATAATTCATTATGAACTCTATAGGAAGATCAGATTACCACATCTTAATTCTTTTTAGACCACACATTCCACAATATGTTAGGTCATGCAATGTAGGTGAAGCTTCATACTAGATAGAAGCAACGGTCAATGCAAGTTTTGTTTCCTAAAATTATAAGCATTTCTACAAAATTTATAAATCACATCTTAGCCAGTAAATATTCTCTTTGTAATCTTTAGGTAGTTTGATAACCACTGAAGAAATTCAGTGTTAAAGTCTCCAAAGAACTTAATTCACTATAAGTGATAGTTACATTATTTCCCTCAAACACTTCCCAAAAGTAGCCTCTAATACTGACCAATTCTAAGAATTTTAGGGATCTGACTTCTTATATGATGAGCCTGCTGGGTTTCACTTTGTCATTGCTGTTACATTGCACGTCTTTAGCTAATTTCCAGTTAGACTGGGAATTAAAGAGCTACTGGCTCATGTCCATCATCATTCCATTGTCTGACTCTGCCTTTAAAATTCACATCTCATGGAAGCTGGTATAGTCAATCAGCTGCAATTATTTTGCCCCCAATCTACCATCTGTGGCTTTTTTGTGGGGTTTAGGGTTGGAGGTTTTTGCTTCTGTTCCTTCTGCCTTATAGACATGAAGCTGGTTCTGCAGATGTTGGAAGAGTGTTATTCTTCCTTCTAGTAATCTCTCCTTACATAAATTGAATGATAATGTACGTTTTGAGGTAAGACTCTTTGAAGACTTCTAAAACCATATTCTCACTGTTCCATGCCAGGACCTCAAAACATATATACAAACAAGATGAAGGGCCAGACTGTGCCTGAAAGACAGGAGATGGTGAAAGCTTCACTGTGTTTAGAAAATTAAAGGTGTTCTCTTCCAATTTGGGAGCACGAAGTCCAATGTCGTGCTCTGTTTTACAGTTTATGGCAGTTTCTATGTGACAAATTCCTTAATTTTTTTGTAGCTCAATCCCCCCTCTGTGAAATGCAGTAATAGGACTTCACCTCAGAGAAGTTTAAGCACACACATAAATCCTTCCAAGACCATTAGCGTTGTTCTTTAAGGTGTATCTTTCAAAGGTACTAAAAAATGTCGAGAGGAAGTAACTCTGTAACAAAACCAATGCACATTTTAAAAAAAAGCTGTATGTTTTTCTCCACATCTTAGGTCTCACATTTATCCTAACTACCCTTAAAACAATTCTATTTCAAATGGGACATTTTTGTGTCATCAACAATCTTCAACAAATTAAATCAGGAAGCTAAAAAGGATTTTTTTTTTTTTAAGATTAGAGATTGCTGCTTTTTGAAACATGCTAATAAAGAAAGAAAATTTCTAGAACGAATCAGTCTGTCCATGTGTTAAGTTTTATAGCTGAATTATAAACCCTTGGGAATATGATGTCTGTAACAGAAATGTTTATACATCCTTAACTACAGCTATGCAAGCAACAGTGCTCTAATACAGCACACAGATAAAGATTTACACTAGAAAAAGAGAAAATCCTTTACATTTTGAATGTAAATGATACATAATTTTGAGGCACTGAATATTTCCTATTATAGTAGAACCACACATATCAAGTGCTGAACTCTATGTATTGTAATTGCTTTTGGTCTTTCAATCCCTTCATTTATGCTGAAAAACTGCAAATCCTTTATGAGTGGAGCATTGAAAATGCATAAATATTTTTGAAGAGCTTTCTTAGAAATTAAAAAGCTCTGGTCTTACTTGAGTCAGCCTGTGATGTGATCATAACTTGTGTCAATTATGAAGTCTCAGAGATTGAGGGTTTGTTTTAAGCAAACTGGGTTTTGTTCTTTTTTTTGTATTTTATGAAAACAGAAATTTCATGCCATGTTCTTGAAGGAAATATAAGATATCAACTTATAAAATTCAAATCTATTATTGTACTTATTCATACACAGGAGACACTGCTGGGTCTAACTGCTATTAAAATATAGAAAAACACTCAGTCCATGCCTGCAGAATGGATGGAATATCGTGCCGGTACCTACTCACATTACTTACGCATATATATGCCCCCAAGCAAACACCTTCACATCAGTATTAGTTTCCTTGTCCCTCTTTCCCAATCCAGATCTAATTACCTATGTTGTAATATAATTGCTTCTTCCAAGCTTTTGGATTTCATTAACTACTTTCAAAGAAAAAACGAACTTGCAAGGTTGTTCATTGTTAGAGGACAGAATATAGACAATTCTAGTGACTTACTTTTTAAAATGAAAGCTGTGACTTTCAGGGAATTACATTATTCCAAGCAGTAAGACTGAGGTAGAGTCAAACATTGCAAGATGCCTGCAATGATCACAAGAACTGGCAAAACTGTTCAAGATATTCAGAAAAGCCAACTATAAGCGAAGCTAATCTTCCTGTTGCTCCCTTTAGAGTAAATAGGAGATGGACTCTTCCATGAAGGCCATCAAATTAGGCTCCCAATCTGAACTGGACAAGCCAGGAACTTTTCTATAGACTGTTTAAAGTCAATTAACTCAGGTAGGTGACACTTAACCTTTGTGAAGGCCTGCACTGGCTTCAGTGACAGCTTCATGTATCTCGTTGCAGGAATCAGAAAGTTACCTCTAACCATAAAGGATCCAGCAGTAATGCAGAGCGAGCTACAGGGTCATGAAAGATGCCTGGCACTGCAGAAATTCAGGTTCTGACTTAAAGGATGAACATCGATGGTATCACATCTAACAACTAACACCTAATTTTAGCTATGATCCTGTTACATTAAGAGATTTCTCCTCCCTCAATTAAACACTTTTTTGTTTTTTTTTTTTGTTTTTGTTTTTGTTTTGTTTTTGTTTTGTTTTGTTTTATGAAAAATGCCTTTGTGCTTCAGTCCAAAACACTGGACCAAACTGGTTTGGGAAGGAGCAGATGGAAAAGAAATAATAGAAGGGCAAAGTGAGTATAAACCTCATAACATCTTGGGCAAGTGACCATGCTATGAATTTTAGAGCTGTAGACACACTCCATTAATAAATAAAGTAATAAATTAGGATACTGGAAAAGGATTTGGACTTGTACTCTATCAGTAACTTTTTTTCCTTATAACAAGGAAGTTCCTTTACCAAAACATTTCATATCTTCAACTCCAGTGCTCCAACTTGGAGCAGGAGATGCTTCAGTCTCCTGCTGATTTATCTCTTGAATTCCCTGGTAAACTACCAACGAGACAGCGAGTTGGTACCAACAATAAAATTTGGAATGAGTGTCAGAAAGAAAACAGCAATGCTGGTGCAGCAAAGGCTTAGCCTTCTTGCAAAAAATTTTGGTCAAAAGAGAGTAGAGAAAAATTTTAACAATTTTCCTGGCAAGACAAGTTGTTGACATAGCTGTTATCCTGCTCATCCAACTCAAAATGTATATGCTTTCTTCAAAATATAAAAGATGTTAATCACTCAATACAGTGCTGCCCAAATATCCTGTCTACAAAGATTCTTCATGTGCTGAGAAATCTTCTAGTAAACTTTAGACAGATGATTGGTCAGGCATTCCTGGCTTATGTCGAGTGCTTGTGGGTAAGGATGAGGGGGAAGACCAACAAGGCAGATATCCTGCTGGGAGTCTGTTATAGACCACCTAACCAGGGTGAATGGGCAGATGAAGCACTCTACAAGAGGCTGGCAAAGTCTCACAATCGCTAGCCTTTGTTCTCGGCAGGGACTTCAACTTACCGGACGTCTGCTGGAAATACAACACAGCAGAGAGGAAACAGTCGAGGAGGTTTCTGAAGCATGTGGAGGATAACTTCCTGACACAGCTGGTAAGCGAGCCCACCAGGGGAGGTGCCTCGCTTGACCTGCTGTTCACAAACAGAGAAGGGCTGGTGGGAGATGTGGTGGTTGGAGGCTGGCTTGGGCTTAGCGACCATGAAATGATAGAATTCTCGATTCTTGGTGAAGTAAGGAGGGGGGCCAACAAAACCGCTACCATGGACTTCCGGAGGGCAGACTTTGGCCTGCTGAGGACACTGGTTGAGAGAGTCCCTTGGGAGACAGTCCTGAAGGGCAAAGGGGTCCAGGAAGGCTGGACGTTCTTCAAGAAGGAAGTCTTAAAGGCGCAGGAGCAGGCTGTCCCCATGTGCCCTAAGAAGAACGGGCGGGGAAGACGACCGGCCTGGCTGAACGGGGAGCTCTGGCTGGGACTCAGGGAAAAAAGGAGAGTTTACCGCTTTTGGAAGAAGGGGCAGGCAACTCAAGAAGAGTACAGGGATCTCGTTAGGTCATGCAGAGAGGAAATTAGAAAGGCAAAAGCCCAGCTAGAATGCAATCTGGCCACTGTCATAAGAGATAACAAAAAATGTTTTTACAAACATACTAAGGAGAAAAAGAGAGCCAAGGAGAATCTCCATCCTTTATTGGATGCGGGGCGGGGGGAACATTGCCACCGAGGATGAGGAAAAGGCTGAGGTACTTAACGCCTTCTTTGCCTCAGTCTTTAATAGTCAGACCAGTCATCCTCAGGGTACTCAGCCCCCTGAGCTGGAAGACAGGGACAACGAGCAGGATAAACCCCCCATAATCCAAGAAGAAGCAGTTAACGACCTGCTACGCCACCTGGATGCTCACAAGTCTATGGGGCCAGGTGGGATCCACCCAAGGGTACTGAGGGAGCTGGTGGAGGAGCTTGCCAAGCCACTCTCCATCATTTACCAGCAGTCCTGGTTAACTGGGGAGGTCCCGGACGACTGGAGGCTTGCCAATGTGACGCCCATCTACAAGAAGAGCCGGAAGGAGAATCTGGGGAACTACAGGCCTGTCAGCCTGACCTCGGTACGGGAGAAGATTATGGAGCGGTTCATCTTGAGGGCGCTCACAAGGCATGTGCAGGACAACCAGGGGATCACGCCCAGCCAGCACGGGTTCATGAAAGGCAGGTCCTGCTTGACCAACCTGATCTCCTTCTATGACCAGGTGACCCGCCTAGTGGATGAGGGAAAGGCAGTGGATGTGGTCTACCTGGACTTTAGTAAAGCCTTTGACACTGTCTCCCACAGCATTCTCCTAGAGAAGCTGGCGGCTCACGGCTTAGACAGGTACACTCTTCGCTGGGTAAAAAACTGGCTGGACGGCCGAGCCCAGAGAGTTGTGGTGAACGGAGTTAAATCCAGTTGGCGGCCGGTCACGAGCGGTGTTCCCCAGGGCTCAGTTTTGGGGCCAGTCTTGTTCAATATCTTTATCAATGATCTGGATGAGGGGATCGAGTGCTCCTTCAGTAAGTCTGCAGATGACACCAAGTTGGGCGGGAGTGTTGATCTGCTGGAGGGTAGGAAGGCTCTGCAGAGGGACCTGGACAGGCTGGATCGATGGGCCGAGGCCAACTGTATGAGGTTCAACAAGGCCAAGCGCCGGGTCCTGCACTTCGGCCACAACAACCCCAGGCAACGCTACAGGCTTGGGGAAGAGTGGCTGGAAAGCTGCCCAGTAGTAAAGGACCTGGGGGTGCTGGTTGACAGCCGGCTGAACATGAGCCGGCAGTGTGCTCAGGTGGCCAAGAAGGCCAAGAGCATCCTGGCCCGTATCAGAAATAGTGTGGCCAGCAGGACTGGGGAAGTGATTGTCCCCCTGTACTCGGCACTGGTGAGGCCGCACCTCGAAGACTGTGTTCAGTTTTGAGTCCCTCACTACACGAAGGACAGTGAGAAGGGCAACGAAGCTGGTGAAGGGCCTGGAGCACAAGTCTTATGAGGAGCGCTGAGGGAACTGGGACTGTTTAGTGTGGAGAAGAGGAGGCTGAGGGAAGACCTCATCGTGCTCTACAACTACCTGAAAGGAGATTGTAGCGAGGTGGGGGTTGGTCTCTTCTCCCAAGTAACCAGTGATAGGACGAGAGGAAATGGCCTCAAGCTGTGCCAAGGGAGGTTTAGATTGGACATTAGGAGAAATTTCTTTACTGAAAGAGTGGTCAGACCTTGGAACAGGCTGCCCAGGGAAGTGGTTGAGTCACCATCCCTGTGATGTGAAGTATTTAAAAGACGCGTAGATATGGCACTTAGGGACATAGTTTAGTGGGCATGGTGTTGTTGGGTTGACAGCTGGACTCGATGATCTTAGAGGTCTTTTCCAACCTTAATGATTCTATGGTTCTATTAGGCAACCTTTCTGGATTTTGAGCACAATACCGTTATATCAGTGTCCATCTGATGTAAATGTGACAAAATTCAGGAAACATTAAAAGGAAAAAAAAAGGCAGTGAATTCACATTGGCTTTTTTCAGTCACAGTAATTAGAATATACAACAGTGTGGTCATGAGCTCACAGCAATGACCAGAGGGCCCTGGCAACAGGGCATGATTATGCGGAAACAACACTTAAAGTTGATTGGAAACATATTCTTTAAAAGTCTCTTAATTGTTATAGTGGAACAGAGAAAACTGATGACCCAATGCAATAACACAGCATTTCTGAATGAGCTCAATACACTTGCCAACTGATATCCGCAAGATGAAAACACTGTGCTATACAGTTTCTCCCTATATACAGATAACTGGCAATTCAAAACTATTCAAAACTGGCAGAAGTAGGAAAGAGTAATACTTCAGTAATTCCACATTTGTACCGTAATTAGAAAGGATAAAGCCTTTTTAAGTTAACTATGATAACTTCAGCCTGGCATGAATAATATCCTTGAAGAGTCAAAAGAGTAATTTAAAAAAAAAAAAAAAAGACTTACTTATTCCATGCTTGTCTAAGATTTTTAGGGTTGTACTGTGTAAACCGCTCTGTAAGAAAAAGAAGAGGCACATTCAATTATTTATGCCAAAACCAGGATTTTTTTTTTTTGCAAATAGATTTATCTACTATCAATTTTCATCATTTCATCATTTCTATGTAACTACTGCAGCTCAAGTCCCAAGACAGGGAAAGAAAACCAGCATAGAGGGAATCGCCATACAAAGAGGGAGGAAAAAACCCTACAAAACAAAACCAAAAATACCCCCAAAAAAACCCATCTTGTTAAAACAAACAAACAAACCAAAACAAACCATCATTGCATAAAGCTTATTTACTGCGGCATCACCAGAAATGGAAATTTTTACAATTATTTCTAAAGTAGTATTTGACTGCTAGGGAAAAAAAAGAAGCTTGAAATCTAAAATTTTTTTCTTCATCACAAACACAATTCTCTGTGATCTCACTGTCATGTTTTTATGCTTCTCAGGAGGCATAAGAGTACGCGTGAGTCTGTGTGACACACAGGGACACACAAAACATGATGGCCACATAAAAGTTCATTTTCTAAAGAACACATATAAATAATGAGAAGAAGTAACAAGTACAATGACAGCCTATTTACTCAAACATTAAGTTCTTAAGTTCAGATATAAGTACTTTCCTTCTCATATCCAAGAAGATGCTTGCTCTGCAGTAGGATTCTAGTTGGCAGAGGAAGATGCTATGAAATCTGCTGCAGAAGTGAAGAGCCGGTACTCTGTTAAACCTTTGAACAGGAGCTAAGTGCCTCTCAGGAAGAAAAAAATGCAATCCAGCTGGAGAATATAATAACATTTTCCATGAAGCCTCATCGCACTGAAAACCTACCATGTAGACTGGTACTCGCCCTGGCCAACCACCCTAGTGTGATGGCATTAGTTGCTGTGAAGAAGTCCTAAACTTACAAAATACTCCGTAAATCTCAAAATTTAATTTTGCTACCTCTCCACCCATGAACATGACATTTAATAGGCACACTGTACAGCTACAACAGTTTTTTATATATATATATATATATATATATATATATGCATAGACATATGCATGCATCTTACTCTGCAAAATAATTGTAAATGTTGGGAGGGGTTGCGTTCAAATTCCTGTATTTCTATACTTCACTTATGTCAGTTATAAAGTTGTTATATATACTTCATATGTTGTCAGTTCTAAAGATGCAACAGCTATGCAAAAACTACAGCACATACAAAATCTGGGCATCAATGTGGATGATTTTGTTTCTTATACCTATTTTTTTTCTCTTTAACTAAAAAGTTTTATGGAGAAACTTCAACTCTCATTGACATCGCTATCAGAAGTTTTCGGTAAGTGGTAGACCTGCAAACTGTGTCTGAGGGCCACTTCACATTTACAAATTTTGTTGCTTTAACCATACTGATGCAGTTAAAGCAATGAAATCCCTCCCTCTTAGATATGTATGACAAGTGTACTGGAAACCAAAAGCTTCATAACTATAACTAACATCAATATAAATTACAAATATCACTTATGTAATATTGTGTCTGAATTTACTCAAATAAAATTTCTTAGCAAAAGCCCCAAATGCTAACGACATTATCATACTGTTAAAGGCTTTTAGATGTAGATAAATATATGAAACAAAAGTTTGCAAGGTGTTTCTGTGGGTTTGTTGGTTTTTTTTTTGTATTATCAACAAAAAGTTTCTGCACTTGGAAAACATTTGACTATTGTAGATGATCATTAAAGTAGCACCTAGCTGACTTCCCTGTGTTATTTTCACTATAAGATGAATGAAGATACTTAGCTAAGAGATGACTCTCAGCAACTCTCAGATGTGCCACCTTTACACCGTTCTGAGCAAACTAAAATTATTAGGGTGAATTTTTATGAACTATGTTATAAAACTTAATTTGTTGTTAGGATTAGGATATTGTTAAATTACAGGTCATGTGGTACATTTTACTAACAGAAAATACATTGCTCTGTAATTGTATCTCCCCAGATAAAATACTTTTATTGCCAATTTTGTGCACATTCCTTAACATATTTGAACTCATTTCTGATATGTCTTATTGTTGAAAATACAATATTACTTAGTGTGAACTTCAGAGGCATTTAGATTGAATACCACACCACTGACGTTATCCTAAATTTTGTAAATTAGAAGCTCTACAGTACTTTCCAATTACTGATAAAGTCAGTTATCCCAGGCACTTAGCAGCTTGGATACTCTAAAAAGGAATTTAAACCATTGTGGTAGGTTTTTTCTCTATTTTCTGTTAAGTCTTGATACGACAATGAGTGCAAAACGTAAGGGTTAAAGAGGGGAAAAAAAGAAGTTGCTGGGTACATTCTTACAAAGAGCAGCAAGTGAAGAGATTTCCTTACAATTTTCTGTGTGCACATACTACCACAAAATAACTTATCACACTACAGGCATCCAGATTAAAACTATAGGAAGTGCCAATTTCTTCTTATCTCTATTATACATTGCATGCAATACATCTACTACAGATATGCCAATGCCCCGAGGCAGGTCTTTAAATCAAATGGGCAAAGTAGTCAGGATCATCCTTAGATGTAGCCATGGCTTCAGTACCAGTAACATGGCACTGGAATCAGTGCCTGTGATTATGTTTTAATATCCAATAGCACAAATCAAAACTCAGTATTGAAGTACATGTTCTGTAGTAAGTAGTTCAGGCATCGTATTGGCATTGAGAATATGACCCAAACTCACAAGGGAGAGGAACATTACAATTCAAATTGTACCTGTTGTTCACTAATTCAGCTTCTGCTCTCCAGAGGAAAAGCCTGAGCTCCAGTAAGGTCAATACCAAGTTGCATTGGCCTCAGCAGGACCTGAGCTCACCCTTGAATTTCAGTTTACAAATGTGAATTAAAAACATACATGCAAGCAGAGACTTACCCATAAAAACTGGAAGAAAATAAAGACTTTCTGTACTTTATAAGTAAACAGTCAACCCATAACACTGTCCATTCATTTATGACAAAGGACTGAAAAATAAAATGCAGCTAGACAGTGCTGCATAACAACAAGTCTGAGATACACACGGGAGTTCAGCTAATAAAGTGCAGATTTGCACATTAATCTATTTTGGTGCAGAAAAGTGCTGGGTGGTAAGAGAACTGAACTGATTTGAAGCATTGCTGAAAAGCTAACCTAGACCTGGGGAAAGACAGATTTTGATTTTATCTGTCATTCTGCAATATGTTTTGGTCAGATACGGAGCTCGTTCAAACTGGCATACCAACACTGACTTCAACAGAGCTACATCCACTTAAAACAGTTGAGAAGTATCATATACAACATATTTTCTTGACTGGACTGTCAGAGGTTCACTTTAATCCATTTAAGATATTTTCACTGTGGGAGAAAAACATGCAGTCAACCACTTGGCCAAATTGCCTTAAGGCCTTCATGTCCAAAGATCTGTTTCAGTTCTGCAAGAAACTGAAAAACTATTGCTATGCCAGATGAGTTTTTACTGAAAAAGTGATACACTGGAACCAGTTATGTAAATGCTGTCATAAGGGACATGCATAAGCAAAATGAACAAACTTCTCAAAGGGATCTTCCTTCTTTACTCAGTCTACTGCTCTACTCTAAACCTCTTTTTAATTAAAGTACCTTATGCACCACATTTATCAGGCAGGGAGAGGAAAAACTAGGGGGAAAACATGGATAGGGTGAAACCCTGTCTATAGAGAGACAAATGTTAGTCCTAATTCCTTAATTTCAAACTCCATTTAAATGCTGTGTGACTGCAGACCATGCTTCTCCTAACCATTGCTATCAACTGTTTCCCCTCTACTCCAAGCAGATTAGAGGTTCCTTGCTTTAAATTCTTTATACGGAAAGAAACCACATATCGATAAAATACAGCTCACATTTTTCTACACAATTTTGTGGTCATGCTTCCACCAGAGTCTTGTTAACTTTCATGGACAGTATAACTAGATGGGACTACTGTGGTAATTAAGCCCAGCCTCGCGTACATGCCAGCTCTTAGTACTTTCCTGAATTAATCCTTCTTTAGAGAATAAAAAACAGAGTAACAAAACCAGTTGCTTTTGATTTCAAGCTGCCAGAACAGAGAAGCTACAACAATCTTGTCCTCGAGCTTCTCCATCACAATCCAGTTTTAAAGTCCTGAACTGTGAAACCACAATATTACATACCTGTGAACATCAATCTTGCAGTAACAACGCAGGGAAAAAAGAGGTAACTTAACTGCCCAACTTTTATCTGAGGATCTCCTGCTTGTGTCCAATTAATGACAGAACTGAAATTCAGTCTCACAATTACATCCCCAAGTTTGCTTCTGAGTTACTTTTCAGAGTGAACGACTCACAAACCTGTATGAATGCCCCTGTCCTTTAATACTAGATGGATTTAATACAACCAAATCTAAAGCTATACGTATGTGACTATGACCAACTGCATGAAATTATATTTTCTGATACTATCAAGCATATTGCTTTGGTATTTGTTTTTCAGACGCTCCCATTGATTTGATCATAAAAAACCAGTAATATCAGTCACTAGATCTTGACTGTGTGCGAGATCCCAGGAATACTGCAGAATTACCATGAATGCCCCCCAAAAAAAGAAATCTTTGCCTGACATACATTACAAAAGGCAGCAGCACAGGCAATCCAAATCTCGGTCCAACCTTGTGAAAGAAACCCCGCATAGCGAAAACTTACTACCCCTCCCTCAGAACTGAAAGGCAAACAGGCACATGTGACTTTTTCATGCAGGCACTCATATCATCATGCACCCACACAACGATCCTCCAGAGCATGCAAGCCACTGTCAGGAATGCAAAGCACACCATCTTGCTGAGGCAGCTGCTCACTCTCATCAGCGCTGAGATCAAAGAAACCTGAAAAACTGCACGTTTACAGACCCAGACTTGATCTCAGATGTAATCTGAATTTTTAAAGTTCAAATTCTGAGTATATATACTATATATATATATATACACACACACACACACACACATACACACAAGGCCAACAAAGCAGATATCCTGCTGGGAGTCTGTTATAGACCACCTAACCAGGGTGAATGGGCAGATGAAGCACTCTACAAGAGGCTGGCAAAGTCTCACAATCGCTAGCCTTTGTTCTTGGCAGGGACTTCAACTTACCGGACGTCTGCTGGAAATACAACACGGCATAGAGAAAACAGTCGAGGAGGTTTCTTAAGCATGTGGAGGATAACTTCCTGACACAGCTGGTAAGCGAGCCCACCAGGGGAGGTGCCTCGCTTGACCTGCTGTTCACAAACAGAGAAGGGCTGGTGGGAGATGTGGTGGTTGGAGGCCGGCTTGGGCTTAGCGACCATGAAATGATAGAATTCTTGATTCTTGGTGAAGTAAGGAGGGGGGCCAACAAAACCGCTACCATGGACTTCCGGAGGGCAGACTTTGGCCTGCTCAGGACACTGGTTGAGAGAGTCCCTTGGGAGACAGTCCTGAAGGGCAAAGGGGTCCAGGAAGGCTGGACGTTCTTCAAGAAGGAAGTCTTAAAGGCGCAGGAGCGGGCTGTCCCCATGTGCCCTAAGAAGAACGGGCGGGGAAGACGACTGGCCTGGCTGAACGGGGAGCTCTGGCTGGGACTCAGGAAAAAAAGGAGAGTTTACCGCTTTTGGAAGAAGGGGCAGGCAACTCAAGAAGAGTACAGGGATCTCGTTAGGTCATGCAGAGAGGAAATTAGAAAGGCAAAAGCCCAGCTAGAATGCAATCTGGCCACTGTCATAAGAGATAACAAAAAATGTTTTTACGAACATACTAACGAGAAAAAGAGAGCCAAGGAGAATCTCCATCCTTTATTGGATGCAGGGGGGGGAACATTGCCACCGAGGATGAGGAAAAGGCTGAGGTACTTAACGCCTTCTTTGCCTCAGTCTTTAATAGTCAGACCAGTCATCCTCAGGGTACTCAGCCCCCTGAGCTGGAAGACAGGGACAGCGAGCAGGATAAAACCTCCAGAACCCAAGAAGAAGCAGTTAACGACCTGCTATGCCACCTGGATGCTCACAAGTCTATGGGGCCAGGTGGGATCCACCCAAGGGTACTGAGGGAGCTGGCGGAGGAGCTTGCCAAGCCACTCTCCATCATTTACCAGCAGTCCTGGTTAACTGGGGAGGTCCCGGACGACTGGAGGCTTGCCAATGTGACGCCCATCTACAAGAAGAGCCGGAAGGAGAATCCGGGGAACTACAGGCCTGTCAGCCTGACCTCGGTACGGGAGAAGATTATGGAGCGGTTCATCTTGAGGGCGCTCACAAGGCATGTGCAGGACAACCAGGGGATCACGCCCAGCCAGCACGGGTTCATGAAAGGCAGGTCCTGCTTGACCAACCTGATCTCCTTCTATGACCAGGTGACCCGCCTAGTGGATGAGGGAAAGGCTGTGGATGTGGTCTGCCTGGACTTCAGTAAAGCCTTTGACACTGTCTCCCACAGCATTCTCCTAGAGAAGCTGGTGGCTCACAGCTTAGACAGGTACACTCTTCGCTGGGTAAAAAACTGGCTGGACGGCCGAGCCCAGAGAGTTGTGGTGAACGGAGTTAAATCCAGTTGGCGGCCGGTCACGAGCGGTGTTCCCCAGGGCTCAGTTTTGGGGCCAGTCTTGTTCAATATCTTTATCAATGATCTGGATGAGGGGATCGAGTGCTCCCTCAGTAAGTCTGCAGATGACACCAAGTTGGGCGGGAGTGTTGATCTGCTGGAGGGTAGGAAGGCTCTGCAGAGGGACCTGGACAGGCTGGATCGATGGGCTGAGGCCAACTGTATGAGGTTCAACAAGGCCAAGCGCCGGGTCCTGCACTTCGGCCACAACAACCCCAGGCAACGCTACAGGCTTGGGGAAGAGTGGCTGGAAAGCTGCCCAGTAGTAAAGGACCTGGGGGTGCTGGTTGACAGCCGGCTGAACATGAGCCGGCAGTGTGCTCAGGTGGCCAAGAAGGCCAAGAGCATCCTGGCCCGTATCAGAAATAGTGTGGCCAGCAGGACTGGGGAAGTGATTGTCCCCCTGTACTCGGCACTGGTGAGGCCGCACCTCGAAGACTGTGTTCAGTTTTGGGCCCCTCACTACACGAAGGACAGTGAGAAGGGCAACGAAGCTGGTGAAGGGCCTGGAGCACAAGTTTTATGAGGAGCGGCTGGGGGAACTGGGACTGTTTAGTGTGGAGAAGAGGAGGCTGAGGGGAGACCTCATCACGCTCTACAACTACCTGAAAGGAGATTGTAGCGAGGTGGGGGTTGGTCTCTTCTCCCAAGTAACAAGTGATAGGACGAGAGGAAATGGCCTCAAGTTGCGCCAAGGGAGGTTTAGATTGGACATTAGGAAAAATTTCTTTACTGAAAGAGTTGTCTAGCATTAGAACAGGCTGCCCAGGGAAGTGGCTGAGTCACCATCCCTGTGATGTGAAGTATTTAAAAGACGTGTAGATGTGGCACTGAGCGACATGGTTTAGTGGGCATGGTGTTGTTGGGTTGACGGTTGGACTCGATGATCTTAGAGGTCTTTTCCAACCTTAATGATTCTATGATTCTATAGAGTTCAAATCTTTTCAGATTATTATTACTAAATGTGCTAATTTTGAAGAAAAACATTGGAAGACCGACACAGTAAGCTCATCTGAAATTTAAAGTAAAAAGTGTAATCTTAATTTCCTTTATGCAAAAACTTAAATACTTTCAAATCTTTTGGGAACAAATTCAGGAAACAAAATTTGATCCCCTGCATTTTTATCCTAAATATACAGTCATCATCCTCACTAGCAACCATGTCTCACTGGCTTTTCACGTGGGTGCTGTATTTCAGTAGTCAAAGGTGCTTTTTGCTTATAGAAAACAAAAGAAGGAAGAGATTTTTGGTTTTGTTTAAATCCCACAGCACCTAAAAGTGTTTACCATTTGCTTCTTAGAAGGCCATGTTAGCCAAATCTTTATTAATTAAGTGGCGTGTTCATAATCAAATGCTGTTTAAAGAGATCCCTGCATAGGACTGCATAAATAAGAGCAAACATACAGTACTCACATTCCTCACTGGAAAGAAGTACCAACTGCAAGATCTTCCTGTAGCATACCATTTACCCTCAAGATTTTAAAAGAGTACAGAAAAGGAGTAGGCTAATATATTACATCCACACCTTCAGAAGCCTAGCCTTGGAGCCAAGATTCACTGTTCTCCTGGGCACTGAACACGACCCATTCAGATGCTGGGTGGTGCAGTTACACAAACATTTTTCCAGCAGTAAATGGATTGGAGTTGCTATTTGCATCAGACCTTGCAGCACAGCTTACTCAATGCCTCATGTGCCAGGGAAGTTTTTACAACTGTGCCCCACAAACAGTAGCATCCACAAAGCTATTGGAGTAACAACTGCCAAATGGAAGCAGAAGTGAGGAACCAGAGGGAAGACAGGGAATAAATTTCTTGAGCTGGTCGATTTGACAAACCTGATGCATCAAAACAATTATGTTCTTAAAACAACTGCTCCCAAATTGTACTCAGCTTGAAGACTTAGGGGGGAAAAAAAGCCTGTGCCAGAAAGCTCACCCATTACACCCAGCTGTTAAGTGATCTTAGAAACAACAGTATTTCTATTTCTTTCTATTTTTTATTTCCTTTAGACAACTGTTCTACAGCAACACTGTTATATATGCATACTCACTTTTGTGCCCACATATACCTACATGCTCTCTACTGCAAACATCATTATCTGCCTGATAAACATGCTCCATCTGACAGCCCTGCATCAAGGGCAGGTTCAAACAGAAGCGAATTTCAGCAGAACTCACTAGCGAGCTTATTAGCAGACCACTGAAAGAACTACTGGTCTGCTGTGAGAATTGAAAAAATAAGCACTTGCATTTTAAGTAACATAAAACAAGATGAGGGTTTTTTCTCTTTTATCAGTCAGAAAAACACATGAACTATTATACCTTTGCCACGGCTGCCTTGAAAGGACCTAGAATAGGTAAGAAGAGCTACATAAGAAATTAGAGGCAGAGTGCATTTTGATTTTTTAGTTCCTTTTTAGCATTATTGATAATCAGCTTCTAGTCTAAACCAAAGGACTTAAAATGCAGTTTGACTTCAAGGCATTTTTATGTTGTTAATCAAGACATGCTGCCTAATATGCATTCCTTGATTAATGTTCTTCTCTATTTAAAACCAAATGTGATTAGCTTAAATGCAAATATTTAAACATCACCATAATTAATATTTTGAAAAGTCTAATGCATGACTTCTTACGGGTTTTCTTTACATTCAAATTAAAGTCTGAAGTGACTAACACTGTATTGTCATATGTAAGATTCATGCTATTTTTATTAAAATTTCAATCCTAAAAATATTTAAATTGTGTTAGCTAAAGATACAAAGACAAGCATCCATGCTGACAAGCAAAATTTTCAAGCACTATTTGCAGCCCTAATGTGCAATGAGTTTTTACTGAAGTCGAATCACAACTGGAGTTTTATCATAATCATGAGGTAAACTTTGCTTTTGTATGCCAAATGTCTTGAGAAAAATTACTTCAGTTCCCCACCCTCCATCCCCATCCCCTCTCCTCCCTCCCAAAAGTACCTGCTTTAGCAGAGCAGAGGCTGTGTAAAGGGGAAGGATAGATGCTGTCTTCTACATTCTCTACTGAGCACAAATACAAAATGTAATTTTAATAGTCTGCATGGTCTAAAGCACTGGGCTTTTATAGTAAATGTCTCCACCTTTTAGCAGGGCTCACACTGGCTCCCTTGCATATATAGTAGTTACTTTTCCATTTTAGGCAATTTTGTTTGAAAATGGTGAAAACTCTGACCACTGTTCCCTTGAGTGGTGGATACCAAAGACTTGAGGAAACACCAAATATTACAGTTTTGCCAAAACTAAAGAAGAGGGGGAGAAATTTGAAATTAATTCTCTTTTACAGATCCCTCTGTCTCCTTAGTTCAAGTACTCAAATTCTTGAAGACTATATATATACCAGTAAGTGAAACGTCCTTTAAACTGTTGTCTGGCTGAGACACCATCACTGTCCTGTGTCTGTGCTACTGCAGCACCCTTCCATCTCTGTCCTCCAGCAAGGCATACTTCTTATTGGGAGTGGTCCCCAGCCCACACTAACTCCCAGGAATTAATTATTTGGAAGTGCTAGTTGTCATGAGCTAAAGGCATGCCAGAGGCTGCTCTAACACAGTTTAACAGCAGAAACTCTAACATCGCCTGGGAACATTCGCTGGCATCAGTGTAGATGTAAACAAACAAGATATTGATTCAGTGTGAAACAAATTGTTGACAGGCTTTGGTGAAACTCTATAGGAAAAACTGTTATGAAAGTTTGAAAAGCTGTATGTCCTCATATACAGTATTTCCACAGCTTTTTTTTATTCTCTCAGCCCAGCCCTACTCTAAATGAGGACTTAATCCTTTGAAAAAACTTGGCCATCAATCAGCTGTTAAGACGCAGGTAGGCAGATCATATTTCTAAACCAAATCTATATTTATTGATCACCTGGGAAGAAAAGGAGAATTCCTGAGTCAGAACACCAGCTCTGCAGTGGTTTCGTCAGTCACAGACCTGGGATTTTTTAATAAATCCATGAAGTATCTGCCAATCTCTGGCAGACTCCGTGTTATGCAGTATTTCCTATGAATGCTGTTTTCTGTCTCTGGTTTCTTTCTGTCTTCTGCTTTCTCCTTAAGAAGAGTATCTTTCTCTTAACTCTTTTCATCCTGACTTCAGGGATTCTCTTTTAAGAAGCAGTGCTCAGTAGATGTTTCCATTGCCTCATAAAGGCACCTTTTCAGGTATATTGCTTTATATTATATCTGATTGTCTCTTGAACACAGCAAGGTTCAGGCTCCCACATCATCAGCCCAAGATTAAATATTTAACTTTCTTTCACATAGAAACAGTATTGTAAGGAAACTGAGGCACAGTGAACATTACAAAGCATTCTCACGTTTTCTCCACCTTCCTAACAAGTTACTTCTTCTCCTCGACCGTTACCATCTCCTCATGGCCACCATCGCTTCATTTATCTTCTGTTGTGACCAAATATTACCTTCTCCCTGACAGTGACCTTTGCTCACTGACAATACCTTCTGGTAAATCTCTATTTAATTTCCCAGGATGGAGGTTACACAGCACCAGTCCCAAACACTAATTGAGAATTTAGGAAGAATGAAAACTTGACTTAAGTGTAGATGTTGACATGAAAAGCTTATCTTGCTCAATTATTTGGACAGGACTCTGAATCCAGACAAAATGGCTGGAGGAGAAAGGAAGGTAAGACTCCAGACTAAGAAAAATGGGAGATTTAATGACGATGGAGAGAATCATACACAAAAATCAGGAAGACTCAGACACGAGTCCAGTAAGGAAGCAGCTTGTTTTGGAATACTGCTCCGTCTCCACTCACAGATGAGACAGTAGATGCTTACTTTCATTTTGTTCCTGGAGATATTGGTCCAGTGATACTATCAGTGGTTGAATCTGTTTTAGTGCAGCAAATCTACATATTTCTTAAAGCATTATAACAAAAGAATAAATAGTGAAAACATATTCTCCAAGTCATGTGTCAGTGGGTCATGTTCATAATTTACAGCGTCTCTGTCCAATAACCTGTAACATGAAGCTTCCAAGCTGGATGAAACCTCAAGATTTTATTGAAACAACAACTAACACTTTGTCATAATTTCCTTGAACTGCCTTCTTATTTGAGGGCAGATAACTTACTCTCACAGTGATTCTGAATGGCTGGGTTTCTTTGGTGATACATGAGTACAGGAAGACCCACCAAAGATTACAGCAATCCTAACAGCTTCAAAATGCATCACAGAGGTAACCTGAAGTTAGTGAAATACTTCTGAAGTATTTCAGGGTTTTCAAATGGATTATTTAGTTCATCCTTAAGTAATTTACTAAGCAGGACATGTGCGTCTGTGTACACATATATATACATTCGCAAACACAAACTGAGAGGACCAAGGCTGAGGCACAGAGAAAGCTCAAAGACCAGGTCAACTTTCAGCTTTAAATATCTCCCACATTACTTGGAGTATTTATAAGATGAAAGTAATCAAAGATCACAAAGCAGGCAGATAAAATACAAGTTGTTTTCTGACTTTTTGAATGGCAAAACAAATTATGACTGTTTTATTTTCACAATTACAGGCTGTTAAAATGGCTGAGGTTAGGGGTTTAGATGATGTAGAGCCACCCACAGCTAGCCTTAGGAACACATTTCTTATTCAGCCTCAGAAATGCTCCCGCATATTAAGATGTCAGAGATCATAATTTTTTATGCACTGGCTGCTTTCCATAATAATCACACCCTTGGTCACTCTAGTAGACAAGAGATTAATGCCATGTTTTTCAGACATGTTTTTCCTAGTAAACTGTGATTAGCTTTCTGCAGCATAGGACTGTGCCCTAGCAAATCACAGCATAAAAATTAGTTATTTAAGTTCGTATGCAAACAAGAATTACAATGAAATTTTGTTCCTACTCTCAACAGCCTTCCCAACTCCACAGGCATTTAATGTGCCCAGCATTCTTTTAACTACAGTAACTATTTATTACTGATATTTTCCGTTCAAATCCCATTGTTTTACACTTACACAACCCAGTTTACAGCATCAAAGCCTTGCCTGAGTGGATGTTGATATCCTCATCACCACTGCTCTCTGCACTTCTCAATTTATCACACTTACTGTTTGCAGCTATCAGTCTTCAAACTCACAAAGACATGCAAAGCACAGGAGTTACTTAACCCCATTATCATCTATATGTAAATGCAGTAATTTCACAAATCTTAAAGAATAATGGAATTGGTTCAGATTTGGCAAGACATTTCAGGTTCCCTCCTACATTCTTGTGCTAAGGAAAGGAAAAGATTAAGTCATCTTAAATGTATTATTAAAGCATTAATCTCCATTTTTGCTCCAAAGAAGGCAGTCGGGAAAGAAGAGTCTTTCAGTCCCATACACTGAGGATATCTTCTCTAGGGTGTAACAACAATTTCAGACCAACAGGGAGGGGAGCATGGCTGGCTGAGCATCTGTGGAAGGGAACAATGCAGCCTTGCCATAGCCAGAAAACTTTTGTGCACAGAATGGCATGAAGGAAAGCATTTTTTTAAGAAGTAACAGAGAACCTGCTATCCGTGACCAAATAGCTCCAACGACCCTAACAGCATGAGCAAATAGTGTAATTCCAGCCCAGCCCATAGGTCAGAGCACTTTGTGCAGAGCATGCTTTAGATGCAGGTACCCCAGTATGATCTCAGAGGTGATGTGTTTTGCTGCCCTAACCATTCCACACTTTACCAGCATAAAGTCCAATTACTCAGTTTTGGAGTATGTAAGCCAAGTTTTGGTTGTCCAGTTAGATTATGCTTTCTATTGCTGGAATTTCTAAAATCAGCAAATAAGGAACCGTGAGACAAAAAAAAACCCCTTGTACCAAGACCATGAAGGATGGTGTGGTACAAAGGACTGCAGAACATAGTATGTGTACAGAAGAGGGCTTTTTCCTTTGGAGTGTTCTCAGACCTCCACAGTGTACAGGAATTAAGGAGCTCAGTGCTTTGCATTAACAGGCCCTAGAAAGATTAAATAATTGCCAGCAAGAATAGTAATTACTCTGACTTGCAAATCTACATACTTCACAGACACGGAAAGGATCTGAGAGAACAAAGCCCACACCATGCAGAAATGGTGAAAATATTGAGTGACCATTTTCTGTCTTGGAGTCATCTTTCCTCCTGACCCCATTCTGCATTTGTATAAATATTCATGGCTGACAAAATCCATAGTCTGGAACAGAGAAAATAAAAGCAAGCCTAACACAATGCCTGTATAAAAATTGGATTTAATGAAGTGCCTACTGTGGATTTATTTCCTGATGTTCTTCTGTGGTAATAAACCCACATCCCTTAACACACTTGGAAGCCAAACAGAAAAATGAAATCAGGAAGTTTCTTGGCTGCCATCTACTGCTCAAAACTCTTCTGTATCACACAGAAGAATAAAAATAAGAACAAACACAAAGAGCACTCACTGACATCTCCAGGTTTTCTCCTCCTCTTTACTATTATTGGATAAAAACAACGTCTTTGGACTGCTGTTAAAAACCACTATATTTCTGTAAGAATTCTGTGTATATGCTCACCTTTTAATCAGTCTCAAGAATGAGAAACACAAAAGCTTTTAAATTTAATGACATACTGAAGGGAAGAACACTGTAGTATTCTTAGTATTTCAGTGAAAAACTGTACTTGTTAAAAAAGTTACACTAATTCACTAGAGAGCACTATAGAGTGATTTCACTATACAGCAATAAGACAGCACTAGGACAGAGACTGAAAAGCAATGTGCAAGAAAGCTGTCTGCCTTCCCTTTTCTCGAGGCTTTGTGTTACTATCAGGGTAAGCCCTACAATATATTTGTTTCTCTAGTTCTCTTATTTTGAGAGCTGCCTAGATCTCTTTGTCCTTTTCAACTCCTCTGCCCCATCTCCTGCTGCTTTGCTGCCCCAGAGAAGCCACTATGATCCTGCAGATCCGACAAATAAGACAGGCTGGAATGAAAAGGGAATAATCTTCTTTATGTCCAACCTACAAAATGACTTGGAAATTAGGTTTAAATGACACAGGATGCCAGGTTGTCACATTTTGTGACAAAAGCCGAAGGGACTATCACCCGCAGTAAAGAAGAACCAGGAGTTTACTGAGAGACCTTAGGCCTGCAAGGACAAAAACATCTGAAATTGGATTCCTGGGCCAATACCGTCACTCACTTCCAGACTTCAGTCATATGGTTATAAACTGAAGACTCATTCTAGTAAAACATACTGGGGGCCAATTAAGTACTTCATCTGAAAGCAACTAGTAACTTTCTCTTTACCATCTAGTCCAAACCCATTTACAGCAGGTCCAACAAGTTTAGGCTGCTCGGGCCCTGTCCGGTCAGGTTTTGAACAGGATGGAGGTGTCAAACCTCTTTGGACAACCAGTTCCAGTATTTCACCACCCCTACCAGCCAACATGTCTCCTACTCATTCGCCAGCTTGGCATGTTTAAAAAACAGTATTTTTAAGATCCCCACTCAAAAGTTCACAGGACTATATATATTACATATACACACATACATACATATATAACATAATGAAGCTGACTACGTACTTCTAGTCTCTAGGGAACAAACTGCTCCCTCTTACACAAACGTATCAGATGGTGAAACAGCTTTTCAAGAATGGTTGTAGAATATGACAACTTCAAGTACAATGCACATTAAAAAACTGAACCTTTGTAAAAAGGTACTAACAGATGATCTAGTAGTTTCACAAAGTCTTTTCTCTACTTTTTAGTTTCCTTTAGTATTCCTCAAAGTTCAGGGTGGTCTGCAGAAAAGTAATACTGATTGGGAATCAGCCTACCAGCAATCTGAAAGGTACGATACTCAGTGGCTGAGGAATGTAAGCAGGTCAGGGCTCATACTGTAATAAACAGGAGAAAATGCAAAAGAAAGCAAAGAAATTAAACAAAAATAAAACCCCCACCCTGAGCACAGTAAAAAGTAAGTGGCTATAAAAAGTGCATTATGGTTTGTGCACTGCATACCAGGTCATTTTGAAGCTTGCGGGAGGGGATGTAATTATCTATGTCCTGTACTTCCGGGATGAGAATTTCGATGAACTTGGTACTTCGACCTACCTGGTTTGAAATGGGGTAAAGAGTGGACTCCAGGCCACGTATCTTCGTTTGGTGTTCCAAGTACCTGTGCACAAAAAGAAAAAAAAAAAGGAAAAAAACACACATTGCTTTAACGGAAAAGACATAACAAGTCATAGCATTGCATAAAGCCACTCCTCCAAAGAGCTGAATGTACCTTACAATCCAAACTTTAAATAGGCTTAATTTTGGGGGGAAGTGGGGGAGGAAGAAGATACAAAAAAATCATTACTGTGGTTTCAAGGTACCAGTGTAGTCAGTAAAGCACATAACGGTGCTGTGTTCCTGTCAGGTTGTCTATATAACCGATACATGTTAAAGCTACTTTCCATTGACAAGTGTCAAGCTACCTGCATATCTCAGAGCACTGGTGTCAGAGAGGCTAGATATTTTAGCTCAAAAATAATATCAATCCCTGCAAACTTAAATAAGCTGAACAGATACCTAATAGATGCTAGGATAGAAGATTTGCACAGATGGTGAAGCAGATGACCAATAGCATGGCATGAACAAGAATGCACAGCGAATAGTTGTTATTTTAAATGGATGTAGTATACATAAAAATAGTAAATTTTTAGGAGATACAGATTTTATTGATTCATGCATTATGCTTTGTTTCTATTCACTTCAACTGTCCTCCTCCTTGTAGCGTAAGTCAACTTTCAGCAGCAAAGTATTTAACACTTCTCACATGCGTCTTATATCCTCTGCTCACATCAAAAGTTCACCCCCCGTGATTTGGCACAAATAATAAATAAATTGAGAGAACTGCTATAATTAGTTCTCCTAAACCCATTTTTGCTTCATGAGACGTAACTGTCAACGCTTGCTTTAAGTGGAGCCCAGAGGAATACTTTAAGTAGCAGGTCTACAAATGCATTTCTGAATGAGTTGCAGAATTTGATATTTCACCAGTGGGATCTTCCTTGTTACAAATTTACACTCAATTTCTAACATGAATGAAAAATGCTAGGGACTGTTTTCAATATTTGTTATAAGCTCAGGCCCTGGAATAAAAGGCTGATATTCTAAAGGAAAAGCATTTCACACCAGTCTGGTGCTTGTTTTGCATTGTCATAAATGTACAAAACCCCCTGCCAGCCCTGCCCCTACCTGCACTGCAGATCTTCTGAATAAATCTTTTGGACCTGCACATTTTGAGTCACTGTGATATTCTGTGGTCACTTACACCAGCACAAAACAAGCACAAAGTTAGTGTGAAAATCTTTGGTCCAAGTATGTGAAGGTTTGTGACACTTCAGTGCAGCCTATAACACATCTACTCCCAATCATTCCGAGCTGAAGAGATTTTTTTTTTATTGTGTCTGCATTATACATATTCATTAAGAGCATTAAAGGAAGGACCACTCTAGAATATTTGTTGCACTTCTAAAGCTATGTAAACATTTGTTCATGTTGATAAATTCAAGCTTAAAAAAAAATTCTTAGAAGCAAGACTGGGAAGCTAAAACACAAAAAATTTCTCTTCGACTCTGCCAGAAATTTATTTCATAACATTTAGAAACTGGCTTAAAAACTTGAGGCAAAAGTAAATGACCTCTTAAACAGATAAAATTCTTACCTACAAGACTCTAGGGCTTTATGACCCTAGGGCCTCAAGTTTGTTAAGCAATTTACAATACTAACCTGTTTCTAATCTAAGAATATTAATGCAAAGATCATCTTTCTCCACTATCAAATACAATAAGCAAATAGTCCAATTTAGATGTAGTATGACCAATTTAGATGCAGTAGAAAGCGAAAGCAGAGCACCAAAGTGTCAGAGAAACAAAGATGACAGTATCAGTTCAATCAGGCAATATACGCTCACGTGGTTATTTGGATATGCAAGTTCTCTGATTTTATTTGTAAATATTGTTTGTAGGACATTGCTTTCAGTCCTCGTGAAATATGTCTTAATTGGCATTTGAATAAGATAAACCTGGCCTTGCAACCCTGATTCATCACAACACCCGTATTCATTTCATTATTGCTATCAGGGAGAGCACAATTCTCTGATTAAACATAGAAGAAGTAATTAGGAGACACCGTTGACACTATGTCATGATTAAATCAATTTGCAAATAACTTTCACCTGGCTTCTGTATTAACCAAACTCCTGGTGCCAAGCACCTCCCGGACCAGGAGAGGGAGCCCGTGGATTAAAAACAGAGATTCTTGCATCCTCAGTTTAAATTAAGAAATATGGTCCTCCACTTTGCAACTCCTCTTAGCAAATCAAAGGAATATTCTCTCATGAAACATTATGAATATAAGAAAATTAGCCACATCCTTCTAAATGTATGTTCTTAATCGTCTCTTATTTTAGATGAGACATAGGCAGCTAAGCCCCTGTACAGATGAATATTAAAACCAGCTAACAAAATCTGAAACTTCCAGTGAAAGTAGAATATTTATCAGACCTATTTAATGTAGAACTTGGAGCTAAGAAATGGATTATTCTGATTTTCAAAGTAACATCAGATCCAGTAACAGAGGGCTTCATGGGAGATCACTTTTATAATGAATCTTATGGGACTCAATTTTTTTGTTTCACTAGTTTTCCAGTCCACTTTAATAATATCCCAGCACATCTGCTGTTACATTTTTAAGAGCCAGCTACAAACAAGTTCTGTGCATTGCAGTACTCAAACCGCCTACAGTATTTATACCTTCTGTCAAGGGTAGCAGTCAGGCTAAAAACAACTAGGGTTCTCCATCATCTAAATGCCTACCATTTTTAAGGTAGGGGCACTTAGTAGTTCAGGGAAGGATCCAGACACTGTATTTTAATGCATTGTACAAACACTTTAAAGACCATCCTTCTTGCATACAATTTTTAACATGCACAATACAGAAATTCACAGTATATGACTTATCAATCAACAAGAAGACAGCAGTGAAATGTGGTTTTGGAGAGGATGAAACAGTCACTGCCCACGGGTATGTTAACATAAAGCGATTTGCAAGCATCACCTTGCAAGTGATACTTCTAAGCAGCAATCAATCCCATTTTGATGAGGTGGGATTAGGCAACCCAAAGCAATGAGTTTTGACACCTGCTATAAACACAGTAAAGCGTAGTTCATATGTAACACCACAGTGGAGAAAGATCTGCCTTGTTTTGCAGCTTACAAAAGAGAATTAAGGGACCAACATGGAAAAGGAAAGCGGGGGAGGAAGGGAGAACCCCACAGTCTTCTGGTTTTACTCCAAAATACTGTCCCTTATCATTTAAGAGTGATTATCCAGACCAAACCACGGGCAGTATCTTGGCACCATAGAAAGGCATCTAACTGACTGGCTGTAGCAAACCACTGGTTACCCAGCCAGTGCTGGAAAGCAAGCCTGACCTTACAGAGACGACTGGTGAAAGTAGGAGATACAGGAGACACAGCAGCCTGAGACAACCACCATAACACCAGGACCAGTTATTTTATGGGTGATCTCCAAGCCCTGACTATCCTTTCATGGTCCACCACTTTTGACCCCAAGCATGCCACCAGGAGTTCTGTCTCTTCTACGTTTTAACACTTTTTCTTTCCATTTCATGTTCCAAAACCACAAAAATAACCACTGCTGTCACAGCAATCAAGCCCCAACTTAATATTGGAAATAAGCTTCTATTTACTATTGAGAATTATTAAAAAAAAAAAAAAAATACTAACTTGTTTGCTTTCTCTACTGATAATTTGCTTCTCAGTGGGGTAAACATTCAACTTGCACGGTTTGATATGCTATTTTTTAAATTGAATTACTAACACAAGAATAATCTACAATTTTCAAATTTGGAATGGATTTCATGTTTTCCAGGGGCCAGGATGGTCATGGTTTCTGTAAAGAAAACTCCAAAACCTACTGGGGTTTTGCTGTTCCACACTACATACGATTCTAACATAAAACACTCTGGGCTCTTTTATTCCCTAACAAACGAGATAAAATGACCTTCCCGTTTGAAACTTGCTGTTCAAAATCAGGATCAGATTCTAATCTAATTTGTATGGTGAGAAACCTATTTATACGAAAATAACAGATTTACAATACAGCAGGGTACTGAGGGCCAAATACCCTTTCTGCCAGTTGACACTGTTACGGTTTGGCAGAAAGTTATGAAAACAGAACCTGCTGTTCAAATCTCCATATACAAGCATAATATAGAAAGATTGCCCAGGAAATGCAACACAAATGCAATAAGGTCTATTGCACAGCCTTAGTTTTTTAACATGAAAGAAAAAGTTGTTTGCTTTTTGCATCTGATTTCACAAAGACTCATCATTCCCCTAACTAACGTGCTCCCTGGTGTCCACGGGAGCCATTATTTTATGGTGAGCATTATACCACTCTATCAACACAATTAGTCATGTTGTCCTGTATTCTGCTTCGAATGCAAAAACATTCCCTATTACTGCCACGTAATAAGGTCATTCTGGGTAACAATTTGTCCAGAGAAGTCATTTGAATCTCTTGTGAGATGAGCAGCAGTGCAAATCTTTCCCACCGGCTCTTTCCCAAGTGCTGGCATAATTAATAAAGAACAAGCATTTCCATTTGCAATACAACTTTTGAATATACAAAGCCGTATATTACTGAAATATTGCTTTAACCCTTGTTAGATCTGACGATCCTCAAGAAAGGCAGTGGTTTGAACTTCAACAAAACAAAGAACATGCAGCCAGTGGTATTATTCAGGGTTTTGTAGCAACAGAACAGAATAAAAACAAGATCAGCATGCAAATGAGCTGCCTTTCCTTAGACAACATTTATGGAAATCAGGCTAAGCAATTTGCTGAATTTTCAAGTTTTTTCACGTTAGGTCAACTTAATGAATAAACGAAGTTTAGGCAAAAAAATGTCAGGAGAGTGATTTTTTTTTTTTCTTTAATAAAAAGACATTTTTGTTTAAAAATGCCCTAGAATTTTAACTAGGGAAAGTTACAAGCTGTATGTAAAAATATTTTCTTATTTTATTTTTCCTTTTAAGGATCATCAAGATTTCTGTTTCAGTCTTCCTATTTGCTAGGTAAAACATACTGCATTTAGTGAGTCCTTGGCTGTGATGTACCATGTGGACTATAGCTGTCTGAGGAACTGAACTTAATAAAAAGAGGGAGAGAATAAGTGCTGCAGAGCCATTTCCAAATCAGTAATCTCTCTCTTTTGAGTGAGATTTGGAAGTTTCAGATGTTCTGTTTTTCAACAAAAATTTGCTATATTCTCCCAAAACATACATTTCTAATGAAGCTTTCAACTTAGTCAAAAACCTAGGAGTCCTTTTCATTAGAGGAAATATGTTAGATTTGCTTTAGATTTGGCTCTTGAGAAGCTGTGCAAGTTCCAGGGTTTCGCTACGGCAGCTCCATCACTCCCAGAGCCACCTCTGAACGTGGAATATCCACAGTTAGGAAAAGTGCTGTATTACCAGCTCATAAAGTCAGTGAGCACAAAGTATGGGTAGTAGCCAAGACCAAAGGAGGAACTTCGTTCTTCAGCTTAGCATTTGGTCTTAGCATAAAGGGTTAAAAAAAAAATTCAGCAACTATTTGTGTACTATGCATGCTGACTCAGAGTCTGCTGACTGACAACTGCAGCGAGGCTTCCTTCGACGCTCTGCTGGGCACGATGGATGACAGCTGAGTGTCAAGTTTAATATCCAAAAGATAGAGACAAAAATGGAATTGCCTCAATACCGGTCATTTCTTCACATCAGGAGCTTAGCAGTTCCGTTTCCATAAGGGACAATAAATCTATCAGTTTGTGTAATGCACTTATGTGTTTGTTAGATAGAGGCCGAACACATTTTAACTTTGGGAAGGTTGTGGGTGTTCCACGATACCCAGCTGCACTGAAAAAGTCACCTCATTTTTTGCTGCAGAAATGTCTATCAGCTAAGATGGCAACAATATATTTATTTGGATTCATGAAAAATAAAGACCATGTGCCTATTCATTGTTCTTGAGATTTAAAATATCTAAGCCTTACTTCATTAAATGAATGGCAAAAATTACATATAGTTCCTAAACCAGGAATCCACATCAATTCAAAATTAAAAAAACTGAAGTGAGACTGTGTGATCAAGGCAGTCTCATTCTATGTGGAAAACACTAAAGGCCTTGTTCAGAGCCTGAAAACTGTATTTTAGTTAAAATGTTTTTTTTCTTACATAGAAAACTCTTTCTGTATTTTTTTCAGTCAACTGTCATCAAAAGATCCCTTCATTATTCCCGTACAGGTAAGAAAGAAAATACCAGCCAAAGAGAGATGCAACATATTAAGCATACAGAAAACGAAGTAATGTAACTTGTATGATTCCTCTAATGCTTTACAGACAAAAATCAGACATCCAAATTCTTATTTTTAATTTTATGTAGAGAATAGGTTGTATTTTTTGCTTCCTTATGTCCCTGTAAATGCTATCAAAGTCATTAAAAACCCAACAAAACTTGCAGTGATGATACGTGGTAGAAGAAAAAAGAAATTCACCACCATCATTTTATATGCACAATGGTAATGTGTAGCAGAACATGTTTAATGTTATCTGCATTCATTCAGGACATTAAATCATAGTTAGAAAACAAGCTGATTGGAATATTTCTTTTGCATGTTATTTTGTGAATGATATAAGCATTGTCCTAACAAAAAAAAAAAAAAAGCAAGGTATTAAATTCTTTCAAGGGCTATAAGAAGTACCTGCGTCACAGACAATGAGTACAGGACACAGCAGCAGCGAAAAAGAGAGAAGGCACCTCCTCACCAACCCCATAAGCTTGTTTCTGCTGTATGTAAAGTGATTCTGTTTTGTGAAAACACAGAAGTTACCGAGGCTTATTCTTTAAGGCGAAAAAAGCAGTAAGAACAGAATGAGGTTCACGTATAGCAAAAGGCTGACTCTTTCATCCATCAAGTGGAATATTGTCATTCCATTATATGTGGGTAATAAAACCACTTGCTTTGAGCATAAGGAGTGGTTTATGATGAAGCTTGCTTCAAAAACATTTAGGTAATGTGCCAGTGTGGATGAGGGAAGCAAAACATGAAATTACTATCAACATTCCCACAAAATTTTAACCACACACATTAATTAAAAAAAAAAAAAGTTCAACGAATATTTGTGCTTTAGTTCTGTCAAGGGTGAAAAATGAGGTACTTGAAACAGTAAAGGACCCAACTGTTTTTAACATCCTTTCCCTAGAGAGGCAAAATACAAAGAAGTCTTGCGAGGAAACCTTTTTAATATGCGATTTTTCCAACCTTACTTTGTGTATATAAATGATATTTGAGTAGCTGCCTGCATCAAAAAGTTAAATTTATCCCAACACTGTTTCCATGCTGTTTGCGGCACAAGTAAACAAACTCATTGTTCTCTTCATACCCATGGTAACCACAGCTACCTTTTTGAGGGACCCTGGCAGACACACCACTGCAACTGTGCTAACGTGAGGAAGACGACGGGGACTGGAGACTTCATAAACATGCTTGTCCGCCTTCGCAGAGCCAGGCTCTACCTACTCTCTCTGCACGAGCTGGGCGCGACAGCTGGGAGGAGGAGAAGGAGGAACAGAGCAGGCACCACCACAGACTGAGCACTGCAGACCATCAGGACAGGATTAAATGAAATCCCCAGCCTTACAACAAAGCACTACCGAGGTTTGATATGCCAGTGTCCTTAACTGCTCAGCCAGGGGAGAGTTCTGTTTGTTCTGAAAAGGACCTACTAAATACATACTACACTTTGAATCACAGAAACAGCTCTGTCAATAAGATTACTTTTAGAAACTAATTCTGTTCTTAATCCAATCTAAATTGGAGAGAGAGCAAAACCAGAGTCATTTAATCTAAATTTCACAATGAGAAAAAAGCAAGTGTGAAACAACTTGTACGGGGCTGTAGCATCCTCTTCCTACAGGTAATCAGCACATCTCATCGTAACGCCCTATTTTAGTAACTTACAACTTTCATAAAGGTTCACATGGTGAAAGAAACTTTTTATTTAGTGATTCTTACTGAAACATTTCTGTGAATGAGACAAATGTTAAAAACACTAAGAAAACAGGATTTGGCAAATTTATTTTGAAAACAGAGGGGCTTATGCTGTAGAGAGAGGATCTGAAATTAGCAGCAAAAGGAAAAAAGGCAAACTCCTGACAGAGACTGCACTTTGCCTCAAACCAGTGCAACCATGCAGCAATTTAGCCAAATTACAAGTTAATTAAAAAGCACAGTACATGCTAAAAGGAGCCACTGTTTAGCTCCAAAGTGAAAAGAGTTCTCTGTGAGGGATGCTCCACGCTGAAGCAGCTGAAGCAGCAGAACTGAGAATGTGTCCCTCCAGCTTTCCCAGTCACCTGTGCTGAGGAGTCTCCTTCCATCACCAAACAATCCCATCATCAGAATAAAAAAATCCTGACATTAAACTAGACTTAGTGTCTCTGATATCTCCTTTAGATTTGCAGAAACCATAAAACACCTCAACAGGATGAAACTGATCCTTAGTACGAAGAGAAGAGAATTTGAAAGCTTTTGTAGACCTCGAAGCTGTGGATCAGGAAAAGACTGGGAAGAAAACTCATGCAGAAGACTACAGCTGACCTCAACAGATTTCTCTCCCCTGCCTCCGAGGAGGCAAGTTTGCTCTTCTGGCATTGCCAGAGCTTGTGAGCTCTCAAATAAGGATACAGAGAAGGAATGATTTCACCAAGGAAGATCTTGGTGCTAATACATGCGAAGAAGTAGCTGCTGATGATTTCTGTGCTGCAAGGTCTCTTCCTTACCATTTGGGAACAAACAGAACGGTTTTCTTCACTGTGAAGAAGAAGGAAGACAGCCATTTTCTTTCAGAAGGACCCCCGGCTCACAAGTCATGCTCGTT
This sequence comes from Calonectris borealis, assembly GCF_964195595.1. Classification (NCBI taxonomy): domain Eukaryota; kingdom Metazoa; phylum Chordata; class Aves; order Procellariiformes; family Procellariidae; genus Calonectris; species Calonectris borealis. Next base: position 145,979,027 of record NC_134313.1, read on the forward strand.
TACATATCCTTTAATATCTGCTCTGATTTACTCTGTACAGAAAGGTATATACACTGCATTTCAGATTTCCTATCCTGTTTGTGTTGTAAAGCCTTTGGAACCCACCCAAACAGACAGTCCTCTCCTAAATATGCTCTTCAAAGATTTATTTCAAGTTTTTTTACTAACTTTTTTCTTTAAACCAAGAAAGGGAGAAAGAAGAAAAGCCAAAAGCTTGTGGGAGGCTTTTATGAAACATACTTCCACAAGCCCTGCTGTGCTGGCTCAGCAGCTGGCTCATTTGAATTCCAGGTATGCACTACACAGGGGGTTTTTTTGAAACGCTGGCTTATCGGAAAAGCAATGCTGCTTTTGGATCATAAAGCTGGCTTTATGGTCTTTTTGAAGACCATAAAACTGGCTCAGTTAACACACACGAATTCCTACCGACTGTCGCAGTGTCCAATCTCATTGGCAGGGGCAAAGCTACACCATTGCATCAGGATACTTAAGGGCTTAAAGCTGCCATTCAGCTGGAGAGGGAGAGCTTATTTAAATAATTAACAGACCAAATTTATGCATCTTCCTATGAATCATCATAAAAATAGCAAGGAAAACATTTTTATTTAAAATAAAATTGTATCTTTTCACGATACCATTGTTTAACTGCAACTATTTGAACAAACCAGCACATTTGGGATCACATCCATTCCCGCACCAGGACCTGACCCAGTGGTTTTCACAGAAACCAATCCACGTCTTCCCAGAGCAAAACCCCACTCCTAAGCAGCGAAGCACTCTGTACTTCTTGGATACTGGAAACCCTTTGTCTCTGGCCTAGTGCCCAGTCACAACACATCGGAGGGACGAGCGTGCCTCGTTATGACACCACACCATGAGTCGCCATTCCTTACACACAAGGAACAGCATACACACGGCACAATAGAAGCTCATGACATGTGCCGCTAAATATATTTGCAGTGGAGAGGAAAGCTGTTGTACTAAGGCAGATAGAATATCATAGCTGGGCTAACTGAGCTGCTGGGGGAAAAAAAAGTAATATAACGAAAATTCTTTTTCTCACCTAAAAATCCTGGGGAGGTAACATATACTGAGACCTATATATTAAGCCTGGTGCTCAGCATCACAGAACAGCGTGATCCTAGAATCTGATCAGATCATCCAGAAGTTTGCCAACTTCTTATTTTGCCAACTGCGGTCTTGATCTTGTAATAATCTCAATTTTGAATAGATTCATGCAGCCACATGGAGCCCAGTGAAGCAGTGGGTATTTTGTCGAGTTTTTTTAAGCAACCATTTGTTCAATCTGCAGTAAATGAAGGCAGCGAGTCATGCTGCCATTTGAAGAATGTGCGGGTCCAGGTGTTAACAGTATTTCTGAAACAGTGAGGGCATTAATAATGAGCTCCAATTGTGTTGAGTATATGTGGTGGATGTAAGAGCACTCTTCCTGGATGTCTAAATATCCTGCTGATTCCTACACTGAACCTTATCAGAATTCCCAAATCAAATCACTTTTAAAAATGTCTAACCTTATCACTAAAAATTAATTTCAAGTGATTCAGTTTCAAGTGTGCCTCCTACAACAAACCACAGCATGATGCTTGGTATATTCATTCCAAACAGCAGTATTTTGCTGTTAAAAAAGTAAGAGTTTTATACTTCTGACTATCCTTCTGAATCACAGGAACAGAACAAGCAAGCAGAATGAAAAATGGAAGTCTCTAGGTAGTACAGAAATTTTTTTTTTCCTAAAAATGGGGGAAATGTCAGTCTACTTCTGATGGAGACACACTGGCTGTAAAAGCAGCTGAGACATTTTAAGCGGGGTCAGGGCAGAATCCCAGGGAGATACTCATTCTCATCCAGAAGACAGTAAGATCACCGGGGAGGCTGTGGCTGCACAGAACCCGTACCCTCCACTGCAGCGTAGCCAACTAGCACACCTCACTCCAGAGCACTTTGGAATCCAGTGAATTCTTCGCTAGAGCATCTATGCATTTTCCTGACACCTTCTTTACTCATTTCCTTGCAAGTCCAGTAAGAGGGATGGGTTCATTCTCCTGACACCATGAGGTACATGCCAAAATGCAGACATCAGAAGTGGGTTTTGAAAGAGTGCCAGATTTCGAGACGCTCAAATTTTTCTGAAAATTGGAAACTGCGATTTAACCATTTATTGCTCATTGAGCAGGTGTGGCTTTAACAATCAGCTGGCAGGTGGCCTAAGACTTTTCATTTTGCTTATTTAAATGAAGATGAAAGCAGGTGTCGCTCAACTGGAAGAGGCAGCTGCACTCCCAGCTTCAGTGAACCCATTTGTTTGCCTTGACATTAATGCACTCAGTAACTTTGCCCGTGACTTCTGAGCTCTCAAAAAAAACAGGCAGGAGGGATTAGGGTGTCATCTCTTGTCTCCATTTAAACTTGCTCTAAGCCACGTGCTGGGCAGCTGCAGTGGCAGTCCTTGCTCTTTGCAGCCTCATTTTTGAGCAAAAAGGAACTACTTCCCTGGAGCTGCTGGAACCGCTCCTCTCTACTCACTGGAGAAGGGAGCTGCAAGGACTGGGCAGGATTTGGAGAACATACTGCCTACAGCTCCAAAAAGAATCAACGGGGCTTGCACTGAAACAATCAATGATGAAGTGTGAATGAATGAAGGCAAATCTTCAAAAGATTGGAGCTGCTTAACACCTGCATATCATGGTCCACTCTTTTTCAGAAAAACAAAACAAAACAAAAAAACCAAACCAGAGGGGGAAATGGATAGATAAATAAATAAATAGGATATGCAAATACAGAAAAGAAAATTTGCACAGACACATGACAAAGAGCTTCAGTACCACCAGCAGTCAATAATGATGGAGAGGAAGAGAAAAACTGCAGTTAGTTTCTTATCCCCCACCCCCAATACATTAAGGTCCACAGAAATACATGGCCTGAAATATTGACGACACAAAGGCTGAAAAATTATGGGAGATCAGGTACAAGAACAGTAAAATGACTACATTAATTCTTTAACGTGAGCAATGCTGCTATTACAAGGCAAATCATAACATTTCAGAGGTAAATTTTAAAGATCTCACTGAATTAGTAGAAAGGGAGATGTTACACCGATGAAACAAGGGTAACTAACTACGTAAGTTATCAAACAGAAAAATCAACCTCTCAATAGTGTAGGCACAGATGATCTCTTGGACTATATGAGGAATGCAGATGAGCAGCACGATGTTATCATTAAGCTAGTTAAAAGGCTGCAAAAGCAACAAAACCATAAAAACATTAGCAAGAATAAGAGAATATAAAGCAAAAGTGGTAAGAAGCTGCACTGAAAGTACATTTCACTGAAAGTAAATGAAGCCCACAGAAGAGATGACTGGTAAGAAACAGGTGTTTTGCTATCTTTAGTTTTCAGCTACATTCTCTGGTCTGATAAATTATTTTTTGTACAGAATAGGGTACTGCAGGGATTTCATGAAAAGCTCCACAAAACAAACAAAAGAGGATTTGCCCTGGCTACAGTTATTACCCTGCTTTGAACTGCTGAGCAGTTGATAAAGTGATACGATGCAGTGAGGTCAGCAGGACCTTGTCTCTACCCCTCCCTTTCCAAGAGAAAGGAGCCATACTAGCACACTCTAACGAGCCTTTCCAGCAGCATAACAATGTTATTAACCAAATATCTCTGTCATCAGACCAAAGCAGACTATACCAAAATGCCCGGGATCGCCAATGTCCACATTATTAAGGTCTGTTTTTAAGTAATTAGCACAACGCGTTGTACGGACGCACACCAAGATGAGACATGCAGGATAACTAACGGTTGACAAAATCCCTGACTGCATTCCCTGTGATTTTACTGAAGGGCCAGTTCAGCGATACAAAATTTATGTAACTTTTCTTTCTCTTATAAGAAAAGCACAATTACCAGCTATTGTAGAACAATTACATTCAGAATACACAGGGAAGAAACCCCACAAATATAATATGTTCTAAGATGAAAATGAGTTACAATGCAAACAATTCCTTTTTGAAGAAGGACATTAACTGCAGAATATTTTTAAATAACTTTAAAACGAATTGAGGAAAAGTTATTCTAAAAACATAAACCCCTCTTTATGACACAGCAAAGTTTAATCAAATTGAAAGCTTACAAGGTCAACTGATTTCTCACCCATCAAAAGGCATAGAAATCCAACCGCAAACTTTCAGCGCAGTAAGTAGATGCCTAAAAATTTCCTTTGATTTCTCCTCATATTTATGTGAGAACACACCTATTGCACCATACTACACTCTCTGTTAAGAATTCACCTTATGCTGTTCTGCTCCATCACTTGGTTTGGGAGTTTACACCACGGCCATTTTGATGTTGTGCCCCGAAAAATTCTCATTATGTTCTCACAAAACATATTATTAGCTCTCTTCGATGTACTTGGAAACAGACCTCAATTGCCAGAAATACTGCTACACAGTGATATACACGCGCACTCTAAAGACAAATAGTGAACACAGGACATTTTTTTTCCTGTAACTGACAGCTAGAGAATCCAGTTTTGCTATAGCCTCCAAGTTATTTTAAATGGAGCGCTCGGAAGACTGGGGAAGGAAGAACCAAAGCAACAATAATGAAACATAATATTATATACTTCAAAACTTGCTCTATTTATTTCACGCTAAACAGTTGAGAATACCTATTGCATTAATATCCTAGTCAGATAATTCTCCTACTGTCAGTTCCTGTATGAGACCTCTTTTTCTGGACATATTCTTATGAAATAGAATATATTCCATTTCTGTAGCCTTTTTTCTTTCCTTTTCCTACTTATTAATACTGATTTTGCCCAGTACTTTTCAAGGCAGTTTCAAACGAATGCAGCTTTTTTCCTGTGGGTTACTTTACTCTTATAATGAAAAGACAGTAATAATAAAAAAAACAATTACAACAAAAAAATTCAGGGGAGATGCATTCCTTCTGATTTTCTTTTCTCTGTGCAAGTTACATAAGTAACGGCAACACACAAATAGTGGAGATCGTGTGACAGCATTTTTATACGTATATTTAAAACTCAGATGAGATTATACAAAATTTTCAACATATGTCAAATTAAATGCCTGAATTATTTAACCACAGCCATTTAATGAACTAGAAAAGCAGCTGTCTAATCAAGGTGGATTAACATTAGCCCTTGAAAACTTGAAACCTCTTGAAATCACTAAGCTTATTTGAAAATTTACATTTAGCTTATAGAAAGATAGTGAGGATCAGCAGCTTGTGTAAATGGCAGTGATAGCTGAAGACACTCAATCTTATGACAAGTGCTCAGTATCTTGCTAAATTAATATCTAGTCTAGGGCACTGATTCAGGAAACACTAAAATAGGTATTAAAGTCTACCTTTTTTCAAATCAGGCCTATTGCAAATGGTACCTCAGGCACGTGCATGGGCTGAAAGGGATGTTTTCCCCAGATACCATGATAGAAAAAGCTACATACTTTTACCAGTTCTTAGGAGGGCAGAAGAAATCAGCTATTATTCTTGAAGTCTTTTAAGAAACGTGTGCAGACAGGTAAGGCATATCAATCTTAGATTCTCATAACCTGTCTTTAAAATCATCATTTAAAACTGCCTCACATTGATTTTTAGGCATTTTCAACTTTAAGGATGTTTGAACTTTAGCTACAGATTATAAACAACAATTTTGGCAATCAAGATGCTCTTCAGAAAGCCCGCTTTTGTCATGTGATGTGCAATTCAGACACAATTAAAGGGGAAAGGGAAAAGAGAAGATTCAAGTGTATTAAACATTGTTCCTTTATTTGCAAAATGGAAAGAGAAAGCAATATGACTGATGTCTCCGATCATTCATTATCTTCCCCAGTAAATAAAGCCAGCATATCAGACCAGGTTTATGATTGGGCCTGTGCTTTTATATGGCACAATATTATCTTGCAGCATAAGTTTTTGGATAACAGACCAACGCTTTTGTTCAGAATGGGCTTCGGCTCCATTTGTAATATGCACAAATTGCTTGCAACTGCATTTCTGTCCAGCGTCACCTGCATGCAAAAATGTTTGCAATTACAGCTCCATAACAGATGGGGACACAACCTGTACAGAGAGAGATTTTACATGGGGGAAAAAAATCTATTTTATGGTGTATGGGGCCAACAAGGAAGGTGCCTGCAAAGATGTACACCAGTATAAGTAAACAGAGCTGCACTGATTTACACCAGCTGAGTCTCAGCACATTTTTTTCAATGTATTGCCTGTAACCACCCTCTCAAAGGCCAGAGGCGAGCCTGGAAAAGAAACAATGCTTCTTTATAATTATAGCCCATTTCTCATTCAGCAACTGAAATATGGCAGATACTAAAGAAACATTCCAATGCCAAAGAAAACGACAAAGCCATTGTCTTCCACTGAACCATGTCTTAAATTGTTTTCTTTTTCTGATAGCCAATTACTCTTCACGTTTTGCACTACCAAGCTGATAAGACAAGCTCTCGTAATCCCAGCCACGCTCAGGGTTTCGCTCAGAATTAACCAGCTGGATGGGAACACCTTCTCACAAGCAGAAGATGACACCTATGTGCATCAGGTTGTGTGACTTGCTGGCCTGACATCCAGCCCTTGAAAGTCAAGGATGGGGTTACACATTCATTTATTTTTCCCCCTCCTCCTCTTCCCTCCTGCTACCAGCTCGTGGTTTCCCTGGCAAGTATCCACCATATACTGCTGGGTATTTTTATGACTTTAAACATGGATGAATGGTAGGTTACGTGTCCCCTTTTCTAAAAGAAATGTTAACAGAGTGCAAGGTATAACTTCAATATTTTTTAAAGCCTCCTTTCCTGACACACATAGGCAATATTCCTCCAGAAAATTTCCTACATTTTTACAAGATTGCTATTTTTAAATTCTAGGCCTAGTTTGTTCACCCAATACCATACAGGTTTAATGATATAAGGCAAAGAACAACACAGACTATGGCTACTTGGACATGGTGAGGACAGGAGTTCTTTGTAAGAGGTAAACACAAATTAGCATCAAATACCTTGTGCCCTGTTATAAGGGAAAAAGACTACACACGCAGCGATACAGAAGACAATATAGTGCAGTCAGAGCTAAAATTGAGCTGAAACTCCTTAAAAAGAACTCTTAAAAAAGCCAAAATCCTTTACAAAGCATGAATACATAGAAGATTTACTTTGTTTTTTAAAGTTTATTTTAAAGGTTAATTCACCTCATACTTGCCTAGTTTAGAATTACTTTCATTTGAAGTTTGGCATAAGACATAAAGCCCAGAAAGGAACCCTGTAAAAGTGGTATCAGTGCAAAATCTGCAGGCAACTACAGTAAAATACTTAATAAACGCTAACAAATTCAAAGAAAAGACCCACAGGTAGAGAAACCTGCTATTTATTTAATTAATTTCAGTGGTGCTGAAGATAAGTGAAATATTTTGTGTATTGTTATAATAAAGCAAACCAGAGGTAAATTCATTAGCAGGATATAATACATTGCACTTCTCTCATTCTACTTACATGCTGTATTATAGAAGATAGAACTCAGCAGTCAGGTTTCTACTTAAGTAGAGTTTCAAAAAACCCCCTTGTTTTCCTCATGAAGTCATTGGTGGGAGGAAAATGGAGAGAGATGGGAGGGAAACACAAGCCGTTTATAGAAAACTTTCCCCCTCTAAGCAAGAACTTAGAGGAAGACTTTTTCTCCAACCAGATTCATCATCTGCAACGTACAAGGCACCATAGATACCATGCCTACACAAAACAAAATTTCAGCTCAGGTCCAGCCTCACAAATACATCTATTCCATCAGAGATGAACAAGTATTTCACAGCCGAAGTATTTACCAAGTGACAGAAAAACATGTATTGAATAATGAAACAGGAATAAAAGACCAATAAATTTGACTAAACACCTCATACACAGGTGAACTTTAAAACCCAATAGTTCAAAGTACTCCTCCCTTGCATTTAGCATTGCTAGCTTCTGAAAAGATGTTATTAACACAATGTACCAGAAAGCACAGTTCCTTCAGGTCTGTAATAAGCTTAAAAGAAAGTGAGGCCTGTTAAAATGTATTATTTCAGGCTTTAGAGGACATCAGGGACATGAAGCAAACCTTCAGATACAGAATCACAGGGAGAAAGCTCCACAGCTTCACATATGCCTGTTAAATTAGAGTCATGGTGGAAATACTACTAGCCTGCGTTACATGAAACAAGACACTTCAGGCGTGTAGTCTCATATATATATGTATGTGTATATATATATAAAAGAAAAAATATTGCTAACCTTTTAAATCTTCAATAACAGAAGTAACACTTCCATTCCCATTTAAAAGGAAAATGCCATTTTTCATAGCTATCTGAAATCACAAACTCTTGCAAGTCTCTGCTGTACAGCTCCATGCAGAAAGCTAGTGTTTCTGGCGTGGCCCTTTGGCATACCAGGCTGCTGGGCTCAACAAATGGATATTGTTCTCTTTTAATTACTTTTTAGTACTGTGCAGTATGGCACCCAACAGAGCAATAGCATCCAATACCAGAGAGGAGTCCTCAGCTTTTTGCGATGTGCATGTCAGGAAAGACAGAAGCTTCTGGCTGCAAACTCCCACTCCCGCTGTGCCACGTTACCTGCAGCGTGAGGCTCCTGTGGTGCGCATGCATCCAGCAACCGTGTTTGCAGAGTAAATGCCCATTTACAGATAAAACAGCATTTAAATGCTGTTGTCTTGCCTGTGCAGAGATCTACAAAGTACCAGGAGAACTCTTTGTACGTTATTCTTGCAGTGAAATGTAATTTTCAGTGTAGTTGGCACCAAGACTAAAGTTCAGCCAACGCACAGATTATTCCCTTATCGGGAAGGCTTTGGAGCCTGGGAGAAAAATTCACTTTGATCTATAGTGGCTCTCAGAAACCTCACATAAAGTGGAAAAGACAGAAATACCTTCCCACTTAAAAAATTCTCTCCAGAATAAAAATTAAGCTAGTACAAGAAATTCAACTCTGATCTGGTTTGAATCTGTTAAGAACAGCAAGAATAAAAGCACATCCTTATATCAAAATTAGAGCTGTAACCAAGCTGGTACCTCTGTTGTGGCTCAGGGTAAGGCATGCACAGGCATACTGCAGGCTTCTCAGTAGAATCAGCTTTAACACTCAACTAATTCATGCTGATCATCACCAGATCCAAGGAGCTGTCAATTCTCCCCGGTACAGGGCTAGTTTGAAGCCATTTGGTGCAGCTTTTACTTCTAGACATAATTAAAGCTTATTCACAATGGCAGGTTCTCCTTGATACAGAAAACCTCGAAGTTTGCATCTAGAGAAATGTATGCTAACAAATGATCAATAGGAATAAACTAGTGATAAAGATCTTGGGTACGCCATATCAGAAGCCAAACCGTATTTCCCGATTTTGTGCAGTTTTATTTTGATTCAACAGATTGCCTCACATATTTTTCCTATTCCCATGGTTTTACTGTTCAACGTGTACTTGATTAAAGCTTCATCCTGTCTTGTGCACGTATTACAAGACTAAATAGAAATGCTGAGATTACTGTATCAGATTACCGGTCCATCAGACTTAGCACCTTGCAACAAAACCTCAAGCTACTTGTCTCAGAGAATGGCAAAACAAACAGTTTTTTGCTGGATCTTCTCAGTTGCGCTGGAAGTGATGATGACACATCACTAGCTTGATGTGACTTGTTAGCTCTTACAGGCTGTAATTACATTTTTCTTTCTTATTTTCTATGATGCCGTTCTATTCAGAAAGTAACCTCAGTTCCAATATGTAAGGAAAAAGTAGGAATAAAGATGTAATAGTATACTGATTAAGCCAAATCACCTCTGCAGTAAGACATTTTATTCACTGTTAAACCTCTTTGAAAAAGCAACCTACTTATACGTGTGATTTCCATTTTATTTGGTAAGTACAGTTTTTTTAAAAGAGATTATTCACCCTTGTAAGTATAGGGGGGAAAAAGAATTCATATTATCAGATCCAAAGTGTGACAATAACAACTTGCAGCTTGCTCATTCATCAACATCACTAAGTGCTGGTCCAAATCTGAGAACAGATTCTGGTTTATAAACCCTTGCTATTTTACTGAGGCCTGTCACAGTTTGCTTATTACAAACAGCTGCTGTAACAGAAATAGAGAATCAGTGTATATTACCATTTAAAGTTTAAAACTTTATGTGTATTACCACAAAAGTTTAAAACAATAGAAGTCAGGAAAACACAAGCTTAAAGAGAGAAGTTCTTAAACAAAACTGAAAGATCAATCTTTGTTCTTAATCTATTATATACAATCACTTAATTAAGCCATTATTAAACATAAATAAGCATCAGTCGTAACAAGGAAGAAACATATGTGGTGAGCTGGGTTGCGTCTACTCTTGCTATGTAGATATGTGAAGAATGCCAATGGTAAAGATATGCAAAAGTATTTAGAGAATCTGTCTTTGACTTCCACTTGATAATCACTGAAACAGCATACATACAACGTATTTTCATTTCATTTACATAATAATGGGAAATTATACAATAGGAAATCAAACAGCCATTTAAGAATTTTAAACTGTTACTCGCATTAGATTTTGTTCACTTTTCCTGATTATTATTTCCTAGCATTTTGTGACTTTCCTACTACAATGTAATCGATTCCCTAAAAGCCTCAAGCTGCAACCTGGACTCTTATGTGCTATGGATGTGTAGCTATGACTAATAACAACGGCAACAGATATGACACAGATTAAGATACCTTTTGTCGCAAGTTGTGTATTTTAGAAGAGGACTACAGAACAAAAGGATTAGTGTGAAGGTAGACTGTACCTCACACCATTTTCAGAAGACCATCCTTCGTTACAAGAAAACCATCACTGTTGGGTGTTGAAAATGTGAACCATGGGAAGACTTTGTGGAAAAGCCTTTATTGGTTGATCTGTTTCTTTCACAGCTGTGTAAGTGCCTACTGTGTGGGAGTTAATTGTATTAGTTATCTGGTGTAACAACCTGATGAATTTTGTACTTCAGCACTATTAACTACCACACTATACATGATTCACTGGAGGATGAATGAATTTAATCCTTCTGTTCAAATACAAACCCAAACAAGAAAGTTTTATAACTTTTAAATAGATAACTTAAACTCTTAATGATGCTTAGAGTACATTAGGAAGGCACTCACTGAAACTATTTATCTAAGGGTAACTAGACACTTCCATTAGAAAGCCTAATTAATTGGGATTTTAAAATTAACTCTGATTTACAACGGACCATAAAACTATCCAGTCCAAAATTTTATCTTTTTATCTGAAGGTTTGTAAAAGATCAAAATTAAAGAAATAGTATCAATAAATTATCGCTTGTTATTTCAACACTGTTCTCAATATTTGCAGCTGCAGTTTTAAAACAGAATTTTAAAAAATTGGCAGGCCTCAAAAATCATCCTGGAGTGTATTTATGTTGGCATTTTAACACACAGATAATTGCGAGGATAGGGAAGAGAAAAGAAAATGGGAATATACAAAAGGTTTACAAAAGGCATACAAAAATGGGTTTATATGATATACCCGATCACTATTACTTTTTGCACTGTATCATACGATCTCATATGATATAATGTAAAAAGGCCCCGTTAAAGGAAGCACTGATTTCTGCTGTTAGAATTCTACTTAATTTCCATAGCAAAAACACTCACTAAAATTTTACCACAATAAATGAGATGAAGCCCCAAAGAGGAATTTATTGTTTTCAAAATTTCATGTTCTATAAATAAGGAGGGAATTTCATCCCAATAAATGAGAACCATAATAATTTAGGAAAGCAAAACCCTAAAACTGGCCCAGAAGTTGCTAGCTTAAAATACATAAGCTGGCGAACAAACGAAGCAATTGGACACGTCACAGGAACTGCTCAGAACTGCTGCTCCTTGTGGATGTTGCGGCACAGCTATTTTTCCACAGCACAGAATTTTCAGCTTATTAGTCAAGCAGGCAGAATAACAAAATATTTTACAGAAAATGAGATATTTTTATATCACAATCAAATAAGGTCTTGTTTTAGAGAGAGATTTTTTCCTGGGTCATTCCTAAAAGCAGTTGCTAAATTCCCTGATGTCCCAACAAAAGAGACATAGTACAAGCAAGTCTGAGTAAAATGAAGAATGTAAATTTTATAAACACATTATGAAAGACTTACTTTCTCTCCCCATGGGCCAAAAAAGAATCCCAAATAAATCCTCTGCGTTTGAAATAAATGGCTACTACAAAATAACCTTTAAAAGCAAGGGTATGCTCATGCTTGCCGTCTAAATTTGCATTCAGAAGCGAAACAGAGATTGCCAGGTTGACAGAAGAAGCTGCTCTTGCAATACTTTCCCCGATGGCCACCCCACAGTACCGGGAACCACTTTGGCTAGTATCTGGGTGAGCACTGGCTTCCCTGAATAAACCCACTCCACAACAGCACAGCTCCCAGAAGGCATTGGAGTAAATGAAACCCTTTGTCGGCGAGTCAGGAAAAGTTGTTCCTGAGCCTTTTGAAAGGGAACTGCCAAACCCAGAGCACAATGGGAGAAAGAGGAAGTTAAAAAAAAAAAAGAAAAAAAAAAGAAAAAAAGAAAAACAAACAACAAACACCCCCTCCACCCCCACCCCCACCTCCCCCCCAAAAAAAAACCCAAAACACAACCCTGGAAAGAAAGATGTGTAAATGATGGTTTATGCTTGATTCAAATTACCTCTTCTTTCATTCCCAATGTGGATGTATCATCAGTGCCTATGAGCAACCCATGCACCTTATGAAGGGCCCAACCAGGCTGCAGAAGCGGTAGTCAAGGACTCCTGTTGAACTTGAGTATAAGCATGATTTCTGATTTCCCATTCTGTTTCTCACCTCATTTCCTATCTTACTTTTCCTTTTCATGTCTATCTCACAGAAAATACTTGCCATTGACATTACAATATTAGTATAATATTAATAGAGCAGCAACTGGAGTCGTCGTTTTTGATCACTTGCAAAGTGAGGATGACAAACTGGCTGGATTTCCATTGCCTTATATTTGGAAAGCTTTTTTCCACAATTGTATAAAAACCTTTCTGTAGATTATTTGAAAAATATTAATAGAAAAAATTAGGATCTGAACTTATTACACAGTCTTCAAGAATATATCAAGTAAACCGTATCTAGCTTGTGGACTAGGCTTCTGATCCTTGGCTTTATCAGTAATTTAATTCCTGACACCAAGAAATACGTGAACATTTACCAATCAATCCTTTGTTGTCTTAGGCACATTACTTCAGCAATAAAGAACTCACCAGAAATATCCTTTCAAGTTGATCTTGAATGTCTTTCATTCCTGGAAAAGCCGCGACCCCTTGAATCATTTCTACAAAGATACAACCCACTCCCCTACAGAGGAAAAAAAAAAGAAAGTATGCAACGTTAGAAAGATTTCTTATAGATTAAATGGCCAGCAGCAATGTTTTTGTATCCATCACCAGCATTTAAACAATATTTATTTATTTATTTAAAATCAACACCAGGCTGAAGGACAAGCATGTGCATTTATTAAAACCAATGTATACATATGAATACTTCTCAGGTGTTTGAAGGCAAGTGTAGAGGTAGCAGGAATATGGATGGTAGCTGTTGAGACCAATAAAGGCACAGCAGCTGCCCTCTCTTTGTACGAGTGCTTCCCGAGCAGCATACTCATGCTCCCAAATAAATTCTGGGGATGTGGGAATGGCAGTGAGAGTGCACCCTTGGGAGAAGCTGAATAGGGTCAGGACTATGGCATGGAGGCACACTGGAAGGGCTTGGCATGGGAGGAGAATCTGGAGGGAAAAAAAAAAAAAGAGTAAAAAGGAAAAGGGCAGGTGGCTACTCGCAGCCACTGAACTAAGCTACTGCCCAAATGCAGATGACTTCTGAGATGGGCTTGCTTCTCCCCTCTTCCAGCATAAAAGAAGGAAGCTCAAAGCTCATAGTTCTGGGGGGCTGCTGACCCCATCCCCCAAAAGCTCTGGCTGAGAGGTGCTGCAACAGGCTGAGCAGTCACAGGCTCCCCGCCATGACAGCCGCCTCATTACAGCTCCTGTCCCTTGTCTCTCACAAAAGGTACTTCACATGAGTCCTCCTCATCCCACTCAGTTAAGCCACTGGCAGAAGTACTGGGAAATCAGAGGGAAAAAATATCTGAGACATACTAACTACAGCACAAAGAATGGATTCTCAAAAGTTGAGGAAAGTTTCTGTGACTCTTTAACTCAAATTTCAGATAAACTGTGGACTTCCTGAGTCTGAAAAGCAAAACAAATTACAAACTTGCATTTGCATCTTTCCTGGATGAAGAGAGCTCAAGAGTTGCTTGTTCCCTCAGCAAAAATAATTTTAAGAGAAAACATCCCCCTTGGCTACCAACCGAATGCAGAATTTGATTATATATTTTAACTTGTTCAACTACATTTTTCTACATACATTTTTCTACAACTTCCGCATGCTGTATAACCATGTCTGTGTAAGAAACCACACAAAAAAAACCTTCATCCAAAACAAATGCAAATTCAATAACCCAAAATATATATCAAAATGAACCAAGAATTTGCAAAACTAACTACAGTACCACCTCTCCCTGAAACTGAGTTGTGTTTCTGTATCAGAAAATCCCAGCAATAACCTCTAATTTAACTTTGTTTTTAAAAGTAAATTATTTGGAACATAGTAATTACATACCTTTTCATTGCCTTTGCATCGTGATGATGCATTCAGAAAGTAGCATTTAATTTTAGGGATATGTGTGCATATATTAGTGAGGAAGTGGCTCTAAAATAAAACAACTTAATGAAAATAGATTGCATATTTTCATTAAGGCCGGGGCTAAGTATTTATAGATACTACTTAGCTAAGATTATCGGCAGACAACCCATGCTTACTCATCTCTGACCACTACTGAATAATGAAATAATTTTACGTTCCAGGACAATGAGAGTTGATAGTCAAATTTCTGGAAGAAGAAAATTAAACATACATCACTATTTTCTAATTCTATGTCCCAAAGCATAGATATATTAAGTAAAGTTTCTCCTTAGGCATTGAAAAATGGAAAGCAAAGTTCTAATTAAATTTTAGAATGATTCAGGTGTTTATAAAAGAGAGGTTAAAATTTATGTTCCATATGCTTCTGCTGGTTACCAAATGAACTGAATTGATTAAACTGCCATTCATCATTTAGTCTGGTTAGTGCTTCATTAGGCACAGATAGGCACAATATATCTTAGTCAAATACTTATAAACAGTATCAGGATCTCAGGCAAGGAAAATTTCAAGATTTCAGTCAGAAGCCATTATTCAAGATGAGAAATAAAACAATTGAATTTAGACTAAACAAAAGAGGATTAGAGTTCTATTCTTGCAACCAGAAAACAGGCATTTGATTAAACCAGTGTATCATTTGAGGGCATGTACTGCTATTTGCAGAGAAACTTCAGCTAGCTGTTTGAACAGAAATGCTGTAAAGGCAACAGGAAGATTTTGCCAAATTTTACATTGTTTCACATAACTTACTTACAAAATTTTCCACTTTTAGTGAGTCTGACACAAGTATGAGCCAAAAATCAAGTACGAACTGCAAGCAACACTACCGAAGAAAAACTTCCTGCCTGGAAAGAAGAAACCTATTATGTGTCTTGGACTCTTGTGTAACCTAGTACTCCATTTAGTCACAAGCTGAAATGAGAGTGAAAGAGTACTGGAGTTAAATAAACAACTAATACAAAAATTAAAAGGTTATTAAAATCATTTGAGGAGAGAAACATAAACAACCTTCAAGGTTTGAGCTGGAGGACTGCTGTTCTGTTTGGCCACTTGAAAATTAAGCTTATGCTTGGTATCAAAGGTTATGGTGTTCAGCACATTGAAGAATAAGTCCATAGAAAGAGAAGACTAAATGAATACCAAAAAAAGAAGAAAATAATAATAATAAAAACAAAAGTATGACATTGAACTGATAGGAAATACCCAGAAAGCCATAATAGCACAAAAAGGCTTCAAGATGGCTGGATGGTATTTTAGATGTCTTAGTGGTATCAGTGAATTTTAGGCTCAGAGCAAGTAGAAACTGAGTGTATAATAGGATCCCTGAATCACAAACTGTAAGTGCACACACATGGAACATAAAAAGAAATAAAGCCTCTACAAGGCCTTGAAATTTAGTCTTGTTTTTGTAGATCTCACAGACTATTAAACAGGTTAGAGAGATTTTTGAGCAAAGCAAAAATTATTTTCGTGCCAGAAGAACTGGTTTGTAAGGAAAAATGAAGAGAATTATGTCATTCTTGGCTACAAGAAAACACAAACGACAGGGAGAATGTGATGACTTTGTATTTAAAATTATGCAAAATGAAGGACAGGGAAGAACTGATTAGGATTTTAATGGTTCCCAGAACTGTAGGTAAATCCAAGATAGTATAACTAGAAATAGAAGAATGCCTAGGGAATAAAAATTTTAGGGTGAGCGTTAGAGAAATACACTTAACAATTGTGCTATACCCTAGCCTCCCAATGGACTTAAAGCTCCACAGTTCCAGTCATGTAAAACTAGACAAGCTGAAGCACTTAAGAATATTCTTCAGGGAACAGACTTGCATTAACAGTAGGGTGGATGAGATGATCTCACAGATCTCCCATCTCTAGTTTCTATGACGCAAAGATTACTTCTTGAAATATGAAATACAACAAATTTACTTGGCTTTAATGGGCATACATCTCCAAGGGTATGTTATTTATATATAATTTGTGCACACTCAGCATACAATGCCATTTTCAGGCAGCACTTGAGAAATAATTTGTGACGAACATTAACCTAACATATTTCAGTGTATTCAATTCAGATTCTCCTACTCTCTTTATAGGACTTCTGATTTTGAATAAATAAGGCAAATGCTGCGACTTCGTTCAGAGATTTTTCCAATGGAACGGCATAGGATAACCTTGCAAAGTAAAAGTGACAGCCATTTAATGTTGAAATGGGTGGCTTACCATCTGATGACAAAAAGTGTGACTAAACCTATTGATGTATTGATGAGACCATATGTGGCCATACCATCTAATATTGTTCTTCTATTGTCCTGCTTAATTTCCTGGGACTCTGGCTGTCACCATACAGCCTTATTTGGAGTGCGAATTAATCACAGAGCTAAATGAGTTACTCTTGAATTTGAATTGACATAGTAAATAAGCCTGTAAAAATGAAGTTGGATGCCTCAGGAAACTGCATTTTTTTTTTCTGCACAGCTTTTACAATTCAAGAGGGTATTCCCTTAAAATTAACTTGCTTACTGGTGGGTTGGTTTTATATTTTTGGTTTAAGAATTCACATTCCCGTCTCTGTGTAACAAAGTTCCTTATTGTAACAAGAAGAATCTCCAGCCTATCTGCACTTGAATACTGTAAAAAAAAAAACATAAAAGTTTTAGTGTGGCATAATCTATAAAAGATTATTAGGTTGTTTCCTTCAGTTAATATTGCGATTTTTCTTGATGGATCCATAAAAGAGACTACAGACACACTCTGAAATGAGGAGCTGTTTCCAAACCAAGTTTTAGTTTATACTTAAATCAAGATTATAGAAAGCCTATATGCTTACTATATATGTTTTAAACTGTTGAACTTTCTGCCTTGAACAGATCTGCTTTCTAGCAGGCTCAGTGCAGGTGATAACATTCAGCATGTTCTTCTAGTGAAGACCTATGCTAAGTCTTCACATAAGGTTTCTATCTGGTCATGAAGCCTGTTTTCAGAGTGCAGGATTTGACTTCAGAGGGGGAGGGCATTTTATGAAAACTAATTAATTACTTCCAGCAATCCTCCTGGTGAGATTTCTGAAATTCAGATGAACAGTAAAGTATTCATTTAAGTTTCCCAGACTACATGCAGTTTGTACTGTTAAATAAACCAAGTTTTAAAAAAACCCAAAACATACACCCCCCACCTCAAAACCCCACTATTTGTTTTTTTATGGATTTGTCACCAGGAGGTAATACTGGAACCTCTCCCATAAAATCCGCTAGTAATATGCAACACGTTGGAAGGGCACAGAGATTTTTATCTTGTCTGATTTATTCAGAAAAAAACTCATGTTCCTATATGATCCTGCTTATGAACAGAACTACGAAAATAAATTTTAGGGGAAAGGAATGAAAAGCAAGGCATTTTTGTCTCCTTAATTGGCCAAAATCTGATTTAATTCTACAGTGGCATACTGCCAGAATACCCGCAGATGCTGAACTTTGTTGGAATTTGTCTTTCATGACCACTCTGATATGTGAAAAGTAACATATGTTGGGAGATACAGTCTGATCAAAGAATACGGCAATAAGGCAAACAGATTACAGTTCTCACATGAGAAGTAAAATTTCCCTTCCATGATGACAAAGAACATTAAAATTTCTGCAGAAAGCAGATGCAAAGAATGAAAAATAATTTACTTGAAAGTATGATAGTTCGAAGTATTTCTTTACAGTCAGTCTTGAAGCAATTGTAATTAGAAGTGAATAGAGTGCTCACGTTCTTGCCTGTGTCACTGACTACCTAGAAATAAAAGCTCCAGAAATTTTTGTGACCCAACCCTCTGTAGCAATGCTCAGTTTCTATATTAACAAATACTCATGAAGGATTAAAATGTACATGATCCCTTTTTGCAAGAACCTTTCTATTAGACTCACTTGATCTGTAAAAGCAGAATACAAAAAAAGCTCAGGAAAATAATCTTCAAACTTGAACAACATTTTGCCATGAGATACTTTCCTGTTGAACATGTTCTTCCTGGTTTTCTTTTCTGGATCCAGATACCTTTATAAAGTATTTTCCTGATACACATGAAACACATTTCTAGCAGTGGAAAGGCGATAGTAAATCTGATGTTCCAAATGGATAAAAGTAGTTTTTAGACAGGAACTGAAATGCCCTTCCAATAACTGCAGACCAAGACGGTTTCCTCACACATAGTATTTCTATTAATTCAACCCTATGAGAATTTTCCAATCAAAAGGTAATTCAGCTGATAAAACTTTTGAAGAACTCACTGACAATGAGAGAAGTTTAATTAACAATACCTTGATATTTATCACAATATCCTCACCTTAATATCCTAATGCTACAGAGTAGCATTTCTTTGGAGTGGAAGTCATAATCATAAAGAATGTTAAGGGCAAAAGAACTAATTTACGCTACGCTGTTTTCTCTCACAGGCCCCAAGCAGTATTTCTTCAGGGCGTACTGGGACTCCTGCTCTCGGATTTCTCTCACTGCAAACTGTTTACAGCAGATACAGAATAAAGATGCCTTTGTAATGTCCCCTGTGTAAAAAACATAATTTGATGCACCTGTGTCTAAGACAAGATCCATTTTTATTTAATAAATATCTTAATTACTGTCGTAGGTCTTCATTGGTCAAATATTCATGAAAGCATGCATGGAATTACAGTGAGCTCTCAAATCTGCACTCGGAGCAGGCTATGTGTGGAAAGTGGTGTGTTCCTGAAAAACACCATTTATAGAAAAACTCCATATAAGACCTTTCCCTAAATTAAGACCAGATTTGAAATCATGTATATTAATCCAGATGCTACAAAATTAACAACAGTGATTTAATAAGCAATTTCATAATATTTGACTGGCCTAGTTTTAAGTGATTTCTTCCACAGCACTAAACATAGCTGATGTTAGTTAATAAAAGTGAATTTAAAATATATCACAGCCCATAACTTCTTAGGTTACCTGAACTGTGACTAAGAGTGTATTTTTTAAAAGCAAAACAACAAGATATGCAAAAAATCGCCAGCTGTTAGCAAACACAATTTAAAGCCAGCTGCACTTCAAAATAAAATATCCCTAGTGACTTCTTGATGTAAGCAACCCAGATGTAGCAGTACATGCATCACCAGAATCAAAACGGATTTAATAACCTGTTTAAATTGTTTCATTTACTAATACTATATTCTTCCTGTAAGGAACAAATAGAATAGGTTCATTTGGGGATTTTTTCCGTATGTTTCTGTATTACTTCTATATAGGTTTTAGTAATACATAAACCCTTTATGTACTGAAGCTTATTTTCCTTGCATTGACTTTCAAAGTACTGTAAAATTCAAGGATTAGGACAAGTTACACCAGAGGCAACGCAAAGCCATTTTCCTAGCTACTAGTAAATTCTCATCAAGATGAAAAAAAAAAAAAAAAGGTATATCAAAGGTTATCACAACTCTTTGATGCAGTCATGGGTAGGTAGTATAACACATTCACACAATGCCACTGTATCAAATGCTGTCAGCAGTAAATTACAAAGCCCACCGCATTGATTTCCATCACCAGCCTGACACCACTAATGCATGTACGTCTTCATTAATATTATTTTATTGCCAGTGGCAATTTAAAAAAAAAAAATGCAGGAGAATGTAACATTGCATGTGGATCATTAGCTTTTAGTTACTACCCTAATGCCCTATACCGGCAAATGAAGTGTAAAAATAGCCCGCAGCCTCTGCCACCTGCTTCCCAGCCACTGTCCAGTGGTTAATATTTGGACTCTTTTTTCATGCAGCTGGTCTTCTACTCAGTAGGAGCCCCACTTTCCGTTCCTTGGGAACCACCATGAAATGTCATTTATCATGGCTATAGCAAAGGCCCTGTGTCTTTTTTTTTTGTTCTAAATGAAAGAAACAGCTGTGCTTTCTACCTCAACATTATTTAAATATTTAGTGAAGTGGCTGCCTAGTTTTGTCATCATGTAGATCATCAATAAGGACACAGGAGAGCACACACTATCTGCCATAAGGACATAATGCCAGTAATTGCATAAAAATGCTAATGCTACAAACACACTTTTGATAACAAATTACCAAATTATCTCGGAATCTGACAGTAGGTGGGTTTCTCCACGTCTCCCTTCCTCCCACTCTGGGAAGCCACTAAGTGGTTTTAATGTAATTATGGCCCAGCTATATACAACCGTTGTATAAATAAAGCCCCAAGCCTGCCTGTGCTCTAGCAGAGCTCACTGTTAGATGTGCCAAATAAGCATAAGTGACCTTAACATGCAACTTGCAATCAAGCTGGAAGCGCCGTCTCAGATAACCCAGCAAAGCGTAGAAGTAAAAACCTAAAGCGTTTCTGTCACACACAGTATATATTTGCTCTAACCTGATTTCTGATGTGGCAGTAGCTGAGCCTCTACATAAATTCCTGCCACGTGAAAGAAACTACTACTAGGGCTTTTTTCTAAGCTTTTCATAGTTCTCCAGTTTGTACAGGGCAGCAAATATTTCGTAAGGGCTACAAAACTAGTACAAGAGCAGTATGACATCGTTTTTCATTTGAAACAGAAATCACCACCCCTATTCCTGAGCACCTGGATCTTTTTTAGACCTATATGAAACGCTCTGGGTGAGAAGACATCATTTATTGATATCACTGAAGATGTATTTATTGTGTTCTTCCCTGATACTCTTGCATTATTTTTGTCAGGACACAAAATAATGACCTGGATTGCTGAAGTGGCATTTTGAGTCCTTCCTTGATCTCCCCTGCTGTCCATGTAATTTGAATATAAACATATGATTCTATGGAAGGAAATGCTCAGTCTGCATTTTTTAGTAAGTTTAAAATACTTCTACTAGCTGCATGGCTTAATTTGATCTCTATCACAGTAACACCACGTAGGATGACTGGACTTTTTAATAGCTTTTTTACTAAACTCATTATTGGGAGGAATGTTAAAAGATCTATTTTTGAAAAACTATTGAACTTTTGAGTGAACCATGTTTCTTTCTGGAAAAAGTTTCAGTGAGAATCAAAAATGTTTTAAAATCCTCTGTTCAGTTTTAAAAAAAAAAAACAAAACAAAGCAAAAAACCCCTTATTTCAAAATGCAATAATTTTTTAAATTGGTAAATCTTAAAAAAAAAATTCATGTTTCTTTTGACTAAAAAAGCATTTCAGAGGACTTTTTGAGAAGTTTGCTCTATTAAAGCATTTAAAAATTTTCTTTAGCCGTTTCCATACATTCTGTCATTCTCTTTGTACTTCACAAATTGAGACATGTATGTACACACGTACACAAAGATGTGGGACTCTGAAGAACTGAACACATGCAGATTGAACTATAAGAAGATGAGCAGAAAGGACTATTTATGTCTCCCAGCTATTTCCATCCGCTGATGCAGCTATCCTGCCTCACCCTAAGCAAGCCAAGCTTCTTGCTGAGAGTCTCAGAGGTGTATCTTGGAAAAGAGGTGATTCATAGAATCATTAAGGTTGGAAAAGACCTCTAAGATCATCGAGTCCAACCGTCAACCCAATACCACCCATGCCCACTAAACTATGTCCCTAAGTGCCACATCTACACGTCTTTTAAATACTTCACATCACAGGGATGGTGACTCAACCACTTCCCTGGGCAGCCTGTTCTAATGCTAGACAACTCTTTCAGTAAAGAAGTTTTTCCTAATGTCCAATCTAAACCTCCCTTGGCGCAACTTGAGGCCATTTCCTCTCGTCCTATCACTGGTTACTGGGGAGAAGAGACCAACCCCCACCTCGCTACAACCTCCTTTCAGGTAGTTGTAGAGCATGATGAAGTCTCCCCTCAGCCTCCTCTTCTCCAGACTAAACAACCCCAGTTCCCCCAGCCGCTCCTCATAAGACTTGTGCTCCAGGCCCTTCACCAGCTTCGTTGCCCTCCTCTGGACACGCTGCAGCACCTCAATGTCCTTCTTGTAGTGAGGGGCCCAAAACTGAACACAGTATTCGAGGTGCGGCCTCACCAGTGCCGAGTACAGGGGGACAATCACTTCCCCAGTCCTGCTGGCCACACTATTTCTGATATGGGCCAGGATGCTGTTGGCCTTCTTGGCCACCTGAGCACACTGCCGGCTCATGGTCAGCCGGCTGTCAACCAGCACCCCCAGGTCCTTTTCCTCTGGGCAGCTTTCCAGCCACTCTTCCCCAAGCCTGTAGCGTTGCACGGGGTTGTTGTGACCGAAGTGCAGGACCCAGCACTTGGCCTTGTTGAACCTCATACAGTTGGCCTCGGCCCATCGATCCAGCCTGTCCAGGTCCCTCTGCAGAGCCTTCCTACCCTCCAGCAGATCAACACTCCCGCCCAACTTGGTGTCATCTGCAGACTTACTGAGGGAGCACTCGATCCCCTCATCCAGATCATTGATAAAGATATTGAACAAGAACTGAGCCCCAAAACTGAGCCCTGGGGAACACCGCTCGTGACCGGCCGCCAACTGGATTTAACTCCGTTCACCACAACTCTCTGGGCTCGGCCGAGCAGCCAGTTTTTTACCCAGCGAAGAGTGCACCTGTCTAAGCCGTGAGCCGCCAGCTTCTCTAGGAGAATGCTGTGGGAGACAGTGTCAAAGGCTTTACTAAAGTCCAGGTAGACCACATCCACAGCCTTTCCCTCATCCACGAGGCGGGTCACCTGGTCATAGAAGGAGATCAGGTTGGTCAAGCAGGACCTGCCTTCCATGAACCCATGCTGGCTGGGTGTGATCCCCTGGTTGTCCTGCACATGCCTTGTGAGCGCCCTCAAGATGAACCGCTCCATAATCTTCCCCCATACCGAGGTCAGGCTGACAGGCCTGTAGTTCCCCGGATTCTCCTTCCGGCTCTTCTTCTAGATGGGCGTCACATTGGCAAGCCTCCAGTTGTCCGGGACCTCCCCTGTTAACCAGGACTGCTGGTAAATGATGGAGAGTGGCTTGGCAAGCTCCTCCGCCAGCTCCCTCAGTACCCTTGGGTGGATCCCACCTGGCCCCATAGACTTGTGAGCATCCAGGTGGCGTAGCAGGTCGTTAACTGCTTCTTCTTGGGTTCTGGAGGTTTTATCCTGCTCGCTGTCCCTGTCTTCCAGCTCAGGGGGCTGAGTACCCTGAGGATGACTGGTCTGACTATTAAAGACTGAGGCAAAGAAGGCATTAAGGACCTCAGCCTTTTCCTCGTCCTCGGTGGCAACGTTCCCCCCCGCATCCAATAAAGGATGGAGATTCTCCTTGGCTCTCTTTTTCTTGTTAATATATTTGTAAAAACATTTTTTGTTATCTCTTATGACAGTGGCCAGATTGCATTCTAGCTGGGCTTTTGCCTTTCTAATTTCCTCTCTGCATGACCTAACGAGATCCCTGTACTCTTCTTGAGTTGCCTGCCCCTTCTTCCAAAAGCGGTAAACTCTCCTTTTTTTCCTGAGTCCCAGCAGAAGTTTCCCGTTCAGCCAGGCCGGTCGTCTTCCCCGCCCGTTCTTCTTAGGGCACATGGGGACAGCCTGCTCCTGTGCCTTTAAGACTTCCTTCTTGAAGAATGTCCAGCCTTCCTGGACCCCTTTGCCCTTCAGGACTGTCTCCCAAGGGACTCTCAACCAGTGTCCTGAGCAGGCCAAAGTCTGCCCTCCGGAAGTGCATGGTAGTGGTTTTGCTGGCCCCCCTCCTTACTTCACCAAGAATCGAGAATTCTACCATTTCATGGTCACTAAGCCCAAGCCGGCCTCCAACCACCACATCTCCCACCAGCCCTTCTCTGTTTGTGAACAGCAGGTCAAGCGAGGCACCTCCCCTGGTAGGCTCACTCACTTACCAGCTGTGTCAGGAGGTCATCTTCCACACACTTCAGGAACCTCCTCGACTGTTTCCTCTCTGCCGTGTTGTATTTCCCACAGACATCTGGAAAGTTGAAGTCCCCGCCGAGAACAAAGGCTAGCGATTGTGAGACTTCTGCCAACCTCTTGTCGAATGCTTCATCTGCCCATTCATCCTGGTTAGGTGGTCTATAACAGACTCCCAGCAGGATATCTGCCTTGTTGGCCTTTCCCCTCATCCTTACCCACAAGCACTCAACCTTATCATCACAATCATTGAGTTGCGAAACATCAGGAGCAGATGGGATGCAGAGATTTCTTACAGTTTGTGAAGACACCAGCTTGAACTTGATCTTTGGGAAATTAGGACAGTTCTAGGACAGATGTGAAGCTGAGATGCAGGGGGAAATTATTTTAGATCTGTGAAGTGGAGAATGGTTTGAAGAAAACCAGACAGCTGATACAGATGATTCTGCCTTTGCTTCTCTGGTGCAGTTGCAATATCACAACATTCGCGTTTGGAGAAGCTTGTTCACCCTCCCTTTCCCGCTTCTTGGTTCACCTACCCTTACAGGTCAAGGAACTACAGCAGCCAGTGGCCCACTTATATTAAACATGTTAGATATTTTGTATTTATACTCTGTAACCCCTTCAAATGAAACAATCCAGCAGCTTCTAACTCCTGCCCCCAAGGGTCAAGACTTAACAGTGCCACAGGAAAAACTAGAGGAGATTTTCAGGAAAACAGCTTTTCATCCCACATTCTCTGATCTCAGCTACAAGACTAAACAAAACCTAGTCATGCTTAGTTCCCTTCCTCAGCAAAAAAATATTCCTACTAAGTCATCAGTTTCAGTACTACGCTGCAAGATTACCTTGACAAATACTATTCACCCTCTGTATGAAAAGATAAGGTCCTTTTAACCTTATCTTACAGTTACCTCTAGATTTTAACATAATCATAATTCTAAATTTAGGTTGCCTGTATTAAAGAAAGATATTTCAGCAAACTACAAAAAAATAATTGTATTTTTCTGAAACTTGCTCAGTATATTTTTTTCCTCAAATGAAACGACTTGTATAGATTAAAGTCAAATACACATTCAAAAAAGTAATGTCTACCAGAGCATGAGACTTTCTTTGCAAGGAAAAATATTTTTTCTGTTTCTTGAATCAATATGCATTGCTTTTGCTAACACAGTTGATGCGCTTACTAGTTACAGAATTTGTACAGATTACAGAGATCCTGTGACCTCAAAACATACAGGATAAACAAAGAATCTCCACCTTGGTTTCTAACAGTCAAAAAACCAAACATCTTCTTTGTTCAACACAAGACTAAATGATATTATCAAAAAGGAGCAAGGTGCCGTATATTGTACGCATCAAGCCCTGTCAAACCTGCAGGTCTAAATAAAATCTGTAGGTTTGAAAGAAAACTATTCAGTGATGTGTCACACACTGATTTAGTGCTAAAAAGTACAGTAAATTAAGAACTGAGGCTGTATCCTCACATCCAGAGAATCCCTGTCCTTGCTACAGCTGGGCATGGTGAAAGTCTATCTTCTGCAAAACAAGTATCATATCATATCAAAGTACCACATTAAGATTACAAAAGTCAAGCAACAACTCAGTCTCTTGCAAAGCACCAATGGCTTTTCTACTGGCATGTTAACAGCAGGTACCAGCTGCCAACCAGTGGCGTGGCATGACAGGATTCCTTAAGGGAGATACTGAATGAACCACAGAGATTACTACACGCAAGTTTTTTAACTCG
The DNA here is from genome assembly GCF_964195595.1 of Calonectris borealis. Taxonomy (NCBI): domain Eukaryota; kingdom Metazoa; phylum Chordata; class Aves; order Procellariiformes; family Procellariidae; genus Calonectris; species Calonectris borealis. Next base: position 146,005,478 of record NC_134313.1, read on the forward strand.
TACCACTAATTTGCTACATATTTGTTTTACACATCTAAAAAAAATCAAAAGCACCTACACAGTCATGTGTAAGGATTCTATACTTACCACATGTCAAGGCAGGTGGAATATTCTGTTGATCCCAGAAGGACATCTGGAGGCCTGTACCATAGGGTTACCACTTCATTGGAATACGTATGGCTGGGAACTGATTTAGCTCTTGCAAGACCTGTGGGATAAATACAAATAAATTAATGCAAACAAAACAAAGAAATAGTTTACTGTATAGTTACAATCCTAAAAGGATATATGAGCACACATCATATAAAATGATGACATGTTGCAAGCATTTTTTTCTTCCAGTATTGGAATAAGTTACTTAATTAAAGAACATGGTAACATCTATCACTTAGTACCTGGTTAAACAGAGCTGTGAATATTATGAAGGAATAATAAAATAGCTTTTCATAATGACAACCACAGGCCCGGGAGAGATGCAAAGATACATTGTGGTATGCCTAAATAAAAGACAAATAAACAAAGATTTTCATTTCCATTAATTGCTCATCCTTAGGCATCGATAGTCTTTCATTTCAATGTTATTTAGAAAAAGGAAAATGAAAAGGAAACTCCTAGACAAACAGTGCCACAGATGAGATTTGTTTTTTTAGGGGAGCCTAAGGAAACCTTCCGCAGTTTACACTGCAAAGCCCAGTCTGCTTATTCAAGTTTAGATCTGAAAGCAGTAGACACACTTACACATTACCATTCAAATAAATATTAATATTGCAGTAATATACCAGAAAATGGTATGTGCAAAATTATTCTCTCTCAAGAAATGTATATTGGCAGTGCACCAATCTCAGAAGCAGAAATCATTTCAATGAAATCTGTGGCCTACTAAAGATATACTATTTACAATAATTGTCTTTTAAGCTTGTCAGTCATTTAAAGTAATTCACATTAATACATAACCATAATCTATCTCACGTAAAATTGGAAAGATTTTAGGAGAGACCCTCATATGCTAAAAACAGCAGCAGAGAGCATACTTTTCTAACAGTTCTACAGAAGTCTCTCTCCTCCAGGAAATGGAAAAAGATTTTCAGGGCTATGGTGACTGTTCCCATCACGGGCCTGCAAACACCTTTTCCAAATAATCTGCTCCTAGTTACTGCCTTGAGACCATCCGCTCCCTCACTGGGAACGCTGGACATGCACAAGTAATGGAAATCAGGAGAATGCGCTACTGGTTTTTTTTGTGTCTTCCTAAACAAAGGACTACCGATTTCCCTTTCACAAAACAAATTAAATTACTAAAACAGAAGGTCATGTCTTACACCTTACAGAAACCAAAAAGCAAAGTCATACACTCAGAAAGAAATGTGCAACATGAGAATTCACATAAGAGTGCAGATGAGAGTCCTTTGCACCTTCATTCTTAATACATTGGAGAAGCTATTTAAGAACTGTTAATCTCAGTGAATATATCTCCATAGTAATGATGGCAAATCTTGCCAGTAGATTGCATTATCAGCTGATTATAGCAATTAGACCAGTGTAGGGGAATAATTTGACTTGTATGCCAGAATTTCTTCTAAAAAAAAATCACATTTCCAATATGAATAACCATTTTTTTTTAAATTTTCAGACCTCCATCTCTTCTATGTTTTTGCACCTGGCCACCAGCTTGACGAATAACTTGGCTCACACAGACAACTCAGGGTTGGCCAGGTACAGCCCCAAAGAGGCCAGAGGAGAGGTCACATCACGCACCCTGCATTGCTTCCGCTTCCAGATTAATGTTTTTGCTTCTAGGAGATCAGTAACCGCCAAATGCTCTAACTGGTCAATAGTTCTTATTCCTAGCCCAGAGAAACATTAACAAGTCTGAGTTTCTGAGCACCTATATCGCATGTGACTAAACTGAAACAGTAATCCCTGAATGTGTGGATATGGACCTACTATTATTAAGCTAAATAAAAATTATGAGAGGATTTGAGAAGCCTGGATGCTGAATGCCTCCATCCTTCTTTGCCTGTCTGAGCCCCCCTGTAGTCTTGCCTGAGGAAGATTGAATTTGGTTGCAAACGATTTCCTCTCTAATCTTCTACCTAGCTTTGATAGGAGAACAGGCATAGGCAGGCAGGGAAAAGGCATTTTTTAAGAAGCCAGCAACATCATGTGATTTGGGGAAAACTGTCAAAAAACTTTAGAGCTTGTGGGGTGAAAAATGAATTCAGGTCTCCATGCACAAAGTCTTTGATCCACACACACAAGAAATTTCCCATGAAGGGAGGAATGATTACCCAACTTGCCATACCAGAAATCATACTGCAAATAATACAATATCCATGCTTGTCTGCCAGCTTCTGCCACTTTACTGGCCAGGATGGAGCTTTGCAAATGCTACAGTCAGCCCAAATACACCTTTCCTCCTCTTGTGCGACCGTTCAGCATGGAACAAGTCCTGCCATCCTGCTGGGACTGCCGCCCATCCTGTTTCCTTAGGTCACTGCTTCTAGATCTCCTCCATCTCTAATCCATTCCAGGTTAACTAAAATCCATCCAATTTTCAAAGGATGGTCCTTTTGGGCTAATCCCAGCCTGCTGGACAACTAAATGTTTTTCTTTAATCTGCTCTTCACTCCCAAAACACCATGAAAGCCTCACTTGAGATTAGCTGCTACATCTGGTTTCTCAGTTATAAGAGGATCATTACGGGAATGGAGAAAGTTACAAATAAAACCTTAATTTGTAAAAGCAAGTTGAGGCCATACGTTGGCATCAGACAGCATCACCGGGTTTAAGAGGTTTATGGGTCCAGGCCATACGTTTTAAGTTGTGGCCAACTGGTTTCCTACTTGGGCACATACACTACTTTGGAAACTAAATGGCCCAATGGAAAGCAGGAGTGAACAACCAAGGGAAATACTCACAAAGGCTAAAATTTGGCAGAGGAAAATTTGGCACAGTCCTGCTGTTCAGTCAATCGCTCCCCCTGTGCAGAACTGAAAGGACCTGAATTAGGCTAACGCCTTGGAGAAGCTGCTTTCTCTTAGGGAGGGAGCAAAGTTTGCTTTTTCTGAATAACGCTCTGCATAAAGAAGGCATTTGCAATTATGAACACTTTCACTTGAAGACTCAAAATTAATGCAAACGTCTCTCATCACACTTAAGGCATGACAAAATATACTCATCTTTCAGATATATTTACAGTTTAAAAAGAATGCTATCAAAATATATATGTGAAACATTAACAAGATACTGCATTTTTTTGTTTTGATGCTCCAGATGCAAATAGATGACAGTTACCAGAGTTTTTTTTCAGATATCCTTCTGCAAGAAAATTTGCTACATATTTTATACCCTTTTGCACATCCAAATATGCTTACTCATGCAAAATTTATTTAACCACATCCTTCAACTGAAAGAAAACTGAAGGGTAGGATTAATTAGCACAGCACGTTCGATCACTTTCTTTAAGGGTTCCCTGTCTGTTTCCATGGTTACACTACAGGAAGAGCGACAATCTCATTCTAAAAAGACAGAGCTTATGGGGGATCATCAAAACTTCAAACCTTAATGGCCTGTGTGCATAAAAGCCAAAAGGTAAACGGAGAGATCACCAGATGAGTACCCAATATTACATATTGCTGCTTGAGCACTTTTCTGCCTGGGAAGGTGGAGGGAGGACCTCCTGAATAGCAGTGAACTCTCCTCCAGTTCCTGTGTCTTCCGAAAGATAAAAGGTCAACACGTGTCCTGCTGTTGCAGCCTTACTTTGAGAGAAAGAAGCCAAGCAAAAGGCCCAGTTATTAAAAGTCAGGTCGCGTCAGACCCACTGGGGATTATGGGAATAACAGACACTGTTTAACGTTCTCCAGGCACTTACTTCTACGGCCATTATTTATCCAAACTGAAAGAAGAAACTGTTCTGATGCATTACATACTGCAAGGCTTGCACAACAGCATCTACCTGCGCTGTGACACAAACCACAACCTCCTTTTAAGTCATTCGTTAAACAACAGCTCAGGATACCCTGCAGAGCCCTGTATTTAAAATACAGAGTGAATGATCTATGCCTGTGTATGTGTATGTCTTTAACACATAAAACCTCCTCCTCCTACTGCCTCCTACTCTGAATTAAAAAAAAAAAAAAAAAAAAAGATAATTCCTTCCTTGGTAAATATAATTTTCTCTGCTTCATCTGGCTTTATCTTTTATCTCAGACTCAGAGGTTGTATCTGATTTTACCTAGCATCAGTTATTGACAAAACACACTGCACTGATTTATCACTGTAATTTTTAAATTGTATTTAGCTTTTACAAGAGGCCATAGCTATATCCAGACTCAAGACCTATTCAATACGCACACCTTTGGCTACACGAGCACAAATATTAATATTTGATATCTCTTTAGCTGCAGGATAGTTTTCTAGTCAAGTTCATACGACAATCAGGAAGCCTTTGTTCACAGCAAATATGATTCTGCAAATAAGGAAACCAGTCACGTCTGCAAAAACAAGGGTTTGCCAACCATGTGCACGGTTTCCCTTTCCATTATACCTCAAATATGTTGAGCTGTTTACTATTTTGATTTAGATATATCAAAAAGGGCTCTAGCAAGGCATGCTGCAAAAAAAAGATTTTTTTTTCCTTGATTCAGATACTTTTCGTGCTTCCTTTTTTAGCCTCCTGTTTTGTCTATTTTAACAATTACCTACAGTTTGAGGTAACTATGATTCAGTGACAATATTAAAATATTGTTAATGTATTCTATTGTAGATCATGAACTGTCAACTTCACTTAACCCACTCACTCAGCTACTTGTTTTCCCACAGAAGCATATTTATTCAGTGAATACCTGAATGACAACAAAACAGAAGTAAAATGGGTGGAAGTACTGACACTGTTTCCATGAAGCAGTCGGCTCTCTAACCCAGAAGACAGTTCTTGGCAATCAAAAGTGTCCTGCAGCATTTAGGTCCCTCTGCTGTTTACCTGAACGCATCTGTCTCTAAGATGCAGCTTTACCAGAGCATCCTAGTTAAATTCCTTTCAAATAAGATAAAATACCTCCAATATCCTATGTCCGAGTCCTAATACAGCCACTAGATTATGGTAGAGCTGTTCATTTATAAAAGTTATCCACTATCAGGGAGAACCTAATTAGGTTCCCAAATTAATATTCCCAAAATGCATTTGAGCAATGACTGGTCTTCCAAACTGGAGTGCAGAAGTCGGTCTTCAAGAAACAGAGAGCAATAAGTAAGGCAAAAGGCATGCATGCCTCTCAGCCTGTCTGGTTTTTCCAGCTGTATCAGTTTTTCTAATAAAAGATTATTTTTCCCTGCAAATCTTATCTCATGTATGTCTTCAGACAATCACTTACAGTAAAGCACATGATAATTATTCTGGTCTGTGAATGGGACTCAACTGTCAATTTGACAAACACAAGTTACAGGAAGGGGAGATGCAGAAATACTTTTTCTGCTACTAGAAGGAACAACTCTAGCCCTCGTGAAAAGTGTTTTTCTTTTTTCAACAACTCCAGCATCATCTCTTTCGTCATCACCTCTTTCCTCTGCCTCCTAAGCCACTCAAAGGATCATAGGCAGTGGAAAAGTGGGATACAAGAAAGAGCTGTTGGTTGTATATTAAAAGACCCCTTTGATTAATTTGACTGAAAGCTATAAAGCCGTTTATTTCCCTGCTTTAAAATGCTTATAAAAAATTTCTGACACATTCTGAAAAAGCTCACTGATGCTGAACATGTACCATGACCAAATTCATTCATTGTCTATTAGCAGAAAGAAACACACTAAAAATTCGGTTCCAATCAAAAAGTGGTATGGAAGCGCAAAAGAAATATACGTTCCACTTTCAATATCTATCCCCATGGCCTTCTGGGTCAGCATGAACATGTTCAAACTGCCTCTGCTAGTCTCGAAGCAGAAAAAAAAGAAACAATCTGCACCAATACTGTAAACATTCACACAGATGCGAAAGCTAACAGAACTCAAAGACAGCAAGTAATTTCACATCAAAGATAACTTCTGCATTCCTGAAAAGACCTGGATTCATTATGGATATGGTATACAAGCCCACAATACCTTAACAATTGACTGATTTAAATCTTGCTTTCCAGATTCTGGATTTTTACTTAAGTTTGTTGTCTCACAAAAAATCTCTACGAAGATGATGCCCTCTACTCCTAACAACGTCCCAGCATGAACACACCACTTTGCTAATAAGACTGTAAGTGAAAATGTCAGAATTACTCATTCCGCAATGAAGTTATTAGGTTTGAAGCAAAGAGTTAACAATGGCTGAACAGGTGGTTTTAAATTGGGAAAACCTGCAGAGCGCAGAGAGGAAGTTCTAGAAAGGACAAACAGGCAGAAAATAATTCTTCACAGAAAATGAGAGGTAAATGTGTCTCAGGATATTTTAATATTCCCTGAAAAAAAAGAGAAAACTGGGAAGCAGCTATGAATGAATGAGCCCAATAGTGGACAATGATTTGAGTTTAGAAGAGAATAATAACAATAATTAAAAACTTTTATGTGGACTTTTAAGACATATGAGCAATGAACTTGCTGAAGACAAGAAAGATAACAGACGACTTTCCTACAGTTTTCAGGTATAAATGTTTCACTGTCATTAGGATTTTCTCCTAACAAACCAAAGGAATTAAAAAAAGAAAAAAATAAAGTGATCCAAGGGAACAGTGTTGTATGGAGACAAACTGAGAGCAATGGATGTCCAATCTGGTGAAATATAATAGTCCATCAAGCCCTACAGAAGTTAACAACTTATTGCAGGCTATTGTGTATGAAGTTAACGATTTACCATGATCCCTATCTGTACAACTAAAAGCAGGACCGCAAGAGCGGTGTTTTGTGTGACTCCATCTGGGGTTCAAGTAAAAATGAACCAACCCTTATCAACTGGTGTCTTGATAACTTATCACTTGATAAAAGTGCAGTAGGTACTTGGCATATTACATGAGACAAGCTAAATACTACATACTGATGAAGAAATAAATACGCTTGCTCTGTGCAGTGCAAGACTTACCTTTTCTAGAAAATCATCGTATAGACAAACTGCCTCCCCCTTTGTTCGGGTGCTAAGAGGACTGAACACATACCAGATTCAAGCCCATCGTATACAGGGCAGCAGTACCATTTAAATCCTTCTAGTTTAATGTTGTATTAAATCTGACAACTGAAGAACTGTTAAATAAGCACAATTTAGTGCTACTGTAGTGATTCACAGTCATCCAAACAGAAACACAAAAGCTAAGTTTCACCGAGAGTTTTATATTCAAACATCTAATCCCAGTTGTTTACACTCAGGTAACTTTGTTTCTTAACTGACCATACAACACTGGCAGTGACAAGGTGATGCCACAGCGAACACATACCACTCTCTCCATCTATTAATGGGGTCCACAACTCAGTGCAATTAATCTGTGGAGCGCTGGAACACTGATGAAAGGCAACGATAGTCACATGACCACTGAGATGTTACTCTATGGAATGATTTATTCCAGTGGGATACCACAATTTTGATGATCCATCATTTTCCATCTAGACGTAAAATATCTGGAGAACTTTGATGAAGAGAATACCTCAAGTCATGGTCAGCTACTAAAAGCCTGATCAAGTACCTGCAAATTTATTTACAAACAGATCAGATCCCAGGAACTGGTCTAGGATAGTTAATTTAACAAGAACAGGGCTACATGGAGAAGCAAGTATTTGAACAACATTAACACCTACAAACAAACAGTACTTTTGAAAAGTAGATCTAACAACTATTTTATTCATAAATCAAACAACATTGCCATTTGACATTACCCTGCAGGAGTGGAATTTGTGAATTTGAAAAACTGTCACCACATGGGTATTGAAACTGTCAATTCTTACAGTACAAGGTCTGACTTAATGTATAAACGGCACAATTCTGCAACTACCAGCCACTGACTCCTGGCCCCTGTACTGCACAGCCAATGCAATTAAGTTCGATGTGCCGGCTCTGCCAGCTAAGGTGTCACCCAAGCACACATTTCTACGCTGCAGGACACAGCTGCATTTGTTCCATTATCCAGCCTCGTCTTTTGAACCATAACTGCCCTGCCTGGCACAAATGGTTCTCTAGTGATCATGGAGTTTAATCCAGGCTGTTTCCAGTACTGAGCCAGACTATTTATAGATAAGACAAATACTCAGCTGATTTTTGTCATTATTACAATACGGTATACTCTGCAACTTACGTATTTTCTTAGCAGGTAAAACATTGTCTTGGCTGTCCTGCCGAAGAATTCCAGTACATTTTGCATGTGCTATCACATTAGTACGTATGTTCACATACTAGATAACACCCACAGCTTCTAAAAACACATCTGCCTGCTCTGGCTTAAGTCAGAGAAAAATGATCTGAAAACATCAGTACAGTACGGTACAGGCATTGGGGCAAAACTAACAAAAAAAAAATTCTCAGTTATTTCAAAGCTTTTTGAAATACATCAAAGAACAAAATAACTATAAGAGACTTAAAGATTTCACTAAATTTTAAAATTATTTTCACTTTGCTTTCAAGTGTGAAACCATTAAGAAAACCTGTGTAAGTACTGTTGCTTCTGTAAAGCAGTATTATAAAGCAACATTTTATGACAGAATCTCTGGAGTCTCAGATTCATCTGTTCATTGAATCGCTCCTCAAAACTCATTTAATGTATATGTCATCTTAAATTAGCTGAATCACAAATCTTAGAAGAAAAGTTTTATGTGAGAGACATTCCAATATGCTTAGGTCTAAATGATTATTTGACTTTGCATCTGTAATCTGGCATCTGTATTCCTGCAGAGCCACCTAATCAGTTCTTGATACAATTTTGTCACAGAAAAAGAAGAAATGAACACAGACAATTTCATTTAAAAAAAAAAGTTACATTAGAAGAGCATTAAGGCTGTGCCTTAACAGTATGATTCTGGAAATATGTAGTTAAAAAGGAAATGTTCCTCATGCGGCATCTTTCTCTACAGCAATACTGAAACACTGAAATGCCACTGCCAGGACATCAAAATTGGAGCTATATGACCAAAGCTAGCCTATTATGTACAGATATAAGCCTACTAAGTCAGTAGAATTGCAGAATCCTGTATCATAACTGAATAAAACAAGGAAAAATTTGTTAGTACTGAAACCAAGCCATTCTTTTATCTGTTCTTTCATTTAAGTTAAGGACTATGGATGTACTTCTCCATGCAGTGCTTGATAAAAACTACTTGTAGATTGCAAGCAAAGGATCCCTGATAGTATTTTGATCACAGATAAAATACTACAGTCATATTATTAGTACCTTTGAAACATTTCATGTTTTATTTAAACCATTTACTATTTCAAGTTTGCATGTATGAGCAAATTGTAAGTACAGGTGAGCACATCTCATCTAGCATCACTTCTTGCAACCTGTGTAGCAAAGCTGGTGATAATTCTGAGCACTGTAAAATAGAATGGGCAAAGAATTGGCAAAGTTTCAGAAAGCTAACATTAGACATTTGTATGTTTATAAAATACATTTCAGTGAGCCACTGCCTTTTTTTCTTATTCCTTTTTTTTTTTTTTAAATTTATTTTGTTTTTCCCTAAGGTCTACAGACAGTTCAATGCTGAATCAAATTTCCAGCCTGCTTGAAGAGTCCATAACTTAACATCAGTGATGACAGTATTGACATAAAGAGTTTGTCCCTTCTAGTGCCTCGTACTTGGTATCTGCTTTTACAATCAAATCAACCCACTGCAGGTAAAATCTAACTTAAAAACCATTGCAATGAAATATCCTTAAAAGCAAATATAACCACAAGAGCAAATATAACCGAAAAATTTGATGTCCGAGTGACTTAAAAATTCTGCAATAAGAAGGATATGAGTATGTTCATGGCTGCAGGTGGGGATAAAAGAGATGACATCTGAAAGTCGTCTTCTCCCTTTTTTCCAATGACCACAGAAAAAAATTGCTATAATATCTGACATATTATTAATTCATAAAAGCAGGAAAAGCTGAACTGACCTTGGAGGAGAGCTTGGGCATCTTTACCAAGGTGAAGATCTAACCAGCCATTCTCCCTACTATGTAACACGAAAGTCATGCAGCAGCATTTCCTCCCCATGCAAAGCGGTTGTTAATATTCCCACATCACCCAAATAGAAAGCTGCTGATTCCTGATCTCCCACTTTTAACATTGGTACCTTTGTGTCTTTCAACATTTCGCTTGACCTCTTGGTCTTATAGTTTGATTATTTGTAACATATATAAGGGTAGCTATGTGGCGTTAACATTTGTACAGCTCTTTGGAAACGTAAATCACTGGAGAAGTGTTAAGTATTACTAAGACAAGCAGTGCCTGACCTCTTCTGGCTATCATGAAGGCCAGTTGCTGCAGGGGAAATTCTCATCTTAATGCAGGTAGGCCTGCAAGCGTGATTTTCATTTACATCAGTACGAATTGTGCATCTATAAATACATTAATATATCCAGCACTGTGTCCTTCAGAAGGAATGAAAAAACTCTGCATAAATTATTCAAAATTACCTAGATAAAAAGTGACCGTATTGCAGTAAGGTAAGGTTTAAACTGTCTGGAGCAAAACAAACGATGTTATAAATTACAGAGCCATCACCTCTTTAAAATGCTATCTCAATTATGGAATTATTTCATATTGTGTTAAACAACACATTTCTCTTAATGAACTGCCAGTCTCTGTTCATGTTAATCTTTTTCTCTGCACATTAATATTTTTGTTCTGACTTATGATGAATTCTTTCTTCTTTAATCCACACCGTTTTCCAGTTATCCTTTAATTTTCACATAGCTGATTATTTCCTGTCTAAAATAAATCTGCATAACTATTAACACATTAATGAAATTAAAATTATTTTAAAATTTGGCATAATTTTCTCACTATATAATACAGTATGTTCTCTTAAATAAGGAAACATTAAACAAAACCACAATCAGACCAAAAAAGCAAAGATGCAGAGGACTATGGGATCAACCAGGATGGCTATATTCGAAAACTTTACCATGACCCCGTAACTGTCGTATCAGAAACAAGTAAAGAAACTTCAGAACAACAAAGTTTTAAAGAAAGTTCAATATTTTAAATACAGGGGCTTGTAGCCACAGTAGCCAAAAGCCTAAGGCTATAAAAGCAGCAAGATGTGTAGGAAGAGAAAATGTTCTCATATAAAAATGATAGGACAACATAGTCACGTGACTGAATAAGGCTTGTTTTCAATTAAAAAACCCCTTGCCGTTACTGCCCAAGTTTTAAATACATTTACAGGTTCATTTGAATGGATGGATCTCTCCTGTATAGACAGCAGATCACAGTTCTCCATGGTTTTTGTGCAATTATCACTTAACAGCCTGGTTGACACTTAGGTGGGGAACACAAGAGAATGAAAAAAATCATGATTGTGGTAATAATGCAAGATCACAGTCAGCATTGAGCCAGCTGCAGTACAGATGACATCTAAATCCCATGTTGTTCTTAAGTACAAAACACTGAAACAGATTTTTCATCACAGTTGTTTTAATGGTGTCATAACCAACTTCCTTTATTGCCCTTAATGGATAATTAAGATGCTTTCTTCCTATTTAAGGGCTCAATATAACTCTAACTTGTAACAATGGGAAACTGGATTGAACCCTAAGTAATCTGAGATGTGTTTAACAGGGGACCCATCTAGTGAGTCACACTGATCCCCAGCTCCTTAGTGTTTAAAAAGAAAAAAATTTTTAAAAATTTTCCTTATCAGCCAATAATCCTACAGAGTGCTTCTCAGTGGGAAGGGCTTAAGTTACAGCATCTACTTTAGTAATAGCTGAAAAGGCTGGTATATTTAACGAATTTTAATTTCAACTGTTAAAAAGCAATCAGTGAAGATGACACGGCCAAAAATTCAGTGTGTGGCTCTACTTTTTTTGCTATTATTTTATTTACTATTAGTAGAGAGAAGTTAAAGTCTTAGTTGAACAAAACTGAACGTCACAGTTTTTGTGAAGTGCTGTCTCCAGATAGTAAACCTGTGTCAAATCTATTCTTCCCCCATCGGCTATCAAACCCAATTTCTGTCCGTAAGGTATTTTTCCTGCCTCAGTTCTCACGATGGTAATTTTTATTTATATTTACCCGATACCTCAATAAAACCATCAGATCTATGAAGCAAATTAGACTGATGTCCAAAATGGGAACGACAAACCAAATAGGTATAAGAAGCAAGAAGCATCTGCAACAGCACTAGACCACAGAGTCTCCTACATCTTCACCTCTAAAACAATGCACAGAGGAATTCTTCAGCCCAAATGCCAGAAATCAAATCTACCCCTTTGCACTGCTGTCACTTGAGATTTCCTGCCACCTACACATCTCCTCTCCCTCTTCACCACAGATGTCTTCTGGGCAAGATGAGAGAAGGTCACAAGCACAGCCCGTGACGTCCTTGCTCCTGGGAGGGGAGAGGAAGGAGGCTATTCCCTGAACAGCAGCCAGTTATACTGTTAGAAACTGAGAAGGAACATCTGGGGGTGGAGGGAAAGCCTATCATCCTGGGAAAGCAACTAACACAGCAGTCTGCCACGGGTCTCTGGGTCCACAGCACCCACAGCATTCACAGCCTATGACTTCAATCCTTCCTCCAAGAGAAAGGATTTGAAGGTCCCCAAGCTACCTATCAGCTCCGCTCCTGAGCTTTGGCCTCCCTTTCCCTGGATCTAGAAAGCAATGGGATCCAGGCAAGGGCTTTTTTCACTGACTCGGTAGCGTGCGTTCGAGGTTATGCCAGGACAAATGCACACAGTCTGCTCTGCTGCTCCAGGCCTCCACCCCAGCTGCCACCGTGAACAGCATTATCAGCTTCTGCTCTCAACGGAAAATGCTGTATTTACAGTTAATCACAGAAATAACTGTCTTTTATAAAGACCTGCAAGCTAACTCAAGTTTGAGCTGTTCAGGTTTCACTTTCCAGGGTCCCACTTCCTTTTTTGGAAGTTACTCACAACATTGTCACTGAAGTCATCTTCATTTCTTGATATTTAATACAAATAGAGCCCTCAAAGCAACCCATTACTGACCTTCCTGGGGAGTACACGAACAAATTTTTCAGATTTCAAAGGCTGTTATCAGGGGGGAACAGGCTGCACCCGGGGTAACAGCAACCTCCCACAGGAATACGGGAAAGAAATGCCTCTTTCTCTCTCTGTTCAATTCAGACAGGGTGTTAGTGGGGTCTGTGGACCTACGTTTAGGGTAAGCTGATTCCCTTTATCCGTGGCAGCCTCTGACAACAAAAATCCAGACAGCTTCCATCATTTCCACAGCCCCGACAAGGCCTGCTGTTGAGGCAGCAGGCGCCCGCCGCGGGTCAGCCGCCTCAGGAGTGACCCAGGCCGCCGCTACAGCTCCCCCCGCATGGCAGGCGGCTGCAGCGCCACGGCCCGCTGCTCCTCAAGCTCCCCTGAAGCCAAGAAGATCAGGGGTAGCCAGCCTACATTACTGGAGACACTCTCGGAGGAGTTCTGCAAACAATGTCATCAAGCATCGCCGACAATATAAAGTACCAGCTCTTCAGGCACCGTGACAGCTCCTTATACCGGCATCTTCAAGAATTGATACTCTGTGGAGCATTTACACAGAAAAACATTGCAGTTATCCATGCAAGCAAACTTTTATGCTATCCAACCTTTCATATGAATCTTATATGGTACATTATAAAGAAGTCCTTATGGGATTCTTACTGTGAAAAAAGAGCTATTTTTTTTTCAAGTTGTCAACATAGCTTTAATCATTTCAACAGTAAACTATACAGCAACAGTCTTGTCCCTCATGACATATCCCCAACATGCTCCCCACAGAAAAATCTATATGGAAATTCATGGAAACATTCTCTTTAAAACTCAGCTGCAGTTTTAAACTGCAACTCCATTGAGTATAATTCTCTTTATTACAAACCTCAAGCCTCTCTGCTCCTGCTATCTATTATTAATCATCCTGTATATCTAGAAGGATGCATGGTTCAATCACACTTACTTGATTCTTTTTTTTACTACATCATAGAGCTCTATATTAACAAAACTCTGAAAGCTTAAGGCAGGACTTCCACCACAATGCAGACCTCCTGCAGCTCCTTACTCATCCAAGGAGATCCCCAAAGACAATAAAGAGGGGACAGGAAAAGCTTCAGGGTCAGTGTTACTTTGGAGAGTAAAGCAAAGACATTTCCATGATGATTCTCATGCTGTTTTTCTCTCCAAAGACCACTCCCACAGACGAGAAAGAGCAACTCTCTGACTGCAGGAACAAGCACTAATGCACTAAGTTCCTGATGCTCTTTCTCACTCACCTTGCAACACTAGAATTGGTTGTGGTGTTACCACAGTTTGAAAATTTTGTTACAGGACAAAAATCAGGGCAGAGAACAGGAGGGGAGAGGAAATGTCTATCCAAGTGTTGTTAATAATAATAATACTAATAATAATAATAATAAGCAGCAGCAGCAAGTTTTCCTATCCTTGCAAATCATAGTCAAGCTAACAATACCTTCTAGACATGCTGTTTCATACTTGGAAATCATATTTTGCATTTCTGCCTCTCAGGTACCTGCATAGTCATAGTCATACACTGTGTCTTGGAGCCATGGCATAGTGAGAAGGTCAGTGTACATAATAAAAAGAATGGCACCACAATTAAAAGATGTGACTACACCGGAGGTCCTTGCACTTACGATAACTGCACAATCCAAAATAGAGACCAAACAGGTCTTCAAACTTCTCATCCACCCACTTTGTGCAGTTCACTTCTATTGCAGGTGCCTGCAGGGAAGTTTCACAAACAAGCAATCCCCTGAAATACAATCCCCAGCAGCAAATTGATCAGCTCACGATAAAGCAGGACAAGGGCCCTACTAGTAATTTGGCCAGTTTCTCTCACAGCCTCAGAAGCGCTACCACTGCTCACATGCTAGTCAAGTTTAAATGTTTTGTTCTCTACACCCGTGCCCTGAGGATTTTCTCAATGCATTGAAACGTGATGTCAATATGCCTACCCTCAAAAGCTATGTAAATGTTTTACCCAGAAATTTCTAATAACAGGTATAACTATGTATTTTTCAACCCAGAAAGCACAAAATTATTCTAACTAAAGGATGTGTAAGAGTAACCTTCCTATGTACCACTATCTCTTGGTAACCTTCTCTTAGATACTGGGAGACTGCAGAGCTAGTAATTTCATTACAGAAGGCAACCCCATGGATCAAACATGATTTACCTTAATTAAAACTGGCAAACACTTTCTTCACATGTACACAAATGACTTCCAAGCAGACTCGCTCCATCATTTTCCCAGGGATGGTGGTTGACCAACCTGCAGTACCCCAGACCTTCCTTCTTGCCCTTCTTGAAAATGGGTACATTAACCTTTCTGCAGTCATTGGGGACCTCCCCCAAACTACACAGTCTTTCAAAGATGATAGAGAGCAGCCTGACAATGACATCAGTCAGCTTTCCCAGTACCCTCAGGAGGCCTCCTGCCTGGACCCATGAACTTGCATGGGCCAAGATTTCTCAGAAGATCCCTAACTCAATTCTCTTCCACTCACCCCCTTCCTCCCTGAACCTCATTTCTGAGAACAAAGGCCTGTGAGATCTTATTCATGAAGACTAAGACAAGGAAGTCATGGAGCACCTCAGCCTTATCAGAGTCTGCTGTGACAAAATCACCTGCCCCACTTAGCACCAGGCCTACATTTTCCACAACCACCTATTGCTTCTCTCCCTCATGCTCTTCCAGCATCTTACCTTTCCCTCCTCAACAACCTGTTGTTGCCCACCTCCTCCTTCACCTCAACATTTTCCTCCCAGACGCCTTAATCTCCTCACAGAGCTTCTGTTGCTACCATCTAAATCCTTCCAACACCCCTTCTGCCTGTGGCCATTCAGAAGCACCCTCATGCAGAGTTAAAGATAATATGCCTGGCAGAGCTTAGCTGTTCCTCCGGTATTTTCATCTATATTTGCTCCTACAGTCTTTGGTACGTATTTCTTAGAGGTTCAAAGTGACATTTTGAAAATAAGGGATCACTGAAATGACATATGGCACTGGTTATAATATGAACACAATTCATATTATATGAACATATATCATATGTTCAATATGAACACAAATCACATATTTGCTTAGATAACTATTTTGCTTAGATTAGTAACCACCTGATCGCAACTAACTCTTGAAAAAAAGATATTCTTAGTGTTTGATCTTTGAGTTCATGCTCCTATCCACTGCTGTACAGCCATTTAACATTGTTTATGGTTAAGATAAATTTATTCTAGAAACATATCTTGCCTTTAAAACTGTGTAATGACTTTCCTAAATAAAGGCTCAAAGTTTTTTTTTTAAGCTGATACGCATCCAAAAGCCAAATAAATGCATCTCTATACAGTGCAAAGAAAAGTTAAAATGAAGAAATTACTAACCAAAGGCTAAGGAACAGCTATGGAGCCCAGGCTGTGTGGTAATTAGCATTAAGCACAAGGCTCTATTCATTTAAGTTTGTAATTGCTTATGGTGTTACTCATTAAAGGTTTATAATACTTCATTTCTACTCAAGACAGACATATGTGCGGGGGAAAATAAACAAATCCATAGACAGCCAAATTCACACCACAGGATCAAAAATAATTCTTGCACTTCATTTCGTAAGGAGAATTTCTAATATACTTTTAATTTCCTCTGGAATTTTAATTAGATTGAAAAAAAGAATGCAGGAATGGAGTTCAAGGACTATTTTTCATAGCGACAATTATTCAAGGTGCAGTCTCCCCTATTATATCTTCTCAAGAAAGCCATTTTTTATAGCTCATCCATTTTTAATTTGATAAAGCCTCTATGTTCTGTTCTCCCTTTTCATTTGACTGCTGAGTCTTCTCATAAATGTTCATTTCCTAGCAGCTATAGCACAATGAACAGAAAAGCAAACCACCGTTCATCCGAACAAAAGACACTCCCACACACTGGAGTATCTATGTCTGGGAGCCCTGCTGTAGAAAAACACATGCCCACGGTTATTCAAAGATTCCACTTCAGCCGCAGTGCAATGCACTGGCAGGCATGAATAGCCTTTCTTTTACCTTGTTTATTCAAGAACTATGACCCACTACAGCCTGCTTTTAAGTATTTGATATCCTACAGTGAGGAGATTAAATAAGCCTGACGCCAAATGAAAAACTTTGGCCATGCTGTTGATTTTTTGTGAACTTATGAAACCAAAATGTGAAGGTCTTGTCCTTAGAGACTAAAAGGCCTTTGCTCTTGGATTTTATGTTTATTGTGCTAGCAAAGTCAATCCCATCTCTGACAGAAACTGATTTCTTGATAGGTTCTCTCCTGCCTTGAGTGCATTTGAAAGCAAAACACCCATGTCTCTAATTTCCATACTGCTCCTCATGTAATTAATCAAATATGCAATCTAAACTGACTTCCTTTCCAAACGCATTATTGCGAATTAGTCATTCTTGGGAGAAAAACATAAAAAAAACCAGGACTGTATTTTACATGTTGTTTAAGAGGAGTCTTTCATACTGGGAAGGTGGAAGATGGGCTATAATAATACAATGTTTAAATAAGTAAATATGCACGGGGGTGCACACAGCACACCCGTGTGCTCTCATTTCTCATGCCTCCAGTGAAAGGGGTCATGACCCTTCAGACTTTAGCCTCATCACTTCTAATTTTTCATCTTGGTTCTCAGAAGAGAAATTTAACCCATCTGGTTTTCAATTTTACGAGGTCATGAGCCATGAAAGAAAATCTAGTTTAAAAAAAAAATGGAGATACATAATCTTCTCTCAGTGTGTGAGAGTAGATTATGCAGATGGTTTCTGTTAGGTCAGGACAAACCTACAAGAGAAAAAAAATGCTCTCCACAATATTACTTATTCATATGTCTATTACTGGCTATTTCTTTTTGGTTGTACTTATATATCTCTAGTCTCTCTCTCAAAGTAATACACAATGGTCAACCTTAAATTCCCGCCAACACAAAGCTGGGAAAATTCTGCCTTTGATGTCATCACCGGGATATTTAGCCTAGTGCCGCAATGAGGCAGTAATTTCATTAAAGTGATAGTTACATTTCCTGCTACAGCAGGGTGAAAACACCCTTACCTCTGCTCTATGGCAACATCAGGCAATACAACCAGAGAGAGGTCAACCTACGTCTGAGCCGGACATTTCATTGATCAGTTCACACCTCCGGCAAGGCATTTAACAGTGCTGGTGAAAGTGCAGCTGAAAAGTTTGCAGCCTCCCTCTCCCCAGCCACAAAAGCCACAGAGCTTCAGCAACACCCCAACCCTCCCCACCCCCCCCAAAAAAAACCTCCACACCATATAAAACATTTGTAAGATCATCTACAGAGTTTTCAGTATCCACCAAAGCTACAGCACCATCATCACAATTTCTTGAAGGACTTCTAATGTGGGGATACTTGGAAGTCAGATAAATTCATAGTGTTTTATACATATAAATGATACAACGAAACTAGTCATCTCAAACAGCACAGCACCTTCAACAGAGGACTAACTCATATTTCACTACAAAAACACTTAATGATTCACCTGTTTCATGTATTTAAGAGATGAAATCTCATAGTAAAATGCAACATGCAAGAATGCTTTTTTTAAGCATATCTTTAAAATACTTCTGGCATCTTCCAAGTTTTGAAAAACAGCAACAGAAAATGGTATGTAAAACCAGATAATAATTTTTTCTAATACTATTTCTCTAATTGCCTTACAATCCAAAGGCCAATCAAGTTCTTGCGGACTGTGTCCACCTGAAGTCCTGTTCCCTTCTCCAGCATAGCAAATACACACTGAGCTGTTAATTGCAGTAACGCTAATTAAAACACAAAAAAACATGACTACATTAACAGTGAAATTGCCAATTAGCACATAAGGCTCCCTTCATTACTGCTGCTGCGTGAAATGTGAAGCCTGATGTGGATAGCAGTCATAAAAATAAAAGACGCTTTTAAAAAGCCGATAGGTCACATTTTCAGCTTACTTCAGAAGTTCTGCTGGAATCAGTAGCTGAGAAGTTGACCTACAGGAAAGAAAGAAATTCCTACAACATTTTGTAAAAACCACTAAAGAAAAATACTGCCATTTTCCACATCTGCATTCACAATGGTTTTCAGAGGAAAGAGTATTTGCCCAGTGTAGCCACTAGACAGTATTAAAAAAAATTTTTTTAAAAAGGCTAACATTTCAGTGGACAATTTCCCCTGACTTTATACTGCACATAAGGCTTCCCCATAACGGACTAATGGATACTGAAAGCAGTCCAGGTGGTCCTAGTTTCTTTTATTCTT
This sequence comes from Calonectris borealis, assembly GCF_964195595.1. NCBI lineage: Eukaryota > Metazoa > Chordata > Aves > Procellariiformes > Procellariidae > Calonectris > Calonectris borealis. The sequence continues at coordinate 146,024,897 of NC_134313.1, forward strand.
TAGAAGGAATATTTATTCTTGTGTCCTTCAGCCTCTTTCAATGACCATTTTATGAAAGTTAATCCAGATCTGCACAACCCTACAGCTGCTTCCAAAAAGTGATTGTGCTCTTCCTCAGGTGTCTGTATTTCCTCAGGTGTCTCTCTTTTTTTTTTTTCTTTTCTTTTTAAAGGTTTTGAATTCTAATTCAGAGGTCTCATGGTAAATAAAATTGAAATACTTTCAGCATTATCTTCCTTCTGAGAACTGGAGTATATATTTGTTTTTCACTTGCTCCCTTTTAATCAAGCATTTTGTTGACCATAATCAATTTCTTCGCTCAGGAGAAAAATGTGCAATTATCTACAATGAAGAAGGTGTGTCTAAGGAATAGGGTGGGGGGAAAAGAAATCAATGGAACCATCTGTCTGACATTCCTACAACATTATAAGAGACTTGTAATTAACTGCTTGCCTACCAAAGTCTGCCAGCTTTAACTCCCCCGTGTCACTGATCAGAAGATTCTGTGGTTTCAGGTCCCTGTGCAAAATGTAACGCTGGTGGATGTAAGACAGTCCTCGCAGCAACTGAAATAAAAATAACTGAAAAAGAGGGGGACAAAAAATGACCTCTGTTAATATTTTGCATATAACCACAGGTGATTTCTTTACAATATGCAGGGTGCTTGCATATTGTGGTAACATTGTGTCAGAATTCCTCCCAAACTGCCGTAATTCCCACCCAAATTTAACACAACGAAATTTTCATCTAAAAAATATGTACTTTGCAAGGACTAACCCCAGCTTCCAAGCCCTACTATATCATAGATTCAATTTGCCTGTTTTAAAAAGAACAAGAACAATACAACCATGTGCAGAAGGCTCAATTTCTACCAAATTATAATTATACTCCATTTACCCATATGGCCTTAGAGATTAGGTGGTAGCCTGAAGACAGATGTGTATCTTCACTAATTATAGGAAACAACAGAACAGGGTGGATAGGGATGGGGAGATAAGGCTGGGGGATGGGACACTGGAGCTAAAACAAAGAAGAAATTAATAGTATAACAATAATGCCTGTGTACCCAAGGAAATCTGCAAGTATGATAGGTTTTCTCCTTCAAAGTTTTTTTTAATGGGAGTTGCTTATGTATTTTTCATTAGGAAACAGTAATTCTTACTGAACCTAAAGATGACTTTTGAAACCTACTTATAATAGTCTTTAAGGTAAATTTACATAGGAACCTACCTCATCCCCCATTTTAACCCTTCACTGGACTCTACAAATGCTTTCCCTAGAGCTAAACATAGATATTGTGTATTTTTATAATTTACAATTATGAACAAAGAGCTGTATGATGGAGATCTTTTGTCCTCCCCTTTTCATCTCCTCTCCCATCATTCTTCTGCATTCTTATTGGCACCTGCTGTGAAAGGCTGTAAGCACTACCCTCATGGATTTTGTCAATACAAAGGGTGAATAATCGTTTCCCAGGAGTTTTCTTTGCAGTTTTGAAAAATCTCTCCTAATATACAGACCCCTCCTATTGCCTGTTTCCAAATGGGAACACAACAAGCCTTTCCAAAGCCAAACATGGAGGATTCAAGAGTGGATATGGACCTTATGCCTCACAGCTCAGCGGCCGGTGAAACGTGCTCTCTCGGAAGATGTGGAAACCACACCAAAGATTTGGGAAAAGTCAACCCAGGCACATGAGAATTTCTAATTAACTTGCAACACAAGCATCCTATTTAGTGACTGCTGAAGTGAGGAGACATAAAAAGGGTTACAAAATCTGATTATAGAAGAGAATAAAGGCTGACACGAAAGAAACAGAAATGTCATGTTACTGAAGTTTAAATGAATTTAATTGCATTTCATTTTTTCCCCGAGTGCAGACACAATACACTGTATGTTTAGCTATTTAGCCAGGGCACAAAGAGCCATATCAATCACCTTCTTGCCAGGGCTGGGTCTAACAATGTGCTGAGGAAACCTAAGAGCAAAATACAGAAACAAAAGAATAGCAGGAAAGTCATAAGGAACATGCACATTCCTTTTTGAATTGTGGTTAAAATGGAACTCATGGTACACAAAAACTATTTTAATAAGGGCAGGAAGCAGAAACTGCTTTCAGTATAGCTGTAAAATAGAAATTAAATTCTACTAAATGACTTCAAAATAATTTTTTTTAATAAAAAGATAGGGAAAATATCCAGTTTGCTAGGCTAAATCAATGGTATTTAACTTCAAACATTATTTTTAAATATGCAAAGAAATTTTAATTATCATGTTATCTTACAGCACTGTAATCTTTATAACTCAAAATATATTTATTAATGTGGGCTTTCATTTGGCTTTAATGCAAAGAGTCAAGTGATCTGACACGACATGCTAAGCAAAAGACCCAACAATTTCACAGCTGAACAGAATAAACGTCTACTCTTGAGGACAGCTTTAGAACAAAGTTTGATTCAAAGCTTGCAGACCTGCTGTACTCATCAAGTACTTCCACAAAATCAATTAATTCACTCACATACACTGTATCAACTGCTTCCTCCATGAAGGAAGATCATGAAAGAGAAGGGGAAAAAAATCTCCCTGAATTCGTTACAGGATAAACTCAGCCATTGTTTTGTTGCTTTCTCTTTTCCTCTTCACCTTTGTTTTTATTTGGTAATATTAAATTTGAAAAGATTTAAGTGAAAACACAAGCCTAATGCACGGCAGTAGAGCGTTCTGTAAACCACAGGCCCTTTGGGATTGTTTGGAAAGAGAGAACAGTAAAAGAGGCTCTCCATTCCCAACAATTCCCCACTCCACAAAAAGAAAAGACGAATTGGAAAGAACTGTTTCTGATGCCTCAGGAAACACTTCTGCCTCCTCACAGTCAAGCTTCCTCCCCCGTCTTTGAGGAAAGCCCGCTCCAAGAAACCCGCTCCCCTTCAAGACTATCTGCGTTACCTCCACAAGGACGGAAATGAATGCGAGATGAGGTACCATCACCTCCTATCCATATACCCGATCTGAAATCGGCATACCACCTATCGTGGTCATACTCTGATCTTACTCAATCCTTCCTCCACCTTGCTCAATTCTGATCACTATGAAACCTCAGCCTGGGGCTTCTGCCCCGGTTTTGAACAAGCAACTGAACTGCCACTTCTCCAACGCCACGGGATGGCAGCCCTGTGGACCAGAGGACAAGTCTGAAAGGAGTCAATGGCAAATTCCATATGCATTTCAATGGATTGGTTGTGAGGGTAGAAACAATACGGATTCGTGGTTCTTGAGCTTTTATGTTAGTAATTTTAATTTTTGCATCGTCATACACAAGGCTGTATAAGTGTCAACCTGTAATAAACAAACAAAGACATCACTCGTGTACAAGTTTGTAGCTTATTAGTAAGAACAGAGGTTTTGGTGTTACAATGAAAGACTCACAAAATCATAGAATCATAGAATCATTAAGGTTGGAAAAGACCTCCAAGATCATCGAGTCCAACCGTCAACCCAACACCACCATGCTCACTAAACCATGTTCCTAAGCGCCTCATCTACACGTCTTTTAAATACTTCCAGGGATGGTGACTCAATCACTTCCCTGAAAGACAGAAAACAGGAATGGTATGTGTCTCTAGAAGTCAGGTTTTCAGCAAGGCTTAACATTAGGAAGCTCAACACTTTACATTCAGACCAAAAAAGATTTAATACTTGTGCTTCAGGCCTTGTTTATTTATTATAGCCATGAAAAAAATATCTTTTTTCCCCAAACAGTTATGCAGCTCTCACTTTAATAAGCAACATATTTTAATGAAGAATTTTCACTGTCAGTGAGAAAAATGCATGCAGGTTAAAGCTAATTTGGAGTTTACGGATTGTGGTATTAAAAGAATATTAGCAGTTCTTAAAACTTACAAGAGAAAGCCCTCAACTCCACAAAAAGGTTAGCACCTACGTAGTCTTTCAAGTCTAGCCACTGGATAGCCACTTGAGCAACATGCAACATTTGACCAAATGCCTGTTTAAACCAATTACATTTTCTGAGAGACTTGCCAGCTGCCTGGATGAACAGCTCGGCTTTCATGGTGTTTTTCATGAGCCTGGGTGAGTGTACAACCTAGACCATTACAGGCACACATCTAACAGCTGCAAGATAGCTCATGTGCAGCAGAATGCTTTACTATCTTGTCAGCCTCTGAACATCATACAGGATTTTGAGCTCTTCTCATCCAAATGAGCTTATAAGCTAAACACTGACACAGGCCATCCAAAACACATCTAACGGGTGGAACTGATGGGAGTTAACACTTTCTGACTTAGGTTCAGAAAGCTCTGGCGAGTCCAATGATAAAGGAGGATGCTCATGCACAGGTGATCTGTGTAGAAGTGCTCAGATGACATAGTTGCTCTCCATTCCCAGAGATGGTAGAGAGTTTCTGGTAAAGGATACTGGGGTAAGTAAAAAGCAGAAAGAAATTCACAACATGCCCAGAGAGATTCTCCAGAAAATGTACCATTTCCACACAGTGTCTGCTGAGGCATCAGGGACCCCAATGACAAGAAGGATGCTGCCCAAGAGAACAGACTAATGAGGCCTGTCGGGGGCTTTTTTAAGTCAGGAACTGTCTTTCCCTGATGGCACAGAGGAATTTCTGAATGGTTTCCTGCATTTGAGCTTCCTCACCACATGTTGTATTGTGGGAATAAAGGACCTGGCCCTAGATACAGAAGTAGAAAGCTATATGGAACCTTTTAGTCTATAGGAGATGCACAAAACTCTTGGCTCTGCCCCTCTATAGCAAGAAACTGCAAATGGAGCTGAGGCAACCTGGACCAGGAGTTCACATCAGTTCAGAAGAAAGCTGAAAGCAAGATTGGATTAATGTGCTGGTCCTTTAGCAAGTTCATATTGCTGTATTAGCATAGTTACTTTTGAAAAGTAATACACAATACTGCACAAGCTTTATTATCACTCATCACTGATAACACAAATGCTCCTGCTTGCTCTATGTACCAAAGCACACCAGCTGGGTATCATGTAATCATCTGAATTCCCTTGTGTGTATTCAGCATCAATCGATATAATATTCACTCTTAATAGCCCAAGAAAGAAACCCAACCCAGGACACCTAACCTCATACTTGCAACCAGTGTACTTCTCCCTATCATGCAGAGGATATTACAGGCTTCTGTGAATTATTGGCTATTTACAAAGGCAAAAGGAGGTAATAAATCCTCACAGTACTATCTCACAGCCTTGGAAATAAACACAACCAAGCACAATGCTCAGTTATGTTTCAGTTTACTACATTGTTTGGGAGTTTTAGACCTACTTGTTTTAAACCATTGACATAAGAAAAACTACCTGGTAATATGTATTATCACAGAAGCAATGAGAAATGTCTCTGTGTGACTTCTGCTAGCATGTCAAAAGCTCATCAAGCACAATCTTTTTTATCACTGTTGGTTGCTATTCATTTTTTCTCCTCCCAACCAGGATAGTACCCACGAGATAAAATCCAACTTTTCACTTCTAACAATGTCCTGAACTTTTTAGGTCAAAGCTTTATAGACTTTTTGGCTTAAATTGTCAGAAGAAGAAATTCCAGGAACAAAGTGTTGACTTGCAATGAATTTGCATCCCTAGGAATAAAGGATCCTATCTGAATAAAAAATTGTTAGCCATTTGAATCAGCGTGATTTTCATGATCATAATAAGTTTTATCTCAATAAAAGGTTTTCCTCTCTAACCTCCCTGGAACCAACTGAGTTTCAAAGAATTTTAAAATAATTCTCTCCAAAACGCATTTATAAGGGCTTCTAGCTTGCTCCTGCATTCCTTACACGAGAGTCTTACCAAAGCCAGTGTCACACAGAAATGCATGCAATACAGCCACTGGGAATGCACATTGTGTCATTACTTTAAAAAAAGATACTAAAACTGCAGTTTTTTGCACTTATTTGCAGCAGAATTGCAAAGGAAAGAGATTGGAAAGTGTTAATTTGCTAACTTCTAGTCTCTTTGATGTTCTTTTAATCATTTTTTTGTCCCCTCTGGGTACTACTACAGTCATTTGCAATGAGGAAGGTGTGCTTAATTAACTAAGTATGAAGACACTCCCTTAAGATCAGTCATAGTCATCTGCTAATGTTTAATAAGTGGAAGACTCTCTCAGATTTTTTCTTCTGAATGGCAAAAGTAAAAATAAATTAAATTAAATTAAATCTCCTTTTCTACCATTCATCATGCTGAACTAGGTCAGGGTGGCAATTGGTGCCTCACCAATTTTCAAGACACTGGAAAAAGTGTTTTCTTCATCCCTACAATATCTTCATGGTTTTTGTCGTGTGTGAACCATGCAGATCATACAAACAATAAATTACACACACACACACTCCTTTCAGTTTGGAGTTGCACATATTTCTCACTGCAGTAAATATAAAAGTGACATTCTTCTAGCATGAATTTTAACACACTGATAAAAATTCTGCGTTTACTGTTCACAGTTGTGCATATTATCAAATCATTACTTTAAGTGACAAGACTGACATAAAGTAGAGTGAAATGCTGATGCCATATTTAATGTCTGATAACTAAAAAGTCTAATTTAAATAATCAATTCTCAATGCCATGTGTAAAAGACAACCTTAATTTGGCATAACATTATTCTGTCTGCTGCACACCTGCTTGTTCACTGAATGAGAAATGAAAAACAGCAACTTCTCAACCACATTAAACAGCATCACTTCCTACTTAGCATATCTGTTAAAATATATTTTTAATTCAACTCTACATCAGCAGCATCACTAATTTCAGTGAGTAGGAGAGAGATTTCAAAAGCATGACATTAGTTTTATTTGCTTCCAGTAACGACTGATAAAATTAAAAGGACCACCATAGTATGTATTCACCTTAGAGTAAAAGAGTGTTTTCTCCAAACTCCCGTGAGTCAGTATGATAGGTGAAACAAGACATGAAAATTCATCATAGCTGGATGTATTATCATGGTTTAATTGCCCAATTCCTGTGTACCTAAATCTACGGCAGTCAACCTTTTGGTCAGACACCTCTAGTTACACACAGGCGCTCACATGCCATAGCTTCCCCTACATCACGTAATCACACATTTGTCACATATGGATGCAGGACTGGCCATGTGGTTCAATGCACGTCTCCCACAAAAAAGGGGGCCACAAACCTCTTGTCCACACCACAGATGTTTGTACAATCACACAATGGAAAGAAAACAGAAGCACACCAGGGAGGCCTACATCAATAACGCAACTGTAATCTAAAAACCAAAGCATTTTTAGCATACTTTTCGATACTATGCTTTACTAACAAGCATAGTTTTTTATATCTTACTAATAACGACTGGAGCTAATGCTCAGCAAGAGCCAGTACGCAATGCTCTGCTACCGCCAAAGTTCAAGCAGCTGCACTTCAAATGCAGTAAGCGTCACATGGATGGAATACAGGAGTTGCCTAATCCTTCCATGTTCTGAATGCTTCCCTACCCTTTGTGCTTCAGATTATTCTAAAGCTGTAATCAGTTCAATGATACATATTTATGTTTACAGAAGACATCAGATGACAACTACACTATGGCTTTGACTCAGATTATTAATTTTCACATTAGTCATTAAATGCCAAAATTATTCATCTGACAAAAACAGATTCAACTTTAAAAACTGCAACCATTAGTTAAGGACAATCACAGTACTGCAGTATGGAGAGGAATAAATGAATACCGCAAGTGATTAAGTGCCAGAGATTTCTGATAACATCAGATAATGTTCACTATATTTCAACATTTTCAATTCAACATGTGCTTCATCTTGTTTAGGAGGCCAGTATTAAAACCTTGGTTTAATAAATCCAATATTTTTATCATATTTGATTTGAGTTTTTTGTTAATTTTTTTTAACTTAAAGTGCTATAAAGTTGACTGGTCTCTTCTAGAGCATTTAGCACAGAAAAATGTTGCAGCATCCCATTATGTTTCAACAATTCCTATTAATTACCTTTCTTTTAAACTATTTATGTAGAAGTTTTAAGACTGAAACTAGTTACAGTTTTTTGCTGAAACTTAAGCATATTTTTTACAAAGATTATTGGGCTGTCCTAGGAAACTTAATAGCCAAATTCCACTCCACACTTTGCCACCTACCTTACACGTGACCTTGACAGTCAACTATTTTCTCTGACTCGGTATTACAGTGATAAAATACATTTTTAAAGGTCGGGGTGGGGATAGCGCTTAGTTGGTTGAGGTTTTGCTTCAAAAATACCTATCAATTATGCATAGAAGACTGCTGTGCCCTGCTTCCTAGGAGCAAGGAAGGCCCAGAATTGAGATGGGTAAGAGCTGAAGTCTTGAAGGCTCCTGGGAGAAGGCTGAATATTCCTGTTCCCTGCATGCGAACAAGAGAGTCTACCTATTTCTTATCACTTTTTGGCCCTGGGAAGAGAAAAGCTGCCCAGGGAGAAGAACAAATCAGAGCAGCAATATTAGATGGAATAAGAACAAACTGGAAATTCCTTCTCCCTCTTGTCACAGTAGACGATAGGAGCCTTCCAAGCTGCCTGAAGTAAAAGATATCGGAGAGTGATTAAGAGACAGAGACGGTTTATGTCTGGTTGACAACCCTGTTGTCATTCAGGCTGGTGTTGCACGGATTGAGGAATAGTTGGTCAGAGGCAAGTAGCTTCTTATTTTGTCAAAGATGTTTTTTTGAAGTCAAACGCTCACACAAATCAATATTACCTCTAACACTGCAAGTAGAGGAAAAAAGGCAGAGAGAAAAAACTGAGGATGCTTTTCCCAAAAGACGACAGCTATTTCAATGCAGCATCACTAATTAAAAAGCAAATCAGCTTTCATTAATAGATTTATTTCTAAGGCAGGAATGCAAACAAGCAATGCAGGCATGACAGATGCAAGCCTGAGCTCCACTTGTTCCACCAGTAACAGGAGTTACAGAAAACGGACTCAACTATAAAATAAATGCATCAAAACATAAAGATTAATTTACTTGCATTACTGGGAATGTAATAATATGGAGGAAAAGATGCAGTTAAAATAAAGATGATATTTCAAAGGTTAAAAGAAGATAAGAACAGTTACATTTTCACAGGACATGCTGAAATGTACAAAAAAAGATACTTAAAAATTAAATTATGAATTTACAGAACAAGAACCATTTATGGAGAGCTGCAAACTTGGCTCAGGAGAACCAAGAAGGTAAGTCAAAAGGCTGGTGGAGATGGCCCTGTACCAGACAGAAAGAAGCACAAACAAGAATGAAGATCATGATTAAAAAATCACTGGCAGAGTCAGTTAGCTGCTCTGACCATTAGAGTTCCCGCTGTAGGAAGCAATCCAGATGTTTCAACTGAGAGTCCAAGAAGTATGAACTACCTCTAAAGGCAGCAACAGCTGTGGGAAAGAAAGCCAGGAGTAAAGATTTCAGTAGTGCAGGCCAGGAGGAACAGCATAGGGAGAGTCAGGAGCAAGTCTTGCACCTCAGTTCGCCACAGCCGTGTTTTGGAGTTTGGCAAGTGCCGTGCGGTATACACCTATAAATCAACTCTTAGCTCCAACCATGTACAAGGCTGCAGCAGTAGCTTCCAACAGAAACATAATTATATGTGGGGCCATGTACTTAAGATTTATTGCTTGCCTTCAGTTTTGGAAAAACTGACAAAGACGTTTTCAAAACTGGAGGAGAGAAGATGAGGGTGTGCCTACTAAACAGGGACTTCCTAACCGATTACCTTTTCTCTCCTCATCTCTAACTATAATACCGTACACAGTATATTAATATATAGTTATAATTAAACGGTAGATATGCAGGCTTATTAGTTACCAAAGATGTATACAGTTGTGTATTTGGACCTAACAGCGTTTGGAGAATCTATGGATTGAACCAACTGCTTTCTCCCAATTTCCCTTCTATCTGGTAAAGATGTTGCAGGTACCTAACCACATTTATGTCACCAGGATACTTAGTTTAACATTCTTAGGGATAGGTATTTTAAAAACAACTTTAGATAATAACATCTCAGCCTCACACACAAATTCTTTGAAGGGTTTTAAACCTGATGTTATTTGTAAGACTTGGGCCTCCACACATGAATTACAAAATTCTGAAATGTGTGAACACATACATACCACTAAAAATGCTAAACCTAATACTTTGGGAAGCAGTATTTTTTGTTTGCTTAAACACACCGTCCCAAGACTCCTACAACTGCCAACTGAGACATTCTTCTTTATAATTCCACATACTTATAATACTCTGCTTACTCTTTATTTCAAATATTTAAGTGACAGCTAATAGCCTATTTGAAACCACAAAGAAAGGCAATGTCAAACACAACACCCAAGGGGATAGCAATACATGTGCCCATCTAAGTAATTTGGATTTCATTCTATTTACGATTCTTCATCTAACAGTAAGCCTAAGGGAACAAGCATTGTCTTTAGCTTGTAAATATGGAGAAAATTCAGAAATATAATTAGGCTGAAGATGTCCTATAGAAACCAAAACATAAGTAAATAATGGCTTTGCTTCTGCATTCCTATAAAGTACTGTTTTACAGGAACTACTGCATAATATTCTTTGGAAAAAGAAAGATGTGTGACTATGTGGTTTTGTATTTATAACAACTGGCAACAAGCCAGAAACGAATATCCATCTGTAGGCAATACTTTCCTCAAGAACAAAATTAAAAGGCAGAGGGCCTTTTGTCATACTGGGAGAGCATCAATGGCTTAATCCCACAGGTTAGCCCCAGAGAGCCGAGACTAATTTTTTGCTACTGGAATATAATTGCTCAACTGGAAGTTTTTTAAAATGGATTTAGGGATCACGTAACCAGTGATTCTGAACAAACACTGTCTAAAAGTCTGACTAGAAGTGAAATTTCTGAAGGACCTCTAGCAAGAAGGGGCTGGCAGGGAGAGAAGGTTAATTAACGTGGCTCAGCTCAACCCTTAAAAATCAGCTGTAGCTCCAGATAGACAACACTGTCCAGAAGCTAAAACCAAAATAGGTGGCAAAGTCTCAGAACCACAATTACATAGGTCGACAAACCAAGTACAGCGCAACAAAGCATTAAGATATTATGTAGCAACCATCTTATCTCCTCTGTAAGAAGAGAGGAATGCAAGCTTTTAGTTTTGCATGCTGGTGAAGGTCTGGGAGTTGTTGGCATGTATGACTGGCTTCCCTTCTCTCTGCAATTCCTGTCCTCCCAGCTGAAGAAATCACTCTGTTGGGCTAAGCAGGTATTTTTCACTCAGCTTGAGAGCAGGTATTTCACTGAAGACCCCAGGCAGGCTGATTCAGTTTTAAAATGGTAGGAGCTCAAATCATCATGCTAGGTTTTAATAATTACTGCTATGAATTAAGGCTAGCCTTTGCTGCTGACCTGGCAAGAGAGTCTATTAAACACATATAATCAATTCTCATTAATTCTCATTTATTTAACAGAAAGAAAAAGAATTTTAATTGTCTAATGGGATTGCTCATGGTAGAAGGGTAGTTTCATCTGCTCCAACTTCCCAATGTTTTTTCTCTTTTTTTCCAGTTTCCTTTTTATTAATAATCCATCTGGACTTTAAAAAGCTTGAACTAGCAGTACATCAGGACTCTACACTTGGCTACTCAAAGAAATATTTCTAATGCGCCCACAAGCTTCGGAAGTATTGCTGAACACTGTTGTTAGATGGTAAAGATAGCCACAGGAATACAGGCAGCAAAATTTGAAAGCGAAATGCTGCTGCTGCTGCAGTTCCCTCTGCAGCTCCTGTTTTAAAAGACAGGTATCTCAGGATTTAGAGGAGTGACGCATTAGCAAGCCCAATCATCTGCGTATGCCTATCCTTCTCAAAGACAAGCTCACCGGGCCCTGATATGATCAAGAAAAAGCAGAGTTATGTGAATTATGATGTCTTCTCAGTGGGGAACAATTACAGCTACAATGACTACTGCATATTAGATCGTGAGTTAAACAGCACTGCAGCCTTGGAGTAGTCTTACAAATCTGAAGCAGCACAAAGAACTTTCAATGCCAGTCTTAGCTTATCCCAAACCTCAGAGAGCCGAATGTAAAAGTATCCACACAGGGAAATGAAACACAAAACCATTGTTTTAACAACCACATTCAGCACATGAAACTCTGCTTAGGAAACTGAGCAGTGAAGAAAGCTCAAAAGTTTTAGCGGTCAAAAAGCAGGTGCCACCTCGCCCACTTTCAGCCGTTTTGGAGTGCCGCACTCACAGAGGCACTGTGGAGCTGGCACTGGGAGCAGACCCATGGCTTTCCCTGCCCACGCCAGCAAAATGGCTGAGTGACAGTCATACAGTACAAGGATGCTACCGTGCAGCATACACATCATGTATTTTCAAAAAGAATTTTTTTTTTTTTAGTTTGGCCAAATATATGGAGAAAGGAAGAATTTTTTTGATTTTTTTTTTTTAGATGGTAGCCATTCTCATCTAACTTCGTATGTTGTAGATGCCACTTTTCAGTGAAAGAACACAGAAAATTAATCAATCTGCATCATAAAACTGTTGATGTACAACAATGATCAGCTATTGCAAAAAAAAAAAAAATTAAATTCTTTCCTCTTTTTTATTTTCTTTTCTTAAGCCAAACAGGCCTTTTGAGTTTTCCAGGAAAGAGAGATTTTTTTTTTCCATTAACTTCTCAATTTCAAGAAACTAAATACTGGAATAAAGCTCTCAGTATAACAAGTGAAGATTTAAACACTTCCAAAGTAGAACAACAACGGGACTGATGTCAAAGTGCAAGACAAGTGTAACAAATATCATCTGGGTGATCTATACACACACGACACATTCTGCATGTCTGACTGGCTTCCATTTGAGGCTAAAATAATTTGGCTGACTTCCCAGAAAGGATCAAGTCTCTACCAATCTATCTTTCCATTAAATCCTGCTAATAAACTCCCTCCTTCCTGCATGATGATTCTCAGTATCTACCTTAGAAGGAAAAATTTTTTAAAAAGTGAGATCAGCTATGAAAATGCTTCATCGAGGTAAGTGAGCAAAAAGATTAGGGAAGATTTTATATTAGCAGTACATTCAGCTAATATAATTCATTACAGTTCCCTCAAACTCTGTGAGTCTACAATGACTTACCTCACTGAAGATCTACCACTGACAACCTACAGCAAGTTTACTGAGGGGTTTTAGGGCGGTATTGTCTTGTCTTAAGAGCAAATGTTTGAATGGAGGGGAGGGGTTACCAACACTGTAACAGTATTTACTCATATATTCTGGCTCTGAATCAATTTTACAGACTTCACAAGTTCTTTTGTGGGAATGTTCAAATACTTGCATTTGTAATTATTTTTAAAGAAAAAAAAATTTTAAAATATAGTTCATATGCCAATCATTTTCCCTTTAGCTAATAATCGGTTTCTATGAAACAACTGACATGATATTTTACACAAGGTTACTGTTACTGCATTTGCCTTGAATGTGTGTTCTTTTTGACTCTTACCTTCACATTTTCTGGATGAAGCCCTCCAGGGTGTTTGTCCATGTACTGACATAAATCAGTGTGCTAAAAGAAAGTCAGATGGAAAAAAGTGTATTAATATCTGTATGACTGCAGCAATAAATATCCTTCTACTTAGGAGTGGACAGAACAAATGGAAAATAAGGAGCTTTTTCAGGCACACGTGCACACACACACTTGTATCTTTACACTCTATTTTATTTAACAACCTTGGTAACTTGACTGACATGAATATTCACAAAATGTAAATTAATTTTTTTTCTTAACATCCTGTAGATGGTAAATTAATTACTTGAATTTTAGTATCATATTATACCTTGTAAAGACAATATCAACACCATAAAGGTAATACCTGGAGGAAAGAGAAAGAACCTAAAGGGGGAATCTCAAATTCAACTCTCATTATTCACATTAAAACGTTGCCTTTTAAATGTAATTTTATGGTGATTCTAGATTAAGATGGCTTAATGGTTTAGAAAATAAATCTGAAAGGCATTGCATATCAGAGTACTGAATGATACTTTCCAGCTCAAAAAGAAGCACATATGCACATGTACAGCTATTAATTACAGCTACTTTAGAAAACAGCTTCACTGAAGACTCAAAACTTCAAGTTTTCACTTCATAGTTGCCTATATTCCCTGCAAATATACCATAAAATCTCTTCAGAAAATAAGTCGGCTTGCAATGTATAGATTAATGTTATTTTTAATTAATAAGTATTTATTGCTTTTACTGTGGAAACACTATTTTCTCTGAATTCTTCTCTTGCATTTCTTCACCTTCCTACCAGTCAGCAGCACACTTTCAGTGAAGTGGCATGTTGCTTCTCTGATTTGCTTGCACAACTCAGCTTCTGGAATTATGTTCAGAATAAACAAAGCAAATACGTGCACTAGATTAACCACCAAAACCTCGGAGACTGACTCTGCCTTCCACATCTGGTTTCTGAACACATCTGGCAAAAATCGTCCAGCATTCCTTGAAAAGCTACTTGGCAATACCTGCCTCACATACAGCCCAACTAAATACAGACAGTTTTGAAGGTGAGAGTTTTGGACAAAAGCTGCCTTCGACATAGCAGAATGGTTTCTCTGTGCAGCATTTCCGAGTCCAGGAGCCATTCTCTCGTGCTCTTTTGCAGAGTTATGGGGATACATAGGAAAGTTCACATCTTCTAAAACACAAAAAGTCGTGCTAGCCCCAACTGTTCTGTATAATCTTCTCTTCTGAAGTCGTAAACTACAAAAACACACTGTGCATGTAGAGTTAACGCTGCAATGACATAAGATGCACCGGTGGATTAGGTTGTGCACTAGCACACCTTTTTTCAGGAATTCTTACCCAGCTTCAAGAAAGCGAGTGCCCTGACTGCAGGAAATCGCTTGAGTCCCAAAACAAACAGTGCGAGTACCACAAGGGCAGAGGGCACACTCAGGCAAAGCACACTAAATAAAACACAACAGAGCTTCTTCCAAAACACAAAGCTACAGCAAGCAACACTTCAATTAATAGTTAACACATCAGTGAAAGCATTTACAAAGAAGATTAAAAAAATACGCCTCTACCAGTGAATGGTTACTGTCAGTGAAGTGCATTTTGCATAAAGTCTGTGTTTAGCTTAAAGACTTATTCCTAGTTTCTTAGGAATCTTTAGCCACTTCAGGTATGTATTCCTCTTCTATTCTCACAGTTAGTTTTCTGGGACTGTATCGATAACCCATGCCAAAAACGGACCAGTCACCCTTCACTATGCATCACCGCATTATCCAGTTTTGTCTTCTTTTACTGTATCAACACCAAGGAAACATACTTGAACAAAGTCATCTGCTAGCCTTGTCATTTGTTTGGAAAAACTGACAGTTTTTCAGTGCTAACCCCAGCACAAGAGTCTGCCTCTGGCAACATATCAGCTGAAATACCATTACTACAGGTGATGGCTGATGTCAAATAAGAAGTTTGGGGGATTCCCCCCATTTTAATGGGTTATCTGTTATTGAAGAGAAATGCCAGCCTGGTGGAATAACACGTTCTCTTTAAGTTAAATGCAAATCTTTGAATAGTGATAGCATCTGCAGTGCTTGGGAGAAGTTTAAAGAAAAGCCTGAAATTTCGCTTTAGAAAGCCCAGCAGAGTGAATAGGGCAGTGCTGTCCCATCCCTGCCATGGTGCCTCAGACGCACCCACCACAGCCTCCGAGCACGGCACGCTCCCTCGTGTGGGCTGGCTGAAGGAGGAGGATTGTTATTTCCCGGCAGTTCAGTCTTCCAGCCTTTGTGGGTGACAGATAACCTGACAGGTGGGAAACTTACTGCCTCCTTCACCTTCTACTGATTTCTACAATTTGCAACTAGTCAGCCGACAGAAACCAGACCAGAGGAAGACAAACCCAATGTTACTTCCAAAGGCCCCATCCCTGAAGCCCCAGTGCCCCAGCTGCCCGCTAGCTGCACCTTTCTATTCACCAAAAGCTTTCTAAGAACATCCTCTTCAGAGTAAAATCACTAGGAACAGCAATAAGTCATCTTTTTATTTCCAATATACTTGTAATGAATTGTGAGGATAACCCCATTTTCTTCCACCTATTTCAGTTATTATTTGGATGCATTTCCTCCATACATGAACATCAACGATTATCCTGTTTGTGTTATGCATCATTTGCCTCTTCTTCCTACTCCAAGGACCAGGACAACTGATAGCCTGGTATAACCTTCTGCATCAGTAGTTCTTTCCTTCAAAAACCGATAGCTTGCACCTATCTAAAATTCAGTGTAAGCAGCAAATTTCTACAGAATCCTGGAAACCTTACAGACTCAATTGTGCAGCTGTCTTTTGGCATCTTCCCCCCCCCCGCCCCTGCTACAGACGCAGGGAAACCTCTACCAAATCTTCATTCAGACAGTAAACAGAAATGGAAAGTCTTTTCTGTTCAAATCTTTGAAGAATTTGCCCTCATAAAACTAAGCTAGAGTCCTTCTCATAAAAGCAACTAAACACTATGGTACCATAGTGGTACTGGGAAAGCAACTTACAACGTTACAGTACATTGTTCCTCACTTAAAAAAAAAAAGAAGGTAGCGGTAAAGCGAACGCAGCATCAGCTGCTCTTCTCTCCCCGAGGTAGGGACTCAGTGCACATTGAATTAAATATTAGTATAGCCAGGAAAGCTGACAATTGTGCAGGGACAGCTATTTCTAAACCTGTTTTCCCTTTTGACAGGCAAGTGTCTGCTCCAGTGCTTGTGTGCTCAACTGACATTGAAGAAGACAACATGAATGCAAGTTCCAGGAAAGCATTAAGAAAGGAAACAGAGAGAGCAAACTGGATGAAAGCAGTTTTCTAATGGTATTCCATGAAATTGGTACCATATAGGTGAACAGAGTCTTTTTCTTCACGCTATATTTCGAGGTAGAAGGCAACATGCTTTCCCAAGAGGAACAGTGGCTGCAGACACAGCATGCCATACTCTGACGCTAGGGTCTTTGCTGCGGTTACCACCTTGATCTAATAAAATATATACCCCAAAGAAAAATTCAAGATACAATTACATATTGGCAATAACATAAAACTATGCTGAAACAAGGTAGGAAGACAAGAAACAAACCAACCAACACACCTTTTACAGTCCCTTCTCCACTGTCTCAGAGGGTGAGGACACCTGACAGGGAAGCGGGATACACTGGGAATGCAGTACAGAGACTTCCAAGTAATTGCAAATATCCGTCACACACATCCTGATCCCAGGTGGACCTGGCTAGACCAATTCTGCTTCAAGCTAGCTTTTAACAACTCTATCAGACATACTGTTAATCCCCAACACACATAAATCACCACAAGTAATCCCATGCTGACAGAACATATGATATTTTAGCTTAAGTTCAAAATCCCATTAATTCCTGCTCTTAACACTCCACCAGTTTACCCACACCTGTACGTACAAATAATCTATTAACGCTCATCTGTTCATAACAGCTACACAAAAACAACAAATAGAGATAAATCAAGTTTCCATAATGAAGAACTCAAAAACTAGGGAAGTCCAGAATTAATGGGGTTTATCCAACCTTTTATTTTTTTGGCCAATAAATGTACATTATGGTAACTTTTTTAATGCGTAATGTGATCACATACTTTTTTCCCCCTCACAGGTTTAGATATACTTACTGAACAGAATAGGAGGTACTTGATTACAGAACAGCTGTGCTAGTTTTATGTTGGTGGGTTTTTTTTCCATTCTCACACAGCTTGCAGTCTCTGGCTTATTTACTACTTTGAAGGCAGAAATATTAATCGCACAGGCTTTCCTGCCCTGCTTATTGCTACGCTATTCACACGCTTCACAAATATAAAATAATTTCATAACAATCCAGGGGAGATGTGGCATTATTCCCTTTTATCAGGTAGGGAATTGAAGCAAAGAGAAAAAAAAAAATCTTAAGTATCACTGATTTGGGCAACGACATTGAAAGCACTTTGGTTTTGACTTTTCAGAGTATTTGGCACTATTTCTGACTTCAGTAACAGCTGTGAGTGTAAATGCTTTTGCAAGGGAGACTGAGAATCTCATGCTGAATAGCAGAAGTTGGTCATATCTGAATTGTGATGACAGCAATTTGTGATGGTGATGACGATTCCCAATATAGCACAGATGGAACCCAGTTCTCTACAGCAGTATTACCTGCCTTATCTTGAAACAATACTTTGAATGAGGCAGGAACCCCAGAAGACACCCTAGTTCCAACATCCACAAAAAATGAGAAAAGTTCAACAACCACCACATGCCTTCACCACACAGTCCTCTGCAGAGCTGCACAACAGGCTCTTCCACAGGGATGGCAAAAGGAGATTGCATAGGCCATCTTTATCTTGGCGTCCTCTAATTTTAAGAACTAGACTTTGCCACCTCACTAACACAACAATGTTTTGTGCAAAATCTGTTATGGTTTGAGTGAACAATTTGATCTCTCCTCCCACTACTGCCTCCCCCAGAAACAATTTCACTTCCTCCGGGGATGCAGTCTACAATATTTGAAGTGAAAGACTAAAGCCATGTCTTTGAGAGGAGAGGGGGAATCTTCAAAAACATAGTTCTTAAGTATAAATGACAACTCTTCTCAAGCCTATCACTTGACCAAATTTGGGGCAATTTTCAAAATAATAGCTCAATGCCACCCACAGCACAGAGGGTACCCATTCTCCAAATTCCAAGCCCATGCTGTAAGGCTTGAATATTTACAGTAAGGGTCCTGCAGCTACAGGTTTAAGATATCTTGGCCATTCTGGCTGAAATTGAAAATAAATAGGCAACCTGAGGCAGACTTTAGCACCTTATTTCTTCAAATAATTGTATTTTACTAAATTGTGCCAGAAGATCACTGCTCCAGGACTGTGACTTGACTTCAGGGTTCTGGCACACACAGCTACATGTCCTTGAGAAAGCTCTGTCAAGCCTTTGTGCTACCTTCTCTCAGCAAGTTAAAACACAAACCCTTTCCTCAGTGCACATCTCAAGTAACTAGACCTCCACTAGGAAATCCCTGACCCTTCCTGGGGTAGATGGCACAAGTTCTGGTCAGACCAGAGACCGTACAATGCCTCCTAGGACAGGGAATAGAAAACTCATGCTCAGCTATCCTAGTTCAACCATTCTCCTGTTTCCAAACTGCATGTAGAAGCATATCAGCCAATGCCCATTTTTGACCCAAACTTCAATAAATTTCAAATATTTTCCTCCCTACGATAGAGACAAGTATCACAACTCCTACAGGTACATGAAAATGAGAGAGAGATTAAGTTACTTATCTGTCGCAACTGCTCTAAATAAAAGTCAACAAAGTTGTACGAGGATTAAGCAAAATCAAGCTTGGGTCAAGGAACAAGAAAAAAAACATAGTACAAAAAAAAAAAAAGGAAAAAAAGGAAAATGCACGCTTGCTCAGACTCTCTCTGTAATGTTTTTCACTCACTTCTCCCCCACACCATCAACTACTATGACAATACCACAAGAAGTTTCATTTACCTTATGAAATATTGTCTCCAGGCTTACATGAAGAAATGAATTGGAGTTTTGTTTTAAACTTGTGGCAATGTATAAGTGTATGAAAGTCATTTCTATTCAGCAAGACTCTGGTTTATGTTAGCAGACACATGCATGTTTATGTTTGTGAGCATACTGTGTATAAGCAGCTGCTGAAGGGAAAAGAATCCAGGCTGATATTTATACAGCTGAAGCAAGGTTTATATACATTGCATCCTACTTTTGGAAGACAGGGAGTATGCAAACAGAAAAAAAATGAGACAAATGATGGTTCAGACTCCTCCCTTCTCCCCTTGAAGAAGGAATTCTAATTAGGAATAGATGAGTAAACCACAAGCTACGAATGTCCTCAGATACGCTCAGTGCTTCGCTTTAACATCAACTATTTTGCTCAGCTATCTTGCTCAGAAATTGGAGACTCTGCTACCAAACCCAAACGTGTTCAGACAAAGGGCAGGACCCCTCCTTTCAAAGGCACGGCCGGTGACATGAAAGGAGTTCTATTTTGCCAGCCCTTTTCCATAATAATAACGTGACTGTCATTCTCTTCTAATTAAATTAGTCACTTCTACTTCCCATGCAATACATTCTCTTTCCCTCCTCTTCCTCAGTCATGATAAATCTCCATGTGACTTAGCTGTCCCATAATTCTGCCTAATTGGTTTCAGCTGTCATTTTTGAAGCTGAAATGCACGGAGAGCCTGGGGCTTGTGAATGGAACAGGAAGCATTTCCAACCGCATTCCCATCATGTAAAACCAGCAATGTGAAAGAACCCTTCCATTAAAACAAAAACGGGAGTATTTGGCTGCTGGCGATGCCATCGTGCAGCAGACAGATTGTGCTGCTCCACTGAGGCAGCAAGGCTGTTGTGAGCCATTCTTCTCTGTTCAAAGGAGAGCACACATTATTTATGCCCTAGCAGTTTTACTGCTAAAATACTTTCCCTTTTGTCACCAACAAATTCTTAAACCGATAATATAATTTACTAATAAAAGCACAGGCAGTAGGAATATTTGAAGTGACAGGAGAACAAAGAAAAGTTAATTCTATTTAAATGGCATGTATCCTCCAACCTAAGCACTCTGCACATTACTGCACCACAGTTTAAACTAATTTCATGTTGCTGGTATTTTCAAAAGTGTCATAGACTCTCATTTTCAAGTATTTCTACGACTTTCTATAATTCAATCTTTCCCCCCTACGAGATGACACAGTGTTAGCCATGCTAACAAAAAATACCCTACGTGCTATCTCTGGGTGATACCCAAGCAACTTCCAGAAAAACAGCAGAAGGCAACAGCACCAGCTGGGTCGAGCAGCAGGGGAAAGTGTATATTAGAAAAAAACACCCCACAAGACACCTTTAATGAAAACAATTTTGCTAACAGATGTTTCTAGTGCCTTGGATTTCTCTCACACTGTCAACAAAGATAAATATACTTCAAAACACAAGAACAATACTATATAGAAAAGAAGGTTGGGCAGTGGGGCAGTACATTATACATACACAAACCTACCTGAAAATCCCAGAGAGAAAAGGGAATGCACAGCTGCCTGATTTTTGGTTGCTATTAGAAAATCTATATTTATTTATTGATACAAAGTCTCTGTTCATTACACAGAGAACAATCTGGTCTGTGACTCTGACAAGTGAGACACACATTGCTGCGGAAAGAATTGGTGAATGAACTAAGAGATCTTCAACAAAATCCAGTTTTCTAAAGCTGCCAGTTTATCCTCTTCCTTATTCTCTGGCCACCTTAGTTGTATCAGCCTTGTTTTCTTAGCAAATCAGGTTAAAGAGACAGTAAACACTTAATTTAGTGAGATTATTTTAACAAAAGAATGACATCTCAAAAATCAGTTGGAATTTCTGTTTAGTATGAGCAAAACCTAGCAGCAGATCATCAGCTTGTGTAAACTGTGATAGACTTATAGTCCCCAAATTCAGCAGGGTTGGGACAATTTTTACAAGCTGAGCAAGTTGTAATACATGTGCCCACACAGATATGTGTGTGTGCACTTTTTCTTTGATTTGCCAAGTCATTAGGTTTCCACAGCACTGACCATTATATCCACTATATCCACGTATAGCCAAAAAAAAAAAAAAAAAGATACAAAAAATTTCTCGTTAGAGCATGGCAGATACCCCCACGCTCATGGTGACACTACTCACTCCAGGACAACATAAGCAAAACACATACACGGCAGGGAGGCTGACAATCCACATACAGCCACACTACGTCAAGTATCCACACTAATACTGGCACAGTACTGGCCGTGGATGGTATAGACATATCTACACAAGCTGAGCTGGCACAAGAGCCTTTGCTATGGCAAACACTTTCTCTAAAAGCTTCAGCATCCTGTGGTAGACCTCTCTTTACACTGGCTGAGTGTCTGTTTTCTGCCATGCCTCCTAATCCTAACTGTCCATGCATGATCGTAAGATAAATAAAAATTTCATAGGGAAAATCGCAGTTCAGACTATAAGGTGCACAAAAGAAAAATGATGCTTCCATGGATTATATCCTCTTTACTCAAAGTAGTAAAACAAGAAAAAATGAATAGGCCTCTTTAACTTTCAAGTGTTGGCTCCGTTTACTACTCAAGCTTGATTCTTGATTCCTCTTATTCACCATTCCTTAATTACTTTTTATATAATAAAACTATAAACATATTATAAAGATACCTGCAATTACTGATCTCTTCATTCTGATTCCAGGATTTTTATTATTATTATTTTGCCAGAATTGCTCACCCCAAGCTTCTGTTTTTAAAGATTTCATAGATGTATTTTTTATCAATATGATTAAATTAGTACTACATACTGCTAGTTCAGGAAGGAAAAACCTATTTTTAAGATTTAGAATTATGGCAATCATCACTCTCCAAACAGCCAGTTTTGGGGTTGGTGTTTTGTTTGTTTGTTTGTTTTTTCAATCTGCACTGAATAAATCACAGTTTCTCATTTTAAGAGGAATTAAACAGCAGTTACAACCCACATTAAAGAGCCCGAGAAAAAAGCTTAATTAGATTGGACAGTCTCTAGTGCAAGTTGAGATACTGTCAGGTTTCACCTCAGAGGGAGTTCGACAATGCCAGTTTACTACTGAAATTAAAAGATAAGGAATGTGTGGGATGCCACCAGAATATTACTGATGGTAGAGCTGTCCAGAAATCTGTAACAGAAATAATCAATTACTAAAAAAAAAAAAAAAAAAACAACAACAAAAAACCCACACCACTAAAACTAGAAAGATTTTTTTTAAAATTTTGTTTAAAATAGTAAAATAAAGTGACATATTTTTTCTTCAATTCCTGATACAGGAAAGTAACAGCGTAGTAACTTCACTGAAAGACTACAAGTATTCACATTTAACTGATAAAAATTAAGATGCAGAAAGATATACATAGAAAGGATCTCAGAAAGAAAAAATAATCAACTTACCTATATCTACTATGACTACGACATGTCATTCTGCTGATTATTTGTCTAAACTGTTCTTAAAGACTGCCAGTATTAGAGAAACCATCACCCCATAGTAGCTTCTTCAGTGCTTTACTATTGTTACCATTAAAGAGGCATTCCTACAGTTTAATCTTTCTCTTCCTCACTGCAATTTCAGATTTTCTTTTTTATCCTCTTTACCATTGACATGGAAATAGGTCACTGTCTTTCTCTGAGATATATTTAAAGGTTTGTAACCATCTCATCCTGTTTTTCCCCAACTCTAAACAGCCCTACTTACTTTGACTTTTCCTCAGAAGCCTTTATTCTAGGTGTTTGCTCATTCTTGTTTTTCCCCCCTCAGGTCTCCAGTGATTTATGTTTTCCATGTGTGTTCAAATTCACCATTTCGGGTGGTGGCTTTACATGTGTTGAGTAGAGTGTTATCACTGGCATATGCATCTTACCACATGTATGTGGTTTTAATGGACTAAAACAATGTTTGACATTTTTATGTTTAATTTAGAAAAAAAAAAATTTAAATCTGTCAGTAGACAGAATATCTCATGTGATTTCCAGTGTTCCATCTGTCAGCTCAACTCTGGATGTTTTTTATGCTTTGATTTTGTTGTGGTTTGGTTTTTTAAATACTTACACTGAATACACTTATTAATACTTAATAAAAGGAAGAATAAATAACAGATGCTAATTATTAAATGGTGCAAAGCACAGTGCAAATCTAACCAATATTTGGTAAGGTTATAAAAAACATTAGTAAATTGTGCAAAGAATAGACATTCAGATATACACACAGCCTCCCAATCTGTTGGATTGTAAATCTTGATTAATCTTATTAACACATCTATTCATCAGTATGCACCCTCCGTATGAAGTCTACACAACCTTTGTGAGATCCTGCAAAGTCAGGATGATGAGGCAAACTGAGTAACATCCTTCCTCTTCTCGCTAGACCTGTGTAAACTTCTTAGCCTAGCAGGATTATTTTTATTTAAATTTAAATACAATTTTTCATTCCTTTTTTCCTGCTGATTCCCACATCTGGCACAGTCTTTACCTCTCAGCAAAGCACCAAGCAATTTCTTCTGAAATCCCTTCTGAATCCCTACCTCCTGAAGCTGACTTTGTTTGCCTTTCCAACCTATACTTCGACATCAGCAGCTCCTGTCTCTGATCTGCTCATTAAAACTTGAAAAACAAGGCTCTCCCAAGAGCAGTATTCCCTTACTGCCTCTTCTCAACAGTAGGGGATTTCCTTTCTCTCTGCTTCCTCTCAGCCTTGTTCTGTCGTCTTTTTGACGGCAATTTAAGCAGTGCAACTTGGGGCAAGGCTGGGGCATGAGGCAGGGGTTAAACCAACAGGGGAATGGCTCCTTCTCCGGTCAAGGCAAATGGAAACTACTAAATTTAACTGCTCCCATGCTGGGAGCCCTTAACAGCTCCGCTCCTTCCTGGGGTGGACGAAGCACGTTCACGGCAAGCAGGGGTGTCTGCCAAGAGGGTGGCAGGAGGCATCTGGCTTGTTGCAGAGCTCCACTAGCTTTCAGTTCTTGCTTACCGTGGCTGGACGACCACCTTGACCTCAAACGGGAAGAAAATTGCCCATCGCTTCACTCTCACATCAAAACAAGGTAATGCAGCCTCCAAATAAGTTTCACTCTCAATCAAGGATTAAAAGACCCCGCCTTCCTTCTTGTGCCCAGTTTCCCTAATTTCCTCTAGGTATTAAGCACCGCTGAATGATCCTAGTGATCAGAGCTCAAAAACAGCTCCAGGACTCTACTGATTTTCCCTGCTCTCTCATCCACTAAAATAATGTGGCTTTTTTCGTTTGTTTTCACAAATGAGCGTTTCAACACGTTCCCTAATAAAATAAATAAAAACAGAAAACCAATAATAGTGTTCAATCCAAATTATCAAAAGTTATAAGAAATTAAAACTTTTCAATGCAAAAAATTTTGATCCTTTTAGGTAATGAGTGTTGACCATTTCCTTGCATAACACTTTTCTAAGATGTTCCACAAACAACTCAAAATCTCAGTTTTGAAACTTCAGCTCTGTAACTCTTAATTCCAACAAACAGTATATATCTCCATTTCCAATCAGCATTAAAATGAGAAACCCACACCTATTTTTTTCTTAGAGGAAATAGGAGGAAAATGTAAC
Organism: Calonectris borealis; assembly: GCF_964195595.1. Classification (NCBI taxonomy): domain Eukaryota; kingdom Metazoa; phylum Chordata; class Aves; order Procellariiformes; family Procellariidae; genus Calonectris; species Calonectris borealis. The sequence goes on from NC_134313.1 coordinate 146,050,112, forward strand.
TAATGAACTTTATTAAGCCAACTCATTGTATAACACCCTATTTTAGCTGCTGTAATGAAGCAATGAGAATTAAACTTTTGTCTTTAATGGAAAGTAATTTTTAAGAAGGAAAAACATACACAAAGATTAAAGTAGGCAAGGTAATTGAAAATGCTTGGTATTAAATTACACTATTAGATTACTCTGGAGCTTTTTCACTGTTGAGGCAGAAATAATATTACTCAATACTCATACTTCCAATTATAAATGTATCTGTTCTTGTTTCAAATCTAGTTCATAAATATTGAAAGCATAATGTAAAGTATTGCTACACAAGCTCACTTTTATATGCCAGGAATAGGACAAGTTGCTGGTTCATTTATTGATAATAATATACTTCCATAATTATGCATAATACTAAAAACCTCATTATCATTCTACCAAGCCTGTATACGTATGGGTTAGGATTGCCTTTCAGCAATTAAGTGTTTCTAAATACAGTCATCTTCCTTTACATAAACAAGTGAAGAAACAAATGGTAGCAGCTAATGATCATTTTAGAACGAACAGATGTGAACCCATCTTCAAAGATCTCTCAATATGTCTGAGATCTCACCTGTAATATTCATTATTTCCTTGGGCAAAGTTGGCTGTATCAGTGACACTTGCACTACAGCTGGCATACCCACAAGGTCGCATAAACTAACACTTAAATAGAGCCTGGAGCGGCAGGGAACAAAACTTAGCGAACAGTCATACTCCTCCATTGAATTGTAAAGCTGAACTGACTTTTTTCTTTTGGAAGTCATTGCAGTCTCAGATACCATATGCAAAATATGTCAAAATTTCACATTGTGTTTTCAGGTCTTGTTTAGCACATCCCAGTTAACTATACAGAAACCATTTTCTCTACCATTCATACATGAAAGACTAGCAGCCCTTCAGGTTTTGTAGAGGTGATTCCAAGCAGCCCACCCTCACAACTCCTCAGGTAACAAGCAATGGCTCTCAGTCATCCAGTGATAAAACTGAGCTCTCAGCTCCCTTTTCAGTACACTTGAATGACCAACAATAATCATAGCTGATGTAAGAGTTACCAAGGCATACAAAGAAATTATGCCCTATTAAGAAGGTACTGTATATACTAAACTACATTCAGTTAAGTTATTTTGTTCAAAAGGAGCAAGCCCCCCTCCCCTTCTTCCACAGAAATGTACAGCTTCACGTTCACCACCAAAATGTTTATATGGAGAATGAACTTCTCCTGATCTGCAACTGTCAGATAGAATTTTTAAAGATTGACTTTTCTTGCTTCTGGGGACCACCAAGCTTAAAGTTAAAAAGCTCTGTCATGTTTTCATCTAACAGACTTCCATATAAAAAAAAATTCTAATTTGAGGTACCCAGAGAATTTAATCACTGCCATGTTTCCTTTCAGAGGCTATTCTGCTTTCAGCTTTTAACTTATTACTGCAATGCATTTTGCAATGAAAGGTGCTATATGAAATTAAATTTCATTCCACTCTTTCAGGGTGAACTGAACACCTCTGATAACCTCAGACGTTTCATCAGTATTAATTTCCCAATGGAATCATCACAACCTAGCGACCCAAAGTTTCCATTTTCTGAGAACTGTTGGATCACTAACTGTTCATCCCTAATTTAATCATGACATCCCACTCAAATGGTTTTTACTATGTTTGAAGTGGCCAATAGTGATTAATGGCAATAGTGTATCAGTTCCATGATGTCACTTTATGAAGTAAATCAAATTCAACCCCCTTTTCGGTTTGCTAGGCCTCAGTCATTCAAAAATGTATGCCACTGTGTAATTTTAATCACACTAATATTTCTATTTATTTCAGTACAAATCACTCATACTATTGAGCTAAACCACATACAGGTGTTAAAAAAAAACAAAACAGACATTACAGATATAGAGCTCAGTAACACCAATTACACAGCTAGATTGCATAGTCAACCAGCCAAAATTTGTAGATTTAAATGGGCAACTGTAATTTTTGCCTCTGCACATTCATATTATGCACTGAATGAGAACTCCTTGACAAAAGGAATAAAAAAGGTCATTGCGATCATGCAATTAAAACCTGTATCATGCACACTCACAAGAATTCAATTCAGGTTACATGGGCATTCTCAATTAGTATAGCATTAGCTATTTGATCAGCCTATAACTTTACATTACCTAACAATGAAAACAGACTTTTGTTAAGCAATTCTGTCATCTCAAGGCAGAGGAGCAAGTTACAACGTCATTACGATACGGTCCTTAGGCTGGTTGGAAAGAACAAAGCATCTTTCCCCTTCTTCCTGAACACCACCTTCAGAGACCCTGCCCACCAGCCAAAATACTAAAATACTACTTGGATCAGTTGCTAGAAACCATTACTAAACGAGATCCTGAAACAGTTTCAATAGCTACCAAACACCATGGGAATAAAAAGGTGCAACCACCAGCAGGGTTGATCCCAACAGCACCCTGTTGAAAAACAAAGAGCTAAGTGAATCCAGAAGAACTAGCCGCTGCATGAAGCTTAGTCTGTGTCCATGCTTATCACGGACAGCAACATGACATAACACATGGCTGGGAGCCAGAGTCTGTAAACACTACTCCTGGATGTAAAATACAGAAATTTGACATTAGCGTAAAAGGCAAACCCATCTATTTTAGTGAGAAACATATTCTATATATCTCGTTTCTCAACCAGTTCTGATGAATACAACTAAATACAGCCGCTGATAAAAGGGACTGCAAAATGTATTCATGTAAAGTTATGCGAATAAGTCTACACTGCCCATTACATAAAATTAAATATCAAGGCTTTTCCCGTGCTAATTCAGGAGCAGAAGAATCACCGATTTTAAGAAAAGAAATTGAATTTTCATTAATGTTCCTATACCTGAGGTAAAAAAATACGTACTGCAGGCAACTGCTCTGCAGGCTCCTGTAGCTGAATACCCATATTATTACACTATAGCGTTTGTATGTAAATAGACAAGGTGAATGGCTTCTCCAGACAAGATGCTGTTTGCACTATCATGTAAAAATGAAGGCATGCTCCCAAGAAACACACAAAACAATTCCATCCGTCTTAAGTAGGGATGTACTAAAACTAGTAATCGCTGTACCTTATAAATGTAGTCTCTTACTGACAACACCACAATAACAGATATTATACTGAAAATCTAACCTTCTCTAAACTCATTTGTTTCTTTAAAATTACATGTTCTTGGACCCATCTGTGAAAACTGGGAGGTTAATTATGATAGTACATTGCATAATTCCACAGCTAAATGCTGAAGTAGTTCTACATAAAAGCCATATGTTTGTCTTAGAAAAACTGAAAAGATTAATTAGGAGGCCAAGCCCAAGACTTTGGAAAGTAATACTCTGAATACAATTAGATCATTATACTGTGTACTATGTAAATTGAAGTTTTAATTAGTAGGTAAAACACTAGTCATGGCAAAAAAAAAAAAAATCCAAAAATCTAAATTGCATGTGCCAGACTTCTGTTTTACTGACACTGCTTATAAAAAGACACTATACACAAGTCAATCACAACAAAAGCCATTTAAACTTGTTACATGCTTTTGATGAAGGAACTACCTGTTAAGCATTTCAGTCCTGTTTTTCTTCTTACCTACATTATCCTCACCTATTTTAAAGTCACCCGATCACATCAGTAAACAAAAAGCTCTAATAAACAAACTACAACTAGGAAGCAGATTAAGGAACGAGTCTGAAAAGTCAACTGAACAGAATAAGGTCCTTCAAGAGCCCTAGTAGCCACTTCTCCATCTGCTCTAGCCCAGCCTTTCACTTTTAGCTCACTCCACTACAAAGCATCATCTCTTACAGCCTCCACTCTCCTGAAGAAAGTAAAGCGTTATTTTGGCCTCATCCATAGGCCAATGTTAAAGAGAGCTTTCCCATCAAATTCAATACACTCTGGACCATATCCGGAACATCAGGTACTTTACTCACCACATATTCAAACACAAGTGTCAAGGTCTCCTTGGTGTGAATGATGTCATGAAGCAGCACAATGTTAGCATGTTTCAGTCCTTTCAAAAGAGAAGCTGAAAAGCAAAACATACATGTTATCTTAAAAAGGATCCAAATATTTTACATTGATTGTTTTTTTTTTTTCTTTTAGTGACTTGGATGATTTTTTTGACATCTGAGTTTCATAACCTGACAACTAATAGTTGTACTTTAGTATCTTCTATGTCCATGAGTTCCACATATTCAGTGTGTTTGAAGATCACGCCTTCCCATTCAGTGCTATTTTCTCCACCTTGTTGATCAAACTCAACCTCACTTTGAGGCAAAAATGAGCTGCTGCTATCAGTCACCACAGCAAAGTAAATAACAGATACAAAGTAATGCAAATAGGTGGCATATTTCTGTACTGAATAAGGTGGAACTTTCTTCTGTCACCCTTCTTCTTTTGTCGAAGAAAATAATGAAGCACCAAACGTGTGATCACTTCACTACTGTGCAAAATGGAAGCTAGGGAGCTTCCACGGCACTATTACCCCTTGCTGTCCTATTGGGGGTGCTCCATCAGGCTGAGGTAACCCCAGGGGTCATGTGGCTTTGAATTAGCGTAAGTACATATCATCTCTCATACTGGCCTTTAAGAGATCGATCTGACAGGCTGATCATTCTAGGAAGCAACACAATAGCAACATGGCATCTGGCTGAATCAGTGTTCCTCTGCAAGCATCCTCAGCAGCAAAACTTTGGAGTTCACACTAGGCAGAAGGCAGATAGCAAAAGGGAAAATACTATACAGCAGCTTCAAAGTGAGTATATCACAGATATCCCGATGACAGCATTGCAAACCTGTGAGCAAACTCCATGACCAGGAATGAGGCAACCCTTCAACCTGGCTGAAGAGGTGAGAAGAAATGTTGCAAAAGAGCTTGCTTTGGCCTGCACTCCACAACTCATGCTATTCAGAGAGTCAGCACAGAGGAATCTTTCCTGTGCTCTGAACATGTTGCCCCTGAGCTGTAAATCAGCTATTGCAATTACAATTATTCTTTTAAACATTTGATCAGTGCATTTCTAGTAACTTTTAACATTCCACAAATTAAGTAGAAGCTTTTTTCTCCAAGGAAGAGCCATGCACAATTTTCATAGGATCCTCATCTGAGAATTTGGAGAATTTCTTGGAGTAAAAGCTCAGAGAGATTTGGATATGTTGGGTTTTTTTAAAGAACAACAATGAAAAACTGCTACTGAAAAAGGTATGGATACAAACAACAGATAATCAGAACAACTGTTCCGAAAGGTACCTTCTACCAGAAACAAGAACTTTTAACCCGGGGGAAGCCCGAGAAGAGTTCACCTGCAGCAGCTGAGCTTTTAGCAGCTCTTTCCTCAAACCTTGTCAAATGACCATACATGCAGAGAGACTGGGAACATAAAAACTGCCTCCTAGCAGAGCCTGTGTCGAACTGTAATAGTATTTTTTATGACCTCTGTCAGCTTTTACTGTTCAGATCATCACCTGAGGCCTTAAATTTCTCTAGTTGACCATTACTTCGTTGGTAAAATCTGTATATGGGTCATTAAAGCTTAAACATTACATTGAAAGCAGCTTATGCTGAGGTCTTTATAAATACTGTCTTTCCTCTTCAGTCCCCTCCCCCACATTTATCTTCTTTAATATCGAATTCTCCCCTTCTACAGCCTCAATATTCAATATCTGCCATATATTACAAGAACTACAAAAGATCACCTGCAGGGTGAGATTTCTGTCTTCTCCATTAGTCCAAGTGAAATACAGTAATAATATAGCACAGTGAGCAAAATCATCTTAATTGCACTAATTTTACACTGCGGAAATAAGAAGCAATTCCACTACCAATTTATATTGGGAGAAAGCAAGCATAACCGGTAAAAGTAAGAGAATTAGCCCGTGTGCTCTTCTATCAGGACTCTTACCAGTAAGATTGCCTGTCTTTGTGAAAACACTGCTTTGTTGCTTAAAAAAAGGGGAAAAAAGGAAATTTAAAAAAAAAAAAAGTTGTCTGAAATAGGAAAGCTGCTTCTTTCTCCACGGAGTACTTTAAAAACAAAATGAAATACAAACTGATGGTGCTCAGTGTGTTTTTTCCAGAACCATCCCCTTTCAGAACAAACGACCAATACACCTCCTCTTTTGGGCAACTTTTTGATCGAAGGGGATAGAACTTTGGATGAACTCCACTAAATCAAAGACAAAACAGAAACTCACATCCAAGAGAATGAAAGAGTCCAGGGAATCTAACAGCATCAGCCTGAGACAAGCCTGACTTCACCTTTGAAGCTGCCAATGCAGCTGCTGCTGAAGCTCTCGAGAAGTCAGGTGCCGCTGTGCCTGGTGTTACTTCTAGAACAAAGTAATTCTCCCAGAGAATGCCACCTCCATCCAGTGATTATCACCCACAGATTTCACACAGAGTTGTTTTCTTTTAAGATAACAAGACTAAAATATTGTTGAAAAAGCATTGCAACCACTCACACATGTGGGACCAACGTACTAGTACTCACTTTATCCTTAGCATGTATTTTTAGAAACAAAATTATATAATGCTGCTTCAAAACCACTGGCACTCTTTTTTTACCTTCGGTATTAAATGTAAAATAAACATATGGTAGCACTTTTAATTCATTTCCCCAAAGAGTTTTGAGGACACATAGCAGCAAATAATGCTAAAATGCTTTTTTAAAACACTTTGGACAAATCATTACATGTGTTTGAACGGGCAGGTGCTTGTTCTGTCACCTGTGTTTCCACATTCTTTTACAGCAAATTCTAGCAGTAAAAAACAGGGCAGAGGAATTGATGATGTACTTCAATAATTAACGACATCCAAGATGATAATTTCTATGACTTATACATAAGTTCATGACCTGAGCCACTAAAAGTACCAACACTCAGCACTTCTCCATCAAGGGCTAATAACCATATTTGCATACCTAAATGAAACGCATTGTGTTTGCTTGAATAACCATCACAGACCTCTCCTCCAACAAGAGGATGCTCTCATCTATTATGAGCTTTTGGCAAGCTGCCTTATTGTTTGTGTTGGTCAAGGAGCTTTTTGCTATTCCCAGATGAGCTGGGTTCTAAAGTATGCTCACTCTATGAGCAAGCCAAACCAGATGGACTGCAGCCAACTCTTACCCAAAACCTGAGTAGCATCAGTAAATCAGTGCTTTGCTCCCTGCAGGGTTTACAGCATCAGCTCAAGCCTGACACTCCATTAACAAAGCCTTGTGACTTTTAGATCAGCCTTGACTTACCTCTTGATGACTTAGAATGTTTTGAAAAAGGCTATTCCGGCATGCCCATAAAGTAACATTTCACAGCTGTATGTCAAAATCAACAAAAGTAACTATTACTGTTGACTCCCAGGCCACATGCAGGAAGAACTTTCCACTAGCAGCACTAGCAAAGATGGTACTTTCGGACATGGCAAGTACCTTAAGCTTGAACATTAATTATGGTCCGTGGATCATCCTACCACAATTAATTCAGCCTTGCAATTCCTGACTATCTTCTTGTTCTCACTTTGTGAAAAATCACAAATCTCCACTGTGGCCCTAGATAGAATAATCACCCATGATTTCCAAATTGTCTGATATTTCAGTGACCTGGAAGCTTTTCTCAGCAGTAGCAGAAGAACTCAACCTCATACTGCTCATATTCACCGAAATGTACAACCGCTGCTGATACTCTCTTAGATTTCATAGTATATGCAAAGGCTGTGATATTCCCGTCATTTTTCTAAAGAGTATAGCTATGAAAATGCCTGTTTTGCTTAGTATATAGTAGTTGAGGTGTCCTCTGGGGATACCATGCACCAGTGCTCACCACTTCCCATGCTACTCCTCACATGCAGAATTCACCCTTTCTCACTGTCACTCTAGAAGGACATCTCTCATTGGGAGAGTTTTACTCTTGAAGACAGCACGTCATGGCAGTTTGCACCCATCTAATATTGTTAATGTAACTGTACACCTTTGCTGCCCTGTTTAATTTCTGAGACACCAAAGCACCCATGTTCTAGTCAGTAACACAAATTTGTGAAAGCAAGTAATTTGTTGTGCTTCAGAGCCAAACAATGTATCTGTAAAATTCTGCGACTTGTCACGCTCTGCAGACACAACGGTGCTCTCTGACAGAGTGCCAGCTTCCTCTCATAAACAGTTGGGTTCAGTCTCTTCACTCTGAGCTCTCCTGGAAAGGCATCTTTAGGGAGAAAACATTCATGTGTTTTTTCCCTCATCATGTCTTCTGAACAAACATACTCAAATCTGTCTTATTGCCTGCACAAACTACAGAAGTTCTGCTTCCCTTCCCAGCAACTTGTTTCCATCTACACATCTTCTACAGCAATTTTTAAAATTTGGCCTCGGAGCGCAATGTCCCTTATGCTTCTCATCCACTTCCCACACAGCAGGACTTTCTGTGTGCAAAACGTTACTTACAATTCTAGCACAGAGACAGGAATTCAGCACTGTTGGTTTTGCAGTAATAAATGCACAGAAATTTCCTCCTCTGAAATGCAGTCCCCAAATCTACACTTTGCTATTTTCCAGTTCACCCATCTAAAATAATTTACTATGAGCAAATAGCTTCGCTTTCCTACAACCCTAATGTGACAAAATTCAATTCAGTGAAAACTATACATCCTAGGTAAGACCGCACTGACCACAGACTTCCCATCTTCTCACCACAGGATATGTTCTGCAGAGTGATCATTATTTGTAATCCCAAGTAATTGATTTTAGAACGGCACATCTATAAATGCACAGAATCGGTCAGCTTCCACTCTGATTGTAGTGGACATGATGCAATAAAGATACATAGGTCACTGTTCAGCTTTCAAAGATTTCTAGGAGGAAGTTTCTTAACAAATTTCAAAAGAATCCATGAGCTACAGGAAGAATAGAAAAAGCATCAAATTGTTCCAATGGGTTATTATGTAGGCTTAGCTGAATTACCTTCTTTACAGCCAATTCCAACCTCATGACAGTCTTTTCTAGATTTAACAAATGGCCCTTATTCTAGTTTTCATTAAGTAAAAAAAAAAAAAAAAAAAAAAAGACAGTCTGGCATTAAGGAAGCACACAGTGCCTCACATCCTTGCAAGAAAGGATTTGTTAGCCCTGCAACCGTAGGCTGCTTTGCTGGAGGGACTACATGGATCACGTTAGCTGCATCTACCTCCTCAGGCTGAAATTCAGGCTGACACGAGTGGGTTGAACTTTTAACCAAGTAATTTTGTTATTTGTGAAATTTCTACTTGCTCCTCCTACTTGAAAGCATAGTGTGTGCCGGGTTCTGCACTTTGGCCACAACAACCGCAGGCAACGCTACAGGCTTGGGGAAGAGTGGCTGGAAAGATGCCTGGAGGAAAAGGACCTGGGCGTGCTGATTGACAGCCGGCTGAACATGAGCTGGCAGTGTGCTCAGGTGGCCAAGAAGGCCAACGGCATCCTGGCCTGCATTAGGAATAGTGTGGCCAGCAGGACTAGGGAGGTGATCGTGCCCCTGTACTCGGCACTGGTGAGGCCGCACCTCGAATACTGTGTTCAGTTTTGGGCCCCTCGCTACAAGAAGGACATGGAGGTGCTGCAGCGTGTCCAGAGGAGGGCAACGAAGCTGGTGAAGGGCCTGGAGCACAAGTCTTATGAGGAGCGGCTGAGGGAACTGGGGTTGTTTAGTCTGGAGAAGAGGGGGCTGAGGGGAGACCTCATCGCACTCTACAACTACCTGAAAGGAGGTTGTAGCGAGGTGGGGGTTGGTCTCTTCTCCCAAGTAACTAGCGATAGGACGAGAGGAAATGGCCTCAAGTTGTGCCAAGGGAGGTTTAGATTGGATATTAGGAGAAATTTCTTTACTGAAAGAGTGGTCAGGCCTTGGAACAGGCTGCCCAGGGAAGTGGTGGAGTCACCATCCCTGGAAGTATTTAAAAGACGTGTGGATGAGGTGCTTAGGGACATGGTGTAGTGGGCATGGTGTGTTGGGTTGATGGTTGGACTCGATGATCTTAGAGGTCTTTTCCAACCTTAATGATTCTATGATTCTATGATTCTATGTGTTAAAAAAGAAAGACAGAAAAAGAGCGTGTGTAACAACACGTAGGCACCTTCAGAGGTTCTTCTCACTACAGCTGTAGTCCCCTAAGCAAAAGGCAAGCCACAAACCTGCTGGAACCTCTCTGCTTATTGACCTGGAAGAAAGCATTGCAAGGACTGATCAAATAAGCTCCGAAAAGTACTACACTGTATTATTCTAACAGATATACAGAAGACTGCTGCCATTCGAAATGAATGTCTCTTTCATTATGTTCTAGATTCAAATTTATGCATTTTGTTCCCAATGCTCTTCAGACACAAGTACAGACAGAGGTTAAAAATAACGAGACATCATCCTATTAAAGCCAGACTCTCATGGAAAAAGACTGTAATATGCTACTCATAACTTGTAGCAGCCAGTCATATCTTGCCTTCACTGTCCATTTCAGTATTCAAGAGGAGGAAACTGTGTAAACCAAAAATATGTCAGCGTGTATAGAAAACAATTCTATGATGCAGGTAGCATGTGAAAGCAGGAGTCTTTCTCCTACTTTTTTATGCACATATAGCATGACTGCGACTAGCAGCACAATCTACTAATAAAACTGTCACTGGTTGGTTTTAGTCTTGTTATCTTGCTGAATTTCAGACACAGTTTTCGTATAAACATCTATCTACCTTAGGATGAGTTCTTTGGAACTTTTCAGTCTAAACAGTTCCTCCCATCTTCCAAAAACCAGGTTTTAGTAACAACTTCTGTAACCCACTGAGTAACTTGAAAAAAACCACCTCTAAACCCCATGTTTTGGAGTAGAGACTCAAAATCTGGAAATACAGAGGCCTTTAAAATAGCAATACACGTTTTGCCATCTCCATGAAAATCCTCTAAATTTGGTCACATTAGAAGCTAAAATCCACATTAAAATAACAAATGCCATGCCAAGTGCTCAAAGCAAAGACGGACTACAATTATAGGGGCTTCTGCAACACTAACTCAGCTTCTCCAAGATACACATTCCTGAAGTCACTACCGTGAGATAAGCCAGGGTATGAGCTTTCAGTGCACAGCTGCTTCATATCTATCTTGCATTTATCTTGCACTTTGACAACCTGTAAGTTCACAGCCTAATTTATCCTGCAGTGACCAGCTTGTGTGCTTGTACCCATTAACTGTTCCCAGCTCTTTCTTTTTTTTTTCACAGATGGAAGAAGTGGTTACTTAAATTTTATTTTTATACAGGTCTGGATATGAACTTGATCCAGCTTCATTGTCCAGCTTCAGTGGAAGGACCTTGCCCATCCATCAGAGAAGCTGAAAAGTCCAGCATCAAGTCAGAAGAAAATCAACCTGATCTTTACCCTTGCCTCTACCATTGGCTGAGCATCACATCAAGTCACTCAAGCTGATACTATCACCATGTTCCTCATTTTCTGGACATTTCAACTTCTGATCTTCATTCACGCTTATCAGAACTGCAGAGTGTACACAATTATTACAGAAACCCAGGCAACACTGTACACTGATATTACCCAATGCTATGCAAGTACTTTGAAAGTCATCTCAAAATCATCATTTAAAAGGACTCTCAGCAAGTGGGGTGCTGAGAAGATGAACAAATATTTAAGTAGTTAGAGTACAGTGACGAGTGTTCTAGAAAATCTCAAAACCATCTGTGTTTTAATAACACACAGTAGGTGCATATAGCTAGAGCCACCCATCAAGAACACAGAATTAAATTAATTGTTCATCATCCGACACAGGCAAAGATCACACAGCAGGAGTGAACATGGTGCTGTTGTGTAATTAAAGAATGAACAGTACAAGTAGAGGGACCAAATTAAGTTTTCACAGGTAAACTTAATTCTGACTACTTCTGAATGATTGACTTTGCAACTGTAATGAAGATCCTCTGCTGTAAACAGTATACCTGCAATATTAGCGTTACGCTGCCTAAAAGAAGGATAACTGAGTACCAGCACTGAAACTCGTGCCCTGTTAAAGTCAGTGTGAGTTTTGTTACTCACTTTTCACAATGCAGCAATACGACAAGAAATCAGTAAACCATATGTACCTACAATGAATAATTTTTTTGTACATAGAAGACAGAAAGGCATCCTAGGAAAGAATTTAATTGCATTAACATGAAACCCAGTTGCCTACCAGCATACTTTAACCACTACTTACAAATGAGGAATTCTACAGAAAAGCTGTTTTTTAAAAAAATTACTTTTCTATGTTTCTCAGTGGGCCATTTCCTCCAGCAAAAATGCTGCAGGAAAAGCAGACAGATTTGTCAGCATACACTTTAGGCGGCAGAAAAAAAAGGCTTGTGGCATATGTCTTGTCATTTCTCAAAGAGGGAGTGAGACAGGAGCCTTTAAAGGATCATGTCAATTTTCTTCTTCTGGGTGGGTGAGGCTCAACATGCCTCTTCGCCCACAGCTGGAAAATAACGCTGAACGAACATGGCATCGCTTTGTCTCTTGTGGAATGATTTAGAGGTTAAAGAAAGACAGCCTCAGTAGAAAGCTAGCAAATACCTATTTTTACAAATATTTTAGTAAGCAACATCAATCACAGTGAAAATAAGGCATACCGTTCTGTAACTGAAAATAGAGCAACATGAAGTGGCTATGGGAAAGAACAAGGATTTCATAATAAAGTGAATGAAATCCAGTCAAAGCATAACTTACAATAAAAAGCAACTCAAAACAATGAACTACTAGACTTTTAAGCATAATTAGAATATTAATAATATCTACAACATTCAAAAAACATTTTTAAGGACAGGAAATAACCTTAATTCTGGCTAGATCTCTTTGATGCCTATTATAAGATTTGTATTAAATTTTTCTTTCCCATCCAAAAATATGCTAAGCACGCAAACTACAAAATGGCAAGATTCCCTCAAGTAACTTGTAAACTGATTTCCAACATGAAAAAAAAAGCAATAAAGAGATGAAGCAAGCTGGCAGACACTACAGCAGCAAAACCCAGTGATATTTCAAGTGAAGGTTAGATTTTTTTCCAGACTAAATCAGGTGGAAGAGATTGTATCAGAAACTGCTAGCGATGCTGTACCACCAACAGCAAAGTACTTTGGTGCCAACACTGCTGGTCATCCACTTTGCAATCACATCCCCTGAAAATATGGTTTAAGCGTTCTTTTCACATCGAAAGGCTCTATCAGCTCACAGGGAACAGATATGCTGTCCTCCTGCCTTTACTCTGTGGTCTCTGTGTTATTGTCTCGGTTCTCAGCCTGTCATTTAATTGTCATTTACTCTTGCAGCACTCATCAACAATGTTAATTGAATTTAAGGTGCAAGCAATGGGAGGAAACAGAAAACCATACAACAGGCCCACAGGGTTTTTGCTTTATTCACCCTGGAATACAAATGAATCTAAATCAGGACGACTGCAAACTTCACAAATTTACCTTTAAATGACAGTGAAGATCTGTATTACCATGTCACTGTCTAGAGCAGCATGTGCTTATTTAAACCTTGCGGACGTTGTTCAACTTTGAAATTTGCATTTTAAAGGATAAAAATTTTCCTTTAAGCAAAAGATGGTAAGCCCTGTATGTTTCTTTAAAAAGCAGCTGGCCCTCAGAGAACGCAGGAGAGGTGCTAGAACAGAAAGGATGGGCTGAAGGAATGTCTCAGCTTCACAGAGTTGACAGCCATGGCTGACAGTGACAGGGTGATGCGAAAGTTAAGTGATGCTTAGAAGAGACCTAGTTGAGGTGAGCTAGTCATTTCTACCCTCCTACTTTTGCAAAACACATCCCTATAATTTTCAAGTACAGATTCACAATTACCTGTGTAGATGCATGACACTAACCAAACTGGATCTAAATCCATATTGGAAGGCATTCTGAGCAACAACATAATTAAAACACACCCAAGAAATGTGAGAAAATACATTAAAGGGATCTGCCAGCATAACCCATTAACACCACAGGTGGTAAGAATATTTTTTTTTTTTAAAAGGCCAACTCAACAGCCAACAGCTTGTCTGTCTATTACATACAGATATAAAACATCACCTCCCAGCCCCCTTGAAAATACACTCAGTTCTTCCATCCTGTTGTGTCATGCATCAATTATAATTATAGCAATTTACTGTTTGCTTTTCCAGATAAAATTCTTTTTATGGAATCATAGTAATTAACAATGACAGTAGCAAAATTGATAGCACTGTCTCTTAAAGTACAGTTCCTGTAAGATGACACTATTGCCTTGCCAAACTTTAAACAAATGTCCTCATCTTTTACAGTTTGTGTCTAACAGCGTTTGTTCCAGTCAAAACAGGTCAGCCTTTTCCAAGAGAGGACGAGAGAACAAATATGCTCTTTAATGTTGGTGACCTTTTCTTCAAACAGTTCTCAGATCTCATGCATTGAAAGGCGACCTTCAAAAGTTACACTTCAGGTCAAGGACATGCTTTTTCTCGTTTCTGTGAAAATGTGTCCAATTTGTCAAAGTTTACATCCAGTCAGTGGAAAATTGTACTTTAAAGCTGCACTTTAGGAGCTAAAATCTTCCAGAGAACCCATCCTCCCTGAGCACTCTTAAACATTCAGATATTTGTCAGAAGCAGAAGTTTGAGCCAAGAAATCTGGAATCCAACATCAGTTATAGATGGGACAGTGTCAGCAGCAAAACTCTTCTGACAGTTTCCCCAAAATCACAACCCCAAACCTGTTCTTGGCTGAACACATCTCTGTTGTGGTTTAACCCGGCAGGCAGCCAAACACCACACAGCCACTGGCTCCGGGACAGTCTCCAAGTCCCTTGCTCCATTTCTGCTCCCCTCTCTCTTCAACCCGCCAATGACAAAAAGGGTGGGAAACGCTAGCCCTGTCCAAGTAGACTCCCCATCTCCATCCCATAGATTCCTGGCTGAGGCCAGTCAAAGTCACCAACTCTTCCCATCTTCCTGTTACTGCTTTCTACACCTTGTGTTTCTTTGAATGGCTTCTGTAATTGGCATTCTTCCAGACCCACTGTTGTAGGGTAATCCTCTTCCCAAGATCGTCAAATCAACATCTATTCTTAACTACCAGCTTTTGACATCACTTCTCTCCTAGTTCTCCTCTCTACCACTGCCCAGTCATGGACACTGCTAAGTGTTTCAGTGGGGCATTCGTTTTCTTCCAAGCTGCCAGAGCACAGTAGAACGGGGAGAAAGGAGGCTAGAGGGAAAACAGGAGGGAAAAGGGAACAAAACCACACGGATAAGGCATGTGGAGTTTTTAACTCTGCCAATATCAGCAAAAAAAACCCTACAACTAAACACAAGGAGGGGAAGGGGCAGGATTTGACACTTTTGCAATGAAATTTGCCATGTGAAAAGCCAGTTTCACGAGGGGACTTGAATGCCATTCACAAGCTCAGGACAAGCCAACAAACCTCAACCTCAGAGCTTAGACCTAGGTTCATCATCCCAGAGAGTACATGACCCCTGAGATAAAGACAATTCTTTAGTAGCTCTCTTTAAATATGCCTTGTTTATTATTACAGCTGAACACAAAAGTGACTTGCTAACCAAACACATGAGGCATGAAGGGTTTTGTCCCTGAAGAGAAATGGAACAGAAAACAAATAGGGCACCTTACCAAGCAGCAGGATCTAAGAAGGAGAACTACAACATGCCTGGACCACTGTATTCCTCTGTAACTTCCATTTTCAATTAGAAAGACTAAAGCAAATAAAATACTAATAAGTTGTGTGGCTGAATCAGTAAGTCTAACTGATGAGCTCTCCATCATTTACCAGCAGTCCTGGTTAACAGGGGAGGTCCCGGACGACTGGAGGCTCGCCAATGTGACGCCCATCTATAAGAAGGGCCAGAAGGAGGATCCGGGGAACTACAGGCCGGTCAGCCTGACCTCGGTGCCAGGGAAGATGATGGAGTGGTTTGTTTTGAGGGCACTCACGAGCCATGTCCGGGACAACCAGGGGATCAGGCCCAGCCAGCACGGGTTCATGGAAGGCAAGTCCTGTTTGACCAACCTGATCTCCTTCTATGACCAGGTGACCCGCCTAGTGGATGAGGGAAAGGCTGTACATGTGGTCTACCTGGACTTCAGTAAAGCCTTTGACACTGTCTCCCACAGCATTCTCCTAGAGAAGCTGGCGGCTCACGGCCTAGACAGGTACACTCTTCGCTGGGTAAAAAACTGGCTGGACGGCCGAGCCCAGAGAGTTGTGGTCAACGGAGTTAAATCCAGTTGGCGGCCGGTCACGAGCGGTGTTCCCCAGGGCTCAGTTTTGGGGCCAGTCTTGTTCAATATCTTTATCAACGATCTGGACGAGGGGATTGAGTGCTCCCTCAGTAAGTCTGCAGATGACACCAAGTTGGGCGGGAGTGTTGATCTGCTGAAGGGTAGGAAGACTCTGCAGAGGGACCTGGACAGGCTGGATCGATGGGCCGAGGCCAACTGTATGAGGTTCAACAAGGCCAAGTGCCGGGTCCTGCACTTCGGCCACAACAACCCCAGGCAACGCTACAGGCTTGGGGAAGAGTGGCTGGAAAGATGCCTGGAGGAAAAGGACCTGGGCGTGCTGATTGACAGCCGGCTGAACATGAGCCGGCAGTGTGCCCAGGTGGCCAAGAAGGCCAATGGCATCCTGGCCTGTATCAGAAATAGTGTGGCCAGCAGGAGTAAGGAGGTGATTGTCCCCCTGTACTCGGCACTGGTGAGGCCGCACCTCGACTACTGTGTTCAGTTTTGGGCCCCTCACTACACGAAGGACATTGAGGTGCTGGAGCGTGTCCAGAGGAGGGCAACGAAGCTGGTGAAGGGCCTGGAGCACAAGTCTTATGAGGAGCGGCTGAGGGAACTGGGACTGTTTAGTCTGGAGAAGAGGAGGCTGAGGGGAGACCTTATCGTGCTCTACAACTACCTGAAAGGAGGTTGTAGCGAGGTGGGGATTGGTCTCTTCTCCCAAGTAACAAGCAATAGAACAAGAGGAAATGGCCTCAAGTTGCACCAAGGGAGGTTTAGATTGGATATTAGGAAAAATTTCTTTACTGAAAGAGTGATCAGGCCTTGGAACAGGCTGCCCAGGGAAGTGGTGGAGTCATCATCCTGGAAGTATTTAAAAGACGTGTGGATGAGGCGCTTAGGGACATGGTGTAGTGGGCATGGTGTGTTGGGTTGACGGTTGGACACGATGATCTTAGAGGTCTTTTCCAACCTTAATGATTCTATGATTCTATGATTCATTCTATGATTACAAAAATCAAATGAGGAGGAAATAAAACTTTAGCTGTTAATTTGATTTGACCAAGCACAGATTGGACTAAACCACTCAGCATATCAGTGTATTGCCAATATGGGACCTGAACATCACAGAGCTACTGGCTATAATCTCTTTATAAAGAGTATTGCATGGTCAAAGAGAAGACTCTATCATCTCACCAAGTTAATCCAAAAAAATCTGCCCAACACCGACACAAGACCTCTCAGTGCTGTGCAACTGCACAGAAGTTGAATGCTTCCAGTGTAAGGAACAATGGTATGCCCACATGGCCAAGGTTTGGAAATATAAGAAAACCATCACTGCTTTAAAGCAGTTTCTGAACCTCTAAAAGTCTTTGGAACACATTGCTCTACGTAAGCCTTTTTCAAGCAACTCCTGAAGCAAGTTCATCTGCAACTATTTTGAGATACTGCAAAAGGTCAAACACATTTTTAGTCTCTACAACTAAAGTGAGAACATCTTAATATGCAGGGAAACACAGCTCAACCACTACGAAGTCCTTGGGGCTCTTTACTAGTGATTTGCTGCTCATCATCACTTCATCCCAAGTAAATCAAAGAATGACTTCAACAAAGCCACCAAATTTTGTGGGCTGAGTTTTTCTGCCAAGAGAACACAGTCTGACCTGAAAAAAGTCACAGGAATTAGGACAGAAGCAAGTACCCATAGATGCTAATGAATTTCTTTCCTCCATTGGCATGGCTAGTTAGTGTGTATGCTACATCAGACACTTTGCAATAGTAAACTGCACCTCTGAAGGAACTTATTAAATGAGTAATACTAAATCCCTGTTCCAACACATGCCAGAAAGCTTTGGCTAAAAATCAAGAACAGATTACATCCGAAAGTCTAAGCACACATTCCAGTTCAGATATGCATATTAAAATAGTGGCAGCCAAAGTGCTAACGCTCACAAGGCTAAATATTCTTCCTGAATTCCCACCTCAGTTCAATATTTCAAATAGCACCAGCCCTATGAAAGCAGAACAGAAATGTTCCCAAACAGAAAAAGGAAAGATCAGTCCATGAAACTGGCACAGGAACACTACTCATTTATTTCTAATTAGGGCTCAGCATCCCAGTGATGACAGATCACAGACTCCAACAGCCCCATCAAAATACCTCTCCCCCAGCTGGTTAGGATGCTTGCATATGACAACCTGATAACATTCAAAACAAAGACAAGATCTCCACAGATAAACAAACCTGGTCTGAGGCAGTAAAAACACATTCCTCTTGCAAAGTTCTCTATGACCATGATAAGCTACATGTAAAATAGTAAGAGCTACCACTTATTTGAGAAGAAGCTACGGTTGGGTATCCATATCTTGAAGGTATCTTTAATCTTAACTACACAATGAGTGCTACACATCATAGTAACTGTGGTGGTGTCACTGCCATGAAGGAGTGTATAATTACCCGCAGGTGTTTTTCCACAAGTTTGTTGGGCTTTAACAAGTGCTGTTAATAAAACCTAGTCCTTTTGTATAGCTTGGCTTGCATTTCACTTGAGGAACTTCTATAAACTTGTTTACATAATTCTCAAAGATGTAGATTTACAATTCTGTCAATGATTTTACAAGGTTAATGGCCTCTGTAATTACAACAAATGAATGAGAAACTGAACTACTTTAAATTTATGCACTTCAGTCAACCATAAAAACAGCAAACTCTGCAAAGGACTTGGATGTATGAAACAGAGTAAAACCCACCTTTTTGCTGACAGCTCCAAAGCAATGTACAGAAAAGAACATACTCCTCTCAATGGTGTGCTTAGACTCCTAAGTATTTTGAAACAAAATCCTAAGAATAGAGATTAATGCAATCTCTATTGTAATTTCCAGACCAGATGCATCTGAGAAATACCTTTACTCCAGAGGTATAATTTAAAGTAAACAAACAAACAAACACACACCAGAATAAAAGCTCATACTATGATAGTGAAGGCTCAAAAACATAGATTCTCTTTTCAGAAGCATATTTGTTATCCAAGATGTCTTTCATTTAATTTATACCTAATCTTCTTTTATTTTTTTATTTAAACCTCAAGCTTTTAATTAGTATATTTTTAAATAAAAGAATTTAATTAGAACTAAATAGCACTGATAACGAAAGCTCCAAGTCCCTTACTAAAAAAAAATTTAAAAATCAATCCATCTAAAAGGTCAATTAAAGACTTGAAAACGTCACAAAATTTGTTTAAAAATTTCATATTATGCCTCGATGATCTTTTTATTCAATTGGTTGACATACATTAGCAAGTAAAAGGCTAGATCACATCATACGCCTTTTTAAGGTCAAATAATCTGAAGTTGCAATGATTACAACCCAAATTTCTTCATGGAACTAAAACTTTTGTCATCTAAACTTCACTAAAGAACTTCATTTAACAGCAACAACATAACAGAAGTTTAGAAAAAAGGAAAGGAATATAATCCCCTGATACCTAGGGATTTTTTTAAGGACCAGAGGTTTCCTATTGCCTCAGAGAGGTTATAAGTTGCTTCATGCTCTTAAACTCTGATCAGGAGTTATTCACGTGCAAAGAAACAAAATTCTTTGAATGTGACATTCTACCTTCTCGTCCACAGCCATAAAAATGGATGAAAAACATGAATGCATGGGCTGATGGCAAGATGGGAAGATTATGAATGCAATTCATAAGCCTCTTGGACTACTGGCAGAAATCTGACAGAAAGGTGTTAAGAAAGTCTTGAACTCATTATCCACAGATATATACTCTTATAGGTTATTTAGTTTGACCTCCTCAATAGAAGGAGCAATTTTCAAGCTCATAAATTTTTACTGAGCATATTTTTGGAAAGACATCCATCCTCTCGCAACAACCCGGTTGTAAAAGTGCCCCCAACCCTCATCCACTTTTGGTAGAGTGGGAAGTCCATCTAATCCTTACACTGATAACTTAAGCAAAGCCTGTTTAATCAGGCTTTGAATGGAGACTATACAGTGCTCCAAAATCTTTCCTTTTTCCTTATAAAGATTTGTGCTTATTTGTGCAAGCAAGGCTGAGAGACAGCAGCATACAGACACACATCAATACCTATCACTTGAATTTTGTTGTGAGCCACAGCTACAATCCTTAGCTTCTCCACTGGCATGCAAAATAAAGCATTTTTGATTATGCAAATAGTCCTCTGCTTTGTGAATTGGGCCTCAAGTGATTCAAATGTTAATTCTGTTAGAAATCTTGATGCAAAGCCAGTATTTCAACCACGTCAGCTTTATAACCAACACTTTCTGAGAAACACATAATTGCAAATCAAAAATTATCTTTTAGGACCACAAATACATTGAGACAAAGTACCCTGGAAACGCGTGAAAGTTCTTTACAGCTTTTTGTCAACGGGCCTAAGACCTGCCGGGCTTTGCTTTGAGTTAGTTGCCCCTTCAGTAACTGGCAGTTTCCTACCGGCGGCAATGTAGGCACTGCTATGCTGAGAAAACCAGAAATGAAACATCAAAAGCAAATTTTTATCTTGTCCAGAGTTTAATGTGCTACATATTTGGGGTTTGTGGTTTGTGTCTTCTCGTTTTCTTAATAAAAACCTCACACAGTCCAGTGAATGTTTATATGAAAATGTTCTTGTCAGTATTGAACACATTTTTCGACCCCTCACAGCACACAAAAGAGCAAGCATGCACCCTGGATTTCAAAGAAATAGAGGGAAAGGAAATGAGCATGTGTGTGTGTGTGTTATCCTGCCATTTGAGGGTGAAATGTGTAAAAAGTAGAATGGAATATATTTTTTTCCAGTTATAAAATTTTTGAAATATTTGGACTGCATAAAAGTAGGTCAATTTTGACTGCTTCCAAACTAGAAATTCAAAATATATTGACTTAACAGCTTTTCTTTTTACTTTGCAAGTACAGTTTTGATTTTTTTTCCAGTCAGTTGTATTTAACCTATCACAATACTTTGTCCTCTCAAGTTTTAGGAGATATGAGGGAAGGGAGGATGTTTTCAGACGGAAGCCAACCCACCCTGGCACTGCTATCACCCTGTCTGCAAAGCTACCATGGTGGTATACCAAGATTCCTACCACCTTCTTGACTTTCTTGATCGCTTCTGCTCAGGGAAAACCAGGTGATAGTTAAGACTAAATAAAACATGAGGATATTTGTTATATAAATACCTGAGCTGTGCAACTAAGATGGGCTTCACATAACGAACTCTCAGCTTAACTTATCCATAGACACAAAAAGGGTGTTAGGAATCTTCTACAGGAGATCCAGAGCAAAACGTTAAATGCTTAATATTAGCTCTTATTGACAGTGCAAGCTTTGAGCATCTTCTTAAGGCAAAATCCACAGCATCCTTATTCGCATTAACCCCTTCCTAATATCCCAAAGTAACAGTCAAAGAAAACTGATCAGTACCACTTCTGCATTGAGTAAGGGGAATCTGAATCAAGCTGCACAAAACAACGAGGACAAACAAGCTATATCAGATCAGAACAGATACAAATCACCAAGTTTAGCACAGCTAATATATCCTTATTTACAAGGCTTCCTCCATTCATCTTGCTCTTAGTTCACTTTTTACTTAGCTCCAGATAAATCTGCTGCCAGCTGAGAAGCTGTGGAAGTTTGTCACAAGTGGCCCAGACCTTAAAAATTCAGAAATAACACAGTTCCAGATTCTACAGCTGTATATTCCATAGTGATGACTTTTAGACTCCACTGTCATGGCTTGTATTTTAATAAATGGGTCAGAGGTGGAAGGTCACGATATCCTATTACCAGTCTTTGAACCATCCAGTTCCCCTTCATCTCAACAGAAAAATGCAATACATTATCAGCTTCGGTTTTTATATTGCTTACTCAGGACGAACATTCCGAAGTAAAATAATGTGGATATTCATTTTCATTGCTTTGAAGAAGGCAGTAAAGGTCAATTTCCAATTTTGAAATGCTACTCTCTTCATATTGATTATAAAGCCTGAAAGCAGTAACTCCACCCATGCTGCAAGAAGAGATTCCATCATGATTCCTAAATGATGCATCTCCCCGCCTCTCTCAGCAAAAACTGAAAAATTGAACTAAAATATTTGCAACACAATCTTCAGCCTATGGAAAAATACAAGAGAGGAAAAGGAGCAGTGCTGTCTCCCAAAGGAACAGCCTGACTCAGACAACTGTGCCTACAGTATCCAGCAGCAGCTAGGCCAAAGAAAAAAGCAGCCTGTGAAGAAAAAGAAACAAAAACAAGGGAGGAAAAGAAAGAATGTCTTTTTTTTCCTCACATATATAATTTCAGTATAAGATGTATTTGCTAATGCTTTTTCCACTGTTTTGATTATAACTGATGTTTTTCTTCCTGAGAGGAAGGTATTAGTGCATGCTTCTTATTGACTACAGTGGCTACTGTCATATTTCATGCCAGTACAAAGATGTAGACTGCTGAAAATATTTCCCAAGTATTTTTGAAGTTCAGAAACAATTAATGTTTAATATCTTATGCAAAGTACGGTGATCTAAACATAGCATTTTACCGTACTGGGATTTTTTACTTCCCTGAATAGATGACATATTTAAGGAAGAATTGAATCATTACAACAAAAAATGGGAATAAAAGGCAGCAGAGCAAAATACTGCAGTGCCTCATCCTCTTTCAGGCTGCCTGTCTTCTCAGTTAGCAAGCCTCTCCTGAAGGCATGGCCCCATCATTTGCAAGTAAGAATCTCTCTCCCTTTCATGTAAGAGTTATTTATATAGATATTAAGATAGAATAGTACCTTGTATCTGGAAAGTGACTAATGGTGCTTAATGTTAGGATCTGCTTATAAAGAAGTTACAAATTGGCAATAAACTAGTTGGGTTTTATTCAAAGGAAAAAAAAAAGTAGTCATTGTGCTGTGGATGGAGAGACAACGATTGAAAACAAAAGGCGGATCCAGCAGTAGCACGTGCACGTTTTCATTGTTATACTCATGCCTGAAGAACCAGGACTGTTTCATACTGTATTTCTAAATAAATTACACACCTCAGGAGAATTAGGATAATTCATTCATGAACTTTCTGTGCTAAAAACACAAAAAACTGTTCTGATGATGTGTTTATGAATGATGACTGTAATCAGTCACAAGAGGATTGCCATGTGTCTCAGACACAAGTTCTGACAAAAATGGACATCTTTCACAGGAAGCACTTTATCTATATCTAGATGTGGGTACACATCCAACTCACGTTAGTCATTCTCTGGGTTGATTAAAGCCAGTACGTGACTCTTCACAAAGGATTTGGTTGTTTGGGGGACAGGGTTAATCGGCTTTCTATGTCAAGTCTTTAAGACATACAAGAGACATGTGCACACACTATATATATACGTGCCCACACACTTCTTTCCATGTAGTGATGTATTTCCTTCAGGGGGGGAAAGATGTAACACCAGGAAACCAGACAACCTTCTCATGTCCTTATTTTGCATTTACGCAAAGTTGAAACCAGTTCTGCTGAGATACAACAGTCACCTACTAGTTTAACAGGCACAAAAGACTAAGGAGAAAACTCAAGCTAACCGTACCAGTTCAAACACTGAGTTGCCACCTTGCTCTGATACTTTCAAAATCCAGGACACAGCAGTGGAAAAACACACATAAAGCACTCGGAGGTCTTGACAAAGAGAAATGTCTCTGTGCAGATTTAAAGTCCCCACTTTAATCACAAGGCTAAATGGTACTGTTGCAAAGATTATTCCTTTCACAAAAGGGAGATACAACAAAGAAAAAAACAATTTGAAGAATTGGCTAGGTTTAGGAGACATTTCTTTGCCTCAACACCAGATGATATCAAAGTTTTATTTCACCAGGTGGCCATGGAAGGTATTGGCACTTGGAAGGCATCCCCCTTAGGGTCTCTAAGAAATTCAAGCTGAGATGCCATCACTTGCTAGCATCTCCATTCATATTAACAACCAGCTAGTATCTGTATCACCAATTCAATCCACTCCAACTGGGATATGGTCTAATGCTACTTGGAGCAGGATTAACTTAGCTCTACATTTTATGGTGGTAGCATGTGTTATAAGAGGAGATTAAATTTGCATACAGCGTAAAAAGACTGACCCTTACCAACTTCCACTCAAACAAGAAAGCCACGAGGGCTGCATAAGGGTTCTGTATGACTTACAGTTAGGTATTATAGTTATATATGAAGAAAGGATTGCCAACCTCCTTTTGTCCTCCATGTTCTGTAATAGCCATCTTTTTTTCTACCGTCCTGTCATATTATGAAGGACAGTGAGAGCAGCAGACCAGACAAATCTGTAAGGCAACAGTTCCGAGTCCTGCATTAAATACGGAAGAGAAGAAATGTTTTTTGAGCAGAAGAAAACTGCTCAGAGCAGAAGGCCCAAGCAGGGCCAAAAGCCAAGTCAAAGAGCCCTGAAACTCAGGTCAGAGGAAACTGTAGGCAAATACCTTACTGAGAAGGGTTCAGTAGCGCCCCTGGACTAATGGACTGGTAACCTTCTAGCGCTGGAACTAGCATGAGATCCCTTATCCAACACCTTCCAGATGAATACTGAAGATGCACAGACAGCTTCTTCAGTAAAAGTAGGGCAGTCTGAAAGGTCTACCATTAAGTTAACTGATAACAAGGATGAGGAAAGTATTCCTGATAGCAAAATGATGATATTAAAAAAAAAAAAATCTCCTCAAAGTGTCACCCCATTCTTTTCTTTTCTTGCTTGAACTGTGCCCAAGAACAAAAGCCAGAAGAAGATCACAGCTTGCACATCAAGAGTACTGAATGAAGATTCAATTGATATAGCCATGTTCCGTCTCAGCAGGCTACAGATAAAATATTGGAGGGGGAATGGGAGGAGGACAGAGGGGACGGAATATTCTGTGGAACAGATTTAGCTCTATGAAGCTGGATAATTTTGAATTTTCACTTGCACTTTTCAGAAAAGCATGACACTTTTCCCACGTGATGGGAGTTCATTATAGAGTTTAAAATTTATATCACGATTCTCAAAGGGAAACACCATCATTTATATTGCATTTATGTAATCCCAGCTGTCCTGAAGGTTTTATAATTGTGAGAACCACTAATTTGTTAGAGGGTAAAAAAAAAAAAAAAAAAAAAGAAGGAGGGGGAAGGAAAGGCTATGCTCAGCCTATGAATAGCAAGGAACAAAGAAACAAGCAGGACAGACTTTACCAATCTCTACCATTTCTGAGCACCCTATATGGACAGAAGCCTTCATTTGGTCCACCAAAAAAAAGGAAGGAGCACAGCACAATTTGGACGCACTGAAAAGCAAGATACGCTAACATCACAGTAATCACTTGCACTGTATCTGAGATTGGAAAACTATCAGCTCTCTGATGTTCATCTGAGATGACCAGAAATTCAGTTCACCTGTTTCAGCCAATCACTCCAACTGCTTTGAGAGCAAACTGCTTTTACTGTCAGTAAAAAAAATTAGCAGCCAGTCAGGGCTGGGGAGAACAGCAGGAGGGAAAGCAAAATAAAGACGAAAGCTCCTGCTGCTTCGAAGCTCCACATCGCCATGGATCTAACATGCTTCTCTTAGACATACGCAAATGCACACAAATGCGCATGCAGGAGAAAGCACAAATGAAATATGGTTGAAAATCTGAGCTATCAAAAAACGTTCAGTCGTAAAAACTCCAGAAATTAAAGGTAATTTTTCTATTATTAATGTTTAGTAAGAATGAATATACACTTCTCTACAACACGATAGCATATTTAATAATAAGTAACATCGAAAAGTCTTGGAAATTTTAAAAGCTGACTCCATTTCATAGGAAAGGCCGCAGGAACAATCTTTTCCAAATGCACTGTGGTTTTTGAAGCCCAACTTGTCTTAATTTGGTAATCTTGTATTCCCCTTTTACCTTGAGGAAGCATACAGTTTGGGTAAGGCTGCAGGATGCCCATAACAGAAAGAGACCAGACAGAGAAATTAAAATTGCTGGAGTTTCTTTACTTTTGAATACTTCTTGACCTTAAATATTCAGCGACAAAGTGTCCCAGAGGTTCTCGGCTTGTGTGTTTTATTTTTAACAACTCTGAAAAACAAAGCTGTTATGACTACAAGCTGCACTGGCTTTGCAAGGACTTTACAGTTAATTGAGCTGTAGCTATTTAGCCTGCAGTAGGCACCAGCTCTGCCAACTCTGTAGGCAATGAAAAAGTTCCCCAAGCTACCGCCAAGCTACTGTCCTTTACTTTTTTTACTTAAATGCTCCAAAGCAATGTGGCTTTTGGGGAGGGTGAACTTGTCCTCAGACTCTTAAGAACATAAAGACACAAAACCCCTATAGTAACTCATGTGACGTGCATGCTCAGAATAGCGTAATCTCCATAACCTTAAACCTAATCTCTTGAAGTTCCCCAAGGCTTGTCGAGCCAGACATATGAAGCTTTTAGGCATTTCAGTTAGAGAAATGTAAATTTCTTGACTGGACTTTGTGAAGGAAATGTGAAAGTCCTCCAAACTCCTATGACTCAAAAGAAAGCAACTGTCAAGCTTCCTTAATTTAAAAAAAAAAACAAAACCAAACCCTGCATAAAAGGAAGAATAGGTTTATTTTTTGTAAGAGGATGATTTAACTTCCAAAAAAAAAAAAAGAGGAGGATGGAATTCCCATTGCAGTTTTCATGTTTACCTTCTACCAGTACATCAACAAACAATGACTCTTAAGAAAATAGGCAAATATTGTTTCACTGTGCCTTGACCTACAGCATACAACCTTCCAGACCTACTCTAATACAATGAATAGGAGGCTTATCACCGTGAGTCATCTAACTAGTGCCATGAGGTCATTTGTTCACTTAAAGTTGTAAAGATCATTATGCTATACATCAGTCAAAAATCACTGAGCTGGGAAGTGCATGCAATAACTCAGGTAATAATTCAATATAAGGTCACAAGAATTATATGTACTGAGTAAAAATATAATTTTCTGTAGCCCTTCCTTAGATGGTACCGGTACAGACTGTGCTATTTCTCTTGGATAATACAGAAGCACAGCTGCCTTACAGCACTTGCAGTATTGTTACTACAAAGCAATATTTTCCATTGTGCACCCATTAGGAACACTGAGCAATAAATTACACATTCACTTAGGTAAGAGCTCTCTCTTGGCAAAATGCTGATCTTCCCTGTACTTTTTTCTTAGCAGTTACGCCGCTTCAGTTTTCTACAGGTAAAAGTTTTGTGAAGATTTATTCCCTCCAGCCTGACAACTTCAGAAGGGGAGGCCTCAGAAAATCTCTAAACCTCAGAAAGTCTGTCCAATCTGGGGCATAAGGCAGACTCACCTTTAAGGTTTTTATTTTTGTTTCTCTTCTTCCCTCCTACCACACAGTGAGATATGGATGGAAGAGGCGTGAAACTCTGAAGACTTTTGGAGACGTTTTGTGGCCAAGAATTAAGCATCTCTCCTTCCCGCTCTATACTGGCACTCAAATGCATTAAGTTTTCTCCCACAAGTCACAAAACAAACTTATTCAGTATGCATGCTGAACTGCTCTTTAAAATTTGAAGTTAAAGAAATTCATTAAGCAAATCCTGTATTCTTTGTAGTTTTATAATGCAAGACAGCTGGCTGTTTCCAAGGCATTTATGTGCTGTTTTTCCACATTGCTATCCATACATGTCATTAAAGTAATAGCCTTTGACACTGGAGTAGATGGAAAATTATTATCTGGGCAACTGTCAAACCAAAGATGTAAAGACAGTCTCTGACCTGAACACTTTTAAATGTGAAACACAAATAGGTACAAATACATATTAATTACAAGATGTAAATACAAAAATTAATAAAAAGGGAGAAATAAACTAAAAGTTGCCTCATCATGGCATTTAAATGGATAAGTACAAAAACACCTACAAAACATGCCTGGTTTGGATGATGCTTTGAAACATCATCTAGGCCTATGGGAAATGAAAGATTACCATATACTAAAACACTAAAATAGAGTTTTACTACTAATAGTAAATCAAATTAAGCAGAGCAAAGGAGCGGCGATATTTCCAAGGGTGGAAAATGAAAACCAAATACAAAACAGTTTTCACTGTTCGGATGGGGAAGAAATAATTTTACTGCCCAAGAAAGGAACACAGTAAGCAAGTTAACCTCACAAGCAAGGTAGCAATAACATCAAGGGATGTTTGTCTACATACATAGCCAAAAAGCAAACCTTAGTCATGTGGGTTATAGGGAATATTATTACTCAGAAATCAAACAAGATAACTACGGAATCGTAAATCAAGCTGTTTCCAGAATTAGAATCTACCACACAGTTCAGTATTTAGCCTAGATGAATGTATGATATTACAGGAAATTAGGGGAATGAAATATCTGAGATAAAAGTTAGGGTCAATAAACTTTTCCGCTGGCTGCAGTGGATTTAATAACACTTCAAGTCTGATACTGAAACAGCTGATAATGAGAGTTACAGTAAAAGAATAAACCACAACTACACTAACACAGAAGACAAATCACTTGCTAGTCTGTATTCTACCGAATTTAGTTTAAATGAGAAAATAGCGTGTAAATTAGTTTCAGACTAATGCCGTCTCAGATATCGTAGTTGCAGGCACATTTAGAATACAACAGTAACAGGGTGGTCTGCACCACTCATATATATGTGACCAGAAAATCACATAGGTTTAACCCACTCAGGAATACGCATCTAATCAGTTGCGCTTTTTTCTCTTTTTTTTCCTTTTTTTTTTCTTTTTCTCAGGCTGCTCAAAGGTAAATTAACTTATCCCAGACTAAGTGAGTTAAATTCAGAGTGAAACATCCTGTAAATTGCATGCCACTAAATGAAAGCATCAATAAGTTGGTACAACTGACTCAGACTAAGTTGAAAGAACATTTAGCACAGGCTACTTCTAAATTTTGTTCTAGAAATTCAAGAGAGTTGAGCAGCACTGATAAATAAGCCACATTTACCTACTTTCATTCAAACTTATGTAATTTTAATAAATAGTGGAAGACACAAACCCACATCTGCTGTAAAAGCAGACTTTCTAAGCTTTAACCGAAGTTTCAGCTAAACCTCCCCCAATCATTAAGTATGATTTTTCTTATGCAGCGTTACTGGGGGATTTTTTTTTTTTTTTTACTTTTCCTTCCAGTTTTTGTTTCAACCAAGTTAGTGCTTTTTTCCGCAGTCACATATTCCATATTTATATAGTGCATTTTCCTACTTCTCTTAGTCTTTTTTCTTTGTAGCTTTGTTTTTCTTTGAGCTTCATTCTGCTGCTGTCACAACAGTAACGATATGCTTCCCTGTACACAGACAGCTACAAAATTCCCTCAGCATGACCACTGCTTAAGATTTCAGCCTGTAACTTCCCCCTAATTAGCATCACACAGCATCCCCATTAGGAGCACAGTGCAGGAATGCTGTTTTCTCTCACTGCTTTACCGAAGGAGCCATGAGAAATGTTAAATTATTTACTTGTATTAGTTCTAATTTACAAATAACTAGACTTCTGCCTGAATTTGCCTTGCATTGATGGAAAATTAGAAAATAAGGAATAAGTCATAGTCAAAACCTGCCTGCTTTCTCCATTATGAAAGACTTTGGAAAGAAACACCCTCCAACAGACCTCTGGCTCATGATACCATACATGCATTTTTTGATTAGGGCAACACTACTCCTCAGATAACTGAAATTAGAAGCTGATCTCATCTACAGTGGTATTTGTTCTTGTTCTAATTGTCCCAGTCTAAATTATAGGGCTGGAGCCCTCAGTCAGCCAACAGAGATCAAGCAAAATCTGCTTAACAGAGTGTCCCATTCTTACTGTTTTTCTGTCTCAAACTTATCAGATAACTTGAAGATTTTATACAAGCATTTCTTTTTTTCTTTTTTTTTTTCCCCACCCATGTAGCCGAGATCAGCCACGGCAGCATTACAGAACCCAGCATGTCCAAGATGGATTAGATGCTGTGAAGAGGAAAGCAACAGCTTCCTCAGGTCCTGCTACTGAAGTCCACACCTGCAGCGCTACTGTCAAATAATACAGGTCTGGCACAACATCACTGAGATTACCTTCTGAAAGCTACATTTGTAATGTAGCCTTCCTTACTTTTCTGGTCCTAATATTTGTTTCTGACAAAATCAAAACAAACAACAGAAAAGCCAAACGAGATACAGACTTTTCCCATCTTACACATCATGTATGTCTGACTTCTACATGATATAAAACATACAAGACGTATTTCTACTAATAGCTCCTACAGATCTGAATGAAGTTCCACTACCCAGGAGACAGGATTACATTCACTAAAAAACCCCACAAACAAACAACCTATAACCTGAGTTTGACCCCACCTAACCAAGAGTCTACAAAAACCGAGAAAAAACCCTCTCATTAGCCTAATACTCTTTGGATCTAGTCCCAGCCTAGATGAGTACTCAGAAATACAACGGATTCATATAGTCCCATCATAATCAGTGAGACACTGCATACTTAAGGAAAAGATATACATTAAGGAAATATATACTAATAAATATCTTCAAGAACTTTTCTAGAGAAAAACTTTGTTCTACTAATATTAAAGTACCAGAATTTTAACTGGCTTCAACCACAGTGCGGTAGTCACGGCTAAAAGGAAAACTTCTCCAATGACAGTGTGAAAAGTATTTCCATGCAAGTGTGCTTTTATAATTAAAAAAAAAATCAAGTGGAAAAATCTCTGGTTTTGCTCCTAATGAACTATTTATGAAGGAAAACACATTATACTGTATTTGACAGTTATAATGCTATAAACTTTCATCTAGACCAAGCTCACATTAAAAAACCTTTTAAGTGTCACTAAAAAGGTGCAAGAAAGACGTATCTACTATTTTCTTATTAAGTCAGTATCATATCAACTAAAAACCTGGAGAACAATAAACATATTTGAAATACAGGCTGTTACGCCTTGAACTCGGCATTACAAATATTGAAAGCGGCACTCGTAACCCTCTGCACACCTTGTTATCGCAGCACAGCTGTGAGGACAGACAGCTCACAGATAAAATATATCTCATTATAAATAAATGTGTCAGATCATTCAATAACTATTACTCAAACAAAGATGTACAGAAGAACTGCTGAAATTCCTTCATAAATTGGCCACCCGCGGTTCTCCCTCCTTTGTGAAAGAGCCCCCTTTAAAATGTACAACCTTGGGATGGAAATCCACAGTACTTTAAAGATTTCTAACTTCAGGGTGTCAATCACACGCAACACAGATTTTTTTTTTGCCCAGTCCACCCCCAAACAGGCTCATTGTACAGACAGACATACGGCATATGGATGGCTACAGGAACATAGGCAGGAGCGAGGGACAAGGGACTGCCGGGACTGCGGCTGCGATGGCCACAAAGCTGCGCGCCTCCCACGCAGGGCCACGCTGTGGACGGATCCCTGAGGGCGGATGTTCTGGTACCTCCCCGGCTCATCCCACCTCGGGAATTATACCGCGATAGTCAGCACGGTTTTAAAAGGTCCCTCAAAAGCCGCAACAGTCTCGTCTCTTTAGTTCACTACCAAATTCAGCTGAGTCTGAATCAGCGGTGTGATGGTAAATTGTTTATTATTTCTCTACCAAGGCTCATTTTTAGTACCTTCTACCAGAGAAGGCCTACGCAGAGAAGGCACATCCAGCGGATTTCTCCAAAGGAGCTCAACACAGGCAGGCTCAGATAAAGCAGCTGTCACTAGGGACCACGAGAGACTGACAAGGAAGGATAAAGGAGTAGAGCAGAAAGCATGACAGGCATCTCCGAGCACGCTAGACAAGAGTCACTCCCAAGCCACCCAAGTTAGAGTCCATTGGGAAGGAAAGACAAACTAAAGCTAGTCCCAAACTACACACAGCTTCTAAGACGCCTGTACTTTTGCTCCCTGATCTTCTGATTGCCTTCATCAAGAAATGCTTTTCTTCGCTTCATGCTGCAGGTATATGAAAAATTACATCTACCTTCATCTTTGGTGCTGCCTGCAGGCAAGAAGCGAGACTTACACAGTTCCCTCATCTTCCAGAGTGACTTCTCACACCCACCTTAAAACATCCTCTTAAGTACTCATTCGTATAGTAAATCTAACAGGAGCCAAAGCAGAGGCAGAGCTGCATTCCTTAACAGGAACTCCCACACCTGAGGCTTTGTTTTTGAAGCACTAAAGTTTCTTCCTACTGAGAACATAACCGTATATATATAATTTGAATTCTGAAGCTATTCACTATAGCATGGCACAGAAACAAGAAGTGCAATGTAATTACTAAAAAAACCCCATGTATAATCATCAAATATGAGTGCATACCTTCCCTGATAGCGGTAAATGGGGTTCCTTCCTCTTCTTGTAATCTAATCACCTTCAGTGCCACCAGTTTTCCATTTACCCTGAAAGGGAAACAGGGGAGGGGAAGGAGAAATAAAAAAATAAATTAAAGCAGAAACAGTATTTCTTATAATAGAACTTGTTTCCTATCATGTACTTATTCAATTTCTTCCTGTCAATGCCAGTGATTCATTTATAGCACTGCAAGAAACACTTCATAGCTTCCATAATGTCAACTTTATATTTTCACACTCAGATGCAATCCAAGAAATGATCTCAGTTTTCTGTGAGTCAGTCTGTTTCCTTTCTATCACAGCACTAAACTGAAGCTTTGTTAAGAAGTATCACATTGTAAAATATGGTTTTAAAGTATCTGTCCTTTATTTGATTAAATTGTTAAAAGAAAAAGGCATATGATTTTCATCAATCACCCCACTTGCAGTATATCCATATTTATACTGATTGCCTCCTTCCCACTGCATCACACCCATAATTATCGCCCTCAAAAAGCTATGGAAGTTTGAGATGGGAAATATTTTTTAGGTCATTCTGGTCATTTCCCATTAGGGCAGGATTGTTCCTAAGGTACATTCTTGACTACGTGGCCCAGGCTAGTGTTAGATTATAATGACTCTCATTTATAAGATTAAAAAAATTTTGTGCTCCAAGGGGACAAAACTTCACAACAGGTCACTCTAGTTTCAAATCTATTTGGCTGGCTTCACTTCTAGCATTCAAAATTTCACCACACATGAATCACATTCAAGGCCTTGCAAAAAAATCCAGTCGGTTCAGTTTAGCCAAATTAAATCTCACAAAAAAATGAATGAAAGATAAAAACTGGTATTGATTACCCTCCTCAGGAACAAACTCATACTCTGAAACTTTAACAGTCTCTCCAGATGTGACAAGCAATGGTGAGGGTAGATTACCAAAACGGCATAATACAGTTGCCAAAATTATTATTATTATTATTACTAATTATTATTACTATTATTATTACAATTTCTTTCTGTAAGAGCAAAATTAGTATTTATAGCCACAAAGCGCAAGGAAGCATTGGATCTTTCAACACTCCCGTAGTCATGGAGGCAATTCCCTATTGTACTGGGCCCTAGAAGATGTATTCATTTTTCTAAGCAAGATGATACAGACACCTACCAAGTCTGAATTCATCTTCTCCCTCAGGCTTTTAATTTTTATAGTTAGATGACTTCAGTGACAGGATGCCTACCATCTTGTTTCTTCTGATTATTCTTCTTCTACAATTGCCAGAATCTCATTAGCCCTATACACAGCATTGCGTAATGACTCTGAGCAACTTAAGAAACCCTGGTTATCAAAAGATGGTTTACTCATCACCTTCCAACTATTCATAATACTTCAGACTGGCACCAGTTCAAGTCTCAGGCTGCTAGTCACTGTTGAAAGATAATTATCAGCTTAACCCTACTGGATTATCTGGATTTCTCCTTATAATTGCCTTACATATATTTTTATTTAGATTTAAACAGAACTTCTGGCATCAGAAAAAGATAAACCTTGCCTCAAGTAACTTCATGTGTCATGCACAGACAGCAGAATAAACCATAATAAAAGCAGAGGTAGGAAGACTGATGACAGACATGTGGTTCGTATACATGTGTAGTTTTCAATTCCTCCACCAATACACCACTCTACCTATCACATACATGTAAGTAAGTTAGACACCTGGATAACTTGATTATTTTACAATAGATGAAATTACTGTGCAGGAGGAATTTAAATAAGAAAAGCAAGATCATTTTGCAGATCAAGAACAGGACAGGTGCTGTGTTCAGAGAAGGCAATGCAGAATACAACAGAAAAAAACAGATCAAGGAGGTACAAAGGAAATATGGATGTGGAGTCTATTGCCAGAGAAACAGGCAAATAGCACGCACATTGTGTAGATTACGTTCTTTTTAATCCGAAATTCTACATTCCATTGATTCATTAAGAGTAATAAATAACACAACAGCAATAGTATGGAACTCATTTCAAAGAATTCACAATTAAACACAGTAGGAGGGCTGTGCTGTTTAGTTATCACTGCCACTTTGTCATTGGTACCTGTCATCTTCTTGATCATGGCAACTCTTAATACTATCAAAATGATCAAACTAATCTCAAGTAGTGTTCCTTTGGGATTTCATTCTCCCCTTTAGTATTATTTATCTCCAATATATCAATCTATAAGTTCCAGAATAAAACAGCCTCCTTATTCTCATTTACTACCCATTCATTAAAACTTTTTTTTCGGCTCATTTTCTATGAACAGGAGCGTATAAATCTGGAGATGTGAGACGTGATTAAGTATCATCAATTAAAAGAAATAGGTGTGTATATTCACATCCTTTAGCTATTCTCCCACTGATGCAATCTCAGGATGCAGTTAGATGATGCTGCAGAGATGAGCTAAGGGCTACCTTAGGGTATAGCCTTGTTCCTGGTAAATCCCTGCCACACACTCCTGCCACTGTACTGTATTTGCGCTCATTCCTGCTGGACCCTACAGTGAGACTGCTTGGGGAGCTTAAACAGGAAAAGACTGGCCGTTCCAAAAGAACTAAATCATATTTTAAAAAAGGAAAAAGGCATTTTTTGCATTTTAAGAGCAAAAACCACTAGAAAACATGAGAAGAAGAACTGGGACCACCTCTGGAGAAGCAGTAAACCATGGGATCAAGCCAGCTATGTCATGAAATTATGCCCTGAATCTTGTGATGATGTGCCAAAATAATGTGGCAATTTCCTTAGAAACAACATTGAAAAAGAGAGACCTGGGGATAATTACCTCTGCAACCTATCAGAACTTGTCTTTGCAGTCTTCAGTAGTGATCAGATAAGGTTAGCAGGATTCCTCCCAGATATTACTTCACATTTGTCTTCCACAACTTTCAAAGCATGCTCAGTTTTTTCATTATTTTCAAATAAAGTAGAAAAACTGACAGGTGGACAGCCTTTTAGACAGTGAAAAGGCAATGCTGCTGCCCCTTTTAACATCTAGGATTCATTAAACCACCTCTTGCTCACTGTCCAAAGTAAACAATTTCACAGCTTCTCAAAACAATACACTTAACTGGGTCAAGGATTTCACTTATCATCTTATGTCCATCCTGCCAACTGCCTCATTAGTTTCTATTAAGGACAATATTGATTTTAAAATTCCTATTTTCTAACCTACAAGTCGTCCTCCTTCCTAAACTAACTCGCTCTCTCTTTCACTCTCTCATCCAAAAATCTTCAGAGAAGGGACGTAAGTCCTGAAGCCTCTGTAATTATCACACAAAGCTACTTGGCTCTAGGCAAATCACCAGCAGCTGAAGGACAGTTTTCCAATTTACAGAAATTCAGCATTTTAATGTCACATAATCTCTTCTAATAAATTTCTGATTTTATATGCAGTGTAGGCAGAAGAAAAATGTGTCCAGATTGTTTTATGTGGCATATAGTACACATATTATATATTATAAAAAATACAAATGAGCCAGATATTACAAAAAATGCTAATGTAATGTGTCATTCTGCCTTTTCTAAAACAGCACATATCATCATTACCAAAATAAATACATTTATAAAAATGACCATTTATGAGAAACTAGAGAAGATTAGAAACTATTTAATGCTTTAAATGCATCAATTAAGAACATATAATACTGATGAATATAAAGTAACTGATGACTTATTGACTTCACTGGGGATAATGCTGACGATGCCACACAGAGAACAGAGTACAATAACACTATTTTCTCAAGTTCTTCAGTTATATTTAGATGCAATAAATGTTCTAAATATAACAAATTTAAAAGAGTCAATTCACATAAAATCTGCCACTCTGATTTCAATCTGTTTATTTAATACAGAGTTTTACCACTGGCTGGAGATGAGGCTGAGTTCATGACTCGAGCAAGTGCTAAGCTTGGGAACATTTCCACAAAGAAAAATCAGTAGATGGTATTGGGACAATGCTCTTCTTTGTGATACACATTTCAAGACTAATTTTTATGAAGAAAAGTAACTCTCAATTGTTAAATATCCATTTACATTAAAAGCTCAAAGTTTGATGATCAAACCCTGAGAAATCTAATTAGATATACTCTGTAGTGATATTAATGTCACAAATAGATGTCTAAAACCCCAAACAAACCATCATGGCCTAATGAAACGAGGCCCTGCCAGAATTTTCCTTTGAAGAAACCTGACAGAGGCAAATTTGCTGTAGGTTTAGCCACCTCTGATTGTTCTACTAATGAGTAACTAATTCTACATTGAGGGAAACACTTCTTTTAATCGTTATCATAAAAGACAGTTCAGTGTAAACATGGTTTATATTATACTTCTCTTACTGAAAAGGACTTACGTTTGTAGTTTACAAAAACCACTTACAGTCCCGTTAAAGCCCTATGGTGCAAATACTCAAGGGACTAACACGGCCCCTCAATTTCTCTTTCTGACTGCCACCATCTTTTAACCTCCATCCTAAACAAAAGTTACCTTGTTTTAGAAGAAGCCAGTGGATCAAAGATACTTCATAATGCTGACATTTATTAGGGCTGAAAAATAGAAGATCAAAGAGTTCTGAGAGAGATGAAGGATTTAAATTATTAATTAATATTGTCACTGGAACTCAGGGATCCTGTTCTTCACAGGACTCAAGGCAGTCTCATACAAACAATGTGGCAGCCCTCACTTGAACAGGAGCAGGTGAGCAGCAGCAGAGCATTTACCTCCAGGTCCCTCATCCCTACCTCCCAGCCTACATCATTCAGTTCAAACTAATTAGCTGCTCATCTAAGCACTTGACTCGCACCTGCTGGAAGCAAATCACTTGGGACTGGCAGCAGGGAGAGCGATGTGCAGCACCGGTCCTCCTCCATATACCTCCCATCTCTTGGGGCCCCACTGATTTTCACATAAAGAGAATCTGAAGACAAACGTAGTGGTATCACTTATAAGTAAAGTGGCCTCTTACAACTCTGCACACCGACAGTCACAGGGGATCTTCTGAGAGATGCCATTCCACAGCAAATTGGAAAATACATTGGTGCATAATGGCATTTAACTGGCAAATTGCTTCAGCATTTGCTCTACCATTCCAATCATGCATATATCAGTCAGTGCCAATAAATTACTATGCAATAACTTTTAACACTTGTATCCAATATAACTATGTTCTATCCTTGTTTTTCTACCACATTTTCCTGTGCAATCCTGGGTAAGTAATACAATAGATTTTCTTTCCTCAGTTTCGTCCCCTGCCACGAGAGATAATAATGCTATTGTAACAGCACCTCTGTACACTGCTTTGCAGGTTGAAGCACAGCATATATAGTGTAATGTTCTCTTTATATATACAACTATAGAGGAAAAATCTCCCAATATTTCTTTCAAACACTGAGAAATTCACTCAGTAAGTGATCAATACAGTCAATGATTCATCTTCTAGTTAGAACCTTAGTAACTTATTTTAGTACTTACACTACTTTAATAATTTTTTCCACCATTTGGCATTTTAGTTCAACATCTAGTTATTATTAGCTTTGCATCTAGTTCAACTTCAATTCTAGAGATTTTTTTAAAAGCATCTATGTACACACTTTATACACCCATGTCATGACTTTAAAACGTATAGTAGAAAGCAGCCTACAAAAATCAGTTAAGCACATCAGTTAAAAAAAAAAGAGGGGGAAAAAAGATGAACAAAAATTGGGAAGCTCTAGTAGGTAACCATAAAGTGCCTTTTCATAATCCATGAATATATATTCCTTTTCCAGCCATCTGGTAACCTCAGATGAGAAGAGTTTCATTTGTAGATGAACACTAATCTCACACAATTTGCAAGAAATAAAAGATTCAGAAAGTTTAGGTCACTAAGGCAACATGAACCAGAGCAATTTTGAAATATTCAATCTAGATAAATTGGTCAAAACATGAAGGAAATATTATCTGTGAACTGGACTGTTGTTGCACATGAAACATACCGGGGAGCATGTCAACACATCACCTCACATGGGCATGGAGTAAAGCTAGGAGAATGACTAAAAAGCGACAGCATGACAGACGAAACCATGGCAAGCTCTTCAGGCCATTGGAAGCCTATGGCACTTGCAATAGATTGCACATGAAACAAAAGACAAGACAATGAGTCATGGAGGTTTCATGACAAGTAAAAGAAATTCTGCAACTTAAGAAACAAGTCAGAATGGCAATTAGCCCTGTCAGTCATCCTCAGTGAAGGTTTCAGCATCATAAATATAAAAATCAAAATACTTAAGTCATCCTTTTTCTTGTGAGCAGCCATCCACAAACATAGATATGAAATATGATGGTCAGCTATATATTCATAACACATACTACAATACATCATGCCAACAACAAATACAGGTTGTTCCCACTGATCATTCAAATATTCCCTGCTGCCCCAAGAATAACACCGCATGGAAACCGCAGCCGCTGCAGAGCATGGTGCCTGCCCTCTTGAGCACGATTTCTCTCTAAGATCCACTCTTTATACCATGAACACCCTATTGATTTTCAGATGAACAGTAAAAGGTATTGCGTTTGATGGAGATAAACGTAAAATGCTCTGGCTACCTGAAAAAATACCTTTCACCTTTGGGTACACATTGGAATCACCTTGAACACAAAAAATTCAGATTTCACACAGAAATGGGAGAGGTACCTCGAGGGAAGGACTGCCCTACACCTCTGCAGCCTTCGAGCTCTCGTTGACAGCATCAGCTTCTACTGTGCTCTGCTCAGTTCTCTACCAATTTCTCACATTAATAGTTAAAAGGGATAGGGACCACAATTTATTAGGGCAAGCATTTTATTAGGGATAAATTGAAATGATGCAATTTTGTGGTAGGGAAATTAGGCAAAAACATGTTGCGTGTTGATTGAGCTCTCTGTTACAAATTCTACAGATTTTTGTAATACTTTGAACACACACAACATAGTAAGGGTGCCAAAAAAAATAAAGGTACACTAAAAATCACATGGACAAGCAAGAAGGAGATTGAGATCACAGCGGTGCAGAAGCAATGGCTTGCCTCTCAAAACACAGACGCACGCTGTGCAAGCAGCAGTCACAGATCACATCACTTTAACCGAGGTAATCTTTTTTAATTCTTTGCCTTGGAGGGCAATTGAACACAGTGGGAGGAGAGGATGGAAACCATGCCAACTCGTAATATTGCCAAAAGCACAGGTTTTTCCCTTAAGTGCAATATGCAGAGTTCCCAGTGCGGGGATGCGAGGCCTCCACACTGCTTTGTAAGGGGCTCTGGTTGGCAGCAGCTCCCTTGTACTTCACCAGCTTGGTCTCCAGACTTTCATAACTCACATCAACATTTATGTGCCACAGATCAAGCCAGATCCCATTGCTGTACATTCAGGTAAAATTATAATCAAGAAGGGAAGAAGGTCAACGGCAGCAGGAAGATATACGTGTCGATACAGACAGACAGCACTTTTTCAGCTCAACCACAAAATAAAATGATACAACACTTCAAAAGGTACTTACTGCCTTGCACCTATTGCGTGGCAAATGTTCACAGCGTTAGCTGATGGAACTTGCATCATTTTTTACAGCATTCTCAGTTACTAGGCCTACTTCTCCAAAATTTTACATTAAAAAAAAAAAAAAGGCAGAAATCTCTTCAAAATGATCCGAATTTCACGCAGTAAGCAGCCTCCTGGGATTTTATACAACAAAGTAACACGTGAGAATCTAACCTGAACAAAAGCAGAACATGAACATGCCAAGATGAGTTTCATTACGCATGCCTGATATGCAACACGTGAAATCAAATAGATTTGCCTATTGATGCAATCGCCAGCCAGAAACACGTGGCTGCTTGGCTATTTCTCCAATAAACAAAAAGGCCCAGCCTAAGAGAATACTGCTTCACTTTCCTCAATAACAGAGTCCCGTTCACTCTGCTGCTTCCTCACTCCAGGGAATCATTTTTATCTGTCTACAAAAGAGAAGTCCATCATCCAGTAACAGGAATTAGCCCACTTCATTTCACTTTCCTGGGATACTGTCACAAATACTCAAATAAACAGAAAAGTAATGGGTTTAATAGGAAGGCAAGGGCTTGGTACCACTGACCCTGCTCCAACTTGTAAAAAGCCAGGCTTGCCCTGAAAGCAAGTTACTGCAAACATTACTTCAAATTTTAGGAAAGGAATGGCTGACTTTGTGTCTTTGGAGGCAGGTATCTATCTTTTAGTCTTTCCAAATAGTAAGCTAGGATCATAAATTTTTTATTCTGTCATTATGATCAACAGGGGAAATAATTTAAAAGGATGACATATTATCTCAGATAACGCGTTTTTAAAAAAAAACAAACTCGGCAACTTGCCACATGCAGCTAGTGATAAATACTAAGCACAATAATTCTGAGTACAAAGTGTCATTCAAACC
This sequence comes from Calonectris borealis, assembly GCF_964195595.1. NCBI lineage: Eukaryota > Metazoa > Chordata > Aves > Procellariiformes > Procellariidae > Calonectris > Calonectris borealis. The sequence continues at coordinate 146,091,267 of NC_134313.1, forward strand.
AGCTCAATCTGATCTTAAATTCTCCATCTTCCACTACAGTTAAGGACACATCTCAGAAACATTTTGGCAAAATGAGAAAGCCAAGCATTAGAGTTGGTTGAAAATTAGGGATTCTCAAATATTTTGACCAAAATGCACTTGTTGCACAAGTATTACCAGCTTTTTCAAATACACATCATGCCTGCGTTCTGCAGTGTGCCATGAGGGCTTAATCCTTCAGCAGTCAAAACTGGGCACATGCCAAAACAAACAGTCCTCTTTTGACCCGTTTTGCTCATTTTTCTTCCCACTGAGCCTGTACCCAGGGGAACACAGTGATGCACATCAGAGTCTCACCCTACGTACCTACATCAGGTGCTAGAAAAAAATTTCCGTATCTATTCCTGTATCATCTTAGATAAAGCTATAAACAGTCAGAGCCAATCTGCCAAAAAAGCAGCAGCAAAGTTAGGCTCTCATGGAATGGCCGGAGCCAACGTTGGCCCATCCATTCGCTCCCCAGTCCATCTGTCTTCCCCAATACTATGTCATAGCAGCGATGCTCTCTCTTCTTTGGGGATATCATCTAGGCCAGAGATTACCCAGTTTCTCATGGGGACAGAAGAGGTAACAGGGCCACATTACCTCAACCAACAACTCCTTTAAAAATAGCAGATAGCCCCTGTAGTGTTCCCCTGTCCTTAAGGAATAACCTCCTCCCACTGTGAAGTAGTTCAGCTGTTTCTCTACTTCAAGAAACAGAAGTCTGGACTGGAGGTGCTGAATCTGGACAGTGCTGTGTAATACGGGAATTATTCAATTCTCAGCAGGGAAAAAAAGTAAGCCAAACAAAATTAAGCAGGTGAATGAATATTACTGTAACATATGCATATGCATTCTTACCCACACTCTAGCTGCACACATTTTTTTCAAAACAGATTTTAAAGACCTTGCAAAAGATGTTATGAAGCAGCAAAATAAAGTTATATGTAATTGTTATCATTCACACTACTTATTCAGAGCTTGCTATTTATAAGGGAGAATGCAGACAGCCCAGTAATTTCAATTTATTATTCAACTACCATTAAAATCATTGAAGTATTTCTTACAGATCTGCAGTCAGCTCTACTAAAACAAATGAATATTTCTAACCAATCTATGTTTCATAACACGTTTACAAATCACCTCTGAATGAAATAGCTCCAGCGAAGCGCTTTGCTTTGTTATTGACTTTCAGTCTGTTCCACTGATTGACGGGACATCTAGCAACCCTGTTGCCTTAATTCAATCTTATTGAAAGCCAAGGCATATGGGATAACTATCACCAGATGCATGCTGTGATTTTTAAAGGGTTTTAGTAATAAGGCACAAGCTGAAATCTATAAGGTTTTCTTATAGTTTGTAGACCCCAATAAAAAGCTTACATATGTATAATGTCTGGAATTTATGGTGATGTGTAACTGAATCATTAACAATACAATGTAACTGCATTTTCTTGAAGAAAGCTGCCAGTGAAAGACGATACATGCACCAGCATGGCAGATGTGTAAATACTTCTTTTACATTTAGAACATGCCTTTATTCATATCAGCTGTCATTATGCTCATCAATCTCAAAGCTACTGAGAGATGAGGACACCCCTCATTCTGATTTATTACAAATACTCAGTGAAAAAAATAATCTTCAGTACCTACCGAACTTAATGACCCTGGAAAATGTTAACATGCATTTCCTTGTTTCGGTAGTTATTCCGTCCCATGACTGTCATGATATTCTCTCTGCTGAGAATGGTAAGTTGCTTCATCTATCGTTCACTGGACAAAGTTTTTAAATAAAGATATTGCATGTACCCAATCCCCCTCTCAGAACTGCTTTACTATTATTGAAAATTTGATTATGAAAACGGTTAAATATATGAACTTGCACAAGACACTCTGCTTAATGAAAGATAAATCTCAACTGAAGCATTAGCTCAAGAAGTATATTTTAAGTGTGTTTACTGAGTTATTTTATACAATATAGAAGCACTTAGAGCATTGGGGATATAAAAGTTGCAACAAATAACCTTAAAGTGGCTGAAAACAATAAATATTTGACATGTATATAGTAGATTATTTTGAGGTGGAGTAGTTGCAACGATTGTAAACAAACTGAACTTACAGTAGTCAAAAATTCCATTCATTCCCTTCATGTTATTTTATTCAAGCTTTTTAATGATAAAAGACTAATACACTCATTGCATATATTCAGCGTTGCTCTCAGAACATCAGAGGAATCTACTTGACAGTATATTGTGCTCTCACCCCTAAAAATTAAATATCTTACATTTAATTTGGTATGGATATTGAGAAAGTAATACAACATTAAAGTACAAACAAAACATCAGATTAACAAGATGGGATCTCATCTTGTTCTGATGTGAGGGTCATGTTACCTATGCAATACGGTCTCAGCCTCTTTCACTAGAGCACATGGCAGTCAGTAGCAGTCTGCATTCATTCATAGGGATCTATGTACAAGTGCAGCAACATCAGTTAATACCTTCTGCTTATCTTCATTGACACACAAAATTAAATAAAAAAACAAACACCACTTACTTGCTTTTCCCTTTGTATACTGTAGCATAGGATCCTTCCCCTAGTTTTTCCAGTTTCTCATATGAGTCTGCTTTTCCAAACTTGGGGCTTGTAGGCTAAACAAAACAAAAAAGATGACCTTTCAGCATGTATTGCACCCACAAAATTAACTGCTTTGATTCAGCCTTCAGAGAGCAAACGTCATTATCAAAACTCATAGACCTGCATGTTTTCAGCAGCCAACAATAAAAAAAAAAATTAATAGCAGAGCTAATGAAATAGTATAATAGGATACCCAAACAAACATCATTCAACACCCCAGATGGTGGTTGCCGATATCAACCATATACTTATATCACTGGAACTATCAAAAGGATTGTGTTCTTAATCAAAGAGACATTTCTGTTTTATTTTTCACATAAATCACTTCATACAGGGAAAAAGATCATTAACAACTAAACCAGCTTATCTTTGTTAAGAGATCTAAGCAACAGTCTTAATCTGCACTAAAAAAAATCAGATTAAAAGAGCTGCTTAATTATTTTTTTATTTTTCAGACTAAAGCCCACCCCAGTACATCAACCATTGTTCAGATAGCGGTCAAAATACTATAGGAAAGCACATTTAAAGAGAGTACCTTGTTTCTGAATTATATTTACAGTCTTTGGCTTATGGTTATAATTACACTGTACTTTTAATAGCAGGTGTATGCAGCATAGTTGAATAAAATCCTGTAGCCTTAATATCTGCAGCCTAAGTGAGAGGTCTAAAATTGAACCAAGCTAAGCGCTGATTCTTGCTCACAGGGCCAGATAGCTCAGCTGGCCTTTGCGACAGACTGGTACTGGCCCCACTTTTACACACTCCTAACAGAGTACGCCACAACGCTGCAAAAACAGAAATTCACCTGACATGAAAATGATTCATTTGGAAAGATGATATTAAAAAAAATCAGAGAGAGAAACGTATTATGAAGAATAGTATTGCATAAATTATGCTTCCAGATTTTTATTCTATGAAACAATGCTATTCCAAATGATGCAATATAATATCTAACTTTTACAAAAAGAAGTACTTGGAAGATAAGCATTTTTGCACACAACTTTCCAACGAAATTCTTGGAAAATGTTTGAGTTTTTTGAAGTATATCCCATTTTCCCAAATTTCCCCATTTTCCAGTTGTCTGGAAGGAAAGGGCTTTTTATTTTCCCTCCAAGACCAGAAGGACACTGCAAAAAACTGCCCTCCAGCTACCCCTAGCATTATCTATTTATATTTCAGACTGCAGTGCTCAGATGTCCTGTACCTAAACCAAGCAAAAGAGTATAGGGCAGAAATTTTGGAGGGTCAGCACTGATGCTCAAATCAAATGCAGGGCCTGATATGTTAGTACTGTGGTTGTAACGGTACAAAGAAAAGCAGCCAAGCAAATCCAGCGTATTTAGAGTTGAATTCAACTGAGAGACTCTAAGCCACGCGCAGCTGCACACAGTATACACTCACATTTAGGATTTTACACCCGATTTACAAAAAGTACTCAAGTTTCAGGTTTTTTGAAGGGAGAAAAACATTACAGTGGAGGACACATCTGCGTGTAAATTCCTTTGAAACCATGGTTGAAAGTTTTAAATCAACTGAGCCTAAAAATTACCTCTATTTAAAGAGACAAGAGCATCCCAGGTAAGGTGACTTGGTACCTCACACCTCTCTACTACACCCAATTAACCATTAGCTAGAAAATACAAAAATTCTCGTTACTCAACAATTCTACATTTGTTCTAAGCCATAATTCTAGCAATTTGAGATATATATCCCTTTTTTGAGACTAACATCCCAGCTTTCTATTGAATGATATCAGTATATACACATGTATGTTTGCAAAATTCAGCCTTTTCATCTCCCTCCAATACACAGAACGACCTACTATTTTGCTATCCACTTCCTAAATATGAATAGACTGCGGAAAATATGTCACATGGGAACCCTCAGATCTCTTTCTTGTTACATTATTTGGACCACTTCATTATAGATAAGGCAGTAATATCCTTAGCTCCCAATCTGTGCTTAAAAAGGCATTCTGCCTCGTTAGAAACAAAATTTTTATTATTTTTAATCAAAGTTTTATTACAGATGTCACTAATAGAGGTGAGTAAAATATTTATTCAAGTAGCTTTTTCATTTAAGTATCCAATTATGGACTAATGCAACACTACAAAACTACAGAAAAAAAGTGTTTAGATGTTTAAGTGTCTCCCATATAATGAAGAGGGATAGCAAAGTATTTCCCAAATTGCAGGCTGCAGTGAACACACAGTGAGAAGCTTTGTTACGAGTGGAAATGCTGCCCCAGTTAACAGTGAATGGTTCGCTGTTGGTTTCCTCATAGGGCGAGGAAGAAAAAGGACAAAGTTTATACATGTGTTTCACACCCATTCCTATTTTCACACTGAGATTTACTTTTATTTTATACCGCTGGAAACCATAATATAAAGGTCACAACAACTTGTAATGCCTTAAGATCTTCATAGGAAACACGATACCTTTAATCCATTACCACACAGTAAATCATCAACAGTAATTATTCCTACAACTTCAAGCTCATTTCTCTGTACTCCAGCTCCCAGAAGCACGGATTTCAGGTCATGCCTTTTGACTCATTCTCCTCCTGGAAACTGCTGCATCCTCACTGAGAACGGGCAATGCACTAAAAGCTCACATTGGTGGGACCGGGAGGAGAGCTCACTCCTGATGGTACAAAAGAGGCGCTGGTCTCGACCAGCAGTTTTGCCCTCAGGGGCAACCCCACGCAGCGCCCCAGGGCTCAGCTCTGCAGCAGGAAGGCTGACCTGCCACCCTCCCCAGGCAGCCCAAATCACTTGCCCAGTGCCTGCTCATGCTAGGTAACAGCTGACCAGAAACAACCAGAAAACAACCAGAAACCCAAATCGTTAGCCACCGCCTGTCCCATATGCAGTAAAACCACGTGGCTGATATCCCCTCTTTCCTGGTAACAGCACCGCTGCTCAGACCTCAGCTCTATTCCAACTGGATCATTAGATGGGATTGCCCATGTTCTCACACTATTAGAATTCCCTTTGTGAAAATGGATATTATTTTTCCTTGCATTTGTAATCTTAAAAGGCTTACAATTTTTGAAGTATCTGGTGTAGAAAACCATTTCAGAGGATTTTACCAAAAAAAATTTAAATAAATTCTGAGGCAGCAGAAGACTTTGCAAACTAATTTGCATTACATTTCTTAATGAAACACCAAGACAGATCTCACTCAGCACATAAAATTACTGTAGAAAATTAAGGAACAAATTTATGATTTCCCCAACATTTTCTCAAAATTTTTTTTTTAAATAAAGCCTCACACATTAATTCAAACTTACAATTACAAATTGCTTATAAAGATAAGAAATTCAGACACTTCTTACCTTTCCTTTTATTTCTGGATTATAAGGGAGGCGAAGACTAACTGAGATAATGCAAAAATATGAAACTTTCCAAAACTTAAGTTTTAAGCTTAAAGGGATTTAAATAAAGGGCTATGGAAAGAATCTAAATAATTTGAAGTTCCATGAGACTGCTGAAAATTATAACCATTTCAATCTACTTTATTATTGCACTCACCCTTTCATACAGTTATTTTTTCACCTTCATGGCCATGAATTTTGTTATTCAGATTTCTCCACATTAGTTTATCCTTTTCAACCATTTCTGTTAAAAAAATATGGCTTGTTACACCAATTTTTTTTTTTAACAAATGCTACTATTAAAATCAAATATAGAAAATTCACCTTTAAGTATAATTTCTTCTTTTTCAAGTATTTGATTTCTTGCAGTAAAATATATGGGAATACATGTACACAGAGATTTGTGTTTGTTGAGTCACAAGAGTCCCATATTCTGCCTAGGATGTGGTTGACTGAAATACACATAGCAAGTGAGACATACCCAGAGCACGTCAGCCACTGACATATCTCAGAAGCAGCAAACTCTCAAGAAGTTCCCCTATATTTTAGAAAGGTGTGCAATCCTCCAATTTGACCCAGACAAGATTTCTCAACAGAAAAGAGTACTAATTTTAGCTGAATTTCAGCTAATTTTAGCTGAATGCACGTATTTTGATAAATGTTTGTTCAAAGCTACTTTTTGAAGATCTAACATTACAATACTTTTACCACTATTAATTTTCCTTTCTTCTTACTCCTTTTTAACTAACTGCTTCCTTACTGCTTTTTAACCCTCCAAAACACCAACATAAGAGTCATAGAATCATTAAGGTTGGAAAAGACCTATAAGATCATAGAGTCCAACTGTAAACCTAACACTGCCAAGTCCACCACTAAACCATGTCCCTAAGCGCCTCATCTACACGTCTTTTAAATACTTCCAGGGATGGTGACTCAACCACTTCCCTGCGCAGCCTGTTCCAAGGCTTAACAACCCTTTCAGTGAAGAAATTTTTTCTAATGTCCAATCTAAACTTCCCTTGGTGCAACTTGAGGCCATTTCCTCTCGTCCTATCACTGGTTACTTGGGAGAAGAGACCAACCCCCACCTCACTACAATCTCCTTTCAGGTAGTTGTAGAGCACGATAAGGTCTCCCTTCAGCCTCCTCTTCTCCAGACTAAACAACCCCAGTTCCCTCAGCCGCTCCTCATAAGACTTGTGCTCCAGGCCCTTCACCAGCTTCATTGCCCTTCTCTGGACACGCTCCAGCACCTCAATGTCCTTCGTGCAGTGAGGGGCCCAAAACTGAACACAGGATTCGAGGTGCGGCCTCACCAGTGCTGAGTACAGGGGCACGATCACCTCCCTAGTCCTGCTGGCCACACTATTCCTAATACAGGCCAGAACTGGCCTTCCTGGCCACCTGGGCACACTGCCGGCTCATGTTCAGCCGGCTGTCGACCAAAATATGTCACGACATAATGTGACAGTGATAAAAGGACAATCTTTGCCATGAAAACTGAAAACTGGTTATCTACTGAATGTGTAAATTTTTTGTTTCATTAATTAAATCTTCAAATCTTTTCTATGAAAATTTTGTCATAATTTGTTGGATATAAGCCAAAGGGAGATCTCCCCGCTATGGCCACACAGACTTGTATATATTGAACATCAGTGGGACTACTTAGGTGTAAAGAAGCCTGTTGCTCAGTGTTAGAGCTTTGTATTTGCTACAAAAAAAAAAGAACTTTCAAAGCTAAGAAAAAAATAAAATGCAGGTGCATGTGTGACCAAGATTGAACTATTTAATGGGCAAAAAGTTAAATAGGCAGTAAACAACCAGTCAGCAAGAAACTGGTACCACTGGAAAATCTCTGAAAAGAGAATTTTCATGCTACAGAGAAATCTTCCAGAGAACTCAAAATGGGAGAGATAGATGAATTACTAAGACAGAAGGGAGTAAAGGTCCTCATGCCTCTGAAGAATTGAACATAGTGCCAAGCCACTGTGAAAGTCAGTACAGGTTGTAGTGAATCATGTTATCCCCAGGAGGACATTGGCAACTGGAGCACAGAATGGTGCGTGTCTTTCCCTTCAGGAAATCCACCGGGAGTTTTACTTTTTTGTCTTTATGCTCTGCTTTTGTTGTGGTTTAACCTGGCAGGCAGCTGCTCGCTCACTCCCCCCCACCCAGTGGGATGGGAAGAGAATTGGAAGGGTAAGAGTGAGAAAAACTCATGGGTTGAGATAAAGACAGTTTAATAGAACAGAAAAGGGAAAATAATAATGATGATGATAGAATATACAAAATAAGTGATGCACAATGCAATTGCTCACCACCTGCGCTGACGGATAACCAAGTAGTGATTGCTACTTCCTGGAACATGCCTACCATTCATATACTGAGCATGACATCACATGGTATGGAATACCCCGTTGGCCAGCTGGGCTAGCTGTCCTGGCTGTGCTCCCTCCCAACGCTTGTTTTGTTTTGGTTTTTTTGTTTGTTTGGTGTTTTTTTTTCTTAAGCTGAATGTCCTTGACTAGCAGGGTACTTAGCAACAACTGAAAACATCAGTGTGTTATCAACATTCTTCTTTACTAAATCCAAAACACAGCACTAGGAAGAAATTTAACTCTATCCCAGCCGAAACCAGGACAACTTTCCTTGAAAATAGTTTCCATTAAGGTAGTTTTCTTATTATTAGCCTACATTTTTCCCAGTGCAAGATTAGTCTAAGAGCACCACTGAGCACGGGGAGTGAGCATCTTTAGCAGCACAGCTTACACTAACCAAGATTAGGTATTTTTTTCCCTCTGGCTAAGGAAATACAGATCATAGTAACAAGGATAGAAAGAGTATGCCAAAATGTTGAATACAGAAAGAAGCAGCTAGTATTTCAAACTGATGTGAGAGTATTAAAAATAACAGAGAGAAAAAAAAATGAGAGGAAACTGTCTTTTCTGAGCAGGTCATTTCAAATAGCCATCTCATTGATATAGACTGTAGGAGGGATAACAGGTTTAATCCAACATCTTGCAGTATGAGTCCTTGCACTACATTGCCATGTGAATACCTCTCTTTCTTGGAAATTTTCAAAATCTATGTAGTAAAGAAAGCTTTAAAGGAAAACTACACTGAAAATCACCTGACTGTTCTTATAGAAGCTGTGTGGGTTATGTTCTCATGCAGTTTTCATAACTGCAAAACAGCTTGTGAATGTCACACTTAACTGGCACACTCCTGAGCCTGTTTTAAATAGACCTTTTTTTTTTTAAACTGCAGGATATTAAACTTCAATATAAAATTATCCACAAGGGAAAAATACTATCTTCACAGTACCACTGTAAATTATTGAAAATCAAAACTATAGATCTGTTTTGTTATATGCCCCCAAAGAAATGGAGGCCTGGAGGCTGAAGTTCAAAAGCTGGAGCCCTCAGCACAAGAAAGACATGGACCTGTTGAGCCGGGTCCAGAGGAGGGCCACAAAAATGATCAGGGGGGTGGAACGCCTTTCCTATGAAGAAAGGCTGAGAGAGTTGGGGTTATTCAGCCTGGAGAAGAGAAGGCTTCGGGGCGACCTTATTGCTGCCTATCGGTACTTAAAGGGGGCTTATAAGAACGATGGCAGCAAACTTTTTAGCAAACTGTTGCGACAGGACAAGGGGGGAATGGTTTTAAACTAAAAGAGGGTAGATTTAGACTAGATATAAGAAAGAAATTTTTTACGATGAAGGTGGTGAAACACTGGAACAGGTTGCCCAGAGAGGTGGTAGATGCCCCATCCCTGGAAACATTCAAGGTCAGGTTGGACGGGGCTCTGAGCAACCTGATCTAGTTGAAGATGTCCCTGCCCACGGCAGGGGGGTTGGACTAGATGACCTTTAAAGGTCCCTTCCAACCCAAATTATTCTGTGATTCTATGATTCTGAATAAATCCATTGTTAGAAAAACTTGAAAGTAAAAGGTAGGCCAAGAGGCCTAACGGAGATTAAATCACAAGAACTGAAGATATTTTTTTTTAACCAACCTATATTTTGTCATCTTTGACACAATGGTAAAGCTTCTTTTACAGAACCATATGCAAGTTTCACAGTAATTAGTCCCCTTTCTTAAGGGGACAATAATAGGTCAATTTGATCCCACTTTTTTCTTTATTTTTTAAACCTTGCAAGTTGGACTGTTTTCTACGGCAATTTTCAAGGGATACAAAGGGATACAAAGATGTTCAAGAATCCAAATCGAGCAATAATCTGAGCTGTACCAATATCTGATCCCGTCCTATTGCTGGTCTCTTTCTAACCCTTTAACACGCAGCCATAAATTAAGAGCAACCTGAGCAGGAGTGACCATAGAGCTCTTTGCGAAAGGGCTGGATACAGTTTTTAAAGCTATTTACTTGTTCTCCAGGCTATTAAAGCACAGGAGCTGGACCAACTGCCATGTTTTATCTGCCTTATCATCTAGAGAGTATCCTCCAGGTTAACGATTATTAATGCTTCCCTTGTGCCAGAAAAGAAAAATCCGCTCTCTACATTGAACTCTGAAATTACCTTATCTCAATAAAAAGTATCGACCAGGAAGGATGCAGTTACCCTAGCAATTAATAGGTTCCTAAAACTGGAGAAGGTTGCATACACCTGAAGAGGAAAACAGGCGAGAACGGCACACCAAGTGTTTAGGCAGACAGAAATGATGCCTAACTTTTAGACAAAAATCTGACTTTAGTGTTATTTTGGAAGAAGTGGCATGTGGGTTTTTTTGAGTTGTGCTTTTTTTCTTTTGTCCAGTTTGTTTTGTAGTTTTACTGTTTCTTCAGTTAGGAAGAAAAGAAATGCAAGTTTCTTCCCTTGGTAGGCAAAAGACTCGGCAAAAGATTTTTAGAAAGACAGATATAGACAGATAGATAGATAAGCATACACAACTATAGCTACATGTATATAATATACATACATGTATATATACACATATATATTGTGTTGGGCTGGATCAGAGCAAAGGTTTTGCCAAGCCAAGCTTCCTTATTCTAACAGTGGCCGACAGGTGATGCACAGGTAGGCAAACACCTACTTCACTACTTCCAAGGTGAATATTATCCATTATTCTGATGTTATAAAAGGATAAGTCTGTTCTGCTGGAAATTTCATTCCGTAATAACATCCAATTTCAATCAGCTTAAACAGTTTGGAAATCACACTCATAGATGTTTTCTTATGTTTAAAAGAAGGGGGGAAGAAAATGTAATGCAATGACTGTTTTACATAATGAGTATGTAAATGTCAGGTGAAAAGACTCTAAGTGTAAAAATTGTTTGTCTTATAAGAAGAAAAAAATAATGTGCTAACTTCTGTCTGTATGCTACTGCACTAATTATCACCACGGGATTTCTACCAGGTTGCAATGAGGTGTGAGATTAACTGCAGAAAATTACTTCATGTTCAAGAGCAAATTATTTATTTTCCAAGTGACAATCTGTGGGCAGGAACACGGAGTTCCAGCTTCCCCAAAACTGTGTGTGTGTCATCTTTCTCATCACAAGGTGCAGAGCATTTCGAAGATAAGGAAAACACAAAATGGGTATCATGCCACCTGTGGAGTATTATTTGGTGATCTTCACCAAACACTGAAGTTGATACCTGCCAGAGAGCTGCTAAAGCTTCTGAAACTAATGAAATCAGAAGCTAATGCCCCAGGGCATTATAAACAAGCTCCTTCAGGTCGCATCTTGAAAAATGTTATTTCTGAGACAAATAAAAGCCTTTCACCTGAGCAGAAGCAGTGATACGGAGACTGCAAGCCTCAGCCATGTACCTTCTGTAAGACACTTCCCCACCTGATGGCTACAGAGGACTTTAAACGATGAAAGGGAAGAGACTAAATAGAAGCCTATCTCTAATTCAGTTCCTCTATTAATCAAGCATAGAAAGTGCAAATTGAAGGTAGCATACATCTATCAGAGTATCTTAAAATAAATACAGAAAGCAGAGCCAAAACTGAAACACAACTACACAACTGTAGCCAGTATGACCCAGAGGGCATAGCATGCTCAAGAACATTTACAGAAACTGAAATGCCCGTTCAGACTGGTATAATCTATACAGCACATGAATTTCCAGAGAATCAAGTTATAACTCAATAAGGGACAATATGTAGCGGTCCTCTGACATGGAAGAAAAAGAAGTAATGATCAGAAGAGGAAGAAGCAAGGGCATCTGCTATACAACATCAGGACTGGAAAAAAAAATGAAACCCAAAACCCTTCGTCAATTCAAATGTAATTCAAAACCAGAGAATGACAAATTCCTGCAACTAACTACACAGACATATGCTCAATGAAATGTGCATCAGAACATCTCCTGCCTGAGGCAATGTATTCAGGCTCTGGGGGAAGGGGGGCGGCTTGATCGTATCTCTGCCTTGGACGTCTGAACTTAGGTCTGCCAGGCAGGACCAAGTGTGACCTGTGATCAGCAGAGGATTAACACCACCTTTTGCTGTGAAGTTCTGCTCTTCCCTCTTCATTGACATGAATGCTGACATTATTCCACAACCTATTCCTTGCCAGGTGCTCTTCAGATCACTCCTTGTGAGGAAGAGTCAAAAATTACTACATGCCTCCAAGCAGAAGGAAGAACTGAGTTCACCAAACAGAGCTATAAAAATCAGGGAGAATTACGGGAAGTTGAGAAATGAGAATTGTATTTCAGAAAATTCTAATGCACCTACTTTAACACATGAGATGTCCCCAGCAAGTCTATGGGAGTCAGCATAGGAGAAGATTACTAAAAGTGTATGTTTAGCTAGAGCTGTAACTAGCAGCATACTAGAAGAGGAAGCATTAACTTCATTTACATAAGAAAATACTGGGATCATAGGAGATTGCATGGACACAGTAGAGTACCAGCCCTCTCGAAAAGAACAAGATGCCAACAACACAGTTTCAAAAAAAGTCTGCTTCAAAATTCCAGAAGCAAAGCAAGTAAAACCCTTCAGTTTTAATAGTAAAGAAGTACATAAAGCATTAACAAAAATTAGTAATAGTTTCTAAGAGGAACAAGATAAGAACAGCAGAGATGTTAATACCACAAAAAAACTTAAGGAAAGAAAGTCATTTAAGTTGACAGTTGTGGTGCCAAACAATAATCAGGCATCATGCACAAGTAAACACAGTTGCAAACCACTCCATCCATCCTTAATGATTGTAAAAGTTTTATGGTAAGAGCTCCTTGTTATGGACTCATCTGGAACACGTCGGAGACATCTTTGGCAGCAGCTATATAATGCCAGGCAATGATGAAAAAGCAAATTTCTTTTTGCTACAGATGGTTACATTTTAAAATGTAACTTTTTCTAAAAAGGACAGTCCCCTGGAGGCATGACATCTTATCCGTTAAATTCACATGGGTTAAACAAAGCTCATCTACAAAAAAATGAATCTCTGTCATTTCTTCTTAGAAGTCTGACAAAATTCAGTCAGACTCCCGTAGGGAGGACAGAAGATGTCGGAGGGGGGAAAGGGGGGAAAGGGGGGAAAGGGGGGGAAGGGGGGAAAGGGGGGAAAGGGGGGAAAGGGGGGAAAGGGGGGAAAGGGGGGAAAGGGGGGAAAGGGGGGAAAGGGGGGAAAGGGGGGAAAGGGGGGAAAGGGGGGAAAGGGGGGAAAGGGGGGAAAGGGGGGAAAGGGGGGAAAGGGGGGAAAGGGGGGAAAGGGGGGAAAGGGGGGAAAGGGGGGAAAGGGGGGAAAGGGGGGAAAGGGGGGAAAGGGGGGAAAGGGAGCAATCAACCTTTTAAATTATTTCACACCAACTAAGATTTGAAGTGTTACATCCATTCTGCTTAGATCTGTAGTCTTCAACTCAAAGGTCACATTATTATGGATTTTTCTCACCAAAGCATAACAGAAATAGTTTTTCAGTAATTTTGAGGGTCCTTGGGGGGGAAATCTGTTCTGGGCATTATTCGTGAAAGGTATGACATTTTATTTATCTAGTTTCTTTAAAAATACTTGAGAATAAAACAACAATGATAATGTATTGCCAAACCCTTCTCAGTTGTTTCTCTCTCTTCTCTCTCTCTCACACACACACAGTTTCTGACATGGAAAAAAATGTTATTTTTACTACTTTTTTAAAAAGAGAATTTTAAAATGTAAACAAAATCTGTCAAATCTGATTTGTTTCTCTACAACCTAAATCTAAAAATCAAAAAGGCAATTCATGTGGTTTCCTAAACTTCATGGGAAAGAATTCCTCTTCACGAATAAGCAACCCTCTGCAAAATTTGCAACATAAACATTATGGCAGCTGTAATGCCATACCAGGCTCAGGAGAGAAAAATGCTTAGAAATCCCATAAGATACCCTAGCTAATATCTGAGATGAATTTCAAAATACATTATTTTTCAGGTTTATTTTCTTATTCTATTTTATACATAACACTACAAATATACATGGGAAACATCCTTAACAGCAACCATGAGGTTTTTGTTTTGTTTCCAAGTAGCCAATTCCTTCTTAAGCAAGAAAGCATTTATTTGGTGTTATTAATTTCACCATTTGGTACACACGCAGGTGTCAGGACTGTGGACTTACAGAGCTGGGGCTGGAGTGCCGCCTGACTTTAGGCGATTCCTTCCCTGCAGATGAAGTTTTGAAGTTAATGCAAGCGTTGTTCTCTGAATGAACCCTCTTCACTTGATTAGTTGGTTTCTCAAATGGATCAAAACTACTCTGCGTCCTCTGAACCCGGACTTTTTTATCCTCAGGAATTGTATCCAGAGGTTTGATCACTGAATCCATTCCCTGGCAGTTCCGTGTAGACATCTTTGTGACACATATCTGAAAGGAAAAAAAAAAACCATTCATTGACTCTTAACAGGCTTAAAGTCTGTGTCAATCCATACCTCAGCCAGCATCAAAAAAAACCAGCATCATAAGCATTCATATTCTATTTCTACATTAAAATTGCAAACAACACATGCATTTTACATAGGGCACACACACCACAGTCATAATAATAAAAAGCCTGTCTTTGTATACTGTACTAAAAGATCCTGACAAAGAAAGACAAAAGAGGAACATACATAAAATTCATACATTTGTGTTTTCTCGTACAATGTGTTCTTAGCAACAATGCCACTTCATTCTTTCTCCAATCTAGCCACCGATATCTGCAAACAGTATTGATTTCCATTTTTTTAAAATTGGATGAGACTAAACTTAAATAAATGATGGTAGTTTGTGTGTGCACTTTGGTGCTGGCCTGCCAAAGAGCCAATGCCAGTGTATTATTGTATTTTTAAATAATGCTTATACAGTGTTATTATTATTATCACCATATGTCTCAGAAAATCAAATCAGTAAATCAATTCCCAGGCACTGAAACGTGAGACTGCAGCTTAACGGCACACTAAAGCGCAGAAGTTCAATTCTTTGTTACCGTGAAGTATGACTCTGCCAAGCCCCGAAGACTGGAACTTGCTGCTTGAGCTACCAAAATATGCTATTGCTAGTTCAAAAGAACTAAATGAGCAGAACAGCGAGTTTAGATACTCCAGTCATGTACGTTTATGGTTTTAATTTTAATACGTTCCAACTTATAAGACTTTTTTTTAAAATCACACAGTTGGTGGGGAGTTGTATTTAAGGCCTCAGCTTCTGTTTTCACCTCTAAGAGACATGACTTTACTTGGGAAGAAAAGAAATAATTTTAGCTTTCTGGCTACACGAAAAAGCTATGAAGCGTGATGCAAGCAGACCCAAGAGGCTCCTTAAATCATAAGATAAATCAAAAGAATCTACAACGTACTTTTTCCATGATATTTGCAAGTATTTAAGGATAGACAGTGTTAATTTGCTGTCAACTGTACTGTGCACATACATATAATTAAAGAAGCATAATGTTCCATTCAAGCACCTACAATCTAAGCATTTTTGAAAACTTGCTGTTATAAAATAGTTAACATGAAAAAAATAAAAAGAAATATTTACCATTATCATTTAATCAGGAACTCTTCCCCCATAACCCAAAGTGTCTCCAATCCAAACTTCTCCAATAAATTATTCTTTGCCATTTCCCTGGAGGAATTCTGTGCCTTGAAATCCAACTTATTTCAATTGTTTATAGAAATACTGAGTGACTATACCTTGTGGTTTTTATGTTTTGTGGGTTTGATCATCCATTGTAACAGTAGATCAAATATTTCTTTTGTACATAAAAAATTTAAAGTACATTTCCTGCCCAATGCCATCTGGCCAAACGATCATGCAGCAGGTCAACTCTAATGAAGGACATTACTAGCATTACAAACCAGGTTTTACAAGGGTTCACATTTCTTCTCATTAAAGTGGTTTCTCCAAGACTAAAACTTAACCAAGTTTTAACTGAGAAAAGGAACAGCCCCCCTTCGTTCCAAATGATAATTCCCTCTCAGGCCAAAATTAAGGCAATTATGTAATTTTGGTCTATTACTTAAGAGAGAAAAGATATATTACTTCAGAGAGAAAAGATAAAGAGCTGCTGCACAAAGAATTTTTAATTAGCCTTCTTGTAAAATTAATTGGTTTCTTTTCCCTGAAACAACTTATATGCACAGACATGCACCCACGTACTTCCCACTGTCCTCTCCAGATCCGTGTTCTTGCAATGCTTGCTACCAACAAAGATGTTTTAACATAATGTAAACTGAAATTACTATTAAAATTACTATTTGCTTAATCAGCATGGATGCAAATAAATCAGTAAGTATTTCTCAGCCTATGAAATCCTATGATCTAGAAAACAGGGGCAGGAGTTAGCGAGAAAAGGTTCAAAAGCTGTACTTGTCTTCCTTTCAAATTACCAAAGGCCACCTGTAGCCAGTTAAAATGTTTGGAATCCACAGCTATAAACATACTATAGATAATAATGCCATGAGTGCCGCTTCTAGTTTCTTCTTCTAGTCTCCATGTCTAGTCTAACATGGGCCAAGTAAGCATTGCATTAAAGAAGAAAAAATGCAAGATGTCTGTCACTATTGATCGTCTATACTGGAAGCAGTAATAGTTTGGAATTAGATATTGAAGGGAGACACTTTTGCCTTTAGGTCACTTGACCGAATCTGGAGTAGGATAAAAATCCCCACAATCATCTTCTAATAGCCAACTTCAAACTTCAAATGACTAAAACCAAGACGTACACCAACCAGCCCCCCCCTCAGAAGTCAAACACCTCAGTGGACGCACAAGCTGAACACCAGCATCACCAGTGGAAAAGACTGAAGACCACAGAGAAGTGCAAGAGCAGAGGCCGCTCCCCACACTCCTCTGCCTGCTCTGCAACTGCAGCGCTTCTGCCAGTGCTGGCAAGGGGTTTCATTCATCACTTCTCTCTCACCTACATCAATACTTCCCTAGCAGAAATAAAATATTCTCTCCAAGTGACCACTGACCACAGCGCACTGTGAAGCCAACAGAGCTGAGCCTATGCTGTTGTTAAAGGGTACGTATTTCCAGTCCATCTACCCTGCCTATAAAACTCTGAAGAGAAACAATATTTAAGCGATTGTTTTACATTCTGTCGTTGATAGGCCAAGTCCAACTCCGTGCTGAAACTCTGCTCTATGAAATCTGAAAGGAGCAGGTCTAAAATGTCAGCACTGAGCACTGGCTGTAACTTCAAAATTACACAGCTTAAGATTGCAGTAAACTCATGCGTAATTTCAGGTTTCGATCCATCAGTAAGAGCTAAGCTACCACAATAGCCTTGCTTTTGCCCCCGGGCAGCAGGTGCGCTGACCTGCCACTCCTGTGCTCCAGCTAACAGTAGAACTTATTCTATGCAAAAAAGCAACAGTGTCCTGATCAAGACTGATGCATAACATATTTTGGAGATCTTCCTGTGCATACAAACTATCTTAGATTTCACCAGCATGACCAGATTGCTTTTAGGAACAGTACAGGTTTGAATTTTTCTATTACACTAATTCAGACTTTTAAGTATCATTTTCCCCTTGTACTGCGTAACAGAAGTGATTCTTATAAATTTCAGCCTCTCAAATGATATATACAAACACTTAGCATCAGAAGCTCTTAGACCTGTAAAACACTGCCTACTGTTCCTTGCTGGTAGTCAGGAGAAGCCTAACCTACCCTCTTATTTCCAGCTTTCTTTTTGCGTAAGAGAGCAAGGACCTTGTTCCAGTTAAAGCACAGTATTTGTCACAAAGGACGCAGCTTCATTTTCAGCCTCTTTTAGATGCTCCATGTGATCCCCTGAGCTAGTCAGAACTTCCCTCCGAGTCCATTTTGCCATCTGTAAGACAGAACCTTTCTTTTTACCGCATTTCATCTGTTTTATCTACATAAGCCATAGGTTCTTCAGAGTGGGGACTATTCTTTTACTAACCCTATAAGCAGAACAACCTTTGTTGCACTCCAATGAAGATGACAATCCAGAAAGTAGTGAAATCTATCTCTTGCCAGTCCAGCCTCAAAACTGGATGATTTTGTTGAATATCTGCTTTAGCTACAGTTACCAGAATAAAAAACAAAGTTAAACAAGTGTAAGAGCTCACGACATATAGCTCAGTGCTGCCGTGCTGGACATGCTAGAACTTCAATACGAACTGGAGTCGAAGGCAGCCAAGTGGTACGCCACAACTGACATTGCTAATGCCTTCTTCTCAATCCCTTTGGCGGCAGAGTGCAGGCCACAGTTTGCTTTCACTTGGAGGGGCGTCCAGTACACCTGGAACTACTGCCCCAGGGGTGGAAACACAGCCCTACCATTTGCCATGGACTGATCCACACCGTACTGGAACAGGGTGAGGCTCCAGAACACCTGCAATACATTGATGACATCATTGTATGGGGCAGCACAGCAGAAGAAGTTTTTGAGAAGGGGTAGAGAATAATTCAAATCCTTCTGAAAGCCAGTTTTGCCATAAAACAAAGTAAGGTCAAGGAGATCCAGTTTTTAGGAATAAAATGGCAAGATGAACATCATCAGATCCCTATGGATCAACAAAATGACAGCCATGTCCCCACCAACTAGCAAAAAGGAAACACAAGCTTTCTTACGCATTGTGGGTTTTTGGAGAACGCATATTCCAAATTACAGTCTGATCGTAAGCCCTCTCTATCAAGTGACCCAGAAGAACAACAATTTCAAGTGGGGCCCTGAGCAACAACAAGCCTTTGAACAAATTAAACAGGAGATAGTTCATGCAGTAGCCCTTGGGCCAGTCCAGGCAGGATCACTTGGAAGTGATCATGGACTGGCCAGAAAGTAAAGATTTTGGAATATCGTCATAGGAGAAGATAACACATGCTGAAGAGGCCTCACTGTATAATAAACTGCCAGAATGAGAAGCAATATGCCCTGTTCACTGACGGGTCCTGTCGTCTTGTGGGAAAGCATCGGAGATGGAAGGCTGCTGTATGGAGTCCCATACGACAAGTCGCAGGAACTGCTGAAGGAGAAGGTGAATCGAGCTAGTTTGCAGAGGTGAAAGCCATCCAGCTGGCCTTGGACATTGCTGAACAAGAAAAATGGCCAGTACTTTATCTCTATGCTGTCTCATGGATGGTGGCAAATGCCCTGTGGGGGTGGTTGCAGCAGTGGAAGCAGAACAACTGGCAGCGCAGAGGTAAGCCCATCTGGGCTGCCGCATTGTGGCAAGACATTGCTGCCCGGGTAGAAAATCTGATTGTAAAAGTACGTCACATAGATGCTCACATACCCAAGAGTCGGGCCACTGAAGAACATCAAAACAACCAGCAGGTGGACCAGGCTGCTAAGATTGAAGTGGCTCAGGTGGATCTGGACTGGCAACATACAGGTGAATTATTTATAGCTTGGTGGGCCCATGACACCTCAGGCCATCAAGGAAGAGACGCAACATATGGATGGGCTCGTGATCGAGGGGTGGACTTGGCCATGGACACTATTGCACAGGTTATCCATGAATGTGAAACATGAGCTGCAATCAAACAGGCCAAGTGGTTAAAGCCTCTGTGGTACGGAGGATGATGGTTGAAATCTTCTTGCATATCTCTCAGCTCACTCAGGGATAAGGGTCGGGTGGTTACTTGGGAAGACAAACACCATAACTCCAAACGTTCCCCTTTGCTTCTTCTTCCCCCAGCTTTATATGCTGAGGATGACGTCATTATGATGTGGAATATCCCTTTGGGGATAGCTTTGTGCCCTCCCAACTTCTTGTGCACCTCCAGCCTACTCGCTGGTGGGGTGGTGTGAGAAGCAGAAAAGGCCTTGACTCTGTATAAGCACCGCTAAGCAGTAACTAAAACACCCCTGTATTATCAACGCTGTTTCCAGCACAAATCCAAAACATAGCCCCATATGAAGAAAATTAACTCTATCCCAACCAAAACCAGCACATCAGTCTATATGATTCATCACCCCTTCTTGCCCTTGCTCTGTAAATCAGCACGATACTGTACTTAAAACAGCGGAGCCGAGACACTCATTGAGATGCTGTAAATGCCACAGTCTAAAACTTGTGCTACATGAAGATGTGATCAATGGCACCTCAACTATTACAAGTACTTACCGCAAATGTATGTAGAGACAATACAGGCAATATCTTGGTTTGTCATACACAAGATGACAATTATGCTTTATAAAATGCAACCAAGAAAAAAAGGAAGCAAGAACTTTTCAGTAGGAATGTGATATCCATTTAAAGAAACTTCTGTCTAGCAACAGCATGAGCTATTAAGCAGTTTTAATTATTGTTTCTTAAACAAACGTCATCATACAAGTAAACATTAAGGTATGTCAACACTTTAAGTGACTTTTTTCCCCTTCAGGAGCTACTGCCATGATTTGGTACTTCTCCCACCACAAACTAAATTCAAAGCATAACTTTCAGAAGTATAAACTATTTCAGAAACTATTTAGATTTTAAATGTGGTGCAATGAAATCACAGTTATCATTTTCAGAAGAGGTATTTCCGCCAGCAGATCTCACAACTATGGGGAGCAGAGGAACAAGATCTTCAATTATGCTTTCTATCTTCTTTATAGGAAACAGGATTTAAAAATAGGCCAATCAACTTAATACATTTAACAACTATAGATTATTACAAGTGGAACAGGCAATACTCCAAAAAACTCTGTCATGTTTTGATTGTTTGAGCAGAGATTACTGTCCTTCCAATCCTTATATCAGATAGTAAAGGCTCAAGGAAGTCACTGGCCAATTCACCACCTCTGACTTTGAGCACATTAGGTGGCCGCAGACATGAAATGTGAGAGAGGGTATGGCTGCTTTCTGCCACCTAAGTTGCTGCCTGGCAGGAATCCCAACAGCAGTACCTCGGAGAAGCATGTTGAAAAACAGATGTTGGCAAAAACAGCGGCAGAAGGGCAGGGACAAGGGACAGATGATTAAAAAAATATATATTTATCTCCTACATGAAAAAAAGGTAAAACAAAACAATGGCAATGGTATGTATGGTATTCACACGAGAGAACTTTACATGTAGGACATTCATCCCCCAAGTCTCTGCTTCAGTTCCAAGATGAAAGTCCTGGAAACCCTAAACTAGACTCCAACACCCAATCTCCCTTTGGAAGGAGTCTTGCTCTTCTCCACAGAGAATAGAGTGGTCTTACAGAAACTAATTTTTTTGTGTTTGAAGTTACTGTTTGGAAAAGCACTTCCAAAGCAGCATTCGTAATCTGTCCAGGGGGTCTTTGTGGGAAAGGATTTAATCTGAAAATAGCAATGACTGTTCCTACTCAGTGAGGTAACAGTATTAGTAGTTAAGAGTCCCCAACCCCAGCCCTGGAGAAAAGATGCCTGTCAGCCCTGGTGTGGTCCAACAGAAGCACCTCTCCATGAACATCCTGCCCATTACATTTCTCACATAAGGATCACTAATGTTAAATATACAATCTTATTTCCCCAAGTTGTTTCACACTCTGCTGCCAAACAGCATGCCAATACATGAAGTAGTCACCAGAGCAACCACTGGTATCTCATCCATTCTCCACACCCTTATGACTGAAATAAACCCACTTTTTAAGTTTGTCCACAATTATTTACTCAGTCTCAACTAAAAAGATAAGACAAAAAGAGAGATGATGAGACAGAAGTCATTTTGCCGCTTAAAACCTACAGCACAAACAGCCACTTTGCAGTTGCCTGAAGAGCTCTTCTCCACTTTTGAAAGAAATAGCGAAGGGAAGGTTTATCTAGAAAATCAGAATATTCATGTCAGTTCCAATATTACTTGAGCTGTCACAGATTCTGGCAACGTAAAGCAAAATAAAAAGCAGCCCCACAAAAGTTGGTGCAGTCTGGTATTAGACATTATTTCAGTGTTTCTCTGTGTGTTTTTATTTATTTATAGTAACAAGAGCCATTACCACACACCCAAAACATTAAAAAAGGGCACTTCAAAATTCCTCATCTTAGAGCCACAAAAAAGCATAACATAGTTTATACTTTGCAGCTTTCTTAGTTGCTGATCAGAATCAGAAGACAATGAATGACAGAGAACAAAACAGCTTGGACAGTCTTTTTTCTCCTCTCATCCTACTCAGTCTCACAATCAATTTGAGAAGGTCCCGAGGCTGCTCTAGGATAAACAGGCTTAGTCATCATTACATCAGTAAGGATCACTGGGCTACAGTTTCCTACAGCCCCTTCACAGTATTTATGATATCTCAAGACAAAATGTCTGCAAATAGCCAAACTTTTCTCATAAAGATTACTGCTGAAGTTAAGAGACTGAAATCACAAGAAGTGTATTTTTTTTGCACGCATAAAGTCCATAATAAGCCCCATTAAATAAATAAAAATCAGTATAACCGTTCATGGAACCATTTCTAAATCAAGTTGTCTCTTTGAATCATCTTATATCATTTCAAGCAATACTCCTTAATCTGCATTTGGGATTAATGTAAAAAAAAGAAATGGTTTATCAGATTTAGTTATTGTGATACAGTTTCAGTGCAAGATTTTTTTTACTTCATCACTGTCAGCAACATTAAGAGGTCCCAAACAAACAGGATTCTTACAATTAAAGGTTGCTGGATTAACTCATTTACTGTTTAAAGTAATATATCATTTAAAGAGCAAGAGCGATCAGTTAAAACATGTAAGTAATTTATAATCCTTATGGTTCATGAATTTTAAAAGTCATGAATGTTCCCTGAATTAATCAGCTGTTAGGATACTTAGTAAAAGAAGGGCCGTCCCATATCAGTGGAATTTATTCATATGAATACAGATATCCTCAATAACAAAAAACAATCAACTTTGGCACGACAGACCAGGCGTCCTACCACACAGAAGAAAAAAACCTATAAATGTTTGTATAATGTAAAGACATACTACTCTGAAGCTCATCACGTCTTTTAGGAAGATGCATTATACCTGGTTTTTAATTCCTACACGTAACATCCTACAAATGTTTACTATGGTGTCCTAGTTTCGGCTGGGATGGCGTTGATTTTCTTCCTATTAACTGCTGTAGTGCTGTGATTTGGATGTAGTGTGGGAATAGTGTTGATAACACACTGATGTTTTAGTTGTTGCTAGGTAATGTTTATGCTAGTCAAGGACTTTTCATCTTCCCGTGCCCTACCAGGTGCGCGGGGGGCTAGAAGGGAGCGTGGCTGGGACAGCTGGCCCAGCTGGCCAATGGGCTATTCCATACCATATGACATCATGCTCAGCATATAAGGCTGGGGGAAGAAGAAGGAGGGGGGGACGTTTGGAGTGATGGTGTTTGTCTTCCCAAGTAACCGCTACGCGTGATGGAGCCCTGCTTTCCTGGAGACAGCTGAACACCTGCCTGCCGATGGGAAGTAGTGAATGAATTCCTTGGTTTGCTTTGCTTGCGTGCGCAGCTTTTGCTTTCCCTATTAAATTTTGCTTTCCCTATCTCAACCCATGAGTTTTCTCACTTTTACCCTTCTGATTCTCTCCCCCATCCTATTATGGGGGGAGTGAGGGAGCGGCTGTGTGGTGCTCAGTGGCCAGCTGGGGCTAAACCACGACATATGGTCATCCGGTACCTATGGACTAACATAAAATATTAAAAAATTGTCATCCATCTACTATTCTCCGTAGATCATTGCCACTGTGTACATTCTGGGAAAAAGTGGTCGATTGGGTAAATACCAGAGTGAACATTCAAAATTCTTACCAAAGAATCGGAACACCTGAATTGCCCATTTGTACTGTTCCAAGAGAAGTAGTATGAAAGGACCCAATATAGGGAAACCCAAAATCTAGCACCCACAATGCAAAAATACATAAATTACCGAGTGACTTGAGGAAAGGAAGTCACTTAACCTCTCTACAGTTCCATTTTTCTGTTTATACGATCCTGCCCCTATCACAAGCAGAAACTGGGGGCACTAATTAATTTTGTAAAGCACTTCGTCTTTTTTAAGTGAAATCTTATGAATATATAGACTATAATTTGTAGAGCCAAAGCCCTCTGGAAGGTAGCACAATAATCTGATTATTACAGAGAATAAGGCTTAGCACTTGCATTTAGCTGACAGATGTATAAAGAAAAAATCATAAATAGCCAAGTGACTACTAACCCAACAGCTGAATCGCTGAGAGCATAAGGCCAGCATTAATTTTCACTGAAAAAATCCTATCTGGATACGAGTTTTCATTATCTTTTATAAGCATGTTATTTTCTATCGTGCCTTGGTACCATGGCAATTGAGAACTACACAAGTCATCTGCAGATTCTGGCAGCACTGGAATTTGACATTTGCTACTTATCAAACACAATTTGGGAATGTTCTGGAGTATTATAGGCAGCTTTGTTCAAAATAAAAATGCAACTGGCTGGAGAATCGTCTCTTTGGAGAACAAAGCAGTAGGGCAGCTCTTTCTTTTTATAACCACAGATCTTGTCCACTTCTTCTCAGCCCAGGTGGGAGCACTCTCCATTGCCCCTGAGAAGAGAGGGTCAGCAAAAGACTGCTGCACCCACAAGCAGAAACACGAACAGGTCGAGAAGAGAGTTCAGTTGGTGAGAAAGCTACATTACGGGAAAAGATCAAGGAAGAACAAGTGATGAGATAAGGGAGCGAATAAAATTGTGAAAGGGGAAGTAGAGCATGTAATGCTGCATGACATCATCAGTGAGTTCATACTGGAACTACCAGCGCAATCAGGCCCAAATTTGAAAGAGGTCCTTCAACACTCACCCTTCCCTGTAACCACCAGGACCAGCTCTTTGGTCTGAACATTTGATGGGCACAGCTAACAAGAGCAGTGAGAGAACTTGAGTAAGATAGAAAAATAAAGGGGGGAAAAAAACCAAAGAAAGAGAGTAACGGTCACACAAGGAAGGAAGATGAGAGGAAAAAATGATTATAAAATAAGACATTTCTTTTCCTGTCCTGATGGCCTGTCGCTTCTCTCTGGTAACCTCCAGGGGTAACAGGCTCAACTGTGCCCCAGAACTATAATTCATATTCTCGGATAGTATTTGTTTAACTTTATTTGGACACAGAGATTGCTAGCAATGCTAGCTATGAACTAGCAAATGCAAATGAAAACAGAGCTCGGAGACTGAAAATGGTATCGGGGATATGGTATGCTCCTTGCTGTACCTAGCACAAACTTACTCATACATCTCCCACAGCCCATCTCAAAGGCACTCTCCAAAAATGGACGTTTTATTTCTGAAGTCGAAACCGATGTTAAACCAACTGTCTTTGTCATATGGAAGAAGGCAAATATATAAAGGTCACTGAAGTGCCAGATGGAAGAATTTTTGAACTAGAAGCTCTGACATTCATTCTCTGTGTTTGTCTGAAACACTGAACTCAATAAGGAGATTAAATGTCTGTGCTGAATTGCCAAGTGAGAAACAAGTCACTCTCACAGAAAGGCCAACTGATCAGACCTGAAGTAGGAATCCCAAGATCATACAAATCTGAAAAGAAGTTTAAACACCTGAATCAAGGAAAAATAAAGTATAATGCTGGAAGTTATTATGGGCAGTGCTTACACAACTCTTTCCTCTCCTTCTCCCCCACCACTCCACTAAGCCTGCAATATAGCACATATTTATTCTGTTAAATTAATACCTAAAAATTAGCGTAATTACTGAATCAAGCACAATCCTGGAGTCAGGAGTTACTACACATGATTGTATGCCCCTTGGACATGGGCAAGGTGGAGCTGAGCACTTCTAAAATTAATATTTTTTTCTGTTCGTAGTACAGTTTAACTTCAGAAAAGTGAGTTTTCAGTCTATTGAAGTTGATGTTCCTCTCCTCACAAGGAAAAAAGGTCTGATTTTGAAGAGAACACGGAGTAGGCTTTAGATATATAAAAGCCTACATATGTCCTCAAAACAAAATCCTGTTCTGCAACAACAGTCGTGAGGAGGAGTCACCTAAGGACAGGGTCTCAGCTAAAGGTCGTGCAGAAGTCCTGACAGTCTGTAACGTACATGAAAAGAGACAGAAACTCAACGGAGCTGATCTAAAGGCAGGTTTTGCTCTATTTCTATACTTATGCCCCCAAATACAATAACTGGGCTAGTATTAAACCTAGCAAATAAATTCTTCCTTTTACTTGCGCGATGCTCAAGTTTGCCACAAAGTGGTATATAATATGGCATTCAAGCTTTTCCTGCAATTACAACCAGGCTGCTGCTTCCATTAACCTGGTTCAAGACTTGCTGCATCCAAAAGCAGGAGGGTCGTTCCTCCAATAAACCAAGCAGGAGGACGCAGGAGCAGATCAGCAGAGATGTCGGCATGGGAGAAGCGGCTTCCAGCACCGGGCACGAGCCAGCGACTCCTTGGTAACCAGCAGAGCGGTGGAGAAAGTGTCTGAACATAAACACTCTCCCATGAAATTGTGACAGGTGGTTTCTACACTCTTTTACTTAGTTACCCATTTGTATCTGTTGTCTATCCTCCTCTGTAACCATATGAACAGCGTTTAAAAATAAAGATTAAAAAAATATTTTCAATCCCTTTCCCATATCAGCCTCCTGCTCCAACAGATGGCTACATGTGCCAGTGCAAGTTTATACAGTTTTCTTTCCATAAGTGCATTATTAGTGGTTTTGTATGAACATTATATTAAGTCTTTCTGAGTTTACGGGTTTATAATTTTATTTTATCCTCCAACACTCTCCCCGATCATGAAGGCGTATCCATAAATGCAGTAAGTTTTCCCATTGCCACGTTCAAGTGTGAGAAATCTTGAGAGACTTGATAGCAAAATGCCTATTCTTGCTAAATTCTGAGGCTGTCAGTAAGGTTTTTAAGAAAATAAATGGTAAACAACTCCATGCCTTGAAAATAGGTTCTACCTAGTTCCTTTAGGCTCCTTTGCCTATCCCTAGCAATTCTCTTGATTCTTTCACACATATCATCAAGTACTTCCAATACAAATTAAAACAAGAATTGTTCTCCTACAAGCAGGGACTGCAACAAAAATACTGGTATTGGTCAGACCTGGTCATGCAACTGATAGTGTAAGACTTAAGCCCAACTACTCAACTAAGAAGTCAACTACATTCTTCTACCTGGTGAGCCTGAAGTCAGATGAAAGCAATGAGATATGATGAGATGATAAAAACTGAAGTTATAATTACAATGAACCAGAGACTTTGTTTCAGACTGAAAAGTCAGACAAATATAGTTTAAGAACTCAAGACTGAGCTTCACATATATGCTGAAGAGCACTTTTCTTATAAAAAGAAAAGAGGAAGGGGACAGGTTACACAGTCATCCTTGCAAAATATATGCATTTGCAGGCAGAAAGGTTTTACAACCATCTTCTGTCAGGTATAACAATCTTCATTGCACTGAAGCTGCATGCTGTACCGTTACAAATCAATGGGAGTCTCACATCTTCAGCAGATGCTTAAAAAGTACTTCCCAAAAAATAATTCAAGACTAGAATGGTAAATTAGTTTGGCTCTTCTTCCCTCATTCAGACCAAATCCTTCATTAAAAAAAAACACAAAAATTTACTTAGTTCATTCCCTTCCCTCTTCTCTGCATTTTTTCTTCTTTCCTTCAAAGCAAAAAGGTGTGAGGAAGTAATGAAACTTGCTTCTCAGTACATAATGTGCTATGCTGGGAAAAAATGGCACAACCTCTGCAAACATACCGTGTCCCACAATTCAGAATTTTGTCGGGGGGCATAATGAAAACTATAGCATCTAAAGTTATTCAGAATATAAAGAACACTCCAGTATATCTTTTCCGGCAAAGATGCATAAAACTTAAAATCAAACTGATAGTGAGAAGAGCTCATCATAAGAAGGATGACTGCAATTTTATACAAAGAATTCTCTGAACAGCATAGAGATAATGCTCAATTTTCAAAAAACTAGGTATTTTGACAGAGACGTGAAAATCATTGCTGCTGCTTTGATGTGTTCAAGCAAAAACATATGCTGCAGTAGACTTATGATTGTGCTCAAATCAATTCTAAAGAAAAAGCTATAACAGTACAAAACAGCCAAGCCTTCTGCAGTTGGTGGCAATTTGCACCGCCAAAGCTGTGAGTTCATCTTGAATCACTTTAAATGAACAACAAATCCTGAGAATCAAATTGGTCAAAAATCACATCTATCATTAAAGTTAGAACATCAGTGAGAAGCCCTCCATCCTTACAGTACATTAAGTTTCTCATGAAAATATTTCACAAAACTGAGACTGACTGCAGATATTTTGCATGGCTTTTCCTCCACAGCTGCCTACCAGCAGTATAATCACATTTTATAATTACATAATTTTATGTATCTGGACTACTTTGCCAAATACGGGAATTCCTTGCCAACTTGAAAGTTATGGGTGGTGGTTCCACCACTTTCCCAGGCAGCAGCAAAACCAACCATCCCCATCATTAAACTGTAGAACTTTCCAAGACAACTCCTCTGCATGACATTAAAGTAACTTTTCTATAGCCAATATTTATCAACAGAACCTATTTGTTCATTAAAAAACCCACTATTTACAGGGTAGTGTGGGCAAGCATATTTTACACGTATTCTCTACAGGTTTAAATACATTTTCTTTGCACTTACACAAAGATTTAATGAACTGGGAGAGGACACATTCAAACGTACTAAGCCTGTAGACTGAAAAGCATCAGAAATGAATCAAATGAAGCTGAGCTTTCACAATACATAAACAGGCATTATGCTTTTTTCTAGTGGTTTTATTTCCTCACTGCTTACTTGGCAACATTTGGTATTTTCTTCTTCAGGTAAGCTGTATACAATATAGTATTGAATTATAAACACGCTACACAGCAAAACTGAAATACAACTAACATGAATTCTATACAATTTCCAGGATAGAATGATACAGACTGGGTCAAAAGCTTGCTGATATGATGTTTGCTACTAGCTTAGATTACTTTACATTTATATAACATCTAGCTGAAGTTTATTACAAAACTTTTTCAATGAGAAGCTGCAACAGATCTCCTAGTCAGCAGGATGAGATAGCAAGTTCTACTGTAGCAGAACTTACCCAAATTCTAATAATAAATTCTAAAAATTTTTGCAAAACAAAACAAAAATCTCCACCCACACTTTTCACACCATTTCTGACTAGCACATCATCACAGATCAAGACAATTAACAGATAAAACTGCCTGCTTCTGTGTCCTCTGTGGGCCAGTCCAGAACTGATACTTCAGAGAAAGCCCATCCACCCAGGAATATGATAAAGAAAAGAGCAAGATCATAATACTACTTCAGTTCACCAGCAATAGCGGGAAAAGCCTGGAAGTTACTTTTACAGAGGCAAAATGATCTGTTTATGCTGTTGATTCAAAAACCTTATAATACAAAATCACCCCCCTGAATTCAGCATCCAGCACTATACTAAATTGCTATTTCACTACTTGCTTTTTGCTAAATTGCTATTTCACTATTTGCTTTTTGCTAAATTGCTAAATCCAGAATTATACGTAGGCTTATATTAGGGAGTGGAACGAAAGATATCAGTGAAAAATATGCCACACATGGAAGAGATGCATATAATCACTAATTCTGACAATACACAATAAACATATCTCAAAAGCAAAAAGTAGTCACAGAGGGGTATTTACCGAACTATACCAAAAACCCAGAAGTCATCAGGTACGTAGAAGAAGCACTTCATGACTGATGGAGCTGCTGCTGGGAGAAGTTGTCCTGACATTAATGTTGTGATAGTAGGACTTAAAAAAATAAAGTCCTTAAGAGTGTGTTCCTTAACTAACCAACTTTCCATCCATGTACCTTCCTGCCATGGTATCAAAAGAGAAACCTAATCAAAGATGTTGCAAGGTAGTCTGGGCCTACCTGAGGGAACTCAAACTCAGAAAACAGTATTTACCCCGTTCTTCCCGATCTAAGAACACCAGCTACATTTTTCTTTAATTCAGAAATAGTACTGGTATCTCACAGTCTCTCAGTTGTTTCAACTAATATTTTCTAGGATACTCTCCTTCATTTGTGAAGGTTTGTAAGCTGTAATTATCATCGTATCAGTACCTGAAACATTTAAGGAAATTTTCACACTAGTATTATCAAACTCAATTTACAAACCAAGTATAGCACAGCCTGACAGCTGAATATTTTGCCAGGACTTGAAAGGGAAATAACCCCAACAAAGCTGTCTGGATCTGCTTGGCAGCTCCTGTGAGCTTTAAGGGGCACATCTACTCTCACGTTTATAGAGAAGTCACCAAATACGACAGCCTGAAGCCTCACCTGACCCAGGCCAAGCATTTGCACAAGCTCTCACCCCAACAAATTCCTACTGACCAGGCAGGTCAGGCCAGGACAGCGTAGCGAAACCTGCATGAGGCAAAAGCTCGGTGGTAGCTGGCAGCGTGCAAGGATTTCCCTTAAAGGACAAAATAATCTCTTACCCCCGGCAGCTGGAGCCCAGCAGAGCTGTGTGACTCACTCTCGCAGTGCCCACGCCAGCCACCCCTTGGGATCGACCAGGCACACTCGTACTGCAGCCTGGTCGCAGGCCCTTTTAACGGTACCGGCCATTTTCTTCTCTGTGGGTCTCTGGGAGAAACAAGAACTGCCTGCCTGAGACAGAGTACCTCCTCAGAGGTCAACTTTTTAAATAGCCCACCCGAGCTTACAGCGTGAGGGGAAAAATGCTAAAAAACATGTGTGGGCTTGGTTTTAGGGGGGTTTTGTTTCATTTTGTTTAGGATTTACACAGCAAAATAGCTAAAAAGAGATAATTAGCTGACCACTTTTGCTGTAGGATTTCCAGAGGCTGGCTAACCTCCTTTGCACCAAGATGCGACGTTGATGATTTTTAGCCTGCTCAACTCCAGCTTTTTGAAGTTCTTCCTACCTGAAGTCAGAGACATGAAGGAGACTATGGCAAACATGCACTCCATAGGTAAGCTCTTACCCCTCCTGTGACAGGCGTCAGCCTCACTACAACACTGGTCCACACAGAGAAGATGGTAATCTTTACAGAGGGCGCAGCACTAACAGCCTATTAAACTACGTATTTCTTACGCTTCCCATCTGCATTCTTAACTTTTGGTCACATTTTCCACATTAGATGTTATTTGTCCCCCCTAATTAATTTGGGATCTGTGTTTAACTAAATTTTAGCATAGGGAATACTATTTATCAAAAAATGTCCGCAACATTATTGATTTCTTAAGCTTAGAAAACTAAAATGGGCAAACTCCAGAGACAGTAGCAACACAGTGAACAGAGCTGATGGTTTTACATTTGGGGAGAAAAAACACTTGGAAGAAGAAAGCTGGTGGAAACAACAACTTTGACATCTATACATAGATGAAAAAATATCACTAAGAAATACCCTAATTTAAAATTTGCTTTAAAAAATCCCACGTACTTTAGAGGTTCTGGACTTTCATGCCTTGTACAACATGAGAGCAAGCACAAATGGTTGGATTACTTCTATGTATTAAACAATGGCAAATGCACTGAAGGTTTGCAATTTATTAATAGGTAAGACAGTATAAGCAAAGGAAAACTTCCATAAAAAATGCTTGCAGCTAAAATAATGGTTGTAATAGAAACATTCAAGGTTATTCTTGACCCCCCCAAAAAAGCATCTCTACTTTCTGAGACAAAACTATGCAAATTAAGTTTGCATACAGTGTGAAACAGCCCACTTCACATCACTTACATTGCAGTACATACAGTGTCACACATTTAGAAAGGAATTTTTTTAAAACAAGGAACTCCAGCACAATAATAATGAAACCCTCAGAAAATAATTGAGATAGGACTGAATCTTCCTCCTTTAATCGTATTCAGTGACTAAGAAGAAAAACCCCTTAATTGGAAAGTATAGAAAAAACAAACATGAATTGCTGTCAAACCAGCTATTTGATCCCACATTGATATACAACTGATCTCTTCTTGGAGTATAATTCACATACTGCATAAAGTATAAGCACGCTTCTCTAGAAATAAAACCCTCTGCTTTTACCCTTAGCTAGTAATAGCAAAAAACATATTTCATTACTCTAGCATTACTACCACAGTTGGTTTTCTTTAAATGCCAGAACATATGGTGAAATTTTTTTTTTGTTCAATGCCACTGGAATTCTGTTGAGATTAATCTATGGCTTGATCTACAACTGAAACACACTAGCTGTCAGCTAAGTCATCAAAAATATTTCAAACTATTCCATACAATGGCCACATTTTAATCTTTCTGTCTTGCGCTTATGATAACTGCTGCTTTTTTCCTCCTCTCTTTCCCTGAACACACTGCTGCTCTAAGCTTTCACACGTTAAAATATTCCACTAAGATCCAAACCGCTGCCAACACACTCCTACATAAGCATTCAAGAATGACTACTTAAAATGACTACCTCGCTTTTTGTTTTATTAAATAAAGACAGCATGCAAGAGAAATTAAATAATCACAGAGGTTAACAAGGCAAAAAGATATACTGACATCCATGATATAGCATGTATTTATAAAGGATCGTTTTAATTTTATCTTCCACCACCAAGCAAATCTATAACTGATAAAGACATTTATTCAGATCCAGCAAGATGCACAGACTTGTTAGCAGAGATGAAAAAGTGGCTGATCACGTCCTTCAGTCACTCGTCCCAGAGGCCGTTCAGCCAAGCATATATCGGAAAAAACTGCCCATACTATCCTCTTAATACAATAGTAAATAAGGCTGCAGGAGAGAGAAATACAAAGCTGTACCAAGAAAACCATCGCTTTTAAGCCTTCCCCTACCTTTTCCCTGATATTTACAAACCGCAGGCAGTGCTGCCGGGGACTCTCACCACGGTGGCTGCCGAGAGGTCTCATGTGGCGTTCCCAGCTTCCCACCGCCTCCCTCTGCCTGGTTTTTAACCACTCCTGAGAAAACCCACCCTGACATGCACAGAATGAATCCTGCTCAAGTTGGAAGCGTGTGTTAACTAGGCTTCAGGTTGAAAAGGGTAGCCCCAGCACCCAATTAATCCCAGAGATTTAAACAAGCCCCGTCTTACCGTTTTGCTGTTGCCCAGATCAGGTTAGATTCACCTGCAACTCTTTGGCATCTCTCTAGCAATGTTCGTGTTTGCAGTCAGGCCGGGCTCATTCAGCAACTGAATTCACAACATCTTTCTGCACTAGCAAGCTGAAATGGCACGGCTGTACTACAGCTAAGAAAGGGGGAAATCTAAAGCAGAAAACAAAGAAATCCCCCAAGACAGGGTAATCCCAGTGGAGTAAAATATAAAAGGTACAGATGAGCACCGAGGGTACAATATTTCTCTGTCTAAATTTCACCAGCAATACCATGCTCTTTCTAAAAAGATTTTTTTTTAAAAAATATATGATGGACTTGCCTGTGGAGTTCCCAGAAAGGCAGAGTATCCAGGCTCTGCAGCAGCATTGCAGCCAAAGTAACCATGCATATGCTATCTAGGCAATTTACAGCAGTCTTTTTGAAAAGATATTGATTTACGATGTAGCACTGCCTCAACCCAATACAGAACTGCAGCCAAAATAGCTAGTGGTGATTTCATAGGAATTAAGAAAAAAACCTCAACATTCAATCAAAAGGATGCAACTAATCACTCCCAATTCAATTACATCCCAGAACTGAAGGAAACCAGCAAGTTCTTGAGCGACAAATAATATTAAAACCATAATCTAAGGGCATTTGGAAATAAGCACTATGAATGCTACTGTCCACTTTTACAGAAACAATAAATGTGAAAAAGCGTTTAAAAATGTGAACTCTGAAGTTAATTCTAGCACTGTAAGGATGAAATGTAGTATTTAATTTATGAACCTTCAAAATGCGCAAAGCTGCGAGTAAGCGACAGACACCTACTCCATGCCGGGAAGCCGCTGCTGAGCCCAAGCGAGCTTGGGTGTGGTACAAGGGAAGAGAGGGCAGCAGGAGCAAACCCTCAAGGAGGGCTTCTCCAAAAGGGAGACAGGAAATCTTCTCCATCTCCTACTCCTACAGCAGCCCCTGCTGGCCTGTGCTTCAGATGGCTCCTGGCTCCCCAGAAACCTCCCAGGGTTGGGGGAGCCCTGGGACTATGCTAGGACAGGGAACAGTAATGTATACATAAGTGAAAGCTTTAGGAGAGAAAAAACGCAGCTCAACTGAGATGACATTCTGAACACGCAGAAATATTTTTTGTTTTTATTTAACGAGGAGGTGCAATGAACTAGCAGCTGAAACACAGCCCTGGCTCATGCCCCAGGCAGCTCCAGTGACCCATGTCAGGAGACTATCAGAAACAGGCTCCCCCATAGAGTCCCACTTTGAAGAAAGCACGGCGTGCTTAAACTCCACACATTTGCTCAAGTCACCAAGACTTAAACACATGCTTAAATACTTCTTGACTCAAGGCTCACAGCTGAATCTAGCATCAGTGGCTTCAGTGACAATAAAACTTGAATGGCATGAGCAAATTCCATAAGATGCTCCCAAAATTCAGTAGCACTTGTTATTTTTTCCCCTCATCTATTTCCCAACCTTAGTCACAGGGGCATATTTCAGAAGACTACTCAGTTTCTTAGCTTGGTTTTTAAGCAGATAGAAGGCTTCACTTCTCCCGAAAAAAGATGACTTCCACTCTCTAGGTCAAAATTTTCTTCTCGGGTGCCTCAAGCGTGGGGGTCCGAAGAAAACATGAAAAAAAGCTTCCAGTTGAAATGATGAGAAAATACATTCAAAACATTTACATTTCTTGTCCTTATTCTGTCAACATCAAA
The DNA here is from genome assembly GCF_964195595.1 of Calonectris borealis. Lineage (NCBI taxonomy): Eukaryota > Metazoa > Chordata > Aves > Procellariiformes > Procellariidae > Calonectris > Calonectris borealis. The sequence continues at coordinate 146,126,501 of NC_134313.1, forward strand.
TCTGCCTGAGGATGAGGGAGAACAGGACAGAAGGATCCTCAGAAAAAAAAAATAGCTAGTGAGTAAGCACCTGCAGAGACCAATATGTGCCAAAAGACAGGCACCACATTAAGGGAGAAGTGGTGGACAGCCATTGGGAAAGGGAATACAAAAGGCAAGCCAGAGAAACAGGGAACTGCATTCCAGAAGAAAGCAAGGTGTTGGGCCAAGGCATGGAAACAGAAAGGAAGCCAAACAGCCTACAAAGTAACTGGATCTAACTCAAAGAAGCCAAATCCTCCCATATTTTAAAGTTAATTATTTTTACTGTATTAAAAAAAAAAAAATCTGCATTTATTGCATTCAAGCCCTTCTTATTACCTTTGACATCCCTCAACAGATTCAATTCCCGTTGGGCTTTGGCTTTCCTAACTGCACCTCTGCATGCCTGGGAGATGTCTCTGTATTCCTTCCTGGTTACTTGTTCCGCTTCCACCTTCTGTATACTTCCTTTTTATGTTTGAGTCTTGTTAGAAACTCCTGGTTCATCCATGCAAGCTTTCCAGCATTTTTGCTTGATCCCCTACTATTCTTATCCCCCTCCTTCCCCCTGTGCTAGCCCCACCCCTTCCCATACTCCCATTTGCAGACTGTGGTTGAACACAACTTGGCTGGAACACAAATACGTGCTCTGCTGCTGCCCATGGTCCCACAGACAGGATTGGGAAACCCAGCTGGCAGGCAAAGGCCATCTAGAATTAAGCTGGAATTGATGGACCACACAGAGCCCCCTGTACCATGGGACTGGTTTGTTTTCCAGGGGGGTGGGAGAGTAGCTGAACGAAAGAAGTTTCGATACAATTTAAAAAAAAAAAAAAGTCAAATATCTATGGGTTTAGATTTTGAAACTCTGCATGGAAACCAGCTGCAAGTACAAGCTTCACATTATCAGTACTCTAAGTCATGCCACCACGCTCACCCCAGGGCAGACTCCAAAATACTCTGTGGCACTTGAGAACAAGTTCTCACATCTAAGGAGGCATCTCTGGAGCTTTTCAAGATAACAGATATACAGTCATCTGCAAATTGCTATACTTAGAACGGAGAGATTACACAATGTCACAGCTCGATGGTCAATTAACTAAACATGCAAACCCTCATTTATTAATATGGCATAGTGAAAAGAATGCCAGTAGTTACCTTGTGCTCTGTGTGGTCATACAACATACTGTTCAAATGGAACTTGTAAGTAATGTCCTATTTCCATTTGTCTATATTAAATCATCCAAGAGAGAGGAGGGGAGAGAGGAAGCAAGTGAGAAAGGCAGCTAACTGTTCCCCCCTCTCCAAGAAGTAATAACCACATGCAGTAATTTGTACAGGTATCATACATCCGTATGAGCCCATTTTCTCCTCACAGAAGAAACAGCATGACTAAGCAGAGCCACTGCTCAACACATACCTTTCCATTTTGATAACTACAGATCGAATATACAAGGGAAGAGTAAACACCCTATACAGTTTCAAAAATTTACTCACTTGTGAAAGTCATTTGGACTTCTAGCCAGCCACTTTATAAGCCACTGATAATTCATAAAAATTTTTTTAATAAGATGTTTAACAAGTTGTATTTGGAAACAGAGGACTGGATGGGACAACACCGGTCCAAGTCCAGTTCAGTTCCGTGCTATGACAGGTGATCACAAAATACGACCCCTTCCCTAACCTGGTAAGTTTTGGTTTAGTTTGAAGTTAGAATACGTAAAGTATACAAGACATGACCTTAATAAAACAACCCAGCAGTGACAAAAATGGTTGAATGCAAAGAAAATAACTTTTATCTTAAGATGGCAAGTGAAGCAGTGGATAATATTGCACAATGGAATGCGTGACAAGTTATTCCAAGTACAACATGCTGTTAAACTTGCTTCACAATACCAGTATTTGAACTATACCATCTGCATTATCTGGTATGGTGGGACTTAACTTAAAAAGTCACTGTCTGAAATATAATGCAATGTAACACAGCACAAATTATTTTTGCAACTTTTAAGACCAAAAAAAAGATTTTATGGGCTTAGGGATTGATTCAAAATATACTTTGTATTATAAAGAATGTTTAAAGTGCAAGTTGAAAGGGAACAACAACAACATGAAGAACATTTTGTAATGATTTTACACATCTACAAAATACTTCAGATCAGTCCAGATACATTTTCCGTCAGTGAAAGCATACTTCGCGTATAAAAGGTTAATCCAATGACTTTGGACAATTATATTCCTTCTGTGCAATAGAAAAACCTAACTCCAACATTCCTAGCAAACCCACATTTTCCTGTGAACACTAATACAGTTTCACTGAGATTGTTTTATTTCTTATTGATACTTCTGTGTTCCTTGCTATGCTGGCAAAGACCTCACAGAAATAAAATAATCCAGACTAAAACACATTGGTGCAATGTATCTATGACAAGAACTTGAATTTGGTCTTTCAGCTTGAATTAGGATTTCCTCTTAGGAAAGCCGAATACTATTTTCCAAGCCTCACTTTTTTCTTCCTTTTTTTAAGCTCTTAGTTAAAGGTACTGTATAAGGTCTGTTCTAAAGAATTCTCTTTATTTGGCCTCTAACTATTAGCCAAAAGTACTTTAAGAGAGGAAATGGAAAGGCAAAGTATGGAATTTCATAATTATTCTACTTTTAAGAAGACAGCAGATCTGTAGGCTTTTCCTCTGGGGGTGGGCATCTAGTTAGACACAAAACGGGACTCCGATGTGCCTCTCCCTGCAATAATAAAGCATACCTTGCTACATAAAAATAAAGTCTTCTCCCAGCCATGTCTCACTCATATTTGCAAAAACAAACCCAACTATTACACACAGACAGAATTCTATCTCATCTAGTACTGTGGTCATGCCTTTATAATATATTTTAAATTATGCTGCAAAAAAATGCCTATCTGGAAAGAGTACGAAGCCTATACCAATTGTCAGGTAAAATAATCTGCATTTTGTTTGCCTAAATTCCTCATTCCCAACTGAAAGACAGTAAGTGATAGCAGACCCATTCATCTTCAGCATCATACAATTACGTGTGCTGTCAACAGTAGCAACATTTCACTAAAGAAATGGAGGTATCTTTGCAATACATGAATAAAATTCTAGACAAAAAATGCACCTTAGTTCCGAAGACTTATGATGTACCTGTATATACACATAACCTCACATTAAGGTGCTAAGTCTTAATGTTACTAATATATTGCGTACAAAGCACCACAACCTAGACTACTCAGGATAAAAAAAAAAGACATTTAAATCAACATCTCAGTCAACCATTTTTCAAAAACACCAGAAAGAACTCAAGCAGTATAAAATTCAAATGTATGCACTCTGTCTGGAAGATAACAATCAGTAAGATGGCTTAGTGGGGTAGCTTTGATTAAACTAACCCATCTACTATGACATACAATTCCTAAAACCACATAGCTGACAATTACCGTATTTGCAATACAAAAAAAAAAAAAATTCTACTTAATTAGGAAAGAGTAGTAGTATTTCTATCACACAAATTTTAATGATCAATACTAGAGAGACAGTTTACAAAGTTTTACTTTAGGGAGAGTTATAAAGAATTAACAATAGCTTTTTAATATCTACCCGTATAATCCCCAGAGAAGAATCCCTGAAAATGTTTCATTTTTGAGTTACATAGATTGCTACAGCTGATCTCATACAGGGACAAAACTCAGTGATATCCCATTTCAAAGTCATCCATGGCATTATAGCTAGGAGAAGAAAGCTTTCTATAAATGAATTAAAACTTAACACACAAAGATGAGTTCACCTTCATCTCTTTCTCAACTTTAAGTATGTCATGCACTGAAATTCTTGTCTTATTTGAAAGCACTGGATTTTAGCTTCCCTTCATTTTCACTTTGAGATACCCACATGAAAGGCTTTGTTGGTTTGGTTGTTTTTTTTTTAATTTCACCTGATGTCTTTCTACATTATAATGGAAAAAAAATCTCAGGTTTTCTAACTAAAAAAAGATTTATGCACAAAATATAGGCTATTGTGGTTAAAAAAAAAAATAAAGCCAAATCAACCTCCACATTCCTATGATGTAGATAAGAAGCTAGAATAAGTTGCATGTTTACAGTATCCACGTTGAAAAATCCGTACCTATTCTACTCTTCTGCACTAACTGTTGCTTCATTGAGCCACAATTTCAGTCTTTAAGGCTTTTGCTATCTGCTGAGTTTGCCGCACAATGAAAATGGTGAATTCATGTTATGAGAACAATAAAGCAACCACCTTCAGATGGGAATAACTGTTGACAACTCTGGCACTGGAATTGAACTACCAACATACAAATGAAAGATTTCAGCTCACCAGCACTGTTCAGCTGCCTTTATCCCTCCCTTACGGGCTTTATTAACAAGGATAAACAAAATTTCTGGTGAAAAATCCACTGAGCATCACAGCAAAAGATCATGTGAACTATGAATTGAAGTTCCACAGGCCAAGACCCTGGTGTCCTCTGTGTAAAGGGTAGAAACTATATGGAAATAACCATCCTACGACTTGATAGCTTTAAGCCTATCTAGACTATGAAGTGATGAAACTCCAAAGGCACCCTAAAAGTGAGATGATATGGCCAACTACCTTAGGCCTCATATAGATTATTTTCAGAAAATTAATCAAAACTCTTGAGAGCTTCCTCTGTGGCCTCTAAGTACACATAGAAACTGCTTTTACAGGATGTCAAACAGCTTGAGAAGGTGTTCTTGGATTGACTTGAAGCCCAAAATTTAATCTACTTTAAAACTTAATTTATCCTGTATTTGCAAATGAAAGACAATGATGAGTTTTGAGGTGAATATAACTGCTCCATTAAGTAAGGACAACACTTTTGGCATTGAAGGAGGTTGATGGAGTATCTGCAGAAGAGCAAAGACTGTGCTTTAAAAAAGCTAATAAAAGTACCGACCTAGAAAGCAAGTGAGAAGTTGGAGATCTTCTTTCACTGCCATTCACAATAAGAGGGAACTGAGGGAGTGTGACAATTATTCTTGTCTTCATTCTCTCACGCTGGACCTTGAAGCACCCCAAATTAGTGAACTCAAGAAGTTTACATGACTGTGCATTTAAATGAGGTTTACCTGCATACATCTCCAGTGGAATCCTGGCAAAACGATTTCCCTAAGTTCTGCCCTTCCTGAAATTTGGTATCTAAATACCAAACCTGAAAGGGGGGAGAGAATCTCACAAGACATCTTCTCCAGGCAGTTGCTATAAGGAACCATCTAATTGGTTCTGCTTTCAGAGATAACTGCAACTGTTAATAAAAGAACCTCACAACAATGACATTTAATCCTAAATATAGTGTTTTGTGGCATGAGAGAATTTCAGCAATTATTCCAGGCTCCTCACAAGCTTATTTCCTTTTAACCGGTTAACAACCTGTTTATATTTTTACTTTTCACGATGTTCGTCTTTGAGTTGTGACAAGTGGCAGAAGAACCACCAGCCCAGGAGCCATGGCACGCTTTGTGGGAAGTACCACTGACAGGTATCTAAGGTTCTGCTCTTTGTCACAGGAACTTACTGAGAAATAAGAGATGCTATAAAAGCATGTTTATTACAGCAATCTACAGAAAATGAACCCACAAATTAATCATGAGGAAGAACAAACAACTGATTCACTACCACCTCAGATGCCTTACTGGATTCAACATATATGACATTAATCAGTCTCTATGGCTGTCGTGTTATTATTATGGGGACAGTAACAGACAACAAATGTGTTTATGTGCGGGAAAGAGTTATGATGAACTAATATAGATTACATGTTCATATATAATGTACTATGGTCAGGTGTACAAATCAACCTCCTTTCTTTTGGTTCTGCTAAATGGAGTTCAGTTCTCAGCTTTCCCTCTAGAAATGCTACAATCTTTCAGTTACCTGAAGAGGTCACCACTATAGAATAGGTATAAAGCCTTAATTTTAAAAAAGACTTTTTTAATATTAACACAACTGAAAGCTGTCAGAGCAACATACACAGTGATAATCATACAAGGTCAGAATAAAAGTTCTTCTAGACTGTTTCTGAAAGAAATCAAGTTTGTTAGAGGATAAGGATAGACAAATGTGATCCTTCCTCCTGCATATCCTTCTAACCACCAACAGTTTCCTTCCTAATTCAACGACTAAATCCAGACTTATTCTTCACAACTTGGTGAAGGAACTTCACTTTTGAACTCATTTATACCTTTGGCCTCCAGCTGGTAGAGAGTTACACAACATCATACAGTTAGAAACCATTCCTTCTCTTGAAAACAAAACAAAAAAATCTCTGATTATTTCTCACTAAGCAGAAACTACAAAGCAGCTAAAGAAATGATGTACAATTATTCCCTCTTCATCAGCATAAATTCAGCTTGCAGTCTTACAGGTTACTATCTCATCCTCCCTCAATCCCCTGTTTTACACTCCAACAAGTCTTAATCCTTCAACTCATGGAAGCTATACTGCACTTCTAACTGATCATTCTTGTCTTCTCCCTCTGTGTCACCTCCTGTGTCATTTTTGTTATATGATGGCTAATATTTGATATGATATTTACACAAACAGGATTTCTGCAATAACATGATGGCAGCTTTGGTTTTGTTCTCCTTTCTTTTCCTATTGTTTTTTTGAAGGTTTACTTATTTTTTAGACTACTGCTGAACACTGAGTCACTAGCTTCAAGCTATTATCCAATGACTCTGTAATTCTTATCTGGAATAATGTAATTTGTTTAGACTCACCAGTACACATGCATAGCTGCAGTTAAGTTCTTCATATGCATCAGTTTGTACATATCAGCATGAAATGCCGTTATCATTTTATCATCCAAATAGTCTATACTGCAAAATCCTTGGGCAACTTTTGGCAGTTCAACTAAAAATAGCTTTTTTAAACGTGCCAATTTTTCATCCCTCTTCCCTGTCTTTGTCTTCTACCTGGAGGGTTAGTTGCCATTCCTCTCTTAGTCTCAAAATTGGATATTTTATCTGTTCTGCATGGCATACACGACAGATGTGACAAACGTATAAGCATCACGCAAATCACGATTGGCAAATCTGATGATAGCAGAACACTAGGTTACATGGTGGTGTGCTATGAGATTAAAGAAGTTGCTAACAAAAAATTAAATAGAAACACTCAAGTAATACCTGATTTAGGAATATTGTTCGTTCTCATGATCAAATATGAGAAGTAGCTGTGAGAAACGTCTCCCCTCCTCCCAGCTGTATTTGTCTAGAAGGCTACACTACCTAATGGACAAGAATTTCACTGCAGTCACCCATACCTTTGTTCTTTACTAATTAAACTGGCACAGAATGATGTACATCAAAAAGGCACGTCAAACCTCTACCTGATGCAATGCTGAGCCAAGTGCTCACAGGAAACAAACAGCAGAACTGCAGGTATTGCACTAATATTTATCTGCTCTTTGGTTAAATACAAAGTGTTGGTTTTGACCTATAAAGCCCTTTACCATTTGGGTCACTAGCCCCTTGCAGACTGCTTTTCTTGTCCTGTTTTATCGCAGTAATTCAGACAAGAGGGTTGCATTCACCTGGGCATTCTCGCTAAAGGGCACTTCAGTCCAGAAGTTGATAAAGCTTTAATGCATGTTGAGCAGCTTATCTATTTTCCCAGGACATCTTAGGCAAGAAATAGAAAGCACCTCAGGAGCAGTGAGCTGCTGAAGACACAAAACTTCAGAAAGGACAAGAGAAAAGAGCCTCTTCCTTGTACTATAAAAACTATCCCTTCAAAATACCATTAGCAGTAGCACAGCTACTGCAGCTTACATGTTCACAGAGCACCCATTCTCCCAGAAAATTCCACCTGAACATTTTTTTCCTCCTCAGACCACTTCTTTCAACATCTCTGGAGCTGGACCCCATTAGAGTATGTTCTTAAATAGACTCCCTAGAGATATTCTGCCCTACCATCTTCTTGTGAAGTAGAAGAACATGGATTTTCATGTGATGGAGCACACAGTGGCTACAGAGGGCTGGAACAGATTTATACATCAACAGATTTGTTCTATTCAGCTCAGGAGCAAATATGTGGCCTATCAAGAAAATTCAAGAAGCCTCAAAGGTTTTAATAATTAAAAAAGGAGCAAAATACTAATTTCAGAGGGGGGAAAAAATTTCCATTACCTTGTTTCAGTTATTCAGTAATTTCCTGAATTTCGACAAGAAATTTTAAAGGAAACACATTGTTTCAGTTTAAGAAATTCAAATGCAAATGAAACTTCTCTTGGTTAAATGACATGGAAAAAATAAATTGATTCATCTATCTAGCTTATATCTCTCTCTCTTGTATCAAGTTGAAGACTCTCTACCACATGAGGAAAGAGAAGAAATTAAGGCCTATGACAAAACAGGTGAATGATTCCATAGAACTGACAGGCTGAAGGTTGAGAACGGATATCATCTTCCACTTATATCACCGCTACAGGATATATACAGCACTGTTTCAAGTGTTTCAAGCCAGAAAGTCTACAAAATACTGAACATTTACAATTTTGCACGAGAGCTCTCTGTAGTATTGGGGGGTGGGGAGGAGGGGGGTTGTTTGCTTCCAAACACCAAGAAAAAAAGCCACTTGTACAAGTTAGTCATCATATATCAAAACCACCATGCACTGCTTTAATACTTCACTATTTTTCTTTTGGCCATTCCAAAAGGTATCTAAAAATCTGCACACATCAACCTATTTTGCAGGAGAAGAATGATGCAGCCATGCCTCTCTCCTGAAGTATGGTTGCCTTGGTGCTCAGACACTTACCTTCCTTCTTCAGAACTCACACAAGACTAAACCCACTTGCAAAATCTTCTGTGGGAAAAAACAAACCTGGTACTGTATCTCATTTCTGACTGACTGATTTAGCAGAAGATTACTATGAAAAGAATTCTTACTGTACCATAAAACAAAGCCAAAACCCCTTAAATCAGTCATCTTTATAATCTAAGAGATCCCATGACTATCTACATGCAGATAAAATTATAATAATGTATTGCTTCAGATATTTTCTTAAGAGAAATCTTACATTCTTTTCTAGAAAGGAACAATAAACTCTCAAAAAATGAGGCAGCACGGGCTATATGGTTCATGGACAAAATTATGCAGCAGTGAACACAATTTGTTCACATTCTGGATGTTCAGAAACTTCTCTTACGAAGTATAATCACCAATACTTGATTGTTCTGTTGCTCTTCCAATTAGTAAGATGTCATCTTAACTAAAACTTAAAAATAAAATTAGTATTACCCTAGCAGCCTAGTCATTAAAATAGGACTCCACTCTACTAGACTCTTTATTGACAGAGAAGTGAGATGAGCGTCCATGGCCAAGTTGGCCATCTATTCAAGTGAAAGAGGGAGGGAACCCCACTATTCCTTGCCTTCTGCTTCAGTGGGGGGACTCGAAAGCAGAACAGTTTAGAGGTAAGAGGAGAACCAATTAAGAAAACTGTAGTGATACTAACTATTAAAAAGAAAAAGCCAAGAAGGAAACTTGTAGCAAGACATGTACTTGTCATTTTAGTTATGTGCTCTCAGCCATAACATATCTTTTCTTTCTGTAAAACCTAGTTTTAGTTTGCAATTTGAACAATGTAATTGCTGTAACTTTATATAATTGTTTCTCGCATGCTATCTAGTCACTGATACTGAAATAAAGCATTCCATCTTCAGCCAGGTTGTGCCTGCCTCACATAATGCCAAGGAGTAACAGCATGCCTCCCACGTAACATTAGGCAATCCTTACTCAGCTTTTAAGGTGTCAGCCAAAGAAAAAACAACCCAGCCTACAAATAAATGTACATGACCAGTGACAGGACACAAGGAAATGGTATGAAGCCACGTCAGGGGAAGTTCAGGTTGGACATTAGGAAAAGTTTCTTCACTGAAAGGGTGGTCGATCACTGGAACAGGCTCCCCAGGGAAGTGGTCACGACACCAAACCTGTCAGAGTTCAAGGAGCATCTGGACAATGATCTTAGTCATATGGTTTAGTTTTAGGTAGTCCTGCAAGGAGCAGTGAGTTGGACTCGATGATCCTTATGGGTCCCTTCCAACTTGAGATATTCTACGATTCTATGTGTAGACTCCCGTTTTATTGGATAAAACCCTCTGGTAACAAAACCTTTTATAGGATCAGGAGCAAAACAAAAGTTTTACCATAAAAACCAATATTGCATTTAATTAAGAATGGTAAGTGGAAAAAGGGGTCTAGAACAGGAGAAGCATCAATACATACAAATTATGTTTCCCCCAGAGTGTTTCAAGGACAAACTGCAACTTAAAAGTTTCACTGAGGAAAGGTTTGAAGACCTCAGAAATGTAAATGCTGCAGAACAACTCTTTTGAGGTATGATTCCCAACAGAACTGGGTGTCTTTGAAAGAACGTATACGCATGAGGAACTCCAGCATAACATTACGGTTGCTGCCTGACACAATTTTGACAAAAATGACTGACAAAAATCCTGCAATGCTTTTAGAGCTTATAATATTGAGGGCTCTAATAGGATATCTGTCCTCAGAAAAGGTTGTGGAAATAATTTAAAATGTAAAAAGACTGAGTACTAACAGATATGATTACTAAGGCAATAAAAATTCAGACAAGAAGAATTCCATCTAAGATTCCACTGAAGCCACAGTGATATAAAAAAACAAGCATAAGATCACTTTAAAATGTCTTATAGCTGCTTTTGAATTTTTAACCACAGATTTGACACTTCCCAAATAAATAGTTCCTATTCAAAATGTTACAATAAAAATATACGCCTCATACTCTACACTTATATCTGAGGTGTTTATATTCCTGGGGAGTCTCATTAACCTCAGTGCAACCAGTATGTTGAGAGATAAACATGCAAAAGGCTGCTTGTTCTTTAACTGCCCATGACAGCACGAACTACCAATTACAATACATGCACAGATGGCTAATTGGTTTTGTCACAGTTTTCACAGCTCTGGGAAGGGGGACACCACCTTTCTCAATTTCTCTGAAGGCCAATACCAGCAGCACAAGAAGAATTCATGTGTCGAGCCCCCTCAGGTCCTGTTGCCCTACTTGGTCAAAAGAAAAAGAAAAAAGTTTTATAGTAGTTCACAAGACACACTCAACATGCCCAATGCAATTTTAAGTAGGTCTTCAGTATACACATTGATTTCATCTCTCAGTTACTGTTGAAATGCTAAGAAGATTGTCACATAAATGCCAAATTTTAAACATTTCAGAACAAGAACAAAGGTTAAGAGACTCGCAATTTAAGTTGTCAGGACTGGCAACACTAAAACCCACTATAAAAAATGAGTAAAATAAGTGCAAGAAACAGTCTTCGCAGCTAAAGCTAAATTTTAACAGGACATTTTGGTTCAAATTCATTGTATATAATATCACTCCTTCCTCTAAAATACCTGATGATACAGATCTCTCTTGTACAGATTCATCTGTAGCTATATTGTTAATGGGAAGACTAGATCACAGGCTTCTGTAATTAACTTTAAACAGTGACAACGGTAATAGCTTCCATGCCAAAATGGATCAGCTGTGCGTAGGGCATGCGTATCAGTGAGTTTCACACTTATTTGCTGAAACAGGATGGGGAGACTGGGGACTCCAAAGAAAGATTTGAATTCCCAAAAGAAGCTTGTGCTCCAAATATTAGAGATCATCTTCCCACACACTCCTAAACTCTTGCCCATTCTCCCTAAAACTGCTTCTGATACCACCTTCGCTCCTAGCCCTCCATACCCACTCTTGTGCCCTTATCCTCCATACATCCCATACACACCAACGTCCTTTTCCAACGCCTTTCTGAACCCTCCAAATTCCTTGTCAGGCTCCTTTTTCTGCATGTATTAGAAGCACTGAATATACCCAGGGAAAAAATAGCATCCTTGCTCTCATGTTCTCCAGGTGCCTCAGATCATCACCTGAAACCTGAGGGGATACGTCACCGCAGCAGTCTGACTTTGTCCCTTTTCAGATGGAAGTCCCTTCTCATGCTTCAGCATATGCGCCCGCAAGTTAGCACAGATCCCATAAGGAGTTGCAGTATACTTCTACAATACAAAATCCTAGAAAGTTTTAGTTATGCTTTAACAAATCTCTAATATGCATTCATTAAGAGTTTTCTCAGGGTACCAAGTTTGGGAAAACCTGGCTAAAATGATGAAAGCAGAAGAAAAATCCTTTTTAGAATGAAGACTGCCCCTTGCCGAACTTTAAGTGAGGTAATTTATTAAGGTAATAAGGATGTGTAATTTCTACATTCTTGCACCTGCTGAACTTTCCTGAAAACTGGCATCCGCAAAGCGATGTAGCAAACAGCCTGACTCCGCAGATCGCACGTGCTATCAAGCGAGGAGAAGACCAGCTCTTCCTGCCTCGCCATGGAGTCACGGTGACTCTGGGCTGCACTTGTACTTCATGAACGTGGAGAGAGAGCAAGCAGAATACTTTGGATTTTTATTCAGAATAAAGGATGCCCTCCATCTCTTCCCTCAAAACCCACACTTGTTTCTAGGCTGGTGTATTTCTGCTTCAAACAAGCACTGATTTTTTGATAGACCTACTTACTGACCGTGTATTTTAAAAAAAACAGCTGGCAATTGGCAGTCAAGCAATTCAAATCTATCTTTGAAAAGTGTAGCTTAATAATGTTGGCTCACTGACGACTGTTTAATACGATGATTACCAGCAAAAGCTGCCAGTAGTATTTACAGAGATCTGAAATAAATTCTTGTCCCGTACCTGCATAGTTAGACTATCATTATTTGATCCTTATTCTTCCCTGCTCCTAGCAGGTGTCTATCATGTCTATCATAAAACAAACGAAACAGCCTTTGCAGCCACCTAATTCCAAGGATTATGCAAGGCCTGAGCGCTGGCACTTCCCAAGTCATTTCAATGCAAATGACGAAGTTACAGGGCTCTTTCACAAGACAAGGAGTACAAGAGGTTACTAGGTGAGAGCATGTACCAGTCTTTGTGCAACTCTGGGAAAGACAATACAGGTTTCAAAGGTGGTGCATTGTTTGATTCAATCTCAAATTTCAAGGGGTTTGGGATTTGCTTGTACTAAATTAATACTTCAGTCTCTATTCTTATTCTGCCAACTGTATTCCCCTAAAGCTCAACTTTTGAGAAGGCAGGGAGCAAAATATCATTGAATATTGAACCGCGTAACACAAGTTCATCACATCAACTGTAGCAAACAACATACATCAAGTGCATCCCTGGGGTCACTTTCCAGAAATATTAATTTACATTTTTTAATTGCTGCTTTTCATTTCAAACCCAGGTAATATAAAAAACATTAAGCCTGCCCTTATCAAACAGCTGTTCTTTAACCAAAATCTCAAGACAAAGTAATAAAAATGAATATGAATTAAAGGTATGAACCCGTTTCCATATGATGCACTCTGAAACCTGCATATTAGTACTAGAACAAAAAACCTAGCAGCAGGTTTTTAAAAATACATGCATGGAAAGAAAGCTACAAAACAAAACAAAAAAACCACTTTATTATGCAAGCATAAAATTAAAAACCCATAAACCTGGGTCTTCCTTCAGCAAAGGCCAATGTATGAATGAAAAAAATACGCTTAACAGAACCATTAATACACATACACAGTGTAAAAAAAAAAAAAAAAACACCACAGGAAAATTTAAATCTGAAGTCTGAAGTGCACAAGCATTCTTTGAATCACACGTTACATACATCTGGCATACTTTAATGCATGTAAATCCAAACCAAGATGTTAACATAAGCTTGGCATCAGACCAACTAACATATTAATATGAAAATATTATGACTACACGCCTTGTTCTTAAAGTAAACAATTAAACCAGATTCCTCTTATTTCTTTTATCATAGAACATAGGGAAATGGTAGGATGGTACACAGTTACCTGTTAATTTGCACTGCAAAATGTGGTTTTACCATAATAAAATGCCTTAATAGCAGAACTAAGTTACCTATTTCCTAGTAGAAACAGAGATTTTCCTTAGACTGTCACATGGAGGTCTTTACACTTAAAATATCAGAAATAAAGTGCTCTTTCACAAGAAGGTGCCAAACTTCAGTCTTAGCAGAGGTTCATTTCGTTGGTTTTGACCCAAAGGCTAAAAAAACCATACCAATCCAAAAACCACATTAGATTGAATAAAACTCCTTTGTGTTATGGGAGCAAAGGGAAGCAATACTGAGTAACTTTTGTCTGACTTCATCTTTGTATTTCCAAGGCCATCCTCCCTCCCTAGTACTGTAACATCTGAGTATCTTCAAGATGTATTAAAAAACATCCACTGAGAAAGATAATAATTTCCTCCTTCTTCAGACGGAAAATTAAGGCTTAGATGTTTAATAACTTGCCAAAAGCATCACAGCACTTTCTCCGCCAGAAAAAAAGAAACGATTTTTGAATGCAACTTGATTCTGAGGTTAGAAGTACTGCAAAATCTCGTGTATTCATTTAGTCCTGGCCTTTTATACAAATTTTAATCTGCTATCAGGTTGGCAAACTCCAATGACAGCATTTCCTTCGATGTCATTTTAATGTCTTCCACTCAATAGAACCACCTTAGGATTTTAAAGTTTGCTATTAAACTATTCCCTTGGCTTAACACTAGCATCAACAATTAGTATTAAAGACATGAAATAAAATTAGATTTAAGGCATTATGCACAATACCATAAATATGCCATCTTTACTCCCTCCATTCACCTCTTCCTTCCAAAAACATCATTTCCTTCACTCACTGTAATCTATTAAGATATGCCTCTACCATAACATTCCCTTTAAAAAAGAAATTACGTTTCTTAATAAGTGCTGAACTGCAACTGATGGCAAAGCAGCCATGACTACAGAACACTTGCAATACTTTAAAAGCCCTAGAATTCACTCATGCCACAACTACAGCACACAGTTCAGAGAAAATTCTGTGCTGTAATTCACTCAGCTTAATGTGAAAAGTAATCACATTATGCAAACACTTGGTCATTGCGCCATAGGTAGTGCAGGGTCAGCATTGCTTCATCTCCATCATCTCCTGACTCCTTGTAGGCATTTTTAAAATACATTTTATATAAAGTGGATTTTTTTTCATTTGTATTTGTTTTCAACCAGAAAATTTTGAGGTTATGATTTTGAACAAAAATATACAAGGCAGTTTCTCAAATTTTACTCAGTCTGTGAGCTGTATTGGATACTACCCATGTGCATTCATAACTGTACATACCTACAAACACATACATACTTACATTTGCAAACCACCATGCACCCACCCAACTCAGAGGCGCACATTACTCCGGTTCCACACGACCTTACGCTCCATGTCACCTGGGCTTACTGACCTAACCACGGATTGCTCAAAAGTATTTGAGCACATTTTGCACTGACAGTGTGTTACCTAAACACTTCTGAAGCAGTTTTAGGGTTGGCAGTGCTAAAGTATGGCCTACTATGCTTAAACATTACAAACGTACACCAATCAATCATTCAAGTTTAAATCATTCAACCTTAATTCCTAGCCTCTATCATATTTCATGTTAAACATAACGAAAAAAAAAAAAAAACTTTTTTCTATCTGCTTTCAGAGGAATTAACAATGCCCCTTCTCCCAAAATTTTCACTAGAACATCAACATTGCTTGGATTTAAGTCACGAAAGACTTAGCTTAGCCTTGGCGAGTAGCAACTGCAAATAAATGGCCCCAAACAATGCACTGACAAACATGGGATATAAGTAATATCTTCATGGTTACTGATGACAGTCAGAAAACAGCAGAAATATATTGCATTTAGCTCCCAAGAATTAGCTGATCCCAAGGATCAGCATTAATACAGGCAATAGAATTGCAAAGTGTAATGAGGTTTCAGAAGACAAATAGGAAAGTCATTGCACATGACTCCAGGCTTTGTTTCACCTCCCTCACAACTGTAAAAGTCATTACTTGACTTTACGTTTTATATAACCTGCACAGTAGACTTGGTTCTTAGGGGGTTTTTTGGTTTTTGTTTTTTGTTTGTTTTGGTTTGGGTTTTTTTTAATTGCTTTGATTCATGTAGGGTTTCTTGTTTTTACACAAACAGAAACATAGATCAGACACGGTTACGTAAGAAGCAAAAAAGGTCATCACGGGAGAACATTTTGCAGTAAGTACATGACTTTGTTCAGAAATGGCAGCATGGAATGAATATAATTAAAACTGTTTTCTTTACTGTGAGCTATAAAAAGAAAATTACCACCCACCCCCCCCACTCCCCGAATGAAAATCCGGTGACCTGTTCTCAGAAACATCAGCTGTTGGCTCCTTCGATGAGCTGTGGGTCCTCAACGACACCTTTATTTACAGCACATTGTTAGATTTAAGATTTAACCCCACGATCTCTATGTCTGGATCTTTCATGGGCCACTAATGACAGGATTTTTTGCCTTCAAGAATAAAAGCCACTGACAGATACAGAAGTTTGTCCTACTTATTATTTCCATTGAAAATAAACTTTTTCCATCCATTTTAATCAAGTTGAAAAACTTATTTTAGAACTTGTCATAAGTTTGTATGAAATTATTTTCCGTAAATGGTTACATATTATCAGTTGGTAATCATTAAAAGATCTGTTTTTGACTAACTAGAATTGTTATATTAAATTTGCAATTTCTTTCAAGCAAGAAATACACAACAGTAAGATTCAGAAATTTCATATGTATTCACATTCTCAATTTACATTTTAGTGTTAAGAAACATGTAATTGAGGTCTAGTAAATAGAAAATAAAAATTATTTCCATATAATTTGTCTTAAGCAGCATTTAAAAGGAAACTGGAACTAAAATACATTAATGCCATGATCTAAAATTTTTGTGTAAATAAAACCGTTTTAAATGGTAGACAAGAAAAAACACAAAAATGAGTTTTATCTTTTAACAACTACATTATTGTCTGCAGTTACCGTAAATCAGGAAGGTTTCTCATTGCTATTTTTTTGTGATTGGAGAACTGGTACATGTCATCGCTTCAGATGACAGACACTACTTCATTTTTGCAGATACACTGAAGATGAGAACAAAGCATCCTGATTTTCAGCTTCCAACTAGCTTCCAGTCTCTGAATAAACTAGTTATTGAATTAAGAAAACATTTGTTGAAAATTTTATTTCTGCAGAAATAACTATTATTGTCAAAATCTGATTCAGCATTCGAGAGGTTTGACTCGAAACTTCAGCAGAAAGGTATTTCTTCCCCCCCCGTCCAGTTAAACTTTGCATTTTTTTTCCAGTTAAAACTATTTTAAATCATAGTGCTTTAAAGGTCGTCATAACATTATAAAAAAGTAAAATTTACTTTTTTTTTTTCCTCAGGTATCTTTAAAATGCTTTTCCACCACCCTACCTATTTGCATAATGCTTAAGTTAGCTTAGCTGTGTAAGAATATACACAAAATACTTTTCGGTGGCAGGTTTCGATGACATTCCCACCTCCCTCCACCAAACATACAGAGAAAATCTGCTCCCGCTCCACTGATTTCACTGCAATCCCAAATAAGCTACATTCTTCGTGAGTCTATTTGTCATATCAGAGCTTACGGTTAAAACATTAGCTCCATTTTTCATAATCAGTTAATAATGGAGGTATAGAAACACTTCCTCTAACCATTTCAGCTAGCCAAGTGTTTATATTCCTCTCTGAGTCCGAAGCCCCTCTGTCACTGCTCAGCGCTGCCAACTGCTCTCCGGCAGCGCTCCAGCTGCTTCCCCGTCGCACAGCTGGCGCAGCCTCTTGTATTTTACCCACTCAAATGGCTGGCGTCCCAGTGGATTAGGCTGTTTCTCTGTGCAAAGCAGATATCAATTTTACAAAGACCTGACACTCACTCACCTTCCAAATCACTGATTCAACTAGCTAATCTAGCCTCCTGCTCACAAACACATTATCGAGACCCGCCATTTGATAGAGCGTGTCATAGGAAAACCATAGCAAACTGGGAACATTTATTTACTTAAATGGACTAACATGTGACAAGAATGGTCTGCATTACTCTGTAACATGCAGTCAAACACATGGGGAGAGGGATGGCAGTAAAACTAGTAAAAAAAGCAGGATAGATTAAAAAGGGTTGAAGCAATTTTAGCAGATGTTTACTAAGGGAAAGCTCAAGGGACACAAGAAAAGAAGGTAAAAATGCCAAAAATAAAAAAAAAAAAAAAAAGAAAAAAAAAAAAGGAAGGCAACACTTTCGGCAAGAAGAACAGAGATAGATGGATGCAATCAGTTTCTGGAGACCTCTGAAGTTAAGACTTTGGGGTTTAAAGTAAAGCAGGGATAAAAAGGCTTTATCCTAAAACAAAACCAACACCAATTTCCTTGTTTCATCTGGAGAAAGATGCTGCAGTATTGCATCGGAGAAATCAAAGCTCAGTAGCATATGTATGAACCCTCTTCATCTGCAAGACTTAAGACTTCAAAACAGCCTAACTCACGTAGAGGTGACATTAACGGCCATTAGACAAAAGCCAGCCTGGGTTTAAGGCATGCAGACTGGTAGAAAAAACTGTCAGCTGGCACAGAAAACTACCTTGTAAGGAAATTTCACCTTTAGGTTAGAAATTGTGGACACCTCGTTTTCCATGATTTTTCCTGGAAAGAGAAGGGAAAAACCAGGAACATTAAGCTTCTTTCCTTCACATATATATTTAAGGGTCATTCTTCAATGATTTGTTATACTATGTTCTGTAGCTTTTGAGAATTTGATTTACGTGGATTCGGCAAGCACAAGGGCTTTGCTGTGGATGCCATAAAGGAAATGCATGAAAACAACCCAGAAAGTGACTGTGGCCACAAAATACAAGCAGCAAAGAAACTTCTCATATAAAAGGCCCGGAGATTTTCGACATTCATACATCAAAATTAACACATTAAACCATTGCCTGGTAGCTAAGAAAAAGCTGTGTGTGACACACTGCAAATCCTTAAACAAAAGGCATTCTAAACACCTTAATAGTTTCTACCACTTAACTAAGAATTGAAGAAGAAGAATATGCTTTTTACTGACATAGAGCCTTTAAAGAAATTAGCCTTTTGCTAAATAAATTTTAGCAAATAAAATACTGCCCACAAGGCAAAATATTTGACTGATTAGGATTAATGCAATCTAAAAGTTTTTTACACAGTAGAAAAACAGATACTTTTCTTCAAAATGCCTCCAATTTTCTGCACAGACCTTTCTTGAAATAGTTTTTGTAGGATATATTATTATGAAACAACTTTCATTTCTGCATCAACCACACTGCAGGCAGTATTTTAAGACCACCGTCCAATAAAAAGCTTAGTTAATGACCTAATTTCCAATTGCACTTCTATAATACATCATTTATCCCAGTGCAAATCAGTATCATTGAATACTCTATAATAATTTACTTATTCTCTAAGTAAGCACAGGAAAACAAGTTATTAATCCAACGTATTATTAGGTGAATGTCTGTATATAAGGCCCTACTACACATTTACACCCACCACTGTGGGTGTCAGTGTTTGTATCTGTATTGCACATTAATCACATCATTTCTTTGGTTGCAATACAATACTAGTTGGTAAATGTAAGGGTGCAGTATGCGTGCACACCACAAAATAGGGCTACATAAAAATAAGGCTACATATTTAATAGCCTGCACACGCAAGTATGATTTTTTTGGTTAAATGTCTGTTTCTCAGAATAGTGAAAACACTATTGTTGAAGTCCCACCACATCGTTTTATGAGCTAATAAATCTGGAATAGCACAGTGTATTTCCAGCCATTTATAACAAACAAGACATTCTAGATTTCATATTTTTCTTTTACTCCACATGTACACCATTGTTAGTGGTATATATCAGAAGCATAAAAAGGTGGTTCTGAGCACAAAGCACCCAAGGGTGGGTTGGGGTGAGCAGGCGTGCACGGAGGCAGCCCACATCTTGAGCAGCGCTCCTTCTCTGTACCACCACCATGAGGCTCACCTGCACCGTCAGTGCAGCTGACCATCAGCTCGATCATCAGATCAGACCAATCGCGGGCAAATGGGGACAGAGACACCCTTCCCAGGCAGAGCAGAGATGTGAATCATTTGTGTAATGACAAATCTATGTGCCTCGCATACTCCTTACCTAAAATGCCAACCGTTCAGTTTTTGTACACTACTCAAAGAACCTTTTCTGGGATACCTGAAGGCCACCGCTTATATTAGTCAAAACACAGATTAAGATCTCCACAGTAGTTGGTCAGGCATTCCAGGATCCTGCCCAGAGCCTACTAAGAACAAAAGGGTCAGTGAGGCAAGTGTTCAGACAAATGAGTAAAGCTCCGTGTCAAGAAAACAGCTGGGCAGACGCAGATGCTATCTAGGTTGCTCTTTCAGACAAACAAAACATGAAGAACTCTGATTCATGCTTCGCAATAAGCTCTGTCAGAACACCAGCTATTGGTGCTCAAGATCCAGGTGATGCTGAAGAGAGATCAGACAGCAATGAAAATATCCAGCACACACAATTATTTTCAAACGTATATACACCTTTGATATTGGGTATTTACGTAACAGCATCTCTCCACTAAAAATAAAGCTACCACCATTTTTCCCAGAATCTTAGCCAACCTCCCCTCCAAAGACAAGAACACGGAGTGCTGTCGAACACCGAACCCCACAATTTTCCTTGGCACTGTGATCCTGCATTAGCACATTAGCACTGCATTCTCATCTAAACAGGTCATGGCAACCACACGCCTCTGACAAACTCTGGCTATAGAAAAAAGACTGAGGTGTGCTGCACAACAATTTCTGAAGTTTCCAGGTAATGAAGTGGTTCGATGCATAAGCAGGCCATCAACTGTATTACAAACTTGGAAATGCCTTCACTGTTTTTGAAATTACCCATAATAACCGTAAACTTCATTTTCTATAGGGAACAGAGTACCAGGGGGAAAAAACACACCTGAAAGAAATTAAAAATATTTTAAATTCTAGAACAAACAGTGAAAGGAGATTTTTTTCTTGTTCAAGTATTTTCAGACAGCCTGAAGTAAGAATTCAGGCTTGCAAAGTAGACAACCGAATACATTTCAAATCTGCCTGAAGTAGACTTCCAGCGACATAACAGTCTCTTATGAATGGAGATTGCGAAAGGTCCCTGATGACCAGAGAAAGGCAAATGTTGTACCCATCTTTAGAAAAAGACCAAAAGGACAATCAGGGAACAAACTAGTCCCCCTCACTTAGGTCCTTGGGAAAATTGTGGAGCAAATCCTCTTGGAGCCCATTTCCAGGCACATGAAAGCGGTGGTGACTGGGAACAGTCTGCATGGATTTAGCCAGGGTAAACCTTGCCTGACCAACCGAACTGCCTTCTCTGATACAACAACTGGATTTCTGGACGACCTGAGTGTGATGAACGTCCTTGACTTTAGCAAGGCTTTTGACAGTCTCCCACAGCATTCCTGTATTCAAGTGAAGACTTTACACTTTGGATGGGTGGACAACTAGTTGGGCTAAAAAAAAAGTTTAGCCAATTGTGCCAGAGGGTAGTGGTTAATGGGTTGTACTCTACCTGGAAGCTGGTAACAAATGAAGTACTGCAGGGGTCCATCCAGGGACATGTCCTGTTTAATATCCCTGTCAACAACCTGGAGGAGACGATGGAGTGCACTCTTACCAAGTTTGCAGTTGATGGGGTGGGGATGTTGGTATGTCAGGGCTGCCATCCAGAAAGACCTGGACAGGCTCGAGAAATGGCCTGATGGAAACTTCATGCAGATCAACAAGGACATACAAAAAGTCCAGCATCTGGGAATAAAGTCCCCTCCCTGTAATACTACACGCTGGGGATGACCGCATGGGGGCAGCTCTGCAGACACAGCCCCGGGGAAGGTGGCAGAGAGCAGCTGCACAAGAGCCCCCATCACCCCAGCAGCAGTGGGGGCCAACAGCTGGAACAGGAGCACAGGTACTGCATCCAGGGAAGTGATCAGCCCCCTCTGCTCAGCACTTGTTAGACTACATCTGGATTACTGAGCCCTTCAGGCACCGACAAACCCAGGAGTTGAACGGAGGGCACCCAAGATGGTTGGGGGCTAGAGAACTTGTCCTGTGAAGAGGGGCTGAGGGTCCAAGGTTTGCTCAGCCTGGGGAAGGGACATTTTCAGGGAAATCTAGTAATAGCTCCCCAGTATCTATAAGGAGGTTACAAGAAGACAGATAAGCTCTTTATGATAGCATATGATGGGAGGAAAAGAAACAACAAGCATAAATTGAGAGAGGAGATTCAGACAGGACACAAGGAGAAACTTCTTCACCCTGTCGACAGTCAAGGAGTGGAACAGGTTATCCAGAGAGGTTGTGCAGTCTCCATCCTTGGGGGCTTTCAAGATATGATGGATAAATCTCTGAGTAGCCTGGTCTACTTTCATAGCTGACCCTGCTTTGAGTAGGTGGTTGGACAAGAGATTTCCTCAGGTCCCTTCTGGCCTGAATTATCCTACAGTTCCATAGGATTTTTTCTACTGCTTAACAGACCATCTCTGCAGTAAAGTGCTTCCTCATAACTCGCTTATTGAGAAGCTGAAAGGACACAGTATTGAGTAAGGCAATGATACTAACTGGACTGCTCAGTCCAACTTGTCTACTCATACTTGAAAGATTTCTAAATGAGATTTGGAGTCTAGCCGGAAAAACAAAAACCCCACATTATTTCTTAGTCACTTGAATGAATACATTTGTCTTGCTTAGAAAATGACAAAGCAACTCAAGGAATCCTGTTTAGTTAAAATGTGATGTACAACTTATTCTTCAATTTGTAAAATGTTTTAGTATCTGCAAATGAAAGCATTTGTGAGTCTGGTATCTTTTCCTAGGTAATTAACAAGAAGTGGCCAGTTCCCAAACAGCCTCACTGCAGAGCCCAGTCAGGGTAAACGAATGCAGGAGAAAGGGAAGGTCCCTTCCCACACTGCAAGTACTGATTCAGAGATGCTCAACATTCAGCATTTCAAAAGAATGAATGTAATACTTGCCTGTTCAAGCTGGAAAAATATCTTCTAAAAGAAGTACCTTTACTTTGGGGAGGAAACCTCCCAGACTATCCATGATGAAATGCATGTTACACTGCTGGCAGGCTCATGAGAAACTTTTCATTTTATAGCATGCAAATTAGCCAGCTACTACACTTCCTAGAAGAGAAAGAAACATCCAACTTTTGGCCTTATGCTCTTAATGCTAGGCAATTTTCATTCCCAGAATAGGGTGATGTTTTATTAAAATTTTCCCCAAGGAAAAATCAAGGTGCTGTTGTGTCAGCTTTTTATGCAGCAATTCAGCAGCTGAGCATTTGCATTAATTGAGTATGATACCGGTGATGATTCTCTTCTGCAATCATTGGATATGCTCCGTTTCTCCTCCAGATGGTCTTCTCCCAAGTCCGCAAAATTGGCTGGGAAGCTGATGTCCTTCTGTAAATTGACAGCTATCCTAACAGTAAGCAGGATTTCCTGACATTTTCAGAATATATAACAAAATACTGGGGTCCAGTTGTTTGCATTCGGTGTTTTAGCATTTTGTTTTGGTTTGGGTTTTGGTTTTTTGTTTGTTTTTTTTTTTTTTTTAGTTACATCACCAGAATTAGGCTAGTGAAATTACCACTGATTTGAGGAAAAAGAAAAAAAGAAAAACAGGGGAATCATGTCCCAGGTCTCTATCTGGGCCCACCATGTTCAGACGCCTCGCCTTTTGGAGGGTGAGGAATGAAATTTCACACTACCTAAACATGCTGAGCATCGCTCTACTCCAGATGGAGGGAATCAAATCCCAGCACTGCAGTGGTGGCAGACATCCATCCGCTGGAGTAAACCACCCATTGCGACATGGGAGGTCAACAATCCGTAAGAGTTAACAACAACCCCAAAATTACCATTGAGAAATCTGAACAGAACCAAAGATAAGATTCCAGAAATTTCAAAAGCCCATCTGCGTTTAGCCACCTTTCCCTCTATGAAGTCTGAATATCTTACCCGTTTGTTGCTGGGTTTTTTCCCCCTCACCTATGTAATGTTAGAAACAACAGTTGACTTAAAAGCAATACGTGGTCCCACTGAGGGTTATGTTTTCACTCTTGGTCAAAATCTAGAATTAGCTTTATAAACACTGTGTAATTGACCTGTGAGGTTCAATAGCTCAGAACATATTGAACAAAGAGCTTAGCAATATTCAAGAAGGGATTGAGCATAATGATTAATAGCCTCTGTAACTAGGCTAAAAATTGCAAGAACCTCAATCTTCATGCTCCAGGGCACAGACTTATAACCAGCTGAGATCAGGAATAAATTTCTGACCACTACATTACTGTGAAGTTACATGCACTGGGAATAGTTCACAGCTTTGGAGACTTGCAGGACCTTCAGTTTTTTCCATTGGTTGGAAAGCATCTACATTGGTCCTTAAACATCTTAGAAAGCAGGACATTCCCAGGGAAGAACTGCCTGAATTGAAAACATTTCTGACAACTGTTCATCTCAACCAGTTTTTAAACTTTTTTAAAATAGTGAATATTCTACAATATTGTTAGAAAACTGACTCCAGAACGTCACTATTCTTCCTTGGCGGTTCGGGAAAAAAAAACCCAAATATACCACAGCCAACCTCAACCAACCTCGCCCCACAAACACACACACAAAAGAAGAAAACAATTCCAGTCAAATCCTTTTTCAATGAAAACTGGTTGCAGATTTTTTCTAAATTGTTCTGTTCTTAGGAAAGAGAGGCTGATTTTTCAGAAGAAAAGAAATCAAGAACGTTAAAGCCTTTCTAATTTTCATTCAAAAAATATTTCTATTTAGATAGGACAATATTGTGCTCTACTTTTTCTTTCCTCCACCCATATTTCCATGGGCTGGATTTCTTATATGAATTATGCTTTCTGCTACAACTGCATATGGCATTCCCACAATATACTTTCCTATTGTAGGGCATCATGTTGGAGTTAGAGACAGACTGGGCAGCCCAAGAAAGAGATGCACAAGGCACCTAAGATCTAATCCCCATGCAGCAATTGCCCATTAACTTGGGGTTAACACTGCACTGGTACTTCCAAAACCAATAATTTGGGAAAATATTGTTTTTAATTCAGATTGTCTAGACAAGTAAGAATTCTCTCTAGTTGTAGCATTTATATTGACTTTATGGTTCTTTCCATCTTTCACTTCAAACACTTAAATATTTATTACTATTTCGAACAGTTATCCTTCCATATCCATCCCAATGCAGTCAAAATTTGCCATAGCTTGCCACAGGTTTTTGCAGTCCCAGTAATATTTCATTATTTACTACTGGTCTCTGAAATCCTTCTTGCTTACCAAAATCTTTCACGCACTAAGGAATACTGCAACAGAATGACCAATTCTAGCCATTTTACTACCAGCATAAATAATTGGGGTTTGGTTTTCTTGATTTTATTATTTCAAGGAAGATCATGTTCTCAAACAAGAAATGTTCTCATATTATGTAATAAATAAAAAACCATACACAAAACACACTAAATATATGAAAATCATGAGGTGAAAACTAGAACTAAATGAATCACAAAAGACAAGTGGGCAGAAAGAGCTTCCATTGTCATTGCCATCTGAAAAAAAGAAGTGCCACCATATAACAATCTTAAGAAATTATTCTTATGGCAATAAGGAAGAAACAACAAAAGCAGAGCGAGAATGGGTTTTTTTCCTGTAGTCAGAGACCAGGGCAAGCTATCTGTTACTCTCCGTTGGGAAATCTGGACAGAACCTTCCTGATCCAAGCCAAGACTATGTTAAAGTGAAAAGATATTTTAATACTCCGTTATAAAGGAGAAGTCGTGAAGCCTGAAGCCTAGGATATAGCATTTAAAACTGTAAAGGGAGAATAAAGCAGAACTATTGAATTCCTATATATATTCAGAACAGGTGAGCCAAAACATGCAAAACATGACAGAAATCAAACTGACATCTGTTACTGTGTGGCAAAGCACTGGAAGGAAAGGAGGACATGAGAAGGAAAGTTACCACAAGTTGAAGGAAAAATATCTAACAATTTGGTTTTCAGCTACTTACAGTAATAAGGAGTCATGCAGTGTCCTAAGATGCCTGGTACGCTCTCCTTTATACAGGTGAGGATAAGAAGATATCCTCACCTAAGTGTGGTGAAAAACAAAGTCTTAAGGGGGAAACTGCAACTATTGCGACAAAAAACAAGAGCTGCAGCAAGAGCCTCACAAGGTTTAAGTACGCTTAATTGGAAGACAGATTGATACGTAGGGCTCTGAAGCTTTATTGTGCAGCAGAAGCCACAAAACCAGTTGCATGCATCTTCTTCTCTCTCTACTTCTATGAAAACTTCAGTCAAAACCCATAGTATCCATTCCCTTGATGGTGCTGTAGGCATAGTTAAACCTTTGGGGGAAAAAAAAGTATTAAAATTTTTAAAAAAACCCTGATTCAGAAAGGTCTAGCTCAATTTGGATGCAAACGTGGAAGAAATACTTTATAAAGCAGCAGTGCCAGAACCTAGACAGAAGAAACACCATAAAATGAAGAGAAAAATGTTTTTTCCTCCTCCTCGTTTGCAACATTGTAACATTTTTAGGCGAATAAGATAAAACAAAGCAAAAAAAAAAAAAAGAACTTCGGGTAACTGAAAAGATGACTCAATGAGTTTTCATTATTTATTCATTTATCTTTATGAGGGAATTTCTCCCAAGAGACCAAGACAACCCTCTCAAAGCTGCTCTAGCATAATACAGGATGAATAAATTAACAAATTCACTTCAACAGTTTTCAAAGCAGATCCACATTCTGCCCACATATATACACGTTCAATTCTCAGTAACATCAGCAGGCGCTGCCCACATACGCCAATCGCCAGCCTCTACAAACCCAAAAAGTAAATGAAGCCCAGCTCATGAGGAACAAGAACAAGGACATCAAGTGCGAGCACATACGGCTTAAAGCACACAAGCTGCAGCCCCCCAGACATGGGTACAAAAGACGAAAGTATTACTCTCCCTACAAGAGGGAAGACAAAATAAATCAGTATAATGTAGGGAATTCTGGAAGGTCAAAATCACTACTTGAAGCAAGGTGGCCAATAGAAGGAATATGGAGTTAACAGGATTATGGTTTGAAATACAAAGTTAGAACAAGGCTATCTTTTCCAGTGGCCAGAAAAAAGACATGAAAGCGCAGTGGGTCCTAGTTCCTATTCTGGCCCAGGATAATTACTAAGAAGCTGGAATGTTTTATCTGGAATTACTTCTGAACAGCATGACTGCCGCCAAGAGTTTTGGTCCTACTGTGATTCTGATGCTCTGGTATCATAACTTGTTTTAAAAAACCCCACACATTAAAAACTACTTTCTCAAACAAAAAAAGCTCTTCAGCATTAAAATTAGTGGCCAGAGCTTTGCTGATCATATACAAATACATTAATTTCATATATGATGCAAAAGTCATATATACATAGACATGCTGCACAGCATCCATGTAATTCAACTACATTTAGCGCCGAATATTTGCCTGCCACTTCATATATAAACAGAAAGAAGGTACCTCCAAGAAAACAGCCAAGATCACCTATATGTTTTCATGTCTTATATCTGACTTACACATGTACAGAAGAAGAGGAAGAAATTTGTCATGCCATAAATCTTGAATAACTTCTCTGTATTTCTTGAACCACTCAAGACCAACGCTAGGACATTTTTTGGAAGCTAGTAACCAAATGAGGGGAATGAAAGCCTGAGAAAGCAGACAGAATGTTCTGTCGTTTATTAGCTGCCACAAAGTGCATCTTTGGTCCTTAACATTTTGTACTATTTCAGGCCATGACAGCAATGTAGTATTATGCTCACATACACACACGGGATAAAGTTAAACTACATGTTTAATTCTCCATGACATTTACATACAGAAGCCTTGTTGCTTCAAATATCCGTAGGCATGTTCTCTAGCTTCACTTCAGCTTAGGACTGTATTTGAAATGCAAAAGCAGAGCAAGTCTGTGAAACAAGGGATGGGACTGGGATTAATTCAGAACTTCTAAAAGAAAAGTTTCCAGTCTGACCTAACCGAATTGCACAAAAGTCACTACAGCTTTTACTTCTCCATTTTGGAGTGCATAAATTACTAAAATACCATTAAATTTAAAGAAAAATAAAGAGCAGTTCCTGTTTTAGAGCTGTGGAGCTGGTTGTTCTGTCCATGCGGTCACTTCTCCCAGCTCTTACCACTGACTGCTACCAACTTGCTCTTTTGCCGAGAGAGTTTTTATTTGCCCTCCTCCCCGCTCCTCAGAGATGCAATTTTACTGTATGCCACTTGGACTAACAGGCAGTTGAGACTTCACCCTGGCAGGCCCTTGCCAACCACTCATTAGTATTTTCTTTGCTCATTTTCAAGTAGAAATGGATGTTACAATTACTAGCACCCAGACAGACGTTACAGTCACTTTGGCTAACTACAGAATGATATTATTAACACCTGCTTTTCAGCAGAAAAATGTCACTTGCACTGCAATAGTCCTTCCTTCAAAAGAAGCCATCTATCTCCGTAGAGCAGTTAATAGGTTTTTGGCTGTAGAGCCCCTCCGGTCACCAGAGGCCGGCAGCAGAGATCAGAGCAGGTCTAACAAGCAATAGCTGTGGCAGTAATGCTGCCCCAGTGCAAAGCAAAGCTCTCTGCTTGAGAGGCATCCAGTGGGTGCACGGGTTTGGCCATCACTTTCCAATGAAAATTCCACCCCATGGACGAGCTTTCTCCTAAATGAATTGCAAATTATATACCCATGGAGTGCCAGCTGGTATTGTTTCTCTGTAGTTTTCCTTTGGTTTCCCTCTCTCTCCCTCCTCAATTATTACAACAATATTCATGCCCTGTCGTGTCTTACTGCTTAATTACGTACTTTGAGGAACAAAGCTTTAAAAATGAGACTATCAAGCTGGAGGGGGGAAGGGGGAAGAGCAGGACAACCAGATGTGCAGAGAGAGAGGGGGAAACAAAGGGCATTTTGAAAGTGGAGTGAGAGAATTAGGATTTGTGCAGGGATGAAAGGATGGAGAGACAGAAACAGAACAAGAAGATGCGCATAAGACATTGGTTCAGTCACTTTAATATATATAAAATTATATGTGGTATTAAACAATGCATCCTGCAGTTATCTAACATGATTTAATAAATACTTGAAGCTGTTTATTACGAGATCTCAACCTGCTCCCATTTCATGAAGCAGTAGATACGCACTTCCTGCTGGCAGAGAAAGAATGCTGTATTGTTCTACAAAACTGGAAAAAAAACAAGGCAGCTGAAAATGTATTGGCAAATCTTGTGTTAGAAGGTATATTTTACTTGTGTTAATTAATTTAGACTAAAAGATATTACGAAGAACTGCTGCACGAATATTTAATTCGGTCACAGTAAGCAAGACCGTTTTTCACACATCCATTTTATCTAAGCTTGCTTTCTTTATCCAGTATACTGCTAAAATTTATTTTGCATACATAGTCAAGGGAAGATACTTAATGAATGAAACAGTAGCTGTTTTATCTTCTCTTACAACTTGAGCCACATCTGCACGCAGTAGGGACTCCCAGAGCACAGTTCCAGAATCAGTTTTGGGTGGGACACAACTATTGGAAATGAAGAGTTTTTCCAAAAGCATTTAGGCTCACTGTACTCCTAAAATATCCTTGCGAAAATAACTACCAGTAATACCAAGTATATTATATTTTGCCACGTAAAAATATTTTGTACCAAAAATTCAAAAATTTCAGAGAAGGAGAAAGATTTTTTCCACTAGAGTAGGAAAGGACCAGCAGAGCCTGTCACATCCCCACTGATCACAATTTTACAGCATCACCCTCATATCCAGAGTGACCATTAGGGGAAATTAAGCTTTTCTAGTTTTCCAATTTGTACAAAAACATTCAGAAGCCAGCTGTTGCTTCCTACCAGCGCCAAGTGAGGCTGGGGGCAAGGGGAGGTTTGTTGATCACAATGAGTTACTGCCTCCGTGTCATTTGCTAACTCTCAAATGGCAGCATATCAGTTATGAATAGGACATCTTTATACTTCCCAATGTATCATGGAGAAAAAAAAATTTTTTGAGGGTCCCAGTTTCCTTTACAATTTTGAAAATCCTTTATCCAGCTGCAATAATTTCAGGTTTTAAGGGTGATCTGGTAGAAAAGCTAGCCATGTACATATATGACTACCTACAGAATGATATTATTAACACCTGCTTTTCAGCAGAAAAATGTCACTTGCACTGCAATAGCCCTTCCTTCAAAAGAAGCCATCTATCTCCGTACAGCAGTTAATAGGTTTTTGGCTGTAGAGCGCCTCCGGTCACAACAGGCCAGCAGTAATATATATTCACATACATATATATTCATATAGATATTTTATGTGAATATGATGCTGATGATCATGACACAACCAGTTCACAGAATTACCGTGTAGGCAGGAATTCTCCCTAATTCTGTATGGGAATGGAGAATGATGTATTCAACATCCACTTGAATTATATTTGTAAAAATATTTTGTAGGAAATAGCTTGCCCAGTATTGATCTACCTCTTATGGCTTCACACACCATATATAATGGTCTTCAAATATTATTTGCTGAACTTGGTTCTCCTGTATTGAACGCAGACAGAGAGGGGTGTATTTTCCTTCAGCCTCTTGCTGGTACTGAACACAGAAGAACAGCTTTACAAATGAAAATGAAGACTTTAAGGCAATTTGTAAAACAGAAGATAGTGTTCTCTTTGGACAACAGAGTTAACAGAAGCATTGACTTTAAGCAGCGATGCCCTTAGAAGCAAAGCAATGAAGGCCTCTGTATTTTGTAGCAGGAGCCTTCAATATCATAAACAAAACTCAAAGAGAACGCATTTGCTTGCTCACATTTTAATTTAATATTCTCCAACTTGAAGTGACTTAACTTCTCACACATGACAGTTTATTCCACTGCCCTAAAGAAAGTGGATTCATCAGAAGTACAAGTGAAAGTACAAATGAAAGTTGATTCATCAGAAGAACTGTTTCAGTTTGTTTTAAATCAGATTAGGAGTTAAACAGCCTTTTAAATTTCCTTCTGACTTACTTACTCTGTTTTTATTACCTAGCTTTCTTTGTGAAGTTCAATACTTTAAAACACCTAATGTAACAAAACATGAAGGGAGGTTTTGACCATGAGATTTAATGCAAAGGAGCCCTTTCAGAAAAAGGGATACTCAACATTAAAGTTCCTACTAATAAAACTGAGTAAGCTTGGCTAAATCTTCAGTGCAGAATTCAGGATATGTTCATAACCCCAGAGAGCCTGACCATTAGGAAGTTTGCAGAGTCCAAAGCCATACAATGTTGATGTCCTTCTCAAACAAGCTTTGCTGAAACACAACTACTAATCAAAAGTCTGGTCATTAAATGCCATATGACTAATCCTGCCAAAAACAGCTTAATCAAATAGGTTGTCAAACGCTTTAACCCATGCTGTGTCTCACATTCTCCACGCATTAGTCGTGCTTTTTTTTTTTTTTTTAAGAGACTTGCACAATCAAGAACAGAATGTACAAAAAAATACCCTACAACAAAATGGCCCCTTTGCCCACAAATTACTGCCATGACAACATTTTAAATCCAAAGGGGATATAAGCAGGAAGAAAGAACTGCCCCAGAGACTACAACTATTTTATAAAGCAGAAATGAAAGTATTCATTTTCAACAAGAGATTTCTATGGCCAATTCTTTTCTTTTTAAAGGCAGTTCCCACAGTATAATATACCCCACTGCATATCAGACTTTCAAACGTGAAAAGGCCATACTTAACTAATTACATCAATATACAATGGACACAGCTAAGAATCTTCCAGCTTTCTCAGTCACAGTGGAAGTTTTAATTCACATTAAAAACTCACACCCAGTCAGACAAATACATGCATGACACCTGTTTTCAGGACTCTATTATGTCAATAAGAAAAATAATTTTATAATAAAGAAAATGCCACTCCCATACAAACTCTATCCTACCATCCTATAGTAATGCATCAAATGACAAATCATTGACTCCTGGCAATAGCTGGTATACATCAAATACCATCCCAGTTCATTTGAATAGCCTTTACTGACAACAAATACAGACAATTTAATACCTGTTTTCCATACTAAAGCTTTTTAAAAATACTAATTCATTAAATTGTGGACTTAATATATTTTGAAAAGTCATTCATCCTCCTAAAAAAGTAACTGCCAGAAAAGAGACCTCCCTTGCATAGTTTTTTTAAAGGGATTTATATATTAAAAAACCTGCTGCAGTAAACCAGAAAGCAAATCAAACATTCTTGCCCAGACAAAGAAAAAATATCAGTTACTGAAATTGGATACAACAGCTCAAAACCTGACTTCTAGAACTAGAAATCTTAAGCTGGTTGGCCTAAATAATTTCCTCAAAGCATGTGTGACACACGATCACCATTAGACATAGTGGTGTTGTTTAGCTTTTACACTTCAGTTCCAACCTAACTGACTTCAGCCTCACCTATCTGTACAGAAAAGAAAAGAAAAAATACAGATGTATGCATACTGGAGGGGTTTCAGTTTTATCTCCTTGGGGCATTAAATATGTGCTTGTCGTTAATACATTTCATCTCTCAAAAGCCATTACCCAAATGTGGAACCAGATGTATTCGAGTAGTTTACATCCAAGCCTAAACTCCTCAGCCTGGAAGACTTCCCCTAAGACTGACAAACTCACTTTCAAGAAGTTGTCAACATCGAGAGAAATAGTGTCAAAAACTTCCAGGGGTGGTTGTTAGTTTTGGTTCCTTCCCTGGGATGGCAGCGACCCAAGCCCTCAGCCCCCAGGTTTCACCTGCTTCACACTTTGGAGCGAGTTTTGCCCTGGGGGGGTGGTGGTGGTGGTGATCCATGGTGTTGTAGGTATTTTCAAGTCTGATTTCAAAACAAGTATTAGAGGGCATAAAATTATACAAAATTAAGCTGAGAAAAAAAGGAGTATGAACTCATACAAACAGGAACGTGTTCAGCGCATAAACAATTATTTCCACAAATTGCCCTTACGTCAAAAACTTTCCGGGCCTCTTCATTCCTTTGCCTTTTATTCTTTTCCTGCTGATGAGGCAGTTTCCTCTACTTAGAAACATAAAGCAAATTAAAGTGTCCTCATTTTCATACCGACTTCCACTCCTTTAATTTGCATTCTCACATACCCTTTACCCCTATTAAAAAAAAAAAAAGTGTTTCATTATGACAAACAAAATACAATGCTTTTTATGTATCAGGTACTGCTTATTAAAAATAAGAAGCAGAAGAATTTCTTCAAAAACGATCAGCACATTTTCTCCTTAGAGGCTGTGTAGCCTGCTCCCCAAAATCAATGCATTCATTTGTACAGAACACAGGCAGCTACACATCTCTATAACTGCAACTTAAACCACGAGAACCTGACTTTCACACTAATGTATCGTAACTTTTTTTTTTTTAAAGTTTTCTGTGCTAGTGGTGGTATCTTAGATATTCACAGGTATTGTATGTCTACACCATAATAAGCTTTACTACATGTGTGTATATGTATGTATGTATTTATTTATTCTCACCTAATCTCCTATCTAAATAGTCAAAATGTATAACACACTGAAGAATGAAAACGAAGATACATCTATTATACATGCTAGGCACAAATTTGGCAGAAATAAGCCTGGGATAACTAAAAATGAGAAACAAATTTTGATTGTACCTTTTGATGAGAAATCATATCCTTAAATCTAACAGCAGCATAAGAAAAATAGCCCGCTGAACCACCATGTTCAAGAATAATCAGTATCACTTTAATATCATGTAGTTACAGTAGCTGAGACCAATCTTAAAGGATAAAGTTAAAAGATACACATGAAATATTTATCAGCTGTAAATACATTTTGAACTTCCACAACGTTATAGGATAGACTTGGCAGTAAGAAATATTGTACATTGAACTACTGTTGTGCAGAGACACTCTAAGGTAACCAAAGTATTTTGTCAAAAAATATAAAGAATTTAAGAGTCAGCTTAAAAACACTTAAGTGTTGAAACGGACAGGTAACATTCGTTTCCTTCAATCCTCCTCCCCAGTCATCTGATAAAAGCAGTTGGAATGAAATTTTACCGATTCATTCAAACTAACACTACATTAAATTTATTTTAATAAGTATAAAAGTACCAAAAAGTTCAAATAAATACCGCCAAATCCAAACACCATAGTTTGGAGGAATTCTCTGAATGGATTACACCTGGCCCAAAAAGAAAGTACAAGAGTCTACATAAAAAACAGGGTTTTCTCATTTTTATGAAGATTTAAAGAATGCTACGGGCTTCTTTGACCTCCTGCCCCTGCTGCAGAAGGGGTACTCACCTACCGCAGCCCCGGCAGGCTGCTTCGCTCCGACCGGCAGGCAAAAGGCACACCGCCATCCGAAGGACTAATTTTTATCCTAAGTGCCAGTACAAACAAACCAACCAAATAAATCAAACTAAATACACAGTAGACAAGCACTGAGGGATACAAACTGCAGAAATGGAAGACATGTCTAACACCACTGCACCATCACCCCAGGTTATAAAGCAGTAATCAGCAAAAAATAACAGCTTTTGTAATGGTAGTTTTGTGTTTCCCAGTGCCACTTCTTGCTTTCAGTATTATTAGAACTAGAGGAGGGACCTCAGCCAAATTTTTTTTTTATCATCTGGATCTTAATGAAGTTTATGTCCCTACTTGCTGTTAAATTACACAGATTAGTAACACATGAGTAAAATAAATACAATCCTTCACATGATTAAATTTTAAATTACCACATCTGAGAAGGAAAGCACAAACAACACAGATTTGGCGTGTATGGAGCATTTGTTGCCCAGGTTTGAAGGCAGGACTTCTGTTTGAAAGCCTTTGCCTCTTCAGCCAACGAAGTAATTTATTTAGCTGGCTGCTATTACAGACTTCTCAATGGGAGAAAGTACCTTCTAACATTGTATGAATACTGTGGCAGATAAATACAAGAACAAAGAATTATCAAGACTTATAATTAGTCAAATGCTTCTGAAGCTGTGGCAACAGCCGACACTGCATAGATGCACATAAACTAAGGATGCAAAGGTATGCATATGCATGGACTGTAACCCATCACATTTCCACACTGACATTTAGATTCTTAGAGGGTCTTATATCTTGCAGCTCTAACCACAAATTTATCAAATACCTACGAATATGACTCATCTGTGCAGTTATTAGAAAAGCGATGCTTCAGTTAATCTCATTTGGAGTATATCCCATTCATCTCAACCCCGCTTAGATCAGGCACTAGTTTGCAGCTGCGTACATTTGTAATATGTTCCTACCAGGTGCTTAAAACACATCCCAATCCTACTGCTAACATCATTTTAGTAGTTAATCAATCAAATCTAAATGCTCCCGAGTTCAAAACCAGCAGCTGCTATGGGTTGACACAGGTCCAGCAACAAGCGGTTTGTTTAACACTACGTACTGGATTCACCTCCACTTCCACAGACGCTCGCGGTGCTATGCGGCAAGGGTCTCCGCGCCATTTTTCTGCGCCGATTAGTTACCTTTACAACTGCAGACAGCTCAGGGGGCATGGGATTGGAAATCTAGCATCAACATAAACTACTCTTCCTAGCAATGACTGGTAGAGACAATAAGTGGCCTTGCCAAACCACAGTGTGCATCTCAATGCTGCTTGAATGCATTACGCTCCGAATCGGAAGGAGAGGCAGATCATTTGATTAGCTTGATCTGCTGGGGGGACGAGGGGGACACTGCACACAACCCCGCAACCTACAACCCACACCACAGACTTGTACAACTCGCATGTATCATGAATGTGACACATCAACTATTGTTTTATTAGGAAAGATACCTGTTTCCTACTTCCCTCAATAACATAGTCTCAATATTTTTCCTTAGTCTTCAAAAGAAGGCACCGATTTGATACATCATTTGCTTGCGAGACTCACAACAGAATCACAAGAACACCTTTTTCAGAGCAACTTCTTTTCATAAAGCACTACCAGCTCCATTTTGCTCAATCCTTGCAAGCAATTCAGAGGCAATTGGTTTGGACAGCAGAACAGCCACCTCTGGCATCACTCCCACCAGCTGCCTCCATTCACGTGTAAACCACAAAAGGTTGGAGGATATTTTTCCTCACAGACTTCTCCATGAATGATATGACATGATTCAGAAAGGAAGAACCGAAAGAGACACGCTATTAAAAGCCTCTCTACACATTCCCAACTAGTACTTCAGCTTCCAAGTTTTTCCCCCACGTTCTCCATGATTCCCCACTGATTCTCTTACTCTGGCAATTCTGCCAGGCTAGACACCTTTTTTTTTTTTTTTTATTCCTCTCACTCTACTTTCTGCCTTCTGTGCTGGAAAGGCAGCTTTTTCCTATTTGTTTTCCAACATGCTGAGTGCAGCTATAGGAGAATCTGCTTAATGCCTTAACGTATTGCTCACCGATGAGAGAAATAAGTGATAGTGTCTTACTCATTCTCTTTCCCATGTGTTATTGCTTAGTAACGCAAAACAGAGTCTTTACATAGAAAAATACAGCATTCATACATCCTAGAGGGGTCTTGCTAATGCTACAAAACTGTAAGAAGTGACAGTAAATATCCCCCATCATACAGTTTCTCTGGCATCTTTCTGCCAAGTAGAGTTTATTTGTACAGTCTGCAGAACTACTTTGGCAAATGTTTTACTTTCTGAGCATGCAGAGTTCACATCAGATGGCTGACATTCCCCAGAAGAAGAGCCGGGGGAAGAAAGAAAAAAGAAACAAACATCTTGGGACTCCCACTTCCACTCAGCAAGGCTCTGTCCCACCCTTACTGCCCTCAAAAATATGTAACCACTATATTCTGTGTACTTTCCAGTGATAGAAAAGCGCTCCAATCTGCTTCCCCAGTTTAAAAGATGGGTATTTGTGCTTAAAGGGGAAGAAAGAATGAGAACAAGCAGACTATCCATCCATTTCACTGGCATACCCTCCACACAATCTTAGCAAGATTTGGTTTTGTCTTGTGTTTTTAAAGTATGACAATTCACAAAATCACCTTTATCCTTTGATTAAAGAACAATTAAAAAAAAAACCCAAAAAACAACAGGGAGACATTAGTACATGAAAAGTGCTGGACAAAAAAATTCATCTTTTTGATGAATGATGAGAGCTTGAAAAGAGTAATCAACCTTAAAACACAACCAGAAAAAAGTTGGTAACACATTCACAAAAACGTTACAGATAAACATTGCTGCTTTAAGACTGCTATCTAAAACCTATGAGAAAAGAAATAGTAAAATATTTCAAGAAGAATTTTAAATATCACTTTAAAAATCTCCATTTTGTAACTACTTAGTTCCTTTCCTTCCCATTTCTTGCTTTCTGCATACAAAAGCTACTGTAAAATAGAAAACTATATCCTTCTGCATGAAGCACTTTAAGCTAGTAAGAGTTCAGAAGCCCAAATTCACTGCCTTCCCTCACCAGATCTACCAGAGACAAGCTCTCAGGACCACAACTGGTAGGAAATGAGACTGGTGAAGTGACATATTGTCACTCTCTTTTGCCTGATTCTCACCCTCAAAAAACTACTGAAAGCACTTTCTATTTATATTGA
The DNA here is from genome assembly GCF_964195595.1 of Calonectris borealis. Classification (NCBI taxonomy): domain Eukaryota; kingdom Metazoa; phylum Chordata; class Aves; order Procellariiformes; family Procellariidae; genus Calonectris; species Calonectris borealis. Next base: position 146,164,295 of record NC_134313.1, read on the forward strand.
CAAAATGATCTGCTAAGAAAACTCAGACAGCATTGATGATCAGTCAAATTGCTGATGTCATTTATAGCCTATGTTCATATACTAACCTACCCGCAGTAAGTTAGTTAACTCCTTCCTCACATCACATTTTGAAGACTGATAAACTTTTCCAGCTCTTTGTCTATGAAGACCTTTTTCTATAATACTGGACACTGAAACTGCCTGGAAACCACATGTGCCCTTCTCAACTTTTGTTTTGATCCTGAAAGGGAAGTCAGCCTTTCCTGCCCTATTAGACAGCTCCACACTGGTTCAGATTTCATTTCTAAGAGCCAAGATGTCTTTTTTTTCCTCAGTATCCTTATGCACCCCGACATTAACTCATTCAGATGCCTACTCACACCTGTACTATCTATACATTACTGAATAAAGATGCCAATGAACCTACAAAAACAGCCCTGCTACAGCAGCTTACGTGCAGCTTTAACACATGGATTTCTGATTATTCATGCATGTTTTAAAATTTGTTTAAATTCCCTTCTGGGCAAAGGTCCTTCAAATGCAGTCAACGTTTCTTTCTCATTAATTAATGGGAGTTATTTTTTACTTCGCTATTATTTGAATAGTAAATGTTGAAATGCATGTGAAATGAGATGCTATATAAAGACGCAAGAATTCCTGCTCTTCTTCCTAGTGCACTGAACAGAAATTTGTCTCTTGCCCACAGCAGCTCCCAAACGACAAGGCTTCCAAAGTTAAAACAATTCAAGGAGTCATTCATCCTAAGCTAGAGTGTTGATGTTGTTATGCCACATTCAGAGGTTCATGTCAAAAACCCCATTCCTAGGTCAAATTACATTTCTGAAGTACTTAATCACTTTTCAAGACTTTTTTTTCTTATGTGCACTCACAGAACCGTTCCTAACTTCCTCTCCTTTTCCCACTTTTTACCTTGGGGGTAATAAAATTCTGGTTCACTTCATCTGAAAGACTTATTTTCAAGAAACAGATGATATTTCAGTAGACTAGATCAAATCTAGGTTCCATTTAAATTACTTCATCTCCTTGCATTTCAGTTCATTGTCTGAAGTGGAGGCAGTCCATCTCTCCAAATGACTCTTCAAGTTTCTGTTTGCCAATTTGACCATCACGAACCCCTCTAACCCTGATCCCTCAACAGGTATCTGAAGACATCTGTGGCCTTCCCCATTCCCTCCCCAACACTTACACTGACAGAAGATCACTCACTTCCAGTCACCCTTCTTTCTTTCCTCTGTGCCTTTGACAGATATTTCTACACAATATACTTTATCTTCCCCTTTACCACAGTCTCTGTATCAATAGCTGTGTGCAAGACTCTGTGTTCTCTAATTATTCTCTCTTGAATGCAAGTCATTCAGCACATTAAAATCTACTGGGAAAACAGGCAGATATGACAGCACAGATATGAGATACCATTATCCTAGAAGGCATGAATGGGTCAACTGTTTCTCTTTTGATCTGTAAACAGCTACAGAGGTCCTTGACAATGTGGTTTTGCCAGACAAATGAGAGGGAACTAGGATGCTGTTTCTCCACATTTTCAGCGTCCTGAGACCTTTCCTCCAAGCTCCAGACTGCCCTCTCCCAGCAAGGAAATCCCACAAAGCTTTAGAGTGAGTTATCCCATAGCACTCATGCCAACAAAGAAAGGTACACAAAGATAATGTCCAACAAACTTCCAAGGCACACCATGAAAGTCACTATAGAAGCGTGATCAGAATATAAAAATTCATACATACAACATTTGTCATGACATTAGTAAACTTATACCCTTTTCCTTTTAAATTTAATATAAAATATATTAAGAAACAGCAGTTATTAGCAGAAGTTTTCAGGTGCCACCAGACAGTTAACACCGTTTGATAGCATTATTCACCTGACATTAACAGCAGAAAACATTTCCTTCATAAAACCCAGCTGTTCTGAGAAACGTGGGGCCCTTAGAGCTGTCGGAGCAGGAGCTCCAGCCTCCAGAGTCCTGCATAGTCAAGTTAATGTCCTTCCAAAGCATTTAAGTGCTGCTGTTTGTAGCAACATAAGCTGGAAAACAAGGTAGGGCATGCTGCCTCTGGAGTTAATTTTCTTCATAGCACCCATATGGCTCTGCAGTTTGCATTTGTGACCAAAACAGTGTTGGTAACACACCAACGTTTCAGCTGCTGCTGAGCAGTGCTTCCACGGCCTCAAGACCTTCTCTGCTTTTCATACTCACACGATGAGTAGGCTGAGGGTGGGCAAAAGGCTGGGAGAGGACACAGCCAGGACAGCTGACCTCAACTGACCAAAGGGATGTTCTGGGATACATAACATCATGCTCAGCAATAAAATCTGATCTTTCCAAGGTAGCTGTTGCTCGGAGACTGGCTGGGTATCGCTCTACCTGTGGGAGGTGGTGAGTGATTGTCTTTGCACCACTTGGGTTTTTTTTCCTTCCCTTCACTTATTAAACTGTCTTTATCTCAACCCACGAGTTCTTCTCGCGGTTGCTCTTCCAATTCTCTCCCCATCACACTGCAATGGGGGGGAGGGAGGGGAGGGAGCGAGCAGTTGATGGGTGCTCAGTTGCTGGCTGGGGTAAACCCACCACATAAGGTCTCCTCTAAAAAGTTATAATGTAAATACATATCCAATGTGAAGTTGTTACGCTGCTGAAAATACGTGTCTGTCACAGACAACAGTTCATATTCTCCGCTAGTTTAAACACTCATAATTTGCTGAAATGAAATAGCAGAAGTACTATATTCTCAAAATCCAAATATGAAAATAAAGAGTTTACCACATAACTGCAAGGTACTGTGGGCATACCTAAGATTAAAAAGAGATTCTGTATTGTCAAGTACTTTCAGGATCCCCATCTTTTAGGGTTCAGATCCCCTGTTTACCGAAAAACGTATCTCTCTGAATGAAAGCTGTGTGCAGAGCACCTTTAGGAAGTGCTGCAAGTACTTAAAATAAATTTTAGAAATTAAACAACCAGAGGCAAAACAGACCAAGTCTAGTACTTCTTCCCAATAATATTGTAAATATAGTTCTGCTCCAATGTTATGTAAATATGGGCAACTACTGTAAATTATAATATTTTTGTGGAAAGAGGCTGCTGCCAATAGAAATCCACATCCCATTCTTCCTCTCCCCCTTTTTTTGTGGAAGAAGAAGAAAAAAAAAAAAGAGTGCTTATAAAGTGAATCTTTGCCTGTATTTTGCGCTTCTGTATTTCTTTAAATTCAGAGAACTGCAACCCCTCCAGCCTCCCTGTTTTCTAAGTATTTTCTACAGGATTTTTTCTAAATTATTCAACTGGGAGACTAGACAAAATGACCTACTGAGGTCCCTTCCAACCTAAGTTATTCTATTATCTCCTTTCAGATGAAATTTTTGTATGCCACTTTCCTACACCGAACTATTTTATTGCATACTTATGAACTCATGCAAATGCCGAAACTAATGGCAGGGCTGCCAGACCCCTAACAAGAGCAGTGCAAACAGCACCAACACTGCAAAAACTCTTAACACTACAGAGAGAAAATAATATTTCCATTTAAAAAAAATGCTAATTTAAGACAAGCAGTATTCTGAAGCATAAGAGCCAACATAAAGAGAAGGGGAAATGAAAGTGATTCCATAAAATTAGACATACATAGTACAAAAACTAAATTGACATATACAATAGCCTGTGGTATATTACTATGAGAGCTACAAGCAAGGTAATCGAACTCTTGTACACAAAAGATTTTGAAATACACATGATAAGCACAACAGTAAGAAAGAGGTCAAAACTTATATATAATCTTTATTAAATATAAAGCATTATTATGTCTCAAGTCAAAAAATAGAAAAATACAGAAAATTAGACTGGACAAAAATTTTCCACTTTTTTGCAGAAGCATAATGGTTTCAGGAGAGTTGCCTGAAAGGATTTTTCAGGACCAAAATCAGAGCTAGATCTGCCTCCTCATCTCCATAAAACAGAATATTATCTGGTAATCACAAAACTCGGCTGGGCTGTAAGATACACATGCTGAAACACTATCAGCTTTTCTACAGTGGGCTGGATCTTCTTTAAGGAAAGCATGGAGGAGGTTTTTCGATCCTGTTACAGACTAAAAAAACATCTGAAATCCCAGTACTTTGAAGGACAGATAAAATGTTTATTTCCCAGCTCAAAGAGTAAGGCTTACTACACTCCTACAGCAAAGGAGCCTTTACTCACAACTCTTCCCTGGCGTTAAACAAAAAAGCACATGCGCACATACACAAGGAAAATGCCCACAGAGATATCCAAGCTTGAAGGAAACAGAATATAAACATATTAAAGCAACAAGTCCCTGTGGTCCCATTTGAAAATACTGCACAGGAAACCCAAGTTGTAAGGTGAAACTATTCTGACTAGGCATGGAAATAGAAACTACATGTTAACAGGAGCTGGAGGAAAACAGTTTAGCTGTAAGGTTTTTTTTAAGTATTTAAGAATTATTAAGAAGGCAGAAGGAAGACAACTTCATAATAAAACACTTGCTTTTCATTAGCGTTTTTGTGAAGTTTGTAAAATCTCTAGAGAATGAAATCACATTTTGAATCCTATGTAAGTAAGAAGACATCTTCCCCTCCCTTGAAAACACCCGGATGCTTTCACTATACTCCATTTTCTTCGCTTATTCTCCTTTCTTGGCTCCAGGCTATTCTACAACGGATTTGCCAGCAGCTCTAGAGATTAGGTGGACTTCTAAGAGACAACTTATTTCAGCAAAAAGAATTATTTTCTGTTCTTCATTTATGCCAGGCATCTGAGTAAGATAAACCATGAACTGCAAAACATGAATCAATACAAAGCTGTGACTACACCTGGAGTTTTGCGAGTAGAATTAGTATTGTTTAACAAAATTATGCCTAAAAAACATTACCATGCCACTGCGATTTTTATATGTCCCTAGATCTGAGCAATAAAACCCAAACATAAGAATGCCAACATTGGATGAAACCACTCAGCCTGGTACGCCTTCTCTGACACTCAGGAGATAAGCTCTGTGGTTTCTGTTGAGAGAGCACACATACCCTTCCAGTGAGAGTCACCTCCAGATGTTTTTCATTTGTCCCCTCCTCCAACATCTGCTCCGTTGCCCAGACATACTTCGCCCTCCCCAATCTTGGGAAAAAATCGCCCCCACCCCAAGTCCTGCAAAGGCTTTTACCTTCAGAACCAGCCCTGGAGCACCTTTACTGCAGGAAGGCAGAGACAGCAACTTGAGGCAATGAGATCAATTCAATGAAGCTCTCCACAGAAAACTTCCCCCTGTCCGATTAATTTTTTTTTTTTTTTACTTGCCTCGTCCACACCATTCATAGTTTTGCATATTTGTCATATTCCCCCTCGGTGGTCTTTTCCAGGCTTAACAATCCTAGTCTATTGGATTTCCCCTTACAACACAGCTGTTCCACATCCCTGTATCTGCTCTACTTGGGTTCTCCAGTTCTAGCAAAGCCTTTCCAAGAGGGACTCCAGAAGGCACCTCGACAGATTACCAGGTAAAGAGAGAGCAAAGGACACAATGGTGACCCCTTCTGCAAAGGCATGCAAAGGAAGAAACATCTTTGACTCCCTCTCCTGTCACCTCCCCAACCCCTTCAAATCCTCAAGTTAAAACCAGAGGAGAAGCAGGGCAGCATGTCTCCTATCTGTAAAAGCTGAGAATATGCTAGCAACGCAACTGCTAGCTTCCCCTCCCAAATCACTCTGGTTAACATGAGGGAAATAATTTATATCAAGTAAAGATGGTAAACTTTATATACAGTATGTTTAACAGATAAAGACAGGATTAAATGAGCAAGTAAAGACCCAACCTGTCTAACATGGATATCTGTAGTTTGAATATATCATTTTAGAGACAGCAATTAATTTACTCTGTACTTGTATTCATTTTTAGATAAAACTGGTTTGAATACCGAATTTTCACTTATATTTGAAAACAGATTTGTGTTTCTAACTCATTACCTTTAAAGATTGAAAGTCATGCTATGAATATTTCTGATGTCCTTAGTTACTTCTTAAACATACACTTACTTAAAACTAAACTTTTTTTTATATTATATATAGTCAGACTTATGCAGAGTGAGTTAGACAACTCATTTTCTGACAAGCCTAAAGAAGAGTTCATCTGTTCACATTAAAGCATAACATAACAGGGTTTAGGAGCAGGGAAGGAAAGGGATGGGGGGGAGCTACCTATACAGGCATCAAAGTTTCACTTAAATAGTATAAAAGAAATAGATATCCGTTAGGCTGAAGCAGCGTTACACAGAGACTTCGTAAGGAAAACTTAAGTGTGGAAGAATTTTAATTTTCTCTCCCAAGTTTTCTGTAACACACTTTTTTCCTTCCAAAAAAACTAGAAACCTGAAAATCTAGTTTATCTGCCTGCTGCAGTCACAAGGGACAAAAATATTTATGACATGATTTGTACATTGTCATGTTAATCACTTCTACACCTCCTGTTAGCAATAAATCAATGCTGCTAATATTTACCTGAGCAATAACTATTGTTTTCAACAAGAAAATTACTAGCTGGTGCCTGTTTTTCTTATTAAGTATTATTTTACAAATCAAGGCTTTGATTCTACAAGTACTCAAATTTTTGACATGTTCATGTATTTCCCTGGAAGCCAGTGAGGCTTTCTGTGCACAAAGCAGAGCGCCCTTCATGCTTTGCAAAAACTTTACTAAGAATTTAGGAACCAAATACTAAAATCTATTTCAGTTACCAATAATACGAATCCAACTGAGAAATACATGGTGACCTGTTTATTAAAAGGTACCTAAACTGCTGACTCCATCTAGGTTAACAGAACTGTAAGCTTCTGAAATGTATTTTTGTGACCAAATTCAAGAGATCTAGAAATCTATCTGAAAAGGGAGAAAAGTAACAGACACAGCAGAAGATTAAAGAGGGATAACAGAAAAGATAGGGCATGATGAATTTGAGGACTCTAATATTTAGGCCCTGTCTAGATCTTCCATAAGTAATTAAAAAAAAAAAAAAAAGGGTAATCAATACTCTTTTTCAAATCAATTCAGAGTAAACAATAGGTTTATAGCTCACACTAATTCTAGTGAGAGCTTCATGATATTTTTAGTGGCACAGCACTGAGCTCATTAATTAGAAACGCCAAAATGCACCTCAACACTGGAGTTTTGTTTTGCATTTTATCATTTGTCTCGCTTGTTAACTTTAGCCATTAAGACAAAAAAAACCCCATAAACCTGTTTCAATCACCACAGTTCACTAACCCATAGCTGATTTTTCATGACGTGTTTTGGGATTAATTTTTTAGTATTTTACACAGTGATTAGCTAGTTTGGGAGCAAACCCTCTCCAGGGGATCATTAATTAATTACAGACATGTTGTTTATTAATGCATATTTTTATTTTCCAGTGAGAGTGAACATAATTTAGTCCCTTCTCTTAAAAACATAAATTAATAATAATTCTGTTTTATTGCACAATTAATTATGGCCCAGTTTTAAAGCATCCCCAAGTTTGATCAAGCAGGAGCCTAAGGGTACCATTTTTTAGCATAATGAGCACAATCTTTTGAACTCTTCTGCTGAAGAGGTTTGGTGCTCAGGACAGAGCTTCATGAACAAGTTTGCAGGATGCATGCCATCCTGCTATTACAAAATGGCAGCTATTCCACAGTAAGAGCATGTAAGGGGCAATTCCACACAAACGCAAGTTAATACAAGGCAGTTTAGCCCTTAAAGTAAAGGGTAAACTTTGTGTTAAAACAGGAGTAAAATATGTGATCACGTAAGGGGTAAAATATGTGATCATGTGCCAATCTTAGGCAGAAAACTGAAACAAAGGTACGCCACACTTTCAAAAATAGAGGTCATTCAGCTGTGCTTCGTTGATGGTGATGGCAGCTTTATGCATCAGCAAAAAAAGTTACAGGTACAACACAGCCTTTTCAAATTAAGAATACAGCCCTATTATCATCATCAACTCACAGACTCTTTCCTAGAAATCAAGGGTTAGATCCCGAAGTGTTAAGGCCAGAATTACAACCAGGAGTCCTGCTGACAGCCAGTAAGATGAAATGAGTAATTCTGGTTAGACTCTGGTTCCCCAGCTATTTCTTCCACGTGGTATTTCTTAATGCTAATGCCAATTCCCGAACTGGAAACATTTCAGGAACAAGCCCATAAGCAGAGCAATTCACTGTAAGAAGCGTTTAAAGGCCACACTTTAGATCAAGAATTAAGAGGTTTCAACTAGCCTGGACTTGCTCCATACATCTCCACATGATGTGTATTTGAGAAGAGGTTGAAACATATCTAAATAACTAAATGAGAAAACCAAGGAGAAGAAACACACACAGCAGGTAATAATTGTGATGGGATATTCCCCCTTCCCCTAGGTTTATGGAAGAAGAACCACATGTGAAAATCAGTATCTCCCCTCCCACCCTACTGCCTAAAAACACTACTATAATCAAGACACAAAAAAGAAGAAAGGTGTTCACTTTTCTCTAATGCTGTCCTTCCCCCAACTTTACCAGTGTCCTTTAAAAAGCGAAAACTCAAGAAATTGTGCAGAATTTCCTTCATTTGACAAAGCTTACTTTTACTCTCATGCTTTTGGCAGCAAATGTTTCCTCTTTCTGGATAAATCAATCAGGAGCCCCAAAATGTCTGCACAAGTTTGCTATGAAGGAATAATTCCAGGGGAAAGCAGCTTTATTTCTGTTGGAAGCACGTAGCTCTTTTAGAGGTTCATAAATACAAGTGGTTTCCATCTATAGGTTACTCCCTCAGAGCCTCTTGCTTTTGAAACTAACCTCCCTAGTTGAAGAGTAGGGAGGGGAGAAGCTTAAATGTACATATATTATGCATATTAATAAAAACAAACAGCACAAGAGCCCCTTTTTTTAATTCCTCATGGAAACAGGAGATAAGAGGTAAAGTTACAGATTTCTATAAAAGAAAAAATTCAAAAACCAGCAATAAGCTCTGGAGTGTTGCTTGCTCTGGAGTACCAAGTGTTAGGGGTTTTGGGAGAGAAAGAAAGAGAAGGACTTCTCCAGAGATGTCTTTGGCAGATGAGCAGTGGGTAGGAATGAGCTTCTAAAAATAAGCTTTTAATTACAAATGTTGTAGAGAATCTTCACATCTGGATTTCCTCTAAGCTTTTATCGACAAGTGGTTTGAAACAGTACCTCTTACAGCCTTTATAGAACTTGGACGACAATTATTTGCAATGTACTGTACGGAATTACATATGAAGCAAATCACCTCTCCTTACAGAAACACTTAAAATATTATTGGTGTTCATATATGACAAAACTAACAATAAGTCAATTGCTTGCGACACAAGCGATGCAAGAAGTTTCAAACGGATTGCAGAAAGCAAGCAGCCTGCAATGAAGTTCATGAATCACAGCATGGTGGAGGTTGGGAGGCACCTCTGGAGGTCATTGGGTCCAACCCAGCTGCTCAAGCAGGGCCACCTAAATCATGTTGCACAGGATGGGCAGGTTGTCCAGATGGCTGCTGAATATCTCCACAGATGGTGACTCCATAACCTTATTGGGCAACTTGTGCCAGTGCTTGGTCACCCCCACAGTAAAAAAGTGTTTCCTTATGTTCAGAGGGAACCTCCCGTGTTTCAGTTTGTGCCCATTGCCTCTGATCCTGTCACTGGCACCACTGAAAAGAGCCTGGCTCTGTCTTCTGTACATCCTCCCTTCAGGCATTTATAGACATTGATAAGATCCCCCCTGAGCCTTCTCTTCTCCAGACTAAACAGTCCCAGCTCTCTCAGCCTTTCCTCATAGGAGAGATGCTGCAGTCCCTTCATCACTTTAGTGGCTCTTCCCTGGACTCTTTCCAGTATGTCCATGTCTCTCTTGTACTGGGGAGCCCAGAACCGAACACAGGAGGGCCTGCAGGTGTGGCCTCACCAGTGCTGAGTGGAGGGGAGGATCACCCCCCCGACCTGCTGGCAACACTCCTCCTAACGCAGCCCAGGATACCATTAGCTGCCTTTGCAGCAAGGGCACGTTGCTGGCTCGTGTTCAACCTGGTGTCCACCAGGACCCTAGGTCCTCTTCTGCAAAGCTGGTCAGCCCCCAGCATAATAAGTTTTAGGAAACAGTGTTGCCTGGACTTAGATACTGAGTCTCCTTTTTTTGCCCCAGACAGAATTTCATCTTGTACCCAGTTAGAGGCTGTGGTGGATGACACGGGATTTACTCTGGATGTTGCTGTCTCTCAGAGTGGCTTATATCATTACTGACAGACTATGAGTGCAAGTTATATGGTCCTGTGGTAAAACAGCGAGGTTGCAACTCATGAAAGTTCAGTCTAACTTCTGCGTGATTTGGTATCTACATCTGAAATTTTGAAGAAGGCTAAGAAGCAAACTCAGAGTATAATTAATAGATTCCCACTGAATATCTCCAATTCCATCTATGTTCTTTGGCAAAAGAAAAAAGAATCACATTTTCCATTTTTTGCCTTCCTCTCCAAGAGGCCTTCTCTCTGTATTTTTCACAAGAGAGAGAAACTGAGCAAGGAAAAGAGCCATGGCATTCTTCCAAACTTTAACAATAAAACAAACCCAATTCACATAGGTTTCCAAGATGAGGATCCATTCACAGTGGAACATCTGCACCGAAGTCTTGCATCACCACTGAACCCCAGCAGCCTCTTGAAATCACCTCTTGGGCTCATCTCCTCATCATATACTACTCATGAGCTCTGCTAGGTCCTATGGGCATAGATTCATACAGGTGTGCTCTCTAAAGCTTAACTGGTGACACCAAAATAAAACATCACTTCGACTGTAAAAATCTACATCATTCCCACCCCAATTCTGGAAGAATGAAGTAATTAGTGCTGGCAATAAACCTACCAGAGCATCTCAATTAGAACTTTGCTGAAATTAATGCAGAGGTCAGAACTTTCAGAAAAAGAGTCCCAGGTTCCCTGACAGTATTTGTTCAAATATGCTAGAACCTTTTTTTCATAACAGTAACTTAAATATTTTACTTTTGAAATAGTATTTTGTTGAATATCATCACTTTGTTAAAGCTCATAGTTTGAACCCAGTCCTAATGTCCATATAAAATGTAAGTCTAAGCATTCTCTCCACACCACTGAAAAGACCTGTTCTTAAGATATAAAAAATATCCATACTTAGTCTAACTCAAAACTGCTTAGTTACTGCAAACTTACTTTCAAAGATAAAAATACCATTTTCTTACTGATTTGAACAGAAAAAGTCTTGAAGTGCTACAGCATGCCTTTCTGAAGGGCAAGCAAATTAGGCATACCCCTTCATCTTCTCTGAGGTTCTGTCATGATTTGATGATGGCCAGACACATCACATTTAACTGAGCCATACCACACTAATAACTAACTAACTAAATAAAAAAACTCAAGTATTTGTCCAGATGCTATCCTCTAGTTTCTGGAATTCTGTGCATCTCCAAGGTCAGCAGGAGATGCCTGTAACAAACATCCTGTTTCCATCTGGTTCCTCTCTGTGCATGAGAAGCCAAGATAAATCATAGCTTTTTTTTTTTTGCCTTTTTTTTTTAAAAAAAAAACCCAAACCAAAACAAAACCCTTTTTTTCCCTCCAAACTGAGCAAACCTGCAGTCATGAGAGACTTCCCACACCTAAACAAGCCAAGGCATGGTAAGAATGATAATGAATCTGACAAATGGAACTGGCATCATTCTTCACGTAGATAACTTTTTCTGAGCAAGCGTAGATTGCTATTTTAACTGTAAAACTGCATCAGTAATTGGTATCAGCAAAGCAGAGCAGGTTGGAGATCATTTGGTAAGTCTGGCTGTTTAGAAGGCCAATAAACAAACGAAAGCTACCAAACTATGCTTTCCACCGCTTCTGCCAGTGTCTGACAGCCCCCGCAGGTGCTCCCTTCCCTCCCTGCCCACTCCACTCAGGACATGAGCTCCCACCCCGGCTGCACTCCCATGCCCCCTGCAGCTGCCTCGACACGTGGCAAGGACTTCAGCAGCATCCTTGTCACCACGGACAAGGAAATAATACCAGCTTAACAACAAGGCAAACAGAAGATAAATGGTGAATATCAATAATTACACTGAGACGAAGCTATAAACAAAGCCAGGCACAAAACAGGGAAAAAAAAAAAGAAGAAATCAAAGAACTATATGTGTGTCTAAGAGTCAGCCGACAGCTACTGACACGGCATTTGGACTATGGTGCAGTTTTTGTCACCATACTGGATAAAAGGAAATAACTAAAATGAAACCAGAAACTGCTATAATAAGAGGACGACTAATTCCGAAAGACACAGAAGAGGTTACCAGTCCCATGGGGGGACAGGGGGGATGTGTGTGTGGCTAGTTTCCAAAACAAAACAAAAAAAAAGAGCAAAAGGACTTCCAAAAAAATAACCTGTGAAAATCTTTCTTTGTCAGAAAGCAATAATCACTGTATATTAATAGAGAGATGGAGATAAAAAGAAGGGGACACTGATCAAGCTCTATATGAATTTCAGTAAGTTCTCCTAACTGCTTTCTGTAACTGCCGAACAATAGTGAGGAAAAATGCTTCAGCTGAGAGGGTATTAACTTAGGAAAAATATTATGAACCAAAATATGCATCCTAGCCTCTGCACTACTTCTTGCAACATAGTTGGGATAACAGAAAGTCTTCCAGATTTCAAAGCTGAAGGGCATATCTGACCTAACTAATCACAGCAAGTGACCTCAGACAAATTCCTTCAGACTTGAATTTTCAAGATGGGACTCAGAAAACAAGTTCAAGAACAGCATGAAGCCAGCCTCAGGTACAGTTTCAGGATCACCATGGCCACCACCTGTGCCTGAGTCTGAATGTGCAGTTTCAGTGGAAGAAAAGGAAGACAAAGATCCATTAAAGCAAAATAGCGCTGAGTGCGATTACGTACAAATAAGAATCCACTGGTAACAAGAAATTCATTTTACTCTAACTAAAAGAAACAGGAAAACTCCTCAAACATGTATGTATGGAAGAACATCTTTTTGTATATGTGAGCTATCAGACTAAGAAGTTCACATACAAAGAAAAGCCCTGCTGAGCATGTGGCAGCAGGAAAAATACTGTAAGCCACTGGTTTTCCTGGGCCAGCACAGCAACGAGTAACTTCTGCAGCTAGTAGCTTTGCTTTCATTTCTCAACACTGAAAAAGCTGAACACCTGGATCCTACAGAGAAACTTAATTCAGATTAAGTAACTACCTCAGGAGAGCCCAAACACAAATAATTCCAGTTGTTACTTGGAATTGGTGATAATGCACTATGTACTCTCTCAGTGGCCTTGCCTCCATCATTTATCGTTAAGTTTTCAGCAGCATTCACTCTTATTTTTAGTTATTAAATCACTGCTAATATTTCACATTTAAATAACCTGTAATATTCAGGTTTGAATTTTCAAACTTGATAAGGAGAATTGCCATACCTGAAAAGAACAAAAGAAGTACTAGCAGGACTACGACTCAACTGGCATCAAAGCAGAAAGCTTTGTTGGAAAGGAAAAGGGGTAAACAAATTCCAGAACGTATAGAGAAACAGGTATAAGGCAATGACAATTTCTTTAGGCCTTAAGATCATCAAAATGACAGATTTGTGCATATAAAATCCATTTTGCTTAAATAAACTAGTCATAGCCTGCAATCTCCTTTTCTTATCCCTTCCAAATAAATAGCAAGAGATGTCAATTGACTCAGAACCTTGATTACTGTGGATGGCATCCTGCAAATATACGGTTGTCAGTGAAATTGTGACACACAGCAGATGAGGCATCATACATGCAGAATTTCTCAGGAAAGCCAACAAGTAGACAGAAATCATTTTCATTTAGATCCTTTTATGAGAAGATGATTTAAATATAGTCCTATGTTTGTTAGTAGTGTGCCTTGGAAGAAGGAAAAAAAAAAAAAGCAGTAAGGTCTAAGTACAAAGAAGATGGAAGAGACAGACCCATCAAGGAAGTCACAAGATTATTTCTTGCCTCGCAACCGGGAGATTGCCTGGCAATGCCGAGAACAAGAAGCTACTTACCCCATATGTAACGTACTTTGTTTTGTTACTCTATTTCATCTACCAATAAATTATTACATCCCATATATCCCAAGAAAATAAACAGCAGGATCTACACGTAAGCATACTTCATCGAAATGATGATAGCTTGCGTTCAGACTCCACATCTCTGGAATGCATATATCCTCTTATCTGATCAACAGAAACATCCAACACAAAAATACGCATGCACAGGTGACAGAAGTAGGCCTGGAAATTCATCTTCATTTTGCAGTGCTTCTCTGATAGCTAAAACATTTGCCTGCAGACCGGAACTTAAAGCTTTTATATGTGTCAGTGTTTTGGCCGGATCCTCACAAGTCACTGCAGTGGACATGGATTCAGACCAAGTTCTGCTCCTTTGCTCCATCCATTTTCAAAGAAAAATTAAGCAAAGGACACATACATACTAACTAGTAACATGAACCCTTCTTCCGTCCACTGTCCATAGGAGAAGGGAAGGCAGAGAAGGGGAGTAAGCAGCTTCATAGCTGACTTAACCATTTTTCTTACCCCATGAAAATAATATACACTTTCTGAATGGTAACTGGATGCACTGTCAACAAACATGCTGGGCAGAAGAATGCACAACTGAACACATCAATGGCTGGGGCAAAAAGTTAAACCACTGCCACTCAACAGATTTAAGGGATGCTCTGAGATGAAAACTCTTCCCTGAGCACCACAGAAAGGTTCTCAAATTTTGGTCTCCTAAAGCCCAGGTTTATCCCCCAACACTAAGAACAATTCCTGTTCTGAATGAGCAAAAAGTGACTGCCAAGTAAATCTCAAAACCTTCTGCATGGTGTCCAATTTTGCTTTAAAGCTTTGAAACCAGACACAACACAGCAGGCATTCCGCAGTCAGTTTTTCTTGATGGCTTTCCTGCCACCTCTCAATTACTTACTAGTTTGCATTGTGGTCACCTAGACCTGGTTCTGAAGTGCCTCACATCTCCCAGAACCCGACTTTCTTCCACGTGCAACACAGCACAGGGAAGTGACAGGAATCCCTAGTCGCCATATAAATGCTGGTAATTCTCTGAGAAATTAAGCGAGGCTGTCCAAGGGCTGGTTGTTTTTTTTTTTTAAGCCACCAGAAGTTTCACAAAGAAGTTTCACAAACCAGCATTTTTACAGACCGATGAAAGGCACATCTGTCCCACTGCTGATCCAATAAGAAGCTGCCACTCTCCAGCAGAATGGCAGTATTTGCTCTCTTCCATCCATGCTGTTCATTCTTACACTCACCTGAAGCACATTTGCTAATAATATTATCAGTCCTCGTCCAGAGGAAACAATTATTCCCTTTAAGCAGCTGAGAA
The DNA here is from genome assembly GCF_964195595.1 of Calonectris borealis. Lineage (NCBI taxonomy): Eukaryota > Metazoa > Chordata > Aves > Procellariiformes > Procellariidae > Calonectris > Calonectris borealis. Next base: position 146,179,746 of record NC_134313.1, read on the forward strand.
TGGCTCTGTAAGACCTGAAGTGCTGGCACACCCTCGCATCACACAGCAGTCCTAAGAACTACTGACACAATTCAGATCCATAGTTTGTTGGAATGGCCTCAGAGACATGGCAGCAGAGACCAGTAAATCTGCCGGGCAAGCTGGTGTCTAAGCCGTCTGCTGCTAGGGAGCCACTGGACCAACACCAGATCTGTTTGTTTTCCAAATTCAGTTGTAGTTTTTTTTATTTTTCTAACATTACTTCCTACCTCTCTTTCCCATCAGCCTTCAGTCACACGTCACAAGTGATTAACCACATACTACCTGCTTGTCCCAGCATTAAGCAGACGAGAACTGCATCAAAGTCATCATACATCCCAAGTCAAACCCAAGTTCTCAGCACTGGTAACACCCCTACCCCAAAGGTATTCAGGCCATACATAAACATTATCCATACAACACTTATTCTAAGCACTTCTCTGGAAATTCTCCATCACAACATACCACACATCACATCATAAAGCAGTTCAGTAGTCACCAGTCTCCTGCTTCCTAAATATAAACAAAGTCATCAAGAAGCAGACGGCTCAGCCATGGCTGATTTCACTGTATCTAGATCAACAAAGAATTACTGCACCCAAGAAGGAGGGACAACAAGCAGGCTTCCAAAATCCTTTGCATCACAGGCTCTTCCCCAAGTCTGTCACACACCAACCTCACGCTTTTAAGTCTCTCAGGAGTGAAATAATCAACATTTATTCCAAGATCCTACAAAAAGTAACCCTGAGTCTCAAGAGGGGTAGATTCCTCTCTCCTCCATCTCCCATAACCCAGACCCTCTCCTGCAGGAGAAGGTAAAGATATAGTTCCATACCTATACTTCCTACATGCACTTCTCTCTCAAGCTACTTACTATAAATAAAACTTTAAAAAAACACACAAATGTTATTTAGTGTGTTGTGTGCCTCCTGCATTATGGCATTCAAATTCCTCTTGTTCATTCTTTACAGAGCTCTGCTTTTTTCCAACTACATCCTTCCCTTTAACTCTTCAAATTCAAAATCTTTTCTACACAAGAGTTCTGGTTCAGAGATGGGTGTCCTTTAAACCAAGGCATTTTTCATGGCAACATCCCACAGAGGGAGTAGCCTTTTTGTTTTGGGGTTGGTTTTTTTTTTTTTTAGAGAGAGAGAGACCGTGAGAGCAAGCACATTACAGAATCAAGTAACTTGGCAAAACTCCCTCCCCTTTCACACACTTCCACTTCAAACACACAGAAGTTGTTCCATGAGTCAAATAAATGAAATTTGGCTTCCTCAGAGTTGGAGACTCTAAACGTAGTAAGTAGATGAGTATTAAGAATTTTGCTGAGATCAGAGTATTCATAACACCTCCAACCAGATTCTCCTATATTCACAAGAACTAGCATTCCAGCTTTTCCATCAGAAGAGATTCTTATCTCTATCCCTCAGCCAGCTCACATGCTTTTTCACCAACCATCTAGGCGTCTAGTGTTAGCCAGCTCCAAAGTCACTGGGTGGAGTCAGAAAGTATTACATATGCAGCAGGCACAATCACAATATCCTAATTTCCTAAGGAAGGTGGCCTTAAAAAAAAAAGTGCTCTTGATATTGGGCAAAATTAACACTAAAATATAGCTAAACAACAGCAATACAACTCACCGCATAAGAAGCAATAATCACAGCAATTCATGTTGATTTTGAGTCTTAAGATTATTTTGTTTTGATTTCATTATGACATTGATATTAATCCATCTACTGTGCATATATATGACTGAGGATCTTAAACCATGATTTAAGTGCTTAGAGACACCACTAGCAACAGATGGACAAGAACTAACAGCTCAAGACTGACTGACAATAATCTAGAAATAAAGCGTAACAGTGAGCAGCTAACCAAAGCAACAGGTTACCAGCCTTGCGACGAGGTTAGTCACAACATCAACACCGGCTGTCACTCCAACAAATATGCTGCAATTCAGCCACATGTTATTGGCCTTGATCACATTCATTTGAGTGAAAAAGAAAATAGTTCCACCATTATATGACAGAGTGGACAAATTCTGTAGTTCTTATTACACTAATGGTCCAAAGACGTCAAAGCAATTCTGCATAGTTGGAAGTTATTACTCTAAACTTTGTCAGAGAAAAAACTACTGGAGCACAAATGAAATGCTCACTCAAGGGCCGATCATTTGCTTATAGACCCCTCTTTGCATGTAACGCTGCTCCTCAGAGCTGTTTATCTTCTGTCTTGGTAGCCAGAGTAGATAATCAGCGCTTTACCTAAAAGGATGAAACAGATGCTTTCTGTGCCAGAACCTACACCCGGAGAGTGAAATTTAGGTTGCTTTGAAAAGGAGGGCAACTCTTTTTTTGTTCCTTTTTTTTTTTTTTTTTCCTTTCCAGTTTGCCCTCTTCAGAGAGCAGGTTACACCATTTCAGGACACAAGGAGAAGATGCCTTACTCTCTCCTACTCAAATAAACTAACTTTGAAAACAGGCAAGAACAGCCCACACACCACCACCACCACCGCTCCCAATTATGATGTTTCATGATGGAAGAAACCAATCCACAAACCACTGAAAACACTGAGAATCCTCCTGCTGATTTCAGTAGGTACTGGAGCAAGCCCATGTTCCAGTTCCCACAATGTGACCAGTAAACATTGGTATGACAAAAGGAAAAGGCTAAAGGTTCAAAAAAAAACCAAAAAAAGCACACACTATTACTTTGCTGCTTTGAATGAAAGACTATACAAAAAGTGGTCTGTATCCTACTCTATTCACCTGAGTCTCTGGAAGATGTCATCTTAGGAAGGTAAACAGGCTATCAATGGTTTTAAATGGATTAATTCAAGTGTTCTCAAGGACTGAAGTAAAGGCCAGCAGCACCTACAGAAAAAAGTTTTTTCATTCAAAATTTAATCAAAGGAACACAATAGCAGGTACAAGAAAAGTGACAAATCCTACACTACTCCTTCACGCTATTGTTGTGCTCTGAGCTTATGGGCAGGACTAAATGCACCACAGAGATCCCTGAAACACTTCTAGAACAACTAGAAGTATTTTCTGACATGCAACTTATTCACAGGCTTTGCTCTTCATGATTCTTTTGGTCCTAATTTACTAGAGGGATTAATTTCATAACCCACAGAAAGCAATTATGTGATACACTTGCCTGTCACAGTTGATATCTTAGTTTTCAGTCGTTTCTCTTCAAAAGAAAGACGACTTCCTGCAGTGCTGTACATTTCTGAGCTACTGCATGCAAGCGTAAAGTAGGCAGAGTAACATCCACTGAACAGCTCAATTTTTCCCCCTCGATTCCTGAAGGACAAACAAGTAAGCTCCTGATGTAGCACCTACAATGTGCAGAATAACCCAACAACTGACTGGGCTGCAAGCCCAAACCTTGTGGCTTTAGCAAGGTCATCTTCCTCTTCATCCCATTTTCCCTCCCCCCTCAGAGATTTCAGGTCCCTGCTGGCCAGCTTCTGCTACTGGTGTCCTGGTCACAACTTCAAAGGCTAAAACACATCAGTCCTCCTTCTCTATCGAGGTGGCCAGGGCACAGAGTCCTTCCCCGCAAGTTCATTGCTACTTGTTCAATCCCCACTTCACAGGCCAACCTCCCTCCAGGAAAGGGGAGACAGCATCTTTCATCAGCATGAAAGGAGAAAGAGCATCTTTTCACTAACTGTACAGGGAGAACAAGCTGCTTGTTAAATGCAATTTATGTTTCAATATTTGACTGTATCGTGTTTCATAGTAGGAGACCTACAAAGCTGAAGTAAAACAGTGCTTGGACAACTACCTCCTCTCTCTCCTTCTCATTTCATATTCCCACTTATTGCCATCATAACTCTCTTCATAACTGCATCTCTGGTATATCAATACTACGCATACTAGCCAGAAGACTAGATTGCTTTCCTTTTATATCATGGTATGGTCCTAGTAGCGTTTTTCAGGACAGCCTTCTGAGATCCAACAAATACACCCGCTCCTCTGCTCGCAGATATTCTCTCCCTTAGAAGTACGTGTCATTACAATCAGGTACACTATTCTTACTGAAGACTGTTTTATCTTCTGATTTGAAGGATGTTTGAAAAGAAAGGAATTAAGTGATACGTGGTACAGCCATTCTCTGATTCACACTTCAGGCAAGATAATTGCCAAGAACCGTTACGTTGAGTTTGAAGAGATAACAAGGACAACATAAAACCTCAGCACACTTTTCTTTCTTCTAAGAAGTATCACCTAAAACTATGGAACCGATTGATGCTAATGTCACATCAAGCTCTTGCCTATTTACAGGAGATGGAAGAAAATTCTTTTGTGTACCCTTCCCACTAGCCTTCTCTTGCTACCTCTGCAGCAACTCATGTCAACAACCTGTCAGATTCCATTAAAAACATATTTTAAAGATTATTTTTTCCCCAAATCCTCTGAATTTAAATAAAAATTTGCTCAAGTTGTCTAATGTTCAAACAGAAAGCCAAGTTTAAAGAAAATATACACAACCTGTGTAGATAGACAATCCTGGGGATGGAGAGGGGACAGAAAAAATGCCATCTTCATAAGACAGCATTTTTTATAGATCCTTTCAAATTCTACATCAAGTTTAATACCAGGTATTGACTCGGTAGGTTATAGAACAGATATACCACTGCAGCCTTCAGAAGAAAGTACTGGACGAAAACAGACCAGATTTGTACAACAAGGATTCAGAGTCCACCAACCACATATCCGCATGGGTGTAACTTTCAGAGAGGAATCAAGTTCTACCATGTTATAAGAGAAATACAACAGTCGAGACCACTGCATGATCCGACAAGAGTTCCTGAAAACAGAGTCCGATCCCAGGACCTTCACTGAGACCAAAGAGGGGTCGAGCCGAGTTACAGGTCTCTGCAACACACGTCAGAAAAGCGCAAAACATTTATATCGCTGTTACTGAATTTGAGCAGAGGGGTGTAAAATTCAGCGCGATCTGTTTAGAAAGAGATGAAGTCTGATTTGATCCAGTATCAAGGACATTACATCATCATTTATTTATTCTAGAATCTGGCATTACACAGCTATCTCACTGTAATCAGCCAAGAATTTAAGCTTACAGCATGCAATGAAGAAGAAAACACAGAAATGCCAGAAGCGTAACATCAACACATGAAAATATTACCATTTGCTTCTAGCTATGGTGGCAGAGGGAAGTACAAGCATTGACTACAATATGACAACTCATCACACAAAGACCTACACCTCTTCCTGCATAAACATGCGCTGCAGGACAACTCGCACTGACCTGAACCTCTCAAAGCCTAGCTATAAGTAAAGGCAAGCACAAATCATGAGCAGCATATTTTACAAATTAACACACATATCATATCGCAGATAGGTCGGGACCCCAAACTGATTACACTGAATAATCAAGTATCAGTTTTACCAATACAGCTAGCTGCTGGTTTTGTGGTGTTGGGCTTTTTTTTAATTTCATAAGAAGCATCTCTCTCAGTTGACATATTCAGCAAGAAGGCAATGCAACAGCACTTTACATAAGGTGTTCTCTCAAGAGTAATGTTTTATCACCATCTGTTACAGTACAGGCCTACAATTATGAGAATTACCGTGGGTAAAGTTCTACACAATATTTTCTCTACATGCAACATTTCTCTGCATGGAACGTTTTTAAATGACCACTTTTCATACAACATTCAGTTTTATTATATTCCAAAAAAACTCAAGCATTCCATTCAGAGCCTTCAACCAACAAATTCATCTGGTAGTTATTTAGAAAATGAAAATATGTTCGAGCAATACGCATGTATTAACACATATGCATGTCATAACACTACTATCTATGGGTTTCTTTTAGCACTAGTGAAAAATACTAAGGCATACCTGGACTATGTAAGGTACAAAGATATTTAACCTACCTCATCAAAGCTGCTATCTTCTTTCTTCAAGGCTTTAAAATAAAAGGAGAAAAGAAATAGTTATCTGTACTGCATTTCAATGAGCACAAAGTAACTAACACCAGAAAAGAAAAAAACAGAGCAGCATTCTCCTGTTATAATAGGAAAGAACAGGCTGGCATGAATAACAATTTTATACTCAAAATCTGAATCTGTAAATAGAATGTAGCACTGCACAGCGTGTTTCCAAGAAAGTAAATTTACATATTTATGAAAAATATTATCCTCTCAGGTTAAAGAAAATAAGAGTTCGCAAGTTTTTTTATCATTTTAATTCCTAGTGAGTGTGAAAACACCTTATGGAGAGCCTGACTGAACTTCAAAAAGGAAAAGTATAATAAATACCTAACCATGTATTCAATTTGTCAAGTACTAAACCTTTATGAAATAGTATGCATTGTAGCATGCTTTTTTCTTTTTATTTTTTCTTCGTGTTTTTTTTTTTTAACAATATGACTTACAATAAAGCAGAAGGGATTTCTATCTTTCTTAACACTGTTAACTAGTAATTAATCAACAAACAAGGAAGAGGAAAACAGTGCAGAAATCATGTGAACTGGTAAAGCAAGAAAATAAAGACATGAATAGTTCTAAAGTTGTAGCAAAGATTAAGATGATGAAAATCTTTCCTTTATCGTACGGGATATCTTTATAGAAATGTAAAGAAAATTAATTTCTCCCAATCTCTGTTGAACTGTGTCAGTCTGAAGGCACGAGACTGGTTCCTTTTCCCTGTACGCCGCAACCAGACCAACCAGGGACTGTGTACTGCACGCCGTGACCTGAAAGTGCTCTTCGTTTACTTCTCTTGAAGAGCTAAAATAAGACAAACCATTGCATTGATGACTGCACTATTTCTTTTCAGTTTAAAACGTGAAGGTTTGCAATTTGAGGGAGGTCACCTGAATGACCATACAGTTCGTGCAGTGCTGCCCCAGAAGGCTCCCTCTTCATCACTTAAGCAGCATGTTTCTAACACTTAAAACGCACTTTTATCTGCAGCAGATAAATACTAAAGCACCTAGCACGGTTGAGGATCTAGACTCCAGTAGTTTCTTTGCTCTTTTAGATGCTCCTTCTGCCTTCAAACCGCTAGTAGTTTCTAAACAGCCACCTCTTCCAAACCCTGTCTTCGGAAGCAACAGTGTTATGAGCTTCAAAAAAACCCCAAAACCAGAACTGTAGAAGCTGTCTCACAGGCATAACAGGGGCAGGACACCTCTGCAAAAAGTGCTGCAGCCCCACAACCTCTGCCATGGGCAGCAAGGCACAAACCCCCGTTCTCCTTCTACAAAAAAGCAGGGATCGTCCAGCCTTCCTTTGCTTTCGAATTCCTATTTCTTTCGGACATGAAATATGTCTTCCCTCAAATCTTTAAAGATTACTGTTTTACAATTACTCGTCTCGATTTCATGCTCAGTAACAAAAAAAAAAAAACCAAATGAAACTGGGATTTTGCTGAGGAGATTTAAGGCACACATTGTACATTTTTATCATGAAATGCATTTTTATGGTTTTGAAGACTGGACAAAATGTTTTCAGACTGCCAATCCCAACTACCCAGAACTATGAGTCAAGACATTAAAAAAAAAAAGAAAAAAAAAAAGAAAGAAAGGAAAAAACCTGACATGCGGAACACTTTTTAAGAACACACTTTTAATCTTTTCATTTACCTTCCAGGTCACGACGACATACAAGCTATAAATTGGTATATGAGACACCTAGGTCACGCTGACAAGCTTTTCTCCCTTACGAAAACACAAGATTTTCACATGATCAAAACATTCCAGGAATAGCCAAACAACAGATAACCAAACAAAATTCACAACGTAACAGACCAACACGAAATGGGAATCTGTGATCCACTGCATATTTTTGGCTTGTCTTTACTTTAACTTCTACCTTTGACTAAAAGATTTTTTTTAAGAATCTCCAAAAATAAGAATATGAGCGTTCTGGCTACTCATTTAATCAGATTCTGTTTAGTAATAATTTCACTTTCAACCAATTCACTACATAGCATCTTCAAAGGAAATCATCAAACCAGCATATTTTATACAACAAATTACAGTAGAAACTTTTTTTTCCTCGTCAACGCAATCCTTTTCTTTTTAAACCATTAAAAAAAGCTTTGCTGAACGTAAAAAAAAAAAAAAACAAACTGTTTACAAATGAACTTCTCATTATCTCAGGTATGTGAGCTATGTGAGTGTACATTAGAGGAGATTAGCGGAGATAACCTTTGTGTTAGTGAGGAGCTAGTAACAAAGCCCAGGGATGCTGAGAAGGGCCACAGACTGCTTTCAGTGCACTGTGAGCAATCTCAGCAATCTCTCTTTCTTTCTTCCTTCCTTCCTTTCTACCCCGGTGTTAGTTTTTGACTAAAGAGATTGCATAAGAAAACAGACATTAAATGGCGTGAGCTGAAGAGATCTCAAATATGATTTTGGTACTATATGAACTTCAACAAATGCATAGCCAAGAACTCTTTACATAACTAAAAGATGATTATAATTTTATAAAATTACTCATTATTAATTTTAATTACATAATTATCAAAGCGTAAAACTAAGAACAAAACCTAATAAAGGTTTAAATGCTAAAATAAACAGTGAGTCAACTGAATCTCAAGAAGTTGGTAAACATACACTATGATGTGTTTGTTTATATGGACAACAGTATATAAGCAAGGAAATCAGAATTTTTAAACTAATTCGGACGTTTGTATAAAAATGGATAGGCTGCCAGAAACCTATCAATAAAAAGAATTCTGTAAATTTTGCAGATTCTTAGTAATGCCGGTTCTTTATGATGAGCTAAATTTTAAGAGGGACACTCCTTGAAAAACCAGAAAACTTCTGCGAGGAGAAAGGGTGCCTTAGCTGCAAAGATAGTTCATTTTTCTAAAACTGTGAGCATGTAATTTCTGCAGTAAAAAGCCATCCTGTCTATTTTAGAATAGTAACTTCATTTGGGCACCATAGGCCATATGCATTTCCTTCAACACACCATGGTGCCGTATCGTCCTTTACGAGACTTGCACATAGCACAAAGTGAATGCTCAGGATGAAGGCTCAGAGATGGACAATTTCACACATCACATTCTTCAGGTCAGCAAAATAAACATTCTCAGTATTAGGTACTCTAACTGTTATGGGCTGGATCAGAATTTTGCAGGATGAGTATGTATAATACAGCTAGATCTTCATCACCCTCTGCCAGTCTCTGGGTGTATGGCTGGAAAGCGTCAGTTCACAGTTAAGAAGATGGGCCAAGTCTACTTGAGGCTACCGCTGGTACCAAATAATGGCCCTTTGCTGTGCCCCAGGGATAACTGAGCTGGTTTTAAGACTACCTCCTCTTTTATCTAACGATGCTGGGGAAGTAGCTTCAACATTACTTAACATACTGTGGCACACTTAAAAAAAACAAATCACCTTATAAATTCATTGCTGATATAGCCTATCAAATAGAGGGGATTACTTTGTGGGGAGAAGGTGGTCAACGTAGTTTATTGAGTATTAACCTGCAAGCCCTAGGAAAAAAAAAAAACACTGCCAATGACAATTTGGATACATTTCCATCACTCTTATCCAACAGGCTAATACAAGCTTTGGTATCAAAATGAAGGGATCTTGTAGTATTGGAAGAATTGTATTTGGCAGCTGGGATACCGCCAACACAGCGGGGAGGCCTAGCAGTGCCTTACCATTCCAAGAATGGCCATCAGGTGTTCCCTACTGCATGTGAAAGTTTGACTCGCGAATTATTTGACCTAAACACCAAGTTACTCTTCTATCATTTATATGGTTACGTTCATGATGCTATACTGTGACTTTAAACCTATGAAAACACATAAATTGCAGCAGAACAAAGTTAAAGGAAAGTTAAAAGATCGTCACAGTTATTGATAATAAATCACAACTGAACAGATGACAGACAAAATTCCAGATTAGATACATATTAAAGTAGTATTTGCTAATCTCACCAAGGAACCAGCTCTTCCAAAAAGAGCTGTAAAACCAGAGTGACAAATAGGCAGAAAGACTTTTCCTAATGCGGGTTTGGTTTTCTCTCCTTCATTTCAATATAAGAGTTAAGTACAGCACGTGTTTTAACTGAGGATTTCCTGGTGTGCAAGTTAAGAGTTTTTTAAACATAGGTTTGCTTTGCTTGGGCTTATCTGTGGCTCTGGCTATCAGGGAGTCGACTATGTTCAAACCTCATACTGATAAATTAGAAGTTTTTTCACTCAAAGTGCAGTTACCAGAATGATGGTCAAAATAGTAGAGCATCTGAAGGTGGAAGAGTCTTGCTGGTAGCAGCTGAGTTTTAATCACAAAACAATCATCACAAACAAACAAACAAACCAGGCACCCGACCACACTCCTACACCGCTGCGCACATGGAACTGGAGGAGCTGGAAGACGTAACAATCTGTGTACCTAAAATCAGGCCAAAGCTCCCAAGGGAACTAAAATGTTGTTTAATTTGTGAAAAATGACAAAAAGAGATGATCATCCAACAGAGCCAACTAAAACATGCAGAAATTACCAGCCAGAGGGGCCTTGCTCCCTAAAAGGCATTAACAGGACTGTCACTGCTACAACAAAGCAGCATCTTCATTCAAAATATTTTCTTTGTTAATGACTTCCACTATTAGTAAAACCTTTCCACAGTTCTGCGTAAGAGTGGCTCTCTGTGTATATATACACACACAGAGACACGTGACAAACAAACACCCGACTGCTTTTTTTTCCTAATCAAAAAAAGTTAAGTGCATTTTAAAAGCTTAAGACTGATGATAGGTGAAAGCTATTTTCATACGGGGACAGAGAGATTTATAACCGTGACTTGACATTTGCTTCACAATGGAAATTTGGCATTTACCCTTGAAACTCTCTGGTTTACAAACATGAATGAGCTTTTCTCAGTCTTTTTCATCTTGCAGTAGGACAATAAAAGATACCCAATTTCAAACGTTATCCCACACTTAAAGTTTGCAGTCCTTAAAAGCGAAAGGTAATACATTGAATGCATACATATCACGTGAAAAATTATAATGCCCATGTACTTTACCTCCTTGGGAGGGCTATGGAGCCACAGCTCTCGGCTGCAGAGCAGGCACTTCACGCCCTCTCACTGGAATGAAGCAGCTCTGAAAGTTGACCCACGTCTGCCAGCCAGCCTAACTGTAAGGAAAAATGTCCCAGTGGGACGACCGATGGGCGAGGGCTGTGGAAGGGCCCTTACAGAGGGTCTGCAAGGACGGGGGTTGCTGCGTCCACTCGCCCATCCTGGCCGCTGCCCGGCCTTCCAGCACTACCTCCAGCTGCTCTGCCCAGCCAGCTCAGGGATACCTCACACCTCCTCCAAGGTACCTTCTCTCCCTGCTCAGCTGCGTGTTGATGCTGTCAGTGAGAATTAACGCTTTAAACAGTGAATTAAGCAACATAGTGTGCCAAAGACCAAGAACCAAAGACCAGTCCACGCAGACCAGAACTCTTTGGCATTGTTCTCGGTAACAAATTCAACTGCAAAATAAACTGGTGTCAAAACCAAACGCTATGTGGTGATACCGGGAGATAACACGCTCGGCAGCAGCGTTCAGATAACGCTACCTCAGGATGCTTTATGTCAGTGAAAGAACGACAAGATTTCGCAGCAGATGACAGACAGACTTCTTTTGTCTGGCCTTCTAAATCACTGGGCCGCCGTTATCTGCTTCAGCATCTCATGCCTCAACTTAACGTGCAGCCCGAACAAAAAATAAATTACCAGACCCGCAACAAAATGAAAATAACCATTTGCTTTTTGCCAAGGTTTCTCTTTGGCAATGGACCCACGCTAGCCAACTCTCATTTATAGTTTGTTTTTTCTAGCCTATTTTGGGCTAACTCCATTACAGACCCATGCAGCACAGCCTGGGCTGCCTAGGCACTGCCGGGAAAGAGCCGTTATTTTCCTGAGCTTTCTCCCTAGGAAACGTTTTGTGGGGACGGCGTCGGCGCGGGTGTTTCCAGCCTTGCAGCGCCCAACCCGCCGCCTCACAAGCCGCCGAGCGGCCCCTCACCCAGCACCGCCGGGCACCCTCGCCCCTGCCCGGCTGCTCGGCGCGGCGGGCACCGGGCTGCCCGACACCGAAGCCACCCTCACCCTCCGCCGCCGGGACCCCCCCCGGGGCGCCGGGCAGCGCCGTCGGGGTCCGGGACTCACCTATTCGGCCGAAGCTCTCCGACAAAGTTCTCCGCAACTTTTTCATCCTGCTGATCTTCTCGGCGGACTGCGAGTCGATCATGTCACACATGGGGGGGCGACCCCCCGCCGCTCGCCAGCCGCCACCCCCGCTCCCCCTGGCTCCCGGGGAGAGACACCCGCTCCGGCTCCGGGGCTCCCCCCTTGCCCCGGGGAGCCGCCGGGCGCAGCGGGACAGCCCCGGCCCCGCCCGGGGAAGGAGCCCTACGCCGCGGCGGCGCCGGCTGCTGCTGCTGCTGCTGCTGCTCGGCTCCCCGCCGCCGCCGCCCGGCTCATAGCCCCGTCCCGCCCTCCCTTCCCCGGGCTGCCCCGGCAGAGCCAGACGCGGCGGGGAGGGCGAGGGGGGCAGAGCAGCGCCGGGGAGAGACGGAGGAGTGAAAGCAAAGTCCGGTGAGGGGCCGCGGGCACCGGCGGAGGGAGGGGGGAGGGAGGGAGCGAGGCAGGGAGGGTACGCTGAGAGAAAGGAGGAGGAGGAGCCTGGGAGGGCCGGGGAGCCCCGCGCCGCGGCCGGGGGAGGCGGCCGGCTCTGGCGGGCGGCGGAACCGGGCTGCCGCCGGCCCCGCGGCGCCCCCGCCCCCGCCGCGGCCGCCCCCTCCCCGCCCTTCCCCGGGCGGCGGGACGGGCGGTTGCCGGGGTGAGGCGGGCGGGAGAGGAAGCGGCGGCGACGGCGGGGGCGTGAGGGGGGAGGCGGGGAGAGCTGGGGCCGGGCCGAGCCGAGGGACGCGGGCTCCCTCCGGGCGCGTCCGGAGCGGAGGGAGCGGTGTGGTAGCCCCCGCCGGGAGCCGCTGGGACGGGGGCAGCATGGAAGACGCTTGTAGAAGCCTTTGGAGGGGAGAACGAATACACCGCGTCACCCAGAGGTGTCGGCGCCCCAAGCTATTGCATCGCGGTCTCCTGGGGATGCGCTTCGTTATCACCCGAGCCGGTAGAAGTCACCGTGTCCACCGTGGGGCACGCCGAGGGCCGGTGGAGGTCTGCTCCCGGCCGGGGGAACCCTCTGCTCTGCTTTGGACCGCGGCTTCTAAAGGCCTGTGCAAGTTGTGTAGGTTTTACGATGGAAGAAGGCGCCCGCCCGGCCTAATTTCTGGGTGGGTGTTGGGTGGGATGCTGCCCCAGTAGCCGTGGGGAGGCTGGTGGGAAAAGGGCACCTTGCCGTAAGTACGCACCCAGCCCTTCAAGTTGAAACTTGGGCTCCTCTCCACTTACATCTCAAAGCACAGCCAGATAATATGCCTTCAAGTGCGTTAGCCTGCAACTTAATGAGCGTTGGGAGCTTTTGATCTTGTTAACTCAATTGAACCAACATTATTGAAAAATAAATCAGTTTAATCCATCAAGACGGATGGCCATGTCTAGTCTAAAATACAAAATAGGTACTTTTCGAGAACAATACATGTTAGGTAACACATTTTAAAGCCCAGGTTTGCGTGGTTCAAATTGTATTTTAATGCATGTTATCTCGTTAAAATGAACTGGGATTTTAATGAGGCTAGCCAACGCAATTTACTGGGATTAGACGGTGTCCAAGCTAAGAGTTGTTAACTCAATTTTAGAAGCACATTTGTCTAGACAAGTGTTTAGGTGAGTTGGGTTCAAGCCATCTGCAACTCTAAGCTCTGGGATCAGATCTTTCTATTACAATGCAGCAGGCGTGGCAAGTATGTAACATCTCGAGGTGGAAATCTGTTATCTACTATATGTGCTTATGCATGTGTCTCTTATGGCATACAGGAAAATGGGGAATTGCCCTGCTATATAGCAGTACAGTAATGCTGGTAAAATGTCTTACGCACAACCCCCGAATCTACAGACAGTTTGATAAAAAGGCTTTCTGAAGTGTGAATCCTGTTGACCCTGTTAGCATCTTTGAAATAGGAGCTAAAATGGCATTTTTGGTGCTGGCTGTGTCATATTATGGAAGAAAATTGAGAAAGGGTGGAAACTGAAACGTTGCAGAGAGCAACACAGGGAAAAAGAGGAGAAATAAAAGTTAGGAAGAAAGAGACAAGGGGGCTAGAAGGAGAAAAGGAGGGAGGACACAAGCACTTAAGGATATTATTTTATTCAGTCACTGCAAAAAAAGACATTTAAGTCCTTAATAATAGTTGATGAATAGATTCATCTTTGTTTAAATCTAACGTTACTATTGGTGAATATTCCTGCTCTGAGTGGAGAGGAAAATGCCATCATCATAAAATATTCTGGTCCAGGAGCTGAAACTGAGTTTAGTGTTTGAGCCCTATGCACTCTCCATGCATGCCATTCACGCCGGGCAGCCCTGCTGCCCAGCTGAGGCTTGTACCAACACCGCTATAATTCAGTCTGCGGCTTGCTTTCAGCAATTAGGGATACCGTTTCTGAGAGCTTCCAAGGAACCTGTAATTAACCATGCTTAACTGATAGATGCTGTCTTACCTAGTGAATTAGCCTAGATGCTAGCACCTAGTGAATTTGGAACAATACTCCCATTTTTCCCCCTATTTCTAGGTAAACTATGACTTTATCACTTGTGGAGGACAAGCCTCTGCCAGGCTACTGCTGTGAGTTCAGCGTTCTTTGACAGAAGAACAGGCACCCTAGAATTTCTGACAAGCATCTGGCTTTGCAGCTGCTTGGGAGTGATCTACAAGTGTATGTCAGGGTCTTTTAAATCAATGAAAATTTTGTTTCCGTTAGACATCAATGTGGTGCCAGTGAGTGAAACCCAGGCCTTGTCTTCTGAAAATTGTACAACCTCAGTCCACAGAGATGTTAGACAGACTTTCTCCACCAGAGGAAAGACGAGCTTGAAACTGTGCACAGATCCTCAAAATGCATGCTGCAATTTGTGTTATTCTTCCCTCGATGGTCTTTACTTGAAGAAATATTTCTGTTAAAGTCCTTCTTTGTTCTCTCCCCCACCCAAACCTCTTCTGTTTCCAAGGGCACTAGTGTTGAAAATTCATTGAATTCAGGAATGTGGAATCACTTTTGTAGCTTTGATCAAGCTCATAAGCTCGTGGCTCTTATTTTTCTTCTCTGTATTTCCATCACCAATCTCAGGAAACCAGCAAAGCAGAAATGCGCAATTAGCAAACCACAGAGATAGCAGCTATTCTAATTATGACGTTTTGCTTCCTTGTAGGGGCAGGCTTTCAGCTCTGTTTTTATGTTTAAAGTCTTGCAATTTGTGGCATGAAAAAAACACGAAAAAAATGCTAAATGATATTGCTGTTTGCTGCCTTCTTCCACGAGCCTCTACCAAGTTAAAGCATGTTTGCATTTAATGTGGCATCTGGATTATAAAAAGCCAGGCTCTTTATTTACAACTTCCTTTCTCATATCAACTCCTCAAAGATACACCCTAAATAAAAACCTGCTTGCAGTTACTTTACGACCCCAGCATCTCCTTGCCTGGCTTTGGTAAGAATTCACTACAAATCCTGACCTCTGCCGCTGCCACTGAGTCATGCTGAATCACTCTGCAAATGTAAGGATTATCAAGTGCAGTAAAAATATTTGCCAAGGTATCACTTGCAAGTTGGACAGCAGGAAACGTTTGCCTCTGTGCATCATGCAAGCCAGCGAGCCTCATGTTTAAATGTTTCGCACTGAGGTATGGGTTGGGTTTGTTATTTCTGAAGAAGGGGAGACAGCAGGGCTGGCAGTTTGTTCATTATTGTGTAAAATAACGTATTGTTTGAGGCTATAAGCAGTGTGGTCATGGGCCTGGAGCATAGGGTGTGCCAGCAGTCTCCTTGCTGCAGATGGAGCAGCCACTGTTGCCCTATTCATTACTTGAAGGGTAAGAAGAGATGACAAAAAATAAATCCACGATGCACGGTGCAGATGGTGGCTCAGGGTGTAATGCAGATGTGTGCACTTTCCAGATCTCGGGACATTTGCAGTTGATTTTACGGAGTGATTTTATGTGGTCTGAGCTCTCTCTAAACCCCAGTGTTTGTCCCCCTGCAACATTTCTCCTTAGGGGCTCTGGAAAGGTAGTGTACTTAAGTTACATTCCTGGGCCAAGTGTTTGAATTTCAGAAACCTTAGGAGCACATAAACAAGGAGCGTGTGTTTGTGGAAGGGGTAGTTAATGCTGTTGATTTGGAGTGTTATGTGGGCAGAGTAAGCCCTCGCCTCAAGTGGCTTGCCCAAGGAGAGCAGCAAGGCTCTGGGGGGACAAAATAGTCAGTGTAACTCCTCCGGGGAAAGCACAGTCTTGCCAGGCTTTCTGCTGCCAGTATAAAGTAGATCTTCATAAATCTCCCTGGCTGGAGACGTTCTCCGTTAGGCCAGTCTGCTCACCTTGAAAAGATCTCTCTCTGCTGCAGCGTCTGGGACCCGAGTGCTAGGAGCTGTGTTGCTTGTTAACACAGCAATCCTTTCGTGACCCTCCGGTGATGAAGATGGATGTAAAGCCACATAGCACCCCCCCTCCCCTCTCTCCCCCCGCAATCTCACTTTCACTTGTCCTCTAGTAATACTCAATCCGAGATGACTGTTATCCAAAGAGAAAGCCAGGCTCTGCTAACACAAACGGTGCCGTATTCTTAGGGACATGACCTTTAAGCTCTACTAGCAAAATGCATAAGTGACAAAAATTAAACTTCAGCGGTAACAGAATAGTACCTGTATAATCTACATCCACATCATAACTTGTTCCCCCAAAAAGCTCTCAGAGCTGATGTATCGTGTATTGTCTCTTGGTGATTGTTATTAAATCCCAGTTTTCATTAACCTGTGGAAATTTTCCCTGTTGATATTCTGTGCTGATGAATGGAGGGCAAACAGGCTCAGATGTTGCCTCTCCAGCCTGGCTGCCATTGCCAGACCCTGCTCCGTGGGGTAAGAAGGGATGACTTAGGGCTCACACACGTGGTTCCAAAGGTGCGATGGGAAGAGCGTGGTTTTCCTGGTACCTTCTGGCCAGCTGCTGGTTAGAGGTGACCTGCGGTTTTAGATCTCTCGTACCCTCTCGTGGTCACTTTCTTTCATGTACTAACGTGGGGTCACTTGTTTTCTGTTTCGTTCTTACTTTATACCATCACATCAGAGGTGAAATGGCTGCAGGTGGAACACAGCATCTTTAACTTTGATGCTTGTAGTTCCTGTCCCTGTTAGGCAGCTTCCTCGTGGCACACACGAGTACACTTTCATTTCTAGGGAAGTATGAGCTGTTTCTGGTTTGGCCATGGCACAGAGTTGTGGGTTAACCCCAGTAGGCAGTGAGCACTGCACAGCTGCTCGCTCACATCCCCCACCCCCAGAATAAAAGAGAAAAGGAAGAGCAAACACAAGAAAACTCACGGGTTGATAATTTTATAAGCAAAGGAGAAGCAGAAGAAGAAAGAAAACAATAAACAAGTGATGGAAAGGCAATCACTCACCACCTCCCTCAGATAGAGTGATGCCTAGCCTGTTCCTGAGCAAAAGATGGCTAACCTACCTAAGTTCCGCTCCTCTCCATTGTATTGCTGAGCATGCCATTATATGGCATGGAATATCTCTTTGGGCAGTTTGGGTCATCTGTCTGGTTGTCTCCCCTCACAACCTCTTGTACACTCCCAATCTATTCACTGGTTGGGCAGCGTGAGAAACAGAGGCGGCCTTGATGCTGTACAAACACTGCCCAGCAATAGCTAAAACATTAGCGTGTTATCAGCATTGTTTTGGACACAAACCTAAAACACAGCACCATACGAGCTGCCATGAAGAGAATTAACTCCATCCCAGCCAGATGTAGTACACACGGAGGGAATCAGACTGAGGATACAGAGTGGAGAAAAAAAAGTCATGAATGACAATGTATCAGAAACCTACATACTTTAAACTAACAAAGTAATGTAAGTATCGATTATAAACCTAAAGCTTTTACAATATATGCTGCTGTATAAATTGTGCAATCTCAGAGATTCTGCTGGGCAAGTATACGTACGTTAGATTTGCAGGAATTTATGAGCTGCGATGCTTTCCAGTTTAAGATCACCTGGCTACCTAGCAACATAGCATTGATGCTGAATGTTGTTCCTGTGAAATAAGTGGAAAAACCTTTTAACGAGCTTATTTTCTTGTGCCATCTTGATAAAAGTCTAGTAAAAGGGAAAATGAGATTTAAAATGTAATGGCCTCAACCATTGTGATATCAGATCCCAGTGTTTTGAAGTCACTGAAATGTTCAACAAATACTCTCATGATGAAAATGATGCAAAATGAAACAGCAGGAGGGCTGAGGCTGATCCATTTAGATGCACTCAAAAAGCATGTGTGAATCATGTCATTTTGTCATAAATATTGAATGAAGAGTGTTTACTGTAACATCACGACTTTTCTTTGCAGCAAAATCCTTGGCTATCATCAGAACTGTAGCACTATTTATACAACTTAAAGGTCTGTGCCTCTAGGCATACAAAGCCCAATTGACTCAGGCTGGGAAAATACGATACTTAGCATACACAGCCAGGGGAAATTTCTCATGGGCAAGGGTCCTCTTGTAGGTAACCCATGATTTTGAAAACACATAGGCACACAAACCCAGTTGATTCTAGGTCTGAATATTTAAGCACTACATGTAAAATTATAAACCCGTATCTCGTGAAAACAAGCTTGAAATATTAACCCTACTTTATTTCTGAGATCTCTCCAACTTTTTGTTGGTTTGCTTTTGGATTTTTTCCCCATTTCTTATCTAGTTTAGTCATTTGCAATGACTATCATTTACACCAGACATACTAGAGAAGCATGTTAGAGAAGGAGCGTATTGGATGGACTCCGTTTATTCAGCTCTCTCTCTTCCTTTTTGGACTGCTCAAATCTGTAGGACAGAACATAATGGGAATGTTACCTCCCCATGGAGAGAGAAACTCTCCCTCAAAAATAATACAAAACATTTGCAAGGGTCATACATGAAAGGCTGCTTTGTCAAAATAGAGATCTGCCCTCTTAACATGAAAATCTAGACGGACTTCAGGCATGTGTTCAAACGTCGCTTGTTCTTTCCACTCAGCTTTATCCCAAAATCAGCACCTTAGCCAGTTAAAAACAGTTCAGCCCACATGCCACTCTCCACTGAGGGAAGGTTTCTGAAACTGTATCTTACAGTTTTATTTAGTTCCTATCACTGTGGTAACGAAGCACTGCACAAAATTAAGTACCACAAAATCACAACCGAGCACTCCCCTTCACTACTAGCTTGCAATATATTCGGTCTTCATAGAGTCAGCACAAATCAGTGCTCCAGATCTCTCAATCCAGGTCTTTCTTACAATGCAGTAGCAGTATTGGCTCTGGTTGCTGTTTAGGGACCTTATGTAGTAATAAGGGGCCTTATAGAAGTGATGTCCATGCAGGTAATGCAGATATGGTCTCTGTCACAAAAGTGTTGCAATCAAAATTTACAATGGAGGACTGTCACAGTAGATGTGATAGTTGGAGAACGGTCATACCCACCATCTGCAAAATGAGTCGGAAGCACAAGGCACAGCAAATTGGCCGCTATGGAGTCTATTTCCCAGGAAAGATGACGTTTTGAGGAAGATGAAAGAGAGGCTTTGTGCTTGTTTAAAGCCCTGCTTCCAGGAGTTAGGGAGAAAGTATAAAGACATTCTAAGGAAAATTCGACTGAAGAGGAGCTGGCGACACTAATTAGAGGCAGGGGTTGCAGAACTTAAGAAGTGCATGGATTTATGTAATTAGGAGTTTTAAAAGGAAAGAAAAGGTGGGGGTGTTTAATGCAGCAGAAGATGGAGAGGCAGCAGAAAGAAACAAAGCAGGAAAGAAATACTCAGGATGATAAGCTGGAAAGATGACCTATAAAACAGGTTTTAGAAGCAGGATAAAGAACCTTTGTCAAAACTGAAGGCTAGGAGCTTGTGGCAGCCAACCTGTGAGATGAAGAGGGTTTTAGCTGCATGGAGGAAGGAGTTGCCAGATTTAAAGAGCCTGGACCTCTGTGAAAATAAGATGTGACAATTCCCTCGGTACTTTTTTAAATAATGCATGGAGTAAATGCTAAAAGGTGAGACCTCCTGCAAAATTAGGAGGAGAAAAACCCAGGTTACTGTATTAAATTTGTGACGAACTCCAGGCATACCAACTAATTATGCCAATTGTGACAGTCTTGTCAGGACAGTGCTGTGAAAGCTCGAGGTGGCTGACCTATAAGCCAGGTAACAACACAAGTTACTTTAATGAAGTGTCTTTCATACAAACTAGCAAGAAACAAGTCACAGCAGAGAGTATCTATCTGCATTAGATTTAATGGCATCTTAATTCGTTTCACTCCTGGTAGCCCGTGCTATCCGGAGTCCATTTTATCCTGAGCACTGGCTGACCAGTACTGCACAGCAACAGTCCCCACTGGGATCCCACTGCCTCTTGGAAGAACCTCTTAAAACATACAGCTCTCCATAAGTGATGAAAGGATAGGATTGTGAACAAATATTGTGGAGACGTGCTGGGTGGAGGGAGCGCTCTCAAAGGGCCGAGCAGTCTGCTCAAAACGTGGTACCAGAGCTGGAGGCAAGAAGGCAAGTCAGAGAGGGGTGGGTGAGAAGATGACATGAAGAGGAAGGCAGTGGACTGGGACCATTAGGCTGGACATGCAAGAGGAGTTAACAGAGAAGCAGGTCGAGATGTGAGCAGAAGGAAGTCAGTCTGGCACAGAGAGGAAGACCTATGAGTCATCCCTGCAAAGCTGCTAGCCAGAACTGCACGGCAGCTTCAGAATTTAATGGTACTAAGAGGTCCTAGCACCTTGCTGACCTGTCAGATTCATCATTGTTGTTGGTCTGTATGTAAACATGGATTATTACAAGATACGTCTGCTTGCATCAGTAATGAATTGATCCCAAAACACATGCAATATTGCAACTAACTTTATCTGAGGTTTATAACTTTTGATTATCTTACTGAGAATTTAAAGAGCAAATTTAAAAACCACAAATTATTTCAAGCCTAGTATACATTCATGTCAGCTAACCTCAAGCTTGAAATTAAGTATTTAAACTTTTTACCTAATTGATGAAAATAAGTAGGCGATTCAGGACTAATTCCCATTTTTATTTCTGAGTTGATATAAGAAAAATTCACCAGTCGCAAAGTACTCTAGCATGACTTCATTTGCTTGTATAGAATTTTCCAGAATTTGTATTTTACATTTCTCCTTTATAAGGAGACACCTATAAAATGTGATAAAATAGACAGGACTTTCAGTGTGATTCAATTTAATATAGTAAGAGTTTAGAAAGTAAGTAATCCCACATTACTTGCTAAAGTATTTACAATATTTCTGAAATTCCTCTTGCAGTTACAATCATCCAGATTGGATGTATCTCTAAGATTTACAAAAAGTGATACACAATATAAATAAGTGCATATACCCAGGGAAAAATGTCCCTGTGGAGCAATTCGCGAGACAAATTCCCTGCAAGGTAATTTTTTCTGGTGAAAGCTTCGCTTGACAGAGTCCCTGCTAAGAAAAATGTCTTTCAGAAAAAAAGTTTGTGGGTTATACAGTCCTAAGGAAAGCCCCTGATAATTCCAGCTTCCT
Source organism: Calonectris borealis (assembly GCF_964195595.1). Lineage (NCBI taxonomy): Eukaryota > Metazoa > Chordata > Aves > Procellariiformes > Procellariidae > Calonectris > Calonectris borealis. Next base: position 146,201,507 of record NC_134313.1, read on the forward strand.
GAGCTCACAAAACAAAGCTCTCATAATTGCATGTCGTGCTCCAAGCATCCCAAAGGAGGTGACACTAAGCCTTCATTCCTCCACCCCAATTAAATGAAACAAAATCTCTATTGCCTTAGACCCACCTTTTCACCTAGTTCCTCCAGTTCATGGATAGCTACTTTGCCATAGAAGAACCTTATATTGTATGAAAATTTAACACTCTATTTCTCAATTGCTAGTGAGAACAATAAGAGGAAACATGGAAAGCCAGTAAATCAGAATAACCCATGTCCTTACAAAAAGCTTCTTGGTACTAGAGCAACAACACAGAAAAAAGACTATCAGTCAGAAGAGAAGGGAGTATATTCTAGACATTTTTCAGGATAAAAAAGATTAGGAGGCAAAGGACATGGTCCTTCAAGGAACAGGAAGATATCCTCAGCTGCAAACAGTCAGCTGCATCAGAGTGAAGAAAAGAACTCCTCAGCAGTGATATATACCTCTCGGGTAACTTCTTGCTATATACTTACTGCATGACAGAGATACTCCTGGTGCTGGCTCTCTCTAGATGGTTGATCATTTTGGACTCTCAAACCAGCAGCATTGTAGTGCCCAACCATTGCTACAAGCCAGACCCTTCTCCAATGTGCTCCAAGGCACAGCAACCACGCAGACTCCTGCTCTCTCAGAGGGTTCATCGGATTCTGCAGCTCCATATATTGCCCATCCAGGGATGGACATTTTCTCTCATTTCATTTAACCAGGTTCAGTTCTGGGTGGTGGTGTCTAAATGTGCTTTTTTTATTGTTCGCTAGAAATAGGATTCCACACCAAAGATTTTTCACCTTTTACACTGAGGATTAGAGGTTGCCCTTGGAAAGCGATAGCCAGTGACCTAGCAGGGCTTTCTGTGGTGCAGTGTTGTCCAAAGATCATCTATCTTGTCAAACAGAGAATTCAGCTGCTGTGATTCCTGGCCTGTGTTTGATGTCAACAAGAACATCGGCCCCAGTAATGACAAACAGCTCAGGCTGCATCTAGCCTTCTGTCCAGCTGAGCAGCTTTCATATTAAGTAAATGAGCAGAGTTTCGTACCATAGATCTTCCGAGAATAACTTGAAGAGAAGACTTGCTTTACGGTGTTCAAAATGAATTAAAAAGATACCCAATACTTTGTTTCTTGCTGTCCCAATTCCCAAGTTATGCTCCTTGATGCTTCAGTATGCTCCTTCATTAAGTATATTTCTGTCTGTCTTAATTTGGCTGAAGTAATGTATCTGTATTTTAGAATAAGAGTTCATCAGGTGTTGCAACTAGGAGATAAAAGGAAGAAATTAAAATCTTTTTAATCTATTTGGTGTACTGAAAAGAATGTCAGGAAGGAAATTTGTAAGGAAAGACATAGGTTTATGGCTCCTTTTCTTGCTTCACATCCTAACCTAATTATGTACTCCTTCAAAGGACAGTTCCCTTGAGATACTCATTTCAGAAAAGTAATAACCAATGCAATGATTAAAACCAACATTGTAGAACAATTCCATCATATTCAGGCTCCAAGTCCATCACAGGACTGTCTGATCGCCTGGGGGCATTAAATGCCTTCTCTGACTGATATATTTATGTATATTTGCAGAGTTTATATATTCACGTTTTCCAAAGTTAAAAAATCTTTTCTTTTGAAAGAAAAATCTTCCCTCGTCAATTAAAATTAAACCGGCACCGTGCTTTTCTTCAGATGGCCTAGCTCCCCAGGTAGCGAAGCCCGGCCAGGTGCAGGCGGCCGCAGCTGCGGGCTGCGTGGCGGCACGCTCCGGGCAGCGGGGCTGGGGTGCCGGCTCATCAGCCAGCGCAGGGAACCGATTCCGCTGGAAATTAAACACTCGCCCCCGCCACGTGATGAATTTTCAGCCAGCTGAAGGCTCTGCACTAACGTACCGCATGGCCTTCCCCTCTTCTGCTGCTGGCCTAGGGCAGAGGGAGGAAGGCCCAGCCAGGGCAGGCTTGTTACTAACAGGCATGCTAATAAACCTGGAATAGTTCAAGGCAAAACAACATAGAAAGTGGCAAAAGGAGAACACCGTCTCGTGGTTAATACATGGTAAAACTTATCTTGAAGTGTAGGAAAGCAAAAGGAGTCAAAGGGTTTAATTTATTTACCTTCCCCCACCCCCAAATAGCTTCTAAACTCTTGATTTATTCTTCGAGGGAGAGGAATCTAGCGCTTAAGTTGCCAAATCCAGCAACATATGTCTGAAAACATTAGTGAATTCGTGTAGTCTTCCAAATGAAAGCAAAGAGATTTCTATCTAAATCTGATTTATAATACACTTTAACAAAGGATCTAGAAGTATTTTAAATGCCATGTGAATGTGAAAATAATTGAGAGCCTAAATTCTTGTAAATCTTTGTGTTCTTTTTAATTCCAGTCTGAGAACTAGACTGATAACATACTGTATAGATAACATTTTTAATTTATTCATTATATTCTGATAATTTTTCATAGACATAATTACATTCATAAACTGGGCATAGTCCTTTGAAGTTCAATTCAGAAAGTACCATGTTATCTGAATGTAATAAACCTCATGTATCTATCCTCCCTCTTCTACTATCATGTCTACTGACTACTATTGAAAGCTTTTTAAAATATTCCTTTGCTCAGTTTAATAGGGATTTTTACAATATCATTACACATTCTAATTGGGCGATTAGGGGTTTCATGCCACTTACAGAAATACAGGGTGAGTAACCGGAACTATTGCAAGTTATGTAAAAAGAAATTAGCTCAAAGGACAGTAACATTTTTACACACACACACACACACACACAGAGAATGATGAAATCCGGAGTTAAGAATTAGGCACGGCTGGCGCAGTGCGCTGCAGCCCAGAGCAAAGCCCCCGAACAAAGTGCAGCTGGTCTAAAATCAACCCACTGAAAAAGGGATTCTCCAAATTTCTCTAGAAATAGGGGTTTATACCATCCCTTACTCTTATTTCAATTTTGAGAGGCAAAAAACCGTTGTGCTAAAGGATTTTCTGCATCCAACCGTTTTATTGCCAGTTTTGGAATATCATCAGCCTGGGCAGCTTTGGCTAACCATTATATTCTACATCTGATGAGGGGACTAGCTCAGCACTGGGATATCCTCGAATGCTCTCCTTTTTCAGTTTCGTGGCCCCATGTTTGAGCCTTGAACACCCTCTTAAAATGACATAGATGCTCATATGTATGCATGATCAGCTGTAGGGGACAATTTATTAGCATATTTTGGTAAGGTCAAGCACGTTACAGTCTCATGAAGCTGGTGCTTCCGATATTCCAAGAACATGGACGTTTAATAAAGACAACAGTGATCATGGCTGAGGGGTTCCGCCTTATGCAGATATTCCTACGTTGATCCATTTGTTTTTACAAACATGACTTTTTTTTTTAAATACAATTTTCCTCACAGATGGGAATGGCAGTTACAAACCAATTCTGATAACAGAGAAACTGGAAATTAGGTTGGATCCTGACTACCTCAGCATAATTTGGGTATACGGGATGCATTTCCCCTTTAGAAGTCGTAGTCCTGCTGATCCCACTGACTCAAATTCACCGTATCAACCTACACCCAGTTTTAGTCTCCTGTAAATCAACTTAATTTCAAGGACAGAGCTGAGCACTGAAATGAAGCGTGTGTTTCAGCAGAAGCAGCAGCTAATCAGACTATACAGCTAGTCATGACTAGTAATCCACGAATAGATGTTTAGTCTCTTTTTTTTTCTAAAAATATCTTCCTAAATGTTTTTATTCTGTGTTATTCAGATATAAAGCTCCCATTACTGTATGTGTAACAACACATTAAGAAGTAAGAAATTAGTCCTGATAGGGGATTTCTGAAAGTGCCTCCAATGCTATTAATGAATAAAGTGCAAAGTGAAACTGAAATCTCTGAAAACAATAAGATATTTATGTGGATTACAGTATCTGCTGGACTCCTTTGCCACCGTGCTGGGAGAATCCTCGCACGTTAGCTCTTCTGGCCCCGGTCTCCATCGGCTCAACTCCTAGAGCTCAGTGGTTTCCAGCATGGTCTCTGCAGTGGCCCTCGCTGCTGAGCCTTCTGGTCACACGCTCTTTGTTTTTTAACCCTCCACGAAAATGGGACCTCAGATGTCAAACCAAAGGCACATGTAGGACCAGTGCTGACTCCCAGTAATTTAAAAGGAATGTCTCAGCCTCACTATGCACTTTAGAGACACATACCAGAAGCAGAGTTTACTGGACATCAAACCTAGTCACTCTTTATGCCCGGTAGCTCTGAACTGGATTTCTAAACACTTCTCTGCCTCTTTTCTCACCAACTGCTCATAAAATCAGTTGATGAAATCAAACAAATTCATACAATTTGCACAGCCTAGATAAATTACTGTGAGCCTTAAGCCCATAAACAATACAGAGGGGGAGGAAAAAGGAAGCTGCATATCATGGGGCAAGCTGTATGCCATGTTATATATGACAAGAGTGCAGAAATATGCATGAGACCATGTAAACATGGCATAGTCTTAAAAAGGTCTCATCTCTGAGACATTCAGCTGTGAAACACCATGGAAAAGCAGAAGAGACGGAAGGCCACAGCTTGTAGAAATTAGTGGCATATGTATAAACAGAGATTAAATTCTTGAACATAAGTGTCAGAAAATTCAAGTTCAATACAACTGAGAGGATTACTTATGTCTTAGAAAGTAAAAGCTGTGAAGATACCACAGTACATCATGAGAGGGGAGATTTCTCAAGATCTGAAGCAAACTTTCAGAATAAATGGGAGGTAAGAGGTCCTTGCAGCAGCAAGAAGGACTTTAAGTCTCTTAAGCGAGCAAGCAAATAAATAGGTGCAATAAGTGACAAACGGGGAAAGGGAAAGATGATGGGAAGGGAAAAAAAGTAGAAGTTACAGCAGATTATGAAGACTTTATGTTTTGCAGAATGCTCCCTGATCTTAGGCAAGACTTGGTGTTCTCTTAGGCTTGACTTTTGCTCTCTGAAGAGTTTCTCACCAGTTAATGTTATTCTCACATGCACGGGCTAAGATTAGTTCTGGTGGTCTGCGCAGTGGAAGGGATCATCTGTAACTCTTATACAAATGGCTTCAGACAAGAGGAATGGGAGGCAGCCTTGAAAATACAAGAAATTCTCTCCTGGGTCAGATCAAAGGTCCCTTTGGCTGGTATTCCCCTTGCCTGGGGACATTTGGGATTGCCGTGCTGACATTTGGATCTTTGCAAAAACTCCACCAGACAGACAATCACCTTTGAGGGAAAGCTTAGTGACATAAGTGGGACCATGAAGTCTAAAACTCAGAAAGAAGTTGTCCCTCCTAATCCACAGCACCTGATCTTCGGCTGGTGAGTGCTGAAGGATGGAAATACTTTTGAGACCGCAAGCTCTGGTAGGAGCCCACTCTGCACATGGTATTGCATCTGTGAGGCATGAGTGAGCCATCTCTTCACCAGCTTGCCCAGAAATGCAACCATGACAAAATGGTGCCATGCAGATGCCCATGTGCTTCCTCTTGCTTTGTAACTGCAATAGCTGTACCCGCAACCCACGTCCCAAAAATGAGCTGAGGCAGAGGGAAGCCTTTGTCCTGCTGGCTCTGGCCATGCGCTGTGCAAATAAAGCATCAAAGCACTTCACTGGTCTGTTGCAACAGTGTCAGCTCTGCCACAAAACGTGCTTTTTAAAATAAGCTACTCGGTGCTTGTAAAGAAAATTAATTAGAAGTCAGGCAAAAGGAATTGCTTTTTAGGGAGAAAATGCAAACTCTGTAGTCCAGTCCTTTTAGTAGCTCTTTCACTAAAGATGACTAGTTGTCCAGGAGTTTGTATAATTCATTTTTGAAGCTTCTGATACCGTCTGTCTCCATAGCCCCACAGCACCTAGCTCCAGAAGAACTTTATCTGTTTTAAACTGATCTCCTACCAGTTTCATTGAGTGTGTCCTCGTTCTGTGTGGGATTACGGTTCTGTGCTCACCTTATCCTCTGCCTTGATTTCTGTAAACCTCACTCATCTCTCTCTCCTCAGTCTCTCTTCCTCCAGTCTGGAGAGCTCCAGCCCTTTACGCTCTCCTCATAAAGCAAAAAATTTCATGTAGCAACAAACTGACACCCCTTTATCCCCTTCCTGACACTCAGTATTCTGCTAGGGTTTTTTTGGCCCCCGTATGATTTCAGAGGATTGTCAGCAATGACTCTCAGATCTTTCTCCTGAGCTGCAGGTGCCAGTTCCAAGTTTGGCATCACGTAGGCATGGTATTTTTCCTCAGCTGCATTACTTCACATTTGTCTACGCTGAGGCTCATCTGCCCACCTACTCTGTTTTGTGAGGTCTTGCCACAGACTTCTTCACAACTGGTCCTGCATTATCATCAGCAGACTTTGAGATCTCACCGCACACCCCCTTCCCTAGGTCACTGCCACGCTGACTAAGTGAGTCCTAGCACCTATCCCTGGAACACCTTAAGGCTCATCCTTTCCATTCTGAAAAATGATTTGCTCTCTATCCTTTAACAAGCTTTCAGACAAATTTGGCTCTTCAGTAACCTCTGGTGTGCAATATTGTCAAAGATTTTTGAAAATCCAGCTATATCATACTCACTAGATGGATTTTACTTGTGTGCTCACCGGCACCTTCCTAGAACCCAGGAAGTCAGGGAGGCAGCATTTCCCTTTGCAGATGCCATGCTGACTTTTTTCCATACCAATCTCATTTGTCCAGTGCTTAACTGATCTGAATTCACTCTCTAGTGATCTAGATTAGTGAAACTTCAAGAACATACAGGAAGAAGACTGCAGCATTAAAGCAAACTTTGGTACTTCTGCAATACAACAGGCAAAATTGTCACCTTGGAGATTACCACCTTGAAAAGCTGCAAACCCTGTTTTGCCAGGGCTGAGGACTTAAGAGGTCATCTGGTTATAAGAAGTGCCAAGTTCATACAAAGGAAAAAGAAGTCATGAAAAGAAGTAATAGGAGCTTGACGACTCTCCTTGAGGGCAAGCGTGGTATGTGTGTGTGATTCCTGAACTGATGCATGGGAAATTAGTAACTAGGGCTGGTCTGAGAACACCAAGTGCCTGATTCTGTTTCAAACCAGGTGACAAGTAGGGGTATAAGAAAGGTGGCCCTTGAGATGCAGGTCAGATATGTAGTGAGCTCAGGAACTATGACAGAAACAGTGCTATGAAAATCCACCTCAACTTGGGTTAATTAAACATTTCCTAATCCTTTTTGCTGTGCTGCTACTTGACAGCTCCTTGCACAGATTGGACTGAAGGTCAAAGTTAAAAAAAAAGAAAAAACCACATCTCTGGACAGACTGCAAATAACTTTATCTTCATCCTGCATCTTACTTCATCATGTTAATACACAAACAGATTCAAGCTTACATGGTTCTCAAAGTGACTTTGCTTACTCTATTACCCATTTGTCTGCCACGCAAGCACTTGACTCAAAGTGACAGCTCAAAAACTCTGCCCTCTATTACCTTTTCTTGTTTAGAAGCAATTGCTATATCAGCAAGAGAAAAGTCACTCCATTTGATTAATAATACATACTGATGGTCGAGACATTCAGTCAGAAGACTGATAAACTTGTTAAACTGCTGAAATCCACGGGCAGTTTTCTCTAGGTCTAGACTTACCTTCTGCTCTTCCTGCTTTGTGGAAGCTCATGTAAGACACCACTAAATAGTTTCTTTGTAAACTGTGTAAGATAGGTCAGGAAAGGTCGTGATTTTCAGCCAGTCTTCCTATAAACAGTAAGCCTGGTTATTGATACAGCAAGTGAATCAACCTGGGAATGTTTGATATGGCAATATAATGTAGCTGCATATTTTGATTTCTATTTAAGATGACAGGACATAACAAAATACAAAAGCAAATCTCATCAAAGATGTGCAAAAGAAAACACCTTTTTTTGACCACTGCTCTATTGTTTCCCCATTATCTATTCCCATTTGCCTCCCTTCACAACTTTTCCCATTCACGGATGGTTTGGTTCATTCATTGCTTGCACATTGCCCAGCCTTCACCACTTCGCTGTGCCTTAAAGCAGCAACGAAGAGTCAGAGTGGAACAAAGAATTTTGTTCTCATCTCTGACATTTAATATCCGTTGTAGGAACACAGCTTCAGAAAAGAAAGCAGAGATTGTTTTTTTGATAACTAAAGTGTGTTGTTGAGGACAAATGTACTTGAACTCACACATAACCAGAGATACGTGACAGGAAGACCTAGACATGAAGATGACATGGAGTTGACAAAATAAGTTCTGGGCTTGAGAGGCAATGCACACTTCTAAATGTTTAAACATTTGATCCTCTCACGCCAAGTCCAAAGCCTTAATGATGCCATAACAAAGACTAAATATGTTTGCTCAGCCAGAGATTGAGTATAAACCATGTGAAGCCATTAAAATAAAGGATCTATAGGTTTTGGATTTTGTTTGAAGGTATCAGAACCATGACCCTTTCTTTTAAGTTTTGGGTGAAGCAGCATTTGGGGAATGGTCTCAGAGGATTCTATCAAGTGTCACCAAGCAGAAACCCGGCTTTAGGAATATTCTGGAGATAATGATACTTCAATCATGAAATTCCTCTACCTACTTTGACAAGCATCCCCTCCTCTCTGTCCTGGATTAATCTGTCAATCAACAGCAAGCTTGGCCCACCTGTCTTAGGAAAGATGAGAGCACACGTGAGCCTTGAAAAGCCTCCACCCACACAACCTCCCCCATTCACTTTGAAGCACAGGGCAGCCAGAGATGCTGGCTGATTAGAGCCCCAAAACCAAAGGTGATCAAGCCCAGAGACAGACAGGAATTGGCACAGCCATATGCAACTGCTGCCAACTTCACCGTCTCCCCAGACTATTGACTTGCCTCCCCACTCCCGCCCTGATCATCTCCCCCATCACTTCCTCTCAAAGTGTCTTTTTTCCTCTTCACTCTGTTTCTGTTTGGGCCCTGACACTCAGATGAAGGAGGGGAAGAGGAGCATGCTAGATCAATTCTCTCCCACTTCTTTCTAGACCAGCTAAAAATCTAGAGAACTGCAGGTTCAGCAGTTCAGTTGGGGGCATCTTCGGGTTGCAAGACACTGGCATGCAGTTCAGAGCCACTCCTCAGGCACGTACTCGGTGTAATAAGAAACTGCATTTTGGCACACTGATTTTTTTGAAAGGATAGATGATGAAAACTATGTATCGGAGTCTGAAACAAAGATACGGTAGGGAAAAAAAAAACCAAACAGAAAATTGACTGTTTTTCAAAATTATTTCCATATGCCTACTTAATAATCAAATCACAATTAAGCAAGACATGGTGCAAACAACTTAATGGACTCATCATCAAATCCAAGATTTCAGAAGTGGCAAAAAGTATATTCCTGCATTAAGATAAGTTAAAACAACATGCTTCAATCTACTAAAATTCTCTTTACATAAATAAATTACACTCAGCAACATTACTCTTGAAGCTGACCCACTTGAGTTTTCAGTACTGGAAGTTCTGTTCTGTGGAAAGATAAACACACATTTTAACCTTTTTGTTTCTGAGATTGCTCTTCTTTTCAGATAGCAATACCTTCACTACTAAAATTAACAAGCAAAACCCACTAAAATAAAAAGTGTAAAGACAGAGGAAAGAGACAATAGTGTGAATGAAAGGGAAGTCTGAGAAAAAGAGATGTTAGCAGAGATATTATGGCTCTCAGGCTTAGGTTATGCTGTTTCCCTACTTTCATTTTGTTTATATGTTGCATCCCTTCTATCTCTTCTGTTGGAAAAGTGGTATCACTGAAAATGATAAATGCCCTTGTTCACACACCTGAGAACCAGAGACAATGTTACCTCTTTCTACAGCTGTTTTCCCAATTACTTGTGGCTACACTGAAATACAAAGACTAGCAACCTTTCTATTGATAAGCCAAATCCAGTATTTCTGTATTTTGACATATTTTGAAATATTGACATATAGGAAAGCAGAGAAGGCTGCAATTAATATACTGAAATAAGGATATTTTCCATCCAATTAATTGCTCCAATGAACAAAGCAAAAAAAAAAGGTTAAATAATCTGAAAAGTCTGGGGATTGTTTGGGGATTTTTGCATTTTCTATTAAGCTTTAAGGCTGCTGTCCACAATAGTCTGATTAAATTATTATCTTGCCTTCAATTGTGTAAGCAAAATTACACAGTATTAGATGTCTAGCTTGACATTTTGTATAATTTATAGTCTATGCTATAAAGTTAAGGCTTAGTATATGGTAAGTCTGGTTAAGATAAATTTGATCACAGTTGTTACCTTTTGATGCCCACAACCGTGGCTTAGGAATGACAAGTTAATGTGGTGTTGCACGGATTTCACTCAACCTTCTCTTTAAATGTAACACAACTATTCTCCAGCATCGCAGCACCCATTCCATATTCTCAAAATATTTTGGTTCTCTAAGTACTTTACTATCTTTGAAATTGTAAGAAAGGTTGTCCCTCCTCCCCCTTTTGTTAGAATATGTGACAGCCCTTCATATACTGTAGCAGGTGCTGAAGAAAAATGCTTTTCTATTAAGTCAGGAATGTCACTACTTGGGTTGTGAGACAGCAGGCAGACCTTCATCATTTTTGCAAAAGTTATCTCCAGGGAAAACCATCAGCATGCTTTATTTCCACACTATCAACTTACTCTTATCACAGACCATCATTCTTCAAAGACAGCCATTTGAATAATACTTCAGACTTGACAACAGCTGACAGATGAAGAAACACACGAAATTAAACACAGTGCCTACTAATTAATTGCTAAGTATGAGTTAAGAAAAAAAGGAAAAAAAGGAAAACTGGACCATTATTCCATTAACACTAATAACAATACAGATTCAGGAACAGGAAAACATTTTTTTATATAAATTCCTGAGATAATTTATACAGAGAAACTGTTTACAGAAGTAAAAACAGTGAAAGAATGGAAATGAACACTGTACTGAAACCAGTGATAAGTGATAGTTACTAGAGCCTAAGTAGAGGCAGGTTCTTTGGCACTGGAAGGAATGGCAATTCACCTCATCACCCTCAGGCAAGATTTAATTCCCACCACACCTATGTGCTGTTAAGATTTTATTCTTCTGTCAGAAAAACAGCAAAAGCAAAAATGCATCCTCTCCCTCCTGCCAAACTCATACTTGATCACTTCTTTTAAACCAAGTTAATTTAAAATTGTATGAAACAACAGAACTAAACAGAACCAAATTAAAGATGTTGAAGTGTTTATTTTAGGAACCTTGATAAAAATAACATGAACATCTTCAAAACTGTACATTTGTTTAACAGATAATATACAGCATGGGAGGTTATTTAAAGTGTACAGAATAAATCAGAACTTGCATTAGACTGGGAGTGAGGAGAAGAGCTCTTTACTCGTTGCATCATACTTGGTAAGCTAGTAAAATGCTCAATGAAACACCTCTATGAAAAGAAAGAGGAAATCAATCACATTATGGACCTATCAAAAGAACAATAAAAGGATAAAAAAATACTGCTTTCTTACTTTACTGGGTCTGGCTGGGATGGAGGTAACTTGCTTCATAGCAGCCCATATGGTGCTTTGCTTTGGATTTGTGGCTACAACAGTGCTGATTACACACCAGTGCTTTGGCTTTTGCTGAGCATTGTTTGCACAGCATCAAGGTTTCATTTTTCCCCACTTCCCCAGCAAGTAGGCCAGGGGTGGGCAAGAAGCTGGGAGGAGACACAGTTGGGACAGCTGGCCAGAATTGACCAAAGGGATATTCCAGGTCATACACCATCATGCTCAGCAACAAAAACTGAAGGGAGGGTGAGCAGAGGTTTGCTTCTGGGAGGTGGCGATTGCCTTTGCATGAATTGTTCCCCCTACCCTCCTTTTCTTCACTTATTAAACTGTCTTTATCTCAACCCAAGAGTTTTCTTACTTCTGCTGTTCCCATTCTCTCCCTCATCTCACTGTAGGGAGGGAGGGAGCAAGCAGCTGGTTGGTGCTTAGCTGCTGACCAGGGTCAACCCTGGTAAACTGCAGAACCTTACCAACTTTTGTGTTGTTGTTTTTTGTTTGGTTGGTTTTGTTAATTATACATTAAGTTTACATAAGAAAGTATTCTCAGGGAGATGTTTCTTCTTGAATTTAGGCACACATAACTATGTTATTTCAAGAATAAACTTCTTCCAATTTTGCTAACTGAAATAATTTCTTTTTCACATCAGTGGTATATCCAAAGTACATATTAACGTTTCCACCACTGAGTTGAATTATTCAAAGATAAATATGCTCCCCTCTCTCAACCCTTAGACATTACACTCTTGAAGATCTTTTTCCAGAGTGGAAAAAAACTCCACCTAATTCTCACATTATGGTAGTACACAAGAATGTGCCTGGTTTATTTTCTCATCAATATCACACCAGCTATTTCTGCTGTGTGAAGCTGTGCTTCCATGTTGCTTTTTATTTTTATAAAAAGATACATTAGGGAAAAATCTTTATTTAGGAACATGGGAACAACTGTTTAAGTGGCAGTTAAGACTGAATTCAAACACATGATTGTGACTATTAGCTATCTACATCAAGTAATAAAATACAGTTTTAAAAGGAGGAAAGATAGTATTTCACACTTAAATGTCACCATAATTTAAAAAAAAAAAAAAAAAAATCAGCAAACATTTCAACAACCAAAAGCATTTATAAAAAAATTAGTTCTATATAGGTAGAAGATAGAAACATGTTTTTCATGAAGTCTTTATCCACTCCTAGATTTACAATCAGAAAAAGACAAAACAACCTTGGGGGGGGGGGGGGGGGAAGAGCCCAAAGGGCAAATGAAAACAAACTATCTTCCTGTATTCTGGAGTTACAGCTCTAGTGGAAGGTGCTCAGCTTTATTCATTCTCAAATCTGCTGTACGGATTATCAGAATCCTGGAGAAGACCTGCAAAACAAAACAGGACTGCATTTATTATTTTCTCACCAGTATTACATAAAAACCTTGAGCTACTGACCTCACTGTAATAGGTACTCCATATAACAAAACCAAAAGGCAATTCTTGTCTTGTACTAGTTGCTCTATTACCCAAACGCTCAAGTGTAACAACAACTTGAAAGTGTTCTTAAGCACTCTTATTTCTCAGACTATAATCATGAATAGGTATTTCATGATTTAGCAGGGAGAACATTTCTCTGTTGAAAATTCTTACTGAAAAAACATTTCTTATTTATGAGGTATACTCTACAAAATGCGTATGTGAGAGAGTAAAGTCTACAAAAATCTAAGCATAGAGATGGCTGAGGAAGAACAGATTCAGACTGGCCAGTTTATAAATTTAAGTTATTGTAAGACCATCATCCTTTTAAAATGTAAGATGCTGCCACTTTGACTTAGTTCTACTTCAATTACACACAACCATCTGTCATATTCAGCCACGTACAGCATTTCTGCAACAGGACAATAATTTCTAAGAACAAATGAAGATGCACTAAAACTTCCGGGGACCAGCACAAGAGCATCACTTAATCCAGGTTGCAGTATGTTTCCGTCATGAAGATTCTTAATGACTTTACCAGAATCCTGTCACAGAAAGCATTGCAAAGCCATCCAATTATGCTGAGTGTCTGGATATGCATACCATCTTCTGTAAGGGTTAGCTGAGCAATTGCTGTTCCATACAACAATTGTTTCAAAGAGACTTTAAACCACACGCCAGATTTGGGCTAGGCAGAAGTGCATACTGAAAATAAAGGAGTCCCATAAGAGTCCAGAGGCTGATCTTTTGTTGTGAAAGAACAGGAACACTACCACTATCTTTCCTACCAAGATTTTTATACTTATGTCTGGCAAGCCTGGACTCTTCCTTAGTTCATTTGTTTAGGGCATGGAGACAGAAGACAGCTAAGCCAAACAGCCCCAATTCACAAATATTCAGATTCACAATAGTGAAGAGAAAGATTACACTAGTCACTGCCAAATCTTGTAAGAACTCCCCTCAAACCTTTCCATACCATTTTTCGCTATGCACCTGCACACAGATATTGAACATTCACTGTTCTATCTGAAAGTCAAAAACTAATGGTACTGAAGGCAGACTATACTTTTGTCTACCTTGTTGCAGTTGTTGCACTTCTTTTGAACTGCCAGTTTATTTTGAGATGTAAATCAAGAAGCACAACTGCTTAGTGCTGATTATTGTATCAGTAACTGCAACTAACTACCTGAGAGGGAACAGCAAATATTAAGGAGTAAGTATGAAAAAATCTTATAATCACTCAAATTGACAAGATTACAAGCAGTCAATTTGTAAAAAGTTAAAATCAAAACCAGCCCTCATACGTAATGGCCCTTACTTGTCAAAGAAAGGGTAAGCCAGTCACATTTATAAAGCTTCAGCCAGGTAACATGAAATACAGCCTATTTACCTGGTGTCAAAGGTACTACTCCTTTCTGTAATTGCTTTTTTAAAAGAAAAAAAAAATCTTTTAAGCATTTGTGCAATAAGAATATGGTTAGATGAGAGCATTGTCAAGAATCATCTACAATATTTTGAGAACTTGAAATTTTTATATTTTTAAACTTTTAGAAAGCAGTTACTTCTCAAATTTTAGTCTTACCTTTCATGCGTTTAAACAAAAGAGTTGTAATGTCTGTTAAGTCTACTCTAACTGACAAGTAAGTTAACACACAATAAAAAAAGCTCTTATCCTGGGCCCACCATTCAACCTTTAGTGCCTTCAGGTAACATTCCTGCAATTAATATAACCCTAACCCAAATACAGAGGAGAAACAGTTACTTTATTTCCAGACCACCACCACCCGCTCCTTCCTCCAGACATGTTAATACTTTGGCAGCTAGGATCTATGGATCTTAATATACTTAGTTACCTGAAAGACAACTGAGTAGTCCAAATTTCAGAAATTTTTGCAGTACTTCTGTATTTCACCCCTTCCAAATACAAAACACATCTACACATCATTTACAGAAAATTAGCAACAGTACTAGAAATTAACATATTTTTATTACAATTGGTATTGCATAAACTCCCTGCACTCATTAAGTTCCACTTAGAAATCAAGGCACCAAACGTCAAAAAATTTTCCACGAAGTGGCAAGAGGTGGTAGCAGATTCCCTGACAATATTAACTTACGTTGCATACTTCTCTCTATGTAGTCTGGCAAGTGCTTATTATGTGTTTCTTATATTTCATTCAAGACACATACTTGACACTTCATAGGTCTGAAAGCAAAACAGCAAAACACTAGACACTGTTCTCTTACAGCTTAAACAGCTGAAATCCAATGGAAACAGTGTTCTACATCCAGTAGTGCCAATTTCAAATCAATCAGAGGACGGTGTAAGACTCCTGATAAACTTTTCCTATACCATTATAAGGAGCAAATATACTTTTATCTGCCCCTGCCCCAAAACACTCAGCCAAAAGCCATTTTAGATAACTAGTCCTCATAGTTCAAGTGAATGTGTCATTTTTACTCATTATTGCAAATGCCATTCCCAGTAGTACTTGCTTTAATTTTACTGAATTATGTTTAGGAATGAACAGATATAATTACCACCAATCAGGCATTAGTATGTTTAACTTAAAGTTCTCCGATCTGTTTTATTGTACAATACAGCAACTAAACAGGCGTTCAGAACTATGGGTCAGTCCAGCATGAGCATTATTGGTCATGACTTCAGAAATTCATCTCTCAGGGAAGAAGGTACTCCAAGAGAAATGGCAAGCCCTCCTTCCAAATGAGGACAGCAACAGAGGTTACAACATCCGATAGACCACTGCATCCAGTGTTTAAATTTCTTTTATCCTCAGCATTCTAAGTGCGTCATAAGATTACATTAAGTGAGAGGAGGGAGACAGCAGCTCATCACTTGCACCAATTCTTACTGAAGAAGTTGTATCAGGCTCCAATAAATGGACAAAGGCAATCTAGAGAGATGTACAAAAAAGGAGCATGACAAAAAATTCCTGTCAGCTGCCACAGCTGCTCTTAGCCATGACTCTTAAAGAGGAGCTGCAAGCCTATGCTAATCAGATAGCATGTCGGGTTCAACTAAAGCTCATGTGCTGCCTTGAACTAGACATGAGTTGTCTCTCTCGACTGTTTCCCATTTGACATGAGAGCAACTAACCAACTTGTAATTTACACTTACAGGTTCAGAGAAGCTAGATGTTTGTAGGTTCAGGAGTCTTGTTTGCAATAAAGTCCATTACATGTTACTGCCGAACTTGAATATTGACACACAGGACACTTACAAGAACTTCTAACATCTTACTTCTATCTACCTTCATTTTAATGTAAGTAGGTTAATATTTGACCTACTCAGTTGTATTTAAGAAACATTCAAAAATTTAAAGGTATAGCAGTCAAGTATCTTTCATTAGCTTGTATGAAGTAATAAGGCCTCCTAGTATGTATGAAATGACAAAGCAATTGTAAGAAATTAATACCTCCGTCCAGTATATTCATTTATATTGTACACTATGCTAACTATGCAGCTTCTCAGTCATCAAGATCTGACCCTCATCACTTATCAGCACTGCCCAAAAATAGGATTAACAAGTAAAATACTTACAAGAGATTGTATATGCTGCAAAAAAAATGAACTTATTACACTTTTCCTCTTTATTTTTAACCCCCAAAATTAACAACTCTATTTTTAACATACAAACTAAATAGCATTATATGCTATATAAGCGTACAGCAATACAAGGTTTCCCTGCTTTGCCTTCAGAACGCTAAAGAAAGTCAAGTTAAAGCATCTATCTTGAACAAAAGGAACATTTACTGTGACAAACTACTGAATATAAAAATCAACGTCTCACATAAAATAAAGGAGATAGGATTACATATCATTAAATTAGCTGATCAAAACCTTTGCAAAACTGAAGCAAAGTGGTGTGGAAGCCCAAAATCATGAAAGGCAATAATTTTGTAAAAATGAAGAGATAGAATCCTTCCACTAATACCAGGCAAATCCCCAAATAAATAAATAATAAAGCAGCTTCTCACTAATGCTATACTGAACATACAATAGCAGCAAATGCAGCAGCAATTAAATTGTAGGGCCTTTGTATACTACACAAGCTGCAAAGTACTCCGAACTCTCCTTTAAAATTTTCTAACAGTCAACATATAATTTGTGTAATCATATTGCATTCATATATGTGAGCAAATGAAAAAATACTAACAAATTGTGCAACAAAGAAACAATTCAAAGTGTGTAGTCTTGGTTGCTAAAGCTCTCTATTGCTTCCAATGCTCCCAAAGGACTGTGGTTAGAGTGACACCTGCAATGCATTATAAATGTGTAATTACCATTTAAATGGGGTAAGGAAAGCTGGTGGATGAAATGGGGAAAGGCATTCCCTTAAAGCCAACCAAATACTGAAATTTCAGGCATGATCATCTTAATCTACAGAGTCAGGTTAACAAAGTCATTGTTATTCTGCCACTCATCCATGCTTACTTAACTGAGAATCCTCTCTGCAGTGCATAAGAGTAAAATAATCTAGTGTCACCATAATTATTTGCAGCAATTTTTATTAGATTATATTTAATATGCATTTATTAGACAGTGAAAAATGAAGATAGAAGATCCAAGGCTATAGCAAGACTTACTCTATTATGTCTCACTGAATTATTTTGACAACCGTTTGTCTGTATGTTATCAGAATATAAACTATATACGTCAGCAATAATATTTAGGGATTTCAGAATTTATACATATTTTGTCTTTCATTTTTCCTCAGTTGCGTACATCCTTTCAGTATGTGCCAACTATTCATGTAAGAGTTAGGTTTTTCTTTAGGACAAAAATGAATTATGAGGATCCAGGCATCAAATCGATATCTCTAATATCGATATAAATTATATGCAGATTAATATAAATTATCTAAATTATATACAGATTAATATAAATTAATCTTTGAATATGCAATAAAGCAAACCTGTCAATAAATAAACTTTATATAGAAGTTTGCTGTTGAAATTTAAATTTTATAGTTGAATTATGATCTTTTGCAGGTAAACTGCATTGCAAAACATAACTGCATGAAGAAATGAGTATGCCTGACTCCTTATAAGAAGGTATGCCTTCCATCAACACAATGAATGTATGAACTTGTTTTTAATTAAGCAATTGATAGACTAACATGCTTTAAGTGGGGGCAAAATGACACTAGGTCTCATACGACTGTATGCATAGTACAGCTACAAGCAAGATTTGTTGAATTTGGTTTATATATTCCAGAGGCACAAAATTATACAGTTACATTCCTCAGGAAACTCAAGTACTCCAACAAGATCCAACTAACTTTCAGACCTTTGCTGAATGCTTAAGCACTGAAGAGAGAATTTTCTTCACTAAAATGTAGGACCATCCAGAGACAAGTGAACTAGTTTCACAAGGAGAATATAACTGAACGCAGCCTTTTGAAACATCACTTAACCCCAAAGCAGTGCTTTGATACACCAACTGCTATACTGAATTCAGGACCTTGTTCACTCCTCTTAGCTGCACTGTCTCAAGGAGATGCAAAGTTTTATGTATATCTGTACAGAGTGTTGCATGTTATTTTGAAGACATATCCCAGTGATTCAAACTTGTGGAGATTGACTCTAAGGTCTCTTCTAAGGAGAAACAAACACAAAAAGTTTGTGTTGTTTTACGTTGTTGTTTGGATTTTTTTTTTTTTTTTTTTTTTTTTTTTAAATCTGGACTATTGTTGTCAACCACTCAAGCAAACCTCTTGAAACTGAATTGTGGTTGGGATACAGAGTCAGTCATCCTATAAAATACCACAGGACTGAAGTTCCTGATGTTCATGACTGATGTTTAACAAAAATTACTTCTAGTTTCTACAACATTCTTCCTCCTGCAGCTCAAGCTTCACAGTGAATTTTTCCTCCATTCCAGCAAAGGAGCATACTTCTGCAAATGTTCTCCAGGCAGAGAACTCCCTATAGAGATAGTCTGTATCACTTCTGCATCAGCCAAAGGGCAGGCTGCAGATTCATGAAGGCATTCCCAGACTCTGCCAATCAGTTTAACAAGAAGATGAAAATAAACAGTTTTGAGTGACTGTTCAGACCCCTAGAATCACCCTCTCTGACATTAGTGCAATTTGCATAATAAAAACTGCAGCACAGTTTTAGCATATCTGCCTCTGAATACACAGTGCTATTAACCCTATGAACAAATCAAATAAAAAGTGCAAGCACTGACAAGCCTAGATAATAAGAGCCTCCTATACAACACAGCAGGTCCTACAGTCTTGCGATATGCTTCTCCTACTGCACCACAGCTCCACTTAAAAACAAAGAAAAAACAATAATTTTAATCCCTACGTTATGCTGCATCCGCCATCCTTCTTTTTTAAGCTTCATTTAAAAAGCTTGCTATCTGCTAGTCAGTCTATTCTCCTTCAATAACCCGTGAGTCTACTAGCCAATTTCAACTAGATTGGTTTATCAAGCTCAAGAACAAACCAACCCCACCCCCAATCAGTACTATTACTTAGGGAGACAGAAGGAAGTACTTATTTGAATCAATATATTTAAATGCACACCCCAAGCAAACACCCATCCAGCACATTGTCTCTTGCCCAGTGGGAGAGTCAATGCAGTAAGAGAACAGGAGCATAATAGTGATGAGATTGGGCGGTCAGGTGACAGAAGACATGCATCAGTAGGAAACTGGGCTTGATTACTTCTGCTGCTCATAAAGCAGCTTGTTTCTCCTATGAATTTTAGTAATAATAAGGAAAAAGGAATCAATTTAGATACTGAGTATCAAAACAAGATTATCACATACCATATTTCTTACGTATTTCATCATGCTTCAGTTTTCTTTCATGTTTCCTGCAACAAATAAAGGCATCAGAAGAACATTCAGACTGTTTTGAGCTGTAAGCAAAATATGATAATTACATCTGAACGAGACGACAGCATTTTTTAAATTAGTATGCAATTACAAACTTCCAAAAAAATCACATTTATCAGTTATATATCTTACCTTTTATATATACTTTACGTATCTATAAGATTCCCTATAACTTCTTACTAATCAATAATGTCAAAATAAGATATATTTGCAAGCATAAAAAAATAGTTTTTTCTATATAGAAGTAATGTGTCCACATAATATGTACACATACACACACTGAGATATTCATCTATACGTAAGAAGCAAGGCGCAATATTGGAAAATTCCTTAATGCTTTCCAGCAGGGAGCATAATGGTAAAATTTAGCTGTGAATACAGTGTGCTTCAGAATCCTAATTCAATCTAACAGTTCTAAAAACATAAAAGGTGTATTACTCTTGTTTAAGCAGTACAGCAAGCATAAGTGAAAACTACTAGTTTCTAATATCTAGCATGGCATCCATGGGGAGAATAAATTAAAAAATTGTGCTATATAAAAATTGGATGCTTCTAGTTATGTTGTCTAATCATAAGACAGTTTTCAAGACTGTATCTAATATTGCCAAACTTTAATCACTCATATAAACCAATGTCTGACAAGTCAATTTCTTCTTCCCCTTCCTCCACTCCCCTTTGCAAAGGTGATGGAGGAAAAATGAAGGAAGTTTAAATGGAAATCGTTCCATCATTCCTCAGATAGTTTTCCTTTATTTCAAAGGGAACATCTATTTTGCTTAGTTTAAAAACAAACAAAAAAGCTTCTATGCAACTGTTTCACTAGGATGATCCAGGATCTATATATTTTGAGGAAAGGACACAGAGTTTGGCAAAACAATGTCCCTCTAACATAAAAAAAAAAATACAGTTTGTTGCCCCTATCAAAATTCAACCCAGTTAGACAAGTTGTGACTTTTGCCCGATTCTAATTTGCACATATTCAGCAGAAAGCTGTTAAGCACTGACAGCTTAATTCACCAAAGATCCCATCTGCCCTATGCATATTCCACCTCCAAACAATTCCTACTGCTAATCAGATCCTGTGTGTCATCAGAAGCAATTATCCTGCTTCCTACAGAGCTGAAGGGCTGAACTGGCCTTTCCCTGCAACTTCAATTCTGGAAAACATGCAGATAAAGCATGATGAGAAAACCAAACAAGACAGACTGACTCAAAACCTTCCACTACTATTTCCCTCAGACACCTATCTCCCTGATATCCCTTTCCACTATTCGGCCCAGGCAGCATAGGAAACAAAGCAACCTGGCCAAATTGCAGGAGGAGGAGGAACTGGGGAATCAGGATCATGAGATGAAATTCATGTAGAAGAGGAAAGTCAGAACTGAGATGTTGAAGACAACAGGAAGAAGAGGAATCAGGTTTACCTACTGAGGGTAACCTGACCACAGGATTCCTGCTTTCTGTGTTGCATAAGGGGATGACATTATATGACGAAAGGGATCTCAGGAAAAGAATAGAGAGATTCTGCTTAAAGCAGCCTTCTCCTGTATAAAGCCAGTCCTTATTTCTGTATAGTTTCCATGTGATATTATGTGACTTCAAACTAGGTTTTTTACTGATAGTACTAATGGCATGTTCTTCACTGTTTTGCATACCCTGTCTGAAATAATGGAGACTCACTGCTGCAGTTTCAACTGAAATCTCAGTACTTCAGCAGTCCACTAATGGCACCATGAAATGAAGCTCAGGCTAGTTCGGCCCTCCTTCCATTGCCAACTGATCTGAACAGCTATATATGAAGTAGCTGTATCCCACAAAAAAAAAAAAAAAAAAGATGACAGGAAAAAAACCAGACAGACACAAGGTCAATGCTGTGCCTATCTTCCTCCCACACTATTTAACTGAATTATTTTCAGAAGCTATGTGAGAACTTTGCAGGCTGTAGAAAGGAAAGACCACACAGTACAATATAGTGTTTTCCTCTGCAGTTTGCTCGTCAAAAATGGCTTGTTGAGACTATTAATCTGTTCTACAGCCTACTACTAGCAATTCATCCTCCTAAGGACTTACAGGAAGAAGCAGTGTGGAGGGTAAGGTATTCTGGTTGCTGGAAGTGGGCTACTCCCCATGTTTTCCCATGACCCAACCAATCCCTTCCCAGCCACACAATAGATACACACGTTCAGAACTTGCAAAATACTCCAGGGCTGCTGCTAAGCTCTCTCCTGCAATTAGAACAGTTTCTCTGTTTCACAGACACACACTCCTGCTAGGAAAGAGGGCTGCTGCTCTAAAGCTGCAGCAATCATTCTGGTGGAACAGTTTGCTCCCAGTGATCCTTGTTCCTAGGCTTAATTCAGGAATGGAGTTGATCTTAGCTCTGCGTTGCTAATTGCCTGGTGCAACACCACTTGCTCTGTGTGTGCACAGAAACCCCTACACTCCAGAAGTATCAGACTTCCTACAGATTAACTGTACCAACAATTTAAATTCAATACACAAATCACAGTGGAAAGGTTATGGTACACAATCATTCCCTATGCACCTGGTCATGAGCCTTTGCTCATAAGTGTTGATTTAACTGAGCAATGTAGCATAGTATTAAGGATGTACATTTCACCACAACAAGGCACATGATTTTGACATACAACAAAAAATGTTGATATTCCTCAAAAGGATCCCTTCTCTTTAGCAGAGAACAAAAGCATTAGAGGAGAAATATCACTTTCACACTAGCACTCTGCCTATTGTGCCATGACTAGTTAGAAGTGGATTATCAGGTGGAAAATTTCTTTTTTCTGATCCATTGCAAGTCTTCAACAACACTTATCTGAGAAACTGTGTGGTATGACTATGCACGAGCGTACTTCCTAAACTGGCCACCCATTTTTTACGCTTCTGGGCACATTAAGGTATGACACTTTCAGCTCACAAATTAAGATGTTTATGAAAACAAATTTGCATCCATTCTCTTCTCAGATAAAGTTTAACACTACCTTGCAATGGTGAAAGGGGAAGTATTGCTTTCTACTCTGTCCCCAAATAAATGGTTTCTTTGCTTTTCTCCCATCCTGGATTCACGCTGCCCTTGCATTCTGTGGATCCCAGCAATCTTATGGATACATGCTGAGACTGTTAACTGAACTCACCCAAAACAATAAAAAAAACTCAAAAAACCCACAGAAATGTGAATAGCTTTCCGCAAAACAAATTTGGCATAGCATAGAGCTAAGGAATGTTGTGCCTTGGGCATGAAAGAAAAGTAAGAATACTGTTTCCATCAGCAGCTTGCAGTTACACCAGGAGTAGAATGCCTTTACACACAATCTAAAGGGTTAAATTAGTGGCACCATTACACTTAAAAATATATATTTTCAAACCAGTAATTTTAGCTCAACTACACTAGGAGACATCTAATTCTCATCTTCCCTCTGCAGAAAGTTACTTTTAAGCTTATACTTTCCTAAACAAGTACAAATGCAGAATACACATACTGTCACAGTAAGTCTGAAAAAGAAAATTTGTGCAGAACAAAGACAATTTGGTAAGTTTAAAAGCTATTAAACTGTATTACCATTATTAGTAGAAAAACAAAATATATTAAACTGCCAGTATGTAATAGGTCTAAAAAAAAAAAATCAAAGTCAAAACCAAAACTAACCATTCAAGCTTTGCACTATGTCAAGGTCTGAAAAATTCTTTCTTGTTAAACATTCCCATTGTATCCTATTCTAATTCTATTGCCAATACGTTTAGGAATTTTGTACAAGGCTAAAGGATCAATTTAACCCATTACAACAGATTACAATAGAATCTATTCTGCTTCTTAGTATCACAATGCCTGCTTCAGAGCCATAACCACTGTCAGATTCAGGGCAAACAGTTGCTGTATTTGCTTATATAACCTGGCAGTTCAGAACCAGAAAACAGATTTGCACGGAGTTAAGACAAGTGATTCTCCCAGCTCCTGCCAGTCAGACATGACCAACAGTAGGTACATCTGTAAGAGAACCTTACTGGCTCCCACTTTTGTGCCCAGTCAGAAATGTAACATGTTTGAGCAAATCAAGCATGTTTGCCTACCTACCTTGTCTTCTTATGCACATTTGTAATAGAGAAACTTAATGTCTTCACGCAAAAGCTCGCCAAGGGGTCTCATCTGGAAGTATGCCTTGCTCCCTGCTTATATTAACAAGGAGTCTGACTTCAGGAGAAAACAGCAGGCATCAGCAAGGCAGTGAAGATGCCCACCTGTTACTTGGCAGCCAAGTATTTAGAGAACATAACCAGGAAGTGCAAACCTAGGATCAAATTTCTGCATAGTCTGTGGGGATTCAAACCCACACCTGACAGTTCCAAGCCTAGCATTAGTTTGGTTAGGACTCTCCTGTTGTCTTGCTGAAGCTAATCCACGGTGAATCTCCAAAATAAAGACCATGAAAGGAAGTATGATTCAAAAGGTACACTGGGCTTGTACCAGGTATCATGGTCCTACCTATAAACACTGCTTATCTAAAGAATAATGTAAAAACCATCAAGAGTCACTGGAGAACTAAGCTATAAAAACCTACATCTGAAGGAATGCTGTTCTCACTGAGAAGCACTGTTACCACTGCTGACTCTTGCGCTTCTTTCTACACTGTGCTACATCTTTAACAGAAAGGATGGAAACGTGGGATTAAGTCTAAAGTGAGATCTGCGCCAAAGTTTTCCATTTCCTGAGCAAAATCTCTAATAGGTATCTCACTATCAACTTCTCTACCTTTCCCAGCCAGATTTTAAAAGAAAAAGAACCAGTTCCCAAATGAATCCAAAAAGTGGTTTTCACCTCTGAATCCCAGCCTCATTTAGGCGTTAAGTCATGCCACAGGCAGGGCATCAGTCCAGGAGAGACTAGGCAAGACTTCAGACACATCCCTGCTGTTTGCTCTTGGCTGGCACAGAGCACTTGTACCTGCCACAGTGAGCATCAACCTATTCACTCCCTGTTCACTTACAGAAAATACAGGCTCCTAATCAGGTTTGCAAATCTCACAATAAGCCCCATTTTGTAAAAACCTGACATTGTCATGCCTAACTCCATAATGCCTCTTTGTTTAGTACTCCATGTATTCCTTAGAAGGCCAGAATATTCCTATATCACCAGGAAGTGTATAGCTATATATCAAGCTGCCAAGACTTACCTCTGAAGAGACTGTAGTCTTCGTTCCTCTCTCTTTCTAGCTAGCCGTTCTTCTTCTTCGTCTGGTCTACTAGAAAAATAAAGAGGGAAGGAAAGCATAAGAGGAAAAAAAAGCAATTGCTAGGCAATCACTGTTTAGTCATTTGACTTACTTTCAAAAAGGATTTATAGTCTGACCTGAAACACTTTTCACAGCCATGTAAAATTTCATTGCTGAATAAGTATCATTGACAAATTTGTAGGATTACCCTTTCACATTTTATAATACCCAAATGCTTCACCCACTGTAGCAGTGTGCACTTCAGACTCCACAGGACAATTTAAAGTCTCTTAGGAACAGGTTGCAGACTGTTCCAGAAGCAGGAGTCCTACTTGCCATTTTCCCCACGTGTCACACCCCATTTTAGAGCAAGCGTAATGCACAGGCGTAGTTAAGCCCATTGTTGCCCCCCGGAAGAAGATTGATCGTTCATAAGACTTTGATGCCAGAACAATTTATCTTTCCAACAACCATCACTATCCAATCTCAAGTTGCCCCCAGGAAAGCAGTCTGCATGAACTGTCTTGGCAGCTGCCTCCCCTGCTCTGGAATGAGCAAGGATTTACCTCAGTGCATCAGCCGTGTGATTCTGGGAAATGCTGAGCCTACACGGTACAGCTGAGCTGTGCATGTGCAGATATGCTCTACCGAATACATGCACTTAAGCTTTGTGACCTGCCTTGGAGAAAGCTCAGCTTCACTTAACCATTAGATACACCACATAAGAATTGCAGAACTCTAAAGCAAATGCCAAACAATATTTATTTGTCTGTTATTTTCTTCTGACAGAATTAATGACAATTCTTCAGGATTAGTGAATGGACACCTGCCATGCTTTTCCAGGTGGTAATCATTTTTCAAAACGGAACACACTATCTGAAGATGTTTGATATGAATATTTACCATATTAACACACGTGCTAATAGAGAAATGGATAGTTATAGTACCACACATCTGCAGCAACCAACATACAACTTAAGCAAGAGTGACATCCAGTGGTTAATTATAGTATGTCAAATGTTTTACCAGATAACAAAATTCACAGGTATCAGAATTGGAAACCTGAACTCAATTTTTCCATCTCTCAATCAGTCCATACATGCATTTGAACACCTTAGTCATTTAAATACAATCCAGTAATTCAGAATCCATGTAATGTTTCACATACAAATTTTCTAGTTCCTCCTTTTTTGTTTCCACATAAAGAGTTAGAAAAATCTTAGGGGAGTTTAGCAGCAGGAAACACATGCAACAGGTCACCTTTATTGGAAAACTATGTTAGACTCTTTTGTAAAACTAATCAATTCCCCATATTAGCACATCCAGGAAGACTAGAAGCTCCCGTTCTTGGGCATCCTTCTGTAAAACTACTTTTTTGGAGACCTCAGTATCTTATAACTATATAATAGTCTCATTTCACACTGGTGTTGCAAAATACAAACCCACCAAATCAATAAAATGCTGGTATAGGATTCAGAAAATGTATTTCTTCCGTATAATTAAAAGAAGCATTAAATATCTACTGATTTCTAGACACTTTGAAGGAATTGAGTTTTTCTTCAAAATTGAGAAAGTGAAATTATAAAAATTTTAACAAGTGGTTGTTAAACTGAAGAAGTTAAAGACAGTATATTTAGTATAGTTTCATGAAAAGTTCTCTCTCAAGTACATGGAACCAGACTCAAAGTCCAAACACAGGATAAAAACAATGTACTGAAACAATGCACCAGGAGTCCTAGATTCCTGTGGTAGGGATGGACTCAGATGAGCCAGCTATGTTACTGATGTGGGGATTAATGCACCTAAATGTTCTCTGTGTTCAAGAAAAAGATAAGTGCTGGCTTCTTAATCATTGAAAACCCACAGCTTAAAAATTCCTAGAAGGAATACTGATGCTTCTGCAAATCAAGGTTACACCTGAGATCTGAGATGATACATGTAAGAAGTCGGTAAAACAGATCTAATACTACATTTCTACAAATTTTACTTCTTCCAATTAATTTTAAAAAAGTTTCTTTTGTGGAAAAGGAGTCCCCAGACTGAGGAAGCAGACAGCAAAAGAATTCCCGCTGAGAATTTAAAGCCAGTAACATATCAG